>NC_134288.1:13835227-15321894 GCF_949628215.1 Phalacrocorax aristotelis
TCATATTACATAATATGTTACTGGAGATAACTGTGCTGTGTGACACTGCGTTACTATTCTGATGCAAGCGGTGGAAGAACCTGCAAAGAGCAGAGGATGTCGTATGAGCTTCTGGAAATTTTAGCTTTGCTATTCTATTCATTTAATCACTTTTGCCAAATCTTACAGTGGGTAATTACATCTGTCTAGGCGACAGGGGAAAAAGCTGAAAGGCCTCCGCTGTCTTCTGTAGCCTCAGTTTGCTTCATTTTCCATAGTATAGGATGGTTATCTTGCAAACAGGGGTTTATTGCAGCATCCTCAGCAGCTGAGAGGTGGCGAGTTTGAGTTTCAGTTCATACCTCACAGGGTAACTGGAAATAGTAGACTCCTACCACAACTGTTAAGCAAAACAAAGTGAGCATCAGAAATATTAATATTCGAGTTTTTCAAGTGCCTTCTGTTTCTTGAGAAGTGTACCAGTCCCTAAGAAATGTGCATTCAAGATAGAATTAAGTAATTATAGTAGACATAGTGAAATATATTATTTTTGACATCAAGGAAGTATCCTGGTCAGACCCAGGTCAATGTGCCATGTTTCATTAACAGGGTTAGCACAGGACAGTAGAGGTTTCCATTTTGAAGGCTACTCATCACTTTTGAAAAGTGTGAAATAATGGGAGTGTGAAGAGCAGAAGTGGCTCAGGGAAGTGATGGTACAGCATCTGTTTGCCTTTGCTCTGCACGTGTCTTCCCTCGCTTTTCCCCAACCACCAGCTTTCCCAGCCAAGTGCAATTACAGGCTAAAATGGGAAGCCACATTGGAACAGCATCATTCTCTCATTATTCTCAGTCTTCAGCATCAGCATCTGTTAAGAAAGCAAAAGCCCATTTTCCATTTCTTTGAAGGTGATAGTGGCTTTTGAACTGAGTTGAGAAACTTTGCCACTACCACAAGTGCTACAATGTCTGCTCCCTGCTTGCTCTCAGCAAGCCTTGAGCAAAGTCCCCAGCTTGGTTTATAGGTTTTTTTTAAAAAAAAAACACTAATCCAACACTCTGTTACTAAGCGTTTAATTATTAGGACTGTGTAATACAACACCACCTAAGGCATTAATAGAAGGAACTAATTACAGCCCACTCGGCACGTGGTTACCCTTCACTAATAAAATCTCTTGTCATTTATTGGTCCTTTAAATGGCTTTTTGTAATACCTTAATCAGGACAAACGGATCCTTCAGGAGGGAGAAAATGACCCCAAACTGGCACAGAAAGATTTGATTAAAACTTATACTCCTTCTGTGGCAGCCTAGAGATCCCAGGGGATCTGCCATTGCTCTGTAGAGTAGAGGAAATAGCAGACATGGAACATGCTTTCTGTCTGAGACAAAAAGATTTTATTGCTACCGTGCTGACATCCAGTCGCTGTAGGACCATCCTATGATCAGTCTCCCTTGTTTCCTTTAAAACTCAGTGTCAGAAGGTTGGTTCCAGTGTGATTAATTTCCCTTTTACTGATTGTGTGTCATTTACTTTTAAGTAAGATTTTTATAAATGAGGGAAAACAAAGACAGAGATGAAGACTGTGTGGAGATAAACATTTGTGCTGCTGGGACTCCCACTGACTCGGGCACAGCAGGGGCCAGAAGTAATGGGGATTCACAGGCATCACGATTAGACCTCTCGCTGTGAACAGGTAATTGAAACACTATAGCCCATCACTAGCATTTACAAAACAGCAAGCCATGAAGGTACTTAGTTTAAAGCAGACCCTGAACAGACCAGAAGCTTCACACACTCCCTCTGCCATTATGTAGAAGCAAAGCGTAAGCTGAGGCCATCGATAATATACTCCGGTGTTTGCACAGACAGCACTCCTCAGACACCAGCCCCAGCGTTGTCCCCTGAGCAACGGCTGTTTCTGTGCGGTTCTGTGGGCAATGCACATGCTGGCTGCCTGCCTTGGGGCATGAGGCTCAACCAGAGGGGCCTTGGGAAGAAATATGGCAGGTTGCCCTGACTGAAGGTCCTGTCCCTCAGCTCAGATTTGCTGTGAGGCACTGGCAAGAAGGGGTACGTATGTCAGGCAAAGAGCTCGCACCAGCCTTCACGTGAACATTTGAAAGCTCCCTCAGTGACTGGGAGCCTGTTGGTTTGCTGTCACCCTCCGCAGAGACAGGGTAACAGCAGTTTTGGGGCCCAAAGCTTGGTTGGGATATCATCATAACAACCAGTGTGTTGCATTGCACAAGTAAGCGTGCTGCCTCCAAACACTTACCTTTTCACCTGTCTTCTGAGGTAGACCTCAGCCTCACACCATTAAGAGCCCTTTACTGGCTAGCTTCCTACGATAGAGTCTTTAAAAGTGTGATTGATGGAAATGTGTGATGTAGATGAGAAATTCTCTGATTTATGCCTCATTTTCACTACTTATTAATCACTGTGTCTCATGACAGCCTCCAAATAAACCTTTTTGATTGTAGTAATGTCATAGTGAAGGCATACCTGATCAGCCTGAGCCTCACTACAGCCAAAATCCACTGAAAAGTTACTTGTGTCTCAAGCAGATGTTTCTGGTTTGTAAGACAATGGGAGATTAATAAACTAATTTAGGTTTCCTTCAATCCCATTTGAGAAGAAATGTTGACTCAAACCTTATGCATAGATGGAGAAAGAAGTAATTGTCATGTGGAGCTGAGACACAGACCTGAATGCTTGGCTTTCCAGACCCTCTGTTGCGTTTTGCTGTTGCCCAGGCACCCCCAGTTGATGCATGGCAGATCACCTGTCCATATTTTGGCAGCAGGGATCATAACAGTTTTCAGCAGTTTGAGTGGTTATTTAGGTGTTCGTAGCATGCTTTGTCATTCCTACATAAAAGTACTCATTCCTATTAAAAGGCACATAGTGATATTTAAAATACGAGAACAATCATTCAAACAAACCGAACACCTCATTGTGCATTTACATGGTATATACGGCTCCCATAGTTACATAAAAAGATCAGCAAACAATGTGATCATTAACAGGCATTCAAGTGTCACATCACCAAATCTGTGATTGCAAATCCATAATGAGAAAAAGAAGAAATATTTTTTGTCCGGGTAATTGCATAAATGGTGGGGCTTGACAGGAATTATGAATATAATGATACTTCAGTGATAACGGCGCCAAAATTTTGGGTTGCTGAAAATCTAGATGCATTCTTCAAGTCTCTTTTTGACTGTGGGAGCTGACTTAGATTTCTGTGCATCAGCCCCTTATTGGTAAAATTAAGGTTTTAATTATTGGTTACTTCCATCACTCTCTGCCCCAAGACTGTGTATACTAAAGATTTTGTACTGCTTCGATATGACCATAGCAGAGTATGTATTTCTCAAGTCTGGTCAAAAGGAATGGCATAAAAAGCTCTTCAAAGGTCAACGTTATTGGTGAAAGGCAAGATATTCACGGAGCACAATGGTTAAGCGCATTCCTTAGTTTGCTGCAAGCTCTGCGTGACTGTGGTCAACCAAGGAACTCCTTCAGCCTTAATTTCTGCTCTTCAAACTGTAAACACTACAGCTTTACCTCACAGTGGTGCTGGCAAGCAGCATTACCTTAGTGTGTATAAGTCCTCTTAATCCTCGAAAACACTGAAATAATGAATATTGCTACCTGTATGGGCACATTGTATATATTTGAAGAACCTCCAGGGAACGTTCTCAGTTGCTATATCATAGCTTTTCATTGAAACAGTTCTTTTTTTCCGTGCAAGGGACAATTTTTTCTGGCATTAGCAACTGTGCGTCTGATCACATCTAATGTTTCGGTGTTTGTACACGTGGTGTGCTATAGACCCAACGCAAGTTTACATGAACAATGAACACGCAGAACGCTTTCATTCTTCTTTTTAATCTTGCATAATTTTCAGAAGAAATAAAAAAACACGGCACAATTCTAATCTTACCAATATGGTTATAATTTGCAATAAAAAAGCCTTTGTGGTTATTAGCAGTGCTGCTAAATCACTGACCTGATTTGAAGTTTTCCATCTGGAATTAGAAGTTAAGGGCAGTTTATCAGCGTAGTGATTTATTGTGTAAACAGAACCTGCTGCTGGCATTGCTGCCTGCCACTCAACCTAATTCTTTTATCACACTTGACTGAAGTTTCCAGCCTTGAGTTATTAGTTAATAACATCTGAGCAAAAGCCTAATTTATTGTTTAAGTAAACTTTGAAACAGAAGAACAGTGCCTTAGGTACCAGACTTAGTGCTTGCCTTAGGCAAAGCGTTTTTCTTTTAGCACAGAATTGTAACAGAAGAGAAGATTTGTGACTAATTCCATCTCTTACTGCCTGTATAACTCACCTAAGGGCAGAATACTGTCTTCTGAGCTATTCTTCCCGCAGTCATGTACTGTTACACAGCAGCCTTCATGCTATAACTGAGCATAGGTCATTGCACACATTCAGACATGCACAAATCACAAAATTTAGAAGTAACAGATCTGTGGTTTCTATATAGGAAACCTGATACCATCCTTTCCTTATCGTGTCATCTGTTTTATCAATGGTGCTTGAGGAAACCCATGAATTTCTTCATCATAGTCACCTGTGGCTAATTTAGAGAAGGTAGTTATCTGAATGGAAGGAATAACCATACCTTGTCCTGCCAACAACTTCTTAGCGTAATAATACTAACAGCCACCAGATGCCAGCATAATCATGCAAGCACTAAATAAGTGCCTGTTTTAAGGTAAAAGGCAAAGGTGGTGCCGACCTCTCAGGTCATTATGCGGTTACAGTCACACTAAGAGCAGAAGTGCACTTTCTCTTTGGTGTCTCAGCGTCATATAGAAATAAAAGATCTGATCATCAAGTCGTATCTGCATGGCACTGTACTAAAGTTAATCTTGGATTTAAAGAGACTGCTTACTGGCAAAAGGACTGTGTCACTGGCCTTAGCTGGGAATTGCCTTCTCTGTTCAAAACCGGCTTGTGTCCGTATGGAACTTTGAATGGAATTTCTAGCCTAGTAGATCTGGTTTTTTTCCTTTGCATACTGAATCGAGGAGCCTTAACATCAGATCTTCTATTTGTGTAAATCTGCAAAGAATATGCCAAAATCACTCCATCATCTCACGTGAGTGGACCTTCCAGACATGTCACGTTCTTGGCCGCAGGCCTGCGAACAGTGTAGGCAGGAAGAATAAAAGGCCAGGTACTCATGGCGCAAACATACTGCAACGCTTTCTAGCACAGATGGTTCTTTATTTCAGAATTTTTCACTGCTTCTGCCAGAAGCCTTTGCAACACTATAAAGTAGGCACAGACTTTTGAAATTAATTGAATGATGGAAATCGCTCCTGACAGATTTCTTCCAGAGCAGAAAACTTTGGTCCCAGAGTATTCAAAAAATCAACAGGCAACTCCTCATTGCCCATGGGGACAGAGTAGAAGCAGTCATTTTGCTCTAGTTCTCCTTCCTCAGCATATCTGAAAGGTTCATAGATGGCCCTGTCATCTTCCAGTGTGTATTGGTAATACAGTTTCTGAAGAAGGGAAGAAACAATGAAAATCATCATGGAAGCTCCTACTGCCCTTTTGGATTTGAAGGAATTTATGGTATGCAAATTAGGAAGGTAAGCCAGCAGGTTACAGTAAAAAGTATGAGTCTTTCTCTGATAAGGAAAAGTTTTACTGAAACTCAGCTGCGTAAGCACCAGCGCCTGAACTTCTCTTAGAGTACAAATGAGATAGAAAAGAGCATTTGAACTGCCCTGGACCAGACAGCTATCAAGTAAACCTGACTACGTGGAGGCGTGCAGTTTGGCCCAAGGAGGTATGGAGGACAGGCCGTGAACATGCAGTGGCCAGACAGGACGTGGCAAGAGGAACTAGGATTTCCCTGACAGGACAGATGTGAAAGAGCAGGCAACTAAACTTTAACCCTGCACAGCAACAGAAAGCATTTTAGCCCCGCTTCCCTGTCTTGAAGAATTTGTTACAGGTGACAGACCCCAGCCTTACAGTAACTGCTGGGCGACCAGCCAGAGGCAGCAAGAAGTCTAAGTGACAAGGCATTTTCAACAAGGACGGGTCTTGAATGTTTCCCCATCAAATATATCCCTTGCTTTTGACTGTAATGCTTCTGAGATGTGGGCTGAGAGAGTAGTTGGTAGTTGAAACCATTACAGCTTTCCAGTTTGCAAGCCTTTTTTGTTGTTCTTACAAGCTAACTTGACAAAGGAGAGATTCAGCGTTCATTTCTTACCTGACGCAGTATTTTGTCCACTGTCTGTATGATGCAATCAAGTTGTCTTACTCGGAATGCCTCATAACTAGTGTACAGGCCATCCTGGAAGACAGACATAGTATCTCAGGTTTGATCAGCATTAAGTCATGTACTAACACTTCTTCCAGATACAAATAAATCAAATTATCTTTCTCTCTGTTACATCCATTTCTCTTGCGCTGCCTTCTCCAGTTAAACTGCAGCTTTTTCTGTTTAGGGACTGTTTCTCCATATGAGCACATTCTCCACATGTACATGGAGTCACCAAGCGTAGGGATTGTTCATAATCTCCAGTAATTAAATATGTTTCTTCCTCTAAATTTATTGGACTCCTTTTCATTAATGGCACCAAACATGACCTCAGAACTTTATAATGTCTACTCACACAGGTAATCCTAGCTCCTAACTATGGTCTTAAGACTATTTGACATTTTCTTTGCCTGCTTTAAGACAGAGATTGTTCTTAGGGTCTCTTGGTGATCACTACATACTTATGAACAGAACACATGGCAGTCACCTACTGATCTAGACCAGAATTTCCTTCAGGCATTCTTCACAGTAAAAAGAGGCATCTGTTAGAGAATACAGTACAAAAATCCACAGAAAAAACTCAAAAGCCTTTGAAACCCCAGAATTACATCTAATAGTCATAAAAATTCCCATAAATCCTGTCCACACTTTTACAGTATGTTAAGTAGATGTTGACCAGCATATTTTTGATAGATATCTGAAGAATGATGGTTCCATTTCACTGATGCCAAGAACTAAATAAAATTTTGTGCATACCAATTCAGGTAGTGTGATAAGAATTTTAGAAGTTACACTTCCAAATATTTAGAACACTAACTAATGAAGAGAAGTGACAGTCTCAGAATGAAAGCTATTAGGAAAAATAAGTTGTCAACAGTATTTTAAATACCAGTGGAATCTCCAACAAGTGACACTTATTTTCTAACTGAACTACATTGTGTTATTCTTCGAAATATATTGTGTTATTCTTCCCACTATTATTGATACCAAACCTCATTCTTGGGGTTACCAGTTTCTGTGGTATAAAAAGGGCATTTATGTAAGGAAACAGGCAGTTACCTCAGCAATCACTTCTTTTCCAGCCTCCTCAGACACAGGTGGTAGAGCAGCATGATCTGTAATATCCAGCTTAGCCTGCATACAGGGACCGGGATGGTATTAATAAGAAACTGAACTGGCCTGTGAAGGATCATACTTTTTCAGACTATTTCACTTTCATTTACTTCCTTCTTGAAAACACTAGTGTGTGCAGTGTGACAAGAGATGATGCGCCTCCTCACCTGTTGGATTCATCAGTGGGATGAGGCACCTGGGAAGGTTCTGCTGATACTGAAAAATGGTAGGGGTGATAATAGTAACATTATCCCGTCCACGCAGAGCACCACTCCCCAGATATGCTTAGTGGCAAAAAGTTTTATTTTGCTCAGTACCAAAACCAGAGTAAACATGATAAAAGAGGTGACTGGTACCACATCCAGCCACACAACTCTGGTGGGGTAATGTGAATATATGCTTTTGCACCTACTTGAGATATAGATGTTCTGCTCTCTTCATTATACTCGATTAAAGTCTGTTCACCTTCTTCAGGTAGGACAATGGCTTTGCTTTTAGATCGTGGCATGTAAAACCAGCAAAGCAAAATACTGGCAACTGTAGGAACAAGAAAGCAAATGGTGAAATGGGCATCGCGAATAGATCTGTATGGCTCAATACAGCGGGTTGGTGAGGTACCCAGCCCAGTTTCAAATGACCTAGCTCGGAAACCTCCAGCAATGTAGCTGTGCAGATGTAATGCTTGGCCTGCAGTGGTTAGCCTGCTTTAGAAAGCAAAGCTGTTGTCTCCACAAAGCACTGCGTTGAGCAGGCAGACATACTAGATCACTCGCAGGTAAACAGACAAATAGTGGTCAGATAACCTATTCATTTTTACTTCAGATAAAGAATCAGTAGTTCATCTCTTCTGCAGTAACCAACATGAGCTGTTACAAAGGGAGCAGCTCTATAACAAGCAATTACTGAGTAGTGTAACCCTATGGGAGAAATTCATTACTTCCAGTTAGCCAGCACATGGTTAATGCCAAAACAGTCAAATGTGCAATTTTATTCAATGCAAACAAGAATATTTACTTTGTTGTACTAGAGTTCAGCTTTCCAAAGTCATCTTTTATCCACAGTATAATGATGATTTTCTCAAGTAACAAGCTGAAAAATTCTACCTGTTAACATTTCTGGTTTTTTCAGTTTAGATATTTTCTTCTTTCCTAGGTTTCATACTTATATTTACTGTCATTCATACAACAGTATTCCATGCCTCTATGTTATCTTCCCTTTTTCACTTCTCTGTAAAGCACAGTCCCCACATTTCCAAATCCTAACCATGACTGCAGATAAGTTTCACTGATCTTTCTAGTGTCTTTTACTGTGTTGTCAGTCTTGGAAACCACCTTCCTCTGTATTACATATTGTATCATAATGCCTACTAATTTGATAGGCTTTTTGGCTATCAAAAGAGATCTCTTTGGTTATTAGATGGAAATGGCAATGATGTCTTGTGTTTGAAAACTAAGGTCTTCCTAAAATTTGAAGAGAGAATGTGTCATGGACCAGGACACATGGATGGAAGCACCATGAAGAGTGCAAACATTAACTGCTTGCACCTTGACTACACTCTAACACATTAAGGCAAACAGCCTTTCCTGTTAAGGCTGGTAGATTTTAGCACACATTCATGAGCTGTAATTGCAATGAGATCCAATGGGCAGATGACAGATAACTTGCACGCGTACGTTAGGAGGTTACTTACCCAGTAGTAAAAAGATAGTCGTCAGTATTATTGCAATGGCACCACCTCCAAGTCTCACTAATGCTTGTGGAACTGGTGAATCTTTACATGTATGTCCATCTGGGCAAAAGCAAAGCCTAACATGCTGATTCCGCCTTGTAGAAAATCCCTGCCTGTCCTGAATAATGATGGGCACCAAGTAGCTACCTTGCGGGAGGCTTCTTAACATTAAAAGTTCAACTGACTCCCCTAAAAAGAAGACAAGCAAATTATTTCAAGACTAATAGAAAGAAGCCTGATATTCTACAGTCCATTCTGTTGATAATCAAAGGGAAACTCATTTGCACCCCGATTTAAAATACTTTTTCCAGCCTTAATGCACCATCGTAAATAGGACAAAGTGACATCCCACTTTACCACCTTGCTGAGCCTTCTGGGCAAAGAGAGCTGTCCCAGTCTTGCTGCATTCTGGCATAGCTGCACTGACAACCTCTAGAATTCATTAGGTAGTTAATCAAATGCAGAAGTCGTTCCTCAGCTGTCTTATCCCCCTGTCTGCAATTTGAGCACATTGCTTCTGGTCCTGTCCTCAACAGAGATGAAGAACAGTGTAACTTTTTTTCAAATTGCAGTAACTTTATATTTTGAAAGCTGTTCATCCATGTCCTTTCAGTCTCAGTGAGACTGATCAGTAACAAGCCATAGAGGAAAGAGACAGTGAAATAACTAGAGGGCACATACCTGACAAAGAACTTCTCATTAAGGACATGAAAGGAAGAACTCACCAAAGTTTCCTCCTAACTTCCAGTCATGCTTCACATCTTCAGAGTCCTCAGCCAGCTCAAAGGTGAATGGCCCAGACTGTGAATGGACTGGAGCAGACTTAGCTTTTATAGTGAGAGGCGTCCCTTCATTTTTGTCACACACATCTAAAGAAGGAGCCGCTAATGTTGGCATATGATCATTAATGTCAGACAAGTAAAGCAGGATGGTGCCAGTACCAGTCTGTGGTGGAATACCTAGATAGGAGCAAAAGAAACAGAAAAACACTCACAATTGAGTATCAACAAAAGTCAGTCCATTGGCAGGATCTCTGCCTGGTTTATCCTACTAGTCACACATAACACAAGTTTTAAACATTAGGGTGTTCTGCATTACCATTCCCCACTTAGATCCTTAGTCTTGCTATCATTTTATATCTAACATACACCTCATCTCAAACAGTCCAAATACTGCTTGAATATTTTCTGACTGGCTGCTTACCATGATCAATAGCGTGTACGATAACGGTGTACACGCTGTTGTTCACATAAAGGGATTCTTGGTCAAATTCTTTTGCCACAGTAAGTATTCCAGAATTCTCATCCACGCTCAGCCAACCCTCTGGGTCATGGGCTAGTTCATACCTTAAAAAGTTACAGGTTACAATCTTAAATAGATTTTGAAGAACAGAAAATTCCTACTGCATTGTTCTTTGTCCTTTTGAGCTCAGTAGGTATTTATACTTGTTAGTGATGCTTACTTCTGTTAACTCCATGACAAGCTGTGTGTTGCAATACAGCCAACAGTTTCCCATGCAATTTCCCATACCTTGTACGGGACCATCTAAACTGTTCCTAGGGGCTAAGAAAGTATCTGATTTCCACATCAGAATACTGTTCTTACAGCCAAGCATGCCTTAGTCCTTTCTATGACAGCAAAATTTTGTCATCAAAATTGAAATATAAATAATGCAATGTGGTTTTAGGCAAAACTATTTTGGAAACAACAGAAACATTGAGCAACCAAGGACTGACTGCACCTTTAAATTGTATCTTATAGAACCAGCTATCTGGGCCTGCAGTATCATCAGTAGTAAACCTGCACCACTAATGTATATGTTCATACAACTGTAAATAAATGTGTGTATGTATATTCATATATATACATATATCAAATTAAACCTGAAAACCTCTTTATATTCCTAGGCTATTTCTTTTGAGAGTTAGAAACATCTCCACTTACTTTATCTTATTTGGCACATCACCTGGATATGTGGCAGGATACCTTCTAAACACTCTCCCAGGCTTCATTGAATCTTCTTTTTGGACAGTAAGTATGGGAGGATGAAATCTAGGAGCACGTTTTGACTGTAAGACGTTGATGTTAACAGTTGTATTCATGGATTCTAGGCTTGAGATCATCACAATGCCATTTTTACAAATGAAGAAAGGTTCTTCATTTGCTACAGAAATGACAAGTCTCATCTCAGAGGCATCTTCATAGTTGAGAGGCTGAAAACCCCAGACAAAAGTCTGATTAGCAGTAATGACCATTGGTTTGGTGGTCGCCTCTATATACCTGGAACTCAGAGGTGACCTGAGCTCACCAAACTCAGCTACGATGCTAAGGTGTCAGTCTTGTAATCAGAATGGCCACACTGTAGCTCATCTATTACTGCTCATTACCTTGATAATGCTCAAAATGCCTTCGTTTGTGTCTGGATCCGTCTCAATGGTGAACTGTTCCTTCTCATTGCCTTTTGTTACTCTGTATTTTGCTCTCCAAGCTGGAGTGTGGGGAGAGTCTCTATCTGCCACTTGGAGCCGTAATACAGCTGGATATTCTTGACCTGCTGAAACCTGTAGCTGGTACTGGGAGGGGAAAGGAAAGAAATAAGAACTATTTCTTTCTCCAAGAGAAGCAGTTTGTTAGCCAGTTCTGAGCCGGAGTTCCACCACCAGACCATGTGGAGCTACTTCCCGCACACACTGTCGTTGTCTGCCGTGCATTATGTGTCCCCGCTCAGTGACAGAGAACCCCTATGGGAGTCACAGAACTAACTTCCCTCCAACACACTCCCACTGACTTCATAAAGAACTTGTCCCTAAACCTGATTGTCATCTAAAACCAGGAGACTACTCGTCTCCCTTAATACTGACTATAGCAGTAGGCCTATAAATGCCACTAGGGCTTTTCATCCAGGATTGTCTTCTGCCATGTAGAAGAGATTGATGCATCTAGGCTTAGGCCAGAATTGGTCCGCAGATGTTACATACCTGACCTTGTAGAAAGCAATTACGTGTGAGATTTTAGGTAATTTCTGCACAACGGTTTAAGTTTTTGATGGCACAATGTAGCCACCAGCTTACCTAACTAGCACTCCAAAGACAGGCTAAGAAATGCTAATTAAATCACCTAAGGCAGAAATATGTCTTTAAAAATGAGATGGTAATAAAATGTAATTTGTTCGTGGTTTATTTTCATATAAGTTGGTCACTGGTTGAGATTTGAAAATTCAGACTCTTGCCTGCTAATATGTAAACAATACTGTCCTTGCATCACAACTTTTAAAAATGCTGTAAAGAACAATATATGTACTCAGATAAAGGGAACAAATCACAAATGTGAACGGCTCAGAATTTTACTAGGCTGGAGTTAATGATGATGAAGCACAGATTTCATGTACAAACCTGTTTTGGCAAATTATGTAACCTTATTCCCTCAGGTCTTCTAACCACCATTCTGCAGGTAGGAGACCCGCCATAGGAACACACTGGGAAATTTGTTTACTTCCCTATGTGACTGTACCCACTGTTGTAACACAGCACCTATTGTTACTGTTCACAACTTCAAATATTTACACAGACCAGTGGGTGACATGACTCTATGCTCTGGATGTGTGTGCTGGTTTTAGCTGGGGTAGTTAAGTTTCTTCAGAGTAGCTTGTAGGGGGCTGTGTTTTGGGTGAGTGCTGGAAACAGTGCTGCTGACCCAGGGATGGTTTCGTTCCTGTTGAGCAGGTCTCACCCAGAGCCAAGGCCTTTCCTGCCCCTCACCCCACCCCACCAGCGAGGGGCTGGGGGGGCACAAGGGGCTGGGAGGGGACACGGCCGGGACAGTGACCCCAGCTGACCCCAGGGATGTCCCACACCACACGGCGCCATGCTCAGCACATGGAGCTGGGGGAGGAGGGGGAAGGGGGCACGTTGGGAGCGATGGCGTTTGCCTTCCCCAGTCCCCGTTGGGCGTGATGGAGCCCTGCTGTCCTGGGGATGGCTGAGCACCCGCCTGCCCGTGGGGAGGAGGGAAGGGATTCCTTGGTTTGCTTTGCTTGTGTGTGTGGCTTTTGCTTTCCCTGTTAGACTGTCTTTTCTCGCTTTTACTGTTCCAATTCTTTCCCCCATCCCACTGGAGGGGGAGGGAGGGAGCAGCTGTGTGGGGCTTCGCTGGCAGGTGGGGTTAAACCACAACAATGTGTCAACATGCACGTTACAAAAAAAAAAAAAAAAAAAAGTATTTCTGGGACCAGAGCCTGAAAATGGATAGCTCTTATCTGAATTCAGGTGTAGCTGTCTACCGGTTCACAGCTTTAACTCCTCAGAGCCCTCTTCTTGCCAGCAAGCTCAACTGCTCCCGTTTGTACAGCAACTGCTCTACAAGCACTCTCACAGAATACGCCAGCAAAAGCATTGCTACCACACCTGACTGCGCCATTAATATGTACTGAGTTTGTAGGTGAGCGGGTTTAAGGTCACTGAGGTCTTCGGCGCTCGAAACTAGGATCTTTCAAGAGTAGATTGTAATCAGCACCTGAGCTTCTTAGGTGCTAGAATAAGCTAGTCTGTCAGCATCCTTACAGTAATAGTGAGACAAAAACCTTCTAGTGCTCTGCACAGAAAACTAACAAAGTTTGTGACTCTCAATAGTCAATGATTCTCTTACTGTCCCTATTTTTAAAAGATATTTCTTCTAACACATAAAGCTTATTTGCTCATGTTTTGGCCTGTTTCTGCAAGTGTCTGAGAGTTACTCTTTCCACCACTGAGTGTTTTTAGCAGTTTGAAGGACTGAATTGTATTCTGGAAGGCTCAGTAAAGTAATGATGGTTTTCCTTACATTATTACTAGCAAATACAGGGAGGTGGTTGTTTGCATCTTCAACAGCTACATTCACTGTTGCAGTCGATGACAGCTGGGGAGTGCCATGGTCACTGGCTTTAATCAGAAGTTTGAAAGAGTTGGCAGTCTGAAAAACAGGAAAAAGGAAGTTCCAAACTTAGTTCAGAAGCAGTTCCTGCATTTTGCCAGTCACAGCTACAAAGCTGGATGTGAGACTCTCCCTCCCCTTGTACCTGGTGAATGTGTACTGAACATGTACCATGCATTAAATTATAAGAAGCTGCCACATGTACATCACCTTATACTCCAGGCATCCTGACAGAAGTATTGATCCTGTGGTAGGATCAATATGAAATGTGAATCCTTCTCGAAGGGGGATTTGCATACTTAGAGAATAGGACACCTGAGCATTCGCAGTGCCGTCTTCATCTTTATCCAAGGCAGTAACTTGGAAAACTGGCTCATCTAGTATGAAGAATTGAGACATTAATAGAAGTGTTTAATCTTCACATGCAGTTTCTCAGGCCTGTCTGCAGGTTCCTGAACAAAGTCCTAAGAAAACCTATAACTTCTCCTGTGGCCATGGTTATCCCTGCAAAGACTCTGGCCTCCACCTCATCTGGGTGGCAAATCTGCCTAAGGTACTGTTAGACAACAGAGTTATCACACTCCTGAATGTACTTTATCAAAAACATTCACTAGTTATTTATGCCAGGTCTCAGCCAGCTCCTGAGGGGTTGGCACCATCCCACATGTCTACACACCCAGATTAAGTCTTTGTATTTCTAAAACAGTGTGTCTGACCACCTTCGGTGAAGCAGTGTGCATGTGCATGTTCCAGATGTGCAGTTCAGATTATTCTGTGTGCTGGTTTTGGCTGGGAAAGTGTTAATTTTCTTCAGAGTAGCTTGTAGGGGGCTGTGTTTTGGATTAGTGCTGGAAACAGTGCTGATGACCCAGGGATGGTTTCGTTCCTGTTGAGCAGGGCTTACCCAGAGCCAAGGCCTTTCCTGCCCCTCACCACCAGCCCACCAGCGAGGGGCTGGGGGGCACAAGGGGCTGGGAGGGGACATGGCTGGGACAGTGACCCCAGCTGACCCCAGGGATGTCCCACACCACACGGCGCCATGCTCAGCACATGGAGCTGGGGGAGGAGGGGGAAGGGGGCACGTTGGGAGCGATGGCGTTTGCCTTCCCCAGTCCCCGTTGGGCGTGATGGAGCCCTGCTGTCCTGGGGATGGCTGAGCACCCGCCTGCCCGTGGGGAGGAGGGAAGGGATTCCTTGGCTTGCTCTGCCTGTGTGCGCGGCTTTTGCTTTCCCTGTTAGACTGTCTTTTCTCACTTTTACTGTTCCAGTTCTTTCCCCCATCCCACCAGTCGGGAGTGAGCGGGTGGCTGTGTGGGGCTTCGCTGGCAGGTGGGGTTAAACCGTGACAGTCTGCTAAAGTCTTGGCTTGTAGTTAGGCAGAAGTACCTTATGAGTTTTTCCAGAATGTCTCCAACATTATACTAATGTACACTGAGGTTAATCAGACAAGAAGTCAAGAGGCAGGACATGGTCCTTCCCCGGAAATAGTCCCTAAATCCATGATTATTTAAGTAAAACCTAGGCAGAGGAATAGATTTGGTACTAAAGGAAAAAGACAAAGGAATTAAAAAGAGAGCAGTCATACACAAACCAATAGTATCCCTTGTTTGGATGGCACTTACCTTTACTGTGATTCTCTCTTATCGTAATACTATATTCGTCCTTCGGAAACTCAGGTGCGTTGTCATTAATATCTCTAACCCTTATATTGAAAAACAAGGAGCTGTCCAATGGTTCACCAGTTTTTCTGTACACAATTCTGAAACGTATCTAAACGAGTAGCAACAAAGATATCAGAATGGAACGAATATGGCAATTAGAAATCACAATGGAACAAAACACTCTTAATTTTGAAGCTGCACCAGTTATATTTGCCTTTGAGTTGAATCACTAAGTCATTATTTCACCTTTTGAAGGTAATAGATTCATAATGGCCATCCTGTGCATTAAACAATACTTCTAAAAAAATCAGTACCTGGAACTGGATCTGGGTTATTTAAAATGACTGCCTAATATAAAATACATAAATATCCTTGGGGCCAGACAAAAGAATGCTTTCACATGTGCTTCCCAACTGTGAAGTATTTATTTAAGTAGTCCATTCAGTTTTCTCTAGCTGCATTTCTGTGATGTTTTGGCTCCATAACCATGAATGTGCAGGGAATTCATTTCTGAATGCTGAATTCTCCTTTGCTGCACTTATTTCTGCTTTAAAACCAAGCCCAGAGTGTCTGTCCTGGAATAGCCATGTGCCTCGTGAGGGGGAATAGAAAGCTCTCCAAAATTTATCTTTTCATTATGGAAGGCAAGACCCTGCACAGAAAGCCACAAGTAATGGTAACTATCAATTGGGTATAGTTAGTCCACAGAGACGCAAACAGAAATCATCACAGAATAAACATAAGGAGACCACAACCAAAGATTTTTTGCAAGAGGAAAACAAACCCACACTCACATATTTCATTCATACACTTTTTATCACATTTCCTTCATTACACTTACTGCTTATGAACACTTTTCTGCTTTTTAAGGAGAAACATATGCTTACTCTTACGTAAAGTTACAGTAATACAGCTTTGCAGCTCCTCCAGTATTACCTATTTTTTTCTAATGCATGGTTATTTTCTTCCATTCCATTGGTTAGGAGTGTTTGGGTTTACAACTCAGTGTTCTGGACACTACAGCTGTAACATACTTTGAATTTCGGTTTTTAGATTATGATCAAAAGTCATACCAAAAAGAAAATAGAAAAGAAGTGTACAGATATTTGTGGAAGCCCGAACATGCCACAAAGATTTATCATCGATAGTGATGCGGAAGTTACCTATTGGTCTCTGCTGAGACAATCATCTTAGCATTTATTTAGAGGTTCAAAACAAGAAAAGGCAGTCACAAAAATACACACTTAAAATTCCTCTAGGTGAGTCTCATTCTTGTGAAGCATTTAGCCATGAGAAAGCAATTAATATTTGGAAACAGTTCTAAGTAATTTTTTAAAGTTTGTTACCTTAAAAGTTGGGGTCTTTTCTCTGTCGATGCTACGATGCACATACACATGTCCATTTGTATCATCTTCTATAGAAAACAATCCAACCTCTGGAGGTTCATCTACCCCAGGTCCACTGATTAAATATTTTACTGATGTATTAAATGATTTGTTATTGAACAGCTTTTGAAAAGAGAAGTAGCACAATGCAGTGTGAGTAGAGAAGGCGGAACAGAAGTAAAAAAACTTTAGAGCAAGTCTCTTCCTGCCCACCTTCTCTTTGCAGATGGGGCCTTGCCTGCAGGCCTGGTCTCAGCCACCTCAACAGCTTTCTGGGTTGCAGCATCGCTACTCTGTGCACAATGTGCAGGTACACAGCTCTGTGCAATGGCTCTCTTACAGCTCCCACTCTATAGTCTTCTTCCCCCTAAGTATGCCTGCAGCTCCCCACAGAAAGGAGCGGTATACCCCGCACACCACACAGTTCTGCCCAACGCTGTGTAAGAAAGACAACTTTGAACAGTTCTTTAAAAAGTTGCTGTTTGATGCACAACTCTTGCCCTTTCCTTCCTTCGGTATTTTATTGTACAATCAGTGGTGACAAATACCTTACTGAGTTTCAATAAGATCTTTTACTAAAAGGTTGTTTGTACCTGTCCAGCATATTTTGGGAATGGTCCTTTCTCCTCCTCTTGAACACCAATGGTGGTGATAATCCAGGCCCTTTTTGTACGCTGCAGAGGACGTAGAACGTCTAATTGATAAGAATCTATCCACTAGTGGATAAAGAAGTGTATTTAGTGTCACAGTTTACATATTAACAGTTGTGTACCTGTTATTACGTAATATTGACAACAAACCTGACTACTCTTCTTTCGCATGGTTTGTCTTAAACTGAAGTTTTCAATTTCATGAGAAGAACTGTTGGCAGTGGTAACCTTGGGGGAAAAAAAAAGGTGACTGTGAGAAGTGTGGTTAACTAGAAACCACTGATATGTTGTCTAGGAGGAACTTGGCTTCACAGAAACATATTGATCCAGCTTTGACAGCATTGTATTAAATTGTATCTAACCCTGGAAACTCCACAAATATCATCCATCTCATTCCAAATGAATTGGCATGAGGGCTTGGATACTAATTTCTCTGGTCAGCTGATGCCAGTCCCAGAAATGTGCAAACACAGCATCTGACAGTCCATGGTATTATCTCTGTGGCTTTTCTCAATCCAAGTATCTCCAGTTCTTAAAATATTCACCTCTGTCTCTAGTGCTCCTTTAGAAGTTGTCTGGTATTGGCAGGACATAAACCTACTGCTGGAAAAAAGTTAAGTCGGGGGAGTATTTCAGGTTCTCAGAGACTCTGTCATGTGGCGTCAGGTGCTCCAAACAGAGCTGATTTACCAGAAGCCGAATACGGGACCAAAGTCTCTAATCTAGATGAGTAAAATAAATTGTCGAGAATGGTGACTGCCCCCTAGTTGGCAGGATTTCCCCTTTTATAAGCACAACCTTCCTGCACCGGCTCCAAACACTGCTTTTTACTTGAAATCTCACCACAAAAGCGTATGACGGTACTCGAATTACACCATTGCCATTAGCTCACGGGTCACTGGCACGCCTTCCTCCTAGTTTTCACTGCTTTCATTGCAAAGCTTGGGATTTTGTAACTCATCCCATCAAATGTTTCCAGCAGCATTTAAAAAATGAAACAGAGCTCTTCCTGCCTTAATTTAGGTGGAGGTTGGGCCTTTACCCCGTGACCTTCCTCTGAAGAAACAAAGTACTTATAAAATTGCCATGGTTATGAACTTGCCAAGCAATGGGGACTCACCAGTAATGCCTTGGAGCTTTTCTGTAAAGCTGTTGTATGTCGTTTACATCACCTCTGTGATGTAAAAACAGCAAGGAAGGCTTTAACTTGGCACTTCTAGGTAGCATTTATTAGCTTTGTTCCAGGTTCAGCTCTGCCAGCTTGCTTAAACTTTGTGCTGGACCCCCCAGACGAGCTGCTTTCCCCTTTGCTTACATGCAGCCACTTTTGATTATTTTGGAAGCTTTAACTGTGTGTTTTATGGCTTCCACACTCCTCCGTATGCACTGCCAGAAAGGAACAACCCCGTTCAGGCCCACAAATGCCGCGGAAACACTCACGGAAATGCCACTAAATTACTGCAGGGGATCATTAATTCGGCAGAGTCGACACTGGCCACCTGTGTGCTCTGGCAGGCATGAACACCCTGGTGTCAATAGCAGGAGGAGCTGAGGGCCCCTACTTTTGGAAACCTCCTTCCATGAGACCTGAGCCCAGGACCTGGGGAGAGAGGAGCCACCCTTCCTCGGAGGCTGCATGGGGGCCGGAGCCCTCACCCCTGCAGGAAGGGCACGCTGCGCCCGTGCCCCCGCACCTACCTGCAGGAGAAGCAGCACGGCGAGTAGCTCCATGGGACGCAGGCAGGCTGCAACCGAGTTAGCTGTTCCTTGGAAGGTTATACAATGAGAAGCCGAAGGTCTTCTCACTAAGTAGTTACCTGTGGTTTCACTGGCATTTGAGCTGTCCCAGAGCAAATATTCCCACCTCGTCAGAGGAAATTAGGGAAAAAAAAAAAAAATGAACTGTTGATTCTGTAAAACTGAAGTGACTCAAAGCAATGGTCAGTCCTCCTCTGGTGTTTTTTCAGTTTGTTTGCAACTGCCTCTTCCAATGTTATGCAAAACAAATGTGTCATCACTGCAGTTTTATGGCCATTATATAGCTACAATAAAACATGTGACCTTCTTTGACAAGTGATTGGAAATGCCATTTCCTAATCACATCACAGTTGTTTGCAAAAATGCAAACGTGCAACTTTATATTTAAGGGAAGCTATTTTTTACCTGCCATGCCCAGGAGCGCTACTTTTACTCTACTTCAGACTTTGAACCAAGAGCAAGTTCTGTGAAAACTTACTTGAAAGCTGATATAAACACTAGATTGTCCTGTTCAACTCAAAGGCCATCAAGCAAGTATGAATTTGTGTATCTGAAACTGAACTTCCCACCCAGCTTGCGAAAATACATTTTAAATAAAACTATGTGAAGAAGCAGGATATCACAGAATCACAAATGGTGAAACATTAAGTCTCGTAAAACCACGTAAAAGGAAGTCTGAGTGGCAGAGAGTATGGGGAAGGTCCTGGCTTGTATGAAAACAACTTTTACAGCATTTTCCATTCTCCTGTACTGCGTTCACTGGGCACAAGGAGGTTTGTTCTTTTTTAGAAATGGAAAATAATGAATTTAGTGTTCTGGAAGTTGTAAAAGGAAGACTTAGGGAAGAACTGATCTTCTGTTCAGGGGAGAAGAAAAGCTCATGTCAAAAAGGCCACAATGTTTTACATAAAAGTGGGTGTGGGGAGGAAGGCAGATGATCTTCTGGGATTCACTGTTAATAGGAAAAAAACTAACAGGCTTAAATAACAGCACAGGATAGGATGGTTTAGACATCAGGAAAACCTCAAACAGCAAAAGTGTTCTGACTGTAAAATTCTTGTGTGTTATCTCACGTAGGAGTCTCATAATGCTTAATATAAAGATTACAGATATAGCAAAGCAAAGGGAAGTTCAGCAATAGGAAATGCCTTTTTTTTCTCTCTTCCTTCATTTTTCTCTTAGCCTCAGCTGAACATATGAACACGCAGTGTGACAAATTAAGTTAAACATACTTATCCACGTATACTAGCAACAGGAGAATGTGGTTCTCTGCAAGGATCTACCCACCTGCCTATGCTGTTCTTTGGATCGTGTTCTAAAGTGTCCTGGAGAATATAACAGAGAATGTGAAGCTCATTGATTAGTGAATTTTAAAAAAAGGTATGAATATGATGAAGTAAGTTTTTCCTGGCCATTAGAGAAGTGACTACTATGTAGAGTAGAAATAATCATACAGCTCTAACTACCTAGCTTGGCCAGTAGCAGCAACATAGCTGAGATATGCTGAGCTACAAGCTCTACCCGACACTGCAGTAACAAAATTTTCTGAAAGAAAAATTCAGAGGTGCCATCATGTGGATTGTGACAAAAATACAACTAAGTAACAAACAGGCAGTATTTCACTTTTAATATAGTAAATATACAGTAACTTTGAATTACAAGATCACTTTCCAATGAAATTACTAGCAAAAATATCCACAACAAAAAGTTCAAATAAATAAGAACACATGAATACCAACATCAAAAGCTGGGCTGCAAATTCTCAGTTAATCGAGTTCTAGTCTTTCCAGACAGAGTGGTCTGCTTAATTGTTTTACAGAAGAAAACCAACTAATGCCAACAGGAGCAACAAAGGCTCAATACCTTTAAAATAAGGCAAAACCTAGCACATTATAGGCAATTTCATACTGTAGACATTTCAACTATAATATCAGAAAGGTACCACATACTGACTCAAAAAACTGTCAAAATATTCCAAACTTCTAACAAAATCCTTTAAATAGCAAATACAAGATAAAAGTTACATCAAACAACAATAAATGAAACACAGAAATGACACAAGCAATAATGGGATTACAGCATAATTAAGCAGTCTGGAGACAAACAAGGCGGTTCAGTCCAATGAAATAAGCATAACCATCCCCTACAGCATTATACCCCTCTGCCACCGTCTTGGGCACGGGTCAGCAGCAAAAAGCAGCGGGGCACTGGCAGCGCACAGGCAGTAGGGCTGGGAGCTCCGGTCACAGCATCCTGGGAGAGGGGCAGCGGTGGGAGACGAGAGCTCCCGACTTCTGGCAACCCATCTGCTCTAAACTCAGCTTTTTCAGAACAAATTCTGCTGAGGCTTTTTGCTTCTGTGAGAAGCACCACCACCCCTTGACCCCAGATTCATACCAGCAAATGTAATCTCTCTTTTGGAAAGAAAAATACAGTCCACCTTATCAGCCTTTACATGTGGCCACCCCGTGATTTAGGATACTGAACCAGCAGAAGGGACTGCTCTGATAGCACATGGCTATTCCTTGCAAGGCTCTTCCACTTGAGGAAGATGTGAAGCCCCTCCTCCCAGCATGGTATACATTGCTCGCACAACAAAAACCCTTCTTTGGAGCATCAATTCTGAGTATCTGCAGTAGCTTGATACCTGTACTGCTGACAGAACGAGGGTCTGGAGGCATTGGGCAGAACCTCCAGAACTGCTGCGTACAACTGAAAGCTACCACAAGGTGTGAGGGGCGCAGGGGAGGTAAAACTGTAACTGACTGCAGTATTTCACTGCAGAGAGGCAAGTAATGGACAAAAAAAAGAAACATGTCAAGAGAAAAATAATACTGTCTTAAAATTCTTCATGTTATGCATTAAAAATACAGTTTAGCATTATTAAGGAACACAGTTTATACATATTGAAGTAATATTCTGTTTCTTCACATCTTTGTAACAGGGTAATTTCACTGAAAATAACAGAGTTGTTCAAAGGTTATACTAATATAACTGAAGTAGAATCTGGCTATTTATTTAAAATACAACCTGAGTGTATTTGTTCTGTAGGTAGTACTGCAGAACATTACATCTTCATCTAGAAAAAAAAAATCACTCTTTAAATACCTCGCATCACAGTAAAGTTTTTCTTCAAGAAACATCATCAATGCTAGGCTTAGACACACAGATGATCATATTGCTAAACATAGTGGAAAAAAAACCATAAACAGCCACAGAAACACTGTGCTGTGGAAGTATTTTGGTTCCAAACTGAGTGCATTTGGAATACACTTTTGGAATAAACTTTTCTGCTATATTTAGGAGTGCTTCTAAATACAATACCCATCAATACAAAATAAAGGAAACATAAACCATAGTCCTCTTCATAGAAGGAGCTCTCTACCTACAGCCCAGAACACAGTCAAGTTAAAACGGAGGCAAAAGTGCTGCAGGATAAAATCCACCCCTTGCAGGTCTGCTCACGCTAAGAGCTGTTTGTTGAGGCAAACACAGAATTTCTATTTCTGTATGTGAACAAAGAATACTGTGTAAAAAGTATCAAATCAATGAAAAAAGATTAGACTTGTATGATTATCACCAGAGACAAACTTACTCGGCCAGATCACAGCCAGAACTTACTGGCAAACAAGTACTCGGACTAATTTTAAGTGGCGTCACCATCTCCACCCGCTCAGCTTCTTAGTCTCCCACAACAGACTGATGTGCATCAGCTCACAAGCACTACATTCAAACAAGACTTTCCCAGGTCTGTGAGAAAAAACTTTTCTCAGTGGCAATCATCTTTGCTCTGGTCAAAGCTGACTGAAACACTATCGATTTCTTCTTCAAGAAGTGATCGTGCAAAATGTGCCTGTATCTACATGCCCTCCTTATAACCTAGGAAAGCATCGATATAGAGTAATATTTCAGAAGAAAAATTAGCATACATTAATATTCAGTGCTATAATAACATGCTAAATTAATTACTGCATCTAACAGATTTTGTTAAAAAACCCTGCTATTCTGATTATTGACTTAATCCTGCCCACCTTGCTTTTGGTGCTTAAAGTACTGCACCAAAACAGTGTCCTAAAACCGTGCACTAAAGTAGTGCTTATTGGCAAGAGCTGTCCTACTACCTCTCTCTACTGTTAACGTGAATCAGGAAAAGTTGATTAATCAAGGCTTGTAGAATTTGGCCAAAGCTTGAAATTCTAGCAGTGGATGCAAGAACCTTCTGTCTAAAAAAAGCTGAAATACATGAGCCTGGGACAAAACAAATGGATGAAATAACAACAAAAGAATGTGCTGGTCCTCTGCAGTTGCTGGTGTTGAATGCCACCCTCTAAGTTTCCCCACACCTCTGGCACAGCCAATTTATTTGATCTTTGAGCATGTCAGATTAAGTTTCACTTGAATTGCATAGAGCTGAGCGTACATGCAACTACAAATCACTTTAACTGTAACTTCACAAATACTGAATATGGAAATATAATACTGAATATTATATTTGTCTCCTTTATCAATTTAAAATTTCACATTTGGTCTCCAGTAGACTAGGAAAAAAAACATTAAAATATTTCTTAGACTATTCCTGAGCAATGTTTTACGTACTGTAAAGTACCCTAGTTTATTACTACATTTATTAATATTCTCACATTTTAAACTACATATAAATCCATGCTTTGAAATTTTACAAAGCTGAAGATCTGGTAGGCACAATGCAAGAATAGAAACAGCTAAGCATGTTAAAACCAAGATGAGATCAACAAGAGAAGTGCAATTTAACTATATACATAATGTACTCTTCAGTATTTGCTACTTTTTCATTTTCTGTCACAATGTGAAGGACCCACTTGTACAATCTGGTCCATCAGACCTCAGCTCACTTCTCATCAACAGTTCGCTCTGCCTGGTGGCTGAGGAAGAAGTGAATGCTGCTCCGTATTTCATTTTAAACTGAAAGGACAAAACATTCTCTAGAACTCCATCTTTAACGAGACTGTGTCCCCAGCTGCTGTGATTGATTTGAAAGTGTAACAGATGAATGGACTCTTGAATACTCACCGAACTATCCTTCCTATTCCCTTGTATCTCACAGACACATAAGAAAACGGAAGGTCTGAGGACAGGACCCTATCCTGGCTGTACAATTTCCTTCTGTAGGGTATTTCCCCATATCACTTCACTAAACCCTGAAACAGGAAGCCAAGCTAACTGAAGTAGACTGGACCGTGGGATAAATAATAGTCATCTCGGGTGACTGAAAATAGGTATCTTTTGTATCAAAATATATCTTTACTTTAACTTACAATAGCCTTCAAGTTCATGCCCTAAGAGTCTATTTTTTATGCTCTGAGAGACTACCAGTTCTGCAGGTTAGGCCACAGAGTCTCTAGTAATACCCTCATTTTGCATTAGTCATATATATCCATGTGCAATTTGAAATTTGGTCATTTCCTCTAAAAGACAAAAAGCATCAAGGCTTACAAAATGAACTTCAAGGAAAGCTGTCTGTAAACACAGTGAAGATTTCTGGGTATAAAAATATGCATTCCATTTGCTTAATCTGTCACTACTGAAGCTGTCTGCTCCCTAATAATTTTTTCTCTTAAAAAGAATCCTTTCTGCATTAAAATATTTCAAAACATTATCTCCATTCTTCTTATAAAAAACATACCTAATTCGTCATCTATGAAGAATTAGTTTGACTTTGCATAGATAAGCGTGCTCCATTATTTTATAAAAACAGTTGAGCCCTTTTCCATCAGCAAATGCCACCATCAAACCTGACTCACAAAACAGCACTTCTGTTTGAGAAAAAGAGCATGGATCCTGTTCTCTCAAATACACCCCGGCAAGCGTAAGAAACACCACAGACTTCAGTGGACTTCAACTGGTGCACATAGAAGGACACATTGTAATTATATATATATAATTATATATCTCTCTAAACCTTCATACTCTGCTACTGAACAACTGAGCTACTGTAAATATTTTTGAGGAAACACCGATGGAAGACACTTGCCTTCAGGGAAAAGGTTTCCTGCTGGCCTTGCTGGCTTAAGAGCAAATTTATTGAAATGAAGAGTGCCATGCATCAAGAACATATTTTCTTAGAATTTTCCTGTGAAGAAAACATGACCCTTCTGCATGGGCCAAATGCTTTCTGGCAGTCAAGAAGCATCAACATTTACTAATGAATTTTTCTTCATTTAAATTTGCGCAACGTTTGCTTTGCGCCATTTGTTTTTATTTTCCTGTCGCCTGCTGGTTTTTTAGAAGGAACATAGTTGTTAGCATTGCCATTTTTCTTTGGATTTGTACATACATATGTTTTTAAGCCTTTGATGGGAGCAGCTGAACCATGGCATACCGGGCTTTGCTTAGGGGGTCTGACGTTACCAACACTTTGAATTTTAGAACTGTTCTCAGAGGGCTGCATATTGAGGAGCTGCTGCTTAGCAGTTGGGGTTTTTTTCAGTTCACTCCTTACTTCACCAGATTGTCTCTGAGAAGACTGTGCACATCCCATTCTCTCAGACAGTTTCAAGTGACCTGGATGAGAATATAACTGGCGACTTTCTTCACAGTATGAATCTCCCCTGTGACCTGAATAGCTTCTGGGCAGCTTTGTAACACTTTCTTGGGGAACCACTTGCTTTTGAGGCAAAGGGCTGAGCAATGCTTTGCCTTTGCCAGGACTCTTTAGGGTACGGATGGAGCCGGGAGCAGTCTGCGGTCTGGCTTTGGCTGCCTTTCCTTTCTCATTCTGTACAGTCTGCATTTGCAGCCATTCCAGCTGCAAAAGGCGATCAATATATTTCTCAAGAAATCCTGTTGGCTTTGGTCGAAATTCAGTTTTACCCTCTACATTTACAAAGATGGCCAGTTGCTTCAAGTCCCATGAGTTGAAAGGGGGTGGGAGGAAGTCTGGGTAGTAATATTCTGATTCTTTAAAACCCGTATCAGGGACATGTTCCAAACACAATGGATCAATTTCTTCAGCTCTGAGAATGAGTTCTGGTGGTGTGCAGGGAGATGGGGGAATGGGAATCCTTTCTGAATCAGAGAGATCACTGGCACTATCGTCTTCAGCATCTTCTTTAATAATTTGTACTGATTCAAAATCAAGAAACATTTCATCTACAGATGCTTCTTGCCATTTAGAAGAGCATGGACCAGCTCCAGCAACATGTTCTTCATGATTCTTCTCCAACTGTTCTATTTTACTGCCATAACAATGTTGCACCGGGACATCTTTAACCCTACAGAAGCTACCTTGTGTGCTGCCCTTTATGCTAGGAGGGACTCTCTGCAGAGAAGATTCATTTTGCCTTCTTTCTGGGAGACTCATCTTTGGTCCTTGTACTCTGTGCAGCGATGTGCAAACACTCGTGAGCCTAAATAAAAAGAAAGATCATAGCCTGTTAGAAGGTCTAATGTCTTTGGAACAACAGTTTAGAAAGGTCTTGCTACCTCCTTCAAGGACATGGATCTACATGAATGAACCTAAATTGTCATGGAAACTTACTAATGAGGTAAAATTCATATCTGCTGGCAGGGATAACGCTGCCTAGTACTGACTTCTGGTTTATTTTATTCTGTTTTGCCTGAGAACTAAGTTTCCATACTGATACCTTAAATCTGTTGTCCTCATAAATGCTGAATTCTGGGACTAGTTAAGCCAAAGGCAAAACACAGAAGCCATGATTTTATCAGAAGCATTTTATATACCAGTTTGAAAGGTCTGCAAAGTAAACAGACAATCTAAACATAAAATTACCTTTTTGATTGAGTATTGTCATCCAGTTGGTTTCTTCCCTTCTTAAAAATACTTGGTTGGCTACCATCTTGAGTCTCATGGGAAATCTGAAAAGATGTGAAAATATGTGATGTTATTAAGAAAGCTGACATAAACTATGTACCTGTTTTCTGTAAACAAAAAGAAATATTTACCTTTTCAGTGGCGCTCGATACATTTGTGCCTGATCTTCCAGGAGAAGATTTCACATGAGAAACTGGTTTATTTAGTCCTTTGGTGCTTGGATGGCTTTTTCCATTACTGTAACCAGCAAAGATTAAACAGGATATCACATATAAATAGCAACATATACGATCATCAGAATAGAAGTACAATAAATGTTTAGAGTGCCATTCTGTTTAAAAAAAAGAGACAGTTGACTGCAACTATTCTTATAGTTCACCAGAACTATGCCATGGGCACTTGTTATTTTTCATGCTATCTATGCACTACTACATTTTTAATATTACTAATGCAAAAGTGAATAATTCAACCAGATGATATAATAATAATAGAACTTAGCCCTTACATAGAATTCTCTATCAGAGAAGCTACTTTGGGGATAATAAATAGCAAACATTAGAGACTACATATTTAACTACTAATTTCTATAGTACATGGTCCTACTGCAATTTAACAAAATTAATTATAAAGTATGATATGAAGGCTACCACAAGCCAAATCTTGCTTGCCTTTCTCATTTGCACACTCTCAGCAAAATTTAAAAGATTATTCCTATGAAGTTAAGGAGTGGAAGTGGGCAGGGAGCATACAATATATTCTGGTATTAATACAAACTATTTCACAACAAAGGCACAATCAAAATTGACTGTTTCATGTTATACTGGAGTTGCGGAAAGATCAATAGGAGAAAAACTCATATGCAAGCAAAAGGAATGGCATTACTGATCTGGACAGCTTGAAACTAAAATACATATTTCTTCAGTTAAATCAGGTTTCTCTGTAAGCACACAGAATCACTAAATCAACATATTCTGCAAGAATCAGAAAACAGTGTTTGTTCTACAAAAAATAAACATTAC
Organism: Phalacrocorax aristotelis; assembly: GCF_949628215.1. Classification (NCBI taxonomy): domain Eukaryota; kingdom Metazoa; phylum Chordata; class Aves; order Suliformes; family Phalacrocoracidae; genus Phalacrocorax; species Phalacrocorax aristotelis. The sequence goes on from NC_134288.1 coordinate 13,863,548, forward strand.
TAATTATAAAAAGGAAAGCTTTAAAACGTTATTTTAGAACAGGAATAAGCAAACTGTGCCCTCCAGGTCTAATCTAGCTTGACTGCAGTTCAGTTAATTTTTCAGGCTGTACAGCTTGTTCGCAGTTTTTATGTCAGTATAGTCACATTTTGTTTTAAAAAAAACATGCTTTCACCAATTCAAGAGCTTACAAAAGAACGAAAATAAGTCTTGTGCCTCCAGCATTGATGCAGTCACCTCTGTCACTCTGTGACCTGCATGATCGTGCTGCACAATCATTTCTGTTGCTGTGGCTCAGAGAAGAGGATGACAGTCCAAACAGTACAGCCACGCACTTATTAACTGATCTACGGTATTTAGAGATTTCTGTAACGAGAAACAGAGAAAATAATTTCCTTACTTTACCGTTCCTTTGTGGTTTTCATGGATTTGGCTTTCCTTTTTCTGTGTCTCTCTGTGCAGCAGTAAGGGATACTCTTGAATGCCTGGTCCCATTATTACTCTTTTTAAAGGGTATCTGTGCCTTTATTTTTACATAATCTTCAAGCAGCTCCGGTCTTTTGGGTTCATAAGACACACCATATCAAATGCAAACATCACCACGTCCTAGAGATGCAGTAAACAAACACCATGCGATTCCTCCCAACGTGATCTATTTTTAAAGCAGTAAGATAAACACAGTCAGCTACCAAGCAGTACTGGAAAACACTGTCCCCTCCCCCAGCGCTCCAACAGGGGAACCAGCACCGTTCGCTTTCCGATGGCCGATCCATGCCGGGCTGTCATCACCCGGCTCCGGAGAGGGGAGCCGGGCAGCCCAGGGGGCACAGGCTGCCCTAAAGCTGCGGAGCAGAGCGGGCCAAAGCCAGCCGGGGGGGGGAGGCGCAGGTCTGCTGTGGGGAGCCCTGCCTGCCACTGCGGCCAGCGGGCACAGTCCCTGGGTCAGCCCTGGCTACCCCTGGGTCAGCCCTGGCCACCGCATCAGTGCCAAGGCAGGCTGGGCCCCCGCCCGCTAACCACCGAGCTCTGCCCATCTGGTTTACGAGCCCGTCCCCGAGAGATTGTTGGTAACACACCGCAAAACACCCGAGGGCATGGCAGCGTTAGCAGAGCTACTTTTCATTGTGTAACGTGCTCATCGTCATGTTGTTCCTCCTGCGCGGCATTACATGTATTGACTGGAGCCAAGTATCCCAGTCAAAGGGTGGTGGGTGTTTCTGCTCTTAATTTAACACGAGCAGATGATCAACCACCCGCGTTCTGTGCATGTGGAGTTGTCCTTTTTTGTGTCAGAAAATGCACTCCTTATATTCATATATGCAAATTTTGTACCAAATCCTTTTTTGTTTTTCTTCTTCCCAAACAAATCTCTCGGTATTCATAAGTTCCTACTAAAAATACTCAGAGCAGAATTTGTAGCGTTCTTTTATTTGCCAGAAACCGCATTCCCGCACCAGGGCGCACAGGTACGGTTTGCAGAAGGTCACAGCCGGCGGGCACCGGCACACCTCTCCGCTCACCTCTGGCTTTGTTGCAGTGCTCTTGATACACTTAGAGCTATACCTAGGTGCCTGTAACGCCGTACACCTGAGCCTCTCTCCCCCTCGCCTCCCCGGCCGAGGAGGGGGGTGTTCGCTCCCGCCGCCCCGGCACCCCCGCCTTTCGGGAGGCACGCCGCCGGGGCAGCTCACCCCGAAAAGCAGCCGTGTAAGGCAGTTGCGGCTGCAGGCCGGTTTGGCGGCTGCCGGCCCGCTTGCCGGGCTGTGCTGAGCCGAGCCCAGCCGAGCCGAGCCCGGCCGGGCCCCGTTCCGCTCCCTCCCGGGAGGCACCAGCACTTCCCACCGGTAACCACCACCGCACTCCCTACCGCCAAGGGCCGGAGGGCAACCCGTTGCCTAGCGCACCGCCTCCGCGCGTTCCCTCCCGCCCCGCAGCCCCCCACCCCCTGCCCCGTACCCGCCTTCGCCTCCGCCGCCACCGGCAGCTCGGGGCGCCTCGGGGCCCGCCTCCGCCGGGCAAAGCGCATGCGCGCGGCGGGGCCCTGGGCGGGGCGCCGCGCATGCGCCGTGAGTGAGGGCGGGCTCCCGGTGTGGGGAGTGGGGCGGCCGGGCCGGGGCGGGGCACGGCACGGCAGGGACTGTGGGGCGGCCGATGTGGGCTGTGGAGTCCCCGAACGCGGATCCCTCCGGCCACGGCACGCAGCCTGCCACCGCAGCCCCGCCCGACGGCCTCCGCCGCGACGGGACCCGCCGCGACAGCCCCCGCGCTCCCTCCAGCCTCTGCAGCAGCCCCGGCCTCGGCTCCGGCTCCGGCTCCCTCCCGCCCGACAGCCTCCAAGCCCTCGCCGGCCTCGGCAGCCCTCGCGAGTCGCCCAGCATCCAGTGTGACAGCCTGGAGTGTCCCTGCTGCTGCTGCTGCTGCGGGAGCGTGGGGTCGGCCGGCCCCTGTGAGGACAGCCTGCAGGCCCCTCTCGCCCTCTGTAACGGGCGAGGGTGCTTCGGGGCACACCACAGCAACCCCCGGGCGTCCAGGGACCTCTCCGACAGCCTGGAGTCCTTCGGCGTCCAGCACGACAGCCTCCAGTCGGTCTCCAGCCTGCGTGAGAGCTTCAGGTCCTCTAGCATCAAGGGTGACAGCCTTGAATCCCTTTCCAGCCTCAGCAACGGGTCCGCCAGCCGGCACAGCGGCCTCGAGTTTGCCAGCCAGTGAGACTGCCTTCTCCCCACGCAATGCACTAGCCTCTGGTTCCCCTTCAGCTACTGCGAGAGCTTCCAGGTTTCTGCCCTTTTTTCAGCAGTCTACGCGGTTCCAGTTGATTTTTGCTGCGCCAGTGTAATAACCTCAAATACTGTCCGTGGCTGCCTTTCCCAAGTTACGTGCTTCAGAGAGGCAGTGCTCATTACTGCCTGCGGAGTTAAAGCTGACTATTTTTGTCATCGGTTAAGAATGGAGGTGCGTGGTCCTCGGAGGAACCCCAGCTACCTCTCTAATCTCTATCAGAACATGTTACAGGCAGAAGAAGCACTGGGACGAGGGCAGCAGCCGCCCCCAGCAGTCCATACAAATAGCAGCATGACTTTTCTGAGCAGTATGCCAGCCAAGGGGGAGCCCCAGCCAAATAAGCTTCAGAGCAGCACTTCCTCCAGCTGTGACCCGGTGTTACGACCTATCATACGCCGCCGAGCAAGATCTTTGCCTACATCGCCCGAAAGGAGGAAGCGGGCAGCAGCGCAGTGTCAAGTTCCTGGATGCCAGAGTCGTATGAACCGGGTGAGATTTGCTGATGCTTTGGGCTTGGAGCTCACTGAAGTGAAAGTCTTCCAGACTGGGGAAGATCCGTCGATCCCTTTGCATGTCCTTTCCAGGCTCTCCATAAACTCAGACCTCTCGTACAGCAGCTCGGACTTGGAGTTTACGATGCAGTGCTTGGTCCCTGACTTCCAGCAGCCTGCAGACTGTATGGATTTCTCATCCCGGCTCCAGGAGCAGCAGGTGTGTCTTGAACGCGTGACCAGCTCAGATTTGGGGCTCAGTGGCACCATCCAGGTTCACAATGTTGCTTTTGAGAAGCAGGTATCTGTGCGATACACCTTCGACCAGTGGAAAAGCCTCCATGAAGTGTGTGCTCATTGGCACAGTAGCATCCCTGAGAAAAACGGGCAGGGTCACGTTGATGTTTTCTCTTTCTTTCTCCCTGTGCCTCCTTTCCTCCTCCAGCTGTGCTCAGTAGTCCAGTTTGCAGCGAGGTACCAAGTCAACGGCCAGGAGTATTGGGATAACAACAGAGGCAAAAACTACAGTCTCACCTGCCGGACTCACCCCCTTAAGATGCCTAGAGAATGTGAGGAGAGCTGGATCCACTTCATCTGAATGAAGAAAGTAGATGCAAAGCAGCTTGTCAGTAGTCTCAGTGCCACTCTCTTCCTTGGCATGGCTCTGCTGGTATGGCAACAGTCTCCTTTTTGAAACCCGCCAAGCCTGGCGAAGTGTTCCAGGGCAGGGAAGTAGCCAGTGACCTGTACAAAGTGTTCTAAACCTCTCAGAAAGAAAAAAGGGCCAAAGTGTGTATTGAGTTACATCCGTTGAAAATCTGAGTGATTTCTTGTAGTGTATGAATCGGTGCAGAATGGTTCCAAGGGATGCTGTCAGACTACCAGAGAGCAAAGCAAGACACTTTATGTTGCTAGTAATATTCTAGGTTGCATAGAATGACTGATCTATTTTACCATTTTGTGCTATCTGTTTTTTAAATGGGCGGTGTGGCTTTACTGGCTTTGTTTCTAATTATCTCACCAAGTCTGGGCACTATTCCATTTATGCATTATTTGTATGGCAGATGCTGTAGGGAGGTACCTGTATTTTTATTTATATGTATTATTAAGACTCTAACCATGTTAAATATTTCCATTAATATTTGGAAATCCAATGTTATGAGCAAAATATTCATGAAAATGTCCCATCAGCCCCTCTGTTTCCCTTAAGAAAAGGCACCTTTTTTTTTTTATCTCTAGTGTTTGCTGTAGGCAGTAGGAATGATGGTTACCAAAGTTTGTGTAAGGCAGATCTTGGGAAGATCTCGTCTTTCTCAGGTGATGCACAAGTAGGCTTTTCCTCCAGATGGTGGTGGGGCAGGGATTGTCCTTTCCTGGTGCACCTCTTTTTGCTAAGGGAAACTAAAACAGTTTTGCACTTGTGTTGCAATCACAGTTGAAGATCTCAAAGCACTATATGAATGCTAATGATCTTACACTGTTACCTGATACAGGTGAATGTATAAATAAAAAAATGGATATGAGGTAGATATATATAGATTTTATATATATATTATATATAAAAAAGATAATACAGGGAGCTGGTTACAGAGCTTGGAGTAGTACACCAGAATCCTGAATGCTGGCTGCATGTTCCCCAGCGTCCCAGTACTACTGCAGTAGTACCTTTGAATTCCTTAATGAACTACTTCTCCCTATAAACCAGCTGAACTCCAAGACTGCATCCTTTGCACTACAAAGTGGGAACTTCAAAACAAAATTATGATTTTACTAGTAAATTGATACCTGTATGGACCCATCAACAGAATCACTTCTGCAGCGGGGAGAGCAGCAGGGAGAGCAGAGTAAGGCTGTTACACGCAGTCTTCCCATGCTTCTTGCTCTGCCACTTTCATTCTGTGGTTTTAGTGTGGTTTAAGATTGGTGACAGGCTTAAATCCAATTAAAAGATTGTCCATGATTTTCTTCATACATACTCATCACTGCATGCAAAATTTAGCTTTATATGTGTAGCATAAATTTTCAAAACTGGCTGGCTGGATGTATTAGAAGAGCTGCTTTTTACAAGGGTTATACTATGCAGATCAGGCCACTTATTCAGGCGTCTTATTTTTTGATTGCTGCTTATTCATCAAAATCACAAGCTGTTTTTATAATCACAGTTGTAAGTAACCCACAGCCAAGTATATGTTAGTCCAAAAAGTCTACTGAGTAATTCTGGAAGTTGAGAAACCCCGAGAAAATTCATGTGTCTGGCAACTTAATGTAACTACTTAGTTGTGATACCCACTTAGCAAAGCTAGGATTTCAAGTGAAGAAGCTGCCTGGTTCCACTACTCTGGCTTTCAAAGGAACCGAATTAACAAATTATGATTCTCTGAGATGCTGATCACCTCTGGCAGAGTACTAAGAAGACTCAATCCTACTTGAAGCTGTTGAGAATTGACTGTGTTGTCTGCTTTAACTTTGTATTTGAGCACTGTGAGGTTGAACGTTTAAGTTGAAATTGTTTTGAAGGAGTAAGGGAGGCTGAGGTGCAATTGCCAACTACAGAGTGCTGCCTTCTTTCAATTCACCTGTGTTATTTTCTGTATCCGGTTTAGAGGAGTGACTGTTACCAATCTGGCAGCAACTCTTATCTCCTAGGAAAATCAATGCAGGGAACGGGAAGAGTCTGTAGATGTCAAGTTAGTTGAGCTGAACCACACCTTCAGTGACTGCAGATGAATATTTCTTGGCATGAATTAAAATCATGTACCCCAGTTTTGGTGGAACTTGCTCGCTTAAGGAATTCTGTTAAAGTTTATTCAGTATTGTTGAAGTCCATAGAAGCGGCATTTTATGTACTTGTCACTGAAGAAGAAAAAGAACACACTATTTTAAAGTATTGTTTCCCCACCCTGCCCATTTTCCCCCTCCTAAATGACTGTATTCCTTCCATCAGCAAAACCACTGAATTGCTTCTTAGCACACCCTTAAAAACCCCTCTGATATTGGTATTTGACACCAGTTTGCAACGGATGTTGCGGGAAGCCAATGCAATACTTGGCTTACTGGCAGAAAGATGCTGTTGCCATCTTCTGGGAGAGTCTCTCACATGGTAGCTAATGTCAAATATGAGTGTTACGGCAGGCGGGGACAGGGTGTGTAATGCTGAGGCTGTCAGTGTAAAGGTTAATGTCACGTATACCACGGTGTCAGAGAGGTGAGGAATTCAATGTCTCAGCGATATGAGTTTAGCTTGTATTGTCTTCCTTCTGCACCTCTCAGGGTATTTGCATGTGCAAAATCTTGATACGAAAGTAGTATTCCAAGTTTGCCTTTTCTCCCTTTGCTTGTCTTGCACTGCTGGAGGAGAACTGGTGGCAGGTGTTACTAAACCAGTCTGGCATTGCTGATGGCGAGTTGAGCTGGCCTGCCTTCTAACAGGACTGGGAGTATCGCTGGATTAAGCTATTAACCATTCACACATGACTACTGGCACCAGTCACACGACAGATGAAATTTGCACTTACATTTTCCTGTCACATTCAGTAGTGAATGTCAAAAGGATCCCAGCTGACAAAAAAGGCATTAAGCCATTAAGGAGTGGTGATACGGACCTGTCGTGAAGGTAAACTTACGACCACCTTTGTAGATTCTCAGGACAACTTGACTGCTTGCACTGCGTTCAAAGTGAGCACTTCCCTTATAATGAGGATTTTGTAAAAGCGAATTCTTCACACGGGTTATTGCCATATAATGCACTTTTTAAAACCTGTATTTATTATAGTCATACAATAAATAAATGTCTAGTAGTCCACAGTATCAAGGTTCTTTCAAGCATGTTTTTTAAAGAAACATATAGAATCCATGTAAATGAAACGGGGTTGTCTTTCCTAATCAAACATCTTGTCCATAATAATGTACATAATACAGCATATCAATAAAGCACAGATGCTAGACAAAAGGTAATTTTGTTTTAGTGGAGAGCTGCACGGTTGCAAAGTGCTTAGTACGTTTTTAAAAACAATAAAACTATGGCTATTGTAATACAAAAGATGGTAATAAAAACTTTTCACAATTTTAAGTTGTTTTTGTCAGTGGTACTCCTGTTAAAAAGACTCATGAGGCAACTTAGTGCTGAGTTGTCACTTACAGAGCAACACACTCAGGAAAGTAAGGTGGGTTCGAGATGCTAAGAAATGGACAGTACTTGGTAAGAATACAGTGATTAGTCTCTTATAGCTGCCAAAATGACCAGGCTGCCACTGCTGACAAGGAATTTGCTGTCATTTCACCTCAGAGTTCGGTGCACGCAGCATCTGCAGGGTTCAGATCTAACACTGGAAAAAGGCACGCTGCCAGCTGGTTCTAATATGGTTTTACAGAAAAGAAGAGGAAGGCGTTTTCTTCTAATAGCAATAGAGCTGCACTAGACTGTACTTAACTCATTAATTTCAGAGCCTCACTGTTGTTATTCTTTCTTCCATTTGTTCCTTCAGTTTTCACTGTTGCAGTCTTTCCTCTCAAAACATGTTCTCATCCACGGGTTTCTGGAAATATATCTACATAGGGTGTGTTAAGAATGTGTCCGTCTCTACAGCAACTGATTTATCCTCTATATGAAATGCATCTCCATCAGTGTCAAGCAGTTACTTGATACAGTTCAGGATTTGAATAATCTGTGCCAGGTTTCCTCTAAAGCAAAATGGAGACCTTTAACTAGAAGACATAATTAATAAAGACATATATTACCACTTTTTAATCAATGTTAGTAACTTAATGCTGCATTGTCAAAGTTGCTTAAGGGAAGGATGATTATTGAAAGTCACAGTTTAAATATATGGGAAAGTCTAATATTATGCTCAGTTGTTTAAGAATGTCAATGTCATTACAAATTATACAGACTCTGGTTATAAATATATGCATGTAGATGCATAAAGGAGGGTGCTTTTAGAAAGCATGGTATTATAATATCTTGTCTGTATGACTTTTGTTTTTCCATTTTCCTATACTACTGATCAAAATCAGAACCAGCAGTAATACATTAATTGTCACAACTTTATCCACTAAAATAGAGTAGTAGTAGCGTAGACTAACCAGGGGACCAGCGAAGGGTAAAGATAGTGGTCTTTGATTTTAAAAAATCACTTGAAAACAATGTGAATTTGATTTGGCCTGGGGTAGTGGGGGGTGGGGATGTGTGTAAGAATATTTAAGAGAAGGACTAGCTTTTGCTGTGAACATCCAGCCATCAGGTTTATCTTGCAGGTAGTCAGTACTATTTCTAATATAGGTGTTATTTTTACATTTAGTTTCAAATTCATAGTTTCTATTTATCTTACAAAGAAAATATAAATCCCAACTTGTACTAGTAACAGTCAGTTGTAACTAAGTACTTAATTTAGTGTATCACCAGTGCTCAATACAGTGTTGTACGTACTTTGCAGAATTGCCTGGTAAAGACACAGAACAACAAGTCTAAGCGATTAAGTCATTTGTCAACATGGGTCTAATGTTAGTACTGACTCCTCTCCTGATTTGGCTTTCTCCTTGTGATCTCAGATCTGCAACTATTTCAGCTGACACTTGATATTAAAACTGTCGGCATCAATGCTTCTGACCCTTCTCAGTCCTACGTACAACAGCAGCTGTGCCAGATTGATTATATTGACCAGTGCAATGTTTTCCCGTACCTGTAATGAAGGTAAATGTTTATGCTACTATAGTGAAGAAAGGGTCCCTGTACATAGTGCTACCCTACCCTAAAGACAGTTTTGCTTCCATTTTCTCTGAAATTAAGTGTAGTTGTCGTATCTGTGGCCCAAATTATTTCATTGCTTGTTCCAGACTGTTTAAGGCATATCATGATGAAAAATTCTGCTTTGTGTTGACCTCCCTTCTGCTAAACCAAACAAAATTGACATTAGAGAATGAGAAATGAACACACAGTAGCCTCCCAGTCACGCCAGTGAGCCTAGTGCAGGAGGGAAAGCGTATGATCCACTTTTCCCATACTTATGGCTCGCTTTTCTTTTGCTATGGAATGAGTAAGGCTGTTTTCTTTACAAGATCTGATAATCTGTGGATAGTCTAAGCCTGCGTGTATGCTAACGGGACTGGTAAGGGAAAGCAGCAAATGCAAATTAGCTTTTATTACTTCTGCTTCATATGATGAAAGTAGAATTCAGAATTCAGTTTTTATACAAAACTTCTGATGCTCCAAGTTCCTCGTGCAAAGTGTTGCCCCTAGCAGGTTTCTCAGTAAAGCTGTACTTCTACAGATCTGCTTCAGATCACCCACTGCCTCCCGACAGCAAATGTGGCAGAAGTTAACGCTGCAGTTAATCCTTCAGCTGAACATGCCTCCTGCAGGATGCTCCGTGCTGCTCAGTCCTCTGGGATCAGCTCCTCAGTGGAGATACTCCAGTTCTCATACCGGCTGTCATTTTCTTGAGTTACAGTGACATCTGGTGGCATTTTAAATACTTTCTGTACAGCTTTTTTGCCTTCGATATATTGATTTGTTTTTTATTATTTTAGAAAGTCATCAGTGTTATTTTATTTACAATTGCTGCAGGTTTATCTGCTGTGAAAGGTGATTCTTCTCCTCTATTGCTGCTTATTCTAGGTATGAACGGAGACGCTTCCTGATACCCCACTGTAATACATGAGATTCATGCTGCATTTTATCACCTCTATTTGTGACAGGGGTCATAGATACACCAGTATCACACCAGTACAGGTAAACCCCACTTTGGAACTGCTGGGATTTCATTTAAACACCTTACCCGGTTCCCTCTGTATAACAAAGACTGCAGATGTCAGCAGCCCTTTACCCACGATAGGTCTGTATCTGAGTTGCCATGTCTGTTCTACCTGCAAGACAGGGAACTACCTTCATGGCTGCTGAAGTAGTTTTCATTACCTTGATGGTAGTGAAAATGTTTCTGAATTAAGCATACCAATGAATTACACTGGTTTAGCAAACTCACGCACAGTAACTCGTCCACACTATGCACAGAAGTTAGCGTTCTAAGTGCGGGTTATCAATAAAGACAATTTGTAATATAAAAAAAGTAGCAGAGCGGAGGCCCTGTGCAAGGCACCGGCGTCCTTCCACAGCACGACCGTGCATTGCTCGTTCGCGACGCCGCCCCACGGGCCTCGGCGCCTTCCCTGTCCCACCGCGACTGCAGCGGGAAACGCTCGCCTGACGCTTCGTGCGCTGCGGAGAGGGCCGACGGCGCCCCACGGAGGGGGCTTTATAGTCGTCCGGGAAGCTCGGCGCGGCCCCCTCCGCAGCCCCGCTGCCGGACCGGATGGGCAAACACCGGGGCTGGCGGCAGCTCCGGGCGGGCTGAGACACCTCGCACCCCCCACCCGGCCACCGCGCCGCCTCCTCACGGTAAAGAGAGCCCTCCTCCCGCCCCGCGCCTCCGACGGCGATTGGGTCCGCGTGCTGCGTTCGCGGGCGGTGATTGGCTGGGGCCTACCGGCGCTGGGAGTGATTGGTCGGCGGGAAAGGGCGCTTTTTTCTGCTCCGGGGGTAAGGGGAGGGCCGCCATGCTGCGGGGGGCTGCTCTGCCGGTCCCCGGCTCGGTCCTCTCAGGGCGGGGCGCGCCCCGCGGCTGAGGGGTGGAGGGGTGCGGTGGGGCGGTTCCCCTCTCAGTAACAAAACTTGGGGAATTGCCAGCGTCTGCCTGTGTTTCGAGGGTGGAGGTCTCACTCGTCGAGGAGGCGGCACCTGGAAGGGGTTTATATTTTCTTCTCTGGCTTGTCTGACTGGACAGGAGACCTGTGAGGTGGTAGCAAAAGCTTCGGCGTAGGCTGTTGCGTTATTGTATTGGGAAAAACCAATTAAAAAACCCACCCTGTGTTTGTTATTTCTATATTATTTGAGAGTGGCAGAAATTACTAGTGTGTGTTCCCAGTTGCTTAGTCTACAGAAGTTGTTCCCTATTTTTAATCATTATTTCACTTTGCTTTGTCTAATTCCATGTAATTTCTGGGCTAGGGAGACCAAAACTGCACGTGGTAGGTTGGTCAAGGTAGATTAATTCATACAAAGCATGAAAAAGTTTGTTGTTAACTCTCAAAGCAAAATATTTTTGTCTGCTCTTAAGACAATGTTTTCAGAAAACTATAATTTTGAGATCTTGTGTTTTGGTGGTAATAGTCATCTCTGAGCCCATCACTGTATGTATAACTAAGACGGCATTTTCCCTGCATGCATTTGTCATATTTTTCTTAAATTATTTAATCTACCATTTTATAATGAGGCCTTTCTGAGTTCTGCTGTTGATTTACCTATTCTGAATAACCTGGTGTTGGCAGTGTAATTGGCTGCCTTTGTGCTCTTTTCTCACTGAGAAATACTGAGAATCTGCTGCAGGACCCTCTGCTCCTCACTTGCCAAAGTCGAACATTCCTTACTCTTTTATTTTAAGCAACTGTTCATCCATGTAAGGATATTTCCTTATATCCCCAGTTCATTTAATTTCTTAAATAGTATCTATACTAGTGACACATTTTGGAGTTTGTAATGTATTTTGACTGACTCAACATTTTTGCAAAACCTGCTTGAACTCAGTGTCATTGAATTGTGTTTGGTCAAGTGATGATTGTTCCTTTCTTATACAGCTGAGTAGATGAATTGCAAAAATGGCAGCCAGGAATGAGATGCAGGTATGTGCTTATGGACCAAAATTTGAGTATTGATTGTTCTAATTACTATCTTAAAGCATTCCTCCTGGTATTTAGTTACACGTAAAATTTGCAGTGTGGCAAAAAAATATGGTAGAAAGAATTTTTCCTTTGAGATAGGTTAGTGCTAAGTAGCTGGCTAGAAAGCTATAGGAATTGGAAATTGTTATTGACGACAACAAATCCCATGCATTTGACATACATGGATTGGTCGGGATGATACTTAAGATCAAAATGTTGAAATCTGGTTATAATTGATTTAGAAAGAAGAGGGTGGCAAGATAGTTGGGGAAGGCAGTAATCCTCAAAGATTAATATCTCTTAAAGTCACTAATAGATAACTTAGAAATGCAAAATATTAAATGTACTGGGGAAGGAGTGTTAACACAGTGAGCGCTTATGTTAGCATTTATTCATAATATAAGGAAAGAAGAAACATTCAGTTAAGGAAAACTGGCAGATAATTAAAAACTCAGTGAATAAGTATTTGCACAATTAGTGTATTAGATATGGCATTCTGTACTTTAGGTTTGACATTTAATGATTTTGTGCTTCAGAATATTTGCTTAGAATGCAACATGATTTCATAAAACCTACATTAAATAATGTTAAATCAGTATCTGTGTTAAGCATACAGTAATACAGGTGCTCTGTTTTCTTTTATTGTTGACAGTTTGAAAAGTTAATTGATGTAGCTACAAGAAAAAATGATTTCCAATTATTAGAACAATTTCTGGCAACAGAAGACTGTGAAAATGTCTCTCACAAATGCAGCAAACAGTTTGTCAACAAATTAGACAAGCTTCTGTGTCGGGTAATGTAACTATTACACCAGAATCATCTATACCACCATTGTAATAGTCCGATGAGGACTTTTTTTTCCATTTGGCTTGGTTTATACCAGCAGTTGTTTTGAAAAACTGAAATAAAGCAAGCCACAACTGAGGTGGCTTTTGAGAACAAAAAGGCACCTGGTTAATGACAGGTTCTTCTAGAACTGTACACTAAAGCTTATGTTATAATTTCAATTCCAGGAACTTGACAAACAGGAAGTCAAAAGCATTTCCACTTTATTAAAGTCTATTCAGAAATGTGGGAAAAAAATCAGCATGGCAGGAGAAGATGGGCTCCCAGCAATGATAAAATACGGTCTTATTGGAAGGATAAGTAAAACCATAAACCATATGTGAACTTCTAAAAAAACTTAATAGCAAAGCATGCCTAAGTAATGCTTAGTGCTGAACAGCTTAGTATTTGATTTAGTCCTTGATTGCTTCTGAATTAAGAATTTCCCATAACTTTGCAACAAACATTATTCTTTGACACGTGGCTAATTATAAAGTGATGGTACTCTACTACAGTGAAGGTTTTGCAAATTGTGCAATATATAATTAATTTAGATATGCTTACAGCAATTACAGCAAGATGGTATCTTTTTATATGAGCTTGCTGTACTGCTTTTGAGCCAGGAATTGGAATTTTCCTGGTGCAATTTAATAATTTTTTTGTTAATTCTCCCAAAAACAATATTGTAACTGTTCTTTCAACAGATTATAGCGCTATTCTGATTATTTTGTGTTATTTCAACCTGCATGTTAAATTAAGCCATTTATAACTCAACATAATAAATATGCTGAAAAATAGACACCACTTCCTTAAAGCTTTTGCCAGAGATTTCACTGAAGAAAATTAATGGCAATGTCAGATGAGTGTTACTCAATTGCCCGCTCAACTGATTTAATTTAAAAAAAAAAAAAAAAAAAGTGGTGATAACTTCACGCTTACATTCACACTTACAGACTTTCTCATTCAGCCATCATCCATTTTTGGCTCTTTTGTCTGCGATGGTAGTTGTAGATCTTTGTGTGTTAGAAAGTCAGATACAGAAGTTGCTTTTATTAGTTTGAAATCACCTACATTAGTTTAGTGTGAGCGAAAAATTTCAGTCTGGGCCTAAAGTGTGCCCAGCAGACTGGTAACATTGTTGCTGTTGCTTTAATCTTTGTTTAGTTTGTGTGATTTTACTTAAGTATAATATAAAAGGTTGTCCATTTCCATGCTATTAAAATAGATTGATTTTCCCTTTACATGGTTAATTGGTTTGAAAAGGTAAAAGGAATTTTGATCCTCGGAGGAAATGAAAAGAATGAAATGCTTACAAGTCTGGCTGAGGATTTCTTCAACGTGTTGCTGGTAAAAATATATTGATATATTAATAATAAAATACATTGTGTGCATTTGTCAAAATAATTATTACTAGTTTAGCAACAAGAAGACTTTCAAATGTGTTTCTATTTAATATCCTTTTAAAGTTAATGTTACAGTCATTTTTCAGATAAATTATAAGGCTTTTTGGATAAATAGTTTGCCTGTATTCATACTCGTTTTATGTTCATGATTTTTGTGAAAAGAAAAAGAACCCCAACAACATAAGTGTACAATGAACAAAATTTCCATAAATTTAACTGAAACACAATTTTGGGAAACCACACTTGGTATTAGAAGTCGTCTCTTTATTTCATCCTTAATGAAGAACATATTTTTAAATCTTAAATGCTTTTTGAGTGCTTGCTTTAGTCACATTACCTGATTTTTATGGTGTAATATTCACAGTATGAAAATGATGTGTTTTGTTTTGTTTTTTATTGTAGGCTATATGTGATAGCCGACCTGAAGGTGAGCTTAAAAAAAGTGTATGCTAGATATGACAGTTGAAGTGTTCTGAAAGAGACATTTTAAAGTTATCAGTGTTAAAATAACTCTTACTAGTTGTGGGGCCATCCTGAGGCAACGTAGTTCTGAGAAGAACATGTATAATGAGGGTGGCACAAAGTTTCTTGATCTAATGTAAATATACCCCCAGATCTATGTGCTTCAGCTAATAAACTGTAACAGAAAAGGGCTTATCCTCAAGAGGGCAGTTCTGTGCACGAGGGACTGCATTGCACATGGATGTGAAAACAGCTTGAATGTCAACTGCAACTTTGATTGGTTAATCTGGGTTTTCTCTACTGGCAGATTTCCTTGTAACTTGCTGATGTCAGTAATAAAAAAGCAGGACAGTCTAGTCTCCTCAGAGGTGGTAACTGAACTGAATTTTCTCCTGAAAAGAACATTGTTTCTAAGCTACTGCCGTAGCTCAGCGTAGCACAGTAGTCCTTCTTTATTGACCTTGTCATCATGAATATCGCACTGCTCTTACCTTTCAGTATATCCCTGGGTAGAAAGTCAGTACACACCCATTACGCTGTCACAATCAAAACCAAAAATTCATTTCCATGTCCCTGGGAAGATGAATTCCAGGGTCTGTATTATATCTTGGAGAGCTAAGTTGTAGAATTGATCTGATTATATTTTAAAAATAATGAACTCATGCCCAGGGGACTTATGCAGTGATGCACAAGAATAGGAACATCATAAAGAGCCATATGTACTATAAATCGAAGTAACTATTCTGTCTTGCTTTAACCATGAAGCTTAAGATGTTTATTTTTAAATATCAGTAATCCTATATGGAAAGGAAGGCATACTGTATTTTATTATTAAATGAAAATGAATTTTTTTCCAAATGCTGACAAGGGGGCACCCTAATACACTGTCCATAACTCTGTTTTTTTCCTTGCTCACCAGGTAAAATGCAAATACTAGAAAACTTTGTCCTGAGAACATGTACCCTCATCGCTGATGTAAGAATTAGTATCTTTGTTCAGCAGGAGGTAAACATTCTTCTTTCTAAGAAACAGCTTTTTGATTACTGTTTTAACATTTTGTGAAGATAGTAATTTACCTGTGCAGATGCTACAGTGCTCTAGTATCAGGAGGATGACTTAACGTTTCACTAGGAATATTTGTTGTCATTTATATATTGGGTTTGGGTTTTTTTGAGATTGCTGACCTATAATTTTTGTTTTGGACAGTAAATTACAAAAGAGTGGTATTAAGATTCTGGTGAGAAAGCTCTATAAAAGCGTAGGTAATAAAGCACTATTACAACTGCTGTAAATAGGATTGATTGTTGGGCTTAAATTATTTGGATACTTGCAGGAAATTTCTAGTATACTGCAGATTTCTCCTATTTATTTTAGTAACCTCCTGTTGTCAGGTTTTCTTTCCTCTACAGAAAGAGAAAGTTACAAAGAAAGTCTTCGGTAAACATCCCCAAATGAAAGGCTTTTTAATGCAAATTTAAGGTACACTTCAGCTCAGCAGCTGACTGCAGATAGAACTCCAGCTTTGAAAAGTTTTTCCTATATTTAAACCTGCAAATAAGAAACATAACCTTTAACAACCGATGTTCATATTAAAGCTAATGTAATTTATTGAAATTGAGGTGGTAGTTATATTAAGATAAATACCATTTAAGGTCAGATAGAACTCATTGTCTTTTCTTGTTTTGCAATTACTTAAGCATGTTATTTTCTTCAGTGGTGTGAAATATATTACAAGGGCCCAAATTAAGAATAATTTAAACGTCAACAACTTATTTTATCTTGAATCTTACTCTCTTTTTCCACTCTTCTTAGGTAGTAAGAAAACTTAATTTAATGCTTGACAACACACCTCGAGATGCCAGGAAAAAGTTATTTTCTACAAAGGAAATGTTTCTTGTCATGTAAATAATCTTCAGTATAATAATTTTTACATCATTACATCATTTGCATAGCTAGAAAGGCAATTTTTACTAAGGCAGTTTATAATGCATGGAGATTGGTCCCTGTTTAACTCACTTTTGCATTTGCAATCGTGTTGCCAGGGGTAGTGGCTGTTGGCAGGTATTATCCTGGGTTATTCTCCATTACAAGCCTAAATTTACCTCTTTCCCGATCTGGGTTAGGCTTCAGTTGTCTTAAAGTAATCAAACTCCTATTTATAAGAATGTGTGTAAAGCACAGTGAATCAGTCACAAGCTATTCACACTGGGAAATTTTTTACAGCATTTTGAAAAATAAATAGAATAAAAATTATATATATCAGGTGATCCACTTCCCCAGTAATACTTTCAGATGTGTTTTCTTAGCATAACAGACTTACCCCTTTGAAGTCTAATAGTTTAGTGGAATCAGGATTTGTCTTGTACTTTGAAAGCTTGTAATTAAATAAACTTTTCTTCTGTACTTTGCATTGCTGTCATATTTTGATGAAACATTACTTTGTTTGGCAGGAGCAACATGGGGAAGAGAATTTTGGATGCTGGAGGTGAGCATGGGACTTAATAAACAAGTTAGTATTGAGCTTCTTCAAATTTAAATGCAGATCCATTAGAAGTCCAGAGAAGACATCAGAAGCTGCAGAATGTTGCGATTACAGTCCTCTGAAAAATACAAATACTGCATGAAAAGAGTCTGCAAACTGGAATGTTTCAGATGTATGCTGTGTATGGCTAACTCTTTGAAGTTTTCAGTCCTTTTGTCTAGAATATAAGTTTTAAAATAGCAAAAGCTCATAAGGAATTCAGTCATTGAGGACAGTGAACTGCTAGGCATGTTTATCAGTACTGTAACTTCTCTCAGAGATCACTTTGGTATCCATCAGTTTCCCAGTTCAGACAGGTGAAAGTTCAAAACTTCTCTCTTGCTTATATGCCTAGTGTCGCTCTGACATTCCCAGAACGTTTGGTTGAAATTTCATATTGAAACATAAGTTGTTTAGTCTTCCTTATTCCCTTAGTTCTTTATCTATATATCCCTTATGGGCTACATATTTGGGTATAATGTGATACGTGATATGAAACATTCAGCACTGCTTATACCAGTTTCCTACATAATAATAATTTTTTGCATCAGCAGTATCTTTAAACCTACTATTCCTGTAAATGTATTGTGCTGTAGACTATGACCTGCAAGTAGCCATTACGGAAGCTTTATGCAGAATGATATCAGAGAAACAAAGAGGAGAACTGGCGTGCCAGTGGTTTTCCATGGAGTTTGTGTCCAGTGCCTTTAAAGGAATTAAAGATTCAGAGTTTGAAACGGTAAGTCATATGAAAAATATTACCAGGGAGGTAAACTTTCATTTTACAATTATTTAAGAAATTTCTGTGTTTTAATAGGATTGCAGAAAATTTCTTAACCAAGTGAATGGCATGCTTGGAGACAAAAGAAGGTAAATCTGAATTTTTTTAAAGCTAATATATTTTCCATTTTGTATTTTTTGGTCATTCACTGGGAGTAACCTCTGTATCACATCAAGTGTTTCTGGGAAGCTCTGAATTAAAATAATACAAGCAAATAAGACTAATATTGCTGTGGTATAAAGTTAAGGAACCACACAGAGTTAAGATATTTTTAAAATATTATATAGTAAGGCAATTGAGTAATACCTTCTTTCAGCACATTGTCTCTGATATTATCCTCTCTATGAAGATGTTAACTTTATGTAAAGTTTCAGATTACTAGGTAACAGCTTGAAGAAACTGTTCACTAAATAAAGAACAATCATTTGAAAAGGTTCTTAAACAATATAAAGTGTATGCTACACTTCCTTTAATAATTGTTTATCAGGAGCTAGTTTTTGTGTTCTGTTTAGTTCTGTTGCAAAATCCTGAGATGCTCATTAATTCAATAAACATATAATCTGACAATAGCTACTAATTTGCTGATGTATAATCCTTTATTGATTTATGATATTTACATTGAGATAATGATCAATGAGAATATCTGCTAGGGAAATAGAACATGAAAAGGAAGATAAAATACGAGCTTTTTTCTTATCTATATGATCACGTGCTCTGCATGTTACTTTTATATGTCATGTCAGCAAAGGGATTTTCTGGTATGTCTTTTTATCAGGTGTATGTTCAGTTTGAATACCATTCTTGAAATATCAGCAGATAAGCTAGAGAGATGAACGTAGTGACAAGAGGTCTGAGACCACTGCTTGAATTGTGAGGATATGTAATATTTCATGTTACCTCCTCTGGGGAAGACGTGCAGCCAAGTGACTGCTCTCTTGATTGCTGTGATCTCTTTGTCTCTAAAGCAAACAAGTTTTGTGCTGAAAACACAGTCCAGTTGCTGTGTTCACATATGCAAAATTTATTTACAGCATTTTAGGATACTTGACAAAATATCCTTTTCTTACAGGGTTTTTACCTATCCGTGTTTATCAGCAGCTCTTGATAAATATGAGGTAAGTTACAGGCTTAATCATATATCATTTGTGCAGCTTAAGAGCTTCTTTGCCTTCTAGTTCAGAAAAAATAAGGATCAAGTAAGAAAAAATAAGGATCAAGTAAGAAATTTTTTTTTCAGGAGTATGCAGATGTGCATGTATTTAAAGTTTGTCAGGCGGTAACACAAAGCCCGTTAGCTGGTATAAATCATTGCTGTCAGCTCTTAATCTGTTATGTTAACTTTTTTGTTTTAGCTACAGATACCACTGGATGAAAATCTTGAAGAATTTTGGGTTGATTTCAATGTTGGTAGCAGAAGTATATCTTTCTATGTGGCAGCAGATGATGCAGTAAGCTAATTTTTGTCTGTAATCCTAGATCCTTCTGAGGCAGTAGATACACATCCAAATATCAAATCATATCAAATTTGTTTCCCCACATCAACATTTGGAAGTTATGTATGCATCTTTAGTGTGAAGGGGGGGGAAAAATCATCTAGATTTGGTGTGCATATTTAGATCAAACAATTTCAAAGTAATAACTTTCGAGTACTGTTTGCGAACAGTTTAACATATGCACGCATGAACAAGAAGCCATGTAAAAAATTACAGTTAAAATTTTTGTAGATGAGGCTCAACAGTTCAGATTGACTCTACTAAAGCTCTTCCAAAGCATTGCTCACTATTATTAGCAAAGCATATGTTCATTGTCGCTCCATGTGACAGAGGATTTAAAAAGTTGAAAATTTGTTCTCACTGAATAACTTTCTGATCACTGTGCTTCATTTAATTGTAATGTAATGCTTTCCTAGCTTTAACAATACATATTTTTCATGTAAGGATCATCAGTGGGAAACGGTCGTTATACCAGAAGAAGAAGTGGACCTGTACAGCCTGGAAGGTA
Source organism: Phalacrocorax aristotelis (assembly GCF_949628215.1). Lineage (NCBI taxonomy): Eukaryota > Metazoa > Chordata > Aves > Suliformes > Phalacrocoracidae > Phalacrocorax > Phalacrocorax aristotelis. Next base: position 13,883,522 of record NC_134288.1, read on the forward strand.
TTGGCACTCAAAAATGTGACCTTCTGTTACACACTAACTTGGATTTTCAAACTGATTAGTCCTAAAGTACTGACTCAATTCTCAACAAAGCAAAATTCCCACCTAAAATATTATAGGTACTGTTTTTATCAGGGATAAAACTGCACTGCAGTCACATTTGCATTTTAGGCATGCAGGTGTGAGTTTTATTAAAATAATTTTAAAATAATGTCTTATAGTTATTTCAATGCAATATAAGGCATAAGATAATGACATTTAGTAATGTTCCTTTTAAACTAGTTAGAATAGTTATGTAAATATCTGTAACTACTTATCTGCAGCTGTAGTAAATAACCTTCAAAGAAAATTCTACATTATAATATACAGAATAAGTATTTATAAAAGACTGAATCTTGAATTGTTTCACTAAGAAAATTTATTGTAGGTTAGAGTGAATTAAATAAAATATACATTTTAATAGCTGAACTGGAGAATACAAGCAAATCTCACGTTTTTACAAACATTATATGAGACGTTGTTAAATTGTAATGAAACTACTTTTCAAATTTTATTTTTGTCCAGAAAAAAATTCAAAGAAACTATTGACAATAGATCTAAAAAGCCCAATGAATGTGGGTAATCAAGAAGGAGATAAATTTTTTTTATATTTTGATTCTATCTTGGAAATCAAAGATATAACCAGAAAGATTTATGGATTTAGTAAATGTAAGGTAAGACTTAAAAACCTTTTTGAATAGTTTGTAATTGATTCAAAATAAATGTCTCATTGCCATATAAATGTCGTTATAGCTGAGATTGTTGGTATCTATCTATACCAAGAGTTTCTGATTAACATTGCCACTACAGAACAGCCTTTCTCCTGTAATATGTTAAGTTTCGGTAAAGATGCTGAATAAGGATGAGAGGAAACAGCCTCAAGTTGTGACAGGGGAGGTTTTAGATTCACCAAAAGGGTTCTGAAGCATTGAACCAGGCTGCCCAGGGAAGCGGTGGAGTCACCATCCCTGGAGGTATTTGAAGGACATGTAGATGTGGTGCTTAGGGACATGGTTTAGTGGTGGACTTGGCAGTGGTGAGTTAGCGACTGGTCTTGATGACTTTAAAGGTCTTTTCCAACCTAAAGGGTTCTACGATTCTAAGATTTAAAACTAAATGTAACAAAATTTAACCGGCTGGAAAGGGATCACCATAGCTTACTGTCAAGTTTCGCATATATAATTTTCCAGAAACACAAGAACTGGATGCTTAGAAATATGGAAGTCTTTGTGAAATAATTCATTAGCTATCCCGTTTCACAGTATGCTTACCACTCTTAGGAATTTACTCATTTAGTAAAAAATTTCTAGCAAGGAATAGCTTACCCTTTACAGCTTGTAACAAACTACTTTTCCCTGAACTCTGACTGAGAAACTTGTGAGGAATGGAACTGCTGTGAGCTTGTAGAATCTATTTTCCCCTGTATCCTGATTTCAGACACTTACGATCTCCGACTTAAATGTTTCCTTTCTGTTTCTTGTTTTAAAAAAGCGAGCGAAGTGTATACTTTACATAGATGGTTACTCACTTTGCAGGGCTTTAGTAAGAAGCAGTCTGCATCAGTTGCCAAAACAACTGTACATGTCATCTTTGATGAAAGTGGATCACAGGTATTTTACTTAAGTATGCTGAGCTGTTTGTTTTCTTGTCTTTGTAATGTAGTCTGTTTATTAGCTAAATTATGTTCATTCAGCATAAAAAAAGAAATAATTTTAAAAAGCTGGTAAGTAAAGATAACTCTAAAACCAGTAAAGTGATTTCTAGTATGTATTGTATACAGATATTACTATCCAAATCACAGACTGCTTAAGACAAATACACACAGGGGAAGTTTTCATGTGAATTGTGATTTGGTAAATCATCCCTTTTAGTGAAAATAACAGTTAGACTGGATGCTTTTCAAATTAAAAGTATAGAAGGTCTGAAGTTTATAAAAATCGATAGTGAGGAATGTGTTACTTGAGGTAAAGAGGTTGCTCTCTGTGTGTTTGTATAAATAGATAATATAAAACATAATAAAATACAAATATTTTCTAAAAAATTTTAAAATCCAAAATATTATATAGGTTCTGGTACCAGAAAGTCAATTGTCACCATGTTTGGAAGAAAAATCTGAAGAAGAGAAACTCCGTAAGTACAAAACCCAGCAACTTCCTGGAGATTTGAGGACTCTGAATAAAAATGACAGTCAAGAAAAATGCAGAGGTGGCTCCTCCAAGGTAAGTAGGATTATCAAAACAGAAAAGAGTACCTCAAAAATAAAAGTAAATTTAAATACTTCTCATATTTTATATTATAAAAACCCTGTTGTTTTACTGTTGGAATATAATTAATACAGGGTTTGATTGCATGTTTTTCTTATGACTTGACAGTAAGCTGTATAAATCCCTTTGCAAAAATATTTCTCAGTATTATGTATTATGAAACTGTAACACTGTGACAAAAATAAAAAGCAATTGTTAACTTCCTTTAGACCATTGTGCTCTGAGAATTCTCTGTAAAGAGAAGTGCTTTCAAGACATGCTTAGATCTCTTAAGATATGTGAAAGCCTCTGGAGACTTACTAGTGAGCAGCAATAGTAGCAGCTATGATTAGAGACAGTCCTATAGGCTTGGCATTCACCAAGACTGATGATTACAAAAAAGGATGTGGTTGTCAAGATGAATCCTGTATCCTGGTTATTAAATCATAGTTCCGTGGGACTGCTCCTGTGCATGGCTGATTCTCCGGTTTAAACTGAGAGGAGCCCAGTTCATTAAGCTGGGTGTTTCTTTTGCCCCACATTCATTCTAAAGTTAAAAATGTTCTACGGTTATACTAGGACTAACCACAGGTATGCTATAGGGGTGGGGGAAAAGATGAAGCGGTGTCACCATGTCTCCATCGTGCAACAGACATGCAGTGCATCTCTTGCTAGCAGTAGTCTCGTAAACGTGTTCCTGAGATCCTGCTGGTTTATAGCTTATATGATAGCTTTGCAGGAACTCCTGGGAATCAACTTGGTTCCTTTGATTGTTAACAAAGGACAGGATTTGTCCACGCTTTATTGAATTCATTTATAAAAAACAATCACTGATGTCAGTTTAAAAGCATTAGTTTTAAGTATTACATAATTCCAGTATTTTGGTGAACTTTCTCTAAATGGGAACTGCATAAAAATCATATTACATTGATGTGTGCAGCAACGGCAATTGGCATTCTGATTAAAGGAAGTGTCAAAGACTCTTGGAAATAGATTTCCTAAAATCTTGTATTGTCATCCTTAAATCTGTGTATTATAGTCAAGTTTTTTCTGTTCCTCAAGATACCTACATCTTGTAAAAGGAAAGTGTCTGAAGCGTCTGTGCTTATTCCTGGAACTACAAGATTTTCCACAAGGAATCCTCTGGTATTTGTTAGCACACGTAAGTTTACAAGTACTTTCAGGGTAAAAATATGCTATAAATCGTCTTTGAAATATAAGCATGAAGCATGATCCTTTACAGAGCTGGAAATAAAATGTAGACCTTATAAAATATCCCTAGCGGGTGCTTTAAACTTGAAGCTTTTAAACTAGGCCACTTGCTGCTGGTCCACAGACATGATGCAGGGTGGTAGCTGCACATTCATTCAAAACAGCTGAAGGCCACCTGTCGTTTCTACTGTCAGCAGCTGTTTGTGCTGGAACAAGCCGAGAAGCCAGCAGTCAATTAGACGACCTAAAGCATAGGTGTCTTTTTCATCTCTCTCCTCATATGCTCTTGGTTTGAAGAATTCTCAGTAGTTAGTGCTTTTATAGCAGTTGCAGTGGAAAATCAGCTTTCTCCAATGTGTATGGCTATCACTCGCATTTTACTCTTATCTAGAAACTGCACGTATTTCTTCAAGGGGCAGTTGATTATATGGGTGGTGAGCAAGGTGGGATCTACTGCAAGGTTGAGTCACAGGTCCAGTGCCTCTGGTGCTTATGTCAAAAGTCCTTCTTACAGAGAAAAGGATAAGGAAGAGGCTTTATCACAAACAGGAGTCATTGCTTTCCTGCTAATAGTCTTTCTGTAACAGATACTTAATATTTTCTGCAAGGGAAAGATTTGTAAGACAAAGATCAGTAGAGACTGGAGATGCAACTAGTAGCAGAACAGCATGACTAACGAACTTAATTTTTTTGCTTTAACTGTCTCAGGTGCATTGGTATCCTTAGTTATGTATATCTGTGTATCACGTATAAATTAGAGGTGAAAAGAGGCTAGAAAAGAAAACATTTTCGATTTAGGATGGAATGAGACTTTTCTTTGGAATTTAACCACACAGCAAAAATATATTACAGTAAAATCTTTAAATAGGTGAACAACTATTTTCTGCCAGAGCTGCAAATAGCATTGCTTGTCTCCAGACATCCACGTTCTGTGGGCTCATTAACCTCCATGTAACTAAGTAGAAATCAATAGAATTATAAAAGGTACATGAGTTGATATAAACACTAGCCAACTTTTTAAAATGCTTATGGAATAGATGTGATCATGGGCAAAACTCTTCATATTGATTTCACAGACAGCACGTTAATTGTAATAGAAGAAATGGTAGAATTCTAATATGTCTCTGGTTTGTTTTCAGCCACTCCTTGTAAAGGACGGTTTAAATTACCTCTGGAAATGATGAGCTCTGCTGAAAGGTCTAACAACAATGCAAAAAATGATACCAGAACAAAGAATTTCTATCAAGAACCTACTGGAGTATGCATGTCATCTGTAGCTAAGACTTTTACTTAGAATAACATTAATTTCTATTCTAATTTGTTCCTAATTCATCTTTTAAAGAGCTAGAGTTTTACAGTCAGCAACTCAGTTTTAGAAAATAGTGTGTTTTACTTTATTGCATAATGTTTTGTTGTCCTCTGGATTTCAGGTTTAATATGTCTAAATTCAGACTGAACTCTTATAAAATTAGCCAAACTTTGCATTCACTCATCAGTTCTGACTCCAGAAAAACTTGCTTTTACTAGAACCACAATTCTTCCTTTGTGTATAATCTGAGAACCCTGTATGCACAGAATCTCATTAATTATGCAGTGTTGAAATACTCTTATAACCATATAATACTTTCAGCCATAGTGGGGAAATGTTAATGTCTTCAAATTATAGCATTTATAGCATTGGTTTTAGTGCATTTTTGACTAGGCATTCACTAAAATCAAACAGAACTACGTAGGTGTCACTGAACTGTAGTCTGAGTTTATGTATTTTTGCTGCTCTTCCAGCTGAACAGAGACTTCAAAGTAACACTTCTATTTCTGGTTCTAAATGTCTGTCTGGGTCAGATTCAGGTCAAATCCCACACTATGGGATTCTGAAGCATTTTTTGTTATAGGCACGCTTTAGAAAAAGGCATATAGAATGTATAGTTAGAATGTATAGAATGTGTAGTTTAGAATATTTCAAGTGTTACTTGCTGGGAGAATTTGACTTCTTTAGCTTTTATGGATTGTAATTGTCAGTGTTACTTATTGTGCTTTTTAGAGTGGGCAAAGATGTACACTAGGCAATGAATTTTGTGAAACAGAAGAGAAGATCAGGAAGTCAAATAACAGAAATGAGGCAAAACTACCTCAAAAGGTACTGGAATTGGCACTTCTATGAAATGAAAAAAAAATTCTGTATTTTATTAGAGAAAATACAAGTTTATGAAATTATATTATACTGTTTATAGTCCTACACTAATATTTTCTTTTGGGTGTTATCCCACTGCAGCAAATGTGTGCCGAAGAAGTTTTAGAAATGATACAAGGGGCAGAGATTGAGGCCACACAAAAGCAAACATTAGGCAAGTAATTCTACAAGTGTTGATAGACCTTACTTTTAAAATTATTTTAATTTTGTCCATTTCTTTTGTAGTAATAATTGATATCAAATTAATGTCTCATTTAGATGAAGCATTAGATATTGTCCCTGATTCTCAGCCAGTAGGGAGAAGCAACAAATCTTTGTAAGTATTGGAAAAGAGTATCAAGTCACTGTTGTTGTCACTCACTCTGAAGGGAGTATTTTCAAATATTGCCAGAACTGAAATTTTGTTGCATAGTTTCAGAAAATGCCAGAATTTAATTTCCTTGTCTTCCCTGAGAGTTGAGTCAAGAACTGTTGGCCGTGTAAGTCAGGCCACTTTTGTTATGTCGTTTTATATTTTTTATTCTGAAATTCATGGCACCAAACCAACTCTCTTACATGTGTTTGCTAAGACTGCGTCACGAATAATACTGTTCTGTTGTCTTAATCAAAGATTTTTAAATTGGTGAATCTGTTTATGAAAATAGTACTCATTAACAAGATCAGAGTAGGAGTTTAAGCTTTAGTAGTAACAAGGAGAGTAATTCTTCAGATGACATCAGAAGGTAAAATAAAAGTGACATATGGGTTTACATAAGTGAACTGTGCCATAAAAAGCACGAGCTTTGACACACGACAGAGTTATCTAGGTTCAAGGTTAAATGATGGCCATAGGATATTGTTGCCTTTTTGAAGTTGTCTTAAAAGTATATGTTGTTTCTGAAGGTTTGCCGTTCTACAGCGCGCTGGGTAATTGAACAGTGGTGGCAGGCTTAGGTACCAATGTAAAAAGCATTGATATCTACAAGACACCACTGTTTTCCTATTTTGTGATGCTCATTTATTATAATTAAGACACAGTTTCTGCAATTCACTGCTAATAAGTTGGTATTATCTCTGTTAGGATGCCTGGTCTTTTGGAGAGTTCTTTTAATAAAACAAAAACATGGAAGAAAAGAGCGTGCTCGGTTCCTGAGAAGAACATAACAACTGGTGACAAACAAAAGCTAAACCCATCATCGGCATGTCTGTCCCATCCAGGTTATGTTCACACTCTGTTAACTGTTAGTGTTAAAAATGTTTCAGATGAAACATTCCAGATTAAAACCTACAGGCGTGCTTCTTCACTATTGTTAGTGGAAGAACTGTGAAATAAAAAGCTTTGTATTCAATTTTTTTGAAGTATCTCTCCAGATAAACAAAAATTTAAAAAGAGAAGAAAACCAAGAAAATTAAATGAATACTGTGAGGGAAGAAAACTGCAGAATACTTAGTGGACAGTCAGAGTGTTAATCATTCGGAACAGCAACTGTTAAGGGAAAAATATTTAAACTACTACTGAAACATCATTTTAAATATTTCTTTCAGCTAGAGTGTCTGAAACATCTTTGCATTCGGATTTGACAAAGGAGGAACCTGATGTTCTCTTCAGAAAAGAGACTGCAAATCCAAAACAGTCAAAGATGGTGAGAGGTTTTTACCTTCATTTCTTTGACTTGCAATTAAGAGAATTGTCAAACTTTCAACGTTTCAGACTTTGTCTTTTACTTTCATTTAGTCACAAACTTATTTTTAATTGCCTTTCAACTAATACTGAGTGAATTAAATAATGTTGGCTTCACTGTTTACTTTTTCAGTGTGATCTTTTAAGATTAGTTTACTCTGAATTTCTTTTCAAAAATAATCTTTTTAAAAATAATTCTTAAATAAGCACCAACTTGTGCTTCTCAGGCATGTCTTCTTTCGCTTTTGACTGTTATAGTACACAAGAGCACAATGTTTAAAAGAAAATATCTGCTAAACTGATGTTTTATTGCCCTCTGTTTGGACAATACAAGGGAAATGGTTTTCAAAGGAATGTGATTTAGTACATCTGGAAGATATTTAATGAAGCTTAGGTGATTGTTGGAAACCTGTAGTTATGTTTGCAGCTTTGCCCTTCTGTTGAATAGGTTCACAGTTGAGTCTTAAACTCTATTTTTACAGAAAACAAAGTCTAAAGAAGTGACAAATACAACAAAATCACTAATTAATAAAATCAGTGACAGATATAAAGTAAAGACTGATGAGAAAAGAGACTCCTTGGGTTTTAACAGGTATGATGTGACTATTTGCTTTTGTGCTTATTCTTTTTGTGCGTGTGGCTTTGTCTGTGATCTACTCCTCTGTATACTGTTATTTCACCTCCTGCTTTCCTCTGAATCATTTGTTCACTTCTGATAAACCCTAGTGTACTGAAGAGTAGGAGACTAATAGTCGAATAGTTCCAGAAGTGGAAATAACTCCAAAGGCTGTTAGAAACTCTGTTCAGTGGTCTTCCGCTCATTTGCTTACTCACCGCACATTTTGTGGAGAGAATTTAACTGGGATAGTTCGTGGGCACTGCACATGTTGGGTGTCTCCATCCTATCATCGTAGTTTGGGCGTCACACTTGGTTTCAGTCATCAATTTTCTGGGTATCTAACGTTCACAGTTTTCTCTTCCTTGAAAGACTTGACTCTTAGAGAGTTTAAATTTGACCAATTCTTCTTGCTGGAACTGATGCTTGGAGATCTACTTTACATATAATTACACGCTCTCCATGTTTGATTGTAAGTGGATGGCAAAGGACGGGGATAGTTAGGCTATGTCACCTTTTAAACCTTTTGGATAGGGTCTTGGAAGACATGCAGAACCTGCCGTACAGCTGCATGATGTGGAAAGAATTTTTCTAGAGCACAAAAATGGAAGGGGCTGATCTCTTAATCCCCTTGTTTTTGTATTTAAATGCCTGAATAAATTTGTTGTTTGATAAGGCTTTTATTTATATATGTAGTATTCTAATGCATATATTCTAATTAGCATTTAACAAAATGTATCCTTATTTTTTAGGCCACATTTAAATAAATCCTGTGCCTCTAAGGTAACATATCACTGCTTTTGTTGGAAATTTTTTTTCATATCAGGTATATGTACATATATGGTGGTAACTAATAGAAGTAAAGTGAAAGTTCACAAATACTGTTGAATGTTAAATATCTGTAGACGTTAATGTTAATTATGCATTGACTGTGTATACTTAAAATACTGTTTGTCTTTATTTATGCAGAATAACATTTTTACAGGCAACTATCAGACAGTGAATCCCAAATTAATTTCTGTTTATGTGTTATATAATTGAATCTGTTCCTTTTGAACATGGCAATGCTAAATATTGAGAATAAAATAATGAGATTAAATAAATTAAATAAAAAAATGAGATTATAGAAATATTACAGTAAATGAGATTATAGAATCCTTAAATGGGGTATAGCCGGGACACAGAAATCAGTTTTAATGTTTGGGGTGGTGGTAGAATTCTGAGGTTGATAGCGTTAAAGGATAAATTCTGAAAGACTTAGTTTCTGCTAGCTCTTGTCCCCTCTTGCCATATGGTACTGTAGCAAATCAAGTGGAAGTGTGAGCTGCTGCTGGGGGTTTTGTTTTTTTCCTACGTTCATGATGCTTTTTGAGATGATAGTCCAAATTTGACATATGAGTTAACTTATTTATGTATAGGAAGAAGTTCAGGATAGAAATGTGAAAACCACTTCTTTTCTTAATGTAACTGCTGGCCATGTTATGTAAGTAGTTGAAACATTTTCAGACAAAATTTCTAATTACCCATACCTACCTTTGTGAAATGTTCATTAATTCAGTCACAAAAATTGACCTGTTTCTCTTTGACAGGGATGATGTCTACAACTTTAATGTCAGTGGGTTTGATGAGCCTACAATAAAGCTTGGAGTAAGAATATAGCTGAAACTGATATTTATAATAGAATATAAAGGAGCTCAGTCAACTTAAATTATGTCTATTGAAAATATAGTTAACATCTAAAAGTTCAGAGTATATCACTGAACTAAGTGGGGGGAAAAAGGTTTGCCATGTAAATACCTCCATCACTCTCAAATGTATAATGATATACACTAAGGTTCTGGCCACTTAAAGGTATTACAATGTTTTCCTGAATTAATAATAAAACAGTTTGTTAGGAGTATCATTATTTTTAAATTATCCTATTATCCTGAGAGCGTTATTGCCATCCTTCCAATCCCCATTGTAAAGACGTCTTTGCCCAGATGTTTGACTAAAAAGATATAGCTAAGGTAAAAGCAAAAGACGACAAGAGAGTTTTGCTTCTTACGGCTCGGAGGAGCCTGCTGAATTGGTGACGGTAGTGAAGTGAGTGGATGGAAACTAATGTATTAGTTTGAGATATTGAAAGCTTCAGTCAGTTCCAGTGGGTTTTACCTATCAGCTCTGTTCTTAAATAATTTCTAGGGTTGAAATTAATGATCCTAAGTTAATTGCTGAGTATAAAAACAGAGCAAAAAAGCCCTTGGCTATTACTGTCTGATGTTTAATTTTGTTTAAATTGTATTCCAGATTAAAACCTTCATTTGTTTCTTATTTATTTACATTTTTAGATCCAAGAATTGCATGGTACTGAACTGACTGTTCATACAGATCCAAACAAAAAAGGGTAGGGATGTTATGTTGTGTCCTAGCCTGCTGATTATCAGATCCAGCATTCTGTTATGAAAATCCAGAGAATGTATGCATGACAATAGTCTCTTGACTGTGTTGTTTTTTCAAGCAATAAACATAACTGCTCTCTTCTCCTAGGCTGTTTCATAATTTTCCTTTGGGAAGCTGATAAAAAGGAAAGAATGTTTTGTATGAAGAAAACCGCTTTAGTTCCCTTCATGGGTTATAAAGTCCTGAATCGGGGAGGGGGGAGCTTTTTGTTAATAATCAGCCTGCAAAGGGACGTGTTGTTACAGTGTTCTTACCTATCATCAGCAAATAAGCACATCCTTTAGGGTTTAAGTTGAACAGATATTTCAAAATAGATTTGAAAAGAAAAGTAGGTACATTTTTTTGAATCCTTAACCCGCATATCACATGAATAGTAGAAGGATTTAGAAAAAGTATTTTTAAATGTATCATTTAAAGGTGTTTTTACTTTTTCTAATTAAGGAGCGCAGATGACAAGAAAACCAGCACTAAAGTGAAAGGAAGAAAAAAAGTAAGACTCATATTTTTGTAGATCAGTATAGCTTGTCTTCCTACCTTTAAATACCAATTATGTGAGTGAAAGGTATATTAAATGTAAATCAGTAATTTAAGAACCCTTTTTTTTTTTTTGTAGACTAGAAACAATCAAAACAAGAAGCATCTCTTCAGTGACACAGACACAGAATACAGAGCTGATGACAGCAAGACAGACATTAGTTGGCTACAAAAATCAAACAAAAAATCTAAAGCCCGGTTAATTGATTACAGTAGAAATAAAAACTTAGGGAAACCAATACACACACACAAAAGTAAGAAACTTTTTTCATATTTCTTAAGAACGCTGCAATATGTTTGTCCATAGATATTAACTGCACAGCATGTAGTGTGCTGGGTGTAAATACAATGTGGTTTTGTTGTCTTATTTCCAAGCCTAAGGAATTTTCACATTAGTTCTAATCATTTATGAAGGTTAATTTCCAAAATGTCTGTATTTTAACATGGAAAATTATTGGAGGGCGGGGCAGGCAGAGGTGGTTGTCAACAAAAAAACCTCTGGCTTTTTAAAATAATGTGCTGAAAGCAGTTTACTGAATCAGCAAGTCTGTGGGCATAAAAGTGATTCTGTGATTTTACAGCTAAAATGCTAAATGATAAACATTTGAATATCTTGCTGATTTTTCTAACTTCAGGAATTGCAACAGCAGATAAATTCTCTGAACCTGCTTGCCACGTGGATAAACCTCAAGGCAAAAATGCAAATGAGAAAAAGGTAAATGTAAATTTGCAACCAGACATGTAATACTTATCCAAAATGTATTAACTCGCTACAGAAACTGTTTCTAAATAATTTTTCATAAATATGTGCTATTTCTCTGTGCTTATTTCAAGATCATTTCTTAAATACAGTTTGTTCTTTTCAGGTACTATAGATTTTTTTATGTAGTATTTAGCTAATATTTCAGGCATAATACTAGCAGTGACTTAGAATGATCATTATACATTGATGCTTTTTAAGTTTTATTACTTAAAATTATTGATTATATCTATGTACTGCTTAATAGCCATCTGCTCCATTGAATACGCCATTAGGTTTTCAGCGAGGGTTTTCATGTGTCCAATGTGCTTAACTGAATTTTAATACCTTTGAGATTATAATTTCTTTAAATAAATATATGGAACATAGTGAAACTGCAAAATCAAAAATGTTACACACATTAAGAAAGAATAATAATTGCAAAATATTGTAACCATATGAAGGTTGGGAGTATAATAAATTAGAAGTGATTATGAACGTGTTAATGGAAGGTGCTCGTAGATGTTTGTAAGCCACAGTTTTAAAACCAAAACAAACAAAAAACCCACCAAAAAAACCCCAAATCTTCCCCTGTCCCCTCCAGACTACTCTTTGGTCTCTCAAACTGTACAATAATTATTCAAATTTATTTAATGTTAGTAGCTTAAAGCTACATATATGCATTCAATGTAAATCATGCATATGAAAATATGATCACCACATGTAGATACTGATGGTGATGTCTAGTCCACGTAAATCAAAACTGAAGAGGGCTTCAGTTCTTAGCAGGGCTTCAAAACTGAGGGTTTCAATTGTCCAACGTTGATTCCATCTGCACTGCTGTTTTGAGAGAGTGGCAGTAGTTGTGACGTAGGAGGGGGACAGATAGAAAGGAAGACTGATTCCAGTCTAGTTAAAGTGATTGGTTCAGGGGCGATGATCAACGATACCGGTTCCTGCTCACTGTTGCAGACTTTCAGTTTTGTTCTATTTCTAACCGGTTAGAGTCTAATTTAAATGTGCATGTATTTCAGAGAGGGAGCTTTGGAAGCCCAGTTCAGCTTTGCTGTAGTTCAAAAATGGCATTTATTTTGCCTCTTCACTTTTTTGGTTCTTACATTGCTGACTGCACTGTGCCCTATCTGCAGTGAAACTTATCTTCCCAAAACGCTTAGTAGACTGATGGTTCGACTTTCTGAGCTTTGGCAGAGATAAACCTTATTTCAAAGCAACTAAAAATGGATTTCAAGTAATTAAACCAAGTTACCTGCCATTTATTATTATATATTTAATTATTAATCATTCTGATGTAAACTGAAGATGTTGTTATTCTTCCAAAGATGAACAAACATAAAAAACAGAATTCAAGAACTGATGAAACAATAGGACAAACCACCAGACAAAAACGACCTCGAAGAGCAGCATTAGCAAAAAATTACAGAGAGCCTTCCAGTTCAGAGTCAGAGAGTGAAAGCAGCTCTTCAGCATGCACTGCTAAGGAGGATAAATCAAAAATACAGGTATATAGTTGCACTTTATTCTTAAAAACCCCCTTCTGCCATGTTTTTCAAAATAAGCTCTAGTCTACTTCGTACTTAGTACACCTGAATTTTAAGTGCCCAAAGTGATCAAGTTGACCTGAGTTTTATTTATAGTAGTGCTTCTTTTTAATTATGAATATTTAGCTGCTGAGAAAATCAGTCCTAAATAACCTTCTCAGTTGTAATAGTATTTCAGTTTCTATTTATGTCACCTATTCTGCTGCAAAGAACTACTGTGTCCTTTATTTTAAAAACTTAGCAATATTTTGAAAATGTCTGTTAAATGGGAGGTTTTCGTGAGACAAATTTTGTTCTTTTAGATAATGTGGTTTTGATAATGCTATGCCTATTCTGCATACAATAGAAAATGGTGACTTGATAGAGGGAATATCAATACATTTGCTGAATATCCAAACAGGATTTTTAGTAAATTAAGCAATGGCGCTGGGTGCTGAAACATTTTCATTCTTTTAGCATAACGTTTCAATGTATACGGACAGGTCTATAAACATCATTGATTAAATTCTGAAGCATCAGTCATTGCCTCCAGTAATTAAGAAGTCCATAAGAACAGAAATTTGGCTGCTGAATTAAAGAAATTCAATGCTTATTGACATTAGAACACCTGAAATTCTTATGACTTTTCCTATATTGATGTTCCCTTTTGAACCTTCTGCTTTTTCAAAGGTGAATAGGTAATAAGCTCTTTACCTGCATATATATACACTTCACTGTGTTTACAAATAACATTTACATAAACTTTGTATTTTAATAGAAACATATGAATGGGGAAAGCAAGGATGATAATCACCAAAAGGAACTCCAGAAAAGGAACTTTGTGTCTGCGGAGCCAAAGAGAGTGGCTACCTATGTACATAAAGCAGTTACTAAATCAAAGAATCCTGCAGAACAAAAGGAAATTGAAATGCCTTCATCCGAGAGTCCTGCATCTCTTGATACAATGAGATGTAGGTATTTTGACTTCTAATTTATAGCAGTACTGTATCAAAAGTTAGAGGTTAAATGAGGATTATCACAGTAGTACAATTTTACATTTATTTCATGCTTTTAAAATGAGAGATATTCCCTAATTCATTGTGTACCGCATAATTTAAGGAAGTGTATTAATATATCAATAACACTTTTATAGGTCGGTACAGTTATTTGACATCAGCGTAATATAGAAGTGCAATGCATAAGTGTTACAATGAATCTGGTAACGGCTCAAATAGTGCGGAGACTGCAAAAAGTGCAAGTGTGGCAAGTCGTACGCCAACACTTAAAGTAAAATTCCACACATCTGAGACTTGCAGATACCTAGAACTGGAACAGAGCAATATGGGACTTTACGTTGCTTTTTTTTGCTTTCATTCCTCATGCTGACCATTAAGTAACTGTTTCCTAGGTGCTGAAAGAATATCAGAAGGAGACGTTACTCAAGAGCATGTTTATAGTGAAAGATCACTTGGTCTTCAGGAGTCAACGCCAGAAAAAACGGAAATGTTCGACTTTGAGAAAGGAATCTCCCCCAATAATTTCTGTCCACAAAAAAAGAATATTCAAAGTGTATGTCTAAGTCAGTCCCCTGAGATGACTGTTAGAACACTAACGTTTGGAAATAAGAGTTTCTCACCAATTTTAACTGAAGCATCTTTGGTAAGAATATTTAAAGTTACTTTACAATTATTTTAACTGAAATTGATCCATTCAGCTGGCAACTGTTTTATGTTTTTGTACATCTCCTTTCAGTAATGATTTTTATTTTTTTGTTGATGTGTAGCTCAGCTTAACGACAAATAAAACTGTCGGTGGAGAATGTGTAAAAGGATCTGTATCTGAAATACGTGATAATAATGAAGATTCAAGTTTCAGACGTTGCTTTTCGGACACACTTTCTGTTGAAGGAAAACCACAAGATATCACTAAACCTATTACCAAAAGTAAAGAAGAGGTATGTCACTAAATCCTTTGATTCTCAAAAGAGAGCTGCAGCTGTTGCCTATTTTGTCTACTTTACAGATGGTGAGGTTTAAGGGAAATGCATCTTTATTAATGCTAAACACTGTGTATAAAGTTTACTTGTGACGTGCTTGGAAAATCCTACTAGGTTAATTTTGAAGTATTTGAGATAAATTAGGGATTTGTTTATCATATGGATACAAGCAAAGAATTGTATCCCAACGTGGTCAGTTATAACTAATATCTTAAAAAATAACAGGGCCTAAATATTTTCTTCTTGACTTTCAATAAAAAGTAAATGATTTTTCACAAATTAAAGAATGGTGACATCTGCTTGGAAAAATTCTTGAGGTAAAAAAGTGCTCTCATAGTTTTAGCATTGAACCAAATAAAATATAAATTTAATTTAATATAAATTAAATATAACAACTATTGTAGCATTGGAAAATGAATAAAAACTGCTGTATACCTTCAAACCACTTCTCGTAAGTACTTCTTCTGGTGGAAAAAAAGCACTAATGACTCCTTCAAGAAATAATTTTGTTTGTGTCCTATTGCAAGAAACAGTTAGACCTTTGGTCGTATGACTTATTGCTATTATTAATTATTAATGTGGTGAAGAATTTGTTTATTCTTTCATCTAGTGAGACCTACTAGTAATTCATGCAGTGATTTTTTTTTTTTTTCCCTTGCTGTAGCTGTGTTCGTGTCCCTAGTTTAATGAAAAACCACATAAATGTGGATTTCTGATGAAGACTTCTAAAAGTGCTTTAATTTGGAAGCTAAGAAGTCGGTGACTTTTCTTTCAGGCTTGTGTACCACCATCTCCATTGTCCGTTTCCAGTGGAAGTAAAGTACAGTCTTGGAGTGAAGAACCTTGTGGCCCCATACATCAGTCAGGTACAAAAATTTAATTTAAAGCAGAAGACTTTCTATGCATCTCTGTAAAGGTTAAGAAAAATGTTTTTTGGTATAAAAATATGTCTCAAGTCTTTTAATCTTGTTTTCTATATTTTCAGTGTTATTCCATCTTTACTGTTTTTCTCATTTTCTCTGCTGTTTTAATTACCCTCCAAAAGCCAAAAATTTGGCTCCAAAATGCAGTTACTGTAAAGAGTTAGTTGCACTCTTAAGAAGGAGTTAGAAACCTTTCCACTGATACTGGGGGAAAAAGTCAGGATAATGGTATTATCAGGAAAAGAGGGTTTTAGGGTGAATCTCTTTAATGAGCGAGTCTTGCATGGGTCAGAGTTATGTGTTCCACTGAAATCCTGCTGTTCTTTTACACCAAGTTTTCATATCTACTGAACAGGCCCTCCATAAATGTAATGCTTATTAATTTTTACATAGTTCCCAAGCTTTACAGCCAAGACACATAATCCTAGAGTTTGGATCAAAGGGTCAATAAGCTCTTCTTTATCGTCCCATGTCATTGTTCTAAATAATCCTAAAATTAAGCATTGTTTTCCTCTTTATTAAAGGACCGACTATACAGACATTTCTCAAACGAAGGTATCACAGTGATACAGACAGCAATTCTGATGAAGTAGAAGCATGCAAAGAGGAGGAAAAGAAAGGAAACAGAAGAACAAAGTTACAGCCTAGAAAATTATTTAAAACAGGTGATGCTGTTACTTACAGAGGTTAGTGTTGGAATGAAAGTTGACTATAGTTGTGCAAATGTTTTAAAATAATGTAACAAAATTTTAACAAGAAAAGGTAATATCCATTAAAAATGCATTTTACATGTTTTGTTAAAAAAGAAATAAAAAGAAATGCTAAATATGTAGAGACTATATGCATTTTAAAAGTCAGAAAATTGATATAAAAATAGAAACTGGTCTTAGCTATCTAATTGGTGAAATTAATCTATATATAACAAAAGCTGTTCTAGGCCCTGTTGTAACTTCAGGTAGGATACCTTTTCATACTGAATTGTGACATTATCTTTTTTCTACTTCTCCTCAGTGTCTGAAAGCGTATCTACTGTATCTGTAAATGATCTGTCTGTTTTGGATGGGGAAATCTGGGAACCTGGTTGTTCAACTATCAGTATATGTCAGAAGCTCCAAAAAGAGTTTACTAAGAAAATTGAGGCAAGATGTTTCATGTACAATATCAGTTGTCTGTGTGGGTAATGTGTGTATGAATTGTCTTACACCACAGAATTTGCTTAAAGGGACGTGAAAATTGCTATATGCAGAGAACTTCAAGAAATGACAGAATCCAAGTTTCCTCTTATGCCTCTTTCTATTCCTTTATGAACCTAACTCTCCAATGATTTTCTTTCCCAGGTCTGTTTTGGTTTTTATCCTGTCTGTTTCAAAACAAGCTTTTATATCTGAAGTAATGAGCATACTGCATTTTTATTTCTTTTTTTCTTTCAAATTATCAAAGCCATGAAAGATCTATTTGCAAAAAGGAAAACATAGAATCACAGAACGGTTTGGACCTTAAAGATCACCTTGTCCAACCCCCTGCCATGGGCAGGGACACCTTCCACTAGACCAGGTTGCTTAAAGCCCCATCCTACCTGGCCTTGAACACTCTTGGGGATGGGGCATCCACAACTTCGCTGAGCAACCTGTTCCAGCGCCTCACCACCCTCACAGTGAAGAATTTCTTCCTTACAGCTAATCTAAATCTACCCTCTTTCAGTTTAAAGCCATCACCCCTTTTCCTATCACTGCATGCCCTTGTAAGAAGTCCCTTCCCAGACACAAGCCTGAATAATGCATTTGTTCATCTAAGACAGCTGTAAGCATACACCATTTGTTCCATGTGTATTTTCTCTGTTTTGAGGAAATATATTTTTCAAATAATGTCCTTCTAATTAAATTAGGTAGAATTTTATCAGACATAAACCCATGTTTGTTTATATTTCATTAACAAAAAGCTTTTCCTTAAAGGTTAGGGAGATGATTAAAAAAAAAGGATTTTTGCTCACTATGATCTGATACTAAGCAATTACAGTACTAAACTACAGGTTTTTTTTCCTAAAGTGAAAATAATCTGAATTTAATGTTAAAACATCCTCATAGAGCCGCTCACAGAAAATGGATCATTTTACTAAGCAATCATTAAGAGCTGCCCATGAGCATTTGACAACAATGAGTTACCAGCTTCATGAATGCAGGTCTGTAACAAAATATTTCTTTTAAAACACCCTTAAAATCCAATGAATGCCTTCTAAAAGCAACTCATTTTGTTTTGGTAGGATCAGGCAGCTGGACAAATTTCATTTTACTCTCCTTGAGGAACTTGAGAATTTTGAAAAAGATTCTCAGTCCCTGAAAAACATGGAAAAAGAATTCTCGGTTTGTATTTTAATTGCTTGATCATGGAGAAAAGTGAATTCTTATGGAATCCATAGATTATTCATATCATCTTTAGCTTTAGATATTTAACTCTGATTTTAAAAGCCTTTATAATTTTGCTTACAGTTGGGTCAAATTTCAAATAATGAATTTGAGGTGTTAGGATTAGCTAATGCTGTGCCCCTAGAATTTCTAGAGGCATAACTATATGGGTTTTTTCCTAGAATAAACTACTGCTGCTACTTTTAATGGGCTGTTTAACCTACTTCATGAGCCGTTTTTTCAATTGGCCTGTATTTTAGGAACACCACGTAGGCATTCGAACCTGATTTTCTGTGTGTTCAGTGACAAACCAGTTGACATGGTGGGTCTGCTGTACGCTGTAATGTAAAAATCATTATACAAATATTCATATAAACACAAGTCTATATCCGCTTTTTCTTTCACTCTGAAGCCATGGCTTAAATTATATGCAAAGTCTGATTAAAGTGCTATGTGTGTTCTTTTTCATTGTTCTAAAGCTGTTATGGAACAGATTTTTGTGAAACTGGTTCCATGAAAACAGAATTCCTGAAATGCCTCATCCTGCCAGCTAAGCTTACTATTTTTTGTTTCAGGCTTCTGTGGTGACTGTAACTCCTACTCATTCTGTGTTGGTTGTAGGTTACTTTATTCATATTAGATAGCAGTCAGTTTTAGTTTAGAAAATACTAGTTCCTACTGATTATCATCTGTTAATATTTTTCTTTTCAGACCTTTTGGAGAAAACATACACATACTTTTAGTACATACATGAAAAATGAGCAACAGAGGTTAGTAGACTTCGTTAATCCCCGGTGGAGCTTTGTGTTCTGCTCATTTGAGGTTTAAGTTAGGCCAGCTACTATTCTCATGTAATTTCTCTCTTCCATAAACTACAGACAGTAGGTGAGATGAGAAAATGAGATTAAAATGTTAAGTTACAGGGAAAATTTAACTATTCTCCATCTAAATTTCTCCACATACCTGCTGGTCTATTCCAGTAGTAACAACGATCACAATATTTATCCCTGTCATTAAGTACAAATAATGGGCTGTATCCATGATGTGTGTGGAAAGTTCATATGTAGCAAAGCCATTTGAACTGCCTTTTAATTCTTTAGAATTCAGATTCTTAAAACTTCATTTGAAAAGAACATCTACCATACTGTTGACTATGAAGAACGTATTTTTACTTCAGAGGTATGATGAACTTTTTCTTCCTTCCTCTTTTTAATAATTTTTAATTCTTTAATTTTACTAACAGATATCAGTACTGCCTTTTTTTCCCATAGAAAGTCTTTGTCCTCAGCATAGTTTTAATGCCAAGTAAGTATTTTTGTAGTTTTTCATTGTCATAAGATATCCTTTAATGTAATAATTTTTAGTGTTTTAGGGCTGGATTCATCCTGTTAGGTGTGTGCAATTATCTGGAAAACTGCTGCAAGATGTATTCTGTGGCTTTGTTTACCAGTGTTCATCATCCAAGAAAGTACAACTTTACAACACACGTCCCTTTTCTTAGGCAGGTGGATGTGTGTGCATCTGTATCTCTGTTATAAACCATATAGGGATGTAACTGTCTTCTTGAAAATGGGCTACCAGTTGTGAGCAGAGAGGATGCATTCAGTATCTTTTTATAGATGCATCTGATGAAAGAAGACATAAAGGGACTCCAAGAGAAACTTCTTAAAGAAATGGTAAATGAAGTTATCTTGTCCTCATTTTTATTTATTGTTTAAGTATAGCTGTTTGAACACTAGAAATTGCAATTTTTAGTAATTTAGTCCCTTATCAAAAATAAAAATTAGTCAGAATCCAAGTATCACTGACATGTTATACTTTAAACCTTACTTGGGTGATAAAAGCAGCAGGTGGCTACGGATATTCTGTTTTAGTTCTGAGTCTTAATAGGCTGAATGTTGACTTGGAGAAGTATGGTATCTGGTATGTTAAAAGCAGCACGTACTGTGCACCAGAACTACAATACTTAAAATCTTCCTTTTTTTTTTTTTTAATTTGAATTATGTGATAAATGTAATGCTTTTCACACAGCACGAAGAGGAACTGTGTAATGTTCGCAGAGGACTGCAGACGTTGTTTCTATCAGAAGATAGAATTCTGAAGTAATATTTCCAGATACCTTCCTGAAATTCAAGGTGAATGTAAGCGTTGTTTTGTAATGTGAGATTTGAAAAAATTTTTTTTACACTCAAGAAAAACTATTGTAATGAAAGCATATTTTCCTTAAAACCTTTGTGGGTAAGACTTCTTTTATATGTGAGATTTGGAATTATTTTACTGAACTTGCTCGAATGCAATATGTAAATTCTTGGATTTTTAGCACATGCTATTTTTTAAGAAGTCTTTAACAATTTTTATAGGTTATTTAACTGACTTGCAGAGAAATCGCTTTGAATTTCACTTTGAAGCTGCGTTTTGGGTCTGTGTGTACAGAATACCCTTTTTGTCTGATCCAGAATACAGTCAGAAAATGTTTAGGGATCAAATTGCCTGTTTTGATCTCAGTCCTATTTGTCTGTGCTGTTAGACTTCAGTAGGAGTTTCTAAGAGAAAACAAAACTCTGACACTTGTGGTTGAACTGTGTTGCAAATAATCATATTAAATATTTCAAGAAAAATGTATATTGTCTGTCTTTTTTTTTTTTACAAAATGATGTTATTACTATTTTGCTTTAAATCAGTAATACGTATATGAATGAGAGTCATATACTTAGATTTCAGAAGATTTCCTAAGAAAACGACCAGTGAGTCATAATTTACATTCCTCCATTGTTGCCACGTATCAGCTAGAAGGTTTCTTCTTCCGATGGGCAACTTCTAAGCTAGTACTTCTCTCAATGTGCTTTTAAATTAAGCAAAAAGCTACCTTGCATTTTATAGTTCCTTAACAATCTTGTAATCTTTTTTTGACTTGCAATCCTGCATGTATATACTGTAAACTTTTCAGGTTGAGAACAATTTCTTTAATATTTTTCCTTTAAGTTCTCTTAAAAAATGGGGATTAAAAGCTCACAGCTGATCAAGAAGTAACAGATGCAGAAAATAACTCATAGAATGTGCATGTCTTGGAGCTTGTCTCCGTTACCACGTGCAGAACTGTCTCTTTACCATGGAACTGACTCCAGATTAACACTCCCAGGATCTCAGGAGCCTGAGCTCACTCAGCACCGGACTAACACCACTTCACAGCTTCTGGAGCAAGGCTGAGGATGGTATGTGCTTGTCTTTAGCTGCTGTTATGACCAAAGAGGTCTCAGAAGAATATATTAGCCAGTTTGGGTGTAACAGCGCTTCACAACTTAATTGCCTTATAGCCCTTATTGTACATTCCATTTTACCTCTTATTTTGTCCTTTGGTTGTCTTTAACATAATACACGCTTCTCTGTCATTTCTTCCATTATCCCTTCTACCCTCTGAACTCCTCTGTCTTTCCTCAGTTTCCTTTCTATGGTCCTAATACTGCTTTTATTATCAACACAGAGACCGTTACTTACAGTTGTGTTCTTTAATCTTTTTCTTTTCCTCATACAAACTGCATGGTTTCAGTAACATATCTTTCAAACTCTTACTTATTTTCACTCCAGCTAGTTCTGAATGCTGCAATTATGCTAAATTGCTGCTGTTATTGTCTAATTGTTTTTTAAAAGGTCTCATAGACTGGCTTTCATAATTTTAAGTTGTTGTCTGTTACTTGGGTCTCGTTGATTTGACTTTCTTCAAACCCGCCTATCATTTTTTCCAAATATTAATCCAGAAGTTCCCTGCTGAACATCACCACTGTCTCCATCTTGGTGGTAACTCACCAGTTTCCTTTTATTAACTCTTTGCTGGCTTGCCCATGCAATGTCTCTGTCCTACAGGTACTTCATGTATCTTTGATTTATCCTTCATTACTTCTGAGAGTAACCGTTTCCTAAAGTTTATTTTCAGAGAGAAAAACGGCATGATTTAAAATTGAATTTTAAGGTAAAGTTATGGTAGAAAACTCTGACAGAGATCCTCAAAGAAAATGGGAAAATCTATTGATTTCTAAATCACTTCTGTATATTTATATTAATATTGTCCTTAAATTAAATTGTCTTTAAATTAAAGAAAAAAGAAGTCCATACTTGCATATTGTAGCCTGAACTCGGGTTTTGTGAGCAACCTACAGTAACTTCAAAGTTAGCCTCGCTCAGAGCAGGGGGTGGGACCCAATGCCCTTGGAAAGGACCTAGGTTCTTACCCACCTAAATTAATCTACGGCTTTATGAAAAAGATTGCTTTTATCCTTCCTGAAAATAGCCATCTTTAAAAAACAACTTCTCAGATCAGAAACAGATGTGATAGGTTTCTGTCCAGTGTGCACTGAGAGCAGAACGCAGAGAAATTGGTGTTCTTAGACTTCCCTGATGGGAAATGGTTTATTGTAAACAGAACTGGTTGCACATTAAATATATTTCTTATTAATTAATTTTAAAACCATAAGGCTACGTTGTCTCTGGAAATTGTTACACTGAAATTGCCAGTAAATAATTTGGTCCACTCATACCATCTACATAAGTGTACTTCATGCTTTTCTAATTTTTCTGAGCCTCTGATTTTGTGGGGTTTGTTTGGGTTTTGGTTGTGGGGTTTTGCGTTTTGTTTTTTTTTTTTTTTTGAGACTGTGATCACTGTCGTCTCCACTAGATGGACCTCATGAGATGTTAAACTTTTTTTTTATCGGTCCAATTGAATTTTATCTCTATGTAAAACAATATTTTTCTCTTAACCGTACTAGGTTTTAAAAAGTGCACCACAAGGCGCAGTTCTTTTCTTACAGTGAGTGCATATTGGAAAAGTAACACAACTGTGATTTTTTTTTTTTTTTTTTTAAGTGAGGATTCATGATAAAATAGAAGTATGAAATGTTATTGTCCATCTATAAGTCTTCACCCCACCCTATTACCTTCTAAAAGCTTGGAGCAAGTACAGCCAAATTTAACAAATGTAAAAACATGAAGCATATTGCAGGGGAGTATTCACAAGGGCAAAGTTCTGCACAGGGAGATCAGTTTTGGGGTTTTTTTTTGTGGGTTTTTTGTTTGTTTGTGGATGGGAAACCCCAGGTGTCATTCAAAGCAGGCACCTATATGAAGCGATAGGGCACTGCAGGCCTGTTCCTTTCTTCCCTTGGGAAGCAGTGGCACGAGGAGGACAGCCTCGCTAAGCTAAACGTCCTTCCGGCAGATGCCGTCCTAAGTTCCAGCAGTAACAGAGCGCAGTACGTGGCCCAGAGAACGCATGCAGCCTCCAAACCACTTGATAGACTTGCCCACGAATAAGCTGACAGCAGTTAGCTGACAGTGTGGCTCTGAAGTAGTCACAGCTTTCTGTCTCTTACCGGTGGAAAGCAGAAAAAAGGCTGGGGTGCTTGTGATGGAAGGAGAGCTGAGAACAGGGGGAAGCAGCAAAGCATATTGCTGCATAACTACAAGATGGTTAAACGCCGTTAGTAATACAGCTCTAGGCATTGTTTCAAATTTTAAATGCTGCTCTAAGCTACCCTTAAAATATTTTTATTTTATTTTTCAACATCATTTTAATGTGTTTTATACAATATTTTTATTAGTCAAGTTTATAGTTAACAGTGGGTCATCTACTGTTCTCAAACTAAAAATGGTTCTTCTGACGAAGAAATCTTTCTCTCCTTTCTGTTTATCCTTTTTGTATATTACACCTGGACTATCATTATATTGTTGTTTAGGATTAATAGTATTTTATCAATAATAAAATTAAAATTATTGATAAATATAATTAACAGTATGTTAAAAGATTATTTATAATGTTACCTGTTTCTCTGAAAAGCCAGCAAGTTATAAAATTGCAATAAATAGGAAAAAAGAAAATCTTTGGATGAAGTAACTGGGCAATTCAAGCCTTCAGCTGATACTCACATAAGTCAAACGTTAAAAAGTTGTACAAAGTTAGAGCTAGCTACAGCAAAGCTAGCAAGCTCTATTGGTCCTGGCCACCACATCTCCTGTGATCCCGCAGTTTCTTCTAGCATTGCCCTTACTGACGTGTAAGTGTTGCGCTGTATGTTCTTACCTTCCATCCTTAAACATTAGTTTGTCCAAAGAATAGCACTATATCTCCATCATTTCATCCCCTGCTGAGCAGCACAAGAGAATTTAAAGTTAGGCCTTCCACTGTTTGCATTGATTCTATTCACCACCTTGCAGCAATTTAGGAGTAGTCTATGCAAACAATTTCATATACTGTATTTTCTTTATTGTTTTCATGCTTCATGGAGAGAGACCATCTCAATGAAGCTACAGGATGGTGCCTTTTCAAGTTTTTAACATTGAATGACTTCCTAAAGGGATAGCATTTAAGCCTCTCACAGAGAAATTTTTATCCTGTGAGTGTATGGGCCATTCTGTTGCTGTCTCGTCAGGCATGCTTTCCAGCTATCAGTGTATTTTTTTTTTTTTCTCCTAAGTTTTGCCTTTTAGTAGTCTTTTGAATTCCCAGATGTTTCTAGATGTCAAGCATTATTAGAATGTCTGGCTTTACATTTTTCTCAACCAGTTCTATTTGCTTTGTTATTAGCATTTAGTAGCTTTTTTTTTCCTTCTTACGGTCAGAAAAGCATTAACATAATTTGCCAAACATCAAAGTACATTGTTACATTTAGTTGTCATTCTTTAGAGGGCCAGAACCTCCGCTAGCGTAGAATGACCATCGTGTTATGCCAGTTAGGATCTGGTCCAAAACATGGATACTCCACAAGACAGAAAGCCTTAGTTAAGATCATCCTTTTGAAGACTCTATGTCGATAAAGAAGCAGTATGATCTGGGGCATAATAATTGTAACATCCTCCCTTCCCAGCTGTCCCTGGGGAAAAAAAGAGCTTGAGGAAACGTGTTCATTTCCTGCAATAAGTAGTTATTTAATTAAAGAACAAAAGTAACAGGAATCAAAAATGCTTGCAGCTGTGATTCTGTTAGACATTATATAAAAAAGAATGAAATTATAATACATTAAATTAGTTTTTAGAACATGAACTTAAGTGTTTTACAAACTAATTGTGGTAAGTTCAAAATGTCTTGTCAACGTAATGCTGAATGACAGTGTGTCACGTCCGTTTATGTCAGAGGCCTTGGAATGGTAAAGCCTGTACATGCACATCATCTCCTTTTCCAAGATAGACTGCAAAACAGTTTAAAACAAGTGTGAAAGGAGAGTGGTAGGTTCTTTCAAGTAGCTTTACTTCGGTCTTTTTCAGCAGATCGTCCCACTCCACAGGCCACCGCTCTTCTGACTTCAGAGCGAAGTACGTCTCTTGTGTTTCTTTCTGTATGTAAGTGCTGCAGAGACTTCGTCTGCAGAGTCCTTCTTTCACATAAACATCAAGGTATCCTGGACTGAACTTTAGGGAAAGACTTATATTCCCTTATGTGTGTTCAGCAGCAATATCAAAAAGTAAAGACAGATTCTTCTCAGAAGAAAATTTCTATGGCCTGTGAAATCTAGGAGAAATAGAGACATTTTTCAAACCACATTGAAATAAAAAAATACATATATAATTTTTTAAAATTCTGTGTTAGATTAACAAAAATGTTTTTTTAAAAAAAACAGTATTTGTTCTGTTTAAAAGTATAGTAACAGTATTGAAGAGTATGAGTGACTGTAAGTCTTAATTTTCACCAGCACCTTTCCACACATATGCCACAACTAGTGCAGCAACAGTCCTCAGGGCCCACTGTAACCAGTTTACAGTTATTTGGGGGTGCAAGTGAAAATACAGGTCTGGGTTGATTTGGTTTTTCTTCTTTTAGGAATTAAGCAATGGCTTGTCATTTGTAGAAATATTTTTTTATTGTGCAGCGATCTTGTTATTTTGTAAGAGTTCAGCACTGATGAGCTGATGCTCTGGAAAATATGAGGACATACCGTTGGTCTAATATACAACGGTCTTAAGAGTCTGTCGGGAATAAATATACTCTTGCTCTGGAGGCTTGTTCTTTTGGCTGAGATATGTAATTAAAGCCCCAGTAATTTGTAATGCCTTAGCACTAATTGTAAATTGTAAGCCTGTTTACTCCTAATATCCTGAACAAATTTTAGAATATATCATGATAATCTACTTAAACTCCCCAGGTAGCTTCAATTAGAGAAGGTATATCTCACTTTCAGGCTTAAACTGCAACCATCCCAGTTTTTTCCCTGTATTTCATTCTATCGGTGCAGCGATGTCTTGCCATAAACATCGAGTCTGAGTCCTGTAACTTTAAAAGGGCCCTGACAATTGCACTGAACAGTCTAGAGTTAGATAAGTGTAACACTTAGACCGATGTACACGAGCCGTAAAGGCCAAAGTGGATTTACCTAGACTCTCTCTTCATTGAACAGCCAAAGCCCAGTTAAGCTGGAACTTGTTCCAGAAATAAGCGTGGAATTATGGGCCCAGGCGTTGCTGAAGCGAGCCTTCCAGAACATGAGACTGCACACCGCGTTCCCTAGCACAGTGTTAGGCAACTTGTTTTAGCAGCAACACACCTGAGAATGCTTACAGGCAGGGTGAGAGTACGCTGTGCACCCAGCAGCTCCCTAGGTTGTATTTTAAGAGCAATGGACTTGCTCAGGAGACCTCACAGAAATTGTAGGAAATAACCAATTGCTATTTCACTTTTTCTCTAACGAGGTCTCTCTGCAAGCAGTGGTGCCTGTGGAATCAGCCTCTCTCACATTTCTTTCCCCACTTAGAAAAGGGAAATGGATGTTTTCTTGCACATTTAAACACAGCCCTGGTCCTCGGCGCTGGCGTGTGAAGCAAGGGCTGGATTGACTGGGTTCACACTGGCCCAACCGCTCGGAGAGTGACAGAGAGTCCAGACCAGTTCTCCCTCCTGACCTCTCCCCTGGACTGCCGTTAAGTGTGCTTTGGGGGTGGCGCTCCTTCCAACAGCGGCTGGACTGACGTGCAAGAGAGACTCAAAGCTACAGGCTGAATCCATTAGAACAAATCCAATTAGAACAACTGCGTTACTTATGGGTATCGTGCATATATGTCCTGTTACGGTATGCAGAATTCTGGATCTCTTAGCAGGGAAGGTGCAGTGTTCGTGATGATAAGGTTGCACACTCAAGTCCATTTAATTTAAAAACCTTTATGCAGTGTATTAAGTTGTTTGGCTACTTTTAAAAAAAAACACTTTTTTTCTATGTTATACCCTACATTTAATTTTTTTGTCATAGCTTTTAAATCTGTGGTGCAAAGAATGCAAACTGAGAGATGTTCTAGAGGTCTGGAGGCTTCTCAGTACATGCTAATCAAAGGAAAAAAAATCAGAAGAGCCAGGTTCTGAACAGGAAGAGAAACACTTCTATTTTCTTTTAAAATAAAGCTTCCTTTACCTATTCTTCTCCCACATCCAGCACGTAAGAGCAAAATCGACAGATTCAGGACTCAAGCAGGCTGGGTTTAGCAGGCAATAGAAATAAATAGCTGGAAAACTGACCTCGTCAAATGTTTGCTTGATGCATGTACCTCCATTTCATTACTTTTGTATTCATTTAGCTCTTTCCGAATTGCTGCCTAGGAATTGAAAATAGAAGAAGGTTAACAAATAATTTTGTATTTATAAGCATTGTAAAACACCAGACTTGCAGAGCAGAACAGCAGCTTTCTAAGGCTGAAACAATAGGTGTTTGGCAGAGCACAGCACACTATGCCAGGGGAGATGCTGGGTATTTGGGTGATGTGGCCTGGTGATACGAGACTTCTTACCGTTCATTACTGATCACTGACAGGGTCGCTTCGGTCTAGAAGCAATTCTGACAGGAGACTAAACCCATAGTGCTTATTGTCTCACATTCACTAAGGTTCCAGTTAAAATTTATTAGGGATTAAGACACATCGCTGAGAAATGGATCAGCTGGTCAACTGACTTATGGAGTTTCAATGTGTGTCATTTTTTTAATAAAAATCAGACCGTTTGCCCTATTGCAACCTGCAAATACCCATCCAGGCTGTGTTACCACCTGCATCCATAGGATTGCATGGTCATGAGTGAAGAAAGATGTTCTCTTTTGGTGCTTAATATAATGAAATTCAAGACTACAAAAGTGAGAGTGTTCTTCTGTTTAAATGGCAGCTGTGAGTGAACTGGAACATACTGGTGCTTTCACGGATTCTTGTACATTTGGTACTTCGTAGTTTAGCTACCTAAAATTATGAGGCTTATACCCATGTTCATGTTTCATACAGAGATTTGGCTTATTAAAAGAAAAATGAGGAAAAATAATGTGTCTACTCTGAAAGAGAAGTTTTTCATTCACAAATGCAAAGGTCAAACTCCTGACCCTGAATTCCTGACATGCCACCAGTATATGCAGTTGAACTCTGACACTTTCTTCTTAGCTTATAAACCTGCCTAGTTAACAGTATAAACCCAGTAAAACTAGGAAAAGACTAATTTTAATATATACCCGGTGCATACAAGGGGAAGACAATATCATTATTCCACTGATTAATAAATAATCGCTTATTCACTGTTTTAGTGAGCTCAGGAGAACATCTACCGTAGTGGACAGACATTGTTCCTTTTCTACGCGAGTCCTCTAAAACCACGTGCTATGCTTTTTACTGGGGAGAGGCTGGAATGGAGAATGAAGTGTTCGATCTCCACATCTCAGCACAGAGCAGTATGTTTACCCGGGAATTATCTCAGCATCCCAACTTGTTCTGCTTGCTGCAGCCCTCAAACTGCGAAACTTATTCAGCAGCTGTTCTTTCTGGAATCGTGCTGAGCTATTTTTCTTACTACTGAATGTGAAAGTTAAATTAGGATGTTAATCAGCTGTGTGGCAGGTATGTGACGGAACAAAACCAAGTGGTTGTTTATGTTCGTGAAAATGTGGGATCAAGTGACTCCTCGAGCATTCGTAGGACACAGGAAAGGAAATATTTGCAGGTTTAGAAACATAGTGGAGGGTATTTGCATGTTTGGGACAAAACTTCCAATCTGGGGATAAATATTAATACTGCATTGGCTGGAAATGTTTCTGAGTCGCAGCCCTAAAGCCTTAAGAAATATTGTATCCTCCTCATTTTTTTCCTATCAGTTGGTGGGCTGCGTAGAAGCCTTTATAGTACTAAATAGGCATTTTACAAATAGCATTTTTTTTATGACAGTATGCATCGGTCAGCGTGCTTTCAGCATAAAAAATATTGGTAACATTTACAGAGATTAAATGTCCCAGAGGTTAAATGTCTTTGCAGGATCTGATGTATCATTATAGGCAAAGCAAGTAGTAAGCAGCAATATTTTAAGTCATTTTAATTATGCCAGTACCTTATCTGCTGCTGATAGTCTTGTCCACGGTTTATCTGCTCGCCTGTCGTAGTCCTGTGCTTTTGCCACTTCCACATAATCACTGAATCGAATCAAGATTTTTCTGTCTCTTAGTTCATCAACTGTAGGTCTCTGGTTGAGCTGTATTAAATAGTTTTGTAAAAGAAAACTAGTGTTAATAACAAACATATCAATAAAACGTGTAACATTTTCTGCTTCCCACCTTAGCTTAGTGTGCATTTATGTCTATGGAAGAAAAAAAACCAAACCCTTGGAAATTTCAGGGAAGTATTCAGTCCTTCAGAGGATTGTTAGGAGTGTAATAACGGTTTAAATGGAGTTGCGGGCTCAGCACGGTGGCTTTACAACGGACAAAAGAGGAAAATATTTTAACCTGGATATTGATAAAATGCATTTACATTATGTAAAGGAATAATAATGAATTTAATATCTATGTATAATATCCTATGCTGTTGGGGTTTTCTACTACAGTCAGCGACAGATTGTCTGTGTCAGGCTTTCAGGACCTGTTGTGAGAATTTCAGTTTGGCATTTAGAAGTTGACAGCATATTTGGCTTATAATTCCAGTAGGGGTTCCTAAGAACAGAGCAATAACAAGGTCTAGTTCTGAGAATACCTTAAATGCACAGAGAGATTTATTGTGGGAGCACACCTGGTGCTCAGCAGGGAGGCAGCTCCGCTACTGGTGGCTGCAAAGACTGAGGCAGTTGTTTTCTAACAGTATAGTTGCAAAACATGTGGTGTGTGAGCAAATATCCATTTTCTGTTTTAAAGTTTATATGTAAATATTCTACTAAGTCTCATGTAGCTGAGATAAGGTAGCTATTTTTACAATTGAGATTACTAGATACCACTGTCTCAGACGCTGCTGAGGAGGATGTATGCTAAAGGAGGTTTTGTGTAATAGTGTCCTCTATGACTGGTTGATGTGATACTAGCTTTGCTATATTTCTAAAAACCAATAGGTGTTGTGAGATTTTTACCTTTCTTGTCAGTCTCTGTTTGATTTCCCTTCTTTCTTCCTGTTCTGTTTGATCATTTCTTTCTGCGGAGAATATAAAAAAAAGATTACTTTCCTCATGAGGAGGATCAGTAGTTTCCAAAGGTCCAGGCAACAATAATTTAAGGCATAGAAGAATCAGTAGCTGGTTCTTAGCTGCGTGTTTTGTTAGGTCAGTACATCTCTCTGGTTCTCTATTAGAACATACAGTTACCTCTCTGTAAGGACAATGTTCTGGTGCCAATGTCAGCTTTTCCTGTGTTCTAAACTCCAATTCTAAGGAGATTTAATAAAGCAACAGCAGCCACACCAACTCTCCGACTGTATCAACTTTAGAAGGAAAATCAAAATATTCCATAGCTAATCATTATTTTTTATTCTCCATGTAGCTGGAGCCATTCACTGCTGTAGTTGCTGAAAAGACTTATTGCAGCAGCTCCAGGGAAACTATGTTCTTTCCTGTATGACCTTATTCTCAGGCTACATCTTTAGATGGTCACTCTGCCACAAGGGTTATCTTTGACTTGCACGCTTTTTCCCTCTGCTATTCAGGGTATGCCTCTGACATTAGAACCTCTTTATCCTCACAGGGTTTTCTTTTGTAGCGTTACATTCTAACCTAAGCCAGCTTGCTTTTGTGTGTTGTGCCTATTAGCATTCAAGCCATGATAACTCCTACACACTGGATCTAAAAATAGACTAGAGTGCTGTAACACTGTGTGAAATATATCCTTTGCCTTAGGAAACGAGTTAATGGTGTTTCTATTTCTAGTACTATCTGTTACTAAATTAAGGCTTGAGCCTATGACCTGAACAAAGCTGAAGGCCTAGAGAAAAATGTTTAACCATTCTGGGACTCTCTAGATACTACTGTGAAGTTTATTGTACCACTTGCATTGGGTATTTCCAGTGTTAAAGCACACACGTGATTTTTAATATGCCTCAAAAAAGCACTAGCACTGCAGATGAGTTTCCAAAATGGTATTTTTAGTAATGAAGTATTCTTCTCCCTTATTTTTATACTCATTAGATTACACTGAAATGCAGTCTTAAGTATCTATTTAAAATAACGTCATAGTGCATAGCTACAACTGGCTATAGTAGAAATGTAAATCAAATGAATCTCAAATGTTATAATGTGCTATACTACAATTTGGAGGCAAGGCACACAAATTTAAAAGAGAATAGGACAGTTAAAATTAGTGCTTTTTCAGGGATGAGCAACTATTTAAGTCTGGAATGTTTAAAAAGAGAACAGGCTTTAAAAAGTAGAGTGTATTCTAAGATGTAGAGATACCTGATGAAGTTACTAATATTCTTCATTCAGTTTTAATTCACCCCTTTTAGAGTAGATATTCCTGACTATTTTTATTAAAAGAAAAGAATTTTCGGTGGCGTAGTACCTTTTTAAGATATGACTGTGATGTGTGCTGATAGAATTCCTAAAGAAAAAACACAAGTACATATTTCCAATTAAAAAAATACTTTTCCAAGTATACTAAACATGGTTAGTGACCCATTTCTGTGAGACATTTACTGAGGTTCAGTGCTTATTCCCAGCTTCAAGAAGTAAAAGAAATAGTTCTTTTAGAAAAAAATAAAGAAAGATTTGATAGGAAATGCTAGCAAGGGCATTATAAAACTCAGGCGTTATTATAGAGACAAACCAGAGAGGTTTTTCCCATCAGCGTCACTCTGCCTACGCTTAGATCCATTCATTAGCAAGGGCTGGTTTTATAAATCTCAGCAGAGAGACGCTCCCAGTTCTGAAGTGCATGTGCAGTGCTGTAATTCATTTTGCTGCTCTGTGAGTTATTCAGGGAACTCTTAGCTGTGCGTGACACTAAAACAATTTCTGGCGTTAAGAATGAACCTGGGATTTTACAGAGTGATTTAAGAGATGCTGCCTTCTTGAATGTGAATGTCAGCTTTCTGTTGAATACAGGAAGGAAACCTGCGAACACCTGGGTCGTGATTTTAGTTCACGTTTTTCATGCTTTGTGGTAAACCGGCAGCGTTTCAACAGTTAAAGGACTCAGAAGAGCAACAAAATTGTAAGAAAGTGTTGGCTTAAAGTTTGCTTCTTAAGTATTACTTTTATCTCAGAAACATCTCCCTAAGGGAGATAAAATATCACTTTTTTCAATCTTACCAAGATCTGTTTAAAATAACATAGTAGTTGCACTGAGGCACTTGCAATATGCTTCTCATTTTGATGGAGTTGTACGAATGTGAATTACTAGTGCTTAAAACAGCGTTGGGGGTAGCATTGCTTCCATTAGCAGTGTGTATTGTGAACATCAAAGATGTTAGGAAGCTTAGGACACAACCGTAAAACTCTTACAACCTGGAGGAGGTTGTAGTGATCTCACTGAAGGGCTTTACACTGCTCCAGTTTTGCATGTCAGACCTAATCCAGGTGTTTTTAAAGTCCGTAACAAGAAAGTCAATATCCCTGTTAATAAAAGGAGACTTTACTAATTTCCAAATTCACTCGAAACTGGGACAGGGGTTGTGGCATCTGTCCAGCCTTTTAAGATTGCAACTGACACAGCTACGTGACGACCTTAGCTCTTTACAGGATACCTAGCTTTTTATATACTGGAAAAGGTAAATAAAATAGAAGTGGTTCTGATCTCAGCTGAACCTATATAAAGCTTGAGCAACTGAACTGAAGTCAATAAATTTGCTCCCTGCTGGGAGCTCTTTAAATGAGATACAAATCTAGACCAGTATGTTTAGCTGGCATTCAGGAGATATCTTTAATTCTCCTTTATCTTCTTTCTGCTTTATCTCTTTCTAAGCTCATTATATGTGTGTATTCAAACTTTTTTATTATTAAAACTGGTCAGTTTAACCCAGATTAAGGATGTAACCAGCACACTTCAAAAAGTAAACATAAAGGAACAGATTTTTTCAGTAGAGATCAGCTCTTCCTTAGCCAGGAAAAACCCCAAAGAAACAGATTTTTCAGAGATCATAGGTGCTGGCTCTTGAAAATCTGGCCCCACATATTTCAGAATCTTGGGTTACTGCTTTTTCCTCTCTCTGAGGCAGATGACAGGTAGAGTTAGGCCAAGTTCATCCATTCACATTTGCAAAGAATGTATACTTTTTGTCATTTAGCTCTGCATGTGTTAAATACATCTAATTTTACCGTGTGCGATGTATGCCTTAGAACAGTACTGGAAATACCAATAAATATAAGTTGACTGTGGAATTCCTTTGGGTTAAAACTGAAATGAAATCCCCAATAACTTCAATGGCAAGAGCATAAGGTTTTTTTCTATGAACTGCTAAGAAAGTTCTGAGACATGAAGTTTTAGGTAACAAGATCTAGATAACTTTTTTCCTAGTGAATTACAATCACGTTAATAATTAAATATTAATCAGCATAGGCAGCATTGCCTGTATGACATAAACTTGTGTGGCTTTGTTTTATGCTTGTTTAATGGGAAACAACTGATTGTTCACATCATTGTGGGTTTTTGTCTTTTAACACTAAATAGACCATGAAAACAGCAGATGTAATATACTTTTCCTTCAGGCAGATGGCCTCCCCCTTTCTCCTGTCTGAGACCTGTAATGGAGGCAATTTCAAAGCTCCCCCTCACTTTTCCCTGACTTAGAGGATTCCCAGCACCGGTAAGGAAAGGGATTATGTTCATCACCATGTTCCCCAGGTCTGAACACCCATCTTTAGAAAGAGAGTTGCAAGTTTCTGCCTTGTGTTTGTTTGAGAGATGTTGAGAACATTCCCCTGTGTCAGCATCCATAACAGGCCCAGAACTGTCTCTTAATAACTCTGATATCTCACAATGATCTTTCTTTGACTGGTCTTTGGGAAGATCTCTAATGATAGGAACCAATGGACTTGCTAGGAGAATCATGCCTCTGCAAGGATGCTTTCTCCATCCCACTTCAGCCTTGGTGGTGTTCAGTGGACTGTTTGCCATGACAGTCCACATCTCGAAAAATGTCAGTCCACATCTCATGGCACTGAGTAACACTAAGATTGTATTCCCCTCTTGGACATCCATAACAGCATAATGAGAATGAAAATGATTTGGAAGCCTAAATTTGAACAAGTCACATTTTTTTCTATACTAAATTGCATGCCTTTTGTCAAGATGTAAATGCTGTTTCCTGCAGTATTTGGAACCCTGGACATGTGAAAAATTAAAACTTTAAGGTACAGAAAATAATCCCAGTGAATGAATTTGTCTGTTTAAAAATAATATGTTCTAGAAATGCAATCACTGGTTTCAACAAAAACATATAAAATACTTCAGGAAAAAAATACTCACGTT
The DNA here is from genome assembly GCF_949628215.1 of Phalacrocorax aristotelis. Classification (NCBI taxonomy): domain Eukaryota; kingdom Metazoa; phylum Chordata; class Aves; order Suliformes; family Phalacrocoracidae; genus Phalacrocorax; species Phalacrocorax aristotelis. Next base: position 13,918,712 of record NC_134288.1, read on the forward strand.
TGAGTATATTTCTTCTTTCTAGCTCCTCAACAGCAGGTCTTTGGCTGAGTCGCCTGCGGAAAAACACCAAAATCACATTTTGTACCATGCCTGTTCTTTGGAAAGTCTGCAGTATTCTAGGTTCTGGTTGGTGTTTTCCTCAGGGCGGGGACCACAAAATCCCTCTCCAGGACTCAGGAAGAAGAAGAATACAAGAATCCTGGCACCCGAGTGCTTTCTTATGTTATTTTTCCCAAATGTCAGCAATGCAGGTAGAAGTTCTCCTCTAGATTGCTCTGCTGTCAGTGAAACGCTTCCTCTGAACGTGCATCCTTTTCACCATACTTTCCATTCAGTCACTTGGAACCAGCGCTCTCCAGCAGTTACATTCACTCTTGAGGGGGTATTTAAGGTGGTTATCAAATGAGTTTCACAGTGATCTTCTATAGCTATCACTGCCTCTATCTTTTAATCTCACGTAGCAGCGGGCTGCTTTTTTTTTCTAGTAACACTAGTGGTGCATCCTGACAAAACGCAGGCTTGCCAGAAATAAAGCTTTCCTGTGGTTTCCCGACTACACAGCTAACAGACCAATCCAGCAGCTCTCCTCCTGCCTGCTGAATAAAATTCGTGTGCTGCTCACAGCCTCATGCTGTCTGAACAGTGTGTCTTACGCAGTTTCACCTCCCCTTTTCAGTAGTGCTGCTTCAGGATTGAGTCTTCAAATCATATGATCAGTGCCACAGCGATTTTTTTTTCTCTGCATACTAAATGAGAATTCCCCATGAGACACTGCTAATATCTGCAGAGAATCCCAGGTAATTGAACCCCTCCCCTAGGCAGAGACACACACACACACGCTGCTTTTGCTAGCTTTCAAGTAATAATCCAGCAAGCAGATCGGAAAGAGTTTATGATGCTTTCTGGCCTGCATTCTGGCAACGTTAAGGATTCTCATCGTCTCCTCTCCAGCAGATGTTGCCAAGCCAGAGATGAAGTTACAGGGACAAAGACATACTCAGAGCAGGGACCACACTGCAAGCCACTGCTGCAATAGTTATCCCTCTACTGTGTATAGGAAATAAAGGAATGATTATAAAGTGCTGCTATAACAAGATTTACATTTTACCAACTATACAAGAGATGAAAAAATGAAGTAACTGTTAACAGACTGTAAAAGAAACAGTAAAAGACCATTATTCTAATTTCTCCTTGTTTTGCAAGCCTTACCAAATATATCACAGAATCACAGGTTGGAAGGGACTTCAAGAATCATCTAGTCTTCAAAATCAACTCCGATTTCATGTTACCAGACCAACAGCCCAAAATATGAATGCAACTCCTTATCATTTTTTAATTAATTTCCCTGTGATCACTGGGAAAGCTCTCATCTTTGGCCGCAGGAAGGCATCACAGCTACTATACCAGATTCACACCAACAGAAAACACAGACAATGAGCTCTTGTGCTTAGAAACACCTACAGCCTAACTCTCATTCTTCCTACCAACATTTTGTATCCCCTAAGGTTTTTTCCTGGTCTCTAGATTTCTCTCTGGAGTAATGAGCGGGGTACTACAGCAGTGGAAGTTGCAATAATCCAAACTGAAACAGGAATGATGCTGAAATGCCCTACTAAAGGCTTTAAAACATGTATTTTTAATTCCTGTTACCTTGGTCTCTTCACTCATTTCCCTGTCTTAGAAATTATACAACTCTGGCTGGGTTTTGTTTGGAAAAGGTTAATGTGCATTTTATAGTATAAATCAGGGAGGAATGACTTACTCAGAGAGCTTATCTGTAAATGAAAGGTCCACCCGACCTGCTGCTCACATGACTCTCTCTCAAGCCATTCTTAATTACAGTCCTTCCATGTGAGATTTATAGATTCTACCAGAATCTATATTAGATTCTGAAATCTAATTAACCTAATCTAACTAGAAATTAGACTTCAGACACCCCTTTTAAACTGGGGGCTTAAAAGCCTAACAGAAATTATTAAAGAAGTATGAGAACACATATATATATGAATACTCTTTATATTTTTTAATATATATGGTTATAATATGTATGATGGTTAATTATTTCAAGCCCTGTTTTGGTTTTGGCTTCGATAAATACATGGTAGGTGCCCAGAGACAACAACATAGTTCTGGGCAGACCCTCAGCTTTACCCACAACAGAAGGAAAAGGTGAGATATGCACAGGCATATATATGCATGAGAGGGCATTGCATTTGTTTTTCCTGAGTTTTTCAGAGATATGGACCACACTTCCAAGCTTTTTGTCATAGTCATGAAACTAGGTGAGGACTTTTCTTCAAAATAAAATTCTAAGAGGATTTGGGGAAGCTGGGGATAGAGTGAAAACACCAAATACAGCAAGAATCATGATCAAACGAGAAGTGGTAACACTACTGTCATTGTTGCTACCAAGGCACAGGGACATTTTATTTCTATCTATTATTTTTCCTATTCAGGAGAAGCCTTTCTCTTCCCAGAAACCATTTTCGTTTGCTTTCTGCACCGAGAGCTGTGCTGCATGGTGGTTGGGCTCTGGGCAAAGGGAAACGGCGTGAGCCGGTGAAGGTGAAGGACTCCAGATGCCTCCACCAGGGGCTGCTGATTGTAATGAGGGGAAGCAGCTGTGAGCACAGCCCAGCTGGGCAAGCAAGGGCTGGGGGGCCACGCATCTCTGCTGAGCCGCGCTGGAGTAAATCAGGGTGTGAGAGGCCCTTTCTGCAGGAGAGTCTTTTCTACATCTGTGAGGAGTCACCTGCTTGCAGGGTGCACTGCCTTGCGTGATCGTCCATCACAGCAAGGAACTAGTTGCTGCTGCAGGTATTTACTCTGCGAGTAGAGCCCATCCTGCCTGAGTTGCTCAGTTGCTTTGGGAGATGGAGAAGGGTGCTTCATCCCCCCAGGGGGGTCTAAGCAGCGCCAGCCGCTTTTGTTTCCTCAGAAGGGGACTCGTGGTCCCCTTTGCTATCACTGACTTCCCTCAAAACTCACTTGCAGCCAGGCTTGGAGAGAGATAAGGACAAACACGTTTTTGAGGGCTCCTGCCAGGTCAGCAGCTCAGCGTGGTGCAGGGGAAGCTGCAGGTTACCACTGTCAAAAATACATGTCTGTGTTGAAAGGAGCTTTTAAGTAAGAAACTGTCAGGTGTGTTTGTGCCTCTGCTTGGGTGAGCTGTTCTCTGGGTGCCGTGCAGCTCCGCATGCTCTCCTGAGCAACAAGGACTCTGTTTGGGGTACTTAATATTTTTCCCTGAAGCTGTTAAAATACATAATCCTGCCTAGGGCAGAGCCAGAAAGCAGCCCTTGCACATTGAGCTTGGTGCACTCCCTCAGAAGGCGGCATCCGGCCCTGCAGAGAGGCAGCACTGCGGCCTTGGCAACGCCGCCACACTCAGGGTCACCTCGCCTGGGGAAATGGCGGCTGGCTCTCCTCACGCTGTTGTTGGGGGTTGCAGGCCAGGAAGCAGGGACTGAGAGACTAAAGCTCTGGAGAAGGGATACTCCAACCTCCTATGTTTAAAGGAAACAAACCCCAGCTGAATATCGATTATCAGCAAACTGCATCACAGTAGGGGAGCTGGTGTGTGATCCCTGAGCATGTAACAGGCACTTGCCATGAAGAAGCCTTTGTGAAGGCTAAAAACTGAACTCTCAGTGGACTGTGGATGATCTCCACAAGCTTTGCACAGAGAGGATTTATTTTTTTTTTTATTACAGAGCTACAGGCCATTTTGAAGCAAAGTAATAGTCCTCGCTCATTTTCCTTGGGTTCAGCAAAGTGCCTGCACCTGAGTGTGGGTGGTTGCAGGGCTCTACCCTAGGGCCAGCCTGCATCCAGCCTGGGTGCCATGCTGCTCTGCAGCTCTGCTTGTAGGAGCTGTTTGGACGTCTGAGGTTGGTATGAGACTCCAGCATTGCTGTGACGTGGACGTGGACAAGTGAGTCCTGTGCTTTCTGTCTCTGTTGTTTTTTCATGTGAGGGCTCTACCTCCACATGGGACTCACCTTATCAAGGTGACTGTAAACTCCACTGGGAGCACTAACATAGTGCACCACTTCTGTTGTGTTGCAGGCATGGTTTCTTCTCAACTGATTTAAATTTAGATATATATTTCTTGGTTTTGGGAAAGTATCCACTTAATGCTGTTGTGTTCTTCGGTGATCTTAAAATTTAGGTTTGTGTATTTTTCTGCTGAGGCAGGAGTGCTCCCTCTGAGCACCTCTTCAGGGCCAGCCATTTTTGGAAGGGTCTTGAAACTTCCTTGAAAACTCTCAAGTAACTTGTGATAGGATAGAGTCCTATCTCTGCCCAGACCCCCCCAAGCTGTAAATGCATGGACTGTCATTGACATTGCCACAGTCTCGTGTTAAGGGTATGCACTCCTGGAATTTGCTCCCCCACTAGCTTAAACCATGGAATGCCATGAGCAGTAAGTGGAGCTGAACCTGCAGCGCCTCAGTTGAGGTGAGTGCAGCTGCCTCAGGGAAACCGAGCAGAACTGGAGGCACCAATGTCACTTTCCCTGTAGATGATATTTGGATACAGTTCAGACAGAGTTTGCTGTACGTGTGTCAGTGATGTTCCAAGTTTGGATAGAGACCAAAAGCTGAATATTTTATCGTAATGCTAAAGCAGTCACCATAAGTTGCAGGGGGGACAGAACACAGATCCACAATAATACATGGACAGCTGTTTCTTAAGTTCAGAAAAATAACAAAGTTTATGTGCAAAGTGAGCATAAACCTTCCAGCACCAGGTGGCTTTCAGCTGTTTGAAGTCTGGGGAGTGTTTTGGGTGTATTTTCAGATTACCTTTAGAATGTTTTCTCCAGTAATTTGGGCTCTGAAAGGTAGCTGCATAAATTTGTTTCCATCTCTCAAAAAAACTTTGCCTGCTCCCATGTCCTCTGCAGTGTTACTCCTGAGGGCGAGAGGAGCAGGTTAGCTCAGTCACCTGTGGTTCACCCCAAGAACTCCCTGCAGGTATGGCCATGTGTGCCCTTGGTGTCAAAGTACTGCGGGGGCTGAGACTGCATGTGGCCTCAGGGTATTTGTTCTCCCCATGCAATGTGCACATGGGAATTCCGTTATGTTCATGAGTGCTCCATGCTGGCTCTGAGAGAGGCAATAGATCTATGTGTGTCTTGGCTGTTTCCCGTGACGGTACACGTGCAGTGTATAATTGTAGAAAAGCAGCTGCCCAGGGCGATAATGAGAACTGCTCCTACCAGCCCGATGGGTGGGGAAGGCTCTGTTGGCTGGCTGGTGGAGTGGGCTGCAGCCTTCCGCCACAAGAGTCTGGTTTGCCGTCCTGCTAGCTGACGTGTTTGACACAGGCACAAGTGCAGATACTAGAGTCGGCTTCAAGGGGAGAGCCACTAATTGCTTGTCCCCTCTGGAGCAAGGTCACATGTTCATGAGCCCAGCACCTCTCACATGTGCCTGTGACTGCTGATAAATAGATCAATATTTACTTCACACAGTCAGATTGTCTCCTGCACATTCAAGGGGAATTAATGTCTTGGGACCAGTGCTACACCGAGGTTGGTGATACTGGACTGTTACGGGTGACTCTGAATCCTCAGCAGTCCAAGGATTTGCATGTCACTAGGATCCCAGGGTCTGCTATCAGATGGGCAATGCATCAATATGCCCTGTAAGCAGGAGACGCTGCCAAGTTCTCTGTCCTCATAATTAACCTTAGCAGTGTCTGCTTTGTCTGTTGTGGGAACTGCATCTCAGCAAAGCTGCAACAGGCTGTGGGCTTACAGGTAGGGGCACCAAATAGCTGATGAGAGACAAATTTGGAAGAGGCACAGCCCACCTGTACGTGTATGGGGCTACGCTCGCTTCCCACACCTCGGACAGTCCTTCCTTTCTAGCTCCTCTTAGTAGTCTGGAGTTGCACCTGCCTGGCAGACCCTAGCAAGCGTTCAGCAGAATCCAGTGAAAAAAAGCTGGCGTTCTTGGTCTGTGTGGTTTCTTATCTGTCCCTGAAATGTGTTCTTTTGTTTCCCAAATATATTTTTTGCATAGTCTGCTGCACAGTATCTGTATGTATGATTGTCATAAAACAGGATTTCTTTTGGATTTGTAGCTGAAGCCAAAAGACATGCTTTGGAACCCTTTTTCTGCTCTTCCTTAGTTAGGTCCATGTGATTCTGATAATCTTTTACAAAGGGAGGGGTAGACTGGGTAGACTTAGACATGTGCATGTGCCTGTGGACTCTGGACTGACAAGTGAGCAATCAATCCAGCCTTCAGTAAGTGAGCTGTAGCCAGCAGCAATTGCATTGATTGTCTCTTGTGATGGGTAGTTTTGCAGATAGAGTTGGCAAGGGAGGTGGTGTGGAGGGTCCTTCTCACAGGAGAGCTCCAGCCCAGGCAAAGGGAGGAGAAATTTGAATGCCTTATGCTGGCTTCTCATAAAGCAGCTTGTGTCTGCTGCCCATCAGAAGGCAAAGGCTCAGCCTCTTAAATTGGCATCTCTATTACCAGAACATCATGTTCGATTCAACAAGAAGTTTATTTTCATCCTTCCTATAAGTGGCTGTAAAAACAATGTGTGTCAGGGCTTTGAGTCACCCACACACTGCACTGTGGCAGTGCAGTACTGCTAGCAATGTACAATTATGGCTAGTAGTAAATCCTTGGTAGGAGGGACTTGCCTTTTACAGTCTGTACAGAATTAGAAGGCAGACACTGAGGTACAAACTTGGTTTTACCCCAAGGTAATTCTGGAGCATGTAAAAAGTGGTACCTGAGTAACATGCCAGCATTTCCCATAACAGGGTAAGAGTAGTTGCCGCAATTCTCTGATAGGAGGAGGCTAAAGAGCAGTATGAAAAGGGTGAGCTGGTATGGTAGATCCTGAGTTGCATGCAAAAACTTTACTGCTTTAAAATTGCTGACTATTCGTGTCTATGTTCCTTCACAGACTATTTATTGCATCCAAATAAGAAAACAGCCTTTGGGTGTCCAGTAGAAGATACTGGATAAATGCAGAGGCTTTATATGTTGCCTTAATTACATATCTTCTTTGTTTGTTTGACCTTTAGTTCTGTCTGGATTTTCAAGGCTGTAAATCAGCAAGAGTTCAGTTAATTATGTTGTCACTCATCTCTCAGGCAATTACAATTGTCCATCATTATAATTTCTGTAATAGAAGCCTCGCAATGCAGAGCTTAGATTTCAGTTGGAATAAAACTACATACTTGCCCGGCGTGACCCTTGTATCATTACGCACTGTCCCTGAACAACCTACGCCCTTGTGACAGGTTTGCTATTGTATAGTATTACTTGGTGATAAGCACTGTGTGGGCTGAAACACATCAACAGAGCCAGTGTCTAATTCTGTGAGAGTATTCAGATAGAGAAGGCTTTACGGTAATCACTGTTTTCACCACCTGTGAAAGTCCTGGTGCATTTGACCTTTGGTTTCATAGTTTCCCTCAATGTGTGAGGAAGAAAGGCCAGACACAGCTGGAAATCAGAGCCTGTCTCTCAGCTTAAAGGCCTGCTGCAAGTTCAGTGAAGGTGCTGTTGCCTTCCATCGCAAGAGGAGGCTTTTGCTTTCATACCTCTCTCAATGTGCAGTTAAGGACTCTTGGACAATGTTGTGGTGCATTCCGGGATGGACATAACATACGGGGTTTCATTTTCAGTTTCATTTCAGTTTTCAGTAATATATAAGAACTAACACGCCTACATTAGGGTGTAAATGGAATAGCTGCTTATTTCAGAACAGGAGCTTTCTCCTCTCCCTACCATCTGCTCCACCGCTCCATGGTTTAACAGAGCTGCTAGATAGCGAATCTGTCCTGTTTGTAATAGAATCACAATATTTAGTCATTAGGGTGACAAAAGTACAATTGATTATTCAGGCAAAGACATGCTCTGAGTTTGTAGTTTGATGAATGTTTCTCTTGGTAGCACTGTCAGCGTGAGCAGTGCTACCACTTGCTCTTGCTTCTGCTTTGCCTTACAGCTGGGCAAGGAACTGGTTTAGGGAATACACTCCAGCTAAAAATAGCTCAGCAAGAAAAACTGCTGAAAGAACATGCTCTTCAAATAACAGTACGAGTGGTGCAGACTCCCAGTGCAACTCCTCTGCTGAAGGCTGATGAGGGCTCAAGGCTGTGTATTAAAATGTATGTTGAAGGGTCTTCCAACTGAAACCACATGCTGGTTATGATCTAGGTCACACTGTGCAGGTCACTGAAAGTGGTGAATAATGGTTCATCGCAAAGCAATATGTTTTTGGGCTTTTTCTTTTTTCCTTTTTTTTTTTCTTTCTCTGAAGCAGGAGTAAAGCTCTGGACCCTGTGTTCCCACACAATAAATAAAAAGCGATGTTACATATCTCGGATTTGGGCAAATTGAGAACATTGTGGGTTTGATGCTTCAGAACAAGCAAACAAAAGGAATTATATAAATCCCAGGGTTTTAGTTCTATCCCATTACATATGTATTACCATTATATTATTTTAAATAAAGACATCTGCCACTGTTGAAGTGATACTAAAATCAACTCTGGCAGCAACTGCTTGAGCAGCAGCAGGGAGTCTGCAAGTCAATCACTAGTAGATCAGAAGCAAATTTTAGCCCTGTGGTGGGGACTGCCGCTTTATGGAGGCTTTCCAAAACTCCTAGTGGAACAGCTGAATGCTCTGGGTGCTTACTGGGTAATGATACGTTCAAAAATAAAAAAGGAAAATAAAAAAAGTTAGGTTTTAACTTCACTGTATAAATGATGCCTAATAAAATGTCTGTTCTTGATCTGTTCTAGGGAAACTGAGGTTGGGTTGCCACCCTTGATCCCTGTAAGAAATGAAGTGTCTGTAGGCTCATGACTAACTCCCTGGGCAGCCAGGAATGCAATTTCGGCCCCCACAGTCAGAGCAAACAGGGACAGGAGGACAGAAAGACATGTCAGTTTGGACTGTAGCGCTAGTTAGGTTTCAGAGTCCATCAAACAGAGATGCTGTCATGGATGGAAGTGCCCCAAAATGTCCTGCATTCAGCTAGCATGCTCACTGTTGCACAGCTAGCCTTAAGATCCTGCAATACCATCCACTTAACCTAGAAACAGTTGTCCCTACCGACAGATGCCACTGAATGTCCAACTGTGGGATTTGGGTCACTGGAAGAAACCACAGCTGGGTTTGCAAAGAGCAGACAGAGATATTGCTATGCATAGCTTGTCAGCCTGCCTCTGTGGACTGTATAAAAATTCTCCTCCACCCCTTCATTTAATGCAAAATGATTTGAGAATGGCCCTTCTCCCTATGGATACAATCCGAGAATTTTGCCATGCAATGCGAGCTGTGAAGGATGTACTTCTCTGTTCCCTGTAACCTGTATTTGTATATAAAGGAACCTCTGGCAGTCTGCAAAGTGACAGACATCTGCAGACATATTTGCCATTGCAAGGTGTTGCATCAAGCAACAGCAAGGATTTACCCCAGGGCTGGTGATATTAAGCTGTGTGAGCCTACTGACGCAGCAGCTTCAAACCCTAACAGGAGAGGGCGTGCCATTGTACTTTCCAAACTGGTTGCAATATCAGGCTTTACACCAAGGGCTTTCTTAATCACTGAAGTAAAACCAGGAAAACACAGCAGTCCCTTGGCTTTGTGTAATCCCTAAAGGGAAAACTAAATGATAGTGATTCCTAAAGTTGCAAATGCTTCGGGGATAGACGGTCCCTGCTGGGACTGTATGTATGACTGCACGCCTGCTATCCAACTGCAGGAATCTCTCTGGGAACGCTCTCCCTGGCAACGCAAGTATTTTCTAGTTCTCTCCTGTCACTCACCCACACAGCATCTCCATAAGGATGGGATATCCCTGCCTTCAGATAGCATATCACCATCTGTTGTACTATTTTCTGTTTCTCTCATGCATGCTATTGTTAGCCCAGCGTTTTTCAGCACAGAGCTAGACCAACAGCTTGCCCTCATGCTGTCGTTAACCAAGGCTGGCCAGGGCCACGCAGCCTTTGCCTACAGCACGCTCTGAATCCTGCTTCTTTACTGCATTCCCATTTATTTTATTTTAATCTTTTGCTTTTCTCAAAATTTCTCTTGAGGTTCTCTGTCTGTTTTTCAGTACAGAGTGTTCCCGCTATCAGTATGCGGAGTGAAATGAGAAATTCCATTGGCAACTCAAAGATGTGGCCCAAACACTTTGTAGGAGTGTGAGTCCCCTAGCTGCAACAACAGGAATATTAATCTATTTTCTAGTTGTTTCACCAGCAGATTTCATAGTGCTCTGCAAAGCTGGTCTATATGGTTATCTCTATTGTACAGAATAGGAAAATGTGGCAAAGTGTCTTGTCTGGAAAACCAGACTTGCAAGACCCTCCAGGGATTCAGTCACTGCCCACCGCAAATGGTATTTTAGTGATCCTGGTTTTCTTTGGGTTTGAATTGGGCTGTGTAAGCAGTATGACTTGTCACTTGATGCCACAAAGTGTGACACTGAGAACTAGAGACAGGCTAACTTACGTGAAAACATCAAGGGGATTTGACTTTTAAAATGTCATCCTGGTAGTCTGTCTGCTCTTCCCCAAAGCTTTTTGGGACCCTCCTCATTTCCATTTAGGATCCTGTGTTTAGTTATGGCGCTGTAAATCCAAATAGAGGTTACTGGCCAATTTCAGTCAGGACAGAAAATTCTGAGCTTTTGAAATCTGGGTTCCTCAACTGAATGAAATGTAAGAATTTAATTATGCAACATTTCCTATTGACCTGAGCATTTAGTTTTGACATTACTGCTACAATTTGTTGTGGTACAACATACACTGTCTTTTACTGTCGAAGTGCAAGGCTGTGGCAGAAATCTGTGAGGACTCTGTGTTCTTGGGAAAGGATTCAATTTTACCACATCCGTGTGTCCTTGCGGTTGCTTTCTGTCTGCCGTCTGACTGCTAGGATAGGGGGAAGCTAAGCAGGGCAGGTGGTCGGGTAACCTGAGACTTGAACAAGGATTGCAAGTAAGGTGGCAGTGACTGCGAAGCAAGAACAGGCCTTGCCTCTGCAAATGACCTCCATCATACACTGGTTTCTAGGCTTTTGTAGCCTAGTTTTTATTCATTGCAGCTGAGGCATAGCAAGTAACAGGTAATGCTGCATTTGAGTGCTGGGCCTCTAGTCCTCGAGGAAGTAAGTGCCTGCTAACCCCGAGCTTCCTGCTCTGATCATTCGTGTAGACCTAAGTGTGTTATTTCCACAAGCCCATCACTCTCTGTTATCTTTTTCCTTTATGTTGTAAACAGGCTGTAAAAAGATTTCTTTAAACATAATTGCATAATGCCTATAAACATAAGTTCTCTTACAACATTAGTACTGGTTTTTTAACCTTTTCTTGAGGAGGAGGATTTTTCCCCTGTTGGGTGCTCTTTGGAAGTACTGTAGCCACTCCCTGTGATAATTACCATAATAAGGCTGCAGTGCAGCCTGGCCAGAACGCAGCTCTTGCAGACACCCTCAAATTAGCCTGATCTCTTTGGAATAGACCAGCTGCTATCTGGAGAGACCGTTGTGAGATCCTGCCTTTTTTTTTTAACATGATTTCTGAAAAACTAATGAAGTATTAATTTATTCAGAATTTAATTTGCTTAATGAATATGATCATCTCAAGCAAATGACAATGGCTGTTCATCCGTGAGCCATGTAGTCTTGATTTTGAGGGCTTTTTTTCAACAGTGAGGCACTCATGTTTTTATTCTGGTGTTTGTCTCTTGGCTGAGTAATACTTTGTATAGTTTTAACAAAAGAAAATAACTGTTACATCTTTGTACAACAGTGAATTAGATTGAAGTAACCTGTTTCCAATGCAATTTAAGACTCAGATTTTACCAGCACGCCGGTTCTTCAAGCAGGTGTGTTTCCTAGTTTCCTTGATACAGTCCTCTGCATAAGTGGACTTTCAACAGAGGGAGGTCGTCAGCCTCCAAAGGTGGTGTCTGTTTCTGTTTCATTTGGATAAATACTGGATAAATACTTGAGCATGGACTGATAAATCTGGGAGTCCTTTTTGTCTTTTGGTGTGTAACATGCAACAGCTGAAGAAAATGAGAATAATTTCTGGGGAGGGGGGAGAAAAAAACCACTCTCCAGAGTCTGGAGAGGTCAAGGAAGCGTGCTGGCCACTTGGATGTGTTAATTATCCTGAAAAACAGATACTGAAGGAAAGTTGCCGTGCTCTGTTTGACCCAAGTAGCTCCCAAGCTACACAAATAAAGAAGAAAACCCCCACAAGACCTGATTCTGCAGCTGCAGCTTGCCGGGCAGGCACAGGCAATGGAATCAAAAAGATTTGGCTAGAATTATGTTTTAATAATTGACACTGTACCGTACAATATTTATTAAGTAGTGTGTGATTAAAAACAATGACCTTCTGTTCTGACCTGTTTTCTCTCCTCTCCTTCCCCTATTGTCTAAATATTTATTTCCTTCCTTTTTCACCCCCTCGCCTTCTCTAAGATTATTTCAAAAAGGTAGAAACTGTGCTAGACTGACCCAGTTTTTGTATATGAAAACCACAAGCCCAAGCCTCTGATTGCTGGGGGGAATTAAGATCTTGAATGAAGCAGGCTACAGAAGCTGTGCTCAGAGCTGCAGGAGGAGGAAACTGTAGATTTCTTACAGTATTTGGAGGGCCAGCAACTGTACTGTATTAGCTGCAATTTACTTGGATCACATGTGGTGAGCCAGTTCTTGGAAGAGAGTCCAAAAACGTGCTTGAGTTCTTCACGCAAAGGTGCAGATGACTCATCTGACAAGTGCCCCATAAATCTCTGATAGCATACTGCTGTGGTACAAGCCATATGCCCTCCAGGTATGGCGCGTGCAAATGTGACACCCCACAGTAAGAAAGCTTTGTCTTCTTCCCTTCCTCAATCAAAAAGCCACACTACAAATTTTGTGGAAGTGAATTCTGTCCGCTTTGGTATTCTGCAGGCAATTCACAGCAACAGTTATGGTGAAACTGATTTATACCCAGTCTGCATGTAAAGTTGGCTAGGTTAAAACAGGGCAAGGGAGTAGGGAGAATCTTCACAAAAATTAAACTACCCCTCTCTCTCATTTGTTCTTTAACACTTTCAAGTGGCAAGTCTGAAACTGGATAAGTTAAAACTGGAGAACACACTGCCAAACCCCCTTCTGGCTGAGGTTTTTCTTATACCAGTTCATAGTCTTTCAGATACACGCTGTCCATCTCATCTTGATTCCATTTCAACTATGGTAAAGTGCTTGACATTAAGTGCATAAAACATATTTCCTGAATTTCATGAGTAGGTTTAAAAGAAAAAAACTAATCCTAAGTAATCTTATTAACACAGCGATCATCCCCACAAATGGCGAGGGCTGCCACCGTGAACGCCTGAACCCCTGCTCAGCCCTTGCGCTGTCAGTAGCTCACAGCCTCTACAGCACCTCGTTCTGGCCAGGTTTTTGTCATAAAACAGCACAAATGGCTGTGACAACCAGAGCAGCTTACTTTGGTCCCTATCGATTAAGGTCTGCAAATTAAATTAATTTCTTTCTGTAATTACTTGTGCTGCAGATCCAAACTAGCTTAAGGACCTGAACCATAATCCAGTGTAAGATGAAGCATTACAGAGCATTATGGGCTTTCTGCAGATTTCCATTCTGGTTTATGACTGCTCATCACTTTTTACAGGGCTAGGGCCCGGATCTTCAGGCATGTGGAGGTGCTTAATTTCTGAGAGAGGATCTGAGCCTGAACACACTGCTATTTGTAGGCAGTTTGACAGGGCAAAACAAGCGCACTATGTTCTTTCCTAAAATGTTTTTTCCTTATTTAATTACACTTGCTTTAGCAGTTTTCCTGCAAATTTATTTACATAATTATGCTCCCCTGTGATACATTCAGCTTTCTGAACACGGATTTTTTTAATTTCTAGCTTCACATGTGCCACTTATGCTAGAAGACCTATTCAAGGAATTGACTCTGTGTCCCGGAAAAGGCCCTGGATTCCTCTCTGTGTTTTCACCTGCTGCTTTGCTCTTCCCTCCCCTGCTGTGTACTGACCTACTGCCCTTGCCTTCACTGTGCTGTGGAAAACATGTTTGATTATGAATTCCTGGCACTGGAGCCAGGGAAACAGAACAGAGAGTGCAAGCAGTTCGTGTCTTCCCAGAAGACAGTCTCTCATCAGCTGCGTCCCAGACATGTGAAACTTTTCCTTGTCCCTGGACAGAAGTAACTGCCCTCTGCCATGAGGCTTCCTCATGTTTGCACAAAGTAAATACCCAGTATTTTCAACAGGAAGTGCATGCTGAATCCTTAGCAATACAAACTTGCACCGGGAGCAGCTTTGAGTCATGTGCATGTTGTTCCAATCAAAAACTAACGGGCAGGACCAAGTCCTCTCTGAATTAGTGTGTTCAGAAGCTCTTGACAAACATGCCATGCGTTGGTCTGAGACAGCAAATTGCTTTTTCTGGTTGAGCCGCAGATCATGGCTCTTGCCCACAGTTGATAGGGTGCTCCATAATTAATTGTGTGTGCACTGTGCTTCATTACTGAAGCAAGCAAGTACCTCTGGTTAAAGAGCTTCTGTCCAGAGGGTCTGTTATGATCACACACTGAGGGTGGTTAGGTTTGTTACTTGCTGGCCAGGGATTCACATTAGAGACACTAATTCTGTTTTTTGCAAGTGTAATACCTGAAAGGGAATAAAGACTACCTTTCTCAAGAGCTCCTCAATCCTTAAGAGAAAAGGACAGGGTAGTCAAGGTATGGTGTGTACAGATGCACTCAGATCTCTTCTAAAACATGTATTTGAGCTGCACTGCAGCTCCCTTGGACCTGAAAAGCCCTGTAAACAGGAGGCTAAACTGACTTATTGCTTGGAGACATTAACAAAACTTGAGCTTTCTCCCTTTCCTCCTGATTTTTATCCTTGAAGACTGTCTCAGAACAACTCTGGCAGAAGACACTAAATCTCAGTCCCCCTGACTGTAAGACCAGTGCTGTCTGTCACTGAGTACATAACAGGGTTACCAACTGCATGTCACTGCCTGATAGCAGGGAAGGGCATGGGGAATATTAATGCCTATGGGATCTAGACATCTAAATCCTGGAGGCAGCTCCAAAAAAATCTCAGCTATCACCTGCACATCCCCCATTCTTCCAACCCTTGTCCCCCATTCCCCACAATATTTTTCTTTTCTGTAGCCTGAAAAGCTGAGCCCATAATGGAAAAGGGACAGAACATGAGAAAAATCGCAAATCCTCAAACAGCACCAGGTTTAAAAAACACTCGGGCACTGTGTAAGCTGCTAATAAAATACTGCAGCCACATGCAAATCTCCAACAGCAACCCCCCCAGCCAGTCCCTGCTGCCAGCATCTTGTCTTGCTGTCTAGTGCAGAGCAAGGAGAGTGGGAGCATCCCTTGGCTTACACACACGCCCACAGAATTAAATTGTAGCTCTAAATATAGCTCCCGTCTCATGCGAGGAGCTGAGGCTTTCACAGACGCCCACGCTGTGCTCACTGGGGTTATTTTTAGCATCGGTGACAAGGTTACCTGGATGATTCCTGCCAAATAAGAACAAAACGTATTAAACTGTACACAGCTAATTGGCAGTGACTGATCTTTCCTTTGTGCCTGCCCCTGCCTTTCTGTCTCTGGAATAAATCTATGTCAAGTCTTTCCAGCCTTCTAAAATCAGGGCAGTTCCCTGATTTCTAGTTCAGTGAGTGGAAGTCTGAGTGCAGTCTGAGCTTCAACAAAAAACCTTGATAATCTCCAGGTGAATTTAGGCTAGTCTCAAAAATGGGCTCAGTTCAGTATCTACTTAATTTCTGCATTAGGGCTACTGGTAGTTTTTATACACCTCCCCACCACCACCAAAATTAAATAAAATATCCCCCAAAGTTCTGTGGACTCAGCCCAGTTTCCCACTGGTCTGGAGGGCCGATGCCTTTTCAGCGAGCAAAGCTGCGCTGAGATCCTTCTGTGAGGAAGTGGCACTGGACAGGCGGTTCTTGGGAAACAGGGCACAGCTTTTGATTCATCAATAGGTAAAATTTTCCTTTATGATTGCTCTGTGCTGAGCTGTCACACTCTGTGCTTTTGGGCTGCAAATCTGAAGTGCTGTTTGTTTGGTATTGTTCTGTCTCCAGCAGTGCTCTGAACTTCACGCCCTGTTACGTGAGGCTGAGGTACAAACCAGGGTCTAATCTGAGTGTGCATTTAGCTGCATCCGCAGTTTCTGGGCAAGTCAACTTGAAAATGCCTTTCCAAGAACCTCAGGGCAGCGCTAGAACTACAGATTTCCAGATGTGGTAAAGTACTGAATAAAGATACCTCCTTTTTCACTTTACATTGCCAAGAAACCTTGCCCCAGTATGAACCACTTACCCATGCCAAGATTTTCAATGTGGTAAAGATCAATTTTAGTTGCTTGAGTTTTGGTTCCACTCTGTGTCCACAAAACCATCATTCTTCCTGTCTGATTCCTCTGATGCCCACATTTCTGTATCTGAATTCCTCTCTCTGTAATCTTTTAAGTGCCGCTTAATGTATTGTGTCTACTTATGCAAATATCCAAGGAGGTGAAATGGAACATGAAGTGAAAATTACAAGTACAATCTTTTCCAGGAATTAATGTTTTCACTGAAACATTAAGTAATAATGGAGTGTCTTTAACTGTGGTTATACAAGGCATACTTGAGGAGTACCAGCCACCCAGGCAGTTCAAACATTAACTTTCTAAACAGTCAGATATCAAATTTAATTAAACAACCTTTTCCTGCGTCACTCTCTCAGTCTAGCAACTACTTTACTCCCCCAGGTTTCAGCTTAAACCCCTTCTAGAACAAAGTGAGGCAGAAAGCAGTTATTGCAAATAATTGTACTTGCAAATGTCTTTTCTGCCTCTTGACAAAAAGAGCTCTCAATCCGTTGAATTCCACTGAGGGCTTATTATCGGCACTCTGAACAGATAATGGTGGGAACTGAGACCTGTTGGGAGCCCTGTTGCCTAATGCACAGTAGAATATTGCAAGTGCACACCATGGCCTGGGGGACTGGGGATGCATGAATTAGTAAGAGAAGCACTACTGGAAAGGGAAATCTGGGGAAAATGGAATACTGCTGTTTTGGATGGAGGAGGAGGAGGGAGATGTGCATGTTTCCATGGCAACAAGTGGTAGACTAAATTGGCTGGGAGCACAAAATATGGGAAATACACTTTTCAAAAGCAGCAATGCACATAAATGAATCCTTGAATCTAGACTGGTGCTGCTGTCAGCCAACAATAAATCTGAAGTCAGTGGGCTTGCACTGCTGTAAGAATAGAATCCGGCCCAAAAGATATAACAGAATCCCTCAGTCTCTTTTTTGAGATGGAATCAGTGGGAAAGTGAAGAAAATTAGGGATTTTAGTTTTGACTCTATAAACACTCATCAGCATGTTAGCAGAAAGTTGGTTTTCTCAGCAGGTTCACAACTATTACACCCACAACCATTTTAAAAATACAGCTGTTTTGAGACAATGTTATTCTTTTATCTCCCCATTTTTGAAGTTACTTGGACACTATTATTTGGTATATTTTGCACATTTAGATACCTCAGCAGAGCTTTCCCTCCAGAGTACAGAGCTAGGCTGTGTTAGCTGTGGGACTAAGGCAATTTGCTGGACAGCTATAGACTTTCAAATCCCTACAAATGTGCTGAAAAATATTGGTCATGAAAGCAACTGCCTGCTTACTTGCCATTCTTATGCAGCCAGCCTTCAAACAGCTACTCACCAACCTGCCCGTACATTATTGTGCTGTGCTAAAGTACAGGTCTGTCGCCTGATGGTACATGTAGATTCATAACTGAGCCAGCAAGTCCCGTTGCTGTTTTCAAAGCGTTACTAGTGCAGCAGCAGCAGCAGCGTGCTCTCAGCTGCATGGGTAGTGGCAAAATCATCAGCGACATTTCTGTTGGATCCCATTTCCCAGTCAGCCTTTTACAACCGAACACTTAAGCAGTACATTCCTTAACTATAGACTTCCAGCTTGTCACGAAGATGCCATGCTGCACAAGTACCAGTAAAAAAAATTGATTTAAAGGCCTCAAAATTTCATGGAAGATTTCCACTCTGCCCAGTGTGGTTACATTTCCACACTACTGCTAGGTTGTGCTCCGAGTGAGGTCGTCTGGGTTTTGTGGGGTGAGCCCTAGACATAAATTCCTGAGGGATATCTCTAGGGCTTTGAGTCTTTGGCCTTTACCAGTGCACATTTTTACTTTTTTTTTTTTTTGGATGTGTACTTTCTTTTCCTGGAGTAAATATTTTCCTGCATCCTTCCACCACCCGAGCTTGTTTGTGCGGTCATGTTCTATTCTGGTGGATGAGTTAAGAGCTGAGCTGAGCTCTGCCAGTGCACATATGTGCTGGAAGTTGTGTGGGAGATTGCTTCCAATCTGTTTTGCCATTCCTGGCTATTCTAGCAATCTCTGCACCGTCTGTTCCGCGAGATGCGCTGAATCTTCCACATTCCAGGAAGAGGAGCTAAATGAAAGCCTGTCTTCCAGCACTCGGAACAAAGATGGCTTTTAGCCATCCTTTAGACATTACCGAAGAGACTAGCAGCCTGCACCACAGATTGCTCCATAAGACCACAGCAGACAACATTCATTCCTTCTCTGCATTCACCTTTAGACAGTACATTTTCTAGCTTCTAGTAATGACCAGCCCTTTTCTTCACCAGTATAGGACTTTCCTTTTTAAGTGCTTGTACTGACACTTGACTTTAGGTATGACTCCTTTAAAATAATTTGTTAGGGTCATCATTAAGCAAGCCAAATGGTAAATGAAAAGCAAGGGATAAAGCCTGTAGTTATATCACCTGAAGCTGCAATTCCACTAGACCTTTGGCACTAAGAGAAGTCAGGCTGTATTGAAAAGACATGTGACCCAGGCATTTCAGCAGTATGAGGTGTGGCTGGATATGAGATAATCTTCTCACTCAGTGAATACTCTGTGATGGTCCAGCTTGTTTTTAGGGATGGAGTGGAATGCAAAGCATTTTTTGTGTATTTTAGAGCCATAAAATTAGGCTCCTGACCTGTGAGACATTTCATGAGCAATTGACTGGGCAAAACACTGGAATTAACAATACGGGAGTGCAGCTTGAAAGATTTCCCTGAAATGAATACCTAAGGCTTGCAAGGTCAAGATGATCAAGTCCATGGTCAAGGTCTGTGACACTTTCCTTCCTAAGATGATGGGTATTAATGGGGCTCATCTATGACTCGCTCTGCCTGTAACTCCTGGATTTAAACTGTAACGTGATATTTTCTACTTTTATGGGATGTACATGTTTTCTGTGACAGGGACTGTCACCTGCTCTGTCTTGTGCAGTCACTGCCACAATGCACTGTTCTCCTTTGGTGCTACATTGCTACAAAGAATAAACAGCAATCACTGAGACTAGAGGAAGGTGGTTATTCTATCTCCAGCATTGCAGGGGCATCATGAAGTGCACCCAAAATCTCATCCATGTTCATCCAGCAGCTTGTATCTTAGCTGAGGGCAAGTGTGGTGATGGCAGTGATGTTCTCCTCCATAAACTCTGGTCCATTAGGACTTGTGCTCTGATCCATATGCGTGTCTCTCCTTCCCTGTCCCCTGAGGTAAAGTTTAATCCAATGCATACACATGAATGAGCTAGCCTAAATATCAATAAATGTTTCTTTCAGGAGAGGCTTGAGATATTTAATATTTAATAAGCCTTGAAAATGAACTTCTGTTCATGTTTCTCAATTTGTTTCCAAGCATTTTGGCAGTGAGCTGTGCTCAGTGTCCCAGTGTGGGCAGGCGCAGCACAGATTATTTAACAATCCACTTTGTCTCATCTAAAATATTCATGTTTGCAGATACCCAAATGTAGCTCTTAAAAAAAACCACACACACAAAAAACAAATGGTGCAGTCTGAACCTCACAGTTACCTCACAATCTTTGCTTTAGGCTACACACCTCAGTAATGCTGTTTCCCTCATAGCTCTACCCTGTTGCCCTGGTTACAGATCAAAACCAGACCATCCCTGCCATCCCTGCAGCTGGACTTACACAAACACCTTACCCATGTGAGGGCAATGCTGCTGAAGCTGCTGCTTCCTTAAAGCAGAAATACAGCCACCAGAGCATACAGCAGCTTTCCCTTGTTCAAGCAAATACGCAGCTATAACAATTGCCTTTATCCTTAAATTCAACTGGCACTGACAAAACAAAATCAACTTAATAGATATTATTATTATTGTTGTTAGGGCACTAGCCTTCTTGGAGGACCTCAAAAATCTTGGTTGTCAGTGGAACAGCAGGTAGGTTTGGCAGAATTTTGTCTCCCACATTGACCTGTCTTGTTTTCTATTGAAATCGAGAGAATCTTTACTGAAGAGGGACTTAAGATTTTTTTTTTCGTGTGACTGACTGACAGCTGAAAAAGTGCTGTATTAGTTTGTGTATGATTTGCTGCAGAAAATGGACTTGGATGGTGGCTGACAGTGTCCCGTCTGAGAGTATTCAGAGTACTCCACTGGAAAGGGAAGTTACTCCCTCTTTCTTAGATAGACTTACTTTGACAGTTTCATTTCAATTTGCTGCCGGATTTCCTGTCTTTCCTCATCTGTCCTCCTTGGGAAAATATTCCTGTCTTCCAGCTCCTGCTTACTTGGTCTGTTTCGTAGTTTTACTGCCAGCAGTTCTTTCTTGCATTTTCTTGTCAAAGTACCTGGGACATGCATTGGAAAGAAAGTTATTAGAAAGACAGCTCCTGGAGATGAAACGTGAACATACGAAGAGGAGGGAATCTACAGAGTGACAGTGATCTGTATGTTAGTGTGCAATGAGCAGTTGTACACTTCGATATAAGCATCACTACAGCTGTGCAGGGCTTACACAAAACTGCTTACAAATGCGGAAGGATCATATTCCTCTGTTATCTTTGTTATCCATTATAAGCAAGCAGTGCTCTCAGGTGAAAATTATTTGCAGCTGAGACATGATTCGTGTCACTAGTTTAGAAGTTAAAGGCTGTGGTTCTTGCCTCAGTCCTCTGAGCATCCCTATAGCCCAGAGCAAGCCCTATTTCCTGAACCATTTACTGGTTCCTTTGCAGAAGGATTGGATTGCGCAGTGGCAGGAGAGGCCGGGACATGTACATCTTCCTCTCTGGGTCACCAGGTATAACCAGGAACAGATGGCAACAGAAACAATCAAACTTGTTGCTTGGCATGTGTGTATATATGCACTCACAGACATATATATAAAAAAATATATATTACATGTTGGTCTAGTTTTCTGGCATTAGAAATTAGAAAATCAGAATTGTGCTCAGATATGATATAACTCTAACACTAAATGTAAGCCATTATGTATGTCTATATCCTCTCCAGTGTGACAGTGTGTCATAACAGAATTTCATTTAGCAACCAATATTATACTGCTGACATTAGACCCTTCCCTCTGAAGAGACATGGGGCAAATATTCAAAGGAATGAAAGAAAAGGCCAGGTATTATGATGATTTGCAGAATGTTGGCAACTTAATTGGGCATTTAGGCAATAAGAGAAACCAATACTTAAAATGATGACATGACCTGTCGTGCTGATTGTAAAAATATGATAACACATGTTTTCCAACAAACCAGACAACCTCAAACATTGCCATTACAAAAGAACTGTTCATAGGAGAACATGCAGCAACCGTTTTGAGTAGGAGTCTACTGTTCTTCAGCATGCTAGATGTCAAGTCCCTGCCGCTGCCCCTATGATGACATTAGAAACATCCTTTCACTCTTACTAAAGGGAACTGTGTTCAAGCTTAGGTGTTTCTGGATCTCTGGTGTAACTCTTTAGACTCCAGCAAGCTAAACAAATGAAAATTGTTT
Organism: Phalacrocorax aristotelis; assembly: GCF_949628215.1. Lineage (NCBI taxonomy): Eukaryota > Metazoa > Chordata > Aves > Suliformes > Phalacrocoracidae > Phalacrocorax > Phalacrocorax aristotelis. The sequence goes on from NC_134288.1 coordinate 13,940,632, forward strand.
GTAAACAATTATCTTATAAAACTGTTTTGCCACGTTTGGAAAGGTATGCAATAAAATGGCTGAAAATAGAAAGCTACCTTTATTTTCAAATTCAGACTGAAAGTCTGAGGTGATGTCCATATTTGATGAGGGGTAGCTTGCTTATGACAGGGGGGAAAGAAGAGGGAAGCTTTTGATAGCTCACTGCTATTAAAACGAGTGAGCTTGCGAGTCATACTGTTAGGACTGCAGTCTTCCAGCAATCATGTCAGGGGTGGGTTGTAAGCAAATACATTTACACTAGATCCCTGCATGCCTCTACGGTGCTGTACTGGGTTTTCTGGTGCCCAGTCCAGGGCTTCAGCAAAGCCTAAAAATTATCATTGCAGAGTAGCACTAGTTAGATGTGGTTTAGAGTATTGTCCGGGTATGTGGGAACTACAGTTAAATCTTTGCTTTTGCTTCATCTTGGGAGCATGGCATGTAATAGGAGGGTTTTTTTGTTTTGATTCCTTTTTACTTTAAAGGTTTGGGTTTTTTTTATTTAATGTTTGACCTTTTCTAGAAAAGGTCACCTCATTTTTAAAGAAAATGACATTTAATTGGTATTTTTGTTTGGCATTTGAGATAGGATTAAAGTCTATTTTTTAAAGAATGCTCTGGAGATTGGCAAGATTCTAAATCCTAAATAGATTCTTATTCCCAAATATTGGGTCTTTATTTGCTAGGGATCTGTGGACCTATATTATTATTAGCACTATTGATCTCAAATTTCTTTATGCAGAGGGGAGCAGTCTATACCAGATCCACGCATACCTGTTGGGAAGACTGGGGCAGAAAGCAGTTATGGTCTCCCCATGTGAGCAGGGACAAGCCTCTTGATAGTTGCAGTGGTCTAAAATAAAACTTTTTAGAAACCATAATCAGCTCAAAACCCCACTTAGAGTCTAAAAGCTGTTTAGCGCCTTCCTCCCAATGCTTTCAAAGTCTGTTGCAAGCATTAATTAAATTAAACCATGCAGCCCTCTGTGAAGTAGTGAGTATACATTTAACAGATGGGTAAAGAAGTTAAATGATTTGGTTGATGCCACACAGAGCCTTCTGCTAACTGAATATATGACTCCATCAGAAAGATTTGGCTCATGAAGCCACAGACTTGGGACTCTGTCGAGGTTTTTCAAGCCTCCACCACACTGAGAGCGGGTGCAGACTGAGAGCTTGCAGTGCTCGATCTGTGCAGCACAGGAACCAACAGAATTCCTTCTGGAAACAATCTGAAGCACATTTGGGGCTAGCAAACTCCCAGGTATCCCTGAACATGTTCTCATTTTCACCTGGAAATTTTAAACAGGCAGTAAGAGGAATTTGGTCATGTCAGGAGATTGCTGCGGAGAGACTGCACGTGCACATTAAGCCCAATGTCTCCAGAATACGATAGACGTACTGCCCATGTGCTGGCCATCTGCGTAGTGCATTTGCAGGCAGTTCAGTGCACTTTGGAGGCACTGAAAGCAATATATGTATACGCTATACAGCACATGCGTACATCTCCGTCCAGAACTGCTTAGAAGGAAACAAGGGAGCTCTACATTTTTAGTAAACACTTTATTTTGGAGATGCACCCTAAATGGTGATTCTCCCACTCAACAGTGACAGCTAAGGTATGAGCATGCAGGACTATCCCCACTCCCTTCAGGCTGTTATAAAACTACTTGCCATACCACACTATACTTGATCTTTGAATTGTGAGAGGGCAAGGGCTAGAGAGAATCACAGTGATTATTTGCTCAGGTGAGGTCAGGGCTTATTTTCTGCTGTCTCTCATCTCATTGAAGGCCAGCTGAAATCGATGCTCTGCAGTTAAAAAACTGGACCTTTTTGCAAGAAGTCAGGTTTTGAAGCTGATGTGGAGACATTGGCTTAAGCTAGCTCAGCGTATGCCCTAGGGGCTTGTATTTCACAGGAGCACTGCATTATTTTGTTTGAAACAAAGTAAAATGAAGCTGCTCTTCAGGATCTTGACTGCTGCCAGGCTGCTCCGCTGCACGCTTAGAAAGAGTCTACTACTTTGTGAAATTTAAAACAAATCACATCTGAAAAATCTCAACTTTAACCCAAATCCTGCTGTTATATTAGAGGAGTGGAGAGCATATCACCCACTCAGGATAAGCTGTGCTCACTTCATCCAGATGTCTGGATTTCTAAAACTGTTATCCTATAGCCACTCCCATGGTCCATATGCACTGGGCACTGATTAATCTTTAGGGTATTTCACCAAATAAAAATGCAAGAGATCTGTTTTAATCTGATCTGCTAGTCTAAGTTACCCAAGCCTGACCAATTGAGTTAATTCCTGAAAAATAATACCTGCCCGATAAAGTGAAAAGATGATGTTACTCTCCTCAGGAAGACCTGCTGGGAAACACTGTGTAACTCATCTGTTTTCATCTTGACTGGCCTACTGATGGCCAGTTCTGTTATTCCACCTGCTGCAGAAACCCATACCTGATGTTTCAGAATTAATAAACAAATAAATAAAACAAAACCAGGGAACAAAGAGGAAATAAAGTCCAAATAAGTTTTCCCCACATCCATTTTCAGCACCCTGAGGCAAATTCCTCCCTGATCACTAGCTCAGTAGAAAGTGAACCTGCAAATACCCTTATTTAAGTATTTTCTTCCTAAGGGTTATTTTTCCTGGTCCATAAGGCGTGTTCAATGCCCCTCTGCCCCATGACCAAGCTATCTCAGGCAGGATCTTGGCTGCGGCTTGTTTCCTGATTCATGGCAGCTCATCTAGGTCAACAATAAATGCTTTGAAAATTCACACTCTTTCTTTCATGCTTGGTCTTGCAGGTTCCTGACAAAAGTTCCTGTTTTAATTCTGTTGAGTCATGACATTTAATCTCCTGTATGTTTACTGTTCTTTCTATCAAGAAGAAGGCAAATCCTAGTTTTGCATGCTGATGGAAAGATCTTGCTTGCAGTAGTTATCAGTTGTGGGCTACATGCTAGTTAGGTTATTTTTTAAGCTCATGCACAAGACTACTCTCTTGCCTTGTGCTTTTAGAGGTTTCAAAGAATGATTTATTGAGTAGGGGGTGCTAATAGAAAGCCAAGGTATAATTTCTCACTTTTCCAGTGACCCCACATTTTACATATCCTGTACCAATCCCCCTGCAACCACGAGGCTGTTGCACTGATGCACTGTTCTGCATCACATTGGCAATGGCAAAGTTGGTGACGTACTAAGGCACTACGCTAATTAATGGATAGTTTTACCTCCTGACTTGCAAACCAGCCCAGATTTTTTAAACTAGAAAGAATCTGGAGCTTTTCAGGGAATTATTCTGGTGCTACCCCTGTCACTACTGCATTTCTCATTCCTCTCTGAAATGCAAATGTATGCATTTGAATGAATGCTGGCTCAAGCAGTGCCACCCAGTGTCAAGACCAGGAACACCTTGCTCATGTCTCACCTTGTGCTGAGTAAATGGGCAGTGGTCACCTCCCCAAAGCTGTTGTCTCCTCGGGGGCTGAGGTTATACCACTCCACACCGGGATTTCTGTGGTTTAAGCAGCTGTATTGCCCAGCTGCCCTGGTACCTGTCCATGGCAGCTGCCTTAGACACCAGACAGCTGACACTTTGCATAGTCTGGGTTTTTGTTGTGCCCCTAAAATGTGCCTGAACTTAAACACTGGCAGAGCAAGCATCAGGCTTGTATGAGAAATCAGGTCTTTCATAAATGCATGCTTACAACCTGCAAGGACATGTCAGTCCAAAATGATCTTCAGTCATGTAAATAAAAGGAACTTATGCAAAAAGGTCACATCTTATGATGACTTGGGTAGGTTTTAGGGTTGTATGGAATGGGCTTCTTGGTGCAGAGACTGAAGTTTAGGTGTGAAAAGACTCGAATGTCAAAGAGTGAGATTAATGAATTATGAGGAAGGAGGGTGTGTAGCTGCAAACAAAGAAGTGTGAGAAAATTCTTCCTAGAATTTATTTTTGTTGAAATTGGAAAGCATTTTGCATGGAAAAAGGGGTTGTATTCGTATCTGGGGCCTCTTTATCAAATGATAAGCCATAATTGTTTGCTTTCTTTGCCCTTGGTGTACATCTGCAGATAAATACTAATGTTTATACAATCACTGTACAACCTTATTTCATAACAAACTTTTGAGTTTTCAGCCTTTCAGATAAGGCGTCTAATTGGCTGTCTACATATCTACATAGGCACTTCTGTTACTAGCACACCATCACAAGAACTGGGGAAACAAGTCTGTCGTTCTGACGTTCTGTGGTCTTGACATTTTAAATTTGGGCTGTTAACCTTATCCACTAAAACATTCAAGAACGTATCAGCCTGACCTCATTATATTCATTATATACTTATTATATTAGTCCATCCAGTTTTTACATCTCTGCAGTACTCACATATTAGTCAAAATTTTATTTAATAATTTTTCTACTATCAGAGATTATTTTTCTAAATTTCTAGCAGGCGTGCCCTACCCAGTCATAATAGATGACCAGTCATGCTCAGTACATAAGCCATTGTATGAAGCAAGATTTATACATACACATATTTTCTTAAATAAAATTATGTAGTTAAGGGGAAAAAGTTTTCTATACACTCTGATTTCTTTTTATTTCACCTTGTGTAGCCAATATTTCAGTGTTGTTGCAGCTACAATAAAGCCAAAATAGGTTTGAAAAGGTCTGTTTTTCTTTCCTTCTCAGTTGTCTAATATTGCCTTATAAAACTGGCTGCATTTAAACCATTCTTAAGCCATCACCAATACAACATTGTTGTTCAACTGTAGTAAGCAGAAATTTTTCAGAACTCTAACACTTACTGTGGAAAGCCAAGATCTACTTCTAGATATCACTGAAATTTTTACAATAACCAATGCCCTTCTATCATCATAATTTCTGTCTTCACAGACAGTGACTAATTATTTGTTAAATACATAATATATTCATCTTCAACAGTAAAATATTCAGATTTGTTTTTACTAGAAGGAGATAACATAATTTTTGCCTCACTGTCTCTAGCTCTTAGAATTTGTGCCAAAGGATACCACTTTTATAATCAGGAACAACACATAGTCAGAAAAAAAATAGATAGAACTTAAAAGGGGATTTTTAGTCTTTAAGTTATCCTTAAATCACAGCAATTATGCAAGGGATTCTCTTTTCTTTTGCCTTATCTCAGTAGCCTATTCTGTTACTTGGTGTCTTAAGACACAGGAGCAGAATTCATGTGTCCTGTCTGCTGGCTCATACTTTCTAATAGGCACCTTTTAAAATTCATCTTGATCTATTATAACAACTATTTTTTTATTATTTTTTTTCTCTGCCTGCCTTCTTTTAATGCATTGATGAAGAGACTGAAGGATTCATTTCAGACTGAATCTTTGTCTTGCTAACATGTAAAGCATTAAATCTTGAACGAAAAATAAGTTTTCCAATGACAGCTGCTTATTTTGCCAAAGCCCACTTAAGTAATTGCTCAGGATTATACAGTGCATTGTCCATATGTCTCCAGAAAGGGTAAAATGTATCAAATGGAGAGCAACTTTCTTCTTTAAGATATTTTCTGTGGATGTTTGCCCTTCCTACATTCATTAGTCTCTTCCACTTTTCACTGTACCATCACTGCCCTGGAGTAATAGTCCTAAAATGGGATGCTTCAAAAACATCCACAGCATTGGCACTGGATATACAGAAAGCTTTGCCTACTGGCAGTGAGATGTGTCTGCAAGGGCTGCCATTTATGTGTAGGGTACAAAGGGTGCATAAGTGACTGAAAGGGAAAAGCATCCTGATATATTGACTTATCAGCATAACTCTAAATGTCAGCTTCGTATGCAGTACCTACCAAGACAACCATGATTGCAATCACTATGACTCAAATTTAACTTTAGCTTTCCACCAGGATTCTTTGAAAAAGTTGATCGGACAACAGAGGAATTCATACTGCTCAATATTTTTTGTTGCATGCTGCCTTGTTTAGAGCATTCTGTTAGGTTACGATAGTATATCTTTATAATATAAATGACTTTCCTTACCAGAAATAACGGAGTCATTCAAAACTTCCTCATCCTGATAAAAAACAGAGTCTTCCTTGAGCTCCGAGTTCATTATCATGTTTTCTTTGTTCTCATCCGACTCTTTAACTGAGTTCCTCTTATTTTCTGAATCACTGCTGTAAGTCAGTGAGTTCTCCTTTTCTTTGTTGCGCTCAATGCTAGACGTTCTGGATGGACGGACATCCACTCTTTTTTTTGGAGAGCCTTTGCTTTCTCTTCCATGGAAGCTGTGGGTGGAAAGTGCACAGCCCAGTTTTTACAAAAGATTAGTTTATTGCCAGCGTAAGAACTTATCGTTATATGAGAATGAGCAGAATGTCTTGTAGCTCATAAAGGTGAGGGCAGAGAGTTCAACATGGGACAACATGGGATGGCATTCTCAAGACTGCGTTGAGAATGGCTAGCATGGATCTACTTTCCTAGCTCTGTCATAAAAATAAGGTGCGGAAGGGTGGTGACTAACGTATTTCTTTGATATGTAGCCACATGCTATACTGTACTGATAAAAAAACCCACATCCTTCTAATGTAAAACATACATGGCATGAAATATTACCATTCTGATATTTTATGATCATGACAAAGGTTTAACAGGGCCTGGAAATAATATTGTATGAATCTATTCCCCAGACAATAGCTGTTACGGAATTGAGAAATGTTACTAACTTAACTCCAAATCTCTATGATGGAAAAGGTTATCTCTCTCTCTGTCCTCCTCTAATGCACAGGAGGGCTTATAATGAAAACCAGACAAGGTACCCAATGTACTCCCACACAGACATTTGTATTAAAAATGGATACCGTATATGCACATGTATAAGCCAAGAGCCATATACTGAAATAGTAGCAGTACTCATATGTAGAGTACTGATATTTAGAGTGGGATATGCCTTAGCTACCCTAACTTGTTATCTTGTGGGGAGATTTTCTTTTGCAGTGGGTCAAGGATTACCAAATTATTCTACCTGTTTGAAAAACTACTTCTGTGTCACAGTAGCCTCCTTATAAAGGAAGGACATACTTTGAAGTAACTACCAGATAAGGCACTTTAACCAGGGATGGATGTTCAAAGTAGTGACACCAAAAGGAAGGCAAACCCAAGCTGCAGGAGTAAATAAAATGCAAATAACAGGGTAGGAACATTTACCAAGACAAACGATTTAGCGGAATGACTCTCCTCATGCACCCCTATAGCCAAGAGGCTGTAGGTACCTGTCCTGCCGGTGTTTGGTGGCCAGAGCTCTGTGGAGTTCTTCAATGACTCTGCTGGGAGGTAAAGGCAGCTGGACGGCAGCCAGGTGAGGGGAACCGGTTGGCGTTGTTACCTGTCCTCTGACATGGGGATCTGAGCTTTTCTGGCCAGAAGGATGGAAGAGGGCAGCTTGTCCTGAGATTTGGGAGGAACCAACAATGATGTAATTCTTCAGGATGGTGGAAGGAGGAGATTTCATGGCTGGGTCATCTATTTCACTTCCTGCTGTCAAAACACAAGAAAGTAAGAGGTTGTGCAATGCCTTTTTTTTTTTTTTTTGCACAGAGTCTGCACCAAAATTAATTTGTTGTGTTGAACAGAGGAAAATGGTGATGTTTTGTTCTTGCTAGGAGGTAACTGGTTAAGCTGCGTAACTATCTGAATTCAAAAGGCTCATACTACACATGTCCAGCTCTTTGATTTAACAAAATAGATGCCTCCCCCATGTTCCCTCTTTCCCACAGTATCAGATTCTCCTTTTTTCTCAGCCCACCAATGCATTCTTGACGGCCAGTTGGCCTGTTCAGGGCACTGGTTGAGAGAGTCCTTTGGGAGACAGTCCTGAAGGACAAAGGGGTCCAGGAAGGCTGGCATTCTTCAGGAAGGAAGTCTTAAAAGTGCAAGAGCAGGCTGTCCCTATCACTGTAAGATGAACTGTCAGGGAAGATGACCAGCCTGGCTAAAGAGGGAGATTTTGCTGGGAGTCATGAAAAAAAGGAGAGTTTACCACTTTTAGAGGAAGGGGCAGGTAACACAAGAAGAGTACAGGGATTTCGTTAGGTCATGGAGAGAGAAAATTAGAAAAGCAAAAGCTCACCTAGAACTCAATTGGCCACTGCTGTGAGAGATGATAAAAAATGCTTTTACAAATACTTGAAAATCAAAAAGAGAGACAAGGAGAATCTCCATCCTTTATTGGACGCAGGGGGGAATTTCCACAAAGTATAAGGAAGAGGCTGAGGTACTTAATGCCTTCTTTGCCTCAGTCTTTAATAGTCAGACCAGCTATCCCCAGGGTATTCACCCCCCTGAGCTGGAAGGCAGGGATGGAGAGCAGAATAAACCCCCCATAATCCAGCAGGAAGCAGTTTACAACCTGCTGAGCCACCTGGACACTCACAAGTCTATGGGGCCAGATGGGATCCACCCGAGAGTACTGAGGGAGCTGGCGGAGGAGCTCGCCAAGCCACTCTCCATCATTTATCAGCAGTCCTGGTTAACAGGGGAAGTTCCAGATGACCGGAGGCTTGCTGATGTGACACCCATCTACAAGAAGGGCTGGAAGGAGGATCCAGGGAACTACAGACCTGTCAGCCTGACCTCGGTACCAGGGAAGGTTATGGAGCAGTTCATCTTGAGTGCACTCACCCGGTACATGCAGGACAACCAGGGGATCAGGCCCAGCCAGCACGGGTTCATAAAAGGCAGTTCCTGCCTGATCAACCTGATCTCCTTCTATGACCTGGTGACCCACCTAGTGGATGAGGGAAAGGCTGTGGATGTTCTCTGCCCAGACTTTAGTAAAGCCTTTGACACTGTCTCCCACAGTATCCTCCCAGAGAAGCTGGTGGCTCATGGCTTAGACTGGTGTACTCTTCGCTAGGTAAAAAGCTGGCTGGATGGCCAAGCCCAGAGAGCTGTGGTGAATGGAGCTAAATATAGTTGGTGGCCAGTCACAAGCAGGGTTCCCCAGGGCTCAGTTTTGGGGCCAGTTCTGTTTAATATCTTTATCAATGATCTGGATGAGGGGATCAAGTGCACCCTCAGTCAGTTTGCAGATAGCACCAAGTTGGGCAGGAGTGTCAATCTGCTCGAGGGTAGGAAGGCTCTGCAGAGGGACCTGGACAGGCTGCATCGATGGGCTGAAGTCAATTGTGCCAGGTCCAGGCTTGGGGCAGACTGTCTGGAAAGTGCCCAGCGGAGAAGGCCCTGGGGGTGCTGGCTGACAGCCGGCTGGGCATGAGCCAGCAGCGCCCAGGTGGCCAAGGAGGCCACCAGCTCCCAGGCTGGTGTCAGCAATAGCGTGGCCAGCAGGAGCAGGGCAGGGATGGGGCCCCTGTACTTGGCACTGGTGAGGCCCCACCTCAAATGCCGGGCTCAGGTTTGGGCCTCTCGGGACAAGAAGGCCCTTGAGGTCCTGGAGTGTCTCCAGAGAAGGGCAACGGAGCTCGGGAAGGGTCTGGAGCACAAGTGTGCTGGGGAGCGGCTGAGGGAGCTGGGATTGTTTGGTCTGGAGAAAATGAGGCTGAGGGGAGACCTTATCGCTCTCTGCAACTGCCTGAAAGGAGGCTGTAGTGAGGTGGGGGTTCATCTCCCAAGTAACGCGTGATAGGAGGAAAGGAAATGCCCTCAAGCTGCATCAGGGCGGTTTTAGATTGGATATTAGGGAAAATTTCTTTACTGCAAGAGTGGTCAGGCATTGGCACAGGCTGCCCAGAGAGGTGGTAGAGTCGCCATCCCTGGGGGTGTTCAAAAACCAGGTAGACGTGACACTTTGGGACATGGTTTAGGAGGCCTGGGGGTGTTGGTGTGATGGTTGGACTTGATGATCTTAGAGGCCTTTTCCAACATTAATGATTCCATGATTCAGTACTGCTTCTCCTAACCACCAATGGCTTGTCCTGCGGCGGCTTTCCAATCTAGCACTTTGTCTGCTGGACTTTGGCAGACTGTATTAAAATTTGTGCATTGTGGTTCTCAGTCAGGACAAAATGTACCAGTGTCTGTTATCTGCTCCTCTGTGATTGCTGCACAGCTTAGACCTCTGTCTTTCATATGCCAATTGAGGAAATGCCAAAATCATTATAATATGTGGATAATGTTCGCATAACAAAACTTGCCAAATGAAATCAAAATGAAAGATGTGGTATTGAACACTAAGAAAAAAGAAGAGTGAGACAATTTAATCTTTTTTGACCCCCAGATTCAGATTTTTTTGTGCAATTTAAGCTTTTGTTGGAAATTAGACTTTGATATATACATTTCTCTAGCACCCGAGTCCAAAACACAGTAGACTTCCCTGTTTGTAAATCTGGTAGTTTCACACTCAAGATAACTGAACATCTGGCCTGAAAAAGATGCTGATTAGTTTTTCCGTTCTGCAGTTCTCTTTCCTTTCCCTTATATCTCCATCCCAAGCCTCTGGCATATGGCATTGTTTACACCAGTATCTCAGTCTGGGGGTAAAAAAGCAATGTAGTTTGTCGTACAAAAAAGTATTTCTTTGCTCTTGTTGCCACCTAGTGTTTTAAACAGGAATTTAAACTGACAAAGCTACAACTTTTGTACAAACGAGTTTTCACAGATAATTTTTTTTTTTTTCACTCTACTTTTGAGATAAATCTTTCCATTCATAGCAGAGAAAACCTTCTGCTCAGGCCAGGATTATCCTGAAATACCCGTGCAAAAAGGACTTGGTTGCTATCAGCAGGATAATTTACTAGAAAACTGGAGAGGACAAAAGTACGTTCAAATATTAACTTCCGTTATTAAATATTTCCTCTCAGACCCAGCATTCTGCATAATGGTTACCAACTACATGCCTTTTCTTAAGTTCACTGCTGGAAATCTGTTACAGCTCCATAAGGGTAGCAGTATGGACAGAGCTGGACACCTAGAGGTTGGAGGGCAGAATAACTGAGGACAACAGCAAAAGAACAAGTAGGAAGAAGAGCTCCTGTAGCCATAACCAAAATCAAACATTGAAAATCTGAGAGTGACAATGCTAAGCCTGGTCTCTTTTTCAAATTTGTAGGGTGAGGAGGAGAGCATCCTTCAATGAGGAGAGTTGCATCAACAATAAAATCTCTCTTATTCTAAGAAAGGTCTAACATTTTTTTCATTTTTGGGAGGCATTTTTGCACATTTCTCTCCCTCCAACCCAGAAGCCTAATCAGTGGCCAGAGCTTCATTCACCTCTATGCATCCAGGAGACAGGAGTCAAGCTAGTCCAAAAGTTACCCTATTTAAAATCTGAAATGTCTGAAAGCACAAGGGCATTTCTTCAAGTGTCTAGGTGCCCAACGTGCAATGTCTTGGCAATGAGACACCTTCCCACCACAGAGCTCTACTGCCCCTATCAGGATGGTTGCTGCGGCCAGGACACAGCCATCCTCTGCTAGGCAAGGTTGGCACTCATGGGGATTTTGATTATGTGCTGCTGTGGAGCTGCACAGAAAACATTTATGATCGGTCATTGCCCATTGAATCATGACCTGATGGGATGAAAAAACCCACCCCTTAAGTCACTTTATGCTGCTGCACAGTGAGAGAGGGTGTCCATGTTTTCTCAGAGCAAGAATCCCGGGTTCAGCTCAACCCTAAAGCAGGAAGGGAGGACACTTCATTTTATCTTTATACCTGCTGGTTCCTGGAACTGTTCAAGGGCCAATTTTGCCCTCATTGCAGCTTGAGCCAATATTGAGAGTTGAGAGTTTCCTTAGATCACACCTTATTTGTCCTAATGACATCTGTTCGGCGAATAATCTTGTAAAGTGATGTCTTGGCATCTTGCCCTGTTCCCTCTCTCTCTGTGATTAATTGGTGCTTGGCTTATTCCTCATTCCTCTGCTAACAGCATCTCTAAGGGGGGAAAAACTAAACACAAAAGAGCTTTTCAACCTCTTCATCTTGCTTTTCTTCCATAATCACTCTTTCTCTCTCCCCATACATTTCTATTCCCTTTCACTCATTGACAGTATTTGTTTAGTCTTAACTTCCCACTGCCTCCACATCCACACAAAAATAAACAAAAGTATAATGACTATTGAAAAAGGGTCTAGAGTTATTGGAGTCACTGAGAAAACTATGAGTTGTTCTTTGTGGAAAATTTAGGTGAGAATTAAATACCAAAACTCAGTTTATCTTAGATGTTACAGGAAATACTTTGCTTAAGCAGCAAAATATATGGACTCAAAACACTGTGAAGTACTTGGTGGAGCTGCAATCATCTTGCCCTCTATGGGTCAGGTTTTCCAAATAGCCTACATATCATGCAGAGCATGGTCTCCTTAGCAGTTGAGCAAAGTCAAAGGGGTGTCCTGGTTGTACCTGTTCATGTTGCAAGGTGGAAGAGGCAGGCTAGAGCCTGACCAATAAAACAGAGTGTTGAAGCAATCTGAACAGCAGCTGCCAAGGAGCATTATGATACCATTTTGAATCCAGCTCCCACTTAAACGCTTATGGCTTTTAAGCATGGACAAACTATAGATATTTTCCATGTAAAACAAATACTTACAATTTCCCTCAAAAAGACTGAAAACCTCAATATTTTCTATGAACCCCAGTGGTCAGATCACAATGCCCCTCTGGTATTTTGTTTCCTGGTGACTTTGAAAACTCTATTCATTGTGCCAGTAGATGAGTACGGATGCAAATCAGGGCTGAGATAATGGCTGTCATTTAAAAGTCTAAATATCCAACAGGTCTGACATTTAGATGTCAGGACTTGATTCTAATTTGCAATAAGGCCCTTTTAACTGATTTACCATATGTAGGGGCCCTAAAATTGGAACAAACTAAAATCATATTCACTTCAACACCCTTTCTGCAGTGCCAGAATGTTGGAAAATGTAACAATATTGGCAATGCATTAGAAAATCAGGCCCAGAGGAATTGCTCTTGAAACATTCAGTGAAGTCTGGCACGGAGGACTGCTTTGTGGGAGCCAGGTGTATCACTTATGTATGTTCTGTGTAACTAGACCAGATTTCATAGCTTTAGTTTAGACCTACCCTAGAGAGCAAACCCTTCAGAAACCTCTACAGAACCTATTGACTTGAACTTGATTTTGACTGTTGTACTGTTATCCAGCAGGAGTCTAGGTAATGAAAACATTTAAATCTTCCTTGTGTTTTATGGCATATCAATATGAGCATCTGATTCAGCAGATGTTTGCAGTTCATTTGATTTGTTTTACATGTGTTTATTGCAATAGACTCACAATAAATAATCCCCTGAGAGATTCAGATAAATATGTGAAATACGAAGATCAGTGCATTGTTATCAGGCAATGGACCCCTCCGTTCATGGAAATCATTCGCATTCTGTTCACTCAATATATCTAGCCTGATTCACAGCAATCTGTGACAATAGACTTAAAAAAGGATGTAAGAAAATAAATTATATACTGTGCTGTGTAGGTGAAGAAAACATAAGGTCTTTACTGACCAGGAATGACTGACCTGTTATGCTCTTCGTGATTTTGGAGATTGCCTTAGGTGGTGGAGCTGGGAGCAACGGAGGGCTGGGAAGCTGTGCTGGGTTTCTTTCTGTCTGTTTCTGGGGGGAATCTGTGGATTCAGATACAAGTAAGGCTTGTGGACTGTCTTCAGATGCTGGCAGGCTGGCATCTTCTAATTCTTCTGTAGGTGCTGAAGGTTTCTTGGCTAGTAGGAAGATGAGTAAAATTAATGGAACATGAAGTTAATAATAATGATAGGCCAGGGGACAATGCCAGGAACATTCAGAAAAACAGAACACATGGCACACAGCTAGAAGCACTTCTTTTCCATAGTGAAAATAATTATTGTGTGAAACAGCCAACCAGCCAAGGCAGGTAAAGAATAAATTATTTGAGGATATTGAAGAAGTGTTAGTTTTGATGTTCCTGAGAAAACTGCTGAGCTTCCCTTACTTCCCTAAAGCCTTTTTCCCTTTCCTTTTTGTTCAATAATGAAGACAGCAAGGCAAAGCAACTTTTGAGAACTGCAATGATTTTTTTACAGCATGCAGCTGCAGTGGCACAGTTACTGAGTACTCCTCTGTGCTAGGAACACACAGCCAAAGGGCAAAGAGTATCAAACCAGTAATATTGCATGAAAGCTGACTTTCCAGTTGTTTGTTGTATGCATTTATTTTCATAATTTGATTTTTATCTTATTCAATACATGACTTCAACTTGCATCCCAAGCGTTCTCTTACTGTACCCGACTCCAGAACTGTTGAGTCTTTCCTGAGGTTAAAGTTGATAACCAAGAAAAGCCTGTCATAAAAAAGATTTGCCATTGGATCTCAGCAGCTAGTGTGGAACAGAGAATCGGGGAAGTACTTAAGAAAAACTTCAGTCACCACAGACTTAACTTGAGATGATGAAGCAGTGCTTATTTCAGGATTGTCTCCTGAAAGATGGCAAAAGCACTTAACTCTTATAGTTATTGCAGGCTGAATCACTGAGCAGTTCATCAAATTGACCTGGCTGTGATGAGGGCACAGGGGAATAGATCCAGAAAGGCATGAAGCTGAAGCAGGACATAGGTGGAATTTCAGTGAAGTCCAAAATTAAGATCCTTGAATCCTGCTCAGATACCAGCTGACTCTGGCAGTGCTTAAAGTCACACAGTGCCTCACTGTTTGACTTTCACCCTTTGTTACATGTCCTGATCTCTACCTCGGCATACGTGGGGACCTATGGAGAAGCTTGAGACTGACTCTGATCCAGGTCCCCAGCCATAGCCAGGCTCTCTCCAAACTGCATTTCCAGCCACTGGGAGGTCAACAGTAGCCATGAGGGTTATTTTTCCTACCCTAGCAGGTGAAGCACTCATCCAAATGGGGAGATCAGTGTTTAAGTCTCTCCTCAGCATAGAGTCATAGAATAGTTGGGGCTGGAAGAGACCTTTAGAGGCCATCTAGTCCAAGCCCCTGCCATGAGCAGGGACATCTTCAAGTAGATCAGGTTGCTCAAAGCCCCGTCCAGCCTGACCCCTGAATGTTTCCAGGACTGGGACATCAACCACCTCTCTGGGCAACCTGTTCCACTGTTTCACTACCCTCATTGTAAAAACTTTTGTCCTTATATCTAGTCTAAACCTACCATCTTTTAGTTTAAAACCATCACCCCTTGTCCCATTACAACAGACCCTGTTGAAAAGTCTGTCCCCATCATTCTTACAAGCCCTCTTTAAGTACTGAAAGGCTGCAATAAGGTCTCCCCACAGCCTTCTCTTCTCCAGGCTGAACAACCACTACTCCTTCAGCCTGTCTTCATAGGAGAGGTGTTCCATCCCTCTGGTTATTTTTGTGGCCTCCTCTGGACCTGCCCCAACAGGTCCATGTCTGTCCTGTGCTGAGGGCTCCAGAGCTGGATGCAGTACTCCAGGTGGGGTCTCACCACAAGAGAGCATGATATGTCCAAACTGCCTGGTCTGGATAAATGGCAAATCCCACTCCATTCAGCATTCTGGATTTTCTAGTCAAAGTACCTTTCCCTCCAAACCATTCTGGGGCATCTCGTAAAAATTCACAGCAGTGGGCGCCCTCAGCTGACACGTCACAAATCTTTTCTTGGCTCAGTTTTGTGTCTTGTTTGGAACACAAACTCTCTGTATTAATGAGCATTCAGCATCCTCATGTTCGGAGTGCATGGGGAGGCACAAGAGCACTTTGGCAGTTGGAAACAATAGCATTGGCGAGATAATAGCATTTAATTTGTTGACAAACAGATTAATGAGTATGCCTAGAAGAGGAGGAATGAGTATTTATCATTCAAAAAAGACAGGAAAGTATAATAAATATGCATTGTTAACAGGAATTCTTGTGAAATTTGGCTTGACAGGAAAGCTGACGTATGTGACAGTTGCCTGAATTATAGAAGGAAATAATATTATTTTAAATATACGTCTTGGTAAATGCTTTGTTCCAGGCTGACATCACTTTGTATTTTTGTGCCTACCACATAGAAGACAATATGTGAAACAGAGGAAGAGAAAAATTAAGTCACTAATGGGTTACATTACAGAAAGATCAAGAGCTCCAGTAAGTGTTAGCAGCTTGATAAGAAAATTAGTCAGATTTGAGTGCATTCCCCTGAGGGGAGTGATACTTTCTTCTGGCAGTAACTTCACTGAAATCAGGAGACCTCCCTGCGACATGAAGTGCTGTTTGGCACAGATGCAGAGGAGCAGCCACAGTGGGACCTTTCTTATAGAGAAGGTGGATCTGAAACACACTCAGCCTCAGTCAAACAGATCTTTTTGTTTCTGAACTCCATCCTGTTCCAGGAGTGGCATCACAAAAACAAACTGGCATTGTGCACTATTGTCTAAAGAAAGTCCATTTTACATTCCCTGCAAAGAACGGTTTGCTTCTGTTTTTTTCTGTGATTGTTTCTGGTAACAACAGCATGTTTGACTCAGTCTGAAGGCAGACCTAACTCTTGATTACACAAACCTATTAACAGATTTCATACTGCAGAGTGAATATTATCCTGCTGAAAATACTCCAAGTGCTCAGCACTAGAGCCTTTGCCAGAGTAGCTAATTATTCATGGAGTGGCACTTGTCAAAATGCCATTTCACGATTAGGTAGCGATCCTCCCCTTGGGGCTGCCCCCAAGCCCATTGGCTACGTTAGGTGGGAAAAACTGCCCTCTTTCTGCCTAGGCTGTTCTTCTTCTATGTATTAACCAAACATGAAGTCTACAGATATTTCCTTTTGTTCCTGCCTCTTACACTCCCTGGCATTCACCCCACATCCTCAGGATGAAATACAAGGTATTAGGTGTAAAGCAAATGCATTCATTTTGTTCATCTAGCTGGTCAAATCTTCATATGAATTTGTGGGAAGGCACCTACTGCACTCGGCCTGGATTGAGCCCAAGGACAAACATGATAATAAACTCAACATTATAATGAACTTAGCAATACACTGACAATTTTGAAGAGCTTTCCCACCTAATGAATTCCTTAAGGGAGACTCACTAGAGACAGGAATGCTAGAATGCACAGACAGGGATAAATTAGCACATAAAGATTAGATTGACAGTAATTATTTTAAAAGCCAGAGGCCACTGATGAAAGAGGTAGGAAGATTTCCAACAAATACGAGTGGAGTCTCACAGACCAGCGAGACAGGAGAAGGTAATACCACTGTTATTTTCTGGAACCTGGAAAATGACACCTCGAAAAATGGAGGAAAAGAAATACAGACGAAAGGAACGGTTGTGCCAGGGAAACAATAAAAGGAACTGGGGTTAAAGAGAGACGTAAGAAATTTGGATTATTTTGAAAGTCGCAATACACAATTTTGAATGCAGTGTAAGGTAAATTTTAAATCATAGTGCTAGGTTTTGCAGAGCCATAAGGTTAAATATATGCTACGTTATTAGTGCCATCTTTCCAACAGAGCTTGTCCCAATGATAAGAATTAGAAGTTCAGAGAGTATTATTGCTAATAATATCAGTGCCTGAAGGATTCTGGTCAAGTTCTTGATCTGGTTGTTCTAAGAACAGGAAGATGAATAGGTTCTGCCTCAATTAATTTTTAGAGTGATACAAAACCAAACACAGCCATAAAGGACAGTTTGAAGAGAAAGGAAAACAGCATTAAGGGCATGTATTAATAGAAGCTGTCTGGTTCTCTATTTTGAGAGACAAAAAAGAGAGGATAGGTCTTTAGAAGCCCACATACAGTGCTTTGGGATATTTCCTGATGAAATAACACGTGTAGTTGAAATGAAGAAGGTGATGGGTGATGGCAAGGTGTTCTTAAGCTTACAAAAAAATCCTTGTGATGAGCAAACATGAGGAGAGATCCTTTTTGGGAGACAGAAGAGTTTCTGTTGTCAAAGCAATTAGGATTGGAATGGAGCTAGAAATAAGCCGGAATAGAAATATTATATAAAACAGCAAAAGAGAACAAAATTGCATGAGTTATGGGGAAAGGACAGGAGGAAAAGGAAGTGGGAAGGGATAAAACAAAGAAACGGAAAACCCCTAAGAGAATTATTTCCATTCTGAGCTGCCGAAGCAGGGTGAGGGCATAAGCAGGCAGCATTGCTCAGCAAAGCACAGCAGGTAGGGGTGGGCTTGGTGAAAGTGGCTGGGGTCTGGCACCCCAGAGAAAGCAGGGCATGAGGGGGTTGGATGGAGAACAAAAGGCAACCAGGCAGGTGGAGAAAGTGTAAAGATTGACCAGAGAGAATGGGCAGGAAGATCTGTAATTACTACACAGCACTCCTCCCAAACTAGGATAAAGCATTATCTGTGCAGCTTGGCATTTCTTGTTGTCAGGAAGTGAATGGAAAACCTCCAGCTGCTGGGTTGTGCCTGGCTGCTCTGGTCCCAAGAAACTGCTATCACGGATGAGCTCTGCTGGAGCACAGTTGCATGAAAGGAGCTTCGTTTAGCTTATCTGTGCTCCCAGTATTGAACTTCACTTGTATTTGCAGTGTGTTGTGGACAGGATGATGATGTGGACAGTGTGGGCTGTGTGTTGACGTTGTTCTCCTGAGCCAGGGCAAGCAATTTCAATCTTGGCACAGAAGTTTAAGAAATGTTTTTAAAAGAAGCTCGTTTCATCTTCACAACAGTCACTGCTAATACCAAAAGGGCACTATGCCAAGACTGGATCGTCTCATAATCCAACTAATCCCAATATGCCAAGCTTTGTGTGGTCCCTCAGTTTGGTAGCAGTCTCAAAAATCGCTGTCTTTATGTACTGGTTGCTAACCTAGTATAGGCTGAGCTGAACAAGGTGCTCTGACCCTTCAATGCACTGACATATTTGACTCCTCATAAAGCAGCTCAGCAGAAATATTTTTTTAACATTTTATAGTATTTTGAAAACATTTTATATCTGGTACCTGCATCTTCTTTCAGCTCATCCAAATGCAGCTCCTCACCAAGCGAGGTCACATTCGTTGTGGCTGCTATTGTACTCTCTTGCTGCACCTCTTCTGAGGTGAGTGCCTGGCACACAGGGGCTGGAGGGTCACTCTGCGTTGCTCTTGTGGCATCGTCACCAGTGCAGGCTTTGCCTTCGGTATCTAAAACATCAAATCATTTCATCTTAACCAAACCATGAGCAGTGAAAGCTGAAACTCCCTGCTATCCTCTTGAGAAGAGTGAATCTCAAAGCTGCTAGCGCTCAGGGGACTGAGATCTGTCTTAGAGAAGCACCTGATTTCTAACAGTGCTGAGCATCTGTAACACGAAACTTGTGGAGACCAGCCCATCTGGATACTAATGTCCACCCAGTTTTCTCAGTGGGGCACCTTCTTCTGTGAGCATCCAGCAGCCTGGGCAAATGGCCATTGTGCATGTCCAGGGAGGCCACTGTGCTCTCTAAGCACCTACCGCGTGGGAGATGAGCACAAGCATGGGAAATCAGAGGTCTCTGGGAGAAGGCAATTCCTTGCCCAAGCAGAGCTCATGGTGCAGTGCGTGCACAGGTTGGTCTGACATATCTGAGTTGTGTCAGGCTCCGTGCATGACACGCTGCCATCCAGCTGCCCCAGCAGTAATGCTGGAGTCTTACTGAAGGCAAGGCTGCCAATATTCTCTACTAAGCTGTAGGTTTTGAGCATAGTTTTAGTTACTCAGCTTTAAAAAGCATGTACTGTGTGATTGAGCTCATCAGAAATTCAAATCCCTCTTCATGCAGACCTAGAAACTGCTCCCTTTGCTTACTCTGAAAGATTTTTGTGCCAGTGATCCCTGCAGCTGTATGCATCTTGATGACTGAAGCTTTTCTAGTATTCTCCTATTCTGGCTAGAGTCCTCAGAATACAAACTCTCCTTTTACTTCATGACTGTCAGAATTCACAAGATCTACATCACTGTTGTAAACCAAAGAAACCAATTACTTCCCGCTCTAGCCAGCGCTCTGCGCTGATGGACATGTCTGCTGTCCACCCCTGACCTCCTAACTTGTATTTCTCAGCCCTAGACACTCCTTTATGGAAGCTCCTGACAGGGCTGTGTTTTCTTGCAATGATATCATGACAAGTTTCTTGAACATTGATTTAAACCAGCTAGCATTCACAGCTACTCCTTTTTAATACTATTTGGACAATCTGCAGAGTAATTTATCGTCTTCTGGGTAAGGGTATCAGATTTTGGCCCAGAAATGCTGCGGAAGGGATGCAGTATTTTTGTATGCTGAGCTCACTCAGTCTGCCTCATAATCACGTTTGGTGAAAAGTTACTGTTCTTAAAATAGCCCCTGCAGTAGCACAGTTGCTATGATACAGGGAAGGGGAGGGGGAAAAAAGTTCATTGCCTACATTTCAGCTCATTGTGAAGGCAGCCTATACATAATCATCGGTGTATTAACAGCTGCCTGCATTATTTGACAGGGAGCCCTTATCTCTCAGTGCTGTAAGCACAGCTACATCTGATCGGTTTTGTGCTCACAATGGGGAGAAATATCGGGGGAAGCTCCCTAAATGTTTTCAAGGTAACTCTGCTTTACACATTCCTCACATCCTTCAGAAAGGCAAGCTGCTGACAGCTGTGCCACAATGAAACTGCAGTCAGAGACATGAGTTCCTTCAGATCCCAGCCGATGGAAAGTGTAATGACTAACGAAGTAATGACAAGCAGAAGACAGCCCTGTTGAAGAATTTCTGTTGAGGAGCATCTGAGGCTCACAACAGTGATGTTCCTGGTCAGAAACGATCAGCTCATGCTTAGATCAAAGTGGATGTGCTGCTTTGATTGGCAGCAGGTCCCAATGCTATATTGTAGAGACAGCCTGGGGACAGCAGAAAGCAGAGACCTTAGATCCACTGGTAAGCAAAGCAGGAGAGCGACTGGAGTATTGCAAAGTAATCATAAGAAGTATGGCTGTAATTTAGCTGGGAATGAATCCCACTGTACGCCAGACCGCGCACCCTGTAACCTCTCACAGAGTTGGTTCCCTAGAGCAAAGCTGTGTTTGCCTTGTGTGAGCAGAGCTGGAGAGGAGAAGACAGAAGGGGCTCGGGCTGTGCGACTTTGCTTAGTGTGTCTGGCAGCTGGCTTTTGGGGTTGTGTGAGGAGAAAGGGTGACATAACCTGTTAGGATGACTCATCACTAAAGCAAGGACGGAGCAATTTCACCCTGGGTTGCTCACAGATTGATGCAGATTCTGCGCTAGCTTTGTGGTTTGCTCTGAGCCAAACAGTCCAGTTCAAAATGCCGCTTGACAGACCTTGTGCTACGAAACTGGAGTGTGACACAGCTGTTGTAAATGCATGAAGCAGATCTGGAGATTTCTCAGACTATGGCTTCATCCTACTTTGGGCTATTTATGAAAGTGAGCAGGAATCAGGTCTTTGGAAGCGGAATAGAGCCTGATGAAGTAGAGGGATTTTAGGATTTACTGTAGACTTTTAGCACAGTATTGCTGCTTTGATTATTGCATTTAACTGCATAAATGAGGACTTAGCCTTGAAACTGCTGCCTCTTCAGCTCAGTCCAAGTAGGGCACTAATCATTTACTGAGAATTATTTGGGTCAATTTTTGATTCCAGTTAATAAGCTGCTTCTACTAATAATATAATAAAATAACCCTGGAGATTCACAACACTGTAAAGAAAAATAACTTGCAGGTGGCTGCATTGTCCTTCAACTGACTGTTCGCCATTCTTTCCTTTCTGGGCAGCAGGCTGGTAGTAGAAATTTGATGTTTATAGGAGCTCTGTGCAACTCTATTGCAGACAGGTAAGCAGTCTGATTGCAGCTGCCTTTTTGAGAGCACAGCTTATCATCACTTCTCAGTGGGCTGTATGTATTTATTTAAACTATTTTAATTTTGCTAAGATGATCTTGCGACTTAGCATCATCTGTTTTCCTCCCAGCCAGTTCTTTATGCATGCAAGAGGTTTATTGATTCATTATTATTATTACCTTTTAACGTGCTCTACAGAAGTTTTATTCTACTGTGCTTTGGCAAAGCTCTAGATACCCACGTCTTCAAATTCAAGGATTATGGGAAACTTCCGTACTCCTAGCAGAAATGGGGTGTATTTTTCTATCCCATAGTACTAATATGCTAATAGGACAACTTATTATCTAGAATTATGAGAGACACAAAGAGTTCAATGGACAGAATTAAAAATGAGCTTTCTAGAAACTTCCATTTTAGAATAAACTAATTGTTTGACAGATTTATTTAACTTGAACATGAAACTCATATTAAAATATATCCAATAAAATAATATGAGAATTGCTTTACTGCAATGAAAAAAAAATCCTGTTTAAAATGCTTTTTTTCTGACTCTTCAGTTGCTCGGTTACAAGCCAGCACAGCATCACTGAGTATTGTCCCACAGGCTATTTATAGGAATGGCATTTGTTTTATACAAAGAAACTCAATTATTAGTTTCAAAGACCATAATTTCTATCTATCAGATTGGTCAAACCCAAAAGGCCAATCTTTCTTCATGACAGTACTTTCTGCTATAGAGTTTTCAAAGTAAAGATGGACTTATGTTTTTTTATCTCTGTGTAGGTGGAAATGGCAATTGGGATGTTGTTCATATAAAATCGGAGCTGACTTGATCTCACAGGATAGTCACCCAGGTTTCTTTCTCCCTTGAGCATCTGTCAGGGCTCTGGGGTAGGGATATACAGACTCACAGTCCTCTGTGCATGTTTCTGATATTTTATTATTTTTCATTCAGTGACTTGTGCTGAACCTGGTTTGTACTCAGGAAAGCTTTAAAATGATACTGTCAAATGCTTCACTTTTCCACATGAATGAAACACAGGCAGAATGGTAGTGTGTTTTGTAACAAATTTGGTTAACCAGAAGGACAGCTGAAAACATCAAATTAGTATCATTGTATGAGATTTGAATTCATGGGTGATACATGTTAGCTGTTTATATTTATACCGGTTTTAGTTTAATTTCTTGGCAGTAGGGTTTAGCTGGGTTTAAAGCAAGTGCATAAAACATACATACCAGCTCAGATTTGCACCTTGTATAAATCAAGCGAAGATGAAGTTGCATTCAGGATGGTAAAACATCAAAAATTAAACTACATGGATTTATTGCAGCAGGGAGGAATTTGAAGAAAGACGCGCTTAATTCAGATAGTGAATTTTCCTCTCTGAAAAGGTTTTCCTTTTCATCCATTTGATCATTAGGTTTCTTCTTTATATGTTTCCTATTGTCCTGAAAATACTTTGATAAAAAAGGTGAAGAATTTTTACTCACCTTGTTCCATCATCTCCAGAAGGCCTTTCTTAATGAGTTCATCCCGACCTTGTCGTGCTGTCATCTTCTTCTCCAGCACTGCACGGAGTAATAGCATAACACAGCACCAGTTAACAACAGAGTATGCATGCAATGGAGTGAGAAAAATGCAATGTGGAAATTCCCTCTACTTTTAACTACTGTGTGCTTGGAAAGGACTGCAAGGATTTTATTTTGGGGAGCATGGACTGGTCAGCCTGTTTGTGCCTTTTCTGTTGTTAAAACAGCTGTAAAATCACCCACATGTAAAGCTGAGTTTATGATTAAACTACTGTCTGATCACCCTGAGTGCAGAGTAACTGGGATATTAGAGCCTTCATGCTGTTTAATACGGCACGTTGGAGCTGCCTCGGGAAGTGGTCTGCTTTACTGTGATACTCCACAGGATATCAGGGCAAGTGGAGGGAATTGCACCATCCTGTCTTAGGAAAAGGCAAGTGAGTTTGTCTCCTTCCTGATCTCCTGGGACACCCCTGGAGACCAGCAAGAGCATGCAGTGCTGTGTGCTGGGCTCCCTCACCGCAGAGACAGCTGCTTGACGGAAGGCATTTTACATGCTGTAGCTCCCTCCTGTCACTTTCCATAATGTTACTATGACCTATATAATCTTCACCCCAAATAAAAGGGGTGATGATACCTGGGGCCATAAATGTAGCCTGTTCTGGAGAAGGCACAGCCCATGAAAAGTAGTCTGTGTCAAGGCTTGTGCTTCACTCTCATATTTTGTATTTTGTTCACTCTCTAAATGCACTTTACTGTATTATATAGGAAGTCAGCCTTATGGGCTCTTTCTAGCCTTAAACATTATTAATCGTTAACACGCTGAAATCTCTAAACTAAGTTTAGATCAGGCCACCATTAACATTTCCTGTGTAAGCAAATTTTGCCCAAGCTAAGCTTTGCTCTGTGCAGCATCACTTTTTTGTTGTCATCCTACCTGCAGATGTCTGCTTTAGCTTCTCATTTTTCTTTTTCCGCCACTTCCATGGTTTGAAGATCCTGCCCAGTGTTGCCAGTTTGCTGTTCCTCCTCACTGGCGGAGTTCGAATCCCTGAGACCAAGTAGTCAGAATGCATTGCAGGGGACTGCTCCATCTCATCTGATAGGGGAAGAGAAGAAAGCTGTTAGACAAAAAACTTCAGCAAAAGGAGGCTCCCCAGCTAACAAGCATTCAGTCTAGTCACCGAGATAAGCAGTGCAAGAATTTTAAAGAAAGTTTCTGCGTTGCTGGAGCTGGTGGCCAGGCTGAGGGATGCCAGCCAGAGGGATGTTCAACCTCTCTGTGCCAGCCTGGTGCTTCCCACCAGCTGCTCTCTTGACTCTGGTCTTGCACAGTACCTGTCTGGATGCCAAATACTTCAGTATCTCCACTGCTGCTGTCCCTCATGGATTAATCAGGGCTATGAGGCCCATAGAGAGGGGGATGTGCTGAATTTGTACACCCTATGCTTTATTCCATTGCTTTCCTACCTCTGTCCATGTCCGGTACTCACCAAGGTAACAGTGTCACTCTCCCTCCCAAGGGCTGAGTGTATCTGCTTTACAGCCTTCTGAAACATGGAGAGCTGAGAGCTCCCAATAGCTTTAATAGGAGCAGTAGAAATTTAACACATCTGTAAATCAAGCCCATGCGACCTCCAGTTAATCACGTAAATGTAAAGTTCATTTAGAAAAATTTCAACATTTATGAAGAACTGAGAGGAAGTGTGAGAAAGCTCAGGTCCCTTCTGAATTCCTAGCTTCCAGTTCTGTTCTCAGGCCACAGGATACTGCTGCCTTTTAAAAGAACTCTTTTCACATAAGCTGACACAGAACACACTGACTTATGTGAGCTAATGCAAATCTTTTATAGAAGAATAGCTTGTTTGATATGTGCTACGTAGGTAAAATGCTGCAACTATACTGCAGACTTATTCCTTGAGGAAGGTAGAAGGAAATTCTTTGCCCTTTGTCCAGCCAAGCCACTGGAATTCAGAGATAATGCTTCAGCTGGAAAAGCAATTTAGGTATTTTTAATATTTTGTCTTGAAAATACACTGTAAGATTTGCTTATAGGCAAGTCTTGCACAAAACAATGCATACTGACTATTCACAGTTGCGTGCTAGCTAGTACCATGGAAGAAAGAAGCACAGTTCCATAAATGGGCTTATTGATGGCTTTACTGAGCTTTGTATTTGGGCACCAATACAGTGATTGTTAAAAGAGAAGCTGCCATCAATCATCAGCCATGTTACATGACTAAAAACTGAATGACAATTTGTATTTTTTTCAGCAATCAGTTATGATTTAAATGAGCAATGTGGAGCTATGAACATATGCACATTTCCAAGTAATTTCTCTCTGGAACAACATTTATCATAAATTGCTTTATGAGTACAAGATAAAAACTATACAGCATCTTCTTGGCTTTGTTTTTGAGTTAACAGGGTGAAAATGCTTAAATCACAGCATGGAGGTGAGGATTTCCAAGTAAACAGGAAACAATTTTTGGAAGATTATTAAACACAGCAGGGGAATGAACACATTCCTCCTCTTCCATTTAATTTTGAAAATACTGGTAATAGAGATGAATCATTCAGTGGAGACAAACTAAAAACTTGGCCATGTGAACTATCAGAGCAGACAAAAGGCTGTAACAATTCCTGCCCCCCACATTGTGCATGTGCAGTGAATTTTTCTATGTACTGAATTTAGAGCATCTTTTGTCTCATTCCACAGAGTTTATCTTGGGGTTTAATTTAGAAGAGATTTAAAATGTATGTAAAAGCATATTTTTGCCTTTGAAAGAATGGTGTCTACCCAAGGTGATAGTTATGATTTACAATCTGGAGATCAATACTAAGTTGAGAGTAGAAACTAGCCATGAGCCTAGCATAGAAGGAGGGCAGTAGCCTACAGAGTGCCAAGACATCGTGCTTCTTTCCTAATTGCGTATTCAAAAATAAGAAGTATCACAGAAAAAATCTTTGAAGGAGTAGCGCTGCTCTTGATTACAGAGGTGGCAATGAGAATGGAAAATGGCAGAGTAGATCTGCTATTAATTTGCTATTATGATTACTTTAAAGCTATAATAGAAGCCCCAGAAAATAGCATTTGGCCATTTCTTGTGACATCCCTTGAGTGGGAATGGAAATGTTCACAAAATTAGCTCATCTCAAAAGAGCTGGAGATCAGACTGTAAATCAGACCCTTGTCCCCGGAAGCTACAGTGAAGTAGGACAGCCTCAGCTTAGTCATCCCTGGAGACCGGTGGAGACTGCACTGGTGCTCAAACACTTCCCACCATCCCAGAAATTTCTCAAGCATGTAAGTGAAGATTAAATAAGAAGCTGATTTAAAGCAGCACCTTGGCAAGTTACTGATCCTACTGCATTTCATTCAGAATGCAGGTGTCTGCGAAGTGGTTTAGGCATCATCCACATGTTTTATTTAACCCTGGTAGCATGAGATCATTTTAGCCTTTTTTCCAGACAACAGGGAATGTAGGCAGAACCAGGAAGTCATTCAAACCCAAACCTCTGTGTCTCTAGCAATAGTTATTATCCCAGATATTCCCCTAAGAGAGAGAACAGGGAGATATTGCAAAGGTGCTAAGGGCCCTGTAGTGATCCATGCTTCTGTAGTTTCTACCAGCCTTGTCAACTGGGTTTCTTCCATCCCCTTCTGCCCTCTTGGTTGTGGAAATATAAGGATTTTATGCCTTAGATTTTAGTTGCAGATGAAATACAGATAGAAATAAAATGTCAGAGAAGGAATAATAGCTAAAACAAAAGTTCCAGTGGAGGTTTTCTTGGGCTTTTTAAGTTTATTAATGCTTTTCATATGATACAGACAGTTCTTAAGTAAATGGTTTTATCACCTGGTACATTCTCACCATATGCAGTTCCTACACTGTGCATTTGGAGAGACGGACACAAATAAAAATAGATAGAGGCACAGTAAGACAGATGTCCTGAAGTCATAAATAACAAGGAAATGGTCTCACTGGCAATAAGAATCACAAGAAAGCCCTTGGAGCTCCTCATTTCCAGTCAGTTCATTTTTTCTTGGTTGTGGGTTGGCTGCTTGGGAGATAAGAAGTTGACAGCACAAAAAGCAGTTCCCACGTACAGCAATGAATACTGAAGGAGAAGGCGCACCTAAATATCAGCCAGTTCCTGCAGCCAACAAGCTGCCAAGACTTGCCAACCCTCCAACCACTCTGTGAAACATTCAGCACATTTTTTAATCTGCAGTCAATATTTTAATTATGCTAACTGTTCTGTGGAATAATGTGGTTATTTCTCCCAGAGCCTGGAAGCTTGGGGCCAGGCCATGCAATTACATAGAGAATGTCTGCAAAATATAAACAGCCGAGAGCCAAATCAAGACTCTCCGTATCAGCAGGGAGAAATGAACAACTTAACTAGCTGTGTAATGTAGAAGGATGAGGGACAGTCGTTATACAGGGTCAAGTGAGTGCAAGCTTAACCCACAGCACAGCAGCCTAACCCTCTAACTCTAATCTAACTCTGCTTGGCCATCACTGCTGAGGCAGACCAGTTGCTCCCACACTGTCCCACAAGGAGACAGTCATCAGCCCTGCAGGGCCAGAGCATTTCGCTCTGACTGAAGCTTCTTGGCTGTTTATATAAAAATTACTTCCAAGTCCCTGCTGTACCCTACTGAGGGCAAAGGTTTCTGGGCTGGAGCTCCGGATCCAAACCAAACCCCTCATATAACACACAGCTGTAATCTACTCTGTGTGTGTCGAAGTGGTGGAAATGAATGTGGCTGTGACCCTGCTGATGATGCTGGGCAAGTGCTTCTTAGAATGTTAGCTGGGGCAATTTCTAGAGCTCCTAACAGTGGTCAAGAGTGTGAATGGCTTAATGTCTGAGACATCCCAAATCAGATGAGGGGAGAGGTTCTGACAGGGTGGGTACTGCTCTGCAGTACTGCTCTGGGCTGCAGAATAAACCAGGCAACAGAGAAGAAGGAAACAACCCATAATATTCATTACATTTGGCTGCAGGGTCTGACCCCTCAGAAAGTGTGAGCATCTGCAGCTTCTGTTTACAGCAGCAGCAGCTGTGGTGATCAGTGTTTCTGAAAAATGCTCCATTGCTTTCTTCTTTAAAATATTGTTGTGACACAAATAGAATACTCTCCCTGTTAGTCCCTTCTCTATAGGAATTGTGTATGGATAGTGCAGTTTTTCTGCACATAGAAGCTCTCCATTTACAGATGTCAGGTCCCGACTCTGTCCCATCCAGCCTCCCACAGAAGTGGGGCAGCTTTGCTGGAGTACTGTGAAGCTTGAGTCCTGGATGTGTGATGGAAGAGTACCCTATGCCCACACATAGCCTTCATTTGTACAGCAGATGGATTTGCTGCTGAGACCATCATGTCTGGGTGATAATGGTGTTGTGAACTTGAGGATTGGGTTCAGTCAGTTGGGTCTATCTTCTTGGGATTTTCATGATGAGCCAAAGAGTCTGTAGCTTGATGCCTGGATTGCTGATTATAGCGACTGCAGGCTGAACTCTGCAGGCTGACGTATAGCTGTTGGGAACATGAGGGATGCAGAGCCAAGTTATACTGACCTTGCCACCGAGAGAGGCTGTAAGAGACGGGATGCTCTCTTGTGAATACGCAAATTGCAGCAAGAAGTTTCTGTGAAGATGAAGGATGCTGAATTTTAATGTGATGGGAATTTTGGTAACTTAGATTCATGGTAATGGAAGTTGTGCCTTGCTAAATCCGCTGTGTACGGTGCTAGGAGAAGGACCACTGAAAAATCTGCAACCTGCAGGCAGTTTAAAAATAACACAGCAGACAAGAGCTGCAGGCAAATTTGTAAGGCAGGCGTGTTCTGTTTTCTGATGAATTGGTTTGTAATGCAGCTCTGCATGTTCTCCCCTTTGCTGTCATTGCATCTGTCTTTGCAACTCAGATACAGAGTTACAAAAGGAAAAAAAGGTTCCCTTTGGTCCACTCCAGAGGGTAGAGACAGTGAGGGGAATCAAAATGACCTTTTCGGCTTTTTGGTGCCTTTGCCATTACATTGCCCTGACACTAACTTTCAATGCTGCCTAGAATTAGCGTCTACCTCTAAAAAGGGTGTTAAGGAGGATGTTGCAGGGAGAGCTGAGCTTTTAAAGAGTCCATGTCTGTTACCGGTCAGTCCTGAATCACGCAAGCCAGACATTTGTAAGGTTAGCCAAGAAACAGCAGTTCTCTCTATACAGAGGGTACTTTTTACCTAGTGAGAGAAACTTGCAGGGGAAAGAATGCAGAAAGGTTGTCTTGGCTTTAGAGTAAAGACTATCTGGAGCTTTGGGAAATAGAATTAGCAGCAGGAACAAACACCTTTTTCCTTAGTTTAGCAACCTAAAAGAGGAAGAACTGATGACAATAATTCAATCTGTAGGACAGGGGTAAACTGTGTCTAGGAGCCTTTGAACACTTCTGTTATGTTCCAGAGAAGCAGAATTCAAACTGAAGAGCTTTTTTTATTGCGCTAGTTAGATGTTTCCTGTGATGGAGCTCTTCCTTGTTCTAAAAATGTTTTCTGTCACCTGCATTTCTGCAGACATGCTCTCTTCCTTGACTCTCTTTGAAAGAAAACTACAGTGGAATGTTCCAGTTTGAAGTCTCCATTTCCGTTTTTTGAACATATAGTATTTTGATTTTTCCAATATTGAATGACTTTTAGAAATTAGAAATTAAAATTAGAAATGAGAAGAAAGCTTTTGATGAACCTGAAATTTATTTATTTTTTGAACGACTTTGTATTTGAAGCTGTGAATGTTTCAGTATTATTTTGGGTTGGTTTGGAAAAATTTACACAGAATCCTTTGTAAAACAGAAAACCTAGTTCCTAACAGTGTAGTTATTTAGAAAAGGCAAAGTACCTGTAGTACATTATTGAGTGTAATCATAAGCTCATTTTGGATGCACAGCTGCTGACTTGACATAGATTGTTTCTTTGACCATCATAGTAGTTACACCAGAAAAATATGGAAACAAAGTCAGGAAAATTACAAGACTGAGGTGCAAATTAAGGCATTTACCTATCCAATTTTTTAGGGGTTTTCTGGTCAACAGTGTGGTGAAAATGGATTGAATTCTTATCTATCTGTTCTCAAAATTGTAACCCTTTATGTTCATGAATCCCAGCCTTGGATTTCATCTCACCCAACACTTTAATCTCATAAGGAAACATATGGATAGTGGGCCAGGTTCATCCACATGATAACTACATCATTCACCGAGTTACCTTGGGGGGAAAATCTGGCACAGTAAATCTGTGCATACTTCAGATTCATGGACATACATGGAGGCAGGGTGAAAATGCTAAGATAAATGGCAGGCTGACAAAGGGGAATAGAGTCCTTTATGAGCACCATACCCAAACCAGCTCTGGGTTAAGATTCCACCGAGTACAGACTGTTATTGGGCTGTATCACCTTTGTTTTAGCCAGGTGGTATGAATCCTGATTAGGTTTTTATACTTCCCTGCATGAAAATGCAAGTTACTCTGCTTTGCTTTCTAGCCTTCCTGTGATCTCCAGTGTCCAAGCCTCCATTTCCACTTCATACTCAAATGTTTGCCATGTATCCTTGTTCTATTATTTACACTGCTGTTTCGTATGTTAAATTATGATTTAACGTTTTTCATTAATTGAAGAAGGAAAAAGAAAAACCCAAAACAAAATTTGTGGGTGGTAGAAGGGGGCTGTGCTTGCCAAGGAAGTTTATTTCCATTCTGTCATGCCGAGCATCCCTTCAAAGTGTTTGGATTTTAAAGCAGCTTTAGTTGAAGTGAACAGGGAAACAGATTATACTTATCAGAGGAAAGAGAGTAGGGAAGTGGAAACTCCAGCTAAATCTCTTAGATAAAAACATGCTTTATATGCTTGAGATCTGTGATTTCTTCCAGAAAATGTTCCTTTGTGAAGTTGACATATCACCTAACAACATTACCACCATATGAGCCAAGGTGCAAAGAAATTAATTGGGAACCTTTCACGCTTTTGGATCATTGTGTCAAGTCCCAGTAACACTTCTTGTGATTTCCAATGCACAGTGTGACATTAGCAATTCATTAACAAAATAAGTTTTTCAGTGTTTGTGTAAAGGAACCCTCAACAAGGTTTATCTGGATAAGAAAGAACTAAATAACAGTAAGAAAATTAGGCTAATGAAGGATTGCTGTATAATCACAATTCAGTTACCCGAGCCTGTACAATATCTTCTTTCGAGGGGGGAAACTTGACATTTGCATGCCTCTCACCCAGAGAGAGCTTACTTAGGCACCAGACAGAGCAGCATCTCCTGGCATTCACAACAAACCTACTCAAATGAAGTCAAACGAGCAGTACCTCTGCAGAGGGCCAAGAGCCAGCCTGTGCACCAGGCCTTGTCCACCTTGCATCTACCTGCCTACCACACAGGTGTTACAAATTCCCAGGACTGGGCAGTTGCCCCAGGCCTCCTGGATGTGGCTCTGTGGAACAAAGGGAGGCCAAGCCCAGGAAGTACAGGGATGGCTTGAATTAGGCTTTCCATGCACTCATAGTAAAGTTGTCTGCAGTGCAGGACCACTGTTTCACCACCTGCAGCTGTTTAATTAGCTGTAGCCTTGCTGCAAACCTGTTGAAAGGATGTTTTTTTATAGCTACCTCAGGGAGTCTGCAGACTGAAACACACCCTGTGCTGTCTCCAAGAGGCACCTTCAAATCCATTTCACTGCAGCTTATCCCTGATAGCAGTTACATTTAGAGGGGCACGTAACACCCAGGGAAGTCGTCAGTGTAAGAGCACCATGCTTGCTAACAGGGAACTATTCATTGCTTTTTTCTGGGATACATGTCTCAGAATTGACCTGTTCAGAGTTTCTTCTGTTTATGGGAGTCTATGTCTGTCAGACATACAATCAATTCTCACTTTATATCCATCCCAAACTTGTATATTAGAGAAATAACCAAATCCTCACGTTATATGCACTTTTATGCCCTTGTAATTTAATGCCTAATTTCCTTCTTCCCTTGAATGCACCGCAGCTCTCTGTTGGTGCTTTGTCACTGCTCAATGCCACTACTGCAGATAGAAAACTTCATTTTGCTTAGTGAAATGCAAGAGCATCTGCCTTTTTTTCTTTTCTTTATCACTCCTGCTGCTTTGCACTTTCACTTTCCTTACAGCCATTGGCAACAAATATGCATTAGTCAACAGTCTCTGGTGCATACTCCAGGCCTGCTATACAGAAGAGGACAGAGATTTGGAAGAAGAAATACTTAGACAACAAAAATATTACATAAGTGAGAACAGCGACAGAGAAAGGTAGACAGCAAACAGGCACAGGGACTGAATTCAACTTTTGTCTAAAGGTTATGTACCCAATTTGGCTCCTTGTAA
Organism: Phalacrocorax aristotelis; assembly: GCF_949628215.1. Classification (NCBI taxonomy): domain Eukaryota; kingdom Metazoa; phylum Chordata; class Aves; order Suliformes; family Phalacrocoracidae; genus Phalacrocorax; species Phalacrocorax aristotelis. Next base: position 13,973,323 of record NC_134288.1, read on the forward strand.
AACTGTTATAAAGCTGCCAGTTATTTCTGCATTTGGTTGGTATGTAAATTCTGATGAAACCCTTCTTAGGAGGTCATATCACCTGAATGAATGGTTAAATACTTTCTAGAGGGGGTTTGGTTTGCTGCACATAACATTCTGTAAATATGAGACACGTAGGGAGCTCTGAGGGGGGTATAGATTTGAAAAGATTGATTTGTCCCACTGTCTACTGGTATTTTCCAACGAGGCAATTATACTAAATACTCAGCAGACCGCAAAAAGCAGCAAGGTGCCGCAAATAATCTGTTGTCCTCAGCATACTTGAAGAGACACACACATATGTGCATACGCACCGAGCAGAAGGCCAGACAGTACAAAGTCTCCATGGGCAATGGCACTCCTTACCTGTTAAATCTTGTGTTAGAGTTAACATTACTTGCTCCTTACCGTGGCACTATCTCAAGGCTCAGATAAGGGCTTTAAAGCACTGATCTAACAAAACATGCTTAACTACAGAGATATGAGTATCTTTAAAAATTGATGAGTCCCTGGAAGGTCCATACTCCAAAAATCGAGATTCTGCTTACAAATAGATGGGCTCTGAGTAACAATCTTTAAAGTGCTAATAGAGCAATATGAGTTCTAAAATGAAATTCTTTACTGATTGAGGGCCAAGAGAAATAATTGCCTACCAAATTTACTGTAGTGATTATCACTGTTTGTTTGAAACAAGACCACAATCTATTCCTAATGGGAATGATGGGATCTTCAGGGCAAGGAACGAGCATGGAAATTACTCAAAATCCGTAAAGCTGTCTCCTCTGAAGTTCTTGGAATGACTCCATTCCAAAATGTTTTCTTCTTGTATTATAGGAGCTAGGAAAAATGAACTTCTGAGTTGTAATCCTTGCCCTGTGTAAGAAATAGAAGAATAGAGAGAAAATGTCCCACATGGCAACAACAAAATGAGAATATGGCTGGAGAACAACGATTTCTGTCCATTAACTCTCTGTGTCGCCCAGCAGCCAAGCAGGGAGAACAACTATCAAAGTAACTGCTATTCCTTTTGCTAACATAATGTATTGGCTGTGTCTACATTAGCAAGTGATGCAGCCCATTAGAAGTGGGTCTGTGAACAGCTGCTGCTGAGGACTTGACATCTTCTGGTGTGCATTTGTTAAGTAGCGTGATCTTGTGACTCTAACTTGACAGAGAACAACCTCCTTCCTTGCAAAGTGCAAAGGAAACAAGATGCTTCTTTAAAGCAAAAATGTCAACCAAACTAAACAACCATCCTTCCAAAAGTGAACTAAGAATTCCTGTATTTTCTTTCCAGAGGACGGATAAAGATCATTATTTCTCTTACTAAATTACAAAATTCAAAAGTCCCTAAACACACATCCAAATTCCTGTGAGTTTTTGGTACAGAAAGACACTGTCATCAAGACTTTGTCTCTTAAATTTCTGGTAAAGTAAAAATTCCCTTGTATTTTGTTTTAGCCCATACTACAGCTATCTGAAAGGTCCATTTGCTACACTTGTCTGTTACGTATCTCTGTGTCCAGAACTTCTAGAGCCATTCAGCAAGACATTTTAGCATCAATGAAATTGCTATGCATAAATTAACAAAATAGGTATAATGATAATTTCAAAGTTGCTAGAATGATGCTATGGTTGTGACAGAAAAAGCAAATTTACTCTATTGCACAGGTGGATGAGTTTCTTTTAGCTTGTTCTTTTCTAAGGTTTATAGTGCACTCAATTTAGTGGAGAAAGGGCTTTGCATTTAACCAGACTTCTACTGATTTCATTAATTGGAGTGAGTCTTTATGCAGTTCAGTGCAAGAACTGAGATTTGTATTCATTTTTTACTTCATAAAACATTCTTTCCACACAAATGAGACAACTGTTGCTAAAAACAAGTCAGAAAAGCATCATAATAATTTCTTTAAATGGTTACATTTGAAAGAAGGAGAAAGAAATGTCTTAAATACCATTTTAATATTCATGTTCTTTTCAAGTAGAAACTTTGTGGGCTAGTTAGGTTGTACTGCTTACAACTGCAAAGGTCACATAATAAACCTCAACAATATGTTTGCAGATGGTTACTATCTCTAGAAGTATTAGGCAATAGTATGTAGAAGTGTGATGTTTAATGACTACAGTGCTTACACCATCTTGGAAAGAACTATCTAAAGCTGAAATAAACAGAGGAGGTAGGAGGTAGCATAGAAACATATTCAAAGCAGGTACAAAGAATGCCATGAGCAAAACTAAAATGTAAATGATAACTGCTGAGAAATGGCTTTTTTGATATTTTAAAAGTCTACAAGCAGCATTTGCATTTAAAAGTCTGTAGAAGCGTTGGTAAAGGTTCCCCACATCTGCCTGTAAGTGCCTGGAAGGTTTCCATAAGTGTCACTATGTGGCTAATGCATCTGGCATTGTCCTGCTCACCCTAGATCAGCCTGCAGATGAAACAGGAGAAGCTGTAGCAACTCTGAATTGCACAAGATTTTCCTACTAATAAATTTTCCCATGGCTTTGTCAAGGCAACTAAGTGGTTGGGGCCAGCATGGTGAATGTGGAGCAGCTTCAATCTGCCTTGGTATAACCAACTCTCTGTACCATGTTTCACATACATACGTACATACAGAGGTTGCTCATCAAAATCCTATTCTGTTCATTTTATCTGAACCGGTAATACTGCCCCAGTTGTACATTTACAGACTTAATTTATAAAGTAATGGTGTAAAAAAAAATTATGAGAGTCTATAATATTGCAAAGTGTCTAGGGAGCACATGATTCCACTTCTATTCTGCTGGTCAGTGCTTATGCAAAAGAACAAAAAATAACTACCCTTTTCAAAATTAAAAGCATGTCAGGAGGCTCTGTCTTTGTGGAGACAAGTTTTGTTAATTTTACTGGCAACAGGTTTTTAATTCACATGTTCTTTTAAAACTGACAATCCCAGATAGTTCTTTGGTCTCGAGCTCTCAATTTTCATTTGGGTCATATTTTTGAGAAGGAATCATCTAATGAATGTTTTTCTAACTTTTGCCTTTCAGCAAGAGTATTTGGAATTTTTCCTCTTGTTGCCTTCTCTTTTTTTTTTTTTTTATTATTTTTACGCAAAATGGTTAACCAGATTGTGACAAAACTTTCATTTTAAAACCATCATAGAATATGAACTGAATTTCTATTTCAGTGCATGAGGTTTTTATTAAACAAGTAAATAATAGTCATGTTCGTTTCAACCATATCCTGGGCCTGTTTTTATAAATCACACAAAGACCAAACAGCATGGAAGGAAAAGCAGCATGGAATATTTTTACCCTGTCTGACCTAAATTTATGTATTTTTTAGTTCTTCCAAGAGAAAGAGAAGTGGAATAATTACTCCCTCTTCTCAGTTTCTTTTCAGCTTTCATATTTTAACTGTGTTCTCAGCTGCTTGCATGAGTCATGGAGAGCTGGAAACACGACACCCCCCCCAGTATTATAATAACAGCTTCCTCCTGAGGAGGCCTATGTGTGTTTTGGGTTATACCACTAAAAAGCCACAAAAATCTCCTGGAACCTTCTTTATGCCAGAAACATATATGGGAGCTAATAGAAGTATCTTTAGCTGCAAAAACTGATTACTTATGTATGTAATGAAAATGAAGATATTTAAAGATTTCCATATCACACTGTCTTGGAATTTATGCTATTGTTCTTCAGCATTTGCAGAGATTTCAGACTGCTGTTGACTTTGTACGTTGTTTTGTGTAATGACGGTATTGAATTTCACTGGTCTAGGCATAATTTGGATTTGATCCTGTGATGTTCCAAGAAGCTCTAAAACCCACAGGCTTTTATGAGAACTGGAAGGGCGTTCAGTGCTTGCCAGGCAGATCCGTGCTATTCCAAGTGAACATGTTCATCTTTGTGTGCTCCATCCTATACAGTGTAAGGTATATCCAAACTACATCTCTGTTTGAAGCTATCTATAATATTATATTTAGAAACAATAGAGGAAGCTCATGGCAGAAAACCATTCTTCATTCTGAAATCTCATAACTTTGTTTAGAATAAGCCAGATCCCTTTTTTTTTTGACTCATGTCTAGACTCAGCAGAGTATGTGAACCCAGGTCAAGGATCTTGTGCAGTAAGAGAGGAAAAAGAAAGAAAGGTCAGCTTACTCAAGCATAAGCCAAATTCACTGGCAGGTCAAAGGGATTAATGTACCAAATGTAACAGTAAAAAATGTTTGAAACACATTAACAGAGAATATTGGTATCAAATGTGCCTGTCAGCTCTACTGCATTTATAGGCACATATTATTATGCCTTATACTGCCCTGTTTCATCATGTTAGCTTGAGCTTATCTGCCTCTAACATACAGCTTCAGTCCTAAATTCCTGAGCATAGGGTCAGACAAGGAGTCTGTCATGCTGAAATTACATCTCCCCATCAGAGACTATTCCCTTGCTCACTGGGCTGTCCTTCCTCTTCTCTATATGCATTCTGCTTTTACACCCAACTCTGGTTTTTGCTAGCATTTCAGCATTTGTACAGATCTGACTACTTATCCTGCAGGCAGCCTCCTCTTCCTGCTCAGTACAGTTTACTGATCCTCTGGACAATAGCAGTCTGACTTTAATCAAGACTATGCAGGAAAAGCCTTTCTTCTCAGAGAAAGCTTTTAGACATTACAAGTATTCAGGATTGGTTTACCACATTGGGTAATGAAGCAGAGCTAAAAATACCATATGTTCCTTTGACATTGCCCATTCATTACAATAAATTACTGAAATTTCTGTGACTGGAGAACAAAACATGTTTTATGTTTTTGCTTTTAAGTGAAGCTGTGTATAAAGCTCTTTGCCACTTGGAATATCCTCTTAGTGTTTTACATGAGGATAACAAAGTTTATTTGGAAAATGCGTAGAAGCCTACGGCTTGTTTTCCTCTCATTTTCTTAAATGAATGAGGAGAGATCTTAGAATGTGAGATCACGGAAGCGTAACTGGCCAAATTTTCTCCGTTATGAGAAAAATATAGTGAGGAAATCTGTCGAGACTGCCCTTCAGAACATCACCTCTTATTGGCAATTCGCTGCACTAGAGAAGCAGAAGTCCTTTCAATCATCTTCAAGCTTCCTATGCAATCTGTGCAAGTCTGTTTCAACAACTGAGATAAGATTATCAACGCAAGAGAAAGAACTGACACATAGGACCAGATTGTTTGAAGATGTTTATTTTAAGTCATTTCACATAGTTACATTCACTATTTTAGTTTTTTGAACTCAGAGATATTTTTTTTTCCTCCAGTAATTAAAAGTCTGAAGGCAGACACTCTTGCCTGCACAATAAAAGAACTTACAGTATTTTTAAAAAGTATTTTAAAAAGCCCATAAAAAACTCAGCTAATTTCTTCCTTTCAAGTGCTGAAATGATCTAATGCTATTAATAGAAGATTATTTCTCTGTGGAAAATTTATTCTTCTATTTAAAGCTACTGGGGAAAAGCTTGAAAGAACAAAAATTGTCATTCTGACATCTGGCTATCGGTATAGCCTTTGGATAGTGAGTTCAGATAGTGGCTCTAAAATAAATACACTTCTTTGGAAATAAGGCAGAATGATTGGCGAGACATCCTTTCTCCACACAGTTGCATGTGGTGGCTGCATACTTGCTAGAAGCCCACCCAGCTTGTCCCTTAGTGCTGAGGGAAGCAAATTTGAGGGTATCAGACTGACAGCACTGAAAAACACAGATTGCTTTTCATGCACAGAAATAGGCACAGCTCATGAAGCAGCATAACTTCCCTGTGCTGCTGATCAGCAAAGCCTGACCCTGACCTAAATGGCCCATGATTAGCAGAGCAGGTGTGAGTCTGTCCCCGTGATCTTCCTGCAGAGGTATGAAATTGATACTGGCTGTGATGACATTTTGTGTGGGCACAGGACTAAGAATTCCTGTCACAATAAATCAGCAAACAGAATACCTCCCCAGGATTTTAAGGAGGACATTTTATACCAAATAGCTCATATCCTGCTTCCAGGCACCTGATCTATTAGGCTTTACTTCTTTGACATGTGCTGGTGCTCGGTGATTTTGTTCACATGTTGACCACACGGCCCAGGTGCCGTGCTAGAAATTTACTCTGAAGTTATGGGAGTTACGTGTCTTGAGCATTCCTGGTGGGATCACTAGGAGATCATATTTGCAAAAACACATGGATATGTTACCCAAAACACGCGATTCACAATAAAACCACTAAAACCAGAACAGATTGCATAAAGCTGAAAATAAAATATATCTTATGATTTTGTTCTTTCTTTTGTTTAATAAGGAAATGGAAATGAGATATTTGTAAAATGTACAGCGAAGTATTGTGCTAGAGATGTCTGAGTAACCAAAACTAGCCAGGGTGCTTAAATATCACTGCAGCATTTGTATAGCTGTAAGCTCTAAAATGGAGAGCTAAACCATACTGTCAGTAGCAGGGTGCTGGATGGAAAGAGTTATCAGTTTCCATGATATATGCATGGCATTGAATTAGATACAGCAGCTCAGATTCTCTAACACAGCTTCTTTTCCACACTGTAGAGAAACCCTTAGAAGATACAGACCCGAAAAAGCAGGCCTTGGTTTACAAAGTCTTGGGCTGGTATCCAATAAATATAGTTTTAGCCCCAATGACACAAAGTGCAAATCCAGTAGAAATTCATTCTTCCCTCTCAAATGTGTTAAAAAAATGTTGATCAATCATCTTTGTTCCTGCAAGCTTGTTGCTGGATCAGGTATCATTTGCCTGCGCCACTTGTGCTTTATGCCATAGCAAGCATTGTCTGTCTTCCCACAGTTGGCATCAATCTGGCACAAAAGCACAGAGCTGGCATAAACTCTGTATCACAGCTCTGGCTGATTTGACAGACATATGATCATTTGCCCATGCCTGATCTGGATGAAACTTGTACTGCTGTTAAAAACAATCGTGCACAGATCTGGTGTTAACATCAGCCTCTCATACAACAGCAGAGCCAGTCGGTGCCAGAAGGTGATGTAGAACTATTAGAACATCTCCACCTGCTGCCCCAGCACAGAGGTCTGGGTGGCAAGAAGCAAAATGAGACGTCACATGGTGGCTCTAGCCTCTGCACAGATCACTTCCTCTCAGTGACCTCAACTTTCAACAGCCACTTACGTGCTACACAAACAGCAAGGAGAGTATTTTTGCAGGGCGTGAGCCTGTGCTCTGCAGCTGCATCCAGCAAGGCAGCAGGGTGTTAGAGGAGAGCCCAATTTTCAGGGCAAAATAGACCACCCTCTTCCTCATGTTTGCTTTTCTTTGGTTATGGCTTTGAACTTCAAATGCACGCATGCCCTGCCCTCCCCAAATTCAGTAGATATTCTATAGTGTGTCTGTGTCTAACGAGTATATTTATACAGTATGTATGTATACATGCAATATTATACATTATATTACTTAATTACATTCAAAAAATCTGCAACAAAATTAAGAAGTCTGCTGGTAATACGGATTTGATTATAAAACAGCTACTTCTCATGTAGGTCAGACCAAGAGAGGGTTTGGGAGCTTGATTTTAGGGTGGCATAGTCAGCATCAGAGATATTCTAAATCCAACTAAGCTACTTAGTAGAACCCAGTCTAGCAGAACCCACTGCAAAGTTTGACTAACTCAGCTGTGCTGTTTCTAACCCACTCTCAATAATGCACATAATTTGTCCTAGTAGCAGGTATGATGACTTTCAAATAAAACAAGATAAGGAACAAGTTAGAAGTTAAATTTTGGCATCTAGTAGAGTGCTGTCTTGAATGCTCATATTTATAACACCTGAGTGCCTAAATGCTCTCCTCACCTTTCCAGGTATTTTTTCCCATGCTTTTTTCCTCTGATTTTTGTTTCCTCTCCCCCGCGCCCCCTCCTGGGGTTGGCAGAAGGGCAGTGCTACTTCGTATTTCATCAACATTAAAAGTGAAAAGCTTTGACAGTTAAGCACCTCCCAAGCTAAAACTGGCAACGTCAGCTGAAAAAAAACCAAAAATTGTTCCTGCTTCAAACTGCAAACTTTTCTTATTTGTTGAAAATGTTCCAGGGTGGCTGCAGGGTACACCGAGCCTGCCTAAAGGCAGGTTTAATTTATGTTTTGACCATTTAAGAAGGAAAACATCTCTCTTCCTCCATGATGCACTTTGGCACTCAGCAAATAAACTTTACCATGGCAACTGTAAAGCCACTTGAGACATACAAACTCTTCAGCAAAGTGGTCCTCGGCATCTTGTTCTACAAACTAGCCTGGAGAGCCTATAGTCATTAAAAATGATAAAAACCCCACATGAAATAGCTTAGTATCATGTATTATTATAACATTTTCCAATTTTTAGGTTAATATAACAACCGAGACTTACATAATACTCTTTTGTAAGTATACACCCAAGTGCTTTACAAAGGAGGAAAGCTAAAACACAACGTCTAGAGTGACATGTCTCACGTTGAACCAGTGCTGGAAAGAGAACCTTCACCGCCGAATATTGGTCCTGCACTCTGCTTTTTAGCTTCTTTAGCTAAATCCTGCAACCCAGCAAATTCTGACTGCAGTCAAAGGCCAAGGAAGTTCCACAGAGTTGCTCAGTGGCATGATATATCTTATCTTGCTATAAACATGACAGAATTCTGAAGCTGTGAGGTCAGTGCTGTCTGGGGTGAGTGCAAGCTGAAGGTGCATGAATAGATAATGTCCCTGTTTTCCCAAACAGACCTGAATGGTGTGTGGAGTGACTGCACTGACAGTTGCAGAAAAATATTTTCAATGGTTGTAGTGTGCAGCTGTACATGAAGTATGTGCATATTTAGACCTAATTTGATATAGAGTTGCCACAGCTGTAGGTATGAATCATATAATGGCTGGCCAGTTCTGGCTACGTACATGTAACCACTCAGTTACACAAGCCAAACCAAGGATTGCCAATATACACCTTTTTGCAGATTCGTTTAATCATTTCTCTTTGACATTGTGGCCTTAGATTCAATGCAAACAGAAGGACAACTTCACAGTTCTCACAATTTGCAGAATGAGACCTTGCTATACAAGCATAATTTCTTGCCATGATTTTTCTCAAAATAGATTAATCTTTGTAGAAAATGAGAGCAGAGGCTAATGAAGGTTGAGGCACAGATGGGATAGCACCAGTAGTTACTTCATACAAACACAGCAAAGTAATATTTTCTAGCATGACATTTAATAAAATCAAGGCATACTGACATGCACAGCTACAGGGGAATTTATTCTGAAGTCAAACATGATGCTGCCTGGCTGTCTTCGGTGGAAATACATGACACATGGTCTATCTCATCTCACCTTCTTCCATTTAATCACACTGTTAATGAGCAGAAACATAAAAAGTAAACAGTTCCTTTCTCCTTTACAATAACACTAATTTTCTTTCTACATTTTTAATTTGTAAAACCAGAGTTCATTTTTAGACCCCTGTTCAATATTTCATTCAAAGAATCCACAAGCATCTTCCAAATGCTTTTTTGAAGCTTCAGCAGTGTTCATTCATGTACTGATAAGCAATACAAATTTCCTGGGATTTTCTTCCCTCTCAAACAGGGTTCTGTCTTTCAGGGCAGGGGGAAGGGTTGTTTCTTGGTTTGCTTATGAATCCAGCTCCATTCCCAATTGAGAGGAAACTAAAAGCTATGTGGACCAGAATACAGCTGCACTCTGGGTAATTTATATATTAGCCCCTCATTTACAGATGGTCCCTAAAACCTAAATGTTATTCAGGGATTTTGTTGCTTTCTATCATTAATTTTGAATAGTGAATAATGAACTATGAAAAAAAGTAGCCTAGTGGGAAAAGCATCTAACTGTGTTTTAATAGTTATGGAATGACAGATATATGTTTGCACCCTGATATATGTGCAAATAACAGTAGCTGGCATTCGTAATGGCATTTGGTAAGTAGCCACGCTATTGTATGCTTGGAAGAAAATAATCTGGCGTGTCTTTTGGCATAAATTGCCTTCTGAATAATCACAGAGTGCATACCCACAGTAAACACCTGTACTAAAGAAGGCCAAACCCAGTTTCTTCACCTCAAACTATTTAAAATCATGAGTCAGAGATCCAGAATCACAAGATTGATTTACTTTAAATTTTATTTTGCCTTTAAGGACTCTCTAGCTTAATGGCTGCTGCCTCATTTCTTGTCTGCAGCCAGGAAGATTAAAAAAATGTTCAGCTTTTTACATGAAAACTCAAGATTCTTCGCATCTTCCCAATTCTGGAATTTTATAATCCCAAATTCCAAATGGGATACTCACTATAAAATTACACTAGTTCACAGCTCTGCACATCCAAAGGTGTTTTACCTATGCTATCAGTTCATTGCAGGCAGCAGAAGCTAGAGCTGGAGAAAATATTCTAGATAAAATTTTTCAGTGACACCTTTGAGTTGAAAAGTAGCCTTACCCTCCACCAGCAAAAAACCTCTGATTAATATCTTTGTTATGAAACTGTTTCGACTTCCTTCAGTTTAACAAAGTATGAAATGTTGAACATTTCCTTCAAACAGAAATTTTAAAAATACTTTTTCAGAACTGCCAGCATAGTAAAATATCAGTTATTCATACAGCCCCAAGGATCTCTGGATTTGCACATTGTTGCAGTTGTTGTCTCATTTTATTCATTATGATTGTGTTTTACTGTGCTAATCTCTCTGGAGTATAGCAATTCTTGCCTTCCAGATGATTGTTAAATGCTGTTTGAAAGGGAATTATCACCTATCTTCCATCTTCCTGAGAGGAATAAGAAAAACTGGGAAAAGCTGTTGTTATCTGGGGTAATGGGACAGCTGGGAGGGTCCTGCTGTTCTTCTCTGCTTTGCGCAGCCATTTATAAGTGACTTCCAGTGGCAGTGCAGGTGTTACATGCCAGTTAGAGTCTACAAAGGGAACTGTGAATATGTCTATTCATATGTATATGAATATACACAAATAGGCCCAGTCCTATTTCTCTGGCACTGAAAATGAGGAAGAAGGCTTTGGGCTTGCTGACATAGGGAGGGAGAGTCCGTTGCCTGTATTACTATTGCTAGGTGTCGGAAATGTAACATTGTCTTGAATATTGCCTCCTTCCCATCCATTTTTTTTCAGTGGGAGAGGAGCAAGACAAAAGGAGAAAATTCTGGGATCTCCTTGGCTGTCTGGGTTTTGAACCATTATGGTGCCTGTGGATCAAATTGCAATGCTTATTCTCTAGAAGTGAAAATGAGAAATTTGCATTCTTCAAGTTTCTGATACTGGAATATATTCGTTCATCTTCCAAAGCGCTGCCCAGGTAGTATGGTGCTTGGTGATCATGCCCAGATAATCTTGCAGTAGACTGAGATCTACCTTTAGACAAAAATTTAGTACTGCAAAAATAACATTAGGGTCTGGTAGTTCAGTTTTCTGTGAGTGACAGAGCTTATTTCTTCTTGAAGAACATTGGTATTAATAGATTTTGGAAACAGACAATAGAAATTAATTAATTTTCTGGCCCACATGGTTATTCAGGAGAACTTGGTAAAGTGAGTCATAAAGGCTCAAAACCCCATGGTTTAATTTAAGTTACATGACTTCTAAGCAAATCTCAAGATTTTCTGGGGAGGGAGGTGAACTTTCTGCAGAAAGAATTAAAGAACAGGGAAGAACTGGGGAAGTAAATCTGAAGGGCTTTGGTGCACAAAATCTGGAGAAAGCAGCACAAGCAGTCTCAAGGGAAGAGGGGATGGCAGTGACCCAGGCTTTGTATTTGAATCCTGTCCTTAGTTTTAGTTTTAAAGTAATACTTGGCAGCAAAGTTATAAATACATAGATCAACTAGAAGCTGAAGGTTTAGAAGGGGCTGCCCGCCTTAAATATTACAGGTAAACTTCAGGTTAGTCACATGTGACATTTTCCTTTCAACCACTGTGAAACAGGCGAAGCTGAGCATTTGTTGTGCCACTAACAAGTTACGGGATATTTAAACAAATCATCAGGTCAGGTTTCTACTATTTCATTACATTACTTTTGAAACTGACTCTGATTTTATATTGTAGGCCTATATATTCCCTGAAATACATTCCTCTGCGTATGTGGAGCATGAAAAATTAATTCCATTAACAGGTATTCTTTAACTGCATCTCTAGAGTTCAGTGAGCCTGAATTACACCGCATTTTCCAGTATCTTTCTAATTTTGTATGTTCTAGATAAAAACCAGTTTCCTTTAGAAATCATTGCCCTCTTCTGTATAATGGCAACAAGAGAGGAAGAGGATATTGAAAAGTTCCTCATCAGCATAAATAAATGAAAATCCTCACTTCATAGAAGCCAAGAGGAATGAAGCTGCTGTTAAATGTTTTAAAAGGAACCTAGAGGCAAAGATGACCAAAATGAAGCTCCCCAGTCCAAATACATTAGCAACTCTCTCCACACTTGTATTTTTGAATGTCAGATAATCTATTAAAACTGAAACATCTTTGAAGGTAGTGTGGCTGAAGAAGGGATTGTGATGCAATCTATTTAAATAATGGGAGATCACATTTGCAGTTCTGTATTTGGAGGTTAAAAATTCAGCTGTTAATAAGGCCAATCTCGTATTTCTACCACAACTGTCTCTACTCCAACTCCTTTTCTTTTTGTCATCTCTTTCTATATTTGCCTGATCATGCCTAACTTTGCAAAGGTTTCAAAGGTTTGCAAAAATTTCACAGCAGTGATCCTGTGTCATCCAGCAAGGGAGATCTATGTACACTGTTTATAAACTTACACAGTTCTACTTGCTGTATAATAGAAAATTCATGTTTAATTAGATATTTTTGTTTTTTCATTATCTGTCTTGCATGCATAATCATCATAACTGTGCCCATGGGTAGATTTACAGCTGTATATATAAACTGGACTGAGGCATCTGCTTGCAGATCTTCTCTGTAAATCTGGAGCTGGATATGTAAGAGCAAGTACATTACAGACAGCCTTGATAGGTATAATAAAGCATCACGTACACCTACATTGCAGAATGGAGAGAAAGAATTCCTCTACTCTGAAGGAACTCAGCTTAGGAGCTGAGTGATGCTGAGTAGAACGTGAGGGAGAGCCCTGGGCAAAAAGCAGGGAGGTGCTTCCAGGAGCTGCTGTGGCTCAAGGTACCTGGATCCCCTTTCTCAGAACTCAGTGGTTTTGCACTGCATAAGAGGCAGAAATGATGTGGTAAAACTGCCCTGACCTTTCATCAACTTCTCATCCTAGGAAATGCCAGCAGTAGCCCCCCTGACCTGCCTGGCTTAGCGGTGACTGGCTGGTTAGGTGGGGAACGGCTATGCTGCAGTTGTCACAAGCCATGTGCTTCCCCAGGCAGCAGAGTTATCCTATGGGTGGTGTTGCAAGCCAGAGAGTTCTTGTGGGAAGGCAAATCTCTAATGCAGGGTGCTGAAATCATAAGTGTGCAGCAGGGACCTGCGTAGAATGTACTGCCCTACCCACTCGTTCTGCTGGGTAATGTCAGGTTGTTCTCAGCTGATGTGCAGAGCCTCCCCTCGGGCTTTCGCTCTACTAACATTTATGGCTCATTATTTTATTAGGGAATTAACAGTTTTTTCTTTGCTGGATGCTGTTATACTATCAGGTTTGTGTTGTTCCTTTGGCTTGTGATAAGCAAAAGCTCTCTGACAAAGTCAGTCATCTTTCCAGCACATTTTGGGCTGGAAGCTGTTCTGTTTATGACAGTCCCCAATAACAGCTTGCAGCACCCTCACCCAGGTTGGGTCGCCTGCTGACCAGGTGAAAGGATTCTAACAACCCCCTTTTCACACTTCCCTTACTTGTCATTTCAAAGATGCATTATTTATTTGTAATGACATGTGGCAACATAGTTGCTAAATGCTTGGCAAAAATAATTGTGGTGTTGCTATGACTGAGAGTGGTTCATAGCAGAACTAGCTTTGGCAGATATATCAGGAAAAAAACGTTGCTAAGGGGCAGCTTACTTGTTTTTCAGTAAATCCTTACCAGGAAAGATTAATTATTCTTCTAACACATCCAGTGTTGCCAGCTCAGGATTCTACCCCAAGTTATTAAGGTATTTGTGCTTCAGTGTGGGATCTTTTCCCAGAAAATTATCCATAAATTGGACACTATTTAAATTTCTTGCCTAACTTTTCATACAGCCTGTCTGTGCGCATGGGCCAAGATATCCCCAACCTGGGAATACTGTTGATTTTTTTTTTAGTGAAGTCCTGCTACTGACTTGAGCAACCTGTTTTCTCCTTCTGGGCTTCATTTATCCTCTTTGAGTAAAAGGACACAAGTAATTTAATTTACTGTGAAAGGTATGACTACCATTTGCAATGTCCATTGGATTCTTAAGGTAATGGGTGGGTGTCTGCTTAATAGAGAGCACATTTCTGGCAGTTGTTTTGGCAGGAGGATGCCTTCCCTGTGACAGGAGCATTTAGCGCCATTTTAGGCAAAGAGAAACCTGGTGGCTTTAGAGTCATGCAGTGCTAGCGATCAAAAATGAGAAGGATGCTCCGAGTTTCTAATGTGATCCTGTTCTCCTCATTTGGTCAAATTTTAATTTCTGAATGCCAACCTTTTCCCTGCAGTATCTCCTTAACTTCCCTATTGACCATTCGTGGTATTATTTTAGGACAGCTTTATCCTGAGTTAAGGCCGTGTATTTCACCTGGGTTGAGGCATGTTGTAGGCATCTTACTTTTTGGACTGTGTATTTTAGGGTTTCCTTTTTTACCTAATCACCACATTCTTATGTAGTCCCACTTCTAGAAATTAAGTACCTGTATGTTGGATGCACTGGGGCTCCTGTCCCTCCACAATTGTGTTTTGGCTGTTACCCACTTAAACCCTTTTGAACTGAGTCCTCAGCGCCACTCAAGATGAAATTCAGAATGGTATCTTTTCTTGTGGGTTCTAAGATTAGCTGTTTGATGAAGCAGTCATTTACTGTGTCCAAAATTATTTATCCCTAGATCTTGTCCTGAAGAGGCAGTGACCCAGGATATATGAGGGGAGTTGAAATCTTCTATTATTGATACTTGCCTGTAACTTACAGCTTCTCCTTAAAACTTCAGCTCCTGAAGTCTTGCAAATTTTTTTCATTAAAAACTGAAATTTCCAGAGTCACATTTAAGTCTGTTTTGTTCACTCGACATATTTTTTCACTGAGACGGTTATGCAAATATTAACAACCTCTGTAAACAAGAAGAAACTGCACAGGAGAAATGCCTCCTTAACCTCATCCCTGAAGAGCCATTTGGAACAAATGGCTGTGTGCATAATACAGTTTTTTCTAATTAGCATCTCTGTCAATAAGCCACTTGGGTATATTTGATATGCTTTTATCTTAAGATTAAATTTACATTTGCTGCTAGGTAGCTCTGGATTCTTCATTCTTGTTTTAGATCTCTGTCATAACATTATTTTGTGATCACTACTTGCAGCAAGGCAGCTCCTATTTGTATACGGCTCAGGTTTATCTACAGTGATGGGCTCTACGATCATGCCAAAGAAGTATTTTTTTCACAACTTGCCTCTTAGAATTAGAAAATTACTGTTGTAAAAGTTGCAGAGCAGGGTTTGGGTTTTGTTTCTTTTTGGAGCTGTATAACTCCAAGGTATAAGCTGTAAAAACAGGCAAGAAAATAATTGATAAATAAAAGTGCCTTTCTGAAGAGATCAGAATTAAAATATTCCAAAAAAAAGGGGTTAGTCAAACTTTACAAGACAAGACTGAGGCACAGATTTTAATGATTTTTCCAAAGTTTTGCAGAACTGGATATGGACCAAACCCTTTCCTTGGTCCAGTATTCTAACCACAAAACTTTTTCCTACCGCAGAGAATTAAGCACTTTCAAAATCATTTTTCAAGGGCAGATTCACAATCAGTGTTATAAATTGTTACAGATCTTATTAAATCAGTTGATCTATTGTTACTTATATCAGCCGAGGATCTGCCACAGGACCTTGCAGTAAAAAATATGTAAGTAAAAAAATGCACCAAATGAAAGTGCTTTCATAAACATTAGAAATAGATAGTAAAAGGATTTCCTGTGTAATGAAAAATTCCATAAATTTCAAAATTTTAATGTTCAAATAGAACCTTTTTTTCCAATTCCTGGAAACAATGAGAAAATCTTCCCAGGTCACAATAGGAATTGTTGTCTAAATCAGATCAGTGATTCATTTAATTCAGTTAAAACATTTTCACTATTAGGTTCTTTACCAGCTGCTGTAGTGAAAAGGAAGTCTTTATTCTGAAGTCCAAAAAAGGGATGAAAAATGTCATACCATTGCAAAGTTACCTCTCGTAGACATGGCTTTTGGAGATTAGAGATAGAAAAAGCAAACCGCAACAATAAAGCAAAGTGACTGTTACAAATCAAACTGCAATCTATTTCAGTTCACCACACAGCCCTTTGGGATTTTCATACCTTATGTGCTTAATCAGATTTCTGAGGATGTCCATGCATTAAGAAAAACATTTCTGTTTCCCCAGGTTAGTAGATTTCTTCCTCCAAACAACCTTGTACTCCACTCTCTCTTTTTACCACAAAAGCCAGTTAAGTGTTTAGGTCAAAACCACAGAACAGGAAAATACTAAAGCAAAATTGGAAATCTTTTATCCACTCTCAGCTGAGATTTATTCACCTCTAACACTACAAGGAGAGTGAGGAAAAGCGTTCCAGTCACGCAAGTGAGAAGTTGCATTGGGTAGTTGTCACTGTGACAAGACCATGCTGAAGTAAATTCCATGATGTTACTCATATGAGGTCTACTATGAATTAACTTCTTTTCAACCCTCCAAAAACTACATAAATCACATTCTGTTACCTCAGGGTTGCTTTATAATTGCAAAATAGTGCCAGATTTCCAGCAGAAACAAGGGGTTGGTGGTGGAAAAGTATTTCCACACATTTGAGATCCATAAATTAATCAAGTATCATTTATCAACTCATAATTTCAATTATAATATTGCATTCATAGCATGTTCTTGTGGATAACATTTAATGCTTACAACATAGCCACTATAGATTATTATAGGTATCAGGATTGGTGCTACTAGGAATTACATGAAATAGACTCATTCTATTGACTAATACTATAAATCCAATGGCAAAACCCATATTGTTCATTTAAAGGGAGATTAAAATATTTTATCTAGGTTTACTGAAAAACGATGTTGCCCCCAAGAGCTACTGAAAGTCTCCTTAACCCTTTAATATGTATAATTTAACTTCTTTTTTAAAGGGTGGTCTTAACCTGGGTTATTGCAGTGCTACACTTCCCAACATTGCCTCAGAAACCATTCAGTGGGAAAAAATGAAGGTCAAGCGGCTGACTGCAGGATGCTGAACTACATGTGGGAATGGAAACAAATAGCTAAAAGCAGAACAACTTCTTGATTGGTTTTGCCTACAAAGTGTATGTCCTAAACTTTGTCCTGTGCTTAGATTTAAGAGAAGAAAAATTGTGCCTGGGAATGGTGAAGTGTAGGATTAGAAATACAAAGGAGAGAAAAATCTGGAGCCAAAATTTCAATAGAGACAAAACTCAGCTGGAGAAATTTAAATGGAAAGAAAAAAGTTAAACTCAAAGCACACGGTCATCCAGAGCCTCAGATGGAATCTGAGATGTGAGACCACTCTTTCTCTATTGGAAAATACCTGATGGGTGTTGGTAAACGTTTCATCTTCATTCCTGTCTGCTGGTTCAGTTCAGTTACCCTGCTACTCTCTGCAGTAGATCTACTGGCTGAAACACTGCTGGCGACAGTGATGTCGATCTGTGTGGCAGAAGGTCTGGGGCTGTTTTGATTTATATTCTGAGGTCACTACTAGAACCCATACATGCTTGGTATTGGCTGCATAATCTTAATGCAATATTCTATAGTCATTCACTGAGAAATTGTACGATGGCTTCGCTGCAGAAGTTGTGAATGGGTCAGGGAACTGTAGGAAAAGGTAGATGGAGAAGGCCTTGGAGAGCTAGGTTCCATCTCCTACCCCTGCCAGACTACTTGTGAGGGAAAGAAGTAATTTAAACATCTTGAAACTATGGTTGACATGCAAATCTTCAGGTAGGTAAGAATCCACAAGACAATTTAGTAGACATTATTCCCTAAGCATGTAACACTCTGCCTGATCAAATGGTTCTGGAAAATCATAGTGTCAAGTGAAGCGGTCAAAATTAGTATTTTTAAATCTCTCTCTGATGCTCTGCACACTCTCAGCTGTGTAAGGTGGACACACCAGCCCCACACTGCTTGGGGCTTTTGTGGAGCAGGTACTGTAGTGATAGGCACTATAAAAAAGGCTTCTGAATGTATTAATACTTCTGGCTTCATAGATTACTGGAGAAAAATGTGTGTGATCATGCACTCAAAGGCTGCATCATAATGCATATGCACAAGAAACCAAATGAAGGTTGCATAGGCAACCATAATTCTGTCATTTCTTAAGTTTTTAGTGCTTGCCTTTAAAATCTTAACAATGTGCTCTTAATATACTGCCTTTCCAGTATATAACATGTAATTATCTGAAATTACGTATGTGATGTTTTCTCAGTATCTGGAGAACATTTTGTTTTGTGCTTTAAAAGGATCCCGAAGAATAATCATTATTTAACTAAAACATCTTTGGCTTTCTTTTCACTTTGCTTTTGTGTGGAACTCACAGAACAGCTTTCCCCATACCACATGAATAATGTGTAGGAAGAGTGAGAGAGGAAGGGAATTGATGACTTTTTTTTTAAGTATGTGAATTTAATTTCACCAGGCACTTTATTTCAATCATAATGCACATCCAAATTCATTAAAAAAAAAAGAGATCTCCTCCTGAATGCTTCAGTATGTTGTTTTATACGTTATTGAAAACGTTCATAATTTGCAAAATAATACATTTCTTTTCAACTGATTTGTTCAGTTGTAGGTTGAAATCAATATACGTTAATGTCTTAAGTACTAGGTAGCTAAAAACATCCTGCATCTTCAAACTATACAGCAAAATACAATCATAGGCATGCTGGACAACTGTTAGATTACCTGACCAGATGTAAAAGTTTCATAAAAATAAACTTTCTTACACTCCTGGATGTTTTAGAGTAACTGTTTTTCTCAACAGTGCCAGGAGGAAAGAGACCAGCTATCCAACACACGTCTAAACTAAAAAGCATTGTGACACTTGCAGTGGGAAAAATTCCCTATTCCCTGCCTCCCCCCGCTTCTCTGCAACATAACTGGAGAAAGAAATCCCTCTCCTTACTGAAAAAGTGTACATATCAACACTGAAATGAAGCACGTGTAATGGACCGTTATGCAATTAATCTGCCAGCACCACCACTGATTCCTGGTTTTGAAGAATACATTCATGGTTATGACATGTATGATTTTCAGAGCACAACATATGAAAGAACAATCCTACTTTTTTCACCTTAAAGAGAGTCAATTGATTTTGTTTTTCTGCATTCCTAATGATCACAGAGATAAGACATTCTGGCACATCGTATCACAAGCAAAATGTCATAGGAGTCCTGCTTCCTTAACTTTAAAAGCTAGCTGCATAGCCTCAATATAGAATCTCAGAAATATTTAAAAAATGTCCAAAGCTTTAGAGTACATAATATCCACTCACCTCAGTTAAAACTCCAAGTAAATATGATAGATCAGTATAACAAGATAAGGCATCAGTAGCAGGAAGTACTTATCCATTTTTCTATTCATTTCTTCTATTCCTTGCTACTTACCTCAGAGTGCTGCTGTTGCTTGGAGCACACAGAATGCGGCAGCTCAAGCCAAGGAAGAAAACGGTTATTTCCTTTCACCCTCTGTTACTGTTCTCCCATGAAACTCCTTCACTTTTTTCTTTTCAAGTTGCATAGGAATACAAGGATGGACCCTTTGGGCTCTATCCAGGTCTGTTTATATTATGTAAAACAGATGAATGCATTTCCTATTTTAACCATGAAAATCATGTCTTCACTGACAGGCGCCTGGATCATTAATAGTATACTGTATGCAACTGCGAAAACCCACGTAATGCTCGGAACCGGGCTCACTTTTCTAAATGAAGAACCAGATGAAAATCTGCAAATCAACTTCTCTCGGTTGCAGAAGTTTCTCTTTTTCTCTCCTGTAGAAGAAGCTGGATGTCACTGTTTAACCAATATGGATTTTTCATTGGAAATGCTGGAGGAGACCTCTAGACTCGGTTTAACACCAGAAACAAACACATTGGAGATGTTTTGGTCGTTAAAGTGCCTCTAACCCCACTGTAACTTTCAGTCAGCTACCACATCAAACCTGTGATTCCTTTCTCCCAAGGCAATTTTGTCTTATAGCACTGTCAGCAAACTGCTTCAGCGCTGTTTGAAAAGATTCCAGCTTAAATTACAGTAGTGAAAGCCTGTTCTGGGCTTTTCCCTTACTATTTTTTTCTAGAATATCTAAATTTCATATTATTCCCCACTCAGTCTTAACCATACTTCCCAGAATGCAGGAAAACAGTCTTTCCTTCCTGCAATCCTAAATGCCTTCATTAGGGAGACTTAACACTGAAGTGTTTTAGAAAGGCAGATGTTCTAGATTTAAAAGAAACAAGAAAGGACTCTGTGAACAGCTGCATTGCTCTCAGCTTCACGCAGTCATATCTCAGAATGGTTTTGTACATTATTTTGTCACTGGGAACATATTATTACCATCTAAATTTAAAAACACTGGCTTTCTTGCAAGAAGGCAAAAGCAGACTTAAAACCACAATGACTGTTCTCCTCAAGTATTCTATGCCGATGAGGCAGAAAATAAGATCAAAATGAAAAACAGTTCTTGTTTGAGATCCTTGCTTGCAAGGTGTCTGTACGGAGGTAGCCAAAAACAGAGGTACAGGAATTCTTGCACACTTTCAAATATAATCACTATTCACAGTTCTTTGCTGAAATCTGATTCTGCAGCTGCTTGAGATCTTTGCTGACTGCTCAGAAATATCTTGTCCCTACTATTGAGCAGCATTAGTTTACATCTGTTAGTAGATTGAAATGCTGGACATTAAACCCATGTTTCAAAGTTATAATTTTTCAGCTCTAAAGGAAAATATTTTTAAAGTAAACCAAACACTGCCTGCTTCTGTAGATATTAGGTCATGTAATTCTTGAAGTAGTGTTCTGGCAAACAGTTCCACCTCAGAGAACTGAGCATACCTCTTGCTCTTAAAATGGCTAGTGAACTTCCAAAATTCAGGGAGAAAATCTAAACAAATTTTCAAAAAATCTTATTAATTCAACTAAATCACAGTCTTTTTTGCCCCATGGAATATATATGTTAAATTTTTTTTTTTCTTTTACTGAGTCTTCTTAGGCATCTTCTACAACCACCCACATTTATTTTCCAGAATAGTTTAGTCAGTGACTGAATGATCCATTGCAACTCAGGTAAATTGCTTGTTCTGAAAAAAGTGCGCTAATCATATGGATGATATAAGGTCAATTTATTTTAATTCAATGGCCATGTGTAAAACAGAGGCATAGACTTTCAGCCATAAATCAGACTTCAATGGACAACCTGTTACTTATTTCCTGCAGGGCACTTTAAGGAACAAGTTGAATGAAGTACTGTTTCAATGACTATTAACACCACTGGGAGTCTTTTAATTAATGTCAGTGGAATAACTTAGGTCAAAAATTATGTGTATATATGTATAAAATATAGTTATATCTGTATGTTCTAGCTAAGGACTTCCTTACATTTTCTGAGTATAATTTTTGCATTTCAGCAGTATCTGATTCTCTCTAGAGGGGGAGCCAGCCCAGAAATCTGGGAAGTTTGCTTGTTGATAAATCTGGGTTTCCAGATTGTCTTTATGTAATTACACCTGTAATGTGACAAGAGATTAAATATCCCGGAGAATTAAATGCAATGACAAGTGGAAAAAAAAAAATCCAATTTTTCTTTTAGTATTTAGTAGTTTTCTAGTGAGCATTATCCTGACCCATCCATCAGTATCTGGCCATTAATCTAATTGTTATTCAGTAAGTTCTTCCTATTATAATCTCTCAGGCATGTGCTGCAAAGTCTAATAATCTTTTTGTGTTGTATCATAAGAGAGAGAAGGATGTTGAGTCATCTTGTAAGCCTCTTCACCTTGTTTCTGGCAAGAGTAGCCTTTTCTGAATGATTCCTGAATGGAGGAATGCTAAAATTGGGCAGGTAAATAAGTCTCTGATCAGACTTCTGGACAGCTGGGTAAAGGAGGGAAAAGTGTAAGGTAAAGTTGAAGAAGGAAAAGGACAAACATCCTCATATATAAAAGTGTGCTTTCTTGCTTGTATTGAATTCCTTAGTTAATTTAAAAAAAAAAAAAAAAAAGACAATGACTATCTCACCATTCTGTGTACAAAATTCATCCCTTCTACTTACTGGAGTTCTGGAAAAAACTATGACAACCAAAGGCCTAACTTTCAAATATAAATAAAAAATACTAAGCAAAATCTCTTTTAAAAATTAGACACTGACACAGGAAAGGTCCCAAACATGTGCTTAAATTTAAGTACGTAGTCTTAACAAGTTTAATAGGCTTCACCTGTCAATGAGATGCCTTATGCACAAACATGCTTCTTTCAGTTTTAAAACCACATTTGCTAAGCTTCCTAATACTTGAAATTTAGGCACACAAGTTTGACAATCTGGCAAAAGCTTCTTAAATGTTTTGCTGAAAAATAAGACAGATCCTTTCTGGTCTAGAAGTTTATATGAACCATCACTGTTTAGGCCAACAGAAATGGTTGTTAACCAATGGAGTTGTGCCATGGCCACACAGGAAGTGTTGGAGGGATTTTGAGGCTGACTGCAACAACAAAGGCAAGTGGAAACTTTTGATACAGGACTGAGCTAACAAATGAAAATATTGAGAAAGTTGATGTTTTGTACTCTTGCTGATGGACAAAATTCCTACAAAGCTTGGAATGGCTTATTTTCAGATTCAGATTCTCCATTGCCTAAATAAAATAGAGCTTTTCCTCCTTAACAGGACCCAGACTTTAATCTTGCCTTTTTGCATGACACTCAGAACTCTCATTTTTACACTCCCATATATGAAGCACCTCCAGCAACTTACACTGCAGGAATAAATAATCTCTGCAGTGAATTCATGCCTTTTTAAAATACCTCTTTAAGAATCTGAACTCCCTTCATACACTTCATACACTTTGACGTTCTCCATATAGTGGAGAACTAAGCTTTTGTTAAGCTTGTCATAGCAAACATACTTCAAGTATGTGAATTTTGTAAAGCACCCTAAATGTTTCATGTAAAATTGTGTGCATGCAGTAATAGTTTTAGATATAATAGTCTACATTTCAGCTGTCAGTGTATTTCTGTGTTTGAAGACATTCATTTATTTATGAGGTCATAGATCTTCTTTGGACTACAGCTAAAATATAAGGTATTCTTTGCTGGTAACAAATGGTGTCCCCTTTCACTAAAGTTGGGCAACATTCCATCTTCCAATGTTTTACTGTGCAGTTTATTTAAGTTTTTCAATAAAAAGAGATTGCTATTGACGTAGCACAAACTTAGCATACAAACCCCTGTAAGGATACTGAAAAGCTTGTTTCTCCATCGAGGAAGGGGTGGGTGGGGCCAAACTGGCTAAGCTACCACTTGAAAATCCAAGGTGTTTTGCTTCCAATTCCTGTTTTTCAAGAAAAAATGACCATGTGAAAATGTGTCTGTTTATCAGAATGCTCAGTGGTAATTTTAGAACTCTTCAAATAGAAACAGTAGACTCTCTGAAACACACTGAAGAAAAAATGGCATTTGAGGAATCCCTCTTAAACAGGTTTTAAATTAGGTGAAATTAGGACTATAACTTATTCAGTATTTCTTAAATACTCATAAATTGTGTTTGGACTCAGTTTTGAGGCTTTCTTCTATCAGATTTAATGAATACCTATAGAAGAGGCATATTCATAAAAATTGAAAGCAACTGCTCTTTAAACCAGAAACCTTGAGATTAGATGTAGAAAGACTCTAGAATAAAGCATTTGTTCTCCTATTGTCATGAACCTGGAGAAACCCCTCTTATTTTAAAGCCCTTTTCATATGAATACACTTAACATGCTTGGAGTACTTTGTTACTACTTCAATAATTAACATTTGTAACCTTTTCTGATTTGGAATTAATGTTGTAGTTAGTAGAAAAAGAGAGACCAGATATTCCAATATATTCATGGAAGTATCTTTAAAATGTCCTAAAAAGTATTTTCAAAAGATAGAAATTGCGTATGCCACTATCCCTTTGTCTCTTGATCAGCCTTAATTAAGATATTTTTTGGTTTTAAATGTGGCAATAAGTTCCTTTTGTTTTCTCAATAAGACTTTTTGTCATTTTTAATTTTTATCAGCTGTCATAAAAATTTGTTGTTAGTGTAAGCAATTTAATGGTTTACTGAAAGGTTGTTATGCAACTGAATTGTATAAAGTCCGGTCCAAGCCCAGAAATTACTGTAAGGGGGAAACAGTGAAATGGTGAAAGGCTGAGAATTTCAATACATTTTCTGTTTGTATTTATATCTTTTATATGTGATTTTGTGTAGGTACTCTCTTTGTTACCCTGTGAGGGTAAGAGGGAAGAAAAGATTAGGTACCTCATGTTGAGGGGTCAGGAATAGATAGCTGCTGCCTATTCCCAGCACAGTCAAGACTCTACAGTCGTAATTTAGCCAATGGGGAACATGCAGTACCATATCTGTTTTACATACGTCTGAAATGATTATTTCAACAGTACACCATTGCTAGCTCCATTTCAATGTTAGTTTTTCAGTTAGTTTTTCAAACAGAAGCCACTCACTGTAATGCTGAGCTATTATTAAAATCATTAAGTCTGGTCTTAACTGCGTAGGCGAAGAATGATAAATGCAGTGTTCCAACTGCACCAGTGTCAGAACTCTAGGGCTTTCTGTCAATACTCATTATAATCCTGTAAATGAATACAGTGGATGGGAAATAGTATCAATTGGTAAAGCTGTCATTGATACAGCTTATCAGCTACTGTGACAGTATATACAGCTATTCTGAGTGTGAGGATGAGGGTGCAAATAATGCAAAGGCCAGATGCTGCTACTATTACTCACATCACTAAATCATACATATTTCTGCTGAGGGTTGTTGTGATTATCTACACAGCAAAGCATTACTCCATGAACGAAAGCTGAATAATTTGACTCTAAACTGATTACACATAAGTACTGCTCCAAAAGCAGTGAAGGACCTAACGTTGCATTTTTTATTTCACTGGCACTGACTTTCACAGGAATAAGAGCTCATCTTAAGGTATTTGACAAAATAAAGAAACATAATAATGCTATACATTTGTTTCTGCAGTCACAAGGTATAACTTCATTGTTCAGTTTATTTTCCAACCATAGCATCCTCTGATAAACTAGAAATTCTTCTTTGCAAAGAATCTTTGTATTGGTCTAGATGATCTTCTGTGATCCCTTCCAACCTGAATCACCCTATGATCCTATGATCTGTTTATGTAAATTCCATGTCCACACCCATCAATTATTTACCTATATTTTTACAGATGTCCCGAATGTATGTTTTTGACCTTCAGACAGAAACACTGAAGCACAATAGAAAATTCCACTTGATCAAAGTTGGAAAAGCTTAGAAGCCAATAAATTAGCCACTATTCTAGACTGCTAGAGTAATTTTTGTAAAACAAGAAATAGTAAGTCAGGTTCATTTTGGCTCAGTACAAAAAAATACAACCAGCAGAAGTGGAACAATTTTTGATAACGAACAGCTGGTATTTAACTTCTTGAGATGACTTTTTGTATTTGCAATTGAACTTGCTAGTTTGAGCTCCAAATAAATTTTTGAGGGAAGCTTTACAGATATTCCCTAATATCACACACAACACGTATCTCTCTTCTCACCTGTTAAAACAAGACCCCTGTAACTCCTAACATTCATCACCACAGAGCATATCACTTGAAACATGGATGACCATTTTGCCATCAGCCAACATAAAAGAGATGGAAAAGAGCAATGTCAAAAGGCAGTAACACTGAGCTGTAATTCCCTTTAAGATTCTCTCCTACTTCTTCTCACATTATGAGAGCCTTATTTCACAATCTCTCTTGCCTTTTCATTTGAAATCGTGATGATCTTCCAAGGGAATAATCAATGAGAAGGCAATTTGCACACTGTGTGAAAGCACGTTTTGTTTGCAGTCAGTTCTGAAAACGTGGACTTCTGCCGTCCCTATACAGGAAAGATCATTAAACAAGGGAATATAAGCATACTGTATGATGTACAGGCTGTAGCCCTGAAATCATATTTTCATTGCTGTGAGGACTAAAACTGGCTAATTCAGTATGTTATGAATTGTTGAGTTTTTGTCTAATAATGCTTTCATGGACTGCTGTTTTGGGCCTCTCTTCATCAGCCTCCCTCAAAAATTGCTATAAGAATTTGAGACTGGCTCTACATTAATCAGCTAATAAGAGTAAGGCACACCAACGCGATACATCTCCTCACAAACATCTCTCTCGCACTGGGAGCACCAGTGGCATAGCAATGAGTACCAGAGACCCCGCCGGCATTCAGCACCAAGGTCAGCTCAGGACGACGCAACCTCCAGACCAGGGCCTTGCTTCCTTAAAAAGTCCCAACTCCCATCAGAAATGTAGGGCAATCTTGAATTAATAAAACACTTGTTGGGAATAACCAATCATGATAAAGAATATTTTCTAAAAAAAATCTAAACCTTAAATTTTATTAATAATTATATTCTTTACAAAACATTCTGTATAATAGACTGTAACGCAACTATAATGGACTATAATGCAAATGGGTAGATGTGAGATACAATTTGTAACATTATTTACTCTTAGTAATGCACAAGGCAGCAACCTGTATGTGTTCTGGAAGAAAAGCCAGACAAATTGTGCACTGCGCTCGCATCTATTTTTCTTTGAATTGCCTGCATGCAAAATATGGGCTAAACTGTGCCTTTAGGCACAGTCTTGAACAAAGATCATAAATTACACAATCTCAGAAGACATGATATTACAGCACAACTCTCTCTTTGCTTCATGATAGGCCAGCCACAAATTAACTTTTTCAGAAAGAGTCTACAGCATGTCTGCAATGCCTCAGATGCACTGACTAACCAGGGCATTGCATGGTTACAACAAAGTTCTATATCTCTTTACACTTCTCCTTGTCTACTCCTCAACTTCATCTTCCAGAGAAGAAAGGTGTCATAGGTAACAGATTTCACGTATAACCCCTCATATGCAGACTGAGACAGACATACATTTTCACCCCCTTATATGTATGCAGTCTTTTACAAAGCTAGAGGTTCTTTTTGTGTGAGTTTAGTTGACTTGTATTTCCTTTGACTGTGGACTTTAAACATGGGGATGCATTGGGTAAATTGGGATTAATCTATTCCTGACCTTAAATTGTTCTAGATGCATATGAAATGCTAACTGAGAAGGCCTCTATGTATTTTAAATATGTAAAAAGGCAAATGAGGTCCTACTCTATTTATTATGTATCAAGCCAATGAGTGCTTCATTGTCATAGGCTCTGAACAAGCCTTTGGCAATCCACCAGTGACAACAAAGCTATGCTGACAGTATAAAACTTCTAAAACTTCAAAGGGGTTGTGTAGATTATTGTGTTTTGGTAGTAGACAATTCTGGTATGTAGTCCAAAAAACCAAAACTGCATGAAGGTTAGAAAATGTTCCCAATGCAGTAGCCTGTAATATGTAGTACCACGACAGAGAAAATGGCAATAATGCATGCAGGAAATCCCAGAGCAAAGTCAATCGCTGTACATTTACTTAAGTAACCAGACTGATACAGTACAGCAAGCAAGGACATTTCAGCCTAAAAGTTGTTCTCTGTGTGAATCTAAGAGCTTTTTTACATGGTAATGCTCACAAAATCTAATCCAAATTTCCTAACTGTGTGTGCTTGCAGTAGCTTAATTAAACCACACTAAATTTGCTTGAATACTCTGTCTTAGAATTAAAGTAATCTTAATTCAATTTAGGTTCATTTATTTTGGAAAAGAATAAAGCTAAATTAAATGGAGCTCACTTTAATTCTTGACATGACTGTCCACATAGATTTTAATAGTTAATTAATCCACTGTACTTTCATAAATTAAACTGCATGAATTTTCACAGTCCGTGTTTATGTAAACAAGCCCTAAACACACTCTTATGTTATTTTGAGACTGTTCTATTTTTTATTATGCTAATATAACAGTCACTAGGAGGAGCCAGGTATTAGTGGATTGTTCTTAACTGAGGCTGTATTTTCCATCACTGTATAAAAAAGACAATTATTTAATGTATTCTCTCAATTACAGTCCTTAATGTAGCCCTTTAGGCCTTAAAGTCTACTGATGATGAACAAAACAAGGTAGATATGATTCTTTATTTAAAAAGTGTATTTATTTAAATTCCAAGGCTAAAAATTATATGCTTAAAGATGTTCCTTTGCAAAATACCTTATAGCATAAGAATTTTATTTTCTAGATAACAGATGTGCTAAAATCACAATTTGAAACAATTTTTTGGACTGTGTCCCAGCACAAATCAATCTTATGGATTCTGAAAATGCTAAGACAGATCTTGAAATGGTAATTAGTTTGATATAATTATCTTGATGTCAAAGAAGGAACTCTGATTTATAGCTCTTGAGGCCCTAACTCAAGAATTATAAACAGTGGGGGTTTTTAAGTTTCACTGTTCCCAAACTTTTTGGGTCCCCTCATTAGTTTCAATGTTTCAAATATTCTCCCGTTCATTGGGTGAGAAACTCTATCTTTGGCTGCAACTGTTCAAATCACAGCTTGTTAGGCATGGTTCGTGTTAACTGTGATTTCAGCTGGCAGGGCACTAGATTAGCTGTTGACATCAAGCCAACATTTAATTTTGTTTTCTTGAGTCATCTGTTGCCAGTTCCCATGACAACTGATCTTCTAGCCTTTAGATTTACTAGAGAGAACCATTAAAATGGCCAGGAGTACATATAGACATCTTTTGAAGTAGATGGAAGTTCAACTGTTTTCTTCAATGGAAACTAAAAGATCTTTTCAGTGTTTACTTTAGCAACACGTGACTTCTGTTCATGAAAACACAGATGTTCTTGTATGAGAAAAATAGAGTGAATGGTAGTTTTTAACAAGAAATTTGGTTTATCATCTTCCTACTACATCTATAGAATGAAGGTCTTTGTGGCTAAGCCCACGTGATGCAGAGGACAGGCAAAAATATTTTTCTGCTCTCACTTGCAAAGCAGTAATAAAAGATGAAATTTAAGATACAGATTCTATTGGTCTTCACCAGAGTCCCTGTACATTTCAATTTCTTGATTCACAAATGTGTGACTTGGGTAGAGGAACTATCTATCTAAGGAAGACATCATTAGTGCACTAAGTCAACCCAGAGGTTGTAGCAGATCAGAGAAAAAGGCCAATCAGAACGCTATGGGAGCTTCTTGAAGTAAAAATACCATTGGTTAAAAGTAGTAGCCAGTGTATATAAATTATGTACAACCCATATACACAGAGGTTAGGAAAGCATAAGAAAAAACTAAATAGCATATTGGATCACAAGCAGTCCTTCTAGTACACTGTTAATACACGGTGTTAATACACCGTTCTAACAACCATCTCTTGTTGAGTTTCACAGGGATCTGTGCAGGAGTGGTTTCCAAAGTCTGAATTCCACATTCCTCTTATACACTGTGTTAAAAATGTTGTGAAATACTAAGCACCCCCAAATCCCATTGAAATAAATGGAAGCATAAATATAGTAGAAAAAGGTGCACAACTGGTTCAAATACTGTCAGAGGCTTCAGGGAAGAAAAAAAAAAACACACAAAAAAACCAAAAACCACAGGCTGTCTCTTCACCTCTTCATTAGGTAAACATTTGCCTCTAGGATATGGGAAGAAAATAAGCAGCTAGACAGCTGTCATTTGATGTGGGTTTTTCCCACTGCCCAGGAGCTTGTACTAACAAGCATAATTTGCAGGAGGGTGTCCTATTACCCCAGAGCTCTACAGAAAGTACAGCAGGCATTGCGATGCTTGCAAACTCAGGTGTGCACACAATAATCATGACTGCATTCTAAGAGTTAATGGCCCTCTACAAAAGTAATAGACTAGAGGTTTTTATGCACCCCATTCAGTTTATGTTTCATTATACATATTTGGATGGTTTTCCAGGCTGGTTCTTCAACAGCAGTTCAAGATTGTTTTCCTAAATGTGAAGGCACATAGGCCTATTACCTCAATTAAAACAGAGAATAAGGCAATTACTCTGACAAGAAGCTACCTTGCTCCTATTCTCCTCCTCTGCCCAGTAGAAGCAGTTAAAACATTTTAAAGATAATGGGGGTGTATGTGGGAGAAAGTGAAAGATAAGAAAAGAGAACACACCAGTTCCTCAGCTTGAGTTAACCATCCCAATTCCATGAAGACAGCTATTTTCCACCAACTGAAAATCTAGCTCATTAGCAATCACAGGTGGCCAAGAATGCTTCATACCAGTCCTACTGCATGTAATTAAGTGGCTTCTCCTTACAACTTTCCCCCATTTGAGTGTAAAGCTAGCCTTTGCACTAGACTGTCGTGATTGGTAAAAACTAGTGTAAACTAATGACAAAATGAAGCACTGTGGCCGGGAAGCACAACTGCCATCTTTCAATACTACAATGGAGATTAAACAACTGCATGCATTAAGTCTGGCAGGTTTTGCTGTAATGGTTCTGTGAATTCAGGCTCTGTGTGATTGTTTTTGAATGCAGTTGGCTCGTGAATGTCATTGATGCAGAGGCTGGCATACATTCAAAATGCTGTGTTTCATGTTTTGCTTTTATCTTTAAATATATTTGAGTAGGTTCTTCTCTTTTCTAAAACAGCTCACATAATAGGTAGAACTAAAAATTATCTAATATCTTCAATGCCTTGGAGCTACTGCCGTGCATGAAATTCAAACTGTGACTATAAAAAGAAGTAAGGGAAGGCTTTCTCTCTAATTCTCATTTTTAGCTATTTCTGTATTTTTTGAGAAGAACAGAACTTGTTCATGTTTCAAGTCAGCATCAGTTTAATAAAATGCAATCTGAAAGTTATTACAGGTTATCTGGGGAACTGGAGGCAGAAGTCTGGGGGGTTTTGACTCGTTGAGAAGGCAATAAGTTTAGGAAGATTAGTAGTTACTAATTAAGGTTATAGAATGACCCAATTTTATTTTTACAGCCCTTACTCTTTTAGTTAGATGCAATGGTATCCATTATAGCTGAGAAAATAATTCCTGACACATAATATATTTGCACTTTCTTACTTTCTATCTGCATATTCCCTTTGATTTTATTACAGTTTTCCTGACACTATCATCAACTTGTACTTGCTAGTTTATCTCTGCAGTATTAAAAATGTGCATTGTATGAGTTCAGCAGCCAAATGCAAGTGGCATCGCTCAGTTGTAGTCCCATACCTTATGTCAGTTCACTCTATGACTGAGTGCAACTCTTAATTAAGCTTATTTGCATGTGTGCAAAACATATGCTTGGTTATTCAAACCTTGCTTTGTACAGATGTTGCCTAATTTTTTAAATGGGAGAGACTACTATAACTTTTCAGATAAATTAGCCAAATTAGAATAGATTGAACCATTTGAGTGTGTTCCCAGACTTACATGGCCATTTGGTACCTTGCTTCTGAGAACCTAAATATTTTCTCTATTTGCAAATGCTCTGAAATAAGAATTTGTTATTTTAATAAACAGGGGTTGTTTGCTTCATTCCAGCACAGGCTGACTCAGTGTGTTCTGAGGCATGCATATTGAGACACTCCTCGAGATTGATTTTAGGTTGAACCATAACCATTGTGACTTTGGACGAGACCACTGAGGATGCACGCTGTGGGTAGCTCGTCTGACCACTAAAGCATGCTTTAATTATGTCATCGGAGCCTTGGGCCATACTGTAAAGAGGTAGACTATGTTGTATCCTCTAAAGCTGTTCTAAAAATTCAGACATTTAATCAGAGACTGATACATTTGTTATGAATAAAAGGAACAGGAGGATACTAAGAATTTCTTCAGAGAGGCTTAATTGATAGTGCATTGGGTAATGAATGACTAATTAATAAAATGAAAGCAGAATATAATAGATTTATACTTTGTTTGTACACAAAAGGCATCATTAGAACACTTCAACCATCATTAGCTCCGTCTCTTCTGCAGCGAGTCACTCTGCTCCCTGAAAAAAGTCTAGCTGCAGTATAAAACTGCCAAACCATACAACTGATACAGCTAAAACTTTCTGGGTTGTCTGAATTTCTGGTTCTCTGAATTCAGGGGATTCTTTCCCATTTCTTTTATTCCATTTCATGGTGAAATGGGTTATGCAGATACCTCAAGGCAAATCTCAGCCGAACTTTCCAAAAGCGAAGATGTACAAACAAAATCCCTTACCCTACGAAATGAACAGTCACATCAGCTGTGGTCTCTTGGAGGACTCTTCCTGGCTTACTCTGGAAAGGAACTGGCACGTCTTAGGTGTGGAAAAAACAGGAGTAAGTGAAAGTGGACAAGCTTAATGACAGCTCCGGTGGTTTTGATTCATTCAGAAAACCAGTGTGCCACTCAAACTAAAATTTGGCCCTTTGTAAATAGGAATGCAAAGACTTTGTTCTCTTCTGCTTCTGAGGAGATGATCACACCCTAGAGGTATGCAGCTCCAGAATAAGCACTCCCTGTCTTAACCAATGCACGATAACCTTTACCAGTTCAGAACCAGTTTATTTGCCATGTTTAAAACCATTGTGACAAGATTAAATAAAGTGACTGGAGAAACTGGAAACAGAACTTAAAGAGCAGGGATGGGGTAATCATTTAGTAGCATGACTTATTCAGTCTTTAAAAAATGAAAATAAATAAGGAAGATTGAAGTAATGAAACAAAACCAAAGGAAGAAAAACAATCTGGCAAATTCTGGCCTCTGTGCTATCAACTCTTTAGTAAGTTGGATCTTCCACAGGTAGATTCTCAAAAAAAACCCCAAAGACACATAAAGGTGTTTTTCAAAGTGAAGTTACTAAACCATGTTTCTAAAATTTGTGTATTTTTAGGCAATAAGACAGTCATTGATGTACCAGAGAACTAGACAAACACATAATAATAAGTCTTTGATATAAAAAAACCCAACCAAACATTATTCATCCAGTCTGGTTAAACAGTCAGTCAATTACAATCATTTGGTTGAAATACATATCAGTGGTAATTGTGTGCTTAAATGCTTTGAACATTTAGTATAATACACTGTGCAGAAAGAAATAGGCATGGCAACAACATATAAAAGAGAGTTCTTTTACATACAATGAAGAAAATTTGTAAAATCAGATGCCAAAATATACAAATCATTTGTATGCACAGAAATCCCATGAGTGCATATGCAAACCACTTAATTATGCCTGTTAGTTATTGTGATTGCTATTAACATGTGCAATTACTTGCTCTGCATCACAATTCTAGGTGAATGGTTAAATCAGCTACAAAATTATGAATAGCTGAAAAATTCTGTTTCAATCCCCAAGCCATTTCATTAAATCTCTTATTGTATAGTAAACAAAGTACATATCATGAACTAACAAATTGCAAACTTTGTTTTTTCTTGAAGTGTTGAAGTGACTGCAGTATTCCCAGAAGAACTGAGGTTCTGTTGTTTACAGAAAAAGAATTCCGCATGCATTGCAGTGAAATTGTCTTTCAAGTCCTTCCCATCAGGGCTTAGTCACATCATCAGGATGGGTTATTTGGGCCCTCTCTTGGGTGCTCTCAGGGCTGTTATATACTTTTTTAATGCTATCTGTGATCTGAGTATTTAAGCACTTTCTGCATAAACCCATTACCAATAACTTGGTTACTTACAGACATAATTGCCTGGTCCTTTTCTTCTTTGAGGGGTCAAAATTTAGTTGGGGTTGGGTTTTCTGGAGTCTTTTTTAGGGAGGGGAGGTTATCTTATGAATATTCTGAAAATAGAATTGGAGTTACAATCGTAAATGTAATT
The DNA here is from genome assembly GCF_949628215.1 of Phalacrocorax aristotelis. Classification (NCBI taxonomy): domain Eukaryota; kingdom Metazoa; phylum Chordata; class Aves; order Suliformes; family Phalacrocoracidae; genus Phalacrocorax; species Phalacrocorax aristotelis. Next base: position 14,007,464 of record NC_134288.1, read on the forward strand.
TTTGGTGGAAAAAATTGGAAAATTAGGATAGTTATGTTAATATATCTTAGGGTCTATCAGGATAGATTTGCCCAAACACTTCTGAGGACTGTTCTACAGTTAAATCCTTTTGCATCTAAAAGCTTTGTTCTCATCCCCTATGATGGCTGAATGGCTTCATCCTTGGCTCTGCATTCTAAATTGTTTTAGAGAAACAGCTCTTAAGTACTACTTCATCGGCTGAAATTCTGTCCTAAATATAGCTGAAGTTTGAGCAACCTCTTATATAGAGTTATTAGGGCCCAAGCTGGTGCTTTAAGATGGCCTCTCCTAAGCTCACTCAGAGCTAGTTTGAGGATGTGACTGCAGGCTTGATGGATTTATAGTGACATGAGCCTTGAAGAAAGGAAATGTGGGAAATCCAGACTACCCTTTGGGTTGTGCTTTTCACCTAAAAAGCACATTTTCATTGACAGGAAAACACAGCAAAATATGAAGGTAAACAGGCGACAGCTCCCATCCTGTCCTTACCTCTCCTTTTCCACCTCCCCCACCAATAATGGCTGCAATTTTTATTTTTTTCAGTCACAATGGCAAAAACTGACCTAATTAATAAAACCTGATGGCTACCCTCCCTTATCCTAAAGATTATCCTTGAGCTTGACCATTGCTGCAGTGCAGAAAAATCTAGCTACATACATTTCAAATTCAGATTCAGGCAACAACAAAACCCCAAACCCAACCCCTTCCTCTCCATCAGGGCCTGGACCACATGCAGACTGTAATCACGAGAGTTATTGTTGAGGAGGGACCATACAGAATGCTATTATGCTATTAGGACAGGGTAATCAGAATAGCTTGCTTACTAGAGAAAACCATAAGCTTGACCCATGCTGTTATTTTCACTTATATAAAATAGCCTTCTTAGGAGATACTAAAATCAAACAGTGATTATGCATATCAAATCAATTTTCAATGGATGTGATTTATATGGTAGCACAAGACCTGAGAGAGACTCACGGTTTAGTGTCCATGCATTTAACAGTGCAAAAGGTTTTGCAGTGACACACCGGTTTAGATGTGCAACTGCGAGTTTCCATTGTCCTCAGTCAAACAAACCGATGGACGGTAGTATCGTGCACACTGACATGAAATGCCCATTAAAAACTTATAATTAGAACTGCTAATTTTCAAACAAAACTCTAAAAAGAAGAATATAATTACTACTCAAACATCACTGTTATTGGAATCTGATGTTGGGGCCATTTTGAATTTGATGATTTGCAGATAAATGGGTAAGACTAAGCAAATACACTGTGATACTTGTGATCCCAAAGCTGCCGACAATTTATGGAAATGATACACTGTGCATTTTTGGGAAACAATTGCTGTAAATAACCCATCTGTCATGAGAAATAACCCTAAATAACAAGGTTGTAACCTCAAGTAGACTTAGATGTCAGTGGAATAGATGAAGCCTTTTTCACATCTAGACAGCAGAGTGTGTTACGGGCAGAACAACAATGGAATAAAGCAGCTACTTAAAACCACTCCAGACATACTAGTTTGGAACAGTTGCTTTGAAGTCACACCTTCTGAAAGCTATCCAAATGACGAGAGCAGGAGCACTGGGTCAGTCAGACTTGTTGCAATGGTAAAATGACTACAAAGGGATCTCAGTGCTATTTCTGGAGGATACAAAACATCAAGTTATCAATGATTTTGTTTTGTGCACAGATATATGTTACAGGGGAAATAAGGAAACAAAAAATTGATTCTGAGAGGGTATTATTAAAAATTTCACAGTAACACTCATGATTTTGAAGTCAGGAACTTGGATGTTTAATGAAGTGGTATGACTTCAGCATTTTAGTGGCTCTTCTGAAGATGGGATTACTGATTTGTGGTACCAAGGGACCATATGCTGTAAGCCAGAAAATACAGCAATGCTGTTAGCAATACACAGAAGAAAATTTTGCAGATTTCAACATGCAGTATTTGTTATTCTCAGGGGAATCTTCTAGTACCTGTTTCTGACCACTTCTACACAACTTTCTTTATCTGTAAGATCTAAGCACGCTTGAACTTTGGCCCTCTAGCACTTTTCCTTGCTCTGAGCTCATCAGATTCAGAGGCTGGAGACTCACAGCTCTGACTCTGCAAGAGACACGAACCCATGGAGCAGTTACCCAACATTTTCGTGACTCAATACCAACACCTGTAGAGCTGATACAGGCTCCTTGGAAAACTCTTTGAGGGTTGTATAATGGAAGAGCAGGAGTTATGTGGTAAAACAGTTTCCAAAAAGTTGCCAACCACAGCAACGTGGAGGAAAAAAAGCAGCCACTTACTAGAGCTATATAGACCTTGCCTAGTAGCTGTTCTTTCAACAACTTATATATGCAATTACACATCTATTCACCATCATTGCAGGTGCAAGCTGAGCAACAGCATGTGTATAAATGTGTGTGGGTGTGCAAATGCTTCATTATGGTGATTTGTTAGCACAGCGAGTGAAGCTTTGTGTCCAATGAATGTGTAAATTAGGTGCTTAGATTACTTGAGTGAAAAGCAGTTCACTTTGCCTCGTTAGCCCATCCCTCTCAATAGACATTGGAAAAGAAAGTAGTTTCATTCCCTGTCAAAGTAGCAGATTCCATCTAAAACCTAATCCTGCTTTCTTGTGCTGTCCTCAGGTTTCTAACAATGGAGAGAAGTGAAACTTGAGGCATTAGTTGTGTTGAATGACACCTTAATCATATGCATGATATGCTCTTATGTAGCATTAGACTAAGAGGTGTCACATCTTATGTTGTCATTTCTGGGACAGAAAGCTGGGACTGTTAGCTAGCTTTAAATCATTTCTGGCATTAACAAGATTCTGACCAGAGGCTCTCTTTCATTTTCAGGGTATGCACTGCATTATTTTCTATTATATCACAATATGTTGCAAAGGAACAGCTAAATTAGCAAGACTAATCCTTTAAGTCTTTCTTTCTTTACAATGTCAGACAAAATAAGACTATGCCATATTTCTGTAATCTCTCTTGTATTATGAGAATATTATGATCTATAACAACAAAATCCCTAAACTGCATGCATTCCCATTGACTCTGATATGCTTAGACTTGTCTCTTTCTGTCAGAAAAGATCTTTCTGTCTGTATGATTACATTTTAACAGACACTATCTGGCTAAAAATCAGATTATTAACATAAAGCAGGAAAAAATGTTTTCTGGTGTTTAAAAATTAGTATTCTGAAAAGGCAGGATGTAATGTCTCAGGTTCTCCTCTTTCTTCAAGAAACTACTTAAAATGAAAGTCCATTTTGAAAAGCTAGAGTGTCTACTGCATTTTTTTCTACCTGGATATGTATATTTGAATTAATCTATTCAAAAGTAGCTTTTGTTCTCAGACAACTTTACATCCACTACCAAGATCTAAAAAAGTTTTTTTCAATGCCGTGATGGCAAATTGCAGGGGAATTTCTTTAGGGAGGGTGGGAGGAGACTTTGAATTTAAAACTAATTAATTAAACCCACCAGAAGGAGCTTCCATTTCTTTTAATAGGATGGGAAAAAAAAAAAAAAAAAAAAAAAGAAAAAAATAAGAGAGCCAGAGATATATAAAGGTGTATTCTCCTTTCGAGAGATCTGCCCTTTTGGATAGCGTGAAAACATTATCCCATGCATACCTGTTGAAAAATTTAGGGTGTATTTCCCTGCTGATATTTTCATGACGTCTACACTGCAAACAGCATATTCAGTAACATAAGTCTTTTAAAATCACTTCATTAGAGTAGCCAAACAAACCATGATCTCAAAATGCATAATCTCTTGGTAGTATGTTTTTTGTTTGGGTTGGAGTGTGGGGTGTTGTTGGGGGATTTTTGTTGGTTTTGGTTTTTTTAATTAAGTTACAGCAAAATATGTCAAAAATGCTCAATGGGCAAAAAAATAGAGGAATAGAAAAATATTAAATTCCAGGATGGGAAGTGGAAAAAATTGTCTGCAGGTGCAGGACACCAGAGAGCTGATTATATAAATCATCATCTGCTATATAAGATAGATGAGTAATGCCCCAGGTCATACTGCAGGTTTTTTCGAGGAGATCGGTAGAACCAGAGACCTTTGATGTGTTGGAGTAAAGCCTAAACACATCCTAGAAATAGTGATATGAGAGCAAGAGTGAGAAAAATATAAATGGAACAGCAAGTTACTGAAAACAGCTGCTTCTATTTTTTGCTCGCAGGTTCTTCTTTCATAAACAAGGATCATTTAATCACTTTTCATCTCATGTCACCCACGATAACTTTGGAGCTCACCAGCAACTTTCAACAAAGGATATACTTCATGAAAACAGTCACTAGTGACCCTATCGAGTACTACCTATAGGAAAAGCCTCAGTGTGAGGTCAGTTTTGCTTACACACCAAAGCATCCGCACAGGAGAGACGCTATAAGTGCCCTAAGGGAATAGTTTCCAGTAAGAATGATGCTTTATTAGACAAGAGGATCCAATCTTAAGTCATAACTCATAAATGAGGTTTCTGACAGTTTAGGAAGGCAGGCTTTGTTGGCTTCTCTGTTGTTACAGTAGTACACCCATTCTGTTTCCAGAAGAATAATTTGGGAGAAAGGCATCTGGAGCATGGGCTCCTGCATTTGCTAAGGCAGAAAAAAAGTGCTAGCTAATGGAGTGAACTCAGACTAGGTGGCAAAAAAGTGAAAAAATTGTAGACTAAACAGACTGAAGAGTAAAATAAAAAGGTGCAACAAGCTCAACTCTTTCACAAGAGAACAAGAGAATGTAGGAAAGACCAACTCGGTGAGATGGAGGAATGCCAGTTTTCAGGATCAACCTATGTTGCCTTCAAAGATACTTTTGTGGACTAAAGAAAAGACATACAGGATACATTTCTATTACAAGTTAGAGCCCCTTCTGAAAATGTTCTAATTAACTCACAATATTCTGGATTTTTTGAGGACGCTTCTTTGTATGTTTACTAGTTAAAATGATCTCTTTTACTTGGCTTCCTTTCAGTTTATTGTTCTGGTTGAATTACAGCAGAAAATGTACACCATAACATTAAGAAATCTATTTGCTGTCTATCTTGACAGCTGTTGTTCACATACTCTATGTTTGCCTTAAGAAAATACACATCTGAACATGTCATCTCTTAAGTTAACCACTACTGCAAGGGTTCAGGTAAATTAGCCTCAGGCCATTGCTGATATTTGCTCCTATTACAGATCTAGCAGAGTCACAGGTTTAGTGAGGATATAATTTTTTTGTATCACACCATTCAATTCTGAATTAATATAAGGAGTTTACAGTAAACTAGCGTGTTCTTCAGGACCTCTGTTATGTTCCTAAATGTAGGGTATTCCCAGATGACAGTAAGTTCACCTATGTTCCTCACTAGCAGGAAGAGGTGTTACAGGTTGCTAGTTCTCTAGAGCTAAGTATCTCATACCTGAAATCTGAAGTGATATATGTAGTTTACCTCAGTTCTGATTTTTCCATTAATTTCCTTGAGTTAAACAAGAAACTAGGCATGTAAAACTCATGATGAACAAGTAGAGAATTTGTATAAGTCAAAGACTAGGCTCCAGTCTGGCAGCACAGATTGGGATCCACCTGGCTGGAGAGCAGCTCTGTGGGAAGGGACCTGGGGGTCCTGGTGGACGGGAAGCTCAACATGAGCCAACAGTGGCTGCTGCGGCCAAGAAGGCCAACAGGATGCTGGGTTGCATCAAAAAGAGCATCACCAGCAGAGACAAAGAAGTCATTATCCCGCTCTACTCAGCGCTTGCCAGGCCACACCTGGAGTGCTGTGTGCAGTTCTGGTCCCTGCTATACAAAAAGGATGTGGCCAGGCTGGAAGGGGCCCAGAGAAGGGCCATCAGGATGATCAAAGGACTGGGAAGCTGCCATACGAGGATAGGCTGGGAGGGCTGGGTTTGTTCAGCCTTGAGAAAAGGAGGCTTAGAGGGCATCTCATCACCATGTACCAGTACTTAAGGGGTAGCTACAAAGAAGATGGAGACTCTCTTTTTACAAGGAGTCACATGTAGAGGACAAGGGGGAATGGACACAAGTTGCTCGGAGAAATTCCAGTTGGACACAGGAGGGATATTTTTAACAGTGAGGACAGTCACCATTGGAATAATCTCCCCAGGGAAGGGGTTGACTCAGCCACGTTGGACACCTTCAAGAGTCTGGACAGGGTGCTGGGCCATCTTGTCTAGACTGTGCTTTTCCTAGAAAGGTTAGACTAGATGATCCCTGAGGTCCCTTCCAATCTGGGATTCTGGGATTCTGTTATTTTCTTTTTCCTAGAGCTTTCTCTATAGTTTGTATTCTAATATGAGTACTTATTTCTGCTTCTGGGCATTGTAACATAGAGCTAAGTCAAATGAGCAACTGTTATGAGAGTAAACATTTTAGCTGAAGTTAAACTGAACTGCTGTATCTGAAAATAGGATGCTTTTCTCCTTGAAACTTCTGCAATCCCAGAAAGCTGCTACCCAGTCTGCATAGCTTCTATAATTTAATTTTAAAAAATCAATTTTTTCTTCTATCATAAATGCAGAGCTTACAAAGTTACAGAATTCCCATCTGCAAAGCATGAACTTCAGAGAAACTCAATTAAGTCAGTGTTACATACACTATCATGCATTGTGAGCAACCCAAAAGGGGCTGAGGATTTAGATACATGGAGAGAAGGTAAGCATACAGAACCAAATCTATCAAACAATCTCAACAACTGTGATTTCCAAGGCCTGCCAGTGAAAGTCTGTACAACTTTTCTCCCCTTTTCTGCAGTAGTTTGTGAAATCCCCCCTTACTCTGAGCCATCATTAGAGGTGACTGGCACACTGTTGAGGGAGTATGGTTTTTTCTTGTACTGTCATTTTCTCTCTGCTGCTGAAACAATTTTGGATGGTCAAGATTTAAGGTTCTCAACCCACCTGTCTCACTCTGCCACGCTCATTCAAAATGCAGGGAAGAAGCCACTGCAATGCTTACAGGAATTCAGTGATCCCTCAAGTGGATGTTTAGTGGTGGCCATTATACAGCTGACCATAACGTGTGCTGGTTGAGACGAAATCTTTTAACTATTTCCCTTCTCTGTTCCTTCACCGCAGTTCTCAATTCCAGCTGAAATATCATGGCAACACTAAGTATTGTGTGGGAAACTTCGCAGGCTCCAGTCCTAAACTTCCTGTCATCTTCCCCAGCTCTGCCCATCGTACATAACTGAAGGGCTGAGGTATTCTGGCTTAGGCGGTGACTTCTGGCAAAGCCATCTCATCACATCTCTTACATGACAAGATCTGGAAATAGGGAAGAGTGTAAAATTCTTCTGTAGAATAGTAGCTAACCTTTCTGTTGAGAGTGTGTGCTCTACCTAAATATTCTACACAGATTCTTATCATTTATGATAAAAGAATGAAAACGTACTTGCAGAAGCCAAGAAACTCTCTTGGAGACTGATTTCTACTAATGTTTTCTCTGAGTTCCCCCAAGCAAGCAGGGCTGGTGCTAGATGCTGAGCAAACTTGCCCAAAACATCAACGCTTGTGTGTGTTATTTGAACTCGGCCACAGGGATTGACCCTGAATGTTTCATCTGGCGTTCACGTGTGTTCATTCAGCCACCCTTTGCTTTGCTTCCAGCCTGTCTCAAGCATCAAGGCTAGGCAAGTACCCTTTCCCTAAATAGCAGCATCTACTGCCACTGTCAAGATCACTGTGCTAGACTGGATGGACCAGTAAAGCACTTCTTACAAGGATAAAAAAAACAAGTCTTGGTGCAGGCTGTTTAGTTGAGAGGTCAGATGCAGAGTTCTGTGTGAGCAACTGAATGAAATGTGACAGACTTTCACAGTAGATCAATATGGGCACGGCATAAGGGAGACTCCGTGGCCTGAGGGATGTAGCAGCCCTCAGAAAAGGTTGAAGGCTTCACTGGTTTGATGTAACGCAGTGATCTATCTCCAATTGCTGGTTGTACAGCAACAGAATGCTTTGAGGATGTTAAGAAAAAATTAGAATAAGGAAGATAACACATGAACTGTCTCTTCATTATACACAACCATCATTAAGCGCTTTATGCGTAAGGATATGCCTTTCTTTAGTTATAATCACAGGTCCACATGCATGAACCGCTTGTGATTACAGGATATTACTGCGCTACAGAGAGCAAGGTAGGATACCCTTTGATTAAGATCATCTCACTGAAATATTTATGCAGGCCCGAGCATGAAGCTATTGACCTGCATCAAGTAGTTATACGATGTGCTCTCTAGGGCATGTATAAATTGTGTATACATTAGACCACAAATCAACTTGAATTTCAAACAAAAGCAGGGGATTTAACAGGCACAAAGAATCTGTGCATTAACACACAAACTCTAGAAACATTTACAAGCAAAATGAAGGTATCATATTTATCTTCACTTACTCTTTGATATTTATAGCTCTGACCTGCTTAGAGAAGCCAGGGTAATTCATTCTACATATTAAATTTTAAAAATACAAATCCACAAATTTGGTTAAAAAATGCCATAATGTAAATAAATAAATGGTGTAGCGCATTCATCGCAGCAAGAATTGGGCAGTCTTGAAACAGGGTTCAAAAACTAAAGATTGTGAAAGATCAATACTGTTACTTAACTACTCACTAAAATAAACAGTTACCTTTCCAGATAAATGACTCCAAGCATTATGTAACTCATTATATTTTCAAAGTGTGGTGCAAACATTAATTGACTGACTAATCTTAAACCATCTTCATTCATAGTAAAAGTGTGAAGTTTCGCTATTATTTGACAGACTTATGAGATTATCTGATTTGCACAGAGAAGCAACTAATTGTGTGCACAAATTAAGTGTGCAAATCAAGACTGAGTACTTGTGCTTAATGTATGCAATCAAATTTTAAACTTTAAATAAACTGCCCCAGTATAACATTATGCACAGAGTCTCAGAATTATTTTTCCTTAATTCACCAAATTTCCAAGATGCACTTGCCTAAACTGTTTTCTCCATTATTTGTAATATGAAACGCTGGAAACCACAGAAAAAGAAACTGCAGCTCTATTTTTAAAAATAAATAAATAAAAAACAGAGTTCTCTATCCTTACAATGAGAACAGATTTCCTTTTCTATACAAAATACTTTTTCATCTCCCATTTTTTAACATGAGTTGACTAGTAGACTCTGAAACACCTTGATACATAAGCAGCATTTATCCCAACAGTAGTACTGCTGTGTATGATTTCTGTGGTTAAGATATGGGACTGAGCCTTACAAAATCCAGAGTTAACTTCCAGTGGTGCCACTGGCTTCCTACAGAAATTCAGAGAAGGCAATTAATTGCAGCTCAATTCCCCATATGTAAAATATAAGAAACACTTGGGTTTTTTCACTGTTTTCTGTATCTTTTCAAATTAGGTTGCAAACTACTTAAAGTGGAAACAGTTTCTCTTTATGTGCTGTGCAGCAACTGGAACAATCACGCACTATTTCTTATATAGCCCATAGGTATTTCTCAGACTAGACATCTGTGTGTGGAGAATCTGAGCCTGGGTTTTTTTTGTAATCTGTGATAGTTCTTTTATGGTGCAAAACATCTGAAACGTTAGGGAGGGAAACAGAAATGCCCTTTGTAGAGAGTATGCAAGAGACCTGTAATACTTCTCTGTGTGATGTACGAGATATCGCAACTCTGAAAAAGCCCTTTTTCACTCTCACAGCTTGCTTTGATGGTTTTATACTTAAGAACTAAAAATTTCTTAAATAAGATGCAAATGCATTATTTAGATATAAATATAAAAATTAATAAAAGAAAACCTGTATTACTTCCACAGTGTGCAATGTCGTCCCTGCTGCTTTCAATGCCAGAGTATAGTTGTTGCAACGAACATCAATGTGAAGAAAGAGCTTGTGTGCACATACTAGGTTCTTTCTGGTGCATGAGAGAGGATTCCCAGGAACTAGGGGAGGTATAATATTTAAGACATTCTAGAACTAATAAATTAATTCTGATTTAAGAAGGAATAATAGAATGCTTAGCTCAGATAACTAGTGAAAAAGCTTTTCACTGATGTGATAGACTACCTACTCTGATACTCAAGTTTAGACCCAATCCTTTACGTGTCCCAAGGGTTTTGCTAGTAGCAGTAAGAGAACCAACAAGCACCTGGAGTATCAAAGTAGCAGTGCATTGGGTCTCTGTAACGTGGGAGCAGAGCCCACATTTGCACTGTGTGACGGTCCCTCAGGTTTCTGCATTTCAAAGCGAGATTCTGTCCAGTCTTTCTGCTCAGAAGAAAATGATTGTAAAGCTAGAGGAAAACAGGACCCTCAGTTATTACTCAAGGATGCAGAAGTAATTACAGATGCAAAAAAAGTTCATAAAATAACACCAGGTATTTCCAATATGATGACTTCACTCTCATAAACCCCGGCTAGGTTATGATGGTGTATAATTAGTATTTCCAATTCTGAGAGATTTAAATGGTTTAAGTATCTTTTCAGCAACAGTCAAACTACCTGCCAGCTTGGGATTTAGGAGAAAAGAGAACTGTAAAATACTTTTTTCCCCCATTAAAAGTCTCTATTTCATTTACAGAACTCTAATATTTGACTAAGTACCAGTCCCCAAACACTGGGAACTGCCAAACCTTGGAAAAGCCTAAAAACAACCCTCAGCATGAATGGCATATTTACTAAATGATCTCATTTAACTGCTGCAAAAGTAACATTAAAACATAACTTCACCAAGCTCTGTCTTAAATCCCCCAAAATAAGCTAAGTAGTTAGTTTCAGTAAGTAAAATACCCAGGTGACCAGCTAAAGCAGTTTGTGTTAAGCGTGCATCTTATTGACTGACAGGCAACACAGTGATGCCCCACCATTGGCACCCATCTAAATATGTGCAGTGCCAAAATTATGCATTCAGGGCAACCGAATCTACATCCAGTAAGTCCCATCTCTGCACGTTGCCCAGGTCCACTGCGCTCATTCTCCTCTCCAGAAACAGAGAGATTTCTCTCCCCTCCTGGAAAATATTGGGGAAGAGCTGCCATGCATGAGAGTCATGCACCAGGGAGGAGGGCTGCTGGGGTAGGACAAGATGCTCTACTGCAGGACAGGCTAAAAAACAAGGAGTTGTGTGCTTCCAGTGAAGTTCCTCTGCATCACAGGGACGTGGGGTCCGGTTAGATCAGACCAGCAAGGGTTTGGGGACTTGCTGAGAAAGAAAAAGACCTTCCCAAAAGCACAGTGGCCCATTTGTTAAAGGATAACTAGCATTGCAGTACTTGGTAATACAGTGATGATTTTTCTGGTGCTATGTGATAAAAAAATCTAACTGTACCTTCCCACAAATAAAAAATGTTTTGGGGGGCCTTATAGGGCTTAAATTTGGATTTCAGTGTAAAAGGAAATGAGGTATTAAGTTGGAATGTAAATGAATATCCTGCATGTTTCTAGTCTCTACTGAGTGTTCCTGTGTATACTCCCCATATATCACATAAGGAGCTACATACATGTGGAACAGTAAGTTTCTGCTGGGAGCCCTTTGGTTGGATTAGAACAGAAACATTCTGACTTTGAGTGCGAGAACTTAAAATATCACAAAACTTCATATATATGAAAAATAGGGTTAAGTCATAAACTGGAGCAAAAGCACTGACTAGCTTATTTAATTTTGGTCATAAATTAATAGTGTTGGGAAAGGATGTAGGAGACCTGGTACGCTTGTTTCAGAAGAAATATGATGCAGGGCAAACAAACTGTTAACAGTACAGATTTGTTGATACAGGAAAATGAAAATCTTTCTGGTAAAAAAAAAAAAACACCAAACATTTCATAGGTGGCCTGGCTCAAGTGTTAAGTGTTGAATTTGAAAATTTATGCAACAACTAAAGACATCCCAGATAAGCCTACAAGTCCCTCATTTAAGTTGCAGTGATCTAAATGACTACAAAGGGATGAGAGCACCAGCCATCTGACAGACAGGGCATCAGGAGCATCTTCTTCTGTCCTGGCGCTCACTCTGCTATTAATTTCCTTGCATCTTAAGCACATGTTTTAAGTGAAACACACAGTTACAAGATTTTCTGAATTATGGGCCTGTAATGAACAGATTTGCAACAAAAATTACTACAGCAGATGCAGAAAGCTGACATCAGTCTATCTGCACTCCGATTGTACCCCTCTTTCTCTTTGCCTTCCCTTTGTTCCTTACAAGCGTCTGCAGCCCAAAGCTACTATACTTTACTTTTAATATGCTTTTGAGTTTTCAAACCTTCCCTGCCAATAGCTTCCAACGTCATGCAGTTTACCAGTGTAGTGTCCTGATGGCCAAGGAGGAAAAGCACAGCTTTCCAATTGCTAACAAGCCCCCTAACACTATGCGCAAGACTCAAACTGAGCAAACTTGCTGAAGGAACAAATATGTCAACAGCAAGTGTTAATTAAAATCTTCAGCAGCATAATCAACCCTAAACAGTTATGAGAAATCAATGGTAGGCATACGAAGGGAGTGGCACAGTCTGTTCAGGCTAGGTTACAGCTTTAAAAAAGAAGAAGGGGGGGAAAAAGCTAGTATACTACTACAAAGTATAACTATACTTGATGTTTTATTGCTTTAGGACTTTCCTTAGGCATTACTTAGGTGGCTGATGTCCTTATATTGCCCGTGAGGCTCTGCTGGGTTACAGGTCATCCTTCAGCCCAAAGAAAGACAACGTAAAAGGAACGTAACACTTCAATTCTCCTCTTAGCATCCTAGCAGAATACTTGCAAGAACACTTCCTGCTACAAAACTTTTGAATTATGATAACTAGAAACAGGGATGAAGGAGCTTTAAGTTGTAGGCAGTTGTTCTCTCCCTGAGTCGATTCAGTGCACAGTGCTGCTGGTAACACATGGTATCAATAGAAATAAAAAGGGAATTAGGGTCTGGCAGCAACATAGTTGCACATCTCTGGCACAACTGTTCTGAAGTAGCTTTACCTTGTTAGAATTTGAAGCACACCACAGCAGAGTGTAGAGGCTGAGAAACCCCCTTCATCAGTCTTCTCCAACAGAATGCTAAGAAATTACACTAATGTAACTGTTAACAACACCTAACACTACTGCTTGCACCACAACAGCTCCTTGCCTTGGTACAGATCCTGCGCTGCATGAGGAGGAAGAGATGGTGGACCACTGGCAAGGTCCGCTGAAGAACTTGGTAGTGCCAATCCTGAAAAAGCACTCTCTAATTGCATGGTGCCAGGGAGGAAAAGTAGCAGCCCAGAGAGCAAAATGTGATGCCACCAGTGTATACCTATACAAATTAAAATGGGTTATCCCAAAATTAAGAGGGAGGGGGTGACATTTTCACACATTGTCATGGTTGTCTGTATCTCCTTAAGTAATAGAGAGTTTTGACATGGTGTGCTCTTCTTCAGTCTGTGGAGCCCTATCTTTTATGACTACAAATCAAATTAGATTGTCAATCTCTTCTGTGCGCTGTGACTGCTGGAAGGGTATAAGGAGAGCAATATTTTGGCTTCCTGCAACTGTCTATCAAATAGATGGTGACGTTGAAATCTGTTCTGAATTTCATATCCCTGTGCTTTTTAGGATCTCCTTTCTCTCTTGGTCCTGTCATGGAAAGATGGAGGAGGGGAAAGAGAAAGGCGAAAGGAAAAACCTATGCTCTCTGGAACTCACGCAATCCCTCTTTGCATTATGTTTTCTTTAGTGATTGCTGTCTTTTGCCATCTAAATCATCTTCCACACCTTTTAATTTTTAAAATTAGAACTTAACTAGTATTTTATAATTTCTAAACTTTCTTGTGTGTTTGCTGTTGTGGCAGGATGTGATATTTTCTAAAGTAGTTTTTCAGCTCATAGTTAACCCCAGATCTACAGTCAATTAAGCTGTGTCTTTATACAGAAAATCTGATACAATTGGATATTCTGGCCTTCTCCTAAACTCAGTGAAAACAATGGGATTTTGAACAGGCATCTTAATGGCAGCGGGGAAGGATGCTACTGGCTGTAGAACTCCTTCCTATGAGGATTTCCAAATGAAAGTTGTGTTAATTGTGATTCTTCTCCTGTGAATCTGGCATTAAGTCACTGCACAATAAGAAAAGTGAAATTCACTTTCTTAACAACAGCACAGGTTAGAGACAGTCTATAGTTAAGCAAGACATAAGTATTTTGATGCGTGTTTCTCAAATTCAGGCCATATTCCTTTTTAAGGCTTGCTCTGTCAGTGTGACAGTGTGCTTAAATAAAGACTGAAATATGAAGTCCAGTGTTCACTGTACTATACCAATTCTCACAAAATACTGCTCAGTGGCCCTAAAATAATTCACTGAAATCGCAGGCTGAAATGTATTATTTTGTATTGAAGGAGAAAATAACTGATTCAATTAAAACAAAGAAGCATTCATTCCTTCTTATCTTTCTTATACTATTTCCAGTACTCTCTGCACTACCAATAGGAACTATATGCACCTTTTCAATGCTGGAGGAGATTACCCATTTGTCAGTAAAGCCTGCACAGATAACTGAATTCCATATTTTTCTTCTCGGACCATGATTGTGACGTCTTAATTGATCATTGTGAGGACCTGCTGTTTAATTAAAATTGTATGTGAAGGATCTGAATCAGTGAATTTGTATCTCTAGTTTAGGATAAATAGCTATTAACTGTCTCTAGTCTGGTTTACTGAACACCTTGTTTACCTTTTTTACTGCAGGAACATTTAATAAGGTCATAGTGGCATGTGTTAAATTTTTAAGCTTTTTAGGTGTGATAAAATTCACTGTAGTCTAAAGATTACATCTGCTCTAGTAAATCAAGGTCATAAAATAGCTTTTCATTTCTACGGTGAATGCTTTGTGAAGAAAAGCACGCTAGATAAGAAGCTTTATTGTGAAGCCCTGATTGTTCAAGGCTTGGAAAAATTGCAGCTTCTGTTTGCACCAGTCAGGATTGCAAGTGTCCAGAACTTCTCAAAATTCAACATCTAAGGCTATTTGTACCAGCCAGTTACTTAGTTATTCCATATTCTTGCTGGAAGAAGATGGAGTCCTATTTAAAAAAACAAACAAACAAAAAAAACCCAAACAAAACAAAACCACAAACAAACAAATGCAAAAAAACCCCACCAAAAACCAAACTTCAGCTTCGTTCTCACATGGAAAACTCCCTTTGAGATTTGACCTCAAGCAATCATTCATCAGAAAAATTGCGAATGAAAGCAATAGGAAGTGAACTAACACATGCCATCTGCAGTCTGTCCATCCTGAGTTCCTTGAATCTGATGTTTACATTACTCAGTACCAGCTAAAAAGATATTATATGGTCCAGAAAAGATTCTGCACTTCTGCAGGACAGCCAGCAAATCTTGTAACCATGCTATGTACAGTCAATACTACTGTTAAGCTGACATTTCAAGAGAGAAAGGAATATGAGATATTACATCAGAGAATTTTCTTAGCTAAACACATGAATAGCGATATGCTGCCACCTCTACATTCTCAACTATGTCACTGAAATTTCCTGTATAAAGCTGGGCTAAAAATCCCCCCACTGAAATTGTATAGGTAAAGAAAAGGAATATAAATTACATCTTTAAGCAAACCCACATAAACACAAGAAAAATCTTTAGAATATAGGCTGGCTTCATCTATTACCGCATTTTCTACCATGATATACTTTCCTACAGTAGACATAGCCACATGAATTAGTGCAGAATAATCCTTGACAACATCATGCATTCAAGAAAATGTTGCAAGAGTTCATCTCCAGTAGGAATACAGTATCATTCAAATGCCATGTAAAAGTAGGACTGATTTTGTGGTGATCCTTCAGTTTTATCCATATTTTGTTATAGGCTTATTTGTCTGTATAACTTAAATGCATGACTAATATGTTAATAAAAATTAATCTAGTTTTTAAGTTAACAATGAATCCTACACGTTCAAACTTCTCTACATGGTTTGTCTGCAAGCGGAGTTGGGATGTAAACACAGTTTTGTATGTATCTCATAGTGCTCCTAAGACTTTCTTTTGACTTTGAGTCCATAGATGGTTATGTTGGTATTATAATGACAAAAGTGTTTTCCAGAATAATAAAATAAGATAAATTACAATCATGTCATCTCGCACACATAATTCTTACAACAGTATAAGTTCTATTTCAGTTTTTTGAGTAGCCGATTACATGAAACCGATCATAGTAACTGATTACCTACAACACTGTAGGGTAAAATAAGATTTAAATTAAGTCATTTACATTCATTTTATTATCATTTTGAAGAATACAGATGTTCAGTACTATTTGATAAATAAATTTAAAACCTGAAAAGCTTACCAAATGTGCTAACTCTACTACTAATTATTTATACCTACCTGGACAAAAACCATATGTATTTGTCACCTTTTGTTTCTCTCCACATATTGTATGCATAACACAATACTATAAAAGGCATCTTTTCTTGCGTATTAGTATAGCTTCTGCCATGCAATGGGACACTGTCTTATCTGGTGAAGTCTGTATTAGGGGGAAAAAAATGCTACTTAGTATTGATAGTTCTTTCTCCTCACAAAAACCATAATAACGTTTATATCTTTGTCTATATGTCAGACATGTTGTGTACTTTCTTTGTTGTATATTTCACAAAGGTCAAAATAATTAATTAGCAGAAACTAATATAGAGGAATTAAAACTGCGACTGCATATGCTTTCCTTTCATTAGTCACTTCTGCTTCCAGAAATCAAATGGCAGAAACATACATTCCTCTTTCAGTCAAGATTGCCCCTTTGGGAGTGAGTCGAGCAGTTCATGTTAGAAGAGTCCTTTGTTCCCTTCACTTAGGGTATCAGAACAGTTGGGCATCAGAGATAAATCATCTACTCTTTGCCTTAATTTAATTTGTATTTCACTCCAGAACAAGGTGCTCAGAATCGCTTGATAAGATAAATAAATAGAAGGACTTAAGAGAGTTACGAATATTAATGTCCTTATTGGTTCAGAAGGAAGCAGTATAGCAGGTGTATGGAAAGAGCCTGGATTATTTTGTTTCCCCAGTAATCTGAAAAAGGCCAGAACTAAAGTTCAATCCAAAACTGCATTCAGGGACTGCCTTTTCCAGTCGGAGAGTGCCTGACCCAAAACCCAAACCCGTTTCTAAGTTCAGAATTCAGTGTAATGGGCAGTGATGATCAACACCCCATTCATTGTCTTACACTGTTTTGATTACTCCTTTTCTCATACAGAAACCTTCCAGTTCTTGTACGACCATCTATTCAGATAAACTGAGAGTAAACAGGCTCTTAGCCTTTGCTTCCAGCTTGTGTTGTGCCTTTCCATGTAATCCCATCACATCGAAGTGATGTAGTTATTTGTTTTTGTTCTGTTTTGTTTTGTTTTGTTTTTTCTGACGGGGTCATGATGGCTTAGATTGTGACAATCTGAAATTACTGACTCACCACCAACAGACATTTAGAATTCTTCCTTAAAGTGAAGTTAAGCTGAAAACATCATTAGCCATTGTTAAAGAAAAAAAATCTAATCTCAATATTCTATTTATATACTAGGGATTCAGCTGCGTCCCCCCAGCACCACCCTCTGTGCCTACACTTCATAAGAAGATTACGCTTCTCCCCACGAAGTGAAAATTACCTTGTGGGGAGAAAGCGTTTAATTACGACTCTGCTTCCCCTTGTCTCCATGGTGATCCCATGCAAACAGCCTGCTTTATTAGACCTTAGTCCCCCCCATCTCTCCCCCCACCCCATCCTCCCCGGCCCCACGAAAGTAATAAATCAGCTCTGCGCGGACCTGGATGGCGGCGTTAAGCGCTGCCAGGCCGAGCCGCTGCGCCCAGGGGCGGGGAGCCCCCAGCTGCCCCGGGGACCCCCCCGCACCCTCACTTTGCGGGCGAGCGCTGCCCTCGCAAAGCCGCGGGAATTGCTCCGCCGTAACCCTCTTTGGAGCCAAGCCGCTCCATCATTTCAGCGCTTACTGCAGAAAATAGGTACCCGCTCCCCTGCCCGGCCGAGGCGGACAGGCGGGTCCCGGCGCGCCCCCGGCCGCCCCCCCCCCCCGAGCGCTGCCGGGGCGGCGGGGCCGTTACCTGGGTGCTCCCCGGCGCCGGGACCCGCGGGGTCGGTGAGGATGCTGGGGTCACTCTGCGACCTGCCTCTCGGGAGAAAGCAGCCGGTCCCTTCTTCCGATGCAGCCATGAGGTGGAGGGCGGGAAGCTCAGAGGCGGGGGGAGGAGGAGGCGCTCATGGAGCCGGAGGCGGCCGGGGGACAATGGGGACGGGGGTGCGGCGGCGGCGGCGGCGGGGGGGCGTCAGCCGGGCAGCGCCAGCCGCGGCAGCATCTTCCCCGGCGCCGTGGCAGGCTGCGGCGGGGCGCTCCGCCTGCGCCGGCCGCTCAGGGGGCAGCTCCGGGCGCCTCAGGGGGGTGGGCCATGCCGCCTGACGGGGTGGCGAAGAGCCGGGGTGCGGGCCGACGGCCCGGCCCCCCGCCGCCCCCTCCCGGGACGCCCCCTCCCGGGACGCCCCCCCGAGCGTGGCTCCCGGTGTCGCCTCAAGCCGCCGCGCTGCTGAGCGCATCCGTTGGAAAACATTGGGATTCTCCCATGGTGCCCCGCGAGCGGGCGTGTGACGTCACGGCGGGGGGGGGACGGGGACACGGGCGCTGCACCTGCACTGCACAAAGGCGGGGGTCGCCGCAGGTGTGCGCGGCCTCGGGGGGCCGCCCCGCCGCCGGAGTGCGTGACCGCGGGGCGTGGGGAGGGGCCGCCCCGCCCTCGGGATGCGGGGCGAGGACCTCGCCCGCCCCCGAGCCCTGCCGGCCCCCCCCCGCATCCCGCCTCCGCCCGCCCCGTCCCGTCCCTCGGGGCGCGTCGCCCACCGGGAGGAGGTGGCACGACCCTCTGGCAGGGGCTTGTCGGAGGCGCCCGCCGCCTGCTTCTGCCCGCGGCTGAAGGGGGGTGTTCGGGGGTGGGGGGGGATGTCCCCCGGCGTCAGAAGGCGCCGGTGTCTCCCCGCGCCCCGCCGGGGCACCCGCCCACCCCCGCAGCCCGGCGGGGGCTTCCGAGGAGCCTTGCCCGTGGTCGCCCCTTCGGCTGGGGGTGGCCGGTGGCACAGGGGGGGTGTCTCATGGTGACCCCGGGGAAGCAGGGTATTTCGACTCAAACTAAATGGTTCGGTTTGGGAATTCGTTTAAAGGGAGCAACAGTTTCTATGGAATTTTTCCTTTAATAAAAGGTGACTCGTCCCCACCTTGCGGTGGTGCCAGCAGAGGGGCTGCTTCTCTGTACTCAGTGCTCCGGGTAGCATCTCTTGGAGTTTTGTAAAAACCAAGGACGCCTTTTAATCTCTCTCCTAATAAAGTCCTATAGAATCCTCAGCCAGCGCTTGTTGGGACCATGCGGGTTCTCCCCTCATCTATTACGGAGCGTGTGGTGCTGAGGACCTGCATTAAACATTGGTTTGTCTTCGTACAGAACTAGCATTAAGGAACATGCGTACCTACAAGTAGATATCTTGGGCTGACTTGGGAGCAGTGGTTATGCGTGAAGCTGACTGAGTTCCTATCATAAAACAGGTTTAAGTTTGCCAAATTTTAGGGATGAAACTTTACGTCAGAAAACTTTCTATTAATTCTTTCCCATACGTATTTGTGTTTACCAAAATATAGGGAATACATTTTGCATGTCTTATAAAAGCAAATGTGTTTTAACCATTTCTGAAAGTATGCACAAAAGAAGCAGTTCTGGGGGGTTGTGTCTTTGTTGTAAGCTTAGGAAGTGTGGGTTAGATGAAAGGACAGGGAGGTGGATGGAGAACTGGCTCAGTAACAGAGCTCAGAGGGTCGTGATCAATGGGGCAGAGTCTGGATGGAGCCTGTCACTAGTGGTGTTCCCCAGGGCTCTGTGCTGGGTCCAGTCCTGTTCAACATATTCATCAGTGACCTGGACGAAGGGACAGAGCGTAAGCTCAGCAAGTTCACTCACGATGCCGAGCTGGGAGGAGCGGCTGATACACCAGAGGGCTGTGCTGGCATCCAGCGAGAGCTGGACAGGCTGCAGAGCTGGGCCCAGGGGAACTTCATGAAACTCAACAAGAGCAAGTGTAAGGTCCTGCCCCTGGGGAGGATCAACCCCCCGCACCAGCACAGGTTGGGGGGGACCTGCTGGAGAGCGGCTCTGCTGAGAAGGCCCTGGGGGTGCTGGTGGGCAGCGAGGTGACCCTGAGCCAGCACCGTGCCCTTGGGGCCGAGAAGGCTAATGGTGCCCTGGGGTGCATGACAAGGAGTGTGGCCAGCAGGGTGAGGGAGGTTCTCCTCCCCCTCTGCTCTACCCCAGTGAGGCCACATCTGCAGGGCTGTGTCCAGTTCTGGGCTCCCCAGTTCAAGAAGGACAGGGAACTGCTTGAGCATCTCCAGCAGAGAGCTACCGAGATGATCAGGGGACTGGAGCGTCTCCCTTATGAGGAAAGGCTGAGAGACCTGGCCTTGTTCAGCCTGGAGGGGAAAAGGCTGAGGGGGGATCTCATCAATGCTTATAAATATCTAAAGGGTGGGTGTCGGGGTGATGGGACTGGGCTCTTTTCAGTGGTGCCCAACGCCAGGCCAAGGGGCAACGGGCACAAGCTGGAACATGGGAAGTTCCACCTGAACATGAGGACAAACCCCTTCCCTGTGCGGGTGCCAGAGCAGGGGCACAGGCTGCCCAGAGAGGCTGTGGGGTCCCTTCCCTGGAGACATTCACACCCTGCCCGGATGCGGTCCTGTGCCCCTGCTCAAGCAGGGGGTGGGATGGGATGATCTCCAGGGGTCCCTTCCATCCCCTGCCATTCTGTGATTCTGTATTTTGGGGGGGATTTAACCCAAGATTCATCACATCTGTCACACTGAGAAGTGTATTTGCCTTTTTTTCTTTAAGCAGGAATTTCAAAGTTAACCACCTTTGCACATCTCATTTGGGGGTCACCTTTGGCCTATGTATTCCCAGAGGTTTGGTCACTTTAGTGACCTTTTGAAAAAAAAAGAATCCTGTGCGTCAACATTTACTATAAAGCTTGATAACAAAATTCTTCAGACTCCATTTGACCAAGGCCTGAGCGTGGCTGCTGCGGTAACACCTGGCTGTGGCTGGGGTAAGCTGCTGCATCAAACAGTGAGTTGCAGTATGTTGTGAGAACAGGAATAGAACAAAGGGTTTAAAGCAAAATATCAGAGTTTCTCATTCAATCCTTACTATCCCTTCCTGCTGGGTGTAGGGTAGATCCTAAGGAAAAGGTAGCATGTGGTAGTGTAATCTAAGCTATATCATAATGCAATGGAATAAATTAAGGTAGCAAGGACATTCTGTAAGTTGGTTTTTTTAGAGAGCTTCACATTACCATCTTGACACATTTTCAGTGTCAGGTTTTGCAATTTCTTCTAAGCCTTGCCAGTCAAACAGCTCATCTTAATTCCAGACAGACAGCTAAATGAACCCTTTTTATCATGCTATGAAACATTCCCAAGGAAACAAACAAACAAATAAATCCAAAACACTTGTTTAAGGGATGCTTTAAAGAGATCAGGATGTATTTTGTACTCCTTCCCCCTCGAGCCAAGCTTTTGAGTTGCCATGACTCAACTTTGAAAGGGAGTCATGAACTCTAAAAATTACTTACGATAATTATTTTTTCTGTGCAAACAGCACAGTCTGGAATAGGTACTGGGTCCAGTTTTCAAGTAAGAAATCTCCCCTTTATAGCAAAATAATAAGCCAAATCTGGTTTTAGTCCTAAAAAGAGAGGAAGTAGCAAGTTTTAAATGGTTTTTCTCTATATAGCTTTTAGGTCATGCTAGAAAATGCTGATGGTTTCTAGTGAATTCTGTGAGAGTCGGTACTAATTGGTACACTTGCCTTCTACAATGAAGAATGTTACTGATTTCCTGTACAAAATATATAGTTGAAAAGTTCCATATCAGATTTAAGTATTCGTGCAGGACTGAATATATTAAAATATTTTCAACCCGAGAAAGAATATCTCCAAGACAGCTTTAGTACCCTATAAAAGCACACGAGATGAGACCGACGTATTTTTAACCAGCTCACATATGGATTGCCTCTATAGAGGACACTTTAAAGGGCTCCTTTGGATCCTAAAGTAATGTCTGATAGAAATCAGTCAAACAAGGCTGGAATCTGCCTTGCTGTTTTAACTTAGTTAAAACATTTCATTTTCTCTCATTCCTGCCAAACCAAGCATCAAGAGACTCAGTCTGGGAAAAATTCCTAGGTGCTGTGCATGCCAGCTGACGAGCTGCCCCTAGGCCACCTGGCTATTTCCAAACGAACCATCATCCTGTTTGGGGGAGGGAGGGCAGGAAAAAATAATTGTGTTAAATTGTTTAAAACTCTGTTGCTAAATAATGTCTCTCACGTAAAAAGTATGATTATCTGCATGCCTTTTGCCTTCAAGTTTCATATATAATGCTGATGATCTGTTTGCACTTTTCATGTCCTTACCTTAAAGCAGGCTCCTCATTCCTTCTGAGGGCAAAGCCTTGGACAGGAAAAATAAATATGAGGCAAAGTCTTTTCTTCCTGTTGAAGGACCAATGCCAAAAGGAACGGAGCATTTCCACTGAAGTAAATCGAAGCTGCTGGAGACATGCACCAACCCGTATACTGTAAGTATATTGATTTGTAAATCCCTCTGAAACAGGAATGAAACTAAACCTGGTTCTACCTGTGGATGCTAAGCACTTGAAAAATTGTCCTTAAGTTCCCTTTTACTGCTTGATTTAATTCTATTAATGTCACAAGCAAAAATATTTGCAGGATCAAATGATTATTAGTAGAAACATGATTCTCCTTTTATTTCATTTATTTTCTCACTATAACACTCTTATGGTAAACAAGTTTACAACATTTTCCCAGCCAATACAATGATCTGATACGTTTATTTCTGTCTCTCAGGCTTTCTACCCTTTGATACTTACGATGAAAAGTTATGATGAGATTTTTTCAGCTTAGTGGCAGGTATTCCTGCAACTGGAATCCATTCAGTTGCAGAAAAATAATTCTTCAAATGAAATGTCCCCACAAGGAACACAAAAGAGGAAAACAAAATGTATTTAGCTTGATGCCTATTCCCCAACCAAACTGATGCATGACCATTTGACATGCCTTCCCTTGATAAATATTTTTAAAATACAATTATATAAACAATATGCATGATTTGCTTAATTTGATTTCTGTTTGACAGACAGCTGAACTTCTGTTTCATGATCTAGTTATATGAAGAGAAATCCTGACTTGTGTCAGAAAGGAGTAATTCTCTGAGGAGAAAGAAAAGAGGTGAGTCATGTCAGTGCTGTTTTTCTCGAATCAGCAGAATATTAAACAACCTCATTTTCATTAACCTGAAGCCTACATGTGATCTCTGAGCATAACTCTGATCTTCCTGCACTGTTATTTAGAAAAATGAATTCAGGATACATTTGGATTGACAATATCAGCTTTCATGTTGAAATTGTTTTGATGACTAGGGGACAAATAGCCTTGCTCAGAGCATTTTTCTCAGATGCAGCAACAGAAAGCATTTGTTCTCTTGCTTGTGAGTCTTAACCTAGTTTTTTTAGAATTTATGCCAGCTTGTTGTAGCTCAGTACGCTTACAGTAACAATAAAGATGGGCATTCTAACACTCAAAAGGCTCTTGTCTCTATTTACTTTGTGTTTGTGGGTTTTTTCCCCTCAGATGCTTTCTTGGCAAAGAGGACCTAGGGCCTATCTTGAGCCTTTACTTGTCAAGAAGATAAATTCATGTCACTGAGAAGAGATATGAATATCATCCAGCAGTCACAACTTTGTAAGTACAAAGACCTGAAAGATGTCTTCTCCAAAGCATGATGATGGAGTTGCTACTATGGAAGGCGAATTAAAAATGAATCAGCATCAGGGACTTGTTTGGTGGTGGCTTCACATGCACATTCACATTTAACATCTCTGATACTCAAGAGCTACTCTAGGAATCACCCATCTCGTTTTCATGTTTGCTTTCTCTCACAGCTCTAGTGCTCTCTCTGTCATTTTATAAGTGAGGGAACAGGAAAGGAAGAGGGAGGGGAAAATGTAAAGGAAGAAAGTCATTTTAGCTGCCTGCCTTCTTGACAAGCAGCTCTACCCACAGAAGTCCTTCTAGGTAGCGGTACAATGACAATGAGAAGGTGAACATCTACTTTTATATCAGTTATTCTAAATTATGCAGCTTATAATAGTAACAGCAACGTATCAGTTTATGGGGAGGGATCTCGTATCTGTGACATGCCAAGGCCAATGGAGTGTTACAGGGATGTGATTATGGTCTGTAATAATTGTGCGTAAGAAGCAAGGAAAAGGCAGCTGAGTGTGGAAGACAGTGGAGGACTCCTGCAGTGCTGTCAAAGCCAGCGAGGCTAGAGATGATGTGCCACATGAGTGTTGTTTGTGCCAGTTTGAACGCTGAAGGGATGAATCTGATTTTCCTCTCCATTTTTTCCTCCCCTTGGAATTCAGTATGTCCGAGGGAAAGGGACATATTTACAACTTCCATAGCAGGTTCTGCATTGCCTTTTGGGGAGTGAATATTCTTGTACACAGATCTTCCTCTTTTTTTCTAGGCACAGTGTTCTTAAGAAGGCATGTGCCTAGAAGTTTCTTATTGTTCTCACTTTCATCCTCGAAGTATTCCAGGGTCTTAGGTACCCAAAACTATGAAAAACTGCAGACATGGAAGGTCTGAAAGCTGTGTCCAGTGTAACTGAGACCCTGCAAGCTCTACCAATTAATATGGGAAAATGCAGTGAAGTGTTTCTTGTTACATTTGTAACATAACTGGTAGAGGTTTTAGACTTCAGGATGACAGAAATAGCTTAAAGATATTGGTGGTTGTTGTAAATATAAAAAATGCAGTGTAAGAACCCAGAAAAAGTTTGGAGTTCAGAAATTCTGCTTTGAATCGTTAAATTGCCCTTTGACATAGTTAAGAGTGAGAAAACACCTGATCATGCCTGAACTGCATTTTAATCGATGTAATCTGGCCCAAATCTCTAGGTCCAGAGGTGTCCTCACAAGTGAGATTTTGGCTCTCCCAAGAGGGAAATTTTCCGCTGACTTCATTTCACCCTCAGCGTCGCTTTTCCCGTAGGGTCCTTTCCCAGATACGTGCAGTTTCCCCCATTGAAACGCTTTTGCCTGGGGAACGGCCGCAGCTCCCCGCAGCAGAGCCCACACCGCGCCGCTGCCCCGCGGCACCGGGCACCAGCGGAGACATCAGGGCCCGTCACAGCCGTCGGTGCGTGAGGAGCAGTCTCTCCCGAGAGCCGTGATTCCCTCGCACCCTTCCTGGAGCTTGGGACGTCTGGCACTGAGAGGAGGCTCCTTCAGAGGTACACGCCCTACGGATGGGATTTCTTCCCTGCTTTCCTTTAAGCTTGTTCCATGGTTTAACACACCCTGCACAAGGGCTGTTGCTTTCCGTGGGGCTGGGTGGAGGCTGAGGAAAGACTCTAGGCAAGAATCTCGGTCCTGCCCCGTGTTTAAACCCTGACAGCTTTAACCAGGATTTATCGCAGCTTGGCAGGTACTCAACACTGGAGTTTAACTTTAGCTCCATAGAACCAGGAACTTCATCTTATGAAAACATTTTAGGCCCATATAACACTGTATAAATATTGTTAATTAATAGTTTGATCTTATCAACTTGTTTTTTCCCTCCTGATTTAGTAAGGGGAGGAGGGCAGGCTGCTTTCCCAATGGTTTCCAACCAGCTGGAAATGGTTTTATTTTATGTTTAGCTCTTTGCTTGCTAACAATCCTCAGGTGAATATTTGATTTCTGTCTTAACTGAATTTTGTAAAAATCTAGGACTTTTCTTCGTACTAAAAATAGCCAACACATGCCAGTAAAGGGTTTGGAACAGTCTTAACTTGCCTGAGTACAAGTCCAGGCTGAGCAGTATTAGTGAAACGAGTGTCAGGAAGGCATTGTGGACAGCATTCTGGTCACCTTCCTCACTTTATGTGTCCAGCAAAGAAGAAATATGGAAGGAATAATTTGCATCCAATTGAGGCTTCATTAGGAAAACCACTGTGCTCCATTGCATGCTTCTAGGGCTGTGATCCTGAAACGGTTACGGGCACTAATAGGCGCTGTGGCAGATCTGCTGCTATCTGGCTGTTCTGTTGAACTCCTTTCCTCATTCTGCCTGGTTGCAGGATGTTCAGAGCTTTTTTTCCCTTCACCAGTTGTCACCTTGCATGCCATGCCTGAAGCTCCCGAGCTCTTCACTAACACAACCCTTTCACTGAGCAATTATGTCTGTCAGCATTTCTTATATATATTATTTTCTTTCTGTTATTTATGTTTCAAAATCACTTGAATGTATTGAAGAAGAGAACAAATTATGGAAGCTATTTGACTTAGTATACTAAGTGGGGTAAGTTCACAAATGGCTAAAACTTAGCATCTGCTAGTACAGGATTTTTGGATTATAAAAAAAATGACCACCTGCCACTTGCTTTGATAAAAGTAATTCCGGTCAGTTTGTCCCAAGAACAGGAGGGATTGTGGTTTGGAACGACAAAAGTGGAAGGCTTCCTTCTAAGCTGCAATGGTGGTCCCCTGTACTCTTGGAGTAAACATGAAACTGTTTACACCAGTGCTAGAAATTAACCCTCACATCACTTAGGTTTATCCATAGTTGCAGTCGAGTCCTTTTTTTACAGTCTTTTGTCTATTGTGGAACAGAGAGACTCTCTAGGAGGTATGGAACAATGAACAGCTGAGTAAATCATATTTGTACACATGTATTTCAAGTATTAGTAACCACCATAACACCCTTACATTTATTACATTATGTGATTTTTTTTTAATCAGCATGTTTCAGTAAGATCAATAATCTCAATAAGAACACCTCTCAGAGCGTGATATGGGACCGCAAGGCAGGGGAGATAAATGTATTGTAATTATTGTAGTGGTGTTTGCTTTTTCCTTGCAAGTGGTAAATTGCTTAGAAAATAGTAGACATTTTTGATCACTATTTTGAGCACTTAAATTCCATTAGGGAATCAAATATATATGAAAAGAAAAACCTTTGTTTTGCTTATGCATTGCTGTTTGAAGTGTTTCTATTTTAGAAGCAACAAAGTTCATTTTTTCAGGGATAAGTCTGGATAACTTGTACCCTTATCAGAGATGTCCTCTCTTTTTGTTTTGCATTAGATTCAGACCATGCATTCTGATTCGTATCTCAACTTGCTCTTACCAAATATGGAATAATTTTGATGTATAACTTTTTTCACATTAACTCATATAGCAAAGATCATTCAGTTGTCAGCAGAAGCAAAAAGGGAAAACTGGTGTTCTGTGCTAATTGGCTGAGAGCTGAGGAATCTGACATAGAGTTGCAGGACAAAATTATGATTCCACTCGTGTTAATATAAGTTTCAACATGTGCTTTAATAGCATTTTGATGTCACCTGTATATCAGTTTTATTTCTTGTGTAATACGGGACTTTGGCTGGTATTTCACACGCTGACCATGATACACAAGAAATTTGGCATTTGGAGAGTTAAAATACTTTGGGGGCCAGTCACACGTGAAACTAGTGACAGAGCTTCCTTCAGCAGATCAGTTTGCAGTTTTTGGTGACCTGAAATCTAGTGAAGACCATAATAATCAGGATTTATGAGCATCTTTCAGAAGACACAAACTCTCATAATTGAGAGATAACGGGCTTGTCTTTATGGGAGGAAATACAGGAAGTCTAGACCTGATCAGCAGCTGAAAACAAGAGAATGAAAGACCAGATTGATTAGAACTCATAATTAACAGAGTCCAAGTTAGCGGAGCAATATCTGTTTTGAGATGGAAGCTGTGTATTGCATGACTCCCCAGAAGTCATAGGCACCAGTTCCAATTCTCATACTCATGTGCTACAGTAACAGAAAAGTCAGTAGAGCTGCAGTGTGCAGAACTGATTTAAGAGAATAAAGATTGCTCTTTGAACTTCCCCAGGGAGAAACACAGTGGTCACTCTATGGTACATATTCAGACTTCTCTGAGTGCTTTTGTGTGTTACCTGGTTTTATATGTGTCTGTCTGGGATCGAGTAAACCTTGGGATGCTTCCGTCCATTCAATTTGTTGCTCACCAATTCCTGAAGCAAGACTTGAGAAGGGAAGCAGAACAGCTACAAATAAATTCCAGGAATTTTTAGTTTAACTTTGGGGAAGACTAGGACTGAATACCATTCCTACATAGTAAAGTTACTGCTTTCTAAGAGATGAAGTACAGATTTATGTAGTGTTTTGCATCCTCATTTAGGCAAAATAGGGACGTGCAGTAAGATTATTGCTGTGGAGGTTGTGCTTCTGCTCTTTTGCAGCTATAGTAAGCCTTTCTAAGAAATCGTTCTTCAGCAAAAACTGAGGTAATATTTTTTTACTTTTTAAGTTTGGGGGTTTTTTTTGACAGTTGTGTATATTGCCGTGACAGCAAGCAGTCTGTTGTGGTTGAACCCCAGCCAGCAACTAAGCACCACACAACCGCTTGCTCACCTTCCCCCCGCCCTCCATGGGACTGGGGAGAGAATAGGGGACAAAAAGTAGAACCCGAGGGTGGAGATAAAGACAGTTTAATAGGACAGGAAAGGAAGAGAAAATAAGAACACTAAAAATGATGCAAGAATATACAAAGCTAGTGATGCACGATGGAGTTGCTCACCGATGCCCAGCCCAGCCCCAGCAGCGATCGCCACCCCCCAGCCAGTTCCCCCCAGTTTATAGACTGCCCATGACGTCATATGGTGTGGGATATCCCCTTGGCCAGTTGGGGTCAGCTGTCCTGGCTGTGCCCCCTCCCGGCTTCTTGTGCACCTGACAGGGCACAGAAAGCTGAAAAGTCCTTGACTTAGCGTAAGCACTGCTTAGTAACACCTAAAACATCAGTATGTTGTCAACATTATTCTCGTACTAAGTCCAAAACACAGCACTGTACCAGTTACAGTGAAGAAAATTAACTCTACCCCAGCCAAAACCAGGACTCACTCGTAAAAGAATCTGCTCCTTTACTGTATTGCAGTTCAGTATGCTGTTTCTTAATGGCGCAGATGCCATCTTGCTGCACATTTTGGAAGGGCAGGCTTCTTAGCAGTTTAAACACAGCTTATTTGATGGACAGAGGTAGTTATTGTTTTCCTAGGATCAGTTCTAGTAGTAAGCTTTTAACCTGAAATGTTAGCCCAAGACAGAATTAGGTGGATCTTCTGTTCAATTACTTCAAAGCTGGAGACTATGACATTATCATAAGCAAGGTCAGAACAACTTAATCATGGAAATTTCTGTACTGCAGCTCTATTGTAAAATACGCTCTTTGCCAGCCTTTCTTTGAAACAGCAGTAGACTGTAATCAGGTGAACACCTTCAGACTATGCAGTTTTTATCTCCTGTATTTTGGAAACAAATCCTTTACCATCCTTATCCAACAAGGAAAATGCAGATCTTGCCTGTCATACTCTTCCAGTGAGGTTAAAACTCGAACGGTTGTTACAAAGCCCCTTTCTAGGCCAAGTGCCACTTTGCAATAAAGATGCAAGTAGGATTGTACAAACACTATTTCTGATAAACTTATTAAAGAGCCGAGTTCTGGATCAGAATTTATGAGCATGTAAGAGTTAGTTAATAAGTATTTAAAAGGCAGGAGTCTTCCTTCACTAGGATCCGTTAACACACAAGACACTGAGAGTAGTTACATGACATGGCGACTTCAGCAGTAATTTAGTTTCAGAACATCTACTTCAACCTGCTTGTTCTGTGCCTTGTAGTTTGCTGTCTCCTTCAGTTGTGCCAGTGCAATTGTGGGACTGTGGTATAAACCGAATCAAAGAAAAGATGAAGGTTAAAACCCCATCCCCTTCCTTTAGTGCTGCTTCTAACCCAGCTTATGTCAGCGATCAAATTTTCTGTATGGTCAAATGAAGAGTTGCATCAGCACAGCTGACAGGGTTGCAAATTATGAGCTCAGTAGGGTGTGTTGTGCAAGAACGATCTATGGGGGTTTTGTTGGCAAAGTCCTCTTATCATGTAATTACACCAGAAGTGACATTCTAACAAAGCAGTCGCATCACTCACCAACGAAGAAAATTAACTCTATCCCAGCCAAAATTGGGACATCAGGAAACACTCTGAAATGCTGTAGTGAGGAGTGGATTTAAGGAAGTATTATGCGTGTATTTGAAGGCCGTTGGATGTGTCTCTGAACTTGTACACTGCAAGGCCGACAGCCCCAGCTGCATCCAGTGTTTCAAAGCCTTTAGCATAATCTTACATGAAGTCAGAGCAACAAGGAAAACCCACACACTGTCAGACACTTGTCTGATAGCCATGTGTTTGTAAACATTGGAAGGTCTTAGTCACTTGAAAGCTGTGCAAGTGTACAGCAGTGTTAGGTAAATGGGGAAGCATGGCAATTTATACTAAAAACAGAGACACGGGCAAGCTGGAATATGGAATGGGCTTTAGCGCTTGATCCAAAACACTTTGAAATCAGTAGAAAGAGTCCCATTATTTTCGCTTAGAGGTTGTCCCAGTTATGTACCTCTCATTGTTATACAAATGTATCCTTCTTGGGCTAGGTACAAAAAAATGCATTGGCAAGGAATTCCCAAGATCAATTTAATATCGTCTGTGAGCCATACAGATATTTTAGGCCTCTCCCCTACAAATTATTTCTGCAAAGACATATCCTTCAATTTTTAAGGTCCAGTTGCAGAACTAGACTTTTTATTATTAACACGTAGTCTAAAAATATTTTATTCTAACCCAATGTGAAATACAGAGACCTGCAACACAAATTTCTGTTAAATACACAAATAGTTATGTACATGAATGGCTTCTTACAAATCTTGCTAGTCATTTGTAGGCATAGGTGTTGGAGGTAGAGGTCCATACAGCTAAGGATTGCCGACCCATAGTATTTATAATTAGGTAATTATACCCTTGCTTACTGAACAGGGGTTTTTTTCCTGATGTCAGGTTTCCCACCCCCACAAAGAATAAAGTGGAAATAAGTCTCATTACATCAGTCAGGGAAGGTGCCAGTAGGTTTGCTTCTTCAAAAGTCATGCAGAAGCTATGAATTATTTTCACATTTTGTCTTCTTTCTCTCTTGGCTTTGTGGCTGTTACAAAAATTCGGTTTTTTAACACATTATGAACCAAAGCTTTCAAAATTAATTTTTTTCTCCATTTGTAAAGATGTTATATATGTGCATTTGAAGGATACAGTATGTACTTCTTAAATTTTCATGTGGGCCTCCTACTAGATTTCCTGAATAGAAGACCAGCTGATAATGTAAGAATGTCACAGCTTGTGTTTTCTGCCCAATGCAAATGTCATATAAATATTGTTTACAGAGATATTTCCAATTCTGTAAAACACAGTTACTAGGACCAGGTTTGGGTCCATTTTATATAACTCTTGAGTTTTAACCTGCATTTTCCTATCCAGTGCAATGAGGAGCTCTGCTTAAGACCAGAGGGAGCTCTATTTAATTATAATTGGCAGTCTGCAATCTTTTGTGCTGTCAAGGAAATCATGGAGCTAATGGATGCTACTGCAAGCACTCAGTAGTGGTTTTATGCTCAGCTATTTGTGCTTTATTTGGCTGAATAAATATCTGATGGAGCTGAGAGAACACACTGATGAAACATTGTACAGAGGAAATTATTGGTGTACCTACCAGGGAGCCATAGGAATTATGCAATTATTATAAAGGGTAATTTTGCCATCTAGCCTTTATTTATGCATCTGAAGTAATAAATATCAAAGTATGATTTATCTTTAGTAAGACATTTTACAACAGCAGTGTTAACATACCAGTGGTTATGAAAATATGTCACTTATTATGGGCAGAGGATAATAGTCTCTTGTCAGACTGTTATGTACCAGGACCTCAGAGGTCTTGAGAAAGTCATCCATGACAGAAGCATTTCTCCGTTGCATTAGTATCCAGGAATTTCCCAAACTGTTATGGGGTTATGTTATTGTGATGATGGAGTTTGAGAAGTACTGGCAGACCTAACTTTATCTGGGATTCTAAAGACATTAAGGTTTTCTCCACCAGAATATTCCAAATTAGCTAGATATGTTTTAGATTAGAATCGCAATTTTTAAAAGCCATATAGCAGTCTGTCTTCATCTGTAGGCATTCAAATGAGTTTAGAAACCTTCTACTCCTGTCCCAGATTATGCAAGAACACTGCAGTGAAGTGCAACAGAAATTTCCAAAGATTATGTTCTTGCTCTGTAGGGTAGTAGTGAGTGGAAGCACCTGTTTTTACACTGGGCTATTTATGATAAGAACAGCCCTGCAAAATCAGAACAAAGACCAGCCTGGCCTAAGTGTCCTGCCACTAGGAAATTAAGCAGACACCAAGGACGGGCATATATATGTGATAGTCCTACCTAATGCTTCTCCAACTGTTTTAATCTTCCCGTGCTGGATGTGTAGATGTCAGTGTATATCTGTCCCAAATCCTTGCCTGGCCTCGCCCTAAATCCCTGTACATTTCCTGCATCCACAATATGCTTTGACAGGAGTTCTGTAGGTTTGCCACCTACTATGTGAAGGACACCTTGTGTTTTGAACCTGGCTTTT
Organism: Phalacrocorax aristotelis; assembly: GCF_949628215.1. NCBI lineage: Eukaryota > Metazoa > Chordata > Aves > Suliformes > Phalacrocoracidae > Phalacrocorax > Phalacrocorax aristotelis. The sequence continues at coordinate 14,040,184 of NC_134288.1, forward strand.
GCTAGCTTTGTTCCCCATTTTCTAACATTTCTTATGTTTGAAGACAATTTGTTCTTGATCATCTTTGTTACTCTTTTGCATCTTTTTTTTCTCCACCTTTTTCCATTCCATTTTGAGAGGAGGAGGTCTGGCTGCACACAATATTCAGGGTGATGGTGAATCACGAATATATGGATCAGCAATATAATGTTGTCTGTTCCTTTCTTAGTAATTCCCGATTTGGTTTTTTAACCATTATTCACCACTGAGCTATCATTTTCCTTGTTACATATCAGTCACAAGACATGTTTCTATAGTGATAATGATTGCTCAGTGCCATGAGTTAGAACTGTTTTTTCCCCAGATGTCGCCTGACACTTATCTTCATTGAATTCCATCTGTCATGTTATTGTGCAGTCACCTATTTCATACGGTTTCTCTGAAACTTTTCACAACTGGTCCTTGTTTTTGTTATCCTGAGTCATTCAGTATATCGTTAGTAAATTTTCTCACATCCCTTTACCAGGCTATTTATGATCGTATTGGGACAACACAGATCCCATTTCATAATTTTTAAATTATTTACATCCTCCTGTAGAAATGTGTACCCACTTTGGGAACATGCGAGCAGGGAATTGAGCTCCCTTTTCAGAGTAATACCATAACTGCCAGCCTGCCTTCTTGAGAACTAGGTTTAAATGCAAATTTCTATATTTATGCTAAATTAAGGTTGAATTCAATAGGAATCAAATAGAGAGACATTATAAGAAATGAGGTGTAGAATAAAATGTTGTAGAGGCAACCTTTTGTTTTCTTTCAATATTGTAGGATAATATTGGTTCATTTTTGTTAAGACTTTTAAAACTACTCTTTCCTTGGGATCAATCTAGAAAACTCTCCTCAGAGATGTACCCATCTTCCCACTGCCCACTGTGAAAGAGCTATTATATCCTGTGTTCAACAAAAGCACTTAAACACCTGCTTACCAATATTCAATTGATAGCAGCTGATCTATTACCTCTTGATACCTGGCAGCTGCACAGCTGTTACGAGACAAAACAATAATTTATTCAAATATTCTCATTCGTAGAACAATGTTGAAGGCTGGGGAGAGTAATCAGTAGTACTTAGTAGTAACTGAAAGGTGTTGAAGGTGACAGCAAGAAAAGAAGTAGTACTACCAGGAGAAGAGGTATCATTGCAATTACGTGATAGGCTTTGCGGATACATTGATAGGCTTTTTTTTGTTGTGTGTTATTAGTTCAGTGTTCTCTGCAGCCATCACACAGTGTCTCCCTTTCATTGATCAGTACCTTAAAAATAAATTTTAAAAATATTTCTGCTTTAAAATATTCTTGTAAATGATAGATGGTCCTTATCCTACTGAACAGGTAGGACAGTTGTACTGTGGGCTCAGTCTTGTGAGATATTAAAGACCCCCCAGTTTCATAGATTTTTGGATCCTCCAAGCACTATAGATTTCATTTTTATCTTCTGGCTTCCTGCTGTGAGGTTGGAAAAGTTTGTCTGAAACACTGGAAGCAGTACAGGTGATTTGGCTCTTGGAGGCCAGTGAACCAAACATTTCCAACAAAAAGGAAAAGGGACTAAAATGAAAAAGGGTGATAACTGTTAATGCTATGTCTGGAAGAGGCAGGGGAGGTGTGGTGCATGCAGATTTACTTGAAGAGCAGGTATAGAATAGACATATAGTAAGAAAGTACAGAAACTAAGCTAAACGTGCATCCTGAGACCCTGTCATTCCAATTGCAGTCGCAAGTTTTTCCATACATAGCAGTGCCATCTGTACTGAAATCCATACTGTACCGATGAACTCCTTGCAGGGCTTAGGAGAGCTTTTGTGTCCTATTTTTCAGGAATTTGCCCTGTCGTGTAGATTCCACTCCAAAACCAATTCCTTCTCTAGGAACTTATGCCACTCTGACTTCATGGCTTTTATTTAATGAACACATACTCTTAAATTACTGTCTCCATGTTGACTTGTGTACTTTCAGTGAGACAGACAATTATGTTCCTTGCCCACTTTTCCTAAAAGCTAAGTAATAACAGCTGCTGTATACTTCATCTATTAGCCCATAAAGAGGGGGTGTCTTCATGCCTATATCAGTGGTTTGTATGTCTTATTACTGCAAGGGAAGCAAAGGAAGATAGTCATTAACCAGTTTTGCTTATTTTACTCTTTAAGGGAGTACAAAAGAACCCAGATCTCTTGATTTTAAATTTTTTTTTGTTTTACTTCTGGATCACTAGCAGTTATCAGACTAAGTTTTTAGGCCTTGATCCCACAGAAATGCTGTGCTTTACACAATGTGAATAGTTCTTCCCACAACAGCTTGTGTTCTGTATTGGAATTTGTGGGTTTTTCCTTCAGGGCTGATCCTTTGGTGCTATTCCAGCCAAGGATGCAGTTCTTCCCAACATATTGCAGACAACTCTGTGGTTTGCAGTTTCACTTACAGGGTAGGCTTTGGTGGATTTTTTTGTTTCCCCTCTGTCTTGCTTAGCAACTTTGAAACATTTGTGTGGCTGTCCACATCCTTCCCACTCTTGGAATTTTGCAGATCACAGGAAGAACTGCAACTTGAAGTCCTATAGAAATCAGCTGTTCTGTGTTGTTTTGAACATATATAATGATATGTAAGGATTACAAGAGAGCATCCTCTGAAGCCATTTTCCTAAAAGTATCAACATGAAAATAATATCAAGTACCTTGTCTGTGTTTACTAACACTTTAATCACTAAAGTGGTTTCTTATGGTTTTCTTCCATTTATCCTGTTTATATTTTTTGAAATACGTCATTCATCTTAATTAGCTTGATCCATTTCAGATTTTTTTTTCTCATCAGCTTCATGATGTGGGGCTATTATTCTAAGAGCTGCTTGTTGGATAAATTTTTTATGCTTACAGACACTTGTGTGTTGACTACCAGAACTGACTTTCAGTCAAATCTTAAAATATTTAAAGAGTGTCTATTCCTATTGGATGTTTCACATCTTTTAATTATGTTACAAATCCTCTGGTGTGGGTAGAGAAGTAGAAACAAAGCATATTTTTAAAAAAGCTGCACAGAAAAGCTTTTTGAAAGGTTAAGAAAATGAAGTTCTATATATTAGAAAGTAATCATACTGGACTGCTCCTTGATTTTCTTTTCTTCTTGGTCACAAGGTTAATTTCAACACTGGTAGCAGCAGAAGCCTTGTGTTTTAATGTTTTAGTGTTGTGCTACTCTAAAAATAATTCAGGGTATTTTTTTTCAGAGTGTTCAGGAATATGGAATTCAGTCCTTAAGAAGGAACAAGACTTGGGTCAGTGCAGAAGGCTGAAGCAAACACAAGTGCCTTCTGTTATCCAAGACTTGGTAATTTTACAAACTCTGGCCCCAACTTTCTTCATATCCACTGACCAGCTCCTGTATCTGCACAAGGTGATAAAGTTCAATTTTGCAACAGCTTCACAACAATTTATTAAACGTGCAGGAATGTGATCACACTCAGTGAGAGAAAAGAAGGAATGTAACTGTTACCTTTTTCTCTGCAACACGTGTTACCTGAGTCTGTGCCTTAAGTTACTATCTACTCCTCAGTGAGCTGTTAAAGTTGTAAGGTCAATGAGTCTGGAGATATACTAAAATGCCAAAATTTTTTCCCATTTGAACAGATTTTTTTTTCACTTTCTGATTCACATTCAAAATGTCAGCTCTGATTAATAACAACTGAAGGTGTTTCAAGCCCATTTCTACAAGCTGTTGCAAACAGACAGGGCTACCTGTGTAGTAGGTTTGATCCTCATTGTCAGAAGCGCTGTTCTTTCAGTGAGTCATGGCTGATTACAGGGGCACCTGAATATTTTTATTTTCCCTGTTTTTAAACCTGGGAGTGCAGTCTGCAGAGTTTTTTTGACTGAGAGCCACTAGAGAGCACTATGTGATTGTATCTTTTCCAAAATAGGGTGTGGTAGCCAAATATAGAACTACAATGCAAAGTTATATATATGAAAGGCTTTCTTCACAACTTTTCTAAAGAATCCTCTGCGTTTTGCACAAAATAGAGTATATTAAGCCAAGATTTTAGCACTTCTGGCATTTCTTTTTGCACAATTATTGCTCTAGGTGAGGACTTCTTACATCAACATTTAATTCTTGCTCAGTAAAATTTCACATGGATCTGTAATATAGCCAGGAAAAGTCCACTATATAATTGATGTATGCGCTATTTTTACCATAAAACTGAATGACGATGCTTTGAGGCATGCTGTATAGATAACTTTTGGTGAATCTAGTTACATTTTAGCTTAGTTCTTAGAAAAACTTTTACCTCAAATCACCATGAACGGAGTGGACCTATGTAAAATACATAAATAAGCAAACTCTTAGAAGTGGTGATTTAAAGGGAAAATGCTGCATGAACGAATCTGCTCCTTTCTTCCTGATCCTAGTATTTGATGTTTCCTTATCTGATCAACACTGTACTTTTGTAGATCTCATATGGCCCATCTCCCATATTGCCCAGAAAATAAAATTGCGTTATCTTTCTCTTTTGAACTATCTGTGCCTTGAGGTGTTTTGGGGTTTATTTCTCTCTTTTCATAGTGCCTTCTGAAATCAGCTCTCAGAGACCTTGGCATGTTTATGCATTGTCCTTTTAGAGCTCTTCTGGGCTTTTTGGGAGGACTTTCCAACCAAGTCATTGGATTCTTTGAGCTTATTGTACAAGCAGAAGGTGGAAAGGCTGGAGCTTAAAACTTCACAGTGATTGGAAGAAAGCATATTCTTAGAAGATAGGGAGCAGCCCAGAAGTCCAAAGTTTTCATCATCAGGTCTGCAGTTCTATTTACAGCAAGCGATTAGTGCAGCTGTGGTCAGCAAAGGGATTGTTGCAGAACGGTGTCTCCTTACTTAATAAATCGGTGCTGGGAGGCAGAGCGGCTTATTATACTGAAGGGAAATTTTACTACTCCTGTCAGTATTATTGAGTCAGAGCAGCTGTGGGGGAATCAACAGGATTCTGAAGAGATTAAATGTTAGGGCCAGCTGTGTAAATGGAACACGTGGTGATGTGAAAGACCCTACCCATGGCAATGGTATTCATCACGTGAGAACCTAAATAGATCAGATGAAAATACTGAAATTGTGACCTGTTTCAGACTTTATCATTAATGACTCTTTATGACTCTTAAAACGCATTATGAAATCAATGGAGCTTTTGATGTTTTAAGGTGTGCAGGCAAATATGTGAAAATTCATTAATATAGAAAGGTTTTTAGATAAAAATGAAAATACAGCCTTAATTTCCCGAGAAAGTAGCTATCCAAACGATGTCTAATGGACACCTACAAAAGTAGGTGATGCTCTATCACTCACAGGGCCAGCAAAGAAACAGTTTCCCATCCTCTGAAAATTGCTGAGGATGCTGGAGGGGCTTTTGTCCAATCTGAATTATCTCCAAATCTTTAAAATATTTGCAGTGTGGGGTTAAGAGAAGAAGTGATGGTCAATTTAAATATTTTTAAATCTCGTTCAGATTACTTTCTATGAATTTTCTCACCTGCTTTCTAGGACTTAGCACGAGTAATTTCTAGGAATTTTCCTGACTGCTTTCTGGGAATATTCCATGATGCTTTCTGGGAATTTCTCTGATGTGTTTTAGAAATGCCCTCAGGTGCCTTCTAGGAATTCCCCTGGGGAAGCTTCCAGGAATTTCTCCAAAGCTTTCTAGGAATTTTTTGGGTGCTCTCTGGGAATGTCCTGATGCTCTCTAGGAATTTTTCATGTGCTTCCTAGGAATTTTCTCTGTACTTTTTTGCAATTTCTGGGAAATTCTGGAGTTTTATGGTAATTCCCTGGGGCATTCCAGGAACTCCAGTGTTCAATGTATTTCTAGGAATTCCTGCGACTGCACTACTGTACGTAGAGCATTCCCGTGAATCCCTGTCATTTAATATACTTCTCCAGGATATTCTAGAAATTTGGAGGAAGGGGCTGCCTAGAATTTTGCTAAGAACTCCTGCAGCTTGCTAGGGTTTTTCTCAGGCTTTCTCAGATTTCAGGTTGAAAAGTCCTGTTAGAAATTCTGGGAGTTTTGTAGTTTTTTCTAGGAATTCTTGACGCTGTTTAGGAATTCTCCAAGTCTCTTCTGAAATTCTGGGGTCTATAAACTTTTTAAGACTATTTGGGCTTTCTAGTTTTCCTGGCCTTTCTATAGGACATCCTGGATCAAGAACCTTCCTAGGAATACCTAGATTGAGACTTATGCTATGATTTACTGTATTGAGAAATTTTCAAAGAATTTCCTAGAACTTTCTTGGAATTAATTGATCTAGAACTTTTCTAGGAGTTTCCCTGGCCTTTGTAGAAATTGCTGAATATATAACCTTTCTAGGAATTCCTGGAAAGAGACCTTTTCTAGGGTTTATTGGACGTACAGTCTTGCTTGGAATTTTCTCACCTTTTATGGGTATTCTTGGATCTAGAACCTGAGGTACTTCCTGTGCTGTTCTAGGAATTTCCCCTCCTAAGTTTAGAACTTTCCTAGGTATTTTCCCCGGTTTTCTAGGAAATCTTGGATCTGGACTCTGTCTAGGAATTGCCTGCAAAAATTCTTACAGGAACTGCAGTAGTTCCTCATGTCCCATATGCCCTGATTTTGCTTCAAGGCCTAGAAATGGATTTTACCATTTTTTCCTATCAGAGATAAGCACCTATTGTATGCATAATTGAGTAGCTGTAGGCATTCTGCAAAAAAAATGTGCTTTGCTCGAAGTGCTTGAATTTCTGTTTTAAAATCAGTTACCACAAAAGTGATTTTTCTCTCTCTTAAAATTCACTTCATTATACATTGCTCCCAGGAGCGATAATAAAACAGCTTCCTGAGTGCAGTCTGCATTCCTCCCTTCCTCTGACTCTTGTGTCCCTCTCACAAAGCCTTCTTCCTCACAACCTCTTCAGTGCAGCATTTTTAACAGGATTTCAAAATCATTTGACTGTAGCTGGCACCCCTTTAAACCTGCACACTATTAACATTCCCCTGCCCTCCATAAACAACAGCATCAATCTATTCTCTGAAAAATATTACCTTCTCCTGGCACCTTCCTTGCCTGCTTGAACCACAAAGACGAGTGACTAGATGAGGAAAAGCCATCAATTTACCTGACTGTAAACCCTGCAGCACCACCTTCTTCCACCAAAGAGCCACCCCATCCACTGAAGAACTAGCCGTTCCTGCCCAAAGGATGCTGTCAGTACAGAGCCCCTTTCATCCGTGTGGGACATAAGACATCAGGTGATGTGTTGTGGGGTACAGCAGGGCAGGGTTTTCCTCTGGGCCGGAGTCTGAAGGGCTGGAAGTTTCTCAAAAGGGAGCAGACAAGGAGAAAGATAGGAGATAATTGCAGGATGCCATTCCTGTCGTTCGGAGAACTATAGGAGAAGTTCTGAGAAATGAACATCGCTGCTAATTTTGGCTGCCCCAGGTCTTGAATCTGTCCAGAGTCATCTAGATACACAGAGATTTTCAGAGATATCACTGATGCAAGGAAGTCCAAAGCTGCCTGAAAAGACATTATGTAAAGGACTGGGAGTTTCCACTGACTCTGGTGAATGTCAGCACTCTGTGCAGTAACAGAACTAGTCCACTTACTGCAACGCAGTCACACCTGAGGAGGAGCACAGGCAGTTAGACTGTGTACAGTGACTTGACAATGACTTTAGGACCTGGCAAGTCTGTCCTTCTGATCTCTTCTCCCCTGTGACCAACAACACGACCCGAGGGAACGGCAGGGAGATGTGCCAGGGGAGGGTTAGGCTGGGTATTAGAAGAAGGTTCTTCCCCCAGAGGGTGGTGGAGCCCTGGAACAGGCTCCCTAGGGAGGCATCACGGCACCAACCTGGCAATATTCAAGAAGCACTTAGACAAGGCCCTCAGAGCCCTGGTGTGAATTTGGGGTGTCCTGTGCGGGGACAGGAGCTGGGCTCGATGGTCCTTGTGGGTCCCTTCGGCTCAGGACATTCTATGATTCTATAATTCTGCCAGTGAGAGAAAGTTTTGCCAGTGAGAAAAGAGGAGCAGATATTTCAAGTTAACTGACGGGAAGAAGAATATAACACTATTAAGTGTTAATGCATAATAATACTGCAGGTAATACACCCTTTGAAGTCACATGTCACAATTAGAAAAGTATCAGCATGAACTAGAAAAATTACTCCTGTGGACCTCATTAGTGAATATATGAACTCTTTCACATAGCATAATACACGCAAAGGCAAGTTATAAAATGTTTACTCTTGTCCTGCTGCCAAACACTTGGAGCCAAAAACTTAATTGGACTTAAAAAAAAATGTTTATATATTTCCCTTTAAGGCACTGGAATTAAACTGCTGTAAGATTCATGGCTATTCTCCTCAATACTGGGTTAACTTTTGTGGTCTAAGTTCATGTTGAGAGTAAGTCCAGTCCCAGAATGTTCTGTTGCGGAAGTGATTATATTTTTCTAGAAGGAGAACAATACTCAAGACATGCAGGACACAGGGACAGTATGGTGTTGTCTGATCAGTGGAATATGCCAGGGCTACCTGAAAATTTCTAATCTCACTAGCTTTCTTTTAGCACAAAAAAAAAAGAAAAAGAAAAAGAAATAGGAGAAGGATTTTGATGATTCTGTCAATGTGATTCATAAATGTGCATACTTTTGCCAGGGTCTTTTACTAAGCGAGGTGCAACCTGCAGATACATGTGTTTTGCATGAGTTGGTGCTGGTCCTTAATGATCCCAGTAATAGGGGCACTCAGTTGCTGTAAGTATCACTTAAAATGGTATTTTTTAGAGCTAATACTATAAGCAAAGATTAATACAGATAACCTTATGTCCCTCTAGATGCTAGGAATCCCAAGTGGTGTAGCACCTGCCTGCTGTGCAGGACCCATCCATAGAAGAAGCTCTGCCATTTTGATCATTCAAGCTATTACAGAATTTTCTTAAAAGAAAACAATTCTATTCATCATTTCTACTGTCAAACTGAAAGGATGCTGGCGTGAGAACTGCTTGCTGACTTTTAGATAAAGGCAAGGCCATGCAGGAGGTGCAATCACTGGTGCTGAGTGGGAGCTGCCTGCAGGCTCCACTGTTACCATCAGCTGGCTGAGCTTATCCTGCGGGCAGGGAATTTGTGCAGCACAGCACATGCCTGGAAGCCACACTGTACATGCAGCACAGCCAGCACGGGCCCGGCCCTACTGAGGCTGCCTGTTGTGTGGATCTCTAGCTCCTTGATGTACAATTGTCTTCCAGTCAGGATCACTACGTGTGTGTCCTTCCTAGAGCTCAGTGGAAAACTGGAGAACTCTACCTCCCAAGTAAGCTATGAACTGGGGTTTGAGACTGTGTGGACCATAAAGGCTCCCACATCCACACTGTTGCTGCTTGAGAAATGTTAGAGCATTTAAATGTCTCATATATCTAATGGAATGAGGTTGTTGGCTTCTAGCTTAACATTCAATAAATGAACTTTGTACCTACTAACAGTAAAATTATCAGTGGATAATCATCAGTTGAGATAAGGCACTTTTTTTCCTATTCCACAGAACAGACCAAAGACTTGCCCTGACTTATGTCACTTTCCAGTCTTTGAAGGAAAAAAGTGATACCTATGGGACACCACGCTGAACAGAATAATGGCAGCACCTGTCTTTGGGACACTGGTAGTTAAACAACTCAGCTTGAGCTACTTTAACACCAGCTGGCCATGTTCATCGCACCTGATATTTCCCAAAGGCACTGTTTAACTCAATCTTGGGAAGAAACTTCCTGACGTTGAGATGCGTCATGCTGTATAACTGCAAGAAAAGTAACTAGCATTAATTGCTACAGAGAGTTAAAATGGAACTGCAAGGTAAAATGCCGTAAAAAATACTCAGCAAAGGAAGAATTAGATAATTTAGTAGGTCTGAGCTTGAATATCTAGGATTCAGTAACAAAATTAGAAGGTTATAGGTTTTCCCATTTCCTTCTTTCCTTTTCACATCACTTTATGTTTCACATAAGGTTAAGAAGACTAGCCAATGCACCCGTCACTCTACCGTCACCCACACTAAGCCGGTGTGGAACCGTTTGTTATTTTGTGACTCTTGGAATAGAACCGCATTTTTGAAAGTGATAGCAGAACCGTCTACATGAGCCAGTTGTTAAAGCTTCATAATGTTGTGAGTTCAATTTAAGACTCATGTATCTTTTGTTCATAGTGTTGTGTTGAACTGATTTACCTTACTTCCCATTAAGCATGAGTCATTCTTCTTGATGAATTCTGATAATGAGATTATGATTTGGAAGCCCTGTAGGGCTAGAAATAATCACTGAGTCACTGTGGGAATGAGGAAGTCAACCCTTTAGAAACTACAAAATTCCTCTTTCATGATCATTGCATAATATTAGTAGCCAACAAGCAACATTTGAGAAGAGCTTGAACTGCAAAACTGGCATGACAAGTTAGAGAAAGCCACTTTTCTGTGCCTCCTGTTGTAACGTTATATTGAATGGGTGTTATGTCAAGGGAATGACTACAAACAGAAACAGAAAGGCTTTAACATTAAGAACTAAATGATACTGGCTTTATAGTGCTTGTAAACGATGTTACTCAGACTGGCTGGCTGTCATAAAAGCTGTAGTTCATTTGGTCAAATTACCATCAGGTTTCTTTTCACAGCTTTTGAGCCAGCTCCAATTATAACCTTAAAATAGCATTTTTACTGGCAGAAGAAACAAACCTTCAGACAAGACATGTGAAAGCAATCCACTTCCCTGAGCTCAGAAATCTTATTTAAGCTTTAATAAGTTTTTTTCCCCCAGAAATGCACCTTTGCTGAAGTAGATGTTTCAGACAGGTGCTTCATCTCACTGAACTTTTTGTGACTTTTTGGATAGCTTAAAATCTAAAAGTTACAGTATAAAAAAAAATCAGCCCTTTTTCCTGTTTTATCATTTAGTGTTTTCTCTTTTACTTGCTGTGATCAGGCAATATCTAGCAGCAAACTGGAAATTAAGATTCTAGAACTCTCATTTATTGCATTATATGAGCTGTTTGGACATGTCCTGAAATGAACAAGTTAAACTAAAAGGCCAAGCAAAACCTCTACAAGAAAGGGTACAGAAAGATACCTGCCCACATATTGTAAAGGGGGGAAATATTAAAATTGGATAGTCCTCTACTCTTTTTGATGTGGAATTTTTAACTGAACGCTAATGGTGCTGGGAATTTCATATTGCAATTAACATGCTGCTGATCAGTCCAGCTGTTATACTCAGCTCTGTACTATCTGTTGTAACATCACTTTCCTTGTAAGTGTTGAATGCTTTTCATCCTCAAAGCTAAGACAGATGATTTGCATAATGCACTTGGGAAAATAGTCTTTGGGACATCGCTTATCGCTTCTCAGTGACTAATGGCTAAATTTACAATTGCCCAGTACCTGGAATAAGGGGGCCTTGTGCTGAGAGTTGGACTTCTGTATGCTGTCAGTCAGAGGAAACTGCATGAGGTGGTCATGAACACGGAAGGAATAAAAACTGTGCTTAGAATTTTGTGGCTCAGTAGTTTCATACCTGAACTGTGGTCAGTCTCCTGAGAACTACCCTCTAGTTTCTTCTGTCTTTAACTGAAAAGAGAATTTTTGAGTGTATCCTTATCATCTACCTGCATCTGACTACATCAAGCTCTTTCAAAATGCATCTGAAAACTGGAGAATGCCATTCTTGTAGGCCTGCTGTTGGACTAAAGGCCTGTTATTTCATGGAGCCAATGATTAAAGAGTATTTCTCAGTCTTTGAATTCATGACATTAAGTACAATGTTTAGTCAGAAGTGGAAAAAAGTTACACACAGTTAAAAATCAAATTATATCTAATTGTGTATCTTTAAAATAGTTTTCATTAAAAGGGAAATGACATTTTTAAAGGTGTGCGACACGGTAGTGAAAAGTCTCGTGGATAGAATCTTCAATTATTTCTTCTGTACAGTAGCCAAACAGAGCATCTTCTAGAAAAGAACTCTAGAATTCCTGTAAGTATGCCAAAATTTTTGCAAAAATATGAAATGAGTGATTTGGAAACTGGATCACGATTTTTGTGTCAGAGAAATATTTAGTTGGCTGATGTAGGGAAACGCTTGGTTTATCATGGATTAAAAATATGTCACACTCTCATTCTTTGCCTTTTAGTTTTGAGAAAGACCATTTCATGTCCATCGTGGTGCTGTGAATACTGAGTTTCTTACTCTTTCTCATAGTTCAGCACACACCTGATTCAAGTTAAAAGGTGCAGACTCCAGGATTTATTTCTTAAATTCACAAATTAATTAATTTGAAAAAGTTTTGATAAACCAACATAAGTTGTCCTATTATTGCTATTGTTTTGGGTGAACTGATGGTGCTATCTGAGCTCACAGCTTCTTTCCTTAGAAGGGAAAAGTCCAGATACCCAGTTTGAATAAGCTAGATTAGTTCACGTTTGCTTGGATTTCCCTTTGGATGCACTGAAGTAATTTGTAAACATTTAATACAGTTACTGCTTGAGATTTGGTTTGTCCACAGTTTTTAGCATGTAGAGGTGTTGGTAGCTGGCAAGGTTTTACTGTGGTTTCACTGCAATGAGGAAGGAATTGAAGAACATTTTCCAGGAAGGGCTTAAAGGGTCTTGTCTTGCGCTTAGTGTACTGAACTGAAGCTGTCAGAGCAGATGATGGTGTCTGTAGAAACACAAGGGAAACTCTGTTCAGTTTTGGGCCTCTCAGGACAAGAAGGACCTTGAGGTGCTGGAGTGTGCCCAGAGAAGGGCAGCAGAGCTGGGGCAGGGTCTGGAGCACAAGTGTGCTGGGGGGCGTCTGAGGGAGCTGGGGGGGTTTAGCCTGGAGAAAATGAGGCTGAGGGGAGCCCTTCTCGCCCTCTGCAGCTGCCTGAGAGGGGCTGGAGTGAGGGGGGGGGTTGGTATCTTCTCACAAGTAATGAGTGGTAAGAGTAGAGGAAATGGCCTCAAGTTTCACCAGGGCAGGATTAGATTGGATATTAGGAAAAATATCTTCCCTGCAAGAGTAGTCAGGGTTTGGAACAGGCTGCCCAGAGAGGTGGGGGAGTCACCATCCCCAGAGATATTTAAAAAATCTGTACATGTGGCACTTCAGGGCATGGTTTAGGAGACATTGTAGCGTTGGGTTGATGGTTGGACTTGATGATCCTAGAGGTCTTTTCCAACATTAATGATTCTATGATTCTAAAAGAGGGGTTATAACGACACTGAAAATGTCAGGTTTAGATACATAAATGAGCAGAAACTTTATTTCTTTTTAAATAGGAAGACATGATGTAGTCGCTGCAGTAAAAGGTGACAAACTTTATGACTAGGACTTTTCCAGTCCTCTCTGGAGTAAGATGTAAAACATGGAGGTTTAAATAGCTTGTGGGAAAAAAAAAATCCAGACAAACAGGTAGCTGTGACTTCAGTACTGAGTCCTGTTCCCAGTATGGCAGCCAGGGCCTAAATACTGCAGCACAAGTTTTTGCCTTGTGAGGTGCAATATATTAAAGTTCATACTTTTCTCATGACCTAATACAACCTATCATGACTTTGGGCCAAAATAGTCTATAGTACTTAGCTGTATGATAAGTGCTAGTATAGACAATTACTCACTTGGTCTTTTTTAAGACTTGGTGATGAAGCAATTTCATTTAAATCTACTTTTCACAAAGCTAAATTGTTTTCTTTAATACTCATCACCCTTATTTTCCATATTTCCTTGTTCTTTTCTCTATTCAACAGTTGAAGCTATTGGAAAAGAGATCAAATACCTCAAGAGCAGAAGTTTTTATATCATCTATGTTATTTCCTTTTTATAAGGAGCCTACTTAAAAATCTTTTTTGGCAGGAAGAAAATAATAGAGATGGGAAGCATCTGATAGCAAGCAAACTGAGGGCATACAAAGATTTTCTATCCATAACAAATGTTAAGTAAGGCAGTTGCTACATTAACTACACATCTGTGCTTCTGGTCTGTACCATAAAGTATCTTTGGCATTTCAGTTTGTAGGTTTATCTGCAAAATATAATTTAAAACATTATGTATTCATTAGGAATTTCAATTAAGGGTAATCAGTCATCTTCTAAAAATAATTATTTCTGATTGCATTAAGATTTGTATCGCAAAAATTCTCAGTCATGTATGAACTATATTGGCTAAGACTAAAGTGATGGAAGCTTTACAGCCTTTGGCAACATTTCAGTGTGCATAAAGTAAGAGATACATCTGTTAATGAAGCTGTAAAAACATCCCTAGACAACAGCAAAATGGTCTCCAGTGTGATGATGAGGATTCTTGAAATGTCCTGAACTGAGTTTATAAAATTTCATAAAAGCAAATTGAAAATAACTGGTGTTAGTTACATTATTTTCTGGGAAAGCTGTAAAAAAGATATTGTCAGTTAATACTGATGAACTGTGTAAAACGCCTTTAAAACTGTAATATTTGGCCCAGTATAGTGAAGAATCATTCAGCTAGCTGCAGGGCACAGGACTCACACGCTGTTCTGTCCTGGCTTTGTCACTGAGCTTGGGCAGGTAAGTGGCTTTGATTTGGGATGCATAAACTAGTTACTTCAGGGCAAACTGCTGTGTGAACTTGAAACACATCAACTTCTCGGCAGTATTGCCAAACAGACGTTCTTACCCCAGGACAAGAAGAAATCCACCTCACATTTACCTCTTGAGGTAAGACATGAATTTATCCCCTTTTGAAATAATTACTTTCTAGGATAAGGACATGTATCTATTATATTTCTCATGGAGTAACTGGAGCTTTTCAAGTTTATACCCTTGCTTGCCCTGCAGAAAGTTCTTTGTGTATTCCTATATTCTGCGTCTTTCTTTGTGTGCATAAAGAAGAAATAATGTTTTAACTAGTTCTGTTAGAGTAGTATAAGATCTCCAGATAAAAGTGGAATAGGGGCAATAATTCCTTTTTTACATATAAGATATAAATGATATGACAGTGGATTGAGAATCAGAACAGCACACTGTGTTGGCTTGTTTCTACTCTTGGTTTGTTATAACTAAAGCTGTGGGAATAACTATTTTTTTTTCCTGAATCACCAGTTGAAGGGAAAGATTAGAAATTTAAAGTACCTTGTTTCCAGTTTGCTCAAGTTAAAGGTCCTTATATTTCTTTCCCATAAATTGCTATGCTAATTGACTTCTGAATGTAAATTTTTTAAAAAATTATTTCAATAGCACTTTTAAAAATAATTTTCCCTTACATAATTTCCTGAAATGAATGCAGATTCTTCAATAATTCTGTGAACCTACCTTTATTTTTTTTCATTCTGTACTACTTAATTTCATTTGTGAGCGTGCACCCTGCATGAGCGCACATTTTGCACATATGTAAATGTAAGACAAAATGTAAAGTAAACTGACTTGGTAATGTTTGGGTACCACTGAAATTTATGGGCTGCATAGTCCCACCAGAAGTATGTTACCTTTTCCTCCCTGGGTGAAATAATGTGTTTAAGCTTCTAGCTAGTCATTTTTAATTCTTTCAGAGTCTGCATAGTAAGGGAGGAAAACGTATGTGCAAAATGCGCACTCAGTGCAGAAGAGTATTTTAATGTAGCAGCAAAATTTGAAAGTTCAAGGCATGGAATTTGTACTCAAATGTAAAGTAAAATAACACGTCTTAGCCTGCTGGGCCTTTTCAGCTTTCTGCCCTACATTTTCCAAGGAGAAGAGTGTTATGTTCCTGAGGAGACCTGTGGAAGAGCCTGGTCAATATTCTGCACTGATCTTAATTGGTTTTTTTTCACAAAAGAGAGAAGCCACAAAGCAGAAAATCAGTCAGTGGAAACTTCTAAGACAGTGCTAAAAGCATAAATCTTCCTTGATCGCCTGGCTTGCTTTCAAAGAAATGTAAATTTTCCCTGGTGTCGGCTGATGCACCTTACCCAGGGATCTTACAGAAAACCTAGTTCTCTCCCAGATTTTTCATCCACACCCTATGTGCTAAGTAGACTTAGTAATATCATTCAAGAGCGTTACGGACAAACAGTGGCTTTGTTGTTTGTGCTCGTTCTAGTGTAGTAGCAAGAAAACAATTTCAGCTGTGCAAGCAGAAGTGAATTTTGCAATCCAAAGCCTGAGGGCATAACTAATTACCCCTGTAGGGTGGGACTTGTTTGGATATCGTGAGCAAACTGTGTTGCTGAAGTAAAATTAAAAAATTTTTTTTAAAAAGGGCTACTTCTCTTCCTCCTTCCCCTCCCCAGTCACTGCCACACAGTAGGATCTGACCCCTTCCTCAGTGACAAAAGGTGCCGTCCAGGTTCTGCAGGAATCAAGTAAAGCAAAGCGGGACCTCCAAGGCCTGTTTTGTTGTCAGCAGTGTGCTGTCTTAGGCAGGAGACGTTGCTCCTATGCCGACAGCCATTCTTGGCAAGAGCATTGTATGCACATTGTAAATGGTGAGGAGCTGGCAAACCTATGGCAGAAAAACAAGTTGTCAGAGAGAAGTTTTGCTTAAGCCTGCCGTGGCAAGGCTGCTTCTAATTCTCAAGGCAGGGAGGGGGAGAACAAACAGTTGCTTAATAATGCAGTCTTACAGCAGTGATTCCACAGCAAGCTGGAAACTGTTTTCACAATGTAAAGGGTTTGGGGTGATTTTTGTGAAAACAGAGATACAAATGCCATCATTTCATCTAAATGCTTCACAGATGCTAAAAGTGTTGGAATCTTAAATTTAAGGCAGGGTAGGAATTATTTGTCAGTGTAATTTTAAATGAGAATCCCACTGTTCTTTAACTCCATTGTGAATGTGACCAGCTGTATTTCTTCCTGTAATCAGCTTTCTGATTTGGTTCAAGTGGCACCTGGATCCAGCAATTAAGTCTTCATACCATGCCCCATGGCATATGATATGTGTGTAAAGAGAAAAACAGGAGGAGGAAGTGAAAAAGAGTGTCCTGCAAAGCAAGTTTGAAAATATGTTGAAAAGGAACTCTGGAAAGAGCTAGTGAAAAGCATAAGACAAGCATGTTAACTGAGAAAGCGCAATGGTTCTGCTGCTAGAAGAGCCTGCATAGTATAAGCTTTTCCTGGGATGGCCTGGTGTGTGCTATCAGGTGTTCTTTCTTACAGCTAAGCTTCAGGGTGAGTTTATGTGAGTACCAACTAAGCTGCATGAAAAGCCTGGAAAAGAATTTGAGGTATGGTAATTTTTTTTTAATATGTTTTGACTTCATTGTGGTTGATGTTTTTGCACTCGCCTTTTGATTATGTGCCCGATTAAGTGTCTGAATGCTTGCTGTCTTTGTGGGGTTTTTGTTCCATTTTAAGTTTATTTTATTTTTGTTTGGGTTTGGTTTCTATTTGGACTAAATGAAAATCAATAATTATATGCTTGGTTAAGGTTGGTTTGTTTGTTTGTTTCTATGTATCCAGCTCCTTCAAGAAACCTTATTTTCGTATTATAAATTCTCAGCAGTGTCTTGTAACCTGGAAGCTTTAATATGGTAAAATAGACTGCCCAGAAGTATAATTTGGCAGAATTAGTCTTTTTCAGCTATAGTTAAAAGGTGTATCTTTGTAGAAGAGTGAAACTGTGGAAATTTCTGTTAAATCTGAAAGAAAAATGGGATTAATTGCGTGGTTTGTTTGTTTGTTTGAATCCCCTCTTGTTATATTTGTTCCTGTCTACATTTTCAAGTCTTCGTTGCTATGACTGAAAGAGTAAAGGCAGCAGAAATCATGTCTAAATCAGACTGTATTTTTAGGGTAACTAATAATTAAATCTACTGGGTCTCCTTCGAGTGACTGACTGCAACTAAACTCTGTTGTCAGTTTAGAATTATTCAAACCTACCTGGTTTTGATTCTTCAGAAATTTATTTTCACAAAAATAGAGGCCATTCTGGTTAGCTGGACTTTCTTATGAGTAAGATGAGAGGCTATTTGAATCCTGTAGGATTGTGTTTCTATTTTTCAAGGGATAATTTTATATCTACTGAATATTAAAAAATAGGAATTACTTGTTTAAGTTTTAATTAAATATCAAGGTTTTTTTGTTGTTTTTATTTGGCATGTCTGAAGAGAAGTCTCACAGAAGTGACTGTTTTGGAACTATTCTTGTTTTTTCTGGGAAACTGGAAAAAATTGTCATTTGCATGGTTCATGCACACCAAGATTACTTGCTCCGTGATCTTTTGAAAGGATCAAGATATGATTCAGTGGTACTAGAAAACAGATTAGGTAGTAGAGTTTTAGGACTAAAATAAGGAAAATCTAAGAGTTTAACTTCAAATTGGAGGATGAATCTGTTGCATTTCAGAAATACTTGTGCTTTTTCTTGAACCTAGAGACATGGGACAAGCCCATGACTGCATCAGACTGCAGAATTCACGCTGTAGGTGTATTTGCACGTATTGTCTTGAAAAATGCAAGCTTTTCTCCAAGTAAGACTGTGCAGTTACGTGACTGCTGACCATCAGTCTGTCTTACTGTATTTTTCAGATTGGGAGTCTTGAAAGAAAAAATTTGGTATTCTCGTGTAGTTTCATTTTTATAAATATTTTAGAATATGGTCTGTTAGTGTCTAAAGTTAAGCTATTTCTCATTTTTTTTAACTGTATACTGTCTTGAACTGTTTGTTGTGAGAGGGACTGCAGCTTGAAATACAGAATTTGAATGTTTACCTGATGGCAGTGAAAATTGAATTTACTTCAACTGCATTAAACAAGTTGGCCATATTCTGTTTAACTGCTTGTTGACAAGGGAAAGTTTATGAAATCCAGTGACAGTTCCTTCAGAGGGTGGGGGTTTTTTTTATTTGGAGGCTTTTATATGAATATGGTCCAATAATGCTGTGTAATTTACATTGGAAGAACGCCCTAAGGCCTTGGCTTATTTTGGTGAAGAGGCAGTTCTCAGTGAATGGCTAGCAGAAGCAAAATAGAAAAAACACATGTTATATCTCAATATTTTACAATAATTATGCATGGAGGTGGGTTTCTAAGACTATCTTTAGACAACTAAATAATTGGCCTGGTTTTCAAATATTCTGAACACCTTAGAGACCATACAGAAAATGTAATCCTTTAATTTCTGGGAATAATTTTTGAGTTTACATAGAATCTTAGAATAATTTAGCTTGGAAGGGACCTCTGGAGATCGTCTGGTCCAAATCCCTGCTGAAAGCTGTTTGGAAATTAGATTCAACTTCAGATTTAGCTTAGGTACCTCAGGGCCTCATCTTGTGACATAATCTTACCAAAACTGTTTTTGTTTTTACTTATCTTGACATTCATGTGTGCTTCTTGAGTATTTGTTTCATAGACAGCTGCATATAGCAATTGCTGAGATCAAAAAGGGAATTTAAAAGATTATCCAATTCCCAGAGCATTATGGTATTGCTTAGGGATCCATTGGTTTAAGGAATGTTACAAGCTGTTCATTATAGGCTGACATTTAAAAGTTGCTTATTTCTTCAGAATAAAGCAACTGCTATTAATGGTTTTGCAAATGAGAATAGCATCTTATGGAAACTTAATGTCCACATTTATTTTTTAGTTTTGTGCTGATTGTTTTTGAGAACTTGGCTTTCCTGCTTTTTGTGCGCTCAGTGATGCGATTATATTCTCAGCATTTTAAGCTAATGATATCTATAGAATTTCATTGGGTTTTTTCCTTCTGCTTTACAGTCAAGAAATTTGGATTAGAAAGACTGTCAACCTGACTGCAAAGGAAGGCGTTTCACTCAGAAATGTTCAGAAATCCTGAGATAATAGTATAATTTCATATTTGTTTTCTTTGTGGACAGCTTCACTGTTTGGGGGATGGAGAGGAAGAGAGCACTTTTTTTTTGTATACTATCAGAGGATTAAATTGCAGCCTGTGCTGTTCATAACCATTGGAAGTCATTATTAAGTTTGAAATAAAATACGCTAATTTAAGTGCTTCAAAGCACTTATATTGAGATATAAGCTAGTGAGAGATTGCTGTTCCAGTCAACATAGCCATGGTTTCAGTTTCTTCCACAAATTCTTTAGGTTACTGTCTGTGGAAGGCTTCTGTTCATATCTTTTTAACTTGCTTTTACCATAAAACAAAACTGGCATTTTAGATCTTGTTTTGTAAATTGCTATTAGAAAGGTTATGAACTTGGTTACCAACCTTATCTTAAGTGGAAATGATTTTAGAAGAAATGTTTTTCGATGTTCTTCCTTCCCTGGATGCCTGTAACTGTTTGATTCTATCCTCTGATACATGTGGAATTTTTCCTTCTCTGTATTATTTCCTTGAGTTGTCTTCTGGATTGTTGCATAAGATTTCGGGACTCAACTGGAAGTCTAGTTGTTCAAAGTTCTCATCTGTCTGTATATGTTCTTCTTAAAATTCTCACACTGATAAATTTTCTATTTGAAGTGGGATGGCAGCATTCCTTTTTAATGTTTGTTCTCTCTGTCCCAACATGCTTTGCCTCTGGCTGGATTTCTTAAATGTCTCCAAGGACATTACTAACCAACTTCGGGGAAAAAAATGGAAATTCTGTTTTACAAAGGTTTTAAGTTCTTTAAAATTATTTTATTCCCAAATGAGTCCAGCCCTTCCAAATTTGAATTCTTTTCTTGAAAGAAAATAGTTTGGGTTTCCATCCCTATAAGAAAAGACTAACAGTGAAGTTCTTGGTTATTTTTGAATTAAACATTTTCTTTGCACAGTGTTGGAATTAGTAGTAGGGTTATTTTTTCCCCACTTGGAGAGATGAGAAAAGTCAGTAACGGCTCTTCTAATACTTTAAATTTAGCAAAATTACAGCAAGTACTAAAGAAGTAATCCATGTAGGTTACTTAACCTCAGTCTGATTGCTGAACACTTTTTTTTTTATTTATTTATTGTGCAGTTAAGTACTTGTAGTGTTGTTCTACTTCCTCCCAAGCCAATTTAAGCCTATCTTATTGCATCTGTTTTCAAAGCATACAATTTTTGATAGGTGTTCCAGTATAAGTAAAATTTCTAGCTTTTTTTCTATTTGGTTGAGAAATACTCTGGGTTTTTTTTCCCTCTGGCTATGAAAGCTTTGCTTATACCTGAAGGAAAATATTCCAGATACTTCCTCCCAGGCATGCTTATTACTGGTTCATCTGCTTTGTCTTAGAAATAAATGGCTTGGAGGATAAAAAAATGCATCGAAACAATGCACAGAATCCCAGAATGGCAGGGGATGGAAGGGACCTCTGGAGATCATCCCGTCCCACCCCCTGCTGGAGCAGGCACCCCCAGAGCAGGGGCACAGGGCCGCGTCCAGGCGGGGGGTGAATGTCTCCAGGGAAGGGACCCCACAGCCTCTCTGGGCAGCCTGTGCCCCTGCTCTGGCACCCGCACAGGGAAGGGGTTTGTCCTCATGTTTAGGTGGAACTTCCCATGTTCCAACTTGTGCCCGTTGCCCCTTGGCCTGGCGTTGGGCACCACTGAAAAGAGTCCGGCCCCATCATCCCGACACCCACCCTTTAGATATTTATAGGTAAGGATGAAATCCCCCCTCTGCCTTTTCCACTCCAGGCTAAACAAGGCCAGGTCTCTCAGCCTTTCCTCATAAGGGAGACGCTCCAGTCCCCTGATCATCTCGGTAGCTCTCCGCTGGAGATGCTCAAGCAGTTCCCTGTCCTTCTTGAACTGGGGAGCCCAGAACTGGACGCAGCCCTGCAGATGTGGCCTCACTGGGGTAGAGCGGAGGGGGAGGAGAACCTCCCTCACCCTGCTGGCCACACTCCTTGTCATGCACCCCAGGGCACCATTAGCCTTCTCGGCCCCAAGGGCACGGTGCTGGCTCAGGGTCACCTCGCTGCCCACCAGCACCCCCAGGGCCTTCTCAGCAGAGCCGCTCTCCAGCAGGTCACCCCCAACCTGTACCGGTGCGGGGGGTTGATCCTCCCCAGGGGCAGGACCTTGCACTTGCTCTTGTTGAGTTTCATGAAGTTCCCCTGGGCCCAGCTCTGCAGCCTGTCCAGGTCTCGCTGGATGCCAGCACAGCCCTCTGGTGTATCAGCCGCTCCTCCCAGCTCGGCATCGTGAGTGAACTTGCTGAGCTTACGCTCTGTCCCTTCGCCCAGGTCACTGATGAATATGTTGAACAGGACAGGACCCAGCACAGAGCCCTGGGGAACACCACTAGTGACAGGCTCCATCCAGACTCTGCCCCATTGATCATGACCCTCTGAGCTCTGTTACTGAGCCAGTTCTCCATCCACCTCCCTGTCCTTTCATCTAACCCACACTTCCTAAGCTTATCTGTTCTTCAATTGTGAAACTATAATAATCTGTATGGGCTAATGATCTGTTTCCAAATATTGTATGAATCTGTCCTTTCCCTTTCAATTTTGGAATACTAAACTCGCTTTATTTTGGGCTGGTTGATGTGTATTCTCCTATTTAAATGCACGTGCGTATCAGTGCACTGACAAGTATTTCTTTTTCATAATATCAGTACTTCATTTTTCCAAAAGAATATTCCCTCTTCACCTTTAAGTAAAGATAGAGATCTCTTTATTTGAAGTAACTTTCTATTAATTGGTTTTACTTTTTGAAGTTGTTCCCATGAATCACTGAGGTCTAGATTTTGGCAAAGAGTAACCCAGCAGACTCTGCACAGGGAGCAGAAGTGTTCAGACTGTGCTTTCTTATTCCTTCCACTGAACAGACAATTCAAGGGGAGAGGGAGCGCTACATGCACGAGTTTTGGGGTTTTCTTCTCTTTAGTAACTATATAGAGATTCCCACAATTTGTTATGATGCTGGAGTGAATCATAATTCTGTTATCTCCTTTACATGAAGGAGAAGGAAGTAGAGACTGAGCTGCTGAAAACAGCGCTGGAATCCTGACCCTGCTGGTGTCAATACGTAAAGTTCATCCTGATTTCAGTATGGCAAGGATTTCACCATGTCTTAAGGGAACACCTTGCATGTGACATACTGGTACATGTTCTGCAATAGTCTGTCTTTGCAGCTGAGCCTGGATGTGTTGACTGTCCCTAATTTAGGAAATTTAAGCAGTGAAGCTTAAAAGTTAGCCTTGAATGTGTGTGCCATAAATGTATAATAAATCTCTTGTAAAACGTAAGCATTTAGATACTTGCCAAGAGTGGTGCTATCTGAAATTGATAATCTCCTCTTAAGACCATGGACTTATTTTTCAACAAAATGGAAGCTATTGCACATACTCTTCCATGAAGTAAAACTTTATCATTTCATTATCAGCTCTCAAGGGGAATGACTTAAGATTGCAATCATTCTAAAGAGAATGACTAGCATGTGGGATAAAGAAAAATAAAATAACTGTTGCTTATGTTTTAGGAGAGAGAAATTACTTTTCTTTTTGTGACACACAGAGGGATGTTCTGGAGGGATGTGATAAATAGTAACAGTTCTGTCCTTTTGCCTTGAGTAGCAGAAGGTGACAGTGAAAATGGAGTATGGTTCTAATAATAACGGAACTCCTTTTTAGCCCAAGAGGTAAGGAAGGCTTTGAGTAACATGTACATTTTTCAGGAGAAACATACAGAATTTTTTAGACAAATCTTTCTTCTTCCTTATCTTCATTACCATATCTATTCCAGAGAAAGTCTAGGAAAACATCAAGTATATATGTGGGAAGATGTTAAAGTTGTATTTAATCTCTGGATGAAATTATATCATTTGCCATTTTACTTCAGTGTCAGTGTTTTAGGTGTTGATCCTTTGAGATTGGACTGTAAACACTAAAGATTTCACTTTCACAGGGATGAAAAAGAAATGTGATGGTTTTCGGATAAGGATGTTCACTAGGTAATGTAAAGGCAGCCTAAGAACACAATGGAAGCTTCCTATCTGGGAAGTGTCTTGCTGGCTTGATGGTGAGCCCTGTGGTTTCAGTCACTTGTTCCTTTAGTTGCCATCCAACAAATATTGCTTTGATGCATGTTCACATACTTTTGTAAGTTTGGTATGTGGGGAAGAAATACATTTCTTGCTGAACTGCTAACAAAAAAATTTTATGCAATTTATAATTTATTTCGGCTTGTTCTCCTAATTTAGTCTCTTTGGTAGTGACAGTAACCTGTAGTATCTTCTATGTAATATTAATTTATTGAAACAATCTATAATACGCATATAGCGGTAATAGAGCTATGTCACTTTCTTAATATTCACTTGTTTATATTCTATTTTAAACTGTGAGAGTTCAGGAGATGTTTATCTCTTACCAAGGTAAATGTGCAGTATGTAAGGTTTGGCTTATGCTCTGGAGTCGGGAGACTTGGGTCCTGTTCTGGACTGTAGCACTGCATTGGTGTAAATTCAGTTAAATCTTCTGCTTCCCTCAATTTTTGCACCATTTGGCTGTACTGTTTGCTGTTTGAACCATGGTTCAGAAACATAGCTAATTCCTTACCTTGCTGAGGTGTGGTGAGAAGCTGAAGCAACTGCAGTAGGATGAGATGTAGAAGACATGGTAGGGGAGCTGATGTGGATGCAGTAGGAATTCCTCTGAAACTTCAAAGCAGCCCATCAGTACTGCTGCACTTGAGTAAGACACAACTCCTTAGGAAATCAAGCACCAGTATTTCTACTGATCATAGCAACCTGCTATTTAACGCATGGCTTTGCAGTGTATGTGCATAGACATAGTTCAGTTTTTCAAGGAGGGGATTAATCCCCATCTATTTGGAAAAAAGCTTAAGAATGTATTTTTTTTTCATGTTAGTGTAGTTTCCAAGCAAGGTGCAGCCAAGGTACATGTAGGTTGTTAACAGGTAACGTGTTCATTTGATCTCAGAAGACCAAGACTTACTCTCCATCCACTCCTTCCAACTGAATCAAGAACTTTCAGTAGGAACACTAGATATCTGCTGGTTATAGAGATGGCTGAAGCTCACATTAGCAAACCCCTGCCCAAGACAGTGTAGAAAACATGACAAAGAACTGACGCTATTTGTTTCTCTAGCTTAGTGATAGTGTGGAAAATAATCTGTCTTTTTTTTTTTAACCAAAGATTTTAAAGACAGTAATAGCGTTATTTTTTCCACTCTTGAATGTGTTATATTCTATAGTACAGAAAGCAGTTACAATTTCAAGCTGTTATGAAATATTATCATGCAGGTGTCATCAAATGCAATAATTAAACCTCAGCAAAGTGGTTTAAACATGCTGTTACTGGTGTGACTAGTTAGCGCTGTGAATGATGGGGAAGAGAGTCTGATTAGGGAGCCTGTAGGCAACTGGGGATAAAAGACCGATGTCAGCAGCATCTTAACTAGCTAAGGAAAGTCTTCACCCAACATGCTGCTTCTTGTGCTTTAATAACTAGTCATCACCAGATACTTTTCCTTTTGACATCCAAATGTGTATAAACGTAATAAAAATGTGAACTCTGACCAACAAACTTAAGTCACAATTTGGGAGGTTTCTCCCTCGTGTTTAAAGAGACTGTTTATATAATAGCAGCTACATCACATGAGTTACAGAGGAATAGTGGGGACCCCTTCTGCAAGAATGTTGGCTTTATAAGAAATAGTTTGACATGCATTCCCATCTTGTAGTGAGTATCCAAAACCAGTTATTCTAGAAAGCCAGGTGACCAACTCAAAAGATTAAAAACCCAAAGAGGACACGGCCCAGCTTTATCAGAATGTGTCTTATCTTAATCGGTGGCAACACAAATCTGTATAAAGAGAGTATGTGTGAATTCTGCGCCATGAGTGTGGACTTTTGGTACAAGGAGACAAGCAAAGGTAATATTTGTACACTTGAAGATTCAAATTTATACTAGATATCAGGGACTCACCTTAAGAATTTTTCAACCATTGGTCCTAGATATGAAGGACTGAAATCTACTCTTTAAAGACTTATTTAATTTTATTTTTATTGTGCAAGGTCTTCCAGAATGACCCTTTAAGTCAGGTTTTCAATTATTATTAATTTGGCTAGATAGTGGGAAAATAATAACAAAGAAACACCTCCAAAACAAAAGCATCTCAAAATTAAGTGACTGCTAGGTAGAGGATGATAAACTGAGAAATTATTGATTCTAAATTGGCAAGGGAATTTATATGTTACACCAGGTATTTGTATCTTCGTATCTCTTCTCATGAGAGGACTTAAGATTAGGAGAGTAAATGATGAGAGAGCCCTTAGAACAGGCTGGAATATGGAAAGCAAGGCAGCTGGGAAATTTCAGAGGATTTCTTTTCCTGGTGGAAGGTGTTGTCCCTAAAATACAAGTGAAGACTCCCTGGTGAGGGAGGTAGCAATCATCTGGCAGAGCATGGCACTCTGAAAGTGCAAAATTAGAAAAAAGGTTCGAGGGGACCACTGGGAATCTCCTCTAAGCCTCTGCAGAATTGCTGTTTTCTTTTTGGAGAAGATGCTATCATCTGTTTTGTGACACCAGCAGAAAATAGTTTCTGCATGGAAGTAACATTTAGATTTATAATGTGTGGATGTATCAGTGCTGTTTCTTTGGAAGATGCCTGGGCCAATCAAGTTCTCACTGGATATCTAGTTTAGTGAAAGCCAAATGTGAAACTGCAAAATTATTTCTTTGGGAGAGCTGGAAACAAAGATATGTGTGATGCAGCAAAATTGTGATTATAAGATTCTGAGTAGGTAGCTGGGAAATTTTTAAATCAAATTGGTGAGGTTTTATTTGAAAAATACTGTCTTGGTGAAGTAAAAATGTACCTGTTTCTGCACACTTCCACTACTGGTCAGTCATCTATCTGTCAAACTTGCTTGGTTATCTTGCAGGATGCTAAAAACCATAGATTTTTATTTGTGGCTTCTTGGCCAGTATACTGTAAATATTCCATAATTCTGTTTTCAAAACTGGAATGGAAGTGCAAATAACTCCATCTTAAGTGAAGGCTCATGGGACCTGCTGGTTCCCTGCAATGCATTTCAAGGACTGATAAGTTTGATAGGCCTGGCACCTTTGGGTTGAAGTGAGGATGTAGGGATTTTATGGTCCCTGATAGCTCTTGCCCTGACTTTAAGAGGACTTTGTAGAATGTCCTTACCTTTTCTGGAGCAGCTGAGGTTATTCTCAGAATTAGGACTGGCACAGGTAGCTGCTTGGAGTTAGGGCAATTGGCTGGCTAGTTTTATTTGGAAAAGAAAACCTATTTAAATAAAATATTTGGATTCTTTGGAAACTGTATTTCTCATGCTGGGTTTTTTTACTTGAAAATGGGGTGTGGGGGTGGTTCTGTTCTGTCTCAGAGAAAGACTATGCTGCTGATTCAGATTTCCTTCATAATGGAAGTTACAAATTTAACCAGCATTCCTGGCTACTAAAATACTATTATGCGTTGAAAGCTAACAAGATTTCCTTGAGGCACCAACCAATGCCACCTTCTAGTGCTTCTTATTCCCGAGACAAAAAAAAGAGACAAAACATTAATACTCTGCAATAATATAAGGGCAAATGCAAAAATATTGCTACGTCTATCCTAGCAGAACCTACTTTGGTTTTTGTTATGGTAGTAACCTAGTACACTATTTGTTGTGATTACGAATGTTCCACAAGAACAGTGTGTGCTCTTACCTATCTTATTACGTTGCTTTCCAGCTGCTGCTTTTGACTTGCTTGAAATCTTTCTTCGATCATCCGCAACACTGCTCCTTCTCATGAAGTAACAAAACATACAAGCTATTCTTTTGATTAAATTGAGTTGTGTTACATGCATAGCTGACATGCTAATATCTCATCCTATAATACTTTGGTAAACATCTTTTCTTCCCATTAGTTTCTCATAAATCCTGTATTTATTTTCTGTATCCACAGGAGTCCTTTTGAACTTTGCATTTGTTATTTTAAAATGTAAGTGCATGTTTTATTGGGAACAGTGATATCTTGGTAAATAATTTTGGCTTAATTGATTTCATGCACAGCCATGGGATCTAAATGGGCAAACAGAGAAGTTTTCTGGGTTCAAGTCCCACAGAACTGAAATACAGGCGGGCAAGCTTTAGATCATGAAACTGAGCAACCGTTTTCAGCTTACATTGCTGTATACAACTGAATTATATGTTGTTGATTCAATGACCTCTGGAAAAATTACAGTACAGAAGTCTTGCCTCGTGAATTGTTATGCAAATGTAGTTACATAGGTGTAATGTCTTGTGGGCTCCTTAGTTCTTTAAATGAATATTCATCTGTGTTATACTTAAGACCAGCAATGTAGCCCGATTTGGTTGGTTCACTCTTTCTTTCCTGTACAATGTAATTCAGTATTTATTAAGGTTTTATGTGCTATGGCATATGCCCACAGTCCAAGCTTCATCTGTGGCAGTTGTTAAGGATAAAATATGATTGTACAGTAAACTAATTGTGATTTAACACAGAAATGTTTCTAGGGAAAAAGCAAAACACAAACATCTACTCACCCCTTCAATCGCTCTTCTCTTTTAAGACTAAGACAGGAGGAAATCAAAACCCCAAATTGTCTTCATGCCAGTTGCAGTACAAGTTGACAAAATATTTAGACAGCTTGTTCCGAAGTAAATACATATGCTGGATAATCAGATGACCATTTTCATGGATCTGATAATGAATACAAATTAAGACCACAAATCACTGAAGGCAGCCAAACAATTGCCCTGCCAAATGAGTTCCAGCACAACTGGAGAGAGTGGATTGAAATTGCCTGGCATCTTTTTCTCCAGCACAGCTCTCAACAGTCCAGGCTGGCAAGGGCCGCTTCTCCGTTCCCTGTAAATCAAGGTTTTCCCATGTGTGTTTCCTGCTGTTATCACTAATGGCGAAGGAACTCTTCTTGATTCTATCTTAATATTGCTTTGCCTTTTAGAGCTTTTACAGTTGTCTTAGAAACTGTAAGTGAAGGGTGGCAAATGCACTAATCATAGTTATCTGATTATAACAAGTGTGAAAGCAAGCCACTAGGTGTAGCAGCTGAAGGCCTGACTTGTACAATTTAACAGAACGCATTTGAATGCACTGATGGCAGAGCTGCTTCTGATTTGTCCCAATCCAATGGAGACAAGAATCTATCCCATGGCTGCTTTGCTGCAAGAGAATTGCACAATCCTTTCTGGAGGGCCAAATAGCATGCTGGACTATGGTTGCAGTGGGAAGGATGCCTCTGGGTTTGCTACTTGTCTTTTTTCAGCACGCAGCCTCTTGGAAGTGTGTTTATTATCCTATCAATTACATTTTCAATTATATTCTTTTTTTCATGAAAGCATTTACTGTTTTAGTTGAAAACCTGTAACACCTCAGTAACAGAAACATTGTCAACTACAAACTTCCAAACTTTTTATTCCCTCAAAGTAATTTTTTTTTTTTTTGCTTTGAAATATTCTTCCTTGTGTTTGGGTAAAATACCAGTGTTGAAAAAGAATGCTTTTTCCTATGTAATGGCACTTTAATCCATGCTTAACTACAAGATGACACAAAAATATCTCTGCCCTTTAGTCAGAGGGCTTATGGAGGAGGAAGAGTTATATAAAATCTGTCCATTACATGTATATCTGTTGTCATAGCAGTATATTTACCACACTACAAGTTTTAGGAGTTCCTTAACTATAAGCATGGAATAGGATTTTCTTATGCATTTTGCTTCCATTAAACTAATAATCTCAGGGTTTTGCAATTATATAATTTTCTACTTTTTCAGGAACCTTTCTAAAGTATTCAGAAGCATGTTCAGTATTAGTATTATTAATAAAATGGTCTTTGCTTGCCCCAAATTCCTCATGGTCAGTCCAGCCAGAACACTGAGGTTTCTTCCAGAGCTTCTATCTCTTTTTCTTTACACACTTGAGCAAAAGTCACTACACTTATTTTCTGCTCCTCATCACATGCTTCTTTCCTGGAAGACACTAACTTTTCTTTTGTTCAGGGATACTAGTGGTTATTGCAGTTTTCAGAATAACATAACTTTCCAACCTGCAACGCAGTCACATGCTTGTTTTTTGTTCTGTTCTTTTTTTTTCCCCAAAGATGCTTACAAAGATAAATGTGATACATGTTTCTTGTAAATTAGATCATCTGCTTCCTCAGACATAATGAGTTATGACTCTAATAACTAAATGGCTTTAATTTTTGAACTTTTTTTGCCCTGCATTTCCTTTTGGTTTGAATTCTTGTTTTCTGTTCCAGTTGTGTAATCTTCCCACTCCATAGTCACTCAGTTGTTCAGTTTTACCTTTCACAACAAAGTTGCTAATGTTTAATTGTGTTAATATGTGCAATATAGCTTGTGACTTTCGCTGTGATGATAATCTTGTTTGTTCCCTGGTCCCACACAGAAGGCAACTTAGACTGCACGGGAGTTTGATGCTGTCTTCGTGCAGAAATCAACCAATTTTCTTTCATTTGTATATCAGATACCTAGATCAGATTTATTTCTGTATTTTGTGAATCTTGCAGAAATGTGCCACATGAGAGCTCTACTAGTAAGTACAGAAACCTTACAAAGCACTTCCATCCAGTTGACAGGACTTAGAATAAATCAGAAGCTTGTAACTTAGTGATTGTGATACATGATTCTTCTAAATGAGACAGTATTTTCTCTTTCCATAGGTTATGAACTAGAGTCCTTCAAAGAACTCGTGATCCCATTATACAGGTATGAAAAAAATACTTTCAGTGGAAGACCTGAAGTGGTAGAAACATTCTCTGTCACTTGTGGAGTGGCTCTTGCAGCTTCAATTTTGAGAGGAGGTGCTGGAGTTCAGTCCCTCAGTAGTTTGTTCCCTTTCATCTCCTGCAGTTCGGGGTTTTTTCCATCATATCTGCAGCTTCATTTTGGTTTAGGTTACTGCAGGATGCTTTGAGTGATTCCTGCCGGTTTTAATCTCATAGTCCTGTGATTTATAAAGGTACCTACTGTTTTTCCTCCTATATAACTTACCTTTTGTTGTTCTTCGGGGGGGGAGGGAGTCTTCAAGCTTCCCCCACCACACACACACCAAAAAAAAAAAAAAAAAAAACACAACTCAGTTTGGCTGTAACTGACATTGGTTGGAAAAGTCATTTCACTTTCTCTGCCAGCGCATCATCTTCAGGTTTTCATTGTGCCCTTTTGTGTTCCTTTCTACCCATCATTGATACGTCACGCTCAGGATTTAGAGAAAATAGCATAATGTCATCTATACACTTGGAAGTACGGTAGATTCCTTTACAAGGTAAATTCAGAATTTCTACTCTGAGAACTGTCTGATAAAGTTAAAAGGTCTTGTGTCGTTCAGTCCTATGAAGAAGACAACCCTAAATTTTTAAGATCTGGGATCAAATACTTTATTTAACTTCAGTCTAATCAGTTGTGGAATGCTGTAGTTGTGAAGCACAGTAACTGAAGTTCATTCAAAAATCTTTAGTGCTTGTGATGTTCGCCCTCATGGTTTGTGGCTCCATAGCTAAACCTGTTTCTGCATCTGGATTCTGGTTGTCTGATATAGCATGAAAACTTCTTGACATTTTGGAAGCGTCTTGCATTACGGCTGATTCTCGTATCTCCAAATATTTAATCTTGATTCAGATGTGAAGTTAATTGGTATTTTCATTCACAAAGTGCAAGAAGGGCTGTATTAAACTCCAAAGAAAATGAATAAGCTGTGTCTGAAAGCAAGTGTTGCTTCGCTTCTAGGTCTCTACTAGATGTTCCTTTGCCTGTGTCTATTCATTAGTGGGATACTCCAGACTAGTTCAGTTGAGCTCAGCTGTTCTTTGTCACTTTAATTGCCATAATCAAATGGTTGAACTCCTTGTGTGTTTGAGAAAAGTTTTAATATCCTGTTTAACCTTTTACTGGTTTTAATATTTCCATGAATGGAAGTTAAGTGAAGGCATCTGGCATGTTTAGTCTCAGTAAATAATGGAACTTCCCTCTGACATTAATTATACTGAAATCACAACTACTATAAAACTTAAACTTCAGACCTGATCTTGGGAACTCAGGTGTGCGCAAGTAACGTTTCACTCCTTCGGAAATAACCTAACATTAACAAGTGAGGTTCTATCTGTTGAGCCAGAAAAGGGAAATATAAGCAACCCTTCCAGCAGTAGGGTTTTTTCCTTCTACAAACACCAGTTAGTGGGTCACACCATGCTACGCTCAGTATATAAATCCAGTAAGATGTGGGAGTAACAAAAGGCTTATAGTCCTTCTTCTAAGATCCTGAAATAAATATCCAGTGGCTTTCTTTGACTTCATCAAATCGCACAGAATGCGCGTTACCTTGGACAGGGCAGCGCTGTACCAGCACTATGGTAGCTCACCCTAAGCAAGTTAGTTACTGTGTATAGCACATTGTTGATGTGTCTACACTAGTAAGATCAAGGAGATTGGGTTGCATAAATCTGTGCTTCAGTTTGCATTTTCTATTACAGTAAAGACAGAGTTTGTGTCGTGGTCCCTGACTTGCAGAATAGACGCAATGATAAATCTCTCCCAAGCTGATCAGAGGCTAAATATTTTGACAGCTATGAGAGATGGTTAGAGAATACAGTTATGAAGACCACAGAGGTATCTCTGAGAAGAGACATCCTGGGAAGCTAAGGGGGAATTGCATCTATTCATCAGCACCATCAAGTATAAGATGTATTTGCCATGTATCCATAAAACAAAAAATATATCATGTCCTTTACCTGTCTAAAGGAGTTGCTTTCCAGCAATGCTTATTTCTGCTGCTGCTTCTTCAGTATTGGAAGGTTTCTGGAGAGTCACCTTAATTTGCCAAAGTTTCCAAACTTGATAGCAACAGCAATATCCTTCTTGGACTTAATGTACTCTAGACACTTCTCCCTTTTATAAGAGGTAGGTTCTTGATACAGTTTTTGATTTTTATTTTTAATTAGTATTTTATAGATGGATTTTATCTGAATACGTTTTTATTAGGAAAGTAATACATTGCATTTATAACCTAAGAGTTTATGTGCATGAGCTATTAATGGGACAATTAATACAAGGTAGATTCAGTAAGTTTGTCATGTACTTACCAGCCACTAGACATTCATTGCACTGTAAGATAGAATGATTACATGTGACAGCTTCTACCTTCATTATAACATCAACATCAGAGTGATGCCAAATTTAAAATGATGCTAAAATTAACTTAAAGTTTCTAATCAATAAAAGCTTTTAATGAAGGGGAACAAATACAGTGATAAATCCAGAGCAGTTCTACTAGGCTCAGTGCACTGATTCTTTATCTGCACATTTGTAATGAGGCTGAATGACATGGTATAATTTTTAACCCTGACTTGTCTTTATCACGTCGCTTGAATTCTCTTGAAAATCTAATTGAAACAATCCTCGTCACCAATATCTTCTGAGGTAGGAAACTAACTACATCAAGTCAGACATGGGGTTTTTTAGTTCAAAGGATACAGTCCTGTGAACACTTAGATTCATTCCCTCTTCTGAGAGCTGACGCTTGCATATACAATGGTATGCAGGTTATGGCCCCAAAGGGAGTGAGGATACTAGGAGCAAAATATGAGAGTTGGTGTCTGGTTTGCAACGCCATCAGAACTTTAGTCTTTTCTTCAGTTTAAATCTTACCATTCAAAGTTTTCCAGAATGCTAGTGAGCCGAGAGCCAAATCTTGATTTGTTAGATACATTTTCCTGCATTTTGCTATATTAGTGGCACGTCACAGCATTAAGGATTCATATGAATATTTACAGTCTTGCAGCACTGACCAAAGACAGTTATCTCTTCTGTCTGTAATAAACAGAAAAAGGAAATGTCTGAAGGGGTCTTTGTTGCTGTAAACAGGTACGAAATAAGAGGTCCAGTGTTAGTAGCTGTGACACTTTTAATTGTTTTACAGATTTATTCCAACAGAATTCTGTAATTTAGTTTAAACAGAATTTTGCTCAAGAAATATGGTGTTTGCTGGGACGTAGCTGTCGATCACAAGTGAAGTATGGATGTCCAGTCGGAATATCTATTATGTGTCTGGAAGATATGGTCATTCTTCCCTGGTGTTGGCTTGGAAAATATTTGTGTTTACTGCTAAGGGAGATATTGCTCTAAGCAGTTCTGGGGACACTAGCTAAGAACTTGGAAAATTAGTATTGGGGATTTTGGCATGCATTAATAGCATCTGGATCAGTCGCTAAGTTGCAAGTGGTTGAGAGCTGGACTTGGGAGAGGAGGTATCACTGTTCTTATTTTCACACGTGTATCCTGGTCGCTGCTGGAAACTTGTCCAGTGTGAAACAATATGACCATTCTTGTGTTCTTAAAAGAAAACCCTCTTCTTAGGAGAAAACCACCCTCTTAAACTGTAAATTTTCAAGTAGCTTTATTTACAGAAGACATATAAGTTGGCCTTTACATGAAAGATAAATGTGAGTGACTCCTATGGGGACCCTGAAACTTTTAAAGGAAAAAGTTTCAAAAACACTTTGTATAATACCTTAAATTGCTGTATTTTTTTGAACAAGCTGAACATATTAAACATTTCAAGAACATACAGAGTAATTTTCAAGGCACACTTTTGGGTGACCTATCAAAGAGATGCGTCTGAGGACATGCTCCATATGCTTTATTTTCCAAACTTGAGGAAAGCAGTTCACTTATTGTCCTAGAGATTGCATTATGAATCCCATAAGTGTGGCTTTATTTACCCAGAAAAACTGTTTGAATACAGAAGAAATGGTGTCAACATATTGTATATGGCCAAAAGGCAGTAAACAGTGTTTCTGACCTGCAAATTGTCAGTTCAGTACTTTATTTATGAAATTGAGTCAGTATCAAGATTTCCACTGTAAAGAATCAAGAAACAAGTTCAGTCATATGCAATCACTTAATAAGAAACAGTGCTATAACATGGTGGAGTTGTAAAGTAGTTACTTGTTACAGTTTTGTCATTTCCCAGAATTACTAATTACTTGAACAGCTTGAAAATATTTTCAAACATTGTGTATAGGACCAATTTGCCCAACTTTGTGGCAGTGCTAGGAGTTCTTGTGACTATCTGATGCCACCAAAACAGTTTTTGATGACAGCTGCCTATTTCTAAACATGAAAAGCCAACTTTGGTAAATTGAGTTAGGCTGCAAATGAGGAAGTGAGGAAGCTCCCTCATGCTGTGTTCTCCCAAAGGAGATGGGAGATGATTTTTTTTTTTTTGTTCCATATGCACTGAGAAATGAAGCAGCTAACCGGCTTCAGAAAGGGAGTTTGTCTATGTTGAATCTTATTCCATTGGTCTCATTACTATCAATGTAATGTCAGAATTTTTAAGTACGCCCACTTTCTTCACTGCTAAAATGCAATTCTGTTTCCTTTGGGGAGACAAAGATGAATGGTAGAAGTGAATTAGAGGAGGCAGAGATGAGAAATAGGATTAAAAACAATAATGCAAGGGGGAATGTGTTGTTAAAATTATCTTGGGCTTAATGCTCTCAGTCAGTCATAAAATGTGCGTTGGCTATTGCTCTTCCTCTAGAACTGAGGACAGAGATCAAAGGAAGACCCCCTACATCTTCACAGAAAAGCCCATGGGGCTGCAGAGTATTACCAAGGTGAATCCTCTAGGGAGTAATGAAATTGAAATTGCTTTAGCCACAGTTTAAAGGTTAATGTTCCTGTGATGAATGGTACGACAGCATATAAATTAGACTGCTCAGTCCTCAGTGTTGGGCTTTTTATTGTCTAAATTATCCAACCAGCAGCTTTTCATTTGTTTGTTGAGATGAAATGCAGAACTGTTGGGTTCTCTGTTAATGCCTAGGCCAGGTTGTAGTGTGTGGTGGGGTGTTTTGTTTTGCTTGTTTGAGTAGATTTTGTGTTTAAAAAAAAATAAAAAAAAAATTACTGAACTGGCTAATGAAAAGCAGGAAAATACTAATGTCTCCTATAAATTTGCAAGGGTAAGGCTAGTTTACTGGGCTATGCACAGGGTAAACAGTGTATTAAAGGGAGAACAGTTAAAGGTAGTAAGCTTGCTTTGTAAAACTTGGAATTCATTTGCTAAAGTTGCATTCTAAGGAGATCTGGAAGGTCATCTTATCAGTCAGAGATCTTAATTTCTCTAGCAGATCTCCAATTCTGTGTAGCAGACCTCCTGCCTGGAGAATTAATTTTCCTTATACTGTTGACACCCAATTTGCAGCCTAAATCACAATAGGGTGAACATGAGCAGCAAATTGCTCTGAAAACAGTGGAATTGCTACAGTCTAATTTCTTGTAGATTTTTACTCTGTTCATTTCCACACTAACTGTATTAATGGCATTACCCAGAAATCTGGCCTCTCGTTATCAAATGCTTTTTCACTCCAGTGACCGAAAACCCTCCTGTTGTCTTTGTTTACCTACAAAATACCCCCAATCTATCCACAACTTGAGTTCCCGAACTTGCAGATGGGCAATAAGCACTTACTGCTCTGGTTCATTCCACGCTGCCTGTATTCTGACTGACCCGCTGTTACTTACGTGTTCCCCTTCACACACAGCATTAATTTCTGGCACCTATGTCCAGAAGCTCGTTTCTGCAGATGTTTAGAAACAATTAAATTTAAAATAACACAAAACAAACAAACCAAAAAACCCAACACCCCCCACCCCCAAATCCTCTATCGCTCTATTAATTTTACTGAAGTTGGCCAGAAAAATCAAAACTGTTTGTGGGTTATATATCTGGACAGCATGGTTAGATAGGCCTTTTTTCCTTTTTTATTTTCAGATTGGAAACGTAAAGATGTAAAGATACCTTACGGGGGGGGGAAAAAAAGGTATTTTCTCTTTAAGACAAAAGTATTTGCTTCAAAATTATAGGATTTTAGAATAATAAATATTACATATTTTGCTTTAAAAGTAAGCATTTTCTTCCTGCAGTTCAAATGATAAAAAACTCAATCATATCTGTCTGTACTGCAGTGTTAAAACACCCTTTTTATCTCTTAATTTTTTTACATCTTACTCAACTGAGCCTGTTGAAAAGTAGCCTCAAGTTTTCTTTCATTCATCTATATTTAGACTTTACAGCAGGGGCTGGCAAGGAATTCCGTTTTATAAAGAATCTTATCAGTGTTGTGGTTTTATTGAGTTAACAATATGATGTTTCATCGTTTGCCTCTGCAGTACTCCATCTTCTAGCTCTGGCATTCCCTGCGATGTTCTCTACTACTATGTGTTTATCTCCTTCTCGGCTCACGTA
Organism: Phalacrocorax aristotelis; assembly: GCF_949628215.1. Lineage (NCBI taxonomy): Eukaryota > Metazoa > Chordata > Aves > Suliformes > Phalacrocoracidae > Phalacrocorax > Phalacrocorax aristotelis. The sequence goes on from NC_134288.1 coordinate 14,077,367, forward strand.
AGGGAATATCCCCAACTTGTCTGGCCTGCCAGGAGGCTTATGCGAACTGATGAGGCATCTGAGAGATGACAGTGGCTTTGTGAAATATGTTTCACTGTTACTTTACATTCTGTTCATTGTTTCCATCTGTGAGGAAAGAAAGGAGCCCCAGGAATACACTGATACAAACACTAACATTTAGCCTAAGTAACTCTCAAAGCATGGGACATTTAGCTGTCTTTATATATCCTGTAGGACAATAATCTGGAATAATTTATGTACAAAGCTAAGCTCAAAGATTTTTATAGTTTGTTTTTTTCTGTTTTGCTTTAGTCTTTTGGTTATCACAAATTATATAGAAAGTTTCCAATAATATGTATGTGTTACACCATACTGTTCAATTACAGCGTTACTTTCATTCCAGAACGAAGAAATATTTGTATCGGCAGTGATTTTTTTTTTTTTTTTTTTGGCAGAGTAACCATCCAAATCTTACTAATTTCCTGTGTTACATACCAGCAATAACCCTCTGAGTTCTGATTACCTAACTGCAGTTAGTTAATTCATGCAGAGAAGACACTGTTAGTTCAGGAACTAAAGTGTAATAAAAATAATTCTGTTAAACTAATGAGTTTTCTGTAGATGAGTCTCAGTAAGTCATTGACCTGATGAATGTAAACATTTTAAATGGGCCAATGATAGAGTTTGTCTTTTAGATGAAGTAAGAATTTCTGTACAACACAAACACATTAGCATGTTGATAAAAATCCTCTAAATTTGCTGTCAGAAAATTAACCTAAGTAATTTTTAATTATGAAGAAACCTAACACACTGATATTTCTGCTTTCATGTCTCATTCTTTACTCATACTTTGTGCCCTTTTGTCCTGAAAACTCATAGCAAAGGGTAAAGAACAGAAACGAATGCTCTGCAGGTTTTCTATATGTAACATGTACATATTTCTAGATGTAATTTCAATCAGGTTGTTCCATTGTTAGTGCAAAAGAAAAGTGGAAAAATGAATCCACAGTACAGTTTGCAGCCCTAGCATATGCAATAGCTCTATCATTCTGGCTATAAGAAGTGGAATGTACTATTCTCCCCGCGCCCAGATTATAAAATAGCTTGCACATGGCCAAGAAGCTCTGTGTGTGTTCATCCTGGCAGAATCTGTTGTGCTGAAATGATGTTCCTACCTGTATATGGAACTGCAAGAACATCCTCCCCTCCTCTGGAAAGACATTAAGCCAATGCTTTTAAAAAATAGATAGCATCAGTTACGTAAAGGAAAGGTTAAGAGGACAGTAGTTCCTGTCCCTGTGAGTTGTACGTGGGGTGCATTCGCTCCTTGTTTTGTGATGGGGGTTCCCAGTCAGCATTCCGCCCAGCTGAGGTGTACTTTTGGTCTTGGTGTAACACTACTGAAGGTGACCCACTGAACTCCCTTGGTTCTGGGGAGCTAGGCAGCCAGACCGCCAAGCAAGCTCTTAACTCAATGTTATGATACTTCTGCGTATTGTTTCTGTTCCAGTTTACAGCAGTTGTTCTAGTTTACCCCATTCAGTTCTCAGAAGTTTGATTTTTTGGTTTTTTTGTTGTTGTTGTTGTGGTATTTTTTTTCCTTTGAAAATTTTAGGCTATCAACAGGGTCTACTGTTATTCCACCAGAAAGAGACAGAATGGAGGCTCAGAAGAAAGGTGCTCTATCATTTCTTATTCTTAAAATAGTTGAATTCACTGTGTTCTGAAAGAATTTCAGTGATTATTTACCTATAAAGAAGTATGGTTGGTCATTCTAAGTCCACATACAGTGAGGGCTGTATGTTTTAGTTGGCTCTTACTAGTTTTCCAAAATGTAAAAGCAGCAATGTTATGACTGCATTTCAAGCATCTCTTGTGTATATATATTTTTATTTAAATTTAATCCCTCTTTCAAAATCACAGAACCCTAAAAACATTTAGGTTGGAAGGGATTTGTGGAGCTTATCCAGGCCTTGATCTTCCTGCTCATAGCAGGGCCATTTTGTAAGTTAAATCAGGTTACTCGGGACCATGTCCAGTCATGTTTTGAAAATCTCGGAGGATGGAGATTCCAGTCTCTCTGAGCAACTTGTTCCAGTGCTTAATCAGTTTTATTCTGAACTTTTTTCCATATATCTAATAAAAATTTCCCTTAGTGCAACCTGTGATCATTGTGTCTCGTCCTTTCACCACAAACCTCTGAAGAGTTTAACTCCAGCTTCTCTCTATTCCACCCACTTTAGGCAGTGAAGGCTGCAGACGGCTGCTTAGCCTTCCGCTTAGCGGGCTGACCAAAGCCGCTCCATCAGCTCGGGTACGTCATATGCTCCAGTCCCTCTGTTAGTGACCTCTGCTAGACAGTCTGCTTTGTTCATCTTTGTCTTGTAATGAGTGTTCCAAGACTGGATGCAATATTCCAGACAAGATACAGCCTCACATGTGCCAAGTAGAAGGGAATAATAATTTCCCTTGACATGCTGGCTATGGTTTTATTTATGCGGTTAGCCTTGGCTACTGCAAGGGCTCACTGCTGACTCCTGTTCAGGTTGTCTTGCACCAAGATGAAAAACATCATTCTCCACATTGCTGCTACTTAACTGGTCAGTTCCTAGCCTGTTCTTAACTTGTTCTTGTATCTGAGGCCTTGTTCCACAACCCCCTCTCAATTCCTTCTCAGCTCTATTGCCTCTTGCTTCAGTCAGTTTTGTAGTAGCGCTGGTCAACTCCTTGAAATAGGCTGCTTGAGAAAGATATTGGCTGTATGTTAAATAGGGCCAAATATTCAGTAAGCATATATTGTCATTGGTGGCAGAGTAGTTAAATCAGCTTACATCATATGCAGATTTAGTCTGTTTTGTTCCCTGCTGAGCTAGTGGATTTGGTATTGTATTACAGTCTGTCTCAGTACTTGCACATTTTCTTGTCGTAGCATTTTTGGTTTCAAATCTGATTAATCAAAGTCATTAAAGAATTATGCCTTTTTTCAAAGGCCTACTTCTGACTTGATATAAGGTTTGTGGGAGTTTTCTAGTGCAAAGGACACATGGATTAGTAGGAGTTCAATTTTATTATTTTTATGTGCTATACTATGGATATAAAAGCACTAGCAATAATAGTAAAATAAAAGAAAATGTTATTAATATCTGATTAGCTTTAACAAATGAAAACATAATCTTTTTATTAACAGATGGAGTCCAGACTCTGTGCATTAAGTATTTTAAAAGTAGTTTGACTTTTGAACAACAAATGGATCAAGTGGGTCACTTCAAATAATACACAACTAATGTATCAGACTGAAAAGCTATTTATCACAGAAAAGATTATTCTTGAAGCCCTCATTTCTTTTGTGTATCTTCAATATATCCTTAGTGGATTAATAAATAAAAGTACCCACTGATTAGGAGAGATCTGTCCTGTGCAGGTCTCAGCGTTTTATCATGTTGTCATACCAGCATCCCCATTTTTGCTGGAATAACTGTGGTCCAGCAATGTGAAGGAACCTTCCCAAGACTGACTAGCAGGCCAGTGGCAGAACAGTTCACTGCTACAGAGCTGGGCAATGTAGAGTTTGAGCTTCTGCAGCACAACTAAATAACTACTCTGAAATGTGTGGTACTGGTTGGTGTTGTAATGCCGTAGATGCTAACTAGTTAAAACTGCCAAGTGTTATTTGTGTTAACTCTTCATCTACTTAGAAATGAATATAACTGAAGAAATTAGTATCCTAATGTAAGAACTCTCAAAATACTATGAAAAAATATTAATTTTAAATATAAGCCAGCACGTTATTTATAGGAGCTGAAAAGTGGGTGAAATCCTCTGTCCATGTTTTTCGTTACATAAAAACACAAAAAAAACCCAAACCCCACCAAAGCTAAACAAAAAACCCCAAAACCAAAACCGTTCACACTTTTACATTTACTCCCAAAATGCAGATCCAGTTCTTACCAGTATCTGGTAGGATTTTTGCTGAAGAATAAACTACTTCTGCTCATTTTTGGACTGAGTTTATATTTGCTTTACACAAGTTTATCCTTGGGGTGAGCCCATCAGTGATGAGAATTCCAGACTTTGTGGAAAACATGCAAAGGAAGCATTTCCTAACTAGAGAAAGCAAACCCAGGAAGAGAAGGCGCTACTCGCATGCAATTTTAAGCGCCCCAGTACACAGGCATTCAAAACCCTCATGATCTTTAACATATTTATCATAATCAGTTTTAAGTCCTCCATTCTGAGTTCGTAAAGATGTGTATAACTGAAGTGAGTACACCAAGTTATTTGGGAGACTTTACCAATAGGCGCTTGCTGCCTAAAAGGAGAAATGAGTTTGTGTATTCATTAGCAGGGAAATCATTTCACCAGAATAACTTTTGGAAAACTTCACGTATGTTTTATGCAACTGTCACTGAAAATCCTTTAGAATCAAAGACAACAATAAGAGTGAGGCAACAGACTTTATTTTTGTGTGTAAATTACTATATACTTACGGGTGCCAAAAATGTTGCATTGCACAATTCCTACACCGGTCAGTGCATAAGCCATTCAGTTACTGCATTTAGCAAAGTAGTAATCTGTTTAGAAAAAAGGAAATGGTATTAAATTTTGGCTTAGCTTTTAAGGAGATTAAACATTTTAAATAATGCAAATTAATTTGTAATAACTCCACATACAACTTGCATCATATGTTTGCATTTTGAAGTATTATGAAAAGTCTATAGCCAATTTTTTGTTTAAATTATGAGCAGGAGCTCTGCTTTTCAGCTTGTAGGCATATGTAGTGTTAACAATTCAGTCCTGTTTTCAGTCTTCGTTATAGTCAAAGTCTGTCTGATGACCACTGCGCACAGAATCATTTAGACCTAGGATGTTGTTTTTTCAGTGCTACTTGTGTAATTAGGACTTCAATAAAAATATCCATCTAGAAATGGGGTTAGCAACACTGTAATGAGGAAGAAAGCATCTGATTTATGAATTACGACTGAGAATAAGGTGTTGAATATTGAAGAGGCTAGCTGAGTTTCTGGATTTTCCTCCCAATTTTTTCCAGTCCCTAGAATAGAGTTAGGGTGAGTCTAGAGCCACTTAGTAAAACGCAAACATTTGTAGGTTTTATACATTTACATTTCTTTGTATTTTCTGTTTGCTGTTGGAATGGCTGAATTATTGTTCCTACTGATCAGGTCTTAGTGCCTATAGGTGTTTGTCACTGCTGTTGCTACTAGCAGAGGTGGTGGGTAGGAGTGGAAGGAGGCAGTAGTTCTTAGTACTGGCAGAAGCCGTTTGTTTTACAGGAAGGGGAAGAGTGAGTCTGTAGGTGTGCGGGATGCCCCCACCCATCTGTTTCCTGGGGTTTCTAACAATGCCAGTCATGAGCACTTCAGAGTTAGTGTCATCAACCTTCGTGCATTAAAATGATTCGTGGAATGGTAAATAATTAGGAAGGGCAGGATAGTTATGCAAGTCTGTTAGGTTCCCGAACAAGCACAAGGCCACATATAAGGAATGAAGGATTGTATTTAGAGAAGCACTGTGGAGAAAAAGACAGCAAAAGGCTTGATTAGGTGTTTTAAGTACCTTTTGGTCTTAAAGTCTGTGAATAAATGAAATTCACTAGTAAACCTTCTTGTTTGTAACATTCAGCTTTGTCTCAAGTTTTCAGAAGTCTTTAGTGTATTAATACATGTTTCCAGTGTGTTGGTTTTGGCTGGGGTAGAGTTAACTTTCTTCACAGTAGCTCATATAGGGCTGTGTTTTGGATTAGTGCTGGAAACAGTGCTGATGACCCAGGGATGGTTTCGTTCCTGCTGAGCAGGTCTCACCCAGAGCCAAGGCCTTTCCTGCCCCTCACCCCACCCCACCAGCGAGGGGCTGGGGGGGCACAAGGGGCTGGGAGGGGACACGGCCGGGACAGTGACCCCAGCTGGCCCCAGGGCTGCCCCACACCACACGGCGCCATGCTCAGCACATGGAGCTGGGGGAGGAGGGGGAAGGGGGCACGTTGGGAGCGATGGCGTTTGCCTTCCCCAGCCCCCGTTGGGCGTGATGGAGCCCTGCTGTCCTGGGGATGGCTGAGCACCCGCCTGCCCGTGGGGAGGAGGGAAGGGATTCCTTGGTTTGCTCTGCTTGTGTGCATGGCTTTTGCTTTCCCTGTTAAATTGTCTTTGTCTCAAGCCACGAGTTTTCTCACTTTTACCCTTCCAATTCTCTCCCCCGTCGTACTGGGGGAGCGAGCGAGCGGCTGCGTGGGGCTGAGCTGCTGCCTGGGGTTAAACCATGACACCAGGAATGCTGAAAAGTAACAATCAGTGGTGGCCTTATGCTGAGAAAGTCAGCTATTACAGTCTGTAAAGCAGACGGAGTAGAAAGCAAGTCTAAGCCAAAGAAGGCCTATCATTAACTATTATTATTGGCTTAGTTGTTGCAGGCTTAACTGAGAATGCTCAAAGTACTCCTTGGTCCAGTACGTTTCTGAATCAATCCAAATCATGGTAGTGGCCAAGGGAGTGATTTATTATGGGGTTTTCTTTATTTCCTGTCTTTTTGTTTTTACAATTTGAAGAATATTTCATATTAAAATTTACTTACAGAGCTAAAAAGCTTTCAATATCAACCAAGGTGTTCTGCTGCTTTTTAGAGTTTGGAATTGAAAATGGAGTGTTGAGGGAGAGCTTGAGAATTCAGAAAAGGGGCTTAGAGCTCCGAAGCATTAAATGTATATACATTATACTGTCGTCAGTTAGATTTTATAGTTTTCTGTTTCCCATTCATGTTATGTTGGCTTAATTTCAGGAGGCTCAGAAAGCTCCCTTTTCTCTGTCCATTCTGCCTGGCTGCAGTAATGAAGAACTAACTAGGGACCAAATGGTACAATTTAAAATCTCCTCCTGCATTTATTAGGAGAAGCCAACAAGAATGGACGTGCCCTTACTGTTAAAGCAATGGACTGTGTCTCAAGAGGCCCTGGTTTAGTTTCCGGTTTAGGCTCCAAGCAAGTAAATCACTTCATCTCTCTGTGCCACAGCTTTATATATGTAAAATGAATATTTACTCATTGCCTGTCTCAAGACTGTAAAAGGCAAAACAGGTCTGTTATATTTATAGTACTTCCTGGAATTCAGCTTCGATCTCATGTGTGATGGCTGAGCAATGACGGCAGAAGTTGATGATTATGCGAATGGTTAGTTATGCTGGCCCACATGTGGTGGATTTGCAGGGGAGAAACCATGGGCTTTCAGTATCTGATGCGGAGAGCTTAATATTGCTGTCTGTGTACCCACTGGGGATTGCAGTGGGGGCCTGATGCATAGGAGAAGTGCTAAAGCTATCGCTGCTCAACCTTTGTATGACTTAACTCGAATAGTGAGAGAGCAGCCTTTGTTTCACTTTCCTGCTGTTATGCCTGGTCAGCTGTTAACACCACCTAATTCAAATGACAGCTTACTAGATTTAATTATCCTAGAAAAACAAAGAAAGGCAGGACAGAGACACTGGAAGTTGGAAAATGGCATTTATTTTTCGCTCCAAGGTATGTATCATCTATGGCTGGCTATCATTGTATCCTTCTGAAATGGGGTTTAGAATTTTAAAAATACGTGGTCTAACTCAAATGTCAAGCCTGTACAGCATTAGTATAGTACAGTGCCTTTGGAAAGTAAAATGATGTGTGCATAAGTTGTAGGAACCAAATTTTACAAACAAAAATGTTATTGAGTGTAATGGTCTCTCTTGTTACTGTCTGCTTGATAATCTTTTTTTCCCCCACAGTATCAAGCAATACTGAAGGAGCTTTTTTTTCTTGGGGGAGGAAAAAGTGATCTTGCAAAGCTATGCTTTTTGTGTTAGACTACATGATAAATTTGTCATTTTGTATTAGAGTTTTACTATGCCAAAATACAGCCTAGTCAGAAAACTTCATGTTTCAAATCTGGCTTTGTAATTTTATTTGTGTTAACTTTTGCTCATGAGTATTCTCCCTGGAGTCAATGGTAGGAATCCAGCATTAACGAAATCATTTGTTGCTTATTTTTACTTCTCTGGTAAATTTTGTGACCCTTCAAGCAAAAGACTCAAGAAAAGAAACAATCTTCTTTGCTTCTGCACCGGAGCCAGTTCTAAAGAAATGAAATGTTCCTGTATCCTATTGTTAAAAGTATGATACAATCGGGCAAGGAGTATTCATGGGGTATTAAGAAGGTTGCTTCTATATTTCAAATTTTTAAACATAGATGGCACTAGGCATTAAAGCTGTTTTTGGTGGAAGACTTATCTAACGCTGTAACTAGTTGCATCTGCCAGTAAGCTTAAAAGAATCTTTGATAAATTGAGTTATCACATGCACAAAAATACTGGATTGATAGAAAAACTAGTAAGTTGTCATTAAAGTCTAGAAATAAAACTATATACACAGTAAATACACAATATAAATAATATTTATACTATATTTTGCTGCTGAAAAGCAATAAAACAACTTCAAAAGAATTCAACAGAAACATTCAGGAGGGGTGCAAAAATTGCCCACTTGGAAACATAGGTTTCCTTTTTCCAAAATTGTTGCTTCATATTTTGCATAAAGTTCACAGAGGATTTAGATGAAGTTTATTTTCTGAGGCGCAAGAATTGCTCAGCCCTCTCCCCTCTCCTGCTGATATTACTGTAAATTTTATACCATATTTTGTTCTTTTGTGGCAGTGATCAGAAAACATCCATCCTTTTTTCAGACACTGACCATTCCTGCTTGTTTGTGCAAAGTATTTTCTCAAGATGTTTCAAAAACGAAGGTCCCAACTTTAAACAACTTCATAACATTAAATAATCTTGAATAGGCATTTTACTGTGTGTGGTTTGTTCCTCCTCTGTAATATAAAATGCTTGTTGTTGACTAAATCTTAAATCAGGGGAGAAAAAAACCCAGGAACATCCTAACAGTTCCCCCCTCCCCCCGGCCCGCCGCGCCCCATGGGGTATGGTCAGTGATGTTAGCGCAGTTCTGGGCTAGAGCTTCAGTAGGATTTGGGGGGTTCGTTTTCTTGGGTTTTTTGGTGTGTTTTTCTTCTGGTGTTTATTTTGGGGTGGGTTTTGTTTAGTTGTTTTTTTAAATTTTTGGTGTGGAACGACTGAGATGTTTTGTCAGCTCTTGTCTCGCAGACAAAGTAGTGCCTGTTGTTTGTGCTGTTCATCTGTGGCATTTGAAGTAGTTTATTTTTAAATGACCTTAAGCTGTGCAGTAGCACCATCTACTTTATTGCTGCCAGTATAGAGAATTCAGAGTGTTTTTCACTAGAGTGCATTATATTAAAGGTCCAGAATTCTAAAGTCAATAAAAAGTAACAGAATTTGAGAGAAAAATAATTCTTTTTTTAAATCCAAAAGCACTGTGTCCAGAGAAAAAGATGCATCCAGATAATTCCTTTACAAGTAAGATGTGACATTAGTCTCTTCCTGTTCCATGTTATCTTACTTTCTCAGTAGGATGAGACCGACAACTTCAGCACATTAGGGTTAATCATGCAGGTCTAAAGACCTTCTTTGGGAATCTCAAAGTGGAAATGTTGATTTACTGAATGGAAGCTTTTTGAACGTGTTCCAATTTTGGTCATTTGTCCAAACCAAATATCAAGTCCACAAGATGTATACAACCAATACAGGTTGATGCTGTAACATTTTTCCCCCTGAAAATTTGATTTTCAGGTGTGTAAAAGGTTTTACTTAAAGGGCCTTATTTTCTTTAAGTGCTTGACTTTCTTCCCTGGTGGAAAATTATTACAAAGGAAAACTCAATCAGACTTTGACTCGTTTTTAAGGGTTTTTTTAATTCTAAGACTGTTTTTCAAAGGAGAAGAGTAATTTTCCAGAAGAGTCCATAGAAAACCTTTTGAATAGCACCAGTGGTTTCTCTGACTTGGGTTTTAGATGCATATTTGCAATTTTATATGGGCTGTAGCATTAGGCTAACAAAACAGTATGCTGGCTATAACTTTTCTCCTGATCTTAAATATTTTATGAATGACATATGCAGTTTACCGGTTAAATGTGGTCAGTTGCCTTGTTCTTCTGTGATTACGTAAGTGATCTTAATTTAAAAATCCATGTACATCTTCAGAGAAGGAGGAGGGGAAGATGAAGTCAAAGGACTGACAGCTTATATAGCATGCTCAGAAGTTAAAAAAGTAGAAACACTGGATAGATAGATCTTTAAAGAGTATTAATGGAGACATTTTTATCAACTCAGTGACAGTCTTCTATCTAACCAACTGTAAACTAATTGTCTCAAAGGCACTTGGTTGACAATGACCATGAGCAAAAGAGTTTCTCAGAGAAACTTACTTTTAGAAATAGTTTGTACTATTGTTGGCTCAAAAGCGACTGTGGAAAAGTATAAAGGAAATGTATTTCTGGGAGAAAACTCTAGTTTCTGCTCCCACTCGGATTATTTTACCCTTCAGTACATGTAGGGTCCCACATGGTATAATTGTTCCATCCTCTTAACATTTAGACTCGGGGATCTTCTCCAATTATTTCCTTTCTGGCGTGATTCAGTATTTTTCTCTTATTTTCATTTCTTAAGCTGAAACAAAGTTATTGTGCCACTTATGGGGATAGGCTGAGTGCAATAAATGTATGTACACCTTAAAGAAATTCTAGTGGAAATCTAGTGGTTTTTTGTCTTTTAAACGTCTCCTTTCCTGTGCAGTGGTTCTAGTGGAGGAAAGGGAGCTCAAATACTTTGGTTCTGAGAATTTTTTCTTCCTTTGAAAACCCTGTAACACGTATAACACATGCACTTTTAGTCCCACCATTATACAGTAAAGAGGCAAAAATTATTGATTTCCTGTTTTGCTACCAGTAGTTCTTTGTCCAGAAGCATATACTATTAATTATTAATACTGTTGGTAGAGATTGGTGGTTTTTGGTTGGCCTTTTTTTTTCCTAGTATAGGAGGCTTAGATTCTTTTCCTTCCCTGGCTGTTAGATTTAGGTTGTCTTCTAGGTAAAACCTGCAGTGAATGTCCAAGTAATTAATCTTTAGCCTATACTGGGATAAACCTCCTTACTCTAGTTGTATTTCAGAGTTCTTTCCTGGCTTATGTTTGGTTTTTTTTAACAGAAAACTTTTTTTTCCCCATTTAGCCTTACTTGTGCCTTTACTTCAGATAATATGGTCATCTTGTGTTAAGCAAAGGATGGCGCAATCTTAACGTGATTCTGAAGGTTGTGCATGTGATCAAGCTGAGGTGAAGCATTTAATGGAAAGTTCCATGGGACAATGAAGCAGACCTCAAGTAAAACCACAGTCTAAACGTACTAGTAGCAATCTATCTTCAATATTACTGGTTGCTTATCTACCTGTAATAATACGAGAAATTCTTTGGGTTGGTAACTGTGTTCCCAAAACTGCAAGGTACCACTAGCCAACAGCAACTTTCCTGTTAATCGTGTTTCTATTAATTACATATGACTAGACTGAGAAATTCAGATTGTTTTAATCATTAGTGACTTCTCTCACACTGTTTTAAAAACACAACTGTTTTGTATTTCCGAAAATGAATGAATTTTAGAAGCTTAAGATTTTTCCATCTTGTTAGTTCTCAGTAAGTCTTGTTTCTAGGAGAGCATGCGTAACTTGGAGTTTTTATACTAAACTGTGTTGATACCTTCTTCGACAAGTACAATAGGGATGATAAGAATTCGCCAAAGAGGCAGTGTACAAAATGTTTTTTCCTTATATATAGCGCTCAGGCTTCTGGCTTGTTCATACAGCTCCAAACAGCTTCTGTAGGTGTTGCGTGCTCCCATCTGAAGCTAATACTAGGTTCTCTTTATTCAGTGTAATGATCTCCTGGAAATCTGACGTCTGTTTCCTGACTCTTTAGCCTGTAAAATTGCAACCGCAGGTTGTGCCGACGCTGTGGTCAGCAGGAGCCCCCCGGGCTGCAAGGTGGCCGCGCCGGGCAGGCAGCAGCAGCAGAGCGGGGGTTTGCAGCAAATATTGACAGTCAGCTAAAAAGTTTGTGAAGGTTAGTTGTCCTGTTGAAACATAGTTTTCTTTAACAAGTAGATTTTTTTTTTTTTTGGCCACTCCGTTACTGACAGCTTTCTATCTTTTCTTGAGGGGCAGCTTTCTTTTACTAGGTCTGCTAAATTACCCCATATATTTTTGATTACTTAAGTCCAGAAGAGCTGCCTCATTGTTTGAGGTCATTTCACTTAAGAATTTAAAACAATAATGCTGTTAGATAGTTATTTCTCTATGTTAAAATAAATGTTAAAGCCCCTTAAAAAGAAAATACGGAATACCATAAATCTGAGAATTACTGTGTGATAAGGTCTCAGGGGAGACCTTATCGCTCTCTACAACTACGTGAAAGGAGGTTGTAGTGAGATGGAGGTCGGTCTCTTCTCCCAGGTAATGAGTGATAGGACTAGAGGAAACAGCCTCAAGTTTCACCAGGGCAGGTTTGGTAAAAAAATTTTTCCTAATATCCAGTCTAAAAGGGTTGTCAAGCCCTGGAAACAGGCTGCCCAGGGAAGTGGTGGAGTCACCATCCCTGGAGGTATTTAAGAGACGTATAAATGTGGTGCTTAGGGACATGGCTTAGTGGTGGACGTAGCAATGTTGGGTTAATGTTGGGTTGGACTCTATCTTAAAGGTCTTTTCCAACCATTTCCTAAATAATTCTATGATAATCTTATGTCTAAATTTGTCTTCTGTTCTCCTTAAAGTCTAAATAGCACAGACTATATTTACACACTGATAATATATGTGTTCATATATATATTGTCCTTCACTTTCCACTTGCAGATCTCTGCAGTGTTAGATCTTGTCAGCGTGGCAGTTCATTGTTATGTTCCTAAGTTCCGTTACATCCCTAAGTTCCTCTAGGGAACATTGTCTGTAAGCCAAGGAATACGTATATCCCAGCACAAGTGTACCAGTGGCTAAAATTACGCTGTTATTAAATCTCTTACTTGTCTGTATGTGAAGAGTTAGTAACAGCTGTATGAATTTTTGGGTTTAACAAAATAGAAATTGTGATCTATGAAGTGGAATCAAGTGGGGTGCTAGTACTGTGTCTTTCAGCATTGTCCTAAGAAAGATCTTTCAGTACTAGTGTTGAAAATGTGAGAAAAGCATCAAATCTCTGACAGGCACTTTCTGTTCGGGACGCCTGCTTGCAGGGGCATGAGGGTGGGGAGAGAAGCAGTGAGGAATCGGAATGTAAGGAAGCTGTTCAGTCTGTACGAAGTGTTGGATTTTGAGATTCTCAGCTCACAAAATAAAGATCGATTGTAGAGACTACAAGAAAGGCTAGAGACAGAGCAAGACTCCTTTATGATTTTTTTTTTCTGATACTTCTGTGCTTGAAATTCAGCCACGAACAGCAGGAAACTCTGTGACCAATTATTTACCTCACAACCCTCTACTGGAGGATCTAGATCATTAATAAAATTTAAGCTGTGCCTCAGTTCAAACATTAATTTCATTGCCCGTAAAGTATGTGATATAACTAATCTACAGGTATATTGATTTCTTTAGAATTCTGTCTAGGTTTGAATCATTTAGCTGTATGTAATTGTTAACGTTGTTATCAGGAACATACTTGGAAGAATTTGTGTCTATCACAGGGTGCCTTTATTACCTCTGAACGTCCCTTTTGAAACAGAAGAGTTCTTGGCTCTTCTTTGAACCCCAAAAGCTTTTCTACAATAGTTTTCCCTGAAAGCAGACCCACTGCATTGTCAGGAATTTGTATTTCTGTAGGGTTATCTCTAATTTACACCAACAAATTCTGTAAATGGCATCTTGTCCTCAAATCTCTTTCAGATGGTAAAAGATGTGTTTTTTGACTTGTCTACTCAACCTAGAACAGTCTCAGGTTTTACAGATAATGAGTTGCAAAGTTATATAGAAGTGCCTGAATGGTTTCCTGAGCTTCCTCCTGCCCTGTCCGTGATTCAGCCTGGTGGGTGGTCTGTCAGCTGCTGAAGTTGATCATGAAGAATTAGACGAAGCAGTGTGAGAGTTCACATCACATAGTGGCTGCAGAGCTCTCTAGTATGTAGTCATTACAGAAGCTACAAGCTGCTGACAGTGTCTTTTCAGTCCTTTCTAGCAGAATAGCCTAGCGTGACTTCCAGTTCAGCAAGGTCACCTTAAATGTTTGCTACAAATGGTGGAACTTCTGTGAAAGCTGAACTCGCACTTTAAAAGATGTACTGAATTGACGTGTAAATCCTAGTCTAAACTCTTGTGAAGTCACCCATTGATTTAATTGGGTTTGGGCTAAGATTCTTAATCTTGTGGCAGCTATTAGGGTGCATGCTTTTTAAAAACAAAAAGCCAAAAAACCCCACCAAACCCTCACAAACCCACCCATGGAAAACCACAAACAAACAAAAAAAACCTCTTGAAAACTTGGCTTTGTATCACTCTACCACCCCCGGACATTTCCAGGGCTCGCCTCCCATAAATTTTTGCATGCTAAAATATAGAGTTGCTGCAGTGCGTTCTCCCAGAAAGCTATATTTCCAGTTTGCATCTCTTAAGAGGTTTGGTTTTTTTTATTTTCTTTGAATTTGTCAACTTTGATCAATATTGATGATGACAAAACTGAGAGAACTGTTGCTGCAGGTGCATTTATATTTTCAGTCACACTTGACTTCTGCCTCTGTGCACCTATTTGGCAAGCAGTAGCTCATTTTCAAGAGACACTGATGGCTTAAGACCGAGTTATTCCCACGGCCTCAGAGCAGCAGTTGAAGACTGCTTTGTTTCAGAGCACTGGAGGCAATTGCTTGGTGACAGGCAGAGCTTAACATGTTTGAACTGCCTAAAGGGATGAGCTGACTCTAAAGAACTGCAAAAATTACAAAACTCAATAAGCAAACAGGGCCTGGCCCCAAGCCTACATTTCAAAGAGGCTGTGTGACCTATCAGCTAGTGCTAGGATGCAGCGTGGGAATTCCTACGTTGTACAAAAGGACAAAATTAGGAAGGCCTTTTCGCATCCAGTGAGGATACCCAGAGGGCACGCATATATTGCAGAAAGTATATGTAACATGTCATGAAAGTATGGAAAAAACCCAACTGGCTGCTTTCCTGGATGCCTGGCAGCCAGGTATTCAGAAAGGTGGGCACTCCTCTAATAAATAATGTATTCTCTGGGTGCTAAAAGTACTACATACACATCATTTATTCAGTCAATGCCTATGGCTATGTTGCATATGTGTAGTGTCTGTCCAGACCAACACAGTGCATGTGAGGGTGATGCAAAGTCCCTCACCACCTGAAGGTTTTATTTGCTGGGTGCCACAGAGGCTGCTACTCCGCATTCTATACAGGGCACCCGGGCTTTGTGGAATGGCCACGTCTATTCATTGCAGAAATTCATCAGAGTGAGAAGAATATTTCATGAAGGAATTGGGCCTGAAGAAAGTAAGCAAGAGAGATTGGCCTTAAAATTAAGGGAGGAGGATTTAAAGATAAATACCAGAATACTCTGGAAATGCATTTCCCAGAGCAACAAACTTTGTAGGCCAACTTACACAAGCCCCTGCCCCTACTTACTGTTTCTGTGATGCATGCCCAGTCTTCTCTAGGTAGATTTCTTACAGCTATGGATCGCCAGAGGTATAACAGCAGGAACATTCCCAGCACTGGCGTGATTTAGGGCATTTACTTTCAAAGGAAATATTTTAATCAGTTCTCAGAAATCTCCTGATCTGAGGGGAAGGGAAAGAATAAAAAAGAAAAAAAGGGTGGAATAAAAAAGTTCAAGCTAATAAACTGTAAATATTTCATTAGTGATGAAGCATTTTTTTTTCTGAAGAGGGGACTTTTTTTTTAAAGAAAAAGTGAGGAAAAAATTAGAATCTAAACATGAACAAAGATAATGCAATTAACAGGCTTGGCCAAAAGAAGGCTGAATTAAAGATGTTAAGCATGTAGAAAATCCCTTTTCCATACCTGCCCCACCACAAAAAAAAGAGAGGTTTCTCTAAAAGCCAGGTATGAGACCCAAGAATGGAGAAGCAACTGTTAGGACTTGGAATGACAGCTCAATATTTTTTTTTTTTTTTTACTTTTATAATTGCCATCCTCACAAATGATTGAAGCAAAGATTAGCTTAAATCAACCTTTTTTTTTTTTTTTTTAAACTCAACTTAGACCAACTAATTTTCCCTCTGTTCACCACCACTAAATCCTACTGGAGAATATTTTGGGCAAGGCACTTCATGCAATTTCATATTCTCAAAACCAAAGAATTTTGTGGATTCCCAAATTTTTGTCCAGGTGTTAGAGAAAATTCTGATAAATGTGGTATAAACATTACCACATTTCTGATTAAGGTGAGGTGAGTCTGTATCAAGGCTTCTCAGAGATATTGACTGACTTGAATTATGTAGCACTGACTCTGACTTTTCACAGCTTTAATCAAATTCCTCTATTAAGTTCTTTCTCCTTGAATTAGGATGCCAAGTGTTAGCCTGCATTGCTAAGAAACTTCTAATATTCCTGTCTAGTGTTTCTTTTTATTATTACTCTTTTTTTGTTTGTCTGAAGTGGAAGAGATTATCTGTACTCCAGCATAAGTCTTCAGAATATCCTGCTATAAAAGATTATGGGACTGAGCCCTATTTTTTTCCACAGAATAACCTTTGAACAAAAGGCTTCACTATGTTAGTCAGATGCTCTTACTTTCCTTGCACCGCTATTAAGCTGAAATGGATAACATTACCTTCAGTAGTTAGAGAGAAGGCGGCAGGTTGAGATGTAGCCAAAAATATCAGAATTAAGAAAATAAGATGTCTGCAGTTAGCCAAGGAAATTATTTTCTCGTAGCAGTGGGAACAGCAGCTCTCACAGAGAAACGAGCCCCAAACCTCTGGCAAAACGAGGATTCTGAAAGCAGCTACAGTTTCCAAGCGCAATGTGACTCGGGATTCCTGTAAGGATGGAAGGTTTGTTTAAATGTGGCAGCCTGGTAAAAAAGACTTGTTGGTTTTGATCTTCTAATAAATTTAGTGATTAAACTCAAGTGTTTGTTTAGGTCCATCTGTAAAAATAACTTAATTGGATGGAGTCTACAATACAGCATTCTTTTTTTTTTTTTTTCTTGCTCTATTATAATTTTCTGACCCTAATTTCCTGCTTCCTTATTTGGTTAAATTGAACTGGTTCATGAGAAAAGTCTTCCCCATAAGGCATAAATTCTGTGTGTGGGAGAATTCATTGTAGATATTTGTTTTATGAATTGGAATAATAAATTATTATAAGACTACTATGGATTTGAAAGCTTCTTTGGCCAATGGTAGCAAGTCTGAAAATTTTAGTCATTATTACTCTTTTTTTGGTGAATCCCACTGTGCAATAACACACCATAAATGGTTTTCAGAGTATTTCATAAGTGTATTTAGAAATTGTAATGCAGGTTATTCTGTCTTGAATCCGTGATGTGAAGTGCATTGTGTTCTTCCCGTGAAAAAGTTGGTGGTACTGAATTCAATCAGCCATTCTCTGGCTGCATCCATGCAGGCTGTTGCTGATATTGTTGGCTGTACGTGCCAATATTCTGTAACACGTTATTCTGAGGGTTTGTATTTACTTTTGATTTTTTTCCTTATCGGGTCAAAGAATTTGATATTTCTAGCACAAAAGCCTGTTGTTTTCAAATCCAAAATTTTAATTTGTTTATGATAAATGTTCTGAAATTCTTCGCAACATTTAATAAGAGGTTTTCAATTTGCAGCTTTGTTAAGGATATGACTAAATAACAATTTAACCACCTTAAATTCTCTTTGAATGTTGATTTAATCTCTTGTACACAAACAGGTAGTAATTTTGTTGGACAACATATGTCCACATTTTTTGACGCTCCCAGTTACATGAGCTGTGTCTGAGTGAACAGATACTGTACATATTTAAAATATATAACTGCAGCTGCTTTTGTGACACAGCAGGTTTTTAAGGCTCCCTTCAAAGGTGCTGCTGGGGATCTTCTAGACACTGCCTTATTTATGATGTTAATGTTGTGGTAACACTGGCTTCAGGGGAGGGACTTTTCAAAGCTTCTAGCTGCTTAACAGCACAAGAGAGTTACGCTTCCAAGTCCCTTAACTACTTCTGAAAATCACATCACATATATGAACCTAACTGTAAGGATAGATAATCGTTTGGGCCTTCAGATGGATTAAATAACCCCCTTTAGTGTAGAAGAGGGCAAAAAATAGAGAAGAATTCCAGAATTAAGTTAAAAACACTGACTAAGATCTGCAGATATATGTGGGTATCTCCACAGGAAAATCTCTGTGGATCTGGGTGAATATTACATATCAAAATAACTAAAAAATACAAATTGTATTATTTCATCTTGAGTTATTAAAAGAACAGAGTGTATCTTTGGATATAATTTTCTGGCGCAAATTCTCTAAAATATTGAGTGTCGGTTCCTGCAAATTAGTCACAGCCAGTCAAATTTCAGTACAAAGTACCTGAATATAGATTTTATTTTGCATTCACCCAGACAAAGCTAGCTTTTCTCATGTGCTCATGCTTGTTAGGGATTCTTGGTAGACTAACATGAAATCGCATCATAAGTATGAAAGAGGAAGGCCTTACATTTTACACATTCTACAACATCAGGCATTGGAAAAATAACAAAACATTTTTCAGCAGACTGGTTAGATTGTTATATAAATCAGTACTTTGTCATCGTTACACTATTACATCTAATCTCTGTAAGTGTTCTTGCTTATTACTTTTTTTAATGAATGCATTTCTCAGTTCTGAGTCACAGCTAGTCTTATGGTTTTAGGAGGGGCAGGTATTGTAACAAACACAGATGGTTTTGGTTCATTTCCAAAGTAAAAATTATTAACTAAGTGTTGGCAGCTGCATCTACCATTTTATTTATATTTAAATCTATTTTACGGTAAGAGTTGTTTGTTCAAGATATAAGGGTGGGAAGCGCATCTATAATCTGTAAACTAATCAACCTTCGAGTTCTCGGTGGCAATCAAGTCCTGGAAAGACATTTTGGTGAGAACAAAGCTGTTGAGGAATTCTCTCGAGTCCTGTTAGAATGATGGCTTGGAATTGATATAATGCCAATACCTGCGTCAAGTCTGTAAAACTCAAAAGAAGTCGTCTTGATTTGGTTATAGTGCTTTGTAGATTTTTCCATAAAACTGTGTTTTGTGGACCGTACAGGCAGATCATTCGGGGCAGTCTCCTGTCATGCTTTTGCACTGACAGCATGCTGATCACAAGGCAGAAGAGCGTTTAGAAGTGTTGTTAGACTTTGAATTGCCAAACTAGTTGTGAGTCTAATCTACCCCCGATGAACATTGACCAATAGCGTGACAATTCCTAAATAATTGCCTCTCTGACCCTGCTGATGGTCGTCTTCAGGGGGCCCCATTTAAGCCTCTAGCCATCACCTTTCCTGGTATAGAGTTCCATAGTCCTCATTCCAGTCTGAGGCCTTAGGCTCTGAACCTCTGTTGTTCATTGCGATCTCCTTCAACAGGTCAGGTCAACACCTGCAGTTCCATTCTCTGCAGCATTACACTACACATGTTTTTCAGAAAAAAACCACACAATATATTATTTAAAATGAAACACTTCAGAGAGCCATTTTTTAAAGAGCATTGTCTGACGTGTCTCCACATCCACCTTCCTCAAGTCAGTGTTCTCCCTCTGTAAATGTGAAGACCTGTGCTATATCAAGTGTTTTGAACAAAGTGAAATCACTCCTTCAACTCTCCTGATTAGGGGTGAAATACTGAAAGACTTGTCTCCTCTTTTGTTATCACTATGCTTTAAATGTCTTCACTTCCTGTGGGGTTCTTTCTTTAACTATTTGGAAAACAAATACAATACATGTTGCTGTAACATTCTCAGAAACTTCTCATCCCTGAGGGGAGGGACGTGGCTTTAAGGTCTTCCTATGCCCTCAAATTTAATTTAATTTTATGCAGATATCAGGAAGATACTTCTTTATTCAAGACGCTAATACACTTGTATGTTAAAAGAAAAAGTCAAAAAAAAGAGATCATTTAGTAGCAAAAAGTCAGTAGATTCTGTGTCACCAATTTCTTTGAAGTTGTATGGGTTGTATCACTCTTCATCACAAATTTTTAATTAATGTCTTCCAATATGTAGAAATCAGCAGACAATATGACCCATTGATCAGCTCTTAAACTGCCTTGACAAATTGCGATCTCATAAATATTACCTGTTTCCCTCGAAGCTTGCTCTGAAGCACTATTGCTTCTGCTATCCATTTTTAAAATTTGCATTTTTTTTAGTGATTCTTTGCTTTTGAATAAGGATGTTACAGAGCTGTTCTTAACTATCCTTTGTTATGCCTTTAAATTGACAAGAACACTGTTGCGAGTTAATATATTTGACAATTCCTCCTAATGAAAAAAGGAAAAAAGAAAAAAAAAGTCCCTATCTGACATGAAAGTCTAATGTTTGCAAGGTTGTGTGTTGTTATGACGTAGAATGCCAGGGAAGAACCCATAAAGAAAGTACAATTGCATGGCAAAATTGGAGGGAAAGGGAGAGTTCCCACACACATGAGAAATTCAGCTTTCGAACAGCTGAACTCCACACTTCTGCTGGTTTTGTTGGTATAAAATTAATCTCAAACTTTCAACAGCTGGTTTTGCATATGTAGTCTTGAATGAATGATCATGTGACTATGAAATATAGAGTAGAGGTTACCAAATTAGCTTTAAATCCATCTTCTTGGTAACTGCAGTTTTAGACACAGTAGCATGTAACACCACGGAAGTTAATTCACTGTTCAAAACAGTAGTTTTATCTGTCTCTGTGTGTATGCGAGGTAAATGGGCTGACATGGAGTTGCTGTGGCTAAACCACTTTCAGTTCTTGAGGTAGTTAAATTAATTTTAAGGTTAATTCATCCATCCCTAGGCTGAATAGCAGGTAGCATTGTATGCAAGTTGTAAATACGGATCTTAACTAGAACCAGAGATAAAATACTGAATAATTAAACGTCTACTTGTCAAGTAAAGATAGTCTGCCCTTCTGCTGAGTACTGAAAATGATCGTTACCGCACATCAAACATCTGGGGCTGAGGCCCCCTCTGGATTTTGTGTGTTTACCTATCTTGTTTTAGTTTTGGAAACATCTAATTTATTTTATTTCTATAAAATAACTTGTGGTGATGCTTGGCCTTGCTCATAAATATGCCTGTGGAAGCTCCTTGCTGCACTCGAGCCCTCCATGGGTGCTTAGTAGATGCTGTGTAGTTCTCCTAGGAAATTTCTGCGCGCAGAGCAAAGAGATGGCATGAGGCTTTCACTACTGTGGAATATTCTGTAGAGCTAGAGGTGATGAGAGTCCTTCCAGATGGATGACTGACTCAGGTTCCAGTGCAGGTAATGTGCTTAATTTTCAATAAAGCTTAGCAACAGAGAAAGAGACTGCATGGTATAAGAACAAATTGCCATCACTGTAACTGGGGTTTTTTCCACAGTTGTTTAAAACAACTTCTGAAGTGCCTGTCACTTTACGAGCTTCATGTACAGTTTCTTTTTTTCCTGAAAAGGTATGTGATGATGCATCTGAAAATAAGCAACCTCCTTTAGAGCAAAAAAAATATTTGCAAGTATCTCCTTCAGCAGATGACACTTATCAGCTTTCTAATCTCTTTTCAAGATGAAAGGTGAAACAGTCTGACTTGAAGCAAAGAAATAAACCCTATCTTGTCTTTGAACTGTTTGCCAGGGAAGTAATGGGCATTTGGGGTTTACCTGTGCAATGCTGAATTTGGCTGAGAACTGCAGCTTTTAATGAAGCATACAAAAATATTTGAAGTTTAGATATATTTTGGTATGGGGGAAGGGAAAGGACTTTTGAACAAACTGCAATTGTGAAATGCTTCTAAGTATTCAGCTAATAATTCTATTAGTGTTCCAGAGCTGTTCTCCACATATCTGTGTACCTTGACGTACTTCAGTTTTGACTGAGCCTTGTATTCTACAAGTCATTGCTTATATTTTGAAAATGAATATAGTTGCAATAGCCTTAAAATACGGTGTTAATTTCTTCAGAGGCCATATGTGGATTTTAACTTCTTGCTTCTGGGCAACTCGAATCTTTCAGCATTCGTTTTCTAAATACACAGGCTGGTGCATAACGTCATACGTGAAGCTATTCCTATTGACTGCAGCAGGACTAGCCGTGTGAAGAAAGGAGGTACATGGATGTTTGTAGGATTGAAGCGCCATGAAAAACAAAACAGGAGGATAAATGCCGTTACAGCCAAGGTTGTCCAGCAGTTCTCTGCTTATGTATTTCTGTGCATTAATCTTATTAATGCATAGAAAGATTTATGAAAAATATGTATTTGGAAAAGATAAGAGCTGTCCCAGAAAATCTGAAAGCATCATATAATAGGGACTCATAATAAGAAATCCAGATTATTTTGTAGAGCCTTCAGCTGAACAGTAGAGCAATGCCTTCCTGTACTGAATACATCTAATAAACGGCCATGAAAGGACAAAAGGTCAAATTAGATAGACAAATGGGAGCACAAGTAGATAACAAAAGTTAAAGTTCTTTCCAAGGATGCTTCCTAAACAGTGAAAAACTCTGCTAGGTCTCATACTGAATGAGAAATGTAGGGAAGTGTTTGAAGTACATTATGAATGCCTGTCCTGATATTAGTACAGCCAGCATCCATGAAGTGAAGTTACTTACCTAGGAATTATGAAAAAAGCGCTTCCTTGTCCCCCTCCCTTTTTCCTTCTCTTTTCCTATCTCTATTTCAAAAGTAGTATTTAAAAACACACGGTACTTAACTTTCAGGAAAGCATCAATATGTACTACAGCAACCTGCACATGTCCATCATACAGAAAGCCTTAAATAGTTATTTTTTCGGTTCTGCTGTGCTTAAACAACCAGGAGACCAAGGAGCACGCAAATTAACATGACACAGCCAGAAACCTATCTGTGCTCTACCAGACAAGGCTCTCTTAAGGGGAAGAATGAGCCTCCCCACATCACATTTAAGATGCTTAAACCATACTGAAAGCTGCTCTCTACTGCCCTTCAATGAGGTGCTGCTGTTTATTCCTGCATATGTTTTGCAAACACATCGTTATAATACATAGCAGATACTGACCTGTTACTTCAGGTGTTCCATTAGGCACCCTGTCTCTCCATTTCAGTCCCCTACAGTCACGCCTGAGTCACCCTGCAGCTGATGTGAGCCACAAGTCTAGACAAAGGCTTTTTTAATCATGGCAATTCTAATTAGTTCTTCAGTTTACTATCAAATCTGCTTACAACAGGTGACTTCAGTACTGTATGCCTCATTGCTAAGCCATCTTACTTTCTTCTTGTGGAAGACTATTGAAATTTTCTCAAACATTCTAATATTGTAAATGGTCCTAGACTAAGCTGCTTTGTGATTAACTAAACCTACTGCGATATTCTGAAGTCTGAAATCTTTACTCACCTTCCATTTATGAATTTACAGGCTTCATGCAAGCACAACAGTATGGATTTCTTCAGTTTCCCTAATACAGTTCAGAAATCTTGTGAGTGAAAAACTGTTTGTAACCTCAGGCAGTGTGGCAAGCATTATATGGTGCCCACATTAGTTGTTCAGACCCAGAAGCAGCACAGGACAGAGTGAAGCTGTACCAAAAAACATATTTCTTAAAGCATCCTCATGATTCTGTTGTCTTCATCCTCCTAAGATTCATCATTCTTGCTCACTTGCTTGTTAGCATATACGTTCATGAGAAGAGAGAAGCTTCGAAAAAATATTTGACATTAATAACACTTCTTGTAATTTAAAACCGTTCTAGTAGCCAAATTGGAAAACAATCACCACCTTTCTTTCTGCAGTAGCTTAACTACAGCTGAGGACTGTTTCTATGTGTGTCCCTCCCCTGACTGTCTATTCTTTACACTAAACCAGCTTTTCTCTGCCTGCGGACAGTTTGTGAAATAACTGTACAGCCAATATTTTTTAAAGGAGGTATGCTCATATTCATGTGCATGCAAGCAAGCAAAACAGAGAGGAACAAACAGTATTAAATTAATTAAAGGCTAGTCTAATTTTTATTTGATTGGAAGCGGAGACCAGTATGGGAGCATTGCACAATAAATAATACATAATTGCACAAGAAATCCAAGGAATTCTGCATAAGGAATAGCTGATTCTTGGACTGGAAAATGCAGGAAAGCACAGGCAGAACTCCTCCAGATTTCACTCTGCTCTCTCAAGCATGTTTGCAAACATGCTTTGAATCTTTGTTGCTGTTCTAGGCTCTTCCTTCACTTGCTGAGCATTCTTTTTAGACACAGTACTGCAGCAGAGGAAGGATTACTTCATGCATCTTTCAAGCAATACTATTATCCAAACCTATCAACACTACTATTGTTGTTTTGGTGCAACTGTGATGTTGTCTACCCCAGGTTCAGCTTGTGACCAGGTACAGTCCCAGCCTCTCCATTGTAGTATGCCAACACACCCAATTATTTACCTCCTTATGCGGTGGTAATAACACAAAGAGCAGTAGAAATCCATTCTATCCCTTCTACAGTGCTTTCATGTCCCAAGGGAAAAATCCACCCCCTTTGGGGGAAGCAGGATTTGCAGCAAAGTGAAGACCGATGGTTCATTTTGGCACATTTTAATCAAAGCAGTTACAAAGTACTTTTTGCTGTGCTGTATCTTGTTCTGAGTAAAACTCATTCATGCAGATAAGCCCTAGGGCATGTGGGATTTGGCCCTAGTGAGGATTTGAAGGAACACTGGGTAAAGTCAGGAAAGATTCTGTTATTTTTCAATAAGTTTTGAATTAAGTCTCAGTGGGAACTTATTCTAAGGATCCCTACGCATCTGAATTTTATTGCTCCTTCATTTCCGTCAATGCATGCAGAAAGCTGCCAGAGGGCCAAGGAAGTTGTTATTCCCCTGTATTCACCACTTCTGAGATCGCATTTGGGGGCCTGGGTGGGATCCCAAGCTCAAAGATACTGATGAACGCCTACAGAGGGCCAGCTACTGCTTCGGGACCTAACGTACCTACCACACAAGCAGAGCCTGAGAGAGCTGGGTCTGTTCAGCCTGGAGCAGAGGCTGCGGGGGCTGTCTTAGTGACCTCATGGGTGGTTATGAAGAAAAATACAGTATGGTTCTTTGTAGAGGCACACAGACGACCAGGAACAGACACAGGTTACAGCAGGGAAAATTCTAACTAGGTAGAAGGAGAAAATTCTTCCAAGTGAGGGTGTTCAGTCACTGGAATAAAGCCTGAAAAAAAGTTGTGGAAGATTGGAGATTTTCAAAATTCAGCTGGACAAGGTCCTGAACAACCTGTTCTAAACTTGAAATTTTTCTAACTTCAAAGTTAGCCATGAAATTGGAGCAGATGATCTTCAGATGTTTCCTCTAAAATATACAGTATTTTATAATTCTGACATGACCAATGCATGATAAAAGATCTTTCTAAAGATTTTCCTTCTACTGATCTTTTTCATCATGTGGTCCCACAAATGGCTGCATAAGCACATCTGTAGGGGCAGTAAACTATGACATGAAAAAAAATCAGGATGGAAAAGGAGAAAAGTAGTAGTCAAAGGAAGCCTCTGAGACAGGCTCCAATGCTGGACTCGTTGAAACTGGGAGCATTTCACCAGGCACTCCTGGTGTTTGTCCTCAATTTTTGCTTTATGCCAAAATCACTATTACAACATGAAGAGACTGTGGATCACTACTCACGGATGCCATATGGGAACGAGATCAGACAAAGGTCATCCTGTGCAGTACTCATTGAATCTGGACAGCATCTAGGGACTGACAGTTCTACATGGAAAATCAAGAATGGTATGATAGAACAGTGCCATGTACAGAGGCCAAGTTCATCAGCATCAATACTCTGTCCCAGCTTTGGTATGAAAAAATCAAAATCTTCATCTTGGCTTCTGATAAGAATCGTGACAAGGAAACACTATCAATCACATCAGTACCTACATTTTAATTAAAAGTGCAGCACTGTAATCCCATAGTTCGGTATTTGAAAGACAGGAGGGAAAAAATAGTGCAGTAATCACATTTGAGAAGGGAAGAAAGCACATGTGGAATGCATATGTAGGTAAGTATGTGGGGAGGCTTATGGTGATGCTTGCAGAAATAAGGAAATAGCTGAAAAAAACTGTTGTAACTACTAAAAGCTAGCAATTCCCAATATGAATCTTAATTATTTTTTTAAAAGCTAATAAATCAAAGTGTCAGTTCAGCCCTTAGGTCATTCTTGGACTCAATAAAGCTAGGGTTCAATGCAGGACATATGGAGTCTTCTTGTAAGTAACAATAGGACTCACTAAAAAGCCTACCCTGTGACTCAAAACCATAATTTCTAAATTATTATATTCCAGGTGTCTTTACTGGTATGCCCATGAACACAGTCTATGATAAACTGATGCTGAGGTGTTGTCTGCCTGTGCTTTTACTTGTTATGGTAACAAATGTTTACATCTGGACAAAAGTTTGCTCCACTGCTGTACCTTTCAGAGGAAAACAGAATTTCTCCTAGTTTGTGTCCTTACTTGGGAGAACTTACACGAGGTGAATAAAAAATGTAGTCATATTGGTGTCAGATCCTCATAAAGATGAAGTTCTTGAGGTGTTAAAAGCTGTTGCAACCAAATGCAGTGAGGTGAAAGCCTTCTTCAGGAGTCCATTTCATAGCTATCTTTTAGAATCATAGAATGCTTTAGGCTGGGAGGGACCTTTAGAGGTCATCTAGTCCAACCCCGTGCATTCATTTTAGCGGTTTGCACAATTGCAGTGCAACTTCAGTAGGTAACACCAGTTCATGAACTGTCAATGTAGATAGCCTTGAATTGCATGAACAGCTCTGAATCACCTGCAGGATCTGTGGCTGAGGACGAAAATGAATTGTAGTCTCATGAAGCACAGGTCCAGTCATTCAAATGCTTCTCTTCTCTCAAGTTTCTTAAGGCAGAAATGTACCTCTTGCAGTTCATGCGTACCTTCTTGTGACAGCAGCACAATGCAAGGATTATAGATCATCTGTTCAAGTTAGTGCAATTTTGGAATTTCAGAGCCAAGCTCCAGTGACTAGAGATTATTCAGAATAAACAAAAACCTTTTAGGAAATCAGAAACTGCCTTAAAAAAACCTGACCTTAAGCTTGAATTCCAAAACCCTTGATTATTGTGTCAGAGATTTCTTTGCAGCTGTGAAACTATATTCTGCTTCACACCTCTCCAAACTACACAACAGGAGTCTGTGCTACTGCAAGAGTTAAGTGGAATAGTATCATTAAGTCTTGGTTATCGTTCTCAACACCTTTTGCAATACTAATGTGAAAGAGAGCTCCCTTTCTGTTTACTATTATTAGTTGGGTTTTTTTTTTTTCCAAAGATTCTGTCGAAGACTGGTTACCGTTTTGCTAACGTTCATTCTTTCTTCTGAGTTCCTCCATAACCCCAGTCCATGTGGAAGCGCTGTAGGTACGGTGCCGCACTAGTTGCATGTATGAGAAACATTTGCAGGCATAACGTTCCGCTCTGGAAGCGAACAAAACTGTTCAGGACAGCTACTTCCTTTTGCCTTTGTCCGCTGTTTTTCCAGACAAGTAATTGCATGCTGTTGTTTATTCTTCTGAAAATGCACTTCTCAAGAGCAGCATTTTTTCCCATGCTTTGGTAGTATTTGCAGACTACGCCCTCTTCTAGCTGCATTCAAAGAAGGCCGTATAAATACAGAAGTATTTGCAAAATGAACTTAAATTCTGCCAGATATTACATAATCAAAAAATAGGGAGATGGATCTGATCCCTAGGATGCTGGGACAGCCTCCCCGATTGAGAGGTGAACAGAGCTTTATGGGGAAAGGGTTTTATTTCCAGTTGGTGAATCTGGGAAAGGCATTGCCCACTTTACAGCCTCCATTGGTTGTTTGTGAAACAGAAATGAAGATACTGAATTCTGTGAATGGCTTTGAGAGCTGTGGATAAATTATGGTATGTAAGAACGGGATAGAACTGTTCTCCTAGCCTGTACGGTAGAATCTCTGCAGTCCTCAAGGAAGCTGCATAGTTTTACTTCTGGCAACGTTTCAAAAGGAAACAGCCATTTCTGCTTTCCTCTGTGTCTCTTTGTCTGCTATAAAAGAAATTTAACACTAAGTACTGGAGTAATGCCATTGTTTCCAATGGAGGCTATGATTAGCACTGGGCATTTTGAGGGTAAGGTGTGCTACAAAAACTAATGAGCAGAGCTTTAAGGGTTGGATAGACTATACAACTGTAATTGAAAATAATTGCCCTTAATAGAAAAATGGAATGCAATCATCATCTTTCTCCTGTTCTAGAGAAATGGGCCAAACACTGTATGTTGACAAAAACATCTTAATTAAATATTTATCATAAAGGTAATTTTAGTATTTAACATCCCCTTCCCACTCTTAAAATTTGCATTTAAAACTTAACGAATTACTGCAAAAGTTGGATTTCCAAAAAAAAAAAGGTCAAATTCTAACGTAATTTCCTTAAATAAAAAAGATATCTATGTGAAAGGCAGTGCAGCTAGTAACTTTGGTGTACCAAAGCCTTGTTATATGAAACCAAGGCTTATAAAGACTGAGAAGCTGTTATTACCAGACAGCTACAGACCATGACCTGCCTAGCTTTTTATTTATTTATAGTCTTAAATCTAACTGATTTTTTTACTATCTTCAGTGCTTTTGCTTTTTCTTTTTCTTTTTTTTGGGGTATGTAGCAACATGTGACAGTAACTTGCACAAGCACTTGGACAGTTGTGCAGATACTCTTGGACTAACCTCCAAATCAGTTAAATCCAGACCACTCATGACCATAAATCATTCATGTATAAGGACTTCTCTGTGAGTACGATAAATAACCCTCCATAATCAAAACTAGGGCTGCCACAAGCCTGCACTGGTGGAGTCAGAGGGAAGGGATAATGGAATAAAGAAATTAGACTCTATTCATGTGAATTGTTCTTTCAAATGAAACACTTTGGCACAGCAAACACACTCCAACATTTCCGTTATTGTTGCCACATAGAGGCATTTTTGTTGTCAGTGAGGCATCTCCCACAGGAATATCATTGAACTGTGGTGGGGGCCTTTGCCAGCCTTGCAATAAGGAAAATGCCAAAGTGTAGAAGTTTTCCTTGTAGGAAGGTACAGAGTGAGAATGCCGGGACATAGATGGTCAAACAGTGGAAGTGGCATGTTGTAGTCGTGGGCAATTTTAAGAGTGGAGTCTCCAGGGAACTGCTGCGTCAACAGCATTACAGAAACACCCTCTATCTTGGATTTTTTTTTTCACAATGTCTCTCAACCAGAAAATTCCTCCTCTATGTTGACCGAGTTGCCCTTTTCAATGAAATTGTAACTGAAAAAAATTATTTTGTTACGGTTTTGAGAAGCACTTACTATTTTTAGGAGGGAAGGACTGTGTGAAAAGCTATTTAGTTAGGTAATATGTTATACTTTTATATACACTTAGATTTAATTTGGCACAATCTGAAATGCTAAGCATTTTAGCTTACTTCCTATAGAAAGCAAACCTTTGCCTTTTAGGTAAATGCTGTGAGTATTTGCACTTTTCAAATATTCTGCTGCTTAGAACCACTTTTTGACAGATGGCTGGATGAGCTAATAATCTTAGATATACTTAAATGCCTAGAAGTGCAGTATAAGCAGGTCGTTGGGTGACAAAGTTCATTCACAAGTTTGTCCTTAATGACCCATCCATTGATGTCTGTAATCATTCAAGGCAGCCTGCCTGTTTCTACCAAAATCCTCTGAAGAACTGGGGGGTGGGGTGGGGGACAGGGTTGTATAAATATGCGAGGAATTAACAGAAAAATTGTGTACAATTAAAAGTTTATCTTAAAAAAATGCAAATCCATAAGATGGATCTGTTTTCACAGAATTAATGGTTTCGTGTTCACAATGCTGTAATACATAAGCTTTGAGTGATGTCACTTAGGATTTCCTCCCCACCTTAATCATACGTAAGGCATTTTTTAGTGATGTTTAGCCTGTATTTGTACGAGGTCTCTCTTTGCCTCTGTAGAAGTGGGCATGATACAGCTGTGGACAGTTAGAAGAATTGGCTTTGTCTGTAGAGATTAGAAAGGAACATTTTTGTATTTGAGAAACTGGAACAATAACTGGTTTGCAATACCATTCATATATGATGCTGGTAATAGAAAACATGAATAAATGATAGGAATAATGTCTTTCTAATGGGTCTATATCTACAACAGTTGATTATTTAAAAGTACATTTCAAGTCCTAACAATTACACAAGTTACAGATTGTGAGACTTCACAATTGCAGATGGTTACAGAACAATCAAGTGAGCCCCCTCAGTAAGGTAATTGTTCAATCATGAGGGATTGAGCTAATACGCATGCTGTATAAAATAGGAAGCAGTGTGAGGAGGGTGGGAAGCATCTTTGAGGTAGAAACAAGATTTTAAGAAGACCCTTTGGATGCATGCAGACTAGTAAATAGCCATATTAGAGAAATTAAGCATTTCCAGATTTTTCAAGAAAGTGGTGATGTGATGTTTTGTACAGCATACAATGTTCCTATGGCTTTTAAGTGGAACTCAAGCTTGATAAATATCTTAAGGCTGTTTTCCATAAATGAAATCTCTAAACAGTGGAAGCAGCAGTAGGAGAAACAGACAAAGCACAAAAGGTAGCGAGAGAACAATTTTGTGTAAGAACAGAAGAACACTTGAAAAATAACAGTTGAGTAATGTGGAACGTTAGTTGTCCAGAAAGTTCCTAATTCATACTGTTAGATAACCCCACCACAAAAGTGCTATTAAAGAGGCTGTTTGGAATTTTTTTTAAAAATTCATACCTTATTCAGGCTGGATAAGAAAAACACTTATCAAAAATGTTGGCAGTTGTGCAAAAAAAAGAAAGTTGTTGAAAGATTGTACTGACTTTATTCTTGCTGCAGCAGAGGCAACAGATGCTGGAGGCCTCTCTGTTCCAGATGCTGTAGCTGTGCCATGTTCTTTCTTTACCAGCATTTCTTGAAAATTAGGAAAGGGGAGTTTGGAACTTATGTTTCTTCCAATAGACAGTGTTTGCTCTGAAATTGGTAACTTTTCACACAGTGAGGCAGGCACTGTAGAAGCTGTTTGGAAACAGGCACTGCCTTTTGAAAAAAGAATTACTTACAGTGCTGCATATGTGAAAGTAAAGGCTCTGAGGACTAATTATGAAGACAATGCACGTGACTGGCAAAACACGTTTACTCAGTTTGCTCTGTGAGAATTGGGAGAACACATCTGCAGCATCGATGAAATAAATAATCATTGCAGTAAAATGCCCTGCTCTGGAATCCGCTGCTCGCGTGGCGTAGTGCCATGTATCAAGACGGAGGCTTCAGTGCCCCCATTGTCTTCTCTAGCAAACACGCGGCGGAACAGCTTGCCTGATGCTACCTTGCATGCTGCCCTTAATATGTGCAGGATCATGCACAAAGCTGTACCTCAGGGGTTGGTTGTGGGCAGCTAGGATGTGCGTTTTAATATTACTGGTACTAGTTACAGATGTTGCAATATTGAGACATTTTTGAGCACGGTGGCATAGTGAACACTATGTACATTAGTTTACCTTCTGGGACTGGTTTTTCCCCCCAAGATTCTTGCATAGACTGTACATTGCCAGTAAGTTGCTAGTCAAACATGCCCCTTGCTTAGTTTTCTTTAGGTTTCGGCCTAATACTGCAGGTCCTCAATTTAGATAATGGTAATAACATGCCAGCTTTTCTTTCAAAATGTTTCTAACGCTTCTGCTTGAAAGTACGCAGGGGACTGGAGCCAACCAGCCAAAGCAATACCAACATTGTTTCAGGACAACCAATGCCCACCTGAACATACAGGCAGCCATAGCCAAAGGAAACAGCGGTTCAAGCCTTCTATGTGCCTGGTTCTGGTGGTGATTCAGAGCAGAACTAAAACACTTAGTTTCATGTGTGCGTGCTACTTTAGGGATAGTATGGTAGCGTTTTGTAGACTTTTATTTTCTGGTAGGCAACAGATGACAAATTCCTTGAAAATGTTCAAAGAGGTACATTGACAGTTCCACCAAAAGACATTCATCCTCCACACAACCAGAGCACTTATAAGTAAAATGGTTATTTGGAGACAAAACACAGCTTAGGGCTGGGCCCATAAGGGATCTTAACATGGACCTTGCCCTTGGTCTCACTCTAGTGTATGCAATAAGAGCCTAAGTAATTTACCCAAGATCCCATAATGAGATAGTAGCAGAATCAGAATTATGATCTGGAGGTTACTGAACCATCCCCATCCTACTTGAATGCAGGATTTCCTCTCCTTAAACTTTGTTTTTTTCTTCTGTGCTCCTCCAAATAAGGAATTAAATTTTTCAATCACTTTGGAACTCTGCTTTAGGAAAGAGTGTTAATCAAAGACAAACCTCAGGATCTGGCACAGGTGTGTTGAAGGTTTTAATTCCTTATCAGATTTGTATAAACAAAGGTTTTACATTTAAGAACTCAAATGCTTAGGTTCAATCTGGTTCTTAATTGCAGTGTCTTAAAAACACTGAAAATGTGACCCTTAGCTGACCCATTGCTCTCCAAATTGATAGCAGAAGGAGCTGTAAACTGGCATCATTGTGAAATTAATGGAATTCTCTTCTGTGATAGATATAGGGAAACAAAACACAGGTTTAAAAAACATTATTTTGATAACTGCATCTTAATGGTATCAGAATTGCACAAATACATGCATAGTTCCAGGAATCTTCTAAAAGAACCCCTGGGATTTGATTTTTATACCTGCTTTACTCTGGTTATGTAGTTCACCTAATCCACTAGCCACTATTCAGTATAGACTGCCAGGCCTGGAACACCAAAGAGAACCATAGTGAGATACTAAGGCATTTCTAAATTGTTTCATCAATTTTTTGGGGGTGGGGTGAAGGGAGAAATTTAAAAAAGACAGTTTAATCAAAATGAACTATGAAAACAAAAATGAAAATTATGTAATTGCAATAGAATGAATAATTCCTGGACCAGTACGGCAGCGCTGCCATTTATTAAATGCATGACCACTCACGAATGTCAGGGAGAGATGGTTCACGCTCTGAGAAACAGCTTTAACTGAAATGATTAGTTAATAAATGTAATTTGTTGTCTAATGGAATATCCAGTATAACCAGTAAAAAGGAAACTCTTGGCTTCTCTAACTTTATAGCCCTTCAGTGTGTAAATGATCTTGTCTGTATAGGATTTTAAAATATTCATAGGAAAAAATGAAGCTTGAATGTCAAAGACTCCTGATCAACTTATTGTCAAGGGCCTAGAACTTCAGCTCTTGCAAGTCAATACAGTTCCATTTATGTTGACAGGGACATCTGCAGGAAGTTTGAGGCAAGGTACCCACTTACTGGTGACCAAATGGCAGCACATGGCAAAGATGTTTAGATGCCTAAAGAAACACAGAGGTGCAGGAGGAGTTTTAGATGGGCTTACAGATCTACCTAATTTCTGAAAGTGGTGCAAACAGGAAATTACTAGGAACCTGCTCTGTTATAAAATAGATAAGGATCATACTGAACTAAAACAAGAGAACTAAGCTAGAAGACCTAGATATGGGGAGCGGGGTTCAACGTGGACACTGGTGTGACTCTAGGCTAAAACCCTGTAAGAGCCCAGGGAGGCATTTCCCACGGCAGAACAGGAGCTGAGGATTGACCTTCATCCCAAACCTCTGTTGAAGCTCAGCTGTGCTGCTAACTACTAGCAGGGGTCACAGAGATAGCGTTGGAGTGCAAATCAAGGGATGTGTCTTCCAAAGCACTTCTGAAAGTCTTGGGAGTCAAAAATACTTTTTAAAATGTGCTTTCAAAGAAAGTTTGGCAAGATACTGCTGCAAGATAAACAAAGTTCAATATGCTTTGTTTAACTTGCTTAATGTATTTTAAAATCTATTAGTCCTGACATTTTGCAGCATAAAGCTCTCCAGATCAGACTATAAGAGTATCTTTTCCATTGTAAAAATCTAATAGTGAAAACAGACATTGTTTCCAATCTCAGCTGTTTACAATTTTGCTTGACTACCATCTCAGTAGATTTCAAGCTGTGGATGTAAAAATTTAATATTCATAGGGCTAGAATTTTTTCCTTTTCCTACAATAACTTTTAGTTACATTGTTCAGTCTGACTTATGTTAGCCTGCATTTCACTTGCATCAAGACACACAATTTTGTCATCTTAAATCACCTTGAACCAAATTGTCATTGTTGTCCTCAGCAATCTTTTGCATCAAAGTTATTTTTGCCTCCCTGTTCTGAAAACCAACTCCTAAAAGCAACACCTTAGGTATGTGTGAAAGATGCTAGATGCTGCCAGTGGGAGCATCTTTCAGGCTTGAGTGCTAAGCGTCTGTAAGTATTCAGGCTGGATCCGGCAAGAACACATCCCAGAACTGTGGCCACCATTCTTTTGGTCATCATAAAAAGAGTATTATAGCGTGTGTAACATTGCATTCTTCTCTTGTAGCAAGAGAAATTCTTATAAGGTCTTCTTGCTCAGCTGTGTTTTGTGAGAGAGAAAGGCTTAGATGTCAGACTTGAGGATTTTAAAATCATCAAAAGCATTTCATTCAGCATTTCATTCGGGTGCACATCATGCCAGCAATTTCATGATTTATTATGCAGGAAAAAACAATTCTGTTCTGTATTTAATAAATAGTTGGAAGATACTAGTAGTTACCATTTTAAAACAGATGAGGAATGATTTAAATCATCACGGTTTAGCCACAGAAAATGACTTCTGCCTGTGTGACAATAACCCCAAATGTATCACCTTCTCCCACTCCTGTGTCTGGTAGGCTTCAGTGTGTTACAAAATAACCCTTAGTAAGGGTGAGAGAATTAAATCAAGGCCTATTTTTAATTTGTGTACATTTCTTTATAAAACAAAACATCTCTCCCAGTGAAGACAACTAAAAATCAGTTTCTTTTGCTCCTACATGCCTCATTTTGTCACCCCTCTATTGAGATAACAGAGGATCTACAGAAGAGCTTGACTCCTGGGTTTTACAAGTATTTTAAAATACATGGGAAGAATTCAAAGCAAAAGAATGGTATCTCCAAAAGCTAGTACAGCAAGCAAGGAGCCATTTATTCTAATGTCAGGAAACAAGGCATGAGCTCTGCCCAGGGATAGTCACCTAACTTTGTAGGAAGACGCAGGTATCCCCTTTCACGCCCACAGCTTTGACTGCCCTCTTGGACTCCGACATCAAAGCCTTGCACAAGGCACAGCCAAGCAGTAAGGGGTGGAGGTGGTGATGGAGACTGTCGTCTTCATGGCACTTAACCATTCTTTCTGATACGTTTGCCTGAATGGCTTTGCTGGAACATAAGCCCCATACTTCTTGTCCGTCCTTCTGGGACCAGAATACTGCTCTCCTCTCTGTCGCCACCCTTTGCATTTGACGACTTCATTCACATCTCCTCCCTTCCTTCTTCATCGGCTAAAAACTGAAATGCTTCCAAACCTCCCTTCCATGTTGTTTTCCAGACTCTTGATCATTTGTTGTTGTTACTGTTAATAACTGAAAACTGAACTAGGGAACTAGGAGAGCTATGCAATTGACAGAGCAGAGTTATATATAAATGGGTTTATATGGAATAGAGTAAGAACCAGAACTAGTTACAAAAGTAAACATAAGAGACCTCAAAATAATATCCCAGACCAAGAATAATTCTGCGGTATGCCTAACTACACTCATGTTACATGTTGAAAGAATATTTATTTCTAACTGCTGCAAATAGTCATTTATGATTTATCACATTTTGAGAGTTGTTTTTTAGTTAAACGTTCACTAGCTGCATACGAAACTAATTTTGTGTATAATTTTTAAGAACGGGATTTCAAATTAGCTTAGTATCTTCTAGTTACAAATTAAAAATAGGTAAACTGAGTCCCTAAGAGCTGAGGAATATTAATGGTGACATTTTCTATAAACATATGAAATCAGGTAGAAACAATCTCACGGCCGATAACTAATCCCAGACGGAATAATGGTAGTTCAACTCCAGAACCCAGCACATGTAACTCTCATGTATATGCTGTGGTTGATAGATTTATTTGGAGATATCCACAGTAAACTTCAGATTTTCCCTCTTCTGGGTTTAACAGTTACTTCTCATTTTCTTTCTTTTGCTGTATTTGTGACAGACTGATTTTTACATTAGCTGCTAGCGGTACATCCGCACAACGTTTTCAGCTACTGCGCGGAGTCCCAAAGCCAAACCACCTGCAAGTGGCATTCGCATAGAAAAAACTTGGATTTTTCTTTCTTGAGGAAAAAGCACAACAGTAACACCCTGTAGCCCACTACTCAAGGGCTAAACTTACCTGTAGGCCAAAGAAAGCAACAAATTGCCTTTCTTTTTTTCTGTGAACATTTCACTCTAAAAATAGAGTGAAAGCATGTGGAACTGGGGAAGGTGTGAATCCATCTTCAAATGCAACATTTAAATTGAATTAATGGGGGGGGAGACAGTAGAAATCCAAACGTAGACTGAGCAGTTCATCTAAAAGCTGAGTTTATCAGTTGCAGAGGCACTGACAGCCTTGTTAGCACTTGGGATGTGGGGGGCAGAAAAAATACAATGACGGAAGCTGAAGTCAGTGAACACGGTTCGCAAGAAGATCTCAGTCCAATGACCGCTGCCACCTCGCTTGTCCCGCGATACAACCTTGGCCAGAGGAGGGTTACATTTATAGCAAAAGGGACACACGATCAAAATGTAACTTTTTATGCATAATTATTATCAAAGATTTTTTTATTACATTTTCATACTAAATTCTCAAAGGCAAGTTTCTCTATCACCTGGGCGTATGCATTTGGGGGGAAATTCCAGTTGGTGGTTATAAATGAACATTAAGCATTCTCCATAACAAAGCTCAATTAAAAAAAAAAAAAAAACCAACAAACTATACAGCGTCTTTTAAAAATTTTTGGAAAATAGTATGTGAAGTTGAAGTGTTTTTATACAATAAATAATCTATTTTCTATAAATGTACAAAATCATTTGTACAGCAAGTAAGAAACTGATATAAATGCAATAACTGAAAGATATATTTAATTTTATAACTGTAATAATTTATTTATGAAATATATCCACATATATATAAAATATATCATATATATTTTGGCAAAAACCTCCCTTTCCTGTTTCAAAGTCTAGTACCACTGTTTTAAGCCTATACAATCATTTTTACTGTTAATTTCTTTCCATTTTACTTTTGATTTCCATCTTTCTTCTGATAAAATATAATTTAATGTCATCGGGTTACAGTTTAACCTATGTGCCCTGGGGAAAGTCTGCGTGAAGGTCAGTCAAACAAAAAAAATCTGTAATGTCACAAGTTGGGGAATTTTTTCTTTTTAAATAATACAGAACAGGTTTTCAAAAGTCACTTTTTTTTCCCTAGCGTATTCTTATTTCCTCCTATCAGAACAAGTCCATAATTTCTGAAGAAATAATTTACACTGAAAAATGTCCAGGGCTGGATATAATCCTTATCGCCAAGTGATGATGTTTCAATTAAAAGATAAAAACGTGATTTATAGTACTAGCAAAGGCGAGTGTATGTACTGTGGATGATAACCTATGTAGGGGCTTAGAGTAGCAAAGAGTCTAGTACAGC
Source organism: Phalacrocorax aristotelis (assembly GCF_949628215.1). Classification (NCBI taxonomy): domain Eukaryota; kingdom Metazoa; phylum Chordata; class Aves; order Suliformes; family Phalacrocoracidae; genus Phalacrocorax; species Phalacrocorax aristotelis. The sequence goes on from NC_134288.1 coordinate 14,115,138, forward strand.
AAGTGACTCTGATTCTCTGAAGTTTCATTTGAAATTCCACAGTCCTACCCTTTCATCTTTAGGAAATTCTTTGGCATGAATAATTAGAGTTCTGTTCATAAACTACAGTGCATCCTTAAACAATCACTGTAAATATTTTTGAATGGAACTTTGAAGTGCAGGAATAATTTGTGCTTAAATTAGGTAATCTATTTAATACTCAGTGTATATTCTTAACTTGCTATAGTTTATAATAATGTTTATATTAGCCATTCATATTTATTCTGCATAGAAACTGTCACTTAAACATCTGCCACAAAGTTACAATATGATGATTCAGGCTTGCATACATTAACAAGAGAAATATTTTGTATCTGTTTATTCTTAATGAGAACTCATTTATAGGCGATCTCTCTCTAACTCATCACATTCCAACTACAGTTGCTTGCATAAAGCTGTGGATGTATTCTCCGGACATATTGCAAGCAGTAATTGGAACAGTATGTTTCTACCGTACTTTCCTCAAATCACACAGAAAAATGTTTCCTGAAACTTCGTGGTGCTGAAGTTTGGATCTGCCTTTGAACTTCTCTTCAATAGTGATACATTCCCTGGCAGGTTACGTGATTAAGATTATCCTTTACTGAGACTCTCGCGAGGGGAGCATGGGAGAAAGCTGCTTCATACAGGTTCACATGCCCTCCACGTGGCGCTGTTGAAATGAGTGTTGCATGTTGCTGAATTCTCCACTGGCATCAGACTGAAGCATCAAGTTTGTCCATCTAAAGGAAGAGTTTAAGTTCTTGCTTCTGAGCTTCAGCAAATAAACGTTAAAGCTTTGAAAAAAAAAAAAAAAAAACACACCAGAAAAAAACAACTGTTTAATTATTCAGAACTAACTCCCTATTACCTGATAGAACTATGGTTCATCTCCTTGATTATGTGTACACAGAGTGAATGCTACCCGGTTGCCTAATTAGCTCTGATCAAATAATGACAGCAGTTGCAACTTGAGGACTTCTAATCCAAGTGCTCACCTTCATAGCAAGAGATTTTGGGTAATGGTGTGACTTTCTTTTGTTTCTTAGACTTTTCTAGTTCTAATGGCACTTTATATTATCCAGAACTACAAGTATTTGCTTATCCTGCCATTGTTTTGCATTTTGTATTTAGCAATAGTATTAAGGGTAGATTAGGAACTGGAACTTTTTGAAACTGGCTACTAGCTCACAGTAATGTCTGGTGTCTGACATCTGAAGTAGATTTACTTTTCCTTCCAAATGCCTTTTCCACGAAGTTTGTTCTGTTTCTTTACCTTGACAATTTAAGTTTTACTAAAGCACTGCACTGGGACATGTAGCTTAAGTTGTTGCAGTACTAAATGAGTAAAGACATGATAGACAGGAACAGCCCATGCCCTGGAAAAAGAAAAAAAAGAAAGAAAAAAGGGGGTAGTGTTGCTAAACTATGTATTGGCTCATAGCCAAAGAATCTAACTCTTGAAGGAGCTATATCAGCATGTGAAAGGTTGTAGTAGTTCTGTGTATACTAAAGGTTATTTTTCAAAATAAATTAAAAAAAACCAAACAACTCATGGGCCAAATTCTACTCTTATTTAGTAAGAAGTGATAATATTTAGTTGAAAGAATTTAGAGTTCTGTAAATACAAAGAAACTTTATGGAAAAGTAATTTTCTTTTTTTCAGTGTTAAACATCTGTTGCATACCTGACTGTTTGGAATCCTCTGAGCTCTGTCTGCTACTGAAGGAAAGTGTGTTCCTTTTCCCTGCATTGGTCTTTCTCTTCTGTCTTTTTCATTGGTCCGTCGTATCTGGGGAAGAGAGATTTTTCAATTTGTCACTGTGATCAATTACCCTTACAGAGCCAGCCATAAAATGACAATGTCCTACCCTTCATTAGACTACATAAAACTTAAAAGCATTCTAAAACAATGCAATATTAAGCACGCCCCTTACTGGACAGGAGATCTGCTTTTTTAAAAATACCACATCATAAAAAGAAACAGCTAAAAGAAACTCAGAGCAGTACAGCACTGTGTCTGGCCTCTTTCCTTCACCTATTAAACTCTCTTGATTGTGACACATGAGTGTTCTCGCTTTTGTTCTTCCTATTCACTCCCCCCTCCCACATAAGGAGGAAGTGAATAAGCTGCTGTGTAAGTGCTTGGCTGCTGGCCAGGGTTAATCCACCACAACTGGAGATGAGAATTTTATTTAAAATCAATATATTTCTTACTTGGTTTCATTTGATATATGCAACTTGATTAATTTATCTCCATGAAATAGTCAAATCATGTAGATAGTTTGCAATATTAAGAAAAAATACCTACCTTCTGTCTTGCATTCTTCTGCAAAACTGCATACACTGTTTGTCATGAGCATCCAAACAAGAACACCGAAATGAAGACTGCGAAGTACTTTGAATTTGCCCTGTAGACCTTTTGCCTCTAAAACTGCCTCTGTAGTTAGACAGCCCATACGGCACAGTCCTCCTGTTGTGAGAATCACAAATAGTGGATATTTTAGGAGCCAATTAAAATGTTAATCCATACTTTTTCTGTAGAAAACAGCTTTATTGATGCAAATCAATAAATAGCAGCACAATAATGAAACCCTATGCTTATGTAAGGCCGTCTCCCTATGACATCATGACTTCTCTTCAATCAGCTCAGGCTTTCATGAAGTTATAAAGTAGCAGACAATCAGCTTAATGGGCAGAATTAATTGGCAGCTACACTGGCTATCTAAAAAAATTTTATTACCTAACAGCTGATACAAGTATATCCCCAGGTTATTGCTTATTTTACTACTTATTCCTTTACTGAGCTGGTTACCCTCCACAAATGCACAAAATCTGTCACGGTCGGTGCCATAGCTGGTGTGAAGTGACAAAGGAGCTGTGCTGATTTCCAACAGATACGTAACATCACATCGGTGTTCGTCATCTTCATGATTCAGAGCCTGGTTTGCCCTTAATTTTATCATTGAGAAATGGAGAAAACTGCCACCATGATCCGTTTGCTGCATCATGTTTGGAACAGGACCCATTAAGTTATAAATGTGAGAAACAGGTAGATAATCTTCCTCATGTATCTGCTAGTACTTTTCTACACGACAACCCACACTGTACCGCAGCACACCAAGGAATACTAAGAGGTAGTTCTCTTTATTTCCTTGCAGCTTGGCATGCTTTAATGGGTTCTTGAACAGGTTATAGTCAATTTTATTATCAGCAAAGCACATGCTTCATCACTGCCTGCTAACATCCCCAAAACATGTTGGATAGTTTAGACTGATGCCATAAATTATTCTCCTATAAGCTGTTACAGAATCTCAATAGCAAGTGTACGCCATATGGAACTGCTGGAAACCCATGAAAGTTTCTGTGTGCTTAAGGGATGGGCTATGCAACCCACAACTATGCAAACACTAAAAATCTGAAAAGAATCTCATGTTCAATATCGAGAAAGGGCGGCGGGGGGGTGAAGCAGGGGAGAAGAAGTAAGAATAGATCTAGAAGAGTTACAAGAAGATTACAGAACAAAGCCCAAATAATCAGCCTGGAACTGATTATCTGCTGAGAAGGCCCTGGGGGTGCTGGGGGGCCACAAGGTGACCCTGAGCCAGCACCGTGCCCTTGGGGCCAAGAAGGCCAACGGTGCCCTGGGCTGCATGAAAAGGAGTGTGGCCAGCAGGGTGAGGGAGGTTATCCTCCCCCTCTGCTCTGCCCTAGTGAGGCCACATCTGCAGGGCTGCATCCAGGTCTGGGCTCCCCAGTTCAAGAAGGGCAGGGAACTGCTTGAGCATCTCCAGCGGAGAGCTACCGAGATGATCAGGGGACTGGAGCGTCTCCCTTATGAGGAAAGGCTGAGAGACCTGGCCTTGTTTAGCCTGGAGAGGAAAAGGCAGAGGGGGGATTTCATCCTTACCTATAAATATCTAAAGGGTGGGTGTCGGGATGATGGGGCCGGACTCTTTTCTGTGGTGCCCAACGCCAGGCCAAGGGGCAACGGGCACAAGCTGGAACACGGGAAGTTCCACCTCAATATGAGGAAAACCTCCTTTGCTGCGCAGGTGCCAGAGCAGGGGCACAGGCTGCCCAGAGAGGCTGTGGGGTCCCTTCCCTGGAGACGTTGACACCCCGCCCGGATGTGGTCCTGTGCCCCTGCTCAAGCAGGGGGTGGGATGGGATGATCTCCAGGGGTCCCTTCCATCCCCTGCCATTCTGGGATTCTGTGAACCACTAACTTCACACAGTTGTAATGCTTTAATTTGCTTTCATAAAAATATCATTAAGCTATTGATTGGAAAGCTGCAAAATTTCCATTTTCCCTGTGCTCACAGTGGGCTAAAAGGTTCAGAAACACTCTTTTCCTCATCCCTGCAATAATTTTTGATGTAACATCAGTACGGTTGATGCGAAGCATTTATTTAAACCTCTGCACTTATAGTACACATGAGCTTCTAACAGCACATCTCATCTTTCACAGCCTGAACCAGAGCACACCTACCATATACAGATTTATCATAAAATCATACTGAAAGATAGAAAATCAAGAGCAGCATTTCTGTGTGTCAGAGACCATGAGATGGTCTTTCTCCAGCAGATGCTGGTCTGCCTCACCTAAATGCAGAAACTTGGATATTTTCACTACTTACTTTGTTCTATGGCTACGCCCAGACAATGGGAGAGACCAAGAATATGCATATTAGTCTTAAAAGACTTTAGGACTTGATTTTGGCCCCCGTTCTCAGTCATTTAAAAAGCTTTTTGTTGTCTTCAGGGTTAGGGGTGAGTCCCGTTTTATAATTGAAGAGTATTAATAATTCTATACTGCCATCTACTTTAGAGTAATGAATGACAAATGGCTAATGTTTGGCAATTTCTGATGTAAATAATTACTGTATGGTTATACTTCTTGATATGGTTACGTTATTTATGAAGCAATGGCTTGTATTTAGAGACAGGAACAGGAGGAAGTTCCTTTATTTTTAGGAATTGTGAACCTTCTGTGAAAACTGTCTTTTAAAATTCTGTTACTCAACTTCCTGCTCAGATTTAGACTGAAACGAAAAGATGATTTTTGCTTGGTCTAGCCAAACATGAAATCCCTATTTCATGGCAGATATCTTGCCAGGGAATAAAGCAGCTTTCTACAGCTTTTGCAGATGTCATCCCACGTTCTCCTAACAAGATATAAAACACTGCCGTATGTTATTTTCGTTATTTAAAGTGGTTCCTTGTTAAAAAGTCCACTTTTCCAAAATACAATAATAATTTTTCTTACTCTGTCTAAATCAGAATATCTATGGGACTGAGCCGCGGTTTGTCCCGTGTCAGAGGTTCTGCCTGAATTGCCAGAGAGGGAGAAGGGCAGCATGTGTTTTATTCCTTAGTTGCTGCAGTTTGCAAATTAATGGACTACCTAGAATCGTCACCAACTTCCATTTTTTCTTAATACATCAGTATGTGAACTATTGTGATTGAGGAACAGGCCCATTACCAGTCTGCTGTCTTTCCTAAGAGACAGTAAATTCCAGTAAACAGACAGGGATGGAGAACATATTATAATTACAAGTGATAAGAACCATGAATCACAGCCCTAAATAAAGGAGAAAACTGATAATTTAGATGCTGTTTCTGATCTTTCTAATGAACTGCCTTATGGTCTATGAAAGTTATAATGCTTATAAGAGTATGCTTCATAGTTTGGAAAATGTATTCAAGACCACCTCCTTCTCAGTGATCCAGAAATACATGCCAATGCAATGACATTTTCAAGCGTAAGAATTTTAACTAGAATGCCCAGGCAAAAAGTTTTACATAAGCTAATGTGCAGATTCGCCAATCAGAGGTAGAAATATAATAATTCTCCCAACATGCCTGCTTTTTATTTCTAATCCAAAAATTCAAACCCAAACCAGATAAACTTCAATAGGAACCCAGAGTCTTTCCAACAGCATTCAGAAAGAGCTAAAAAATACAGCAGATATTTATCGCCTGGCAAGTTGCTCTGATGCAACTCATAAATCACAACATTTAAACAAATGTTAGAGTGTGTATGGTTATCATTCCAGCTACTGAAAATGTTAGTATTTCAAGTTAGTTCATGCCTCTTTCTCAGCACTTCAGAAGTGAAAGGAGATGCCAAAGTGATTCAGTTGAACAAGTATCACCATTTGCCTAGCAGCATGCTTAATCTTAGATTGTTACAGGTGATTAACAAATGCCGCTTTTTATTATTTATTACTATTTTTTTTACTGTGCTGCAATGCTCAGGTTCAAAGGGTGGCAAGTGGAATCACAATTTCTACATGCTGAGTAGGAATTATTTCCAACATGTAACTGTCACCAAGCATTTGTGTTGCTAAGAAGTCTGCTTTCCATTTTAGGTGAGGCATCTGTTTTCTTTAATCAAAGCATGCTATAATTTTAGTATACACAAGGCAGTTTGTGTCTCCACAGTGAAGATGAGGAAGAGCTGAACGAGGCAGAGGCAGATTTGTTGGCTAGCTATCTGCTAGGCTTCTGGGGATCCTGAACAACCAGTTGCCTTACACTGTGTTCCTTATGGTTATGACCAAATCTCTGGCCAAAGTACTGGTTAAGAGCCATTTACAAACTTTCCGGAAATTTCTATGCAAAATCCACAGATTTTTTTCAAATTTTTTTATTGTTTATATTTCACAAGAAATTTTGAATTTCTGACCTTTAAATCAGTATGCATCATTTCTTCCTTCAGGAGAACAAAATCCTCCTGAAGCAGTGAAATGGGTTTCCATATATTTAACAGCTAATATGTACAGTGTGTCCTTTACGCCCTTCTTCCCTGCAAAGCAGAGAACAAGCAAACCTATGCAATTCTGGATCAGCCTTTCCAAGGTACTACTTTCAACTGGAATCTGTGTGGCAACATACAAACCTGAGACTTACATGGAATTGACCCTCTTTTTTAGAGTTCAGTTACTAGTATGATTAGGCAGCTGGGGAACAGGTGCATAAAGTCTGAATGCTCAGTTTTAAAGCACTTTCTAAATTACAGAAGGTATGAGTTTAAGGAAATAGTTTCTGCTTCAGCATAAGCCATTTGTTCTGTATTCTGTATGCAAAAAAAAAAAAAAAGATGCTAACACAACTCTCCAGTACCTGGAATTATTCCATATAGTGAAATTATGATTAGTCAGTGCAATGGATCTGTTATCTATTATAATTCCATGTATAATATAGAGCAGCACAAAGCTAATCAAAGCACAGTGTGCTCTTGTCATTTGAAACAATCTTTTGATTTCTGCAATGGAAAGAACACACAGCAATCTTCAGGTCAGCCAATGTTCCTCCTAGAATTTTAAAAGAAAAAAAAAAAAGCATAGATCTGTGGATTGGATACTCAGATGCCAAAATAACCTGGATTATTTCTGTACTTTGTGTCCACAAAACACATTTGTAAAACTCTCCCCCTAAAAGTCAGCTAGCTCTTGAAGCAAGTTTTTGCCATTAAATTAACAGAGATAGGCATTTGTTTGCTGAAAATGACAAGAAGTACTGAGTAACAGTGAAACAGCCATTCTGAACCAGTGATATCAGTAAGAATTTCCCACAGAAAAAAACCACCCAGTGAATGACTACTACCTTCAAGTCTGATTGGGTAGCACGATTTGCCTAAGCCCTGCTGTCCCTCATTTGTACCACAGTAAATTATCAGAATTCAGGCAGACAAATCCAATTGGTTTAATTTTTACAACATGTGGCCGAGTTTCTCATGCTATGTTATAATTGACCTATGAGCTGCTATTATTTTCTACTTTCCCAGCCACTTAAACACAGTAGATACCTCCAGGGCACTTGAGAGTTTCAGCCAAAACAAAGGGATGAGGGGGTTGCAGCAGTCATCTCAGATGCTGTGATTTCAGTATTCAGCAATATATTTTCTGGCATGCATCCAGGCCAGCAAGGCTCCCAGGAGTCTCCAGTATTTTCAGACAATCTTAAAATGTATGAGATCCCTGTAAGGACCACTGAGAATAAAGAATGTGGAAAGAAAGCAAAATCTAACATCCTCCAAGTGAAACAAAATGTCTCCAGAATGAAAGATGCTTGGGGGAAATAACAGATATTTCTGTGTATGCTTTAATACAAAGCTACTGCAGTAATGCTGTACAGTTCTGTGGCTGAAGAGATCATTGGCTGCTCTGAAAGTTGGCTCCAACTCATTCTGTAACAGGTATAGTTTTTAACAGAGTAGTTCCCAATAGGTGTACCTCCTCTATTACCTCTTCTTCTTCAAAGTGCTATACTTGTTGGTCTTCTTTCATCCTAACCACATCCTCCATTCACAGAAGCTGTACTTTTTCTGAGTAGCTTTGTGCAGTTAAAATTGTTTTCAGACGAAACAAACTTTTATCCTTTATAGCCACACCTTTATTTTCCACATTCTCAATCTAGCAGTAGTCAGCGTTCCCAGATACCAAACAGGCTACTGTTACCCAAAAAGGTGTACCTCCATGACCTTGCTGGATTTGGTTTAACCTTCACTTTCTTTTTTGTCTTATTCTGTAAGTAACACTTGTTAAGTAACTAGTTAATTACTTATAGCTAACTTTGGTAATAAGCTAAGGATTGCGCATGCCTGCTTCATCATCTACTTTCACTGACCACATGACTTCTTTGATTTCCCTCCTACTGGGACTTTGTGGTACCTAAGTATTGTGAGAGAATCCAAAGGCTTTTTACCCCTAGTCATCCTCCTCCTGCAGCTGTCAAAAGGCTGTTACGTATTTTCTGTTTCAAATATAATCAGAGAAATCTCTGAGCTGTTGAGTGAAAAGCTGGGCAACATGTCTTGAGGTAAGAAACAGGAAACAAGCGGGGGTGGGGGGTTGCGGGGTGTTCCATTAACACCCCAAATACCCAGAGAGGCTGCGTAGAGCTCACCTGACCTCATCAGCTGAGCCCTTCTTTCACAGAAATACCTCTCAAAACAACAGTCCTCGTATCCTTCAGTAGCTTGTACCACCCCTAACCTGCTCCCCGTTCTGTGGCATGATATATGATTGTTAGTTTAAATAAATAAACAAAATCACGTGCAGCATTTTTTCTCTGTGAGGCCCAAACTCCCACAATTTCTTTTTTTTCCTCTGACTGGCAGAGTGTCTTATTGGTAAGTGGGCTGGTTCTACACTGAGGTAAATCCCAAAAGGCAGAGCAGCTGGAAAATACAGATGAAAGGAATCAAAATAAGTGTCAAGTAGTAGCTTTTTCACACTAAAATTCAGAGTACATATTGCTGGCTTCTGAGCCACCATACCAGGGTACACAAAATCTCACACTCTAATGCATGCTTCTACTGCTCCCCACAGTGTGTATAGCTACTCCGAAATCCACTGCTGGTTTGAAAACAAAACAAAAACCCAGTGGGAAATAAACACATGGTGTTAAAATTTAAGACTGATGAAAATGACTGTGGTTTGACAGCCCTCAAGACTGTTTATTCTTAGAATTAGACCAACATGAGCAGCAGTAGTGAAATTTCAAGGCACTAGTTAGTAGCGTGTCTCGTCCCTGACCCCATCTTCAGCAGGGCCAGCTCCTGCGGTGACGGGGGATTTTAGTCTGCAGAGCCAAATCATTTCAAGTCTTTCTGAGAATACTGCTCTTAAAACATCAGTACTGTGAGTACTATAAATAAGCTCTACAGGAAGACTAAGAGGATATAGTCTACTTTTAGAGTGTGGAGGGCAAGCAAGCTGTGCACGTTTCAGAGTAAGACACTGGAAGTGTGAAGTTGGTACATGATTTAGATATCTAAGAATAGCTATGTTTTAATAACAGGCCTAAAAATCAAATCAGTTTGTCCGTGAGAAAACACAACAATAACAGCAGAAGCCTGTTACTATGTTCAATAAATCTATTTGAACTACTCTCCATCTGATGTGAAGATTTGTGAGCCTTTTTAACACCAAGGATCCTCAGATTTTTAGGATTAGAGATGTTTACAATCTGTCATTTAAGTTTTCACAAAAATTTGTTAACTAAATGAAAAAACTTAGAAGGAATTGATGGAGATAAGGAAGATTATCTGCCTTACACTTGGTATTTCTTCTACCAGTGAGTATGACCATAGATTCCACAGCTTTAGTTATTTTAATTGTTACTAGCTTGTTAAGATTTTTCTTTCTCCTTCAACGTCCAGGCTACGTTAGGACATACAGTGCACACACATAGTCTAATCTTGATAGCATCCACACATGTAAGACAAGGCGATTTCAGTGAATACACGGATAGTAAAGTCTGCAAAACGCAGGGCAAAATTCATTCAGGAAAATAAAATCAACGCAACAGAAGATTCATCGCTTCCCTGTTGGCACTTGGTTCTAATAGTTAACCATGTGCACTGTTTAACCAAGAGATCAGCTTCCTCATTTGAATTGCCTGGCTTGCAGCCACCGTTTCATCATCATGCCTTTGGCTAGCAGATATTTTCAGTCTTATCTATTAAGATTATAAGCAAATGCTTAATTGTTTTGCTGAACAAGAGTTCTTTAGCTGTGTACTTTTATTTCTAGTAATATACGGGACATCATCTATACTTATATAATGATGAAGGTAATTCTCAAAAAATAGGGTAACTATAACACTTTATAATACAACTTAATATCCATAAGGATAAAAAGCATTTTAAATTGTTATGTGGGCTTCCATCCCACAAAATTCAATCATCAATGAGATGCGGGTAACAAAAATATGTTATGAAAGAAAAGTTAGCCAGCAGAGCATACAGTTACAACAAGAGCTTCCAATTGGTTAAGTCTTTTCTTTTGGAACAGCATCCCAAGACATCATTCCCTCCTATATATGAGCAAAACTATGAGTGAAGCGGTGATAGGGTACAAGTCGTTCCGTTCTGAGTTGACTTTCTCATGGTGACCTAAGCCAGGAGTGAGCAAAGATCATTGACTTGTAACTGTTAGAGAGCTGATTGTATGTGGAATCAGCTGCTCTTGTCTGTTTCGCTTCTAAGAAGTCCCGGACCCCTAACAGACGCATTTGTCAGCTGTTTCAGGAAAGACCAAAGAAATGAAAGTGTATGAAAGGCCTTTCTCACCCCAGCAGGTGGTCACATTAGGTCAGGAAACCAGATTTCTACAGGGGAACAATCTAGAGTCAACCTAGTGCTAAATTTTGATGGCCGCTTAGGAATATCTGACCTGCTTATGTTACAGAAGTGAATTTCTTCTTTATCGAAGTGACAAAACACCAAATCCTTGTAGTGTCACCATGTAACCACGTGCCGTGAAACACTCACCATATCCTCTACCAACATACACCGCGCAGAGCAAAACAACAGGCTACAAGCCAGTGCACGTCCTTTTCCTTCGACTGAGGAAACAGAACATGTGTAACTACGGAGGATCAGAGACGCCAACACAAAGATGTTAGATCAAATCCTTCCTTTCGCTTTGTCCATCCAACACTACTGATTCAGAAACTCATGTAATTGGTGGACAAAACTCTTAGATCATCATGTAAGCTGGTCTTTACAACATGGTCACAGAATTTCATTCAGTTACTCCTCTTTTGAGCATAACAGCGAATACTGAAATAACACATGTCATTGAGAAAAAAAACCTTTTGCTTCAATTTAGACGCTTCAAGAAATTATTATTTTTGGTCCTTAGTTTGAGTGAGGAAATAACTTCACCATTGTGGATCTATGCTAATTCTCCTCTGAAACTGGATTGTTGCCATAAATTCTTCTTATACTTTTATTTCAGAATTAAAACTGCTTGAGTACCTGATATTGTGTCCTCGTGATAGTATCACTTCCTTATAGTTATCACCTTTTCGTCTTTTACTAATCATTCTGAGCATCTCTAAAGCTTCACACAGCAATATTAATGTCATTAACTGAACCACATTTTGCTGTCAGAAGCACAAGCTCATACTGAAATACAGGACACCCTTGAAGAAGCGTAGATCTAAAAGAAGTCTTGCCTCTATCTTCTTCTTTAACTTATAGCATTAAGCATCAAGTTGTGGCTGTATTACATCAGTGGGTACTGTTTTAAAAGACAATTCGTCCTTTCCTCTTTAAAACATCTGTAGCTATAGACCAAGATAAGCATAATTAATCACTTGACAAGGCAAAAAAAAAAAGCCTTGCAAACTAATTCCTGAGTAATCAATCTTATCAGGGAGAACAATTTTCCAGCTTTAAATTATCTGTGTTATGCAACCTTTGGCTACGCCACATAATTGTATCACTCTGACTTACCTGACTTGATTTAGGTTGTCTTCTTTTCCTCTTAAGGCTCACTGCTCCCAGCATAAAATATTCACTATGTCAAAATAACACTGGTGCGCTTAGTGGTCTGGACTTAGCAGCAGTGATTCATGGACAAGTATAAAGCAATACTGAACCACGTGTGCAGAAGTAATTTCTCATTTAATTGGCAATAACTGCTGAGAGTCAGAGGCTGCATATCCTGCAATTTTGTGCTCTTCAACAACTGTCACTCTGCTGATGTAAGTGGTTTCTCAGCAAGAATAGGAATAGACCCTCTGTCATCACTCTGCCTCCAACAGTTTCAGTAAGAACTTTAACTCCTTTTCCAGACAAGGAGGAGAGGCCATGACCAAGATTTGTTTTGAACCTATTACAACAATGCTTAACAGCATCTTCAGTTGGGAAAAGCAGAGGGAAGAAACCAGAGGCAGAAGCAAAGTTTGTTTTTGAAGTATGGAGGAGAGAGTAACCTGGAAACAGAAAATATTAAGGAATTTGTGATGGGAATAAGAAATGATAAAGTGAAGGACATAAATCAGGGGAAATCAGAAAGCAAAAAATAATAAAAAACAATTCAAGTGTTTGATGTAGGAAATAAAACAACAACGACAGAAAAGATAAGTACCTAAGCAGGAAAAAGATCAGAATCAACAGATGTCAGGAAAACTCCAATCTTTAACACCATCCTGGCCTCCATTGAGTGCACGGTCCTCAAAGTTGCATTTGAGCCAAATTTTTTGGAAATACAAAAACTTTAACAACATGGTACAACAACAACGTAACAGCACCATTTACAAACAGCCAGTCTGTACAGACCCAGGGGTTACTTCCAGTTCAAAGAAGTTAGCGTAACTTTCTTGGGATATTAAATTGCACAAGCAGGCCTGATTTCTCTCATTCACATCCAGAAGTACCTTTTGACTTACTGAGACGCTGTTCCAAGTAGGACACCAGGCCAGAATTAGTGCCTGTTCATTCAGACATGTGACATGAAATCTTAAGCCTGCTTCTGTTACACTGATCATGGTCCAAAACATCTAGTATCTCCACACGTACTTATTTCGGTGACTACCTCTGCCCTCACATATAGAAGCACTTCTAGGAAGAATCCTAGGACTTTTGAAAATTGAGACTGCGCTCTTTCAGCTTAGAGGGAGGTTTGTACATCTGCCTGGCCTGTAAACAGAGCTTTTCCTTCCATTGCTCACCTTCCTGGCTCAGAGCAGGGAAGTCTCAAGAAACAGCTGGAGGAGCAGGAGAGCAAGGCAGCCCAGTTCAGACACCTGGCTCTTCCAGCCAAAGTGCACCACTCTTGACACCGCAGCCAGCCAACTTTGAGAGGGCCTCCTTTCCCCAACTTTCCTCAGTGCTAATGAGCATTTACAGATTCCAGAAAATCCAGTTCCTACTGGGCTACTTCCCCTATTTTCCATCATTATCCACTCACTGTTTATCAACCTGAGAGGGTCCCCAGCAATCTAGTTAACCTAGTTCCAACAGTGTTATTAGGTTATGCAGGTTCATGTCTTTGGAGCACAGTAGCTAAAAACATATCATTCTATGTGAATATTTAATATTTAAATTGAATATTAAAATAGAATACATTTGTTCTGTTACTTGCATAGAAACATCCAGTCAAATGGCATAAAAATTACGTGTGATAAGAATCAAAATCTCCTAGAACTCAGGTCAAATCGTCACAGGCTAACCTATAGACTGGACAGTGCGGGTAGACTTTACATATCTGAGAGATTTGCTGTTATTTTATGTACAACTACAGTTAAGAAAGCAGATACTTATAGCCCCAACTGTTTAATATTTGGACTATTATACGTACTTCATTGCTAATGCTATAGGTATCATGAAAATGTTATATATCTCTATTCTGTATTTTTTGTTCTTTCTTTAGTGATGTTTGCACAAAAGCTTCAGATAGGAAAGAATTCTCAGGATATCCTGAAAAAAAGAAAAGGGGGGGGAGTAAATTAACAGAATTCTATTTATTTGGTGTGTAGAGGAAAAGGAATGTCATTCCATTTTCAGTGGTGAGCTCTGACTTAAATATACTGAGTCATAAATATTTGGCTAAAATAATTCCAAATAATCCTGGGGTGGATTAGTGCAGGTATGGAACTCAAAGAATTGAATGACTTGTATGAATACACGATACTTACAGGTTGGTAGAGGTTCAAAAAACTTGTCCTCAGACATGGCCTCTAGCCAGGACACACATGTGAATTTACAAATTAAGTGCCCTAAACCCCATTTGTCTCAACCTCTTCTACAGCTACTTTCTATTTTCCTATTCCTTTTGTTATTTTAATCTGAATCAATTGCAAAGCTTTTAATCAAAGGCAGATCCAACTCAGTACAAATGTTCCCAAACTGTAGTCAGTGGAATCCTTGATGGTGCGTGTAGAAGTTCACAGTTGTGCAGTCCCAAGATCTTTAATTCTTGAAGTTCATCAAAAGAAATCTGGTTTTAGATTCATCTGGTCTCCTGATTACTTTTTAATGAACTGATTGCTGTGGTTGCTATAGGACTGAAACCTACTAGTCTATGAAAATCTTTACAAATCCTTAAGATTGTTTTAGTTACTCAGAGAGACAGGATATATACAACAGTCTAGGAAAAGGAGGCCTCTAACCTTTAGGGTGTAGGCAATGCCTACACTCTTCCTGGATGATTTCATTAACTGGTGTTCGTTCCAGACCCTGCTTTTCTGCATACGTGCTCCCCCCCCACTGACCTGTGTGAAACCCAGAATTTCCGATTCATGGGAAATGTTGCGTTTTTCAAAAACTGTTTTTGTTATGAGTTGATGCAAAAGCTTATGTTTGTCATTCCCATAAACCATAATTGCAAAAGATGTTCTTTTGTAACATCTTAAATCTGGTATAGTGAGGTTTTCAAAAATTATCAATGCCAATAATTTTTCCACATGAATTTTTATCAAAAACCGTGCCGTTGCACACGCACAGTGTCCTTTCCTTTCCCAATGAGTGGTTTTTTTTAGAAATAGGTCTCTCCTGCAAAATAACTACCTTTTCCCCCGTGGTTGTGCCCCAGTTTTGCTCAGGCTGCACACGCTGCGCGGGGCCAGGAACACCCGCACGGCCGTGCCCCGCTGCGTGCCCGCCGGTGCGCACCGGGAACGCACCGGGCTGGGGCGGGCGGGACGGCGGCCGTTCGCCCGGGGGTCCCCCTGGCCCCCCGGCACCCCCGTGTCCCGCCGGCCGGGCCGCCCCGCGAAGCCGGGCAGGTGTCAAGGCGGCGAGGGAGCGCCACGCCGCGCCGCCCGGGGGCTCGGGAGGCCCCGCCGGCGGAGCCCGGGCTACCTGGCGAGCAGGGCGGCACCTCCCGCCCCTCCCTGACCCCGGCGGGGGGCGGCTCCGCCTTGCGCGGCGCCCCCGCTCGCGCTCTCCCTCGGGGGTCGCCCGGGGGGGCGGGCAGGGAACCCACTTCCCCCTCCCCGCCCGTTACCGCCCCGCGGCGGGGCCCAGGCCGCCACACCGCCCCCTCGCCTCCCCCCCCCCCCCCCCCCAGCCGCCCGCGAGGGTCGCGGGGCCCCCTTCGCAGCCCGGCCCGCCATTTCGCGTCCCCGCCGCCCGCACTCACTCCGGGGTGTTGATCCAGATGATGTCGAGGTGGCAGTAGTAGACGCACTCCTTGTCCTTGTAGGTGTAGCAAGTGCAGCGCCGGGCTCGGCGCCGCAGCCCCCCGCCGTCCGCCTTGGCCCTGCCGCCGGCCGGCACCGCCGCTTCGCTCTCCTCCCGCTCCTTCTGCCCCAGCGCCGCCGAGCGCGCCTCGCCGCCGGCCGCCAGCGGCAGGGAGCGGGGCCGGGGCCGGGGCAGCGCCGACCCTGCACGGCGGGAATGCGAGAGCGGCGCTCAGCTCCCCCCTGGGCCACCCACCGCAGCGCCCGGGCCCCCCCCGCACGGCAGCATCCCCCCCCCCACCGCCCCGCACTCCCTTCCCCAGTGCCTCACAGCCCCTTTTGCAACAAGACCCGTCGCCACCAGCCCCTGAAAAGTTTCAGGGCCGTTAAAAAAGCACTGCTATACTGCTATGTTTATATTTACTGCAGCGTGGCGGGGCGCAGCCCGAGGCTTGGGGTGCATCGCTAGCGAGTGTTTTTGTTTTAATCCTCCGTGGGGCCAAATGATGTCTTTGGCGTCTCGTTATTTACCGCGCGTCGGAGTGGGCTATTGCTTACAGCCTTTTGGAAGGAGAAGAAATAAAAGAAAAAAAAAACAACCAAAACCAAACCAAACATACACACCAAAAAACCCAGCCTTTCTTTGTGTGCATGCGTGGAAATGGCAAAGAAAGAAAGAAATTCGTGTTACCTGCAGTCGACGTAATTGTAAGTCCAAAGAGGAACAATAAACCCAGCTCCATCAAACCCAAATTGCACGCTTGTTAACTGCCGGCAAAGGTGAACTGCAGGGGCGACTGCACCGACCCAGGAGGAATCACTTCAGGTTGGAGGCAGGGAGTATCCTGGGGCTGGCGGCACTCGCTGCTCCCCGGCGTTCGCTCCCGCACGGAGGTGTGATTAGTGGTTTCCCCTCGCAGTTATTTTCCTCTAGTGCAGACTTAGTCCTGAAGGGGTGAGTGTTGTCAAGAGCAGGGAAGATCCATCGCTTGGCTTTTCCCACACACACCCCCCACCCCACCCCACCCCCAAATCTGATCAGAAACCGGAGCTGCTGTTTTCCAGCTGCAGACGCCTCCCACCCGCGGACAGCTGCTGCCTCCCTCCCCCCCACCCCCGCTCCCACCCCCGGCCCCCGCTTCCCACCCCGCGCAGGTAAAAGGCAGGGATAAAGCAGCACATCCTCCCCAGGGACGGGAGGCGCAGCCCTTTTGTTATTGCTAATGCTGGTCTTAGTTCATCACTTCTAAATGATCTGATCGGTTGTTCTGTGTGTAATTCCAGGAGGACAGAGGGTTGCTCGCGCCGTAAAAATGCAAAGTTTTGCCTCAGATCTGGGCTACAGGTTGGGGAAATGTTTGGGGCTTTACTTTTTTCCAGGACTCTGCCTGTTATTTTCCAGGTGATATTAAGTCACCAATTTATTGATGCTTGCTTTTTCCCCACTTAGTTACGAACAGCTTTTTGTGGACAAACCTACCTAGAGAGCAAACTTTAAGGTGAAAGGGGATTTCGTATTATGTGAAATACCTGACGCTTGTGCCTAGCAAAACTCTCCTGCATGTGGCTCCGTTTACTAGCATAATATCGGCTATTAAGCGGTAATAGGTAAGGGTTTAAGGGTTAAGGGAATTGGCTATATCTTCTCTTACAGTAGTCTGTGTAATATGTCCTGTTATAGGAAACATATGTCGTAGATAGCACATGGAGAAAGGTTAGCAAATTTAATTGCAGATATTTTAAATCAAAACACGATGTTTTACTTAATGTTTCAGTACCAACAGAAAGAGCTGCAGGCAAAATTGTTTTTAGGTACCATGCCGATTTGACACATTCACTAAAATCTGTTTTGTAAGTGGAAAACTAGTTGCAGGATGACTCAGGTTGTGCCATCTGAAGGAGGAACGCCGTTCTCTGCTGCATCACATCCTTCTCCAGCCCTGCCCCCGATTCCAGCTTCTGAGGTGGACTATTCAGTCACAACACTCAGAAAAAAAATCTCATGAAGATGTCATGTTTTGTCAGTTTGTCAAACCTCGCCTTTTGTCAGTTTCTAAAGATCGAGAGTTTTGTGGGGGAACTTCAGTTGACCGTAGTCCCAGCAAAAGCACGATGGTCATCAAAGTCTGGGTAATAGTTAGAAAGTTCCTTTTTCTCAAGTTTTGCTGAGACCACAGCGCTCTCTGGAAACTTAAATTGCTTTTGTTTCACACAGTTTGTGCAGATGACGAGACTTTGCAGTATAGAATTGGAATGTCAGATGCATGAATCATGCCCTACCTCCGAAACCCAGTTAGAAAAGACAAGATTTCAGTAGTCTTCTAAGGTTTGTACCCCGTGCAGTGAGTGCAGTTCACGAGGACGTCGCTGCAAGTGGTTTGTCCAGGTATTGGCCACATTCAAGTACTGAAACGGAACTGAGGAAGCACCTTGTTGATTTTGGTTCTGCTGATTTTAAATAGTTTCACTGCAGTCACTAATGTGCTCATAACCAATACAGCGGGGGAGAAACAGATCCCATGTAAATCACTGAGCTTAGCATTATAGTGAAGTTCATGCTTGATCTAGGAAAGCAAGCGCTTACTTACCTTTAAGGATGAGTAACTGCAGTGACCTGAATGTTTATATAGTTGGCTTTGCTGGATTGTGGGTTTGTGTGTATTAAAGTCATGCTCTCCAAGCGTCAGCAGAGTTACAGTTAGGCTTCACACTTGTATAGCTGCTGCTATTTTGAAAAAAATATCGTGACAAAACATCTCTTGAGAAAATAATGTTTTTGAAGCTATTTCCATGTCTTACATAAGTAGAAAAATCAATTGCTTCAAATCAGGAAGTTCTAGACACTGTACTCTGACACTGTTGGATACAGGATTTGTTTTGACAAATGCTTATGATTGCATTTTAACTTATCTGAAAAAGGAAAAAAATAGAGATTTATTGTGCAGTTACTGTTTAACAGAACTCTTCACTGCAGTGAGTAGGAAGTACGGGTTATATGTTGCTGGTGCGATAAGTAACAACCATGAGTCCAAGTTCTGATTTATTTATTTAATTTTCTTCATTGCAACTTTTTTCTGTTAATGAAGACGTAAATTTATCATAGCAAGAGAAAGTTGAAAATGAGTAACATATAACGGTATCATATGTATAGGTTTGTTATGGCAAAAAAGGTCATGTGTTGTTTTGTGAATTCATTTAGCCTCATATTTTTAAATGATAATTTGAAGGCCTCTTCTGCATTGCTCTGCTTTTTCTTCCATGTGCTGTTTAATCTCTGAAACACCAGGGGAGGCCATATCAGCACTGATACTCAGTGCTGTGTCAACAGAAGTAGTAATAAAATATATTCTGAAATTAGTTATCAGGGTTCAGAAAGTAAGAAGGGCAAGGTTTTGGTCAAATGACATCATGTAAGCTTTAAAAGAAGATAAGACATAGACTCCGCAGGAAGAAAGAGACTCTGATCAAAGGAAATAATACCTCTGGATGTTGCGGGCCTGATTCTCACGAACATTGATTATTGAGTCATTTGTGTCCCGTATTACCTAAAGACTTGAGACCTTTTCATTAATAAATATAGGAGTCACAAAACAAGAATGCTGGTTAAGCAAATAGCAACAAATAAATTTTAAAAATCCAGGGTCCATTTTGAGTTGGGGTAGTAATAAATGGTGTCTGGATATCAGTGTCAGTGATACTAACGCGTGATGCAAAATGGTTTTGAAAATCTATTTAAGGATTGTATTTTCATTTAGTTAAAGAAAAAAGAGTAGCAGCTGTTGAGGTAGCTGGCATAAACTGGAAGCCAAGAGATCCAATGCATTCTATTTTACAGCTTTTCCATTAAAATTGTTTTAACTTTGTAGGTTCCTTGTTCTTTTCAAGATCTTTAGGGTGGATGGGTACTTTGCAAAAATCTTGGGAGCCCTGGACAAAATACGTGGAGTTAATCCTTCTCTTTATACCTTCTAATCTTCCCACCTCCAGCGTACTCCTTCCTGCCCGTGCGCAGGAACCGCGCAGCAGTGCCGTAAGAGCCAGCTATACCTCGAGAGACAATGGGGATTCCCCGCACTAGGACACTTCCTCATTCTTAGGGCCACCCAAGCAGCTTAAGGAAGACAATCAGCAGATCTATCCTGTTGCCAGGCCTAAATATTGTATACTTGAGAACTTCTAATTGACTGAAGGGAAGATACATCTTAGAGATGAGGTCAAGGCTGAAGGAGTCCTGGAATGTGGAGCAGCTGAAACACGATGTTAAGAAAAGTAAGCTCAGACTCCAGATTTTATATTTGAAAACCCTGGACTGCCATTTCAATTAGGAACATAATCTGAGTTTTGTTTAGTACTTCTCTGCCCCTTATATCCCTGCTTTATAAATACACTCATGTGATTGTGAAGCAATCAGAGACCCAAGCAGTAATTCCACAGCATTTAACCTTCATCATACAGGTGACCACACAAAATAGTTATGAGTTATAAAGAAGTTCCAGATGTGTTTAAATCAGGTTGATTACTGAGAGAAACCACTTAAAAAGCTAACCTTCTGGGATATATTTACACTAATAATAAAGCCTGTATTTAAAAGGTACGGTAGGGTTGCGGCTGCAGAGGAGAATTTTTTGGCACTGATATCTATGCTTAAAGCTTCACAGCAGGCCAAGAGGAAAGGCTGATCAATACAGATATGATACTAAGTAAAGGCAACCAATCTATTTACTGCATTTGTAAACCACTCGTATCTTCTTTCCCACTCTCTTGCTTCCTTCTTAATCACAATGTTCTTTAGTGTTACTAAAAGGAAAGATTATATTAGCTGCAAACACTGTGTATGTAACAGCACACCCTGCATCACTCTCACAAGGCAAGCAACTTAATAGATGGTAGCCGATGTTTGAAAAAATGTGCTGAAATCAGTAGGTTCTCAAGAAAACCTTATCTTCTGATTATTATTTGTTACTTTTTGCTTGGGTTCTATAGCCAGAAAGCTGAAGTTAATCTTGTCTCCCCTCCTGTTACAGACAGCCCTATTCAGAGCCCTTTGATGTCAGTGCAAAGAATCCCATTTTTAGTGGCCTTTGAACCAGATGTAGTAAAAGGGCAACTGAGCGTTTTGTAGGGGTTGCAGTTGGGTAACTTGCTTAAAGGAGGAGAGTCCTGTTACCTATTTCTGTTTTCCAATTCTTTCTATTATTTTTAATATTTATATAACATTAAAAGTCACGTAGATACCTGGTAAACGGTGAAGAGGACAAACGCCTTTGCTCTGACCATATGATAACTTATTTAGCTAAAGGCAAAGAAAAGAAGGAACTGTATGGCTGTTTTTCACCCTTCATAGCAGTAGAGCAATAGCACACAAATTTAATGATTCCTGCTTGTTTCAGCTATTGTGAAATTTAGGAAGGAGTTTGCATAAGATAACATATCCTGCTGTTGTAATACACTGGAGACAGGGCTCAGATCCCTGGATAAGGAATGCTGCAAAAATCCTAAGTGTTATTATCACTACCCACCACTCTCCCCAGGATCTGAACCTGACCTCACTTCCTGGATCCAAACAATCTCTGTGTTTGTGAAAATAACAGGATTTTACAGGAAGAGAATTTTCCATAATTATTACGTGAAACAGTTCTTTTCCTCCACATTTGTTCAGGTTTGGGCATGCTACTGAACAAAGAGGATTCTACATCAAAATATGATCAATCTGAACACTTCTTGTGTTTGTAAAGAATGGATGGAGAGCTGCCAGCAAATAAGAAGGTAGAGGTGGAAAACTGAGGTGGCTGTCTTGCCAAAAGAACTTAGCACATTTAAAAATGAGTAAGGCTGAGAGGCAGACCACCTGGGAGGGACAGCTTGTTTCTGGAGGTGCACTGGCAGGAGGGAAAAAACATGAACACCAAAGCAAGTCATTTTGGGCAGAAGCCACTCTGGAGGGTGATGAGAAGAGGTGGTGTGCACGTGTAAGGATTTGGATTCTGGCCTGGTTTTCCTTCCTCAGCGGCCTGGTAGTAAACTTGCGGTCAGTTGTTTGTAGTGTGAGTGGCTGGGGAAGTTTGTAGTCCTGAGAGGAAAGGGAGGTGTAAAGATAAGCTGGAGGAAGGTGGCTAGAGACTGGCTATGTCCTGAAGACCATGGCTGGCCCTCAAGCTATCATACGAAAAGTGAAATTCATGTGCTTCCTTGAGAGCTCCCCTTCCTGGAGCACACTGAGCTGAAGCCTGGCTGGATGCCTTTGAAGAGGGCGTTTTTTGCAGTTGTTGGAAAGCCAAAGGATCAGAAGCCGTGAATCAACTGTCTTGTCTGGAGCAGAATCTGCAGGGAGGGTTACACTGGACTACTGGAGAGGTGAGTGCCTGCCATTGCTGTGCTCCTGGGAGGTGGATGGAACAACCTCCTGAAGTGTACAATGATGCTTTTTACGGCACCCTTTGTCCAGAGATGTAGCAGCTTGGGTGGAATAAAAGCCTAAAGGCTGTGTTGCAAATAGTGTGGTGCGTAGCCCTTCTGGCTGTGAAGGGAGCTTTATACCATCTGCTGGATTTTATGCGAGAGCATGGACTGCAGGAATGGTTGGCCTCTTTTGATGGTGACAATTCCTGTTTGCCTACTTAAGCAGTTTTGGTGCTCTTTCCTCAGTGTGGCTTAGTGATGAGACATGCAGGTGATTGCGGAAGTTTAAAAAAACCCTGTGTTGGACCACTGATATGCAGGAACATTGTTTTACAAATCTGTAGATGAGATGGGTTTCTTCTAACAGCCGATCTCGTTACATTATAAGGGCAGTCTGGAACAAAGCTTGACAAAATGTGCAGTAGCAAAAAACGTGCACATCAGTAACAAAACCCTAATTTATTTTACATGATGTGCCCAGGTGGACAAGACTGTTAATGTACATGCAGCAGTCAGTATACTGTGTGATAATAATTTATTCACCTATACTTAAACCAAACAGGCTGGTCATAACTACCTTTATTCTGTGGTGAATCTCCTCTTCAAATTTGTACTTAACAACATTAGTAAGAGATTAATGTTTCTGGTGCTGCCTTGTAGGATAGTATAAATAAAGGCTCTGCTGCTGTTACCAGCTACTAATGAAGTTAGTGTGTCCTTATTGCAACTTTTTGGTAAATCCAGTTTTAAATACAAGTACAGGTCTGACCATTTCTTTTTCTGGAGGATCCACAGCTGAGACTCATCAGTCTAGCAACAACCTTGACACCGTGTTTGAATATATAACCTTTCCTCTCCCCAAGTAACTTATCTCTCACTGAGAAAAGACTTTCAGAGAGAAATAAACAAGTGTCTGCCTGTATGAACTAGTAAAGGGAAAATAAAATGAAAAATGAACCTGTATTATTTAAACAGTGTGACATGACAAACTGCAAGTGCTGCTCACACCTAGCCCTCTGAGAGCAGCTCTCTCTGTTGATGAGCTTTGATTGAACCTGAACCCTTAGTTACTGAACCTAGCTTTCTGAATACATTACATTTTGCAATGGCCTGATGTTATAATCCTCCAGATTTTCTTCAGACCATTTGTTGGGATGAAATCACGCAGATGTCTGAACACAAAGACAAGGCCAAGTTGGGCATCAGCGTTGTGAATGATCTCTCAGTCCTCTGGGAGTATTCAAGTTTGGTGCAGAGGCCGATCGGGTTAAATCATTCTAGTACCTAAAAGGTTGTATCTGTGCGGATCAGGGGGCTGTAGCATGAAATCTGGGGTAACAACTGTGGACGACCTGTGCAAGGTGCGTGGCCTAGGGCTGGTGCAGGTTTAACTAAATGAGGTTAAGGAAGCTCGTGCATTGCCAAAGTGTGTGCGCTATGCTCCAACCCTTCCCGCAGCGCAGAAATGGGGTGCACAGCTATTTTTGTGCATTCTAAAAATCCATTTAGGTGTGTGTTATGGGCCTAGCACATCTTATGGCGAAGAGATAATTGCCATTCAGATCCAGATTACCAGGTCATTTTCAGTTTGAGATGCTGTTGGTAAATTAACATACGGCACAGATATCCTAGGTAGCCATAGTTAGGAAATTCATGCCTGTGGCTATGTTGTGTTTAGTCTGATTTGTTGGAAGAACAAGAGTTGGCAGCATCCTTCTTCATGGTTAAAAAGGGACAGTTCTTTCCAGAACAGGCAGAAATTTGCAAAATAAACATAGAGAGTAACAAGATGAACACAGCCTAATGTAAAAGGGGAATTCCTAATCTCTTTAGCTGTTCTCATTGACATGATGGCACTTACTCTGGAGGGTCTTGACCTCACATTCAGTTTAATAACATAAGCCTGGGAATAATAGCAGTGCAGTACATTAGACATGGCAGGAGTTCTGTACATTTTGTACATTAAAGTTATTATCTTCTCTGTGGCTGAAACATCAGGGTAGGAAGAGAGGTAGAGGAAAAGTAAGTGCACCATACAACCTGCATGTAAGTTTTGAATGTAGATGATGTAGCTTTTGCCTTTCTCACATTTTCCACAACTGCATTTCACCCTACCTTATCAGGGTTGGTAAAGCAAGTGCTAGTAAATCATATTATAAGAAAAGAGTGGGTGCCAAAGAATGTTCTCCCCTAGCTGCTAGGGAAGAATACTGGGGCTTTAACCAAAATAGGACAGGCAAGGTAGCAGTGTTTTGTGGGAAAATAGGGAAGATAATGGGTAAAAACTATAGGCAAAGGAAGGGGAAAAGAGAAAGTCAATTAACTTGCTTTTCACAGAAGTATCTTTCCTATATAAAGACAACAAAAGGAAAAAGGAGGAGGAATTAACAGAAAGTTAAAAAATGCAATAGGAGATTTAATGAGGGAAGTTGAGAAAGGGGATAAAGAAACAGGGTAGAGAAAGAAAATGAGATACCAATCTCTTTCCAAGGGTCAAGTATATCCCTCTAACAGTTAACATGGCTAGGATTTTGCTTCTGCTTTTTGCCTCTGAGTGCTTCTTTAAAGCAAATAGCTAACCAGGCTGTTTAGATTAGTTGATTGTCATTCGAGCTTCCTAGGTATTATGTTATTTCCCTGGTGAAAATTCTTCAGCTGCAAATTTTCAGGCCATGGTTGTGTTGTTTAGGGCATGGAAAAAAAAGTCAATCTGAGAAAGCTGTGTTGTATGTATAAGGTTACTTTTCATATATTTTAGAAGCTACATTGTGGTAAATGTTGAAAAGTATATTGAGGGAAACAAGAACAAAAGGCAAGTTCAAAAAGCTATTTTATTGATTGACGGACTTGATAAGTGAGGGAATGAAGAAGGACTGGAATTTGTACAACTCTGTTAACAGTCTGGCCACATTCCTTTTTCAGTATTTCTATTGACTTTCGCTTCTAAAGAAACAATGACGCTTCAAGCTGTTCTCTGAAGCCTGGATATACTTTGGTGAACTAATGAGACAGAATGCATCACAGCTGTTAGCAAGGGTTGCATGTGTGTACACATGTTTGTACTAGAAGAACAAAAGAGTTGTGATCATACCTTTCTCACTCTGAAGTGCAATTGTTTCCGTGCCTTTTGCATTTTGAATAACAGCACTTCACACACATTAGAAGGGCCATAATGACATTTATTAGCCCTGGCTCTGAAATAATTTATTGTTTCAACATTTTTCTCTTTTACTAACAGACTAGGAATAGAGAATTAAATCAGACTTTCTGCTTTTGATATTTGCTATTTTGCAACCAAGTTTGACCTAATGTCTATACCAGTTAATGCTAGATTGGTAGTGAGTATCTGTCATAACAATATATAGCTGAAGAGGGAGCAGGACTCATACTCATTTTGTGATGAATCAGAATCTAGGGGCAAGGATTTTATATGTTCACCGTTGTAATAATAGTGATGAGCAGAAATTCACTGTTGTACTGTAAGGTAGCTGCAAAAAGGATAATGATGATTATTATAGGATCTAGTTAAATAATATAAAATACGAATTGAGTAATGACTGTCAGTTTTTCACTGAATCTAGTAGGTGTCTGATCAGATAGAGATTCATTCAGATAGCTTTATTTGCTTTTCATTACTTGGTGAAAAGATGCATGAGTTATTAGTAAATTGGAACTAACTGTTGCTTTAATGTATTTCCTTCAAATAGCTTATATTTGGGGTTCTGAAAATGCACCAGGACCTCAAAATTTGCAGAATATAATAAAAATGTTAAAAAGGGTTGGCATTGAAAATAAGGAGATGTGAGCAAGTAAAGATAGTTATACTGCCGGAAACTGGCCACCCAGGAAGATCTGGCAGAGAAAGTACAGTATTAATAGCATTATTAATCTACTAAGCTTTACTGCCAGTAAAATAAGTAGAGAAAGCAAGATCAAGGAGGAGCAGTTATGAGGCAGCAGCACAAATAATGTAACAAATTTACATTTGTCTGAGGTATGATGTTTGTGGTCCTGTTACCAAACTGTGAGTATACACAGGGACAGCAGCTCTGCCAAATATCCAGATATTGCATTTCACAGTGGGATAAAGGGTATAGCACTGTTTAAACTCAGTATGCTTGTAATATCATAGAGTCATAGAATGCCCTGAGTTGGAAGGGATCCATGAGGGCCATCGAGCCCAGCTCCCATCCCCGCACAGGACACCCCAAATTCACACCGTGTCTCTGAGGGCCTTGGCCAAGGGCTTCTGGAATGTCGCCAGGCTGGTGCCGTGATGCCTCCCTGGGGAGCCTGTTCCAGGGCTCCACAACCCTCTGGGGGAAGAGCCTTCTCCTAATGCCCAGCCTAACCCTCCCCTGGCACATCTCCCTGCCATTCCCTCGGGGCCTGGCGTTGGTCACCAGAGAGCAGAGACCAGCCCTGCCCCCCCCCCCCCCTTGGGAGGGAGCTGCAGAGCGCCGTGAGGGCTGCCCTCGGCCTCCTCTGCTCCAGCTGAACAAACCCAGGGACTCCAGCCGCTCCTCGTACGGTTTCCCCTCTAAACCCCTCACCAACCCTGTGGCCTCCTCTGGAGACTCTCCAGTAGCTTTATATCCCTAATATACTGTGGTGCCCAACCCTGCCCACAGCGCTCGAGGTGAGGCCGCCCCAGCGCGGAGCAGAGCGGGACAATCCCCTCCCTCGCCCGGCTGCGATGCAGGGCTCGGTGCCCCCCAGGGCACGGTTGGCCCTCTGGGCTGCCAGGGCACGCTGGTGGCTCGTGTTCAACTTGCCATGGACCAGAACCCCCAGGTCCCTCCCTGCAGAGCTGCCCTCCAGCCTCTCATTCCCCAGGCTGTCTGTACAGCGAGGGGTGCCCTGCCCCAGGTGTAAAATCCGGCACTTGCCCTTGTTAATCCTCACGGAGCTGGCGATTGCCCGGCTCTCTAATTTGTCTAATCTTTCTGCAGAGCCTCTCAGCCCTCAAGAGTGTCATCAGCAAACCTAATTAGTATTCCTTCAAGACCTGCATCCAAGTCATTTACGAAGGGATTAGAGTACTGGCCCTAAGATGGATCCCTGCAGAACCCTGCTAGTGACTGGCCACCAGCCTGATGCAACCCCATTTACTGTGACCCTTTGAGCCCGACCCGCCAGCCCATTGCTCACCCACTGCATTACATGTTTATCCAGCTGTGTGCTGGGCATTTTGTCCAGGAGGATGCGGTGAGAGACAGTGTCCAAAGCTTTACTGAAATCCAAAAAGGTTACAATGACTGGCTTCCCTTGGTCAGCTAGGTGGGTGACCTTGCCATAGAAATAAATTAAGTTTGTTACGCAGGACTTTCCCCTCATGAAACCATGCTGGCTGGGACCAATGCCTGCACTGTCTCTCAGGTGTTTTTCAACAACTCCCAGAATAACGTCCATAATGTTGCCAGGCACAGAAGTGAGACTGACAGGTCTGTAGTTACCAGGGTCATCCCTGTCTCCCTTCTTGAAGACTGGTACAATGTTTGCCAGTTTCCAGTCAACTGGGACTTCTCCAGATTCCCAAGAGCATTGAAAAATCATTGAAAGAGGTCTTGCTATGACATCAGCCAGCTCTTTAAGTACCCTCAGATAAATTTCATCAGGCCCCATCGAATTATAGGGATCCAGCTGGAGCAGCAAGTCCTGCACAAGTTCAGGGTTGATTGGGAGTTTATCATTCCCACAGTCATGGTTCTCTAGCTCTGGGGTCCCAGAGCCCACTATCAGTGTTAAAGACTGAGGCGAAGAAAGAATTAAATATCTCTGCTTTGTCTATGTCCATTTGTGAGGTGACCATGCTCGTCGAGTAACAGGCCGATGTTATTTCTGGCCTGCCTTTTGCCATTAACATATTTTAAAAATCATTTTTATTGTCCTTCACAGTTCTGGCCAGCTTCAACTTTAATTGAGCTTTGGCCACACAAGTTTCCTCCCTGCAGTGGTTAACAGCATCTCCGTAGTCCTCCCATGTCGCCTGACCTTGCTTCCAATGGCCATATGCTTTCTTTTTTCAGTTTATTTCTAGAAGATCCCTGCTCAGCCATGCTGACCTTCTGCCTTGCCTTGGCCTTCCTACACTTGGGATTGCCTACTCCTGTGCTTTTAGGAGGTGGTACTTAAAAAGCAACTGGCACTGATAGACCCCAGCACCTTCAAAAATCTTTTCCCCAGGGGACCTTACTAATTCCATGAGCAACCTGAGGTCTGCTCTCCTCACATCCAGAGTTGATGTCTTGCTGGCAGCTTCCCTCCTGTCACCATAGATTTTAAACTTGACTGCTTCATGGTCGCTGTGGCCAAGGCAGCCACCAATCGCCACTTCACCCATGAGACCCTCTCTGTTAGTAAGCAACAAATCGAGGAAGGCACCTTTCCTGGTCAGTTCCCTTAGCACCTGTACCAAGAAGTTATCATCCAGGTGGTTTAGGAATCTTCTGGACCTGTTTGTACCAGCTGTGTGGTATTCCTAGCTGACACCCAGCAAGTTAAAGTCCCCCATAAGGACAAGGGCGGATGACTTAGAGGCATCCCTTAGCTCCTTAAAGAACAACCCATCAGTGTGATCACCCCGGCTGGGTGGCCTATAGTAGACTCCCATGACAACATCCACTTTATTTATCTGTCCCTTAATCCTTACACAGAGGCTCTCAGCTGTGCCATCACCAGCTGCAAGCTCCGTGCATTCCAGCTCCTCTGCTACACACAGTGTCACCCCCCCACCTCACCTGCCCTGCCTATCCCACCTGAAGAGCCTCTAACCATCCATTAAGGCACACCAGTCACAGGACTCGACCCACCAGGTTTCACTCATGGCAATGATGTCATACCTCTGGGTCTGGGCCAAGGCTTCCAGCTGCTCTTTCTTGTTCCTCATGCTGCACACATTTGTGCAGAAACACTTCAAGTGCAGTTCATGGTGCCCGTCGCCACATGGAGCAGTCTGAAGAATCTCACTAGCATGCAGCTCCTCAGACTTTGGTGTGCCATCCCATTGCTCATCACTGAATAGCCTGGTATTGTCCCTTTCCCGCTTCCAATCTAGTTTAAAGCTCTATCAATCAGCCCTGCTATCTCTTGAGCAAAATCCCTTTTCCACTTCTGAGAAAGGAACGTCCCAATGGATGTCAGTAGATCTGGTAATGAATAGACCATCCCATGACCGAAAAACCCAAAGTTCCACCAATGACACCAGCCTTGGAGCCACGTGTTGTTCAGCTGGGTGTGCCTGTTCCATTCAGTATTCTTCCCTGCTACTGAAAGCATCAAAGAAAACACTACCTGAGCACCTGATCCTTCAGCCAATCACCCCAAGGTTCTGAAAACCTTTTTCTTTGCCTTTGGACTTCTCTTTGCTGCCCCTTTTCTGCCGACATGAAGAACCAATAGCAGGTAATAGTCTGAGGACCATACCAGACTAGGGAGTTTTCTGGTGGCACCCCTTACCCTGGCCCCAGGGATGCAGCAGGCTTCCCTGTGGGTTGGGTCCAGTTGGCATATTGGACCCTCCATTCTCCTCAGAAAGGAGTCACCTATGAGAACTACCCTTCTTCTTTTCTTAATGTGAGTGGTTGTGATGCAGGAGGTAAGCTGCCCGGACGATCCCTCCATCCCACAAGAGCCTTCATCCACATCATCAGCTGTCTGCCCATCCAGTTCCAGAGCCTCATACCTGCTGTGTACAGGCACCTGGGACGGTGAGGCAGGCTGAGAGTGGATTTGCCTGCTGCCCCAAGCAGGCACCTGCTTCCATTCTCCCCATCTTCTGGGTCCCCTCCTTCTGCCTGGTGGTGAGGGGGTAGGAGGGTCCTTTGTCTCTTGTGGCATGGTTGGCTGGCGCATCTGTCTCAGGGATGGTAAAGTACCATTCCACCAGTCAATCTCCTTCTCTGACTCCATGATACTCCTCAGCCTGGACGCTTCCTCCCAAAGCCCTGTCACCAGGCTGAGCAGCTACTTTACTTGGGCACATCTCCCACAGGTGAGCTCACCGCTGCCGTCGGATACCGACCTGACACCCCAGCACGCCCGAGACCTGGGCGGCTGCAGGTTCCCTTGCAAGCTCTGCCTGGGGGGCTGCACCGGCTCTCACAGCTGGAGGGGCACCGAGGGCACAGCCTAGTGCCGGGGGGTACCACGGCTCCTGCTCTTTGCAAGCGGGTCGCAGCCCCCATTCGAAGTGACCAGGCCCAGCTCGCTCGCGCTCCCCAGGGCCAGTTTAAATTTCCCACAGTTGCCCTGCTGTGTCAGCCCCAGCTGCCAGGTCTGTCCCTGCTCCCGCCCGCTGCCTCGGGCTCCTTCCCACCCTGTGCTCCCGCCGGCTGAGGAGGTACTACCTAGTAAATCCCCGTGATTATTTATGACAACAAGCAGAAGCCATTTTTCATGAGGTTTTTTTGGGGGGAGAGGTTTGAAAGCTGAGTTAGTTGAATGCATTTCTTGTACTCCTGCTCTGCAGAGCTCCAGTGCCAAGGCACGGTGCCGCTGTTGCTTCTCATGTATTTCCCCCAAAATTAAAAGTTGTTTTCCTGATGTGCTGGATAGATTTTTTTTCAGACAAACTTCCTGTACTTGCAGAATGTCTCAACTCCCTCACACTGTCATTCATTAAAAGTTTGGGTCGTGGTCCAAATTGTTTCTAAAATACTGCTCTTTTCCAACCCAGCAGTACTCGAGGCAATGCCACATCAGGCACTGGAAATCTCCATTGTACTTTTTGCATCTATTGACATCAATGCTTTGGCAGAAACGTGTTAGGCTTCAGTGAAGGGGTATGTTTTATTTCTAATGCATGAAGAAAATTCTGCTCAAAGTCTGTGGTTTTCCGTTAAAGTTCAGATTTAGCTGCCAGTTTTCAGTGAACGCTTTTATTCACTGATTTGTTTTGTTGCTCCTGCCTTCCTGACACTCACCATGACTTCATAGCTAAATAATGATCAGCAGAAATTTTTTAGTATATGCTTTCAGAGTTGAAGAACTGACTGTAAGAGCATTCAGCTACACAGGCCTCCCTGAAAATAACATGAAGCTGGTTTTTTTTAATTTTATTTTAATGTTTGGTTTGTAGCATCAACTTAAAGGGCCAAAACAGAAGAAGGATGCAATTGCCAGATACACTGTGTGTGCATAAAAAGCAGTTCCTACCTCCTCCATCCCAATTGTTCCTGGTCAAGGCAGTAGGTTTGCACAGTTGGAAAAACTGAAGGCAGCGATAGGTCAGATGATTTAGAAAAAATTTACGAAACACAGAAAATGGTGTGAAACACCTTTGCCTGACATCAGATAGAATAAATAATTGACAGTAACTTCTTTTTTGTACAGAATATGTTCAGTATAAACAATCTCTAGAGGTCCCTCTTTATTACACAAAGTTTGATGAAGCCAAGTGCAATTAAATCCAAAAACTGATCTACCCACTAGAAAATATAGTCTTTCCAGGACATGGCCTAGGCTATTCCTCGTTACATGGTCTAGGAGAGGAGGTAGAAAAAGCCTAACACATTGGTGATTTCAGATCCTGCTATAGGTACATTAGGGCTCCTGTAGGTGGGTTAAGAAAGGATGCAGATTCCAGGCAAAAAGTCCAAATAAATACAATATCTGGGACAATAACTTCAACACAGGAGACTGTAATAAAAAATCCTATCTGTGGGGAAAAAATGCTTGTATTTTTAAACAAACAGATGAGGCACATCAACAAAGTCACATGTAGCTAGATTTTCCTAGAAATATGAAAAGCAGAATAAGAAAAATTGGTTTGGAAAAACAGAATAAAAACAAATCAGCAGAAAAATTAAAACTTAGTACATTAGCTGTCAGAGAACCATCACTCACTCTTTGATTCCTCAACAGCAGAGGAGACACAGTGCTTTCCTCTGTTGCTTCAACTTCTTTCCTCTTAGTAAAAATCTGTTTAGTTTGAAATTTCACATCTGTTTTATACAAACTGCATGAGTATTTTAAACCTCATCTATAAATGTGGTTAAGACATCATTTGCTACTCACAGTACGGTTTATAATTGGGATCACGTACTCCTTTCTTGAATCCGGAACTGAAGCCAGGATTCCCTATCTCAGTAATTATCTCAGAAATCAGTGACAAACTGAGTCTCATCTGTGAGCTGGGCTCTGTCAAGGGCGACAGACTGCTGTCACTACCTGTTACTGCATTAGCTCAGAAGGAAGAGAGGAAGAGGAATGTGCTGGGAATCCAAAGGTACCAGCCTCGGGGGGGGGTTGGCATAACAGATTTTTTTTTTTTAACTAGTCTGTTTGTAAGTAATTTGTTTGTTTTCAAAATCTTCCTTGTTTCCTTTTCCCCAAACTAAATTAAACCCAAGTAAACATCCTGTTTAAAAGTAAATAAATAAACAAAAAAATCTAGCTATGTAATCAAATCTCAAGCATCAGATTTGCTTATCCAAGTGATTTGAACTAAGTCAGCATGAAAAATCCAGACCTCTGGAATTGTATCCCCTTAAGTCTAAGTTTTGGTTTTAAAAAGATCTTTTTCTTTTTATTGGTGTGTTTTAGGCATCTCTGAAAAACAGTGGCTTTACAGACATAGTGTCTTTTGAGGTTTTTCTAACCTTTCTCCAATAGTGCTGTCTCCTCCTGTCTTTGGGGTGTGTATCTAGCCATTTGCTTTTTTCTCCTTCTTTCTGTTTCTCAGGGTTATTCATAATCTCTTGGGTCTATAAAGCATGTCCAGGTTGCTTTACCATTCAGCAGCTGAAGATAAAGCAATACAGAAGCTGAACCAAACCTTTTAGGTTGAATTCTGATAGAAATTTTCCATTATGATTTAGGAAGTCACCATCCCTTTCTGGTGGCATCTTACAAGCTAGGCAAGTGGTGTATCTTCAGGCCCGTCTGTTTAAGATATAAGCTGTTTGAGGCAAATTCTCCTTGTCTTTTGTGTGAATACTGCCTCGGTGTTTGCATTTTGACTCCTAAGTACAACTGAATTGTAAAATATGTAATGGTAAGTCCCTCTAGTAAGCTCCAGTTTTGATTTATAACTACCACTGAAGATATGCTGATTATTCCCCATCTTAAAGAACTATATCTTAAGCAAGCCAGAAAGTTGAAAAAGGCTGCATCTGGCATAAGCTGTAGCATTCTGTTTCAGTGATATTTTGAGAGCTAAATGTTTTGTTTGAGAAGGATGTTTAGAGTTAAAATTCAGTGTCTTACAGAATAAAGGCTCTGTTTTGGGGCCATTTGAAATGTGTGATTAGTTTTATTTTCTTCTTAATTTTTGTATGCTGGCTGTATTTACATTGTATGCCCAGATGGTTTTCTTTAATGTCGTAGTATAACTTATACTTAACATCTTGCACTAGCGTTGTTTTCTTGATTTATGCGTCTGTGTTTGAATAGTTTGAAAACTTTGTTAGGGCACCTAGTGGGGGAACTGCTTTTTTAACACTGTGGATGGCTGTTCTCTATCAACAGAAAACTGGAAACTTGTGTTTGTGTGTGAAATGTCAGACAATATTATTAGTCGTGTCATGCTTGGGTTTTTTTTATTTCATCCTTTAAAGAAGCCTAAAACCTTTACCCCCAATTGAAAGGGCATCCTTTCTTAGCACACTAATACCTCTGAATTAAGGATTAGGTAAGTAATTTATATTTTTCATAAGGGATCATTTCATCCCATGTAATAAAATGCCATAGAAGATGCTAAGGCCAGTATGACTGAGATAAAGATGAAACTTATGAGCTGACACATGTGACATGAACTATTCATAGAAGCAAAATCCAGTGTTAGGTATGTTAGGTAGAACTAGAAATGCTCATTGAGTAGATAAAAAGCCTGCAGATACTACTGGCTATAACCATTCTGTACACAGCATTATCTGAAAGAAAAGGTTTACAGTAAAGAAATATTTATAGGAAAAATAAAAATTACTCTGCAACCTGACGCGCAAGTCTGCACCGTAGCAGATAATTTTGTTCTAAGAGTAAAAGTGCCTTCTTTGCAATGGCAGCCTAAAAAAATAGGATGTATAGAAATCCATAATGTGTTAAACTGAACTAGCAAATGAGCGTATTCTCAAAAAAAAAAAAAAAACAAAAAAAAACCCACATAGCACAGGCTTCCTTCTTTCTGCATCTGGGAAGGGCCTGAGGGCTTTTGAGATTACTTAAAAGATGGAGTCTAATTGTGAATGAAATTATGCAGCTGGCAAAAGGATTGATTTCTTATCAGTTTTGACTAGGCCAGTTATAAAGTGGTTTAGCTGCAATGACTAACAAGTATTTCTGTTCCACTGTTGAAGAAAATGGGCTAGCAATATTCACAGGCAATGGAGCTTACATTTTCTCTTGAAATGTGCTGTTGCCAGAGGTCCATTTCATCCCCACTTAGGGGAAAGAAGAGTAGAAAACATGTCATTTTTGTATAATGTGAATGTAATAGAAACTAGGCACAGTACATCAAATTTACTGTAAATGTGCTACCTCAACTGGTGAAGCCTAAGTTACACTGGTAAAGTGAAGATATTACCTAGTTACACCTTGCCAACACATTGAGATCTTTTCAGGGAGGCAGGGCTTCTGTGCAATCCCAAAGAGATGAGATCTATTAGAGTAATTATTGGTCACACAGAAAAGTACCTACTTCTTGTCTGAAATCTTTCCACATACATTTGTTTGCATCTCACACCCTCTTCAGACAGTGCTTAGAGGAAAATATTACACTAAATTCACTATGTTGGGAAAACATAATTAGAAAGCTTGAAAACAGTGGTTTTCACTAAATCATGATTTGCAAGTAAGGTTCAATTTTGTAAGCCTGCACTCTACATTCAGACTCACTTTCACCTAAAACATACCAGAACATACAAACAACCTGAAGCATGATCAGATCTGTAGCTTTGAGTGGAAGAACAAGTCTTTTTTTCATTGACTACAATATTTATGTTTGCCGGGGTCATCCTATCTTGCAGACCATCATTGGTAAAGTATAAATTTCTGTGAATTAGTCTTGTGACTTGATTGATTTAGCGGAATAATTTAGATCTTTTTAGTCTGATAAAGGACTATTAGGAGTTCATTGCTTTTAGGACTCCTTTATATTTCTGGTTTTTTGCAGACTAGCTAGTGTTCTCCCACAAAAAAAAAAAAAAACCAACCCCTAAAAAAAAACCCAAACTTGTAGGTTTAGGAACCCTTGGAGCAATTTACTTCTTTTTTTATTTTTTTGGAGTTTAGTGTGTTTACTGCAGCTTTGTGGTCTGTTTTAAGTTGTGCTATTCTATGAAGCCTTTGTCTCCCAAATGATGTTAATTCTCCCTGCACTGCATAATTTTGATTTCTCACTTAGTGGAGGAAGGGAAAGTACCTGTGAATACATTTCAGTTCTGCAAGGCTCCTCTTGGGTGTTGCATGCAAATGGCTGCTACTATATGCTACTTGGTTCTCTGGGAGACAGAGGAAGGTCTTGTTGCTCTGATACGGCTGTGGTGCTCTGAGTCTCCTCCTGACACTGCTTGTGCTGCCACTGAGAGAGAGAGGCTTCATAAACCTACACTTTACCATGTGTGTGGGGAATGTTCTTCCTAACTCATGTTCATGGCTTTCCTTTAATTGCTCCTGATCTTGTTCCCATGCCCATTTTTCAGGCCGTTATCTCTGTTGGTTTCAGCACGTGCTCATCAGCTAATCCCCTGAGCCTCTGCCATCTTTCATAGCATGGGAAAGCACCAGAGGTCTCTTTGATGTTCTGTGCCCTAAAAAGGTAGCTTTTCAGCACTAACTCTCTATACTACATCCATGGCTGAATAAGAAGTTTTTCTATCTGAACTTTGCTCTGCAGCTACATCCAGTCTCCCTTCAGCATCCCACTGCTGTTGAATTCTTGTGCATCATTTCCTGTCTTGAATTCCTGGACTGCAGAATGACGCTTCCTCTCTTTGGTTGTTTGAACAACAGAGTTGCCTTCTGACAGATAGCTATTGCTATCCTTCCTCTAGTATTTTTTCCACAATGACCCACAGCCTAGCCATTTCCCTCCTCACCCACTGGAATGTGGAAATAAAGAACCAACAAATGAATTAAAACTCTGCCTGACTGGGTCCCCTTGCTGTTTCTTCAATTCTTCAATTAACATAATTGATGTTAACTTGGCAAGTGCAGATGGACTTGGCGAATGAGAGATTTTGTGAGTAGACTAGAAATATATACTCAGGCCTGAAATATTGCACCAAAACTAGTCTTCAAAGATATGTTGGAAGTAGTCTGCTGACACAGCTATTCATTAAATGCTTTGGAATTCCTTTTTTGTAACATTGCGGATGTTCCAGGGCTTCTCAGCAGGGCTTATTGGCTTTGGTGCAGCTCCCCATAAGCATGACTAGACTCTGAATCGGTTTACTTCAAGCCAGCTCAATATGTCTGTTCTGCTCTTCCATGCTTCCAGTATTAATCCGAGTTAAGAGAGTTTGGACAGAGCTAGCTTAGTTTTTCCTGAACCTAAAAGCATGTAGGAATGTCAGTGCAGCATGTAACTAGGGGAAAAGAGCATGCAAGGGAACTGAGAACAACGGAATGAAGAGGGAAGACACACGGTAGTGAGAAATCAACATCTTCCTGAAAAGCCCTCCCAGAAGATGCAGCACTTGCTGTGAACACTCTAGTTGAGAAAAACTTGCTAAGTTTTATGTTTGTTTTTAGTACTAAATGTTTTGTCTGTCTCCAATGACGCTATTAAAATATCAAATTGCAGATTTTAGAGTATCAGAATGCATAGAGTGGAACTAAAGAAGAGCAAGCTATAAACGTGTTCTGCCACTGGTGTACATACACTGAAAAGCCTATTTTTTTTTCTAAGCAAAAGTCAGGCACTAGTTAAATAACTATTGCACATAACTGCCTTTTTTTTTTCATTTCTTTTCAGAAGATGTTTGAAACGAGGCATGTAGCTTGCTACCAGGTTATATTTATGTATATTATGGGAAATAACTGAAAGACCCATTCATGTGTAATTCAAACATATTTCTTTTTTCAACAAAATTATCTGACACACTTAAAAAGAGGGAATTCAACATCCAAGTTAACTGCCTGTGGGAACAATAGCTCTGAGTCTTCCCAGAAGAATGTAGAATGAATTTAACTTTTCAGAGGGCAAAGATATTTAAAGCAACACAAGCTATGTAAAGAGCTGAGGGATAGTCAACTAAATAGTTTTCTGTTGACTCAAACACTCTTTTTCTTATTGTCACGCAGCATGGGATCAAGGGTGGTGGAAATATGCATGTGAGGAAGCGTGAAAAAATGGCTCGCTCTTGTTGTATATCTTAGTGGCTTTTTTAGACTTGGCCTTACTGCAACATAGTTACTGTTGCTACAGTCCAATCTGAAACCTTTCCATCGGAAACGCTATTTTGAGTACTGACTTCTAAATGTTGTGTATCTCATTGTTCTGAAATTTGTCACATCTAGAGCTTGGGAGGCAAATTAAATCCCATTTAATTTTAGATGGATATTTTGTTATGCTGAAGACCAGATTTGTTTTTGTTATTGTTTTGACTTAAGATTTCTATTGATTGCTGAAGTTAGAAACTTTGTAGAGTTGCAAAGGTGTGTAGCACAGACATCTGAATGGCTCAAGTAACCTGGCATGGGACACGTGCTTTGCATGTAGACTGAGACATGTATTTGTTTTCAAATGTTTGGTATTTGTCTAATTTTGTTTTAGCTGAGCTGAATTAACAGTACAGTGAACACAATGCTTCTGGAATTCCTAGTCATGCAGTACGGATGCTCATACATAGATAGCATCAAGCTAACTTGCTACCCCTTTTCTTCGTTGCACTTTAAACAATAGCAGATCTACATCTTTCAGGTTTGTTTTCGTAAGATGAGTAAAACATCTTTTGCTCGGCATGTGAACCTCCGCCATATCCTGAAGATATTCCCGGGCACACAAAGAGGGTCATGACTGGGAATAGTCAGCATGGATTCATTGCCTTCTCCGATGAAATGACTATGTCTATGGATGAGGGGACTGCAACAGATATCGTCCGCCTTAACTTTAACAAGACTTTTGACATGGCCTCTCATGGCATCCATGTGCCCAACTTGGGACATTAGTGTAGACAGGTGAAATACTAGGTGGATGCAAAAAATGACTGGACTATTGGCCTCAGAGGGTAGCAGTTAATAGTGGATACCTGGAGTCCAGTTACCAAGTGGAGTTCCTGAGTCTGTTCTTGGACCTATCTGTGTAATATCCCATTTAATATCTTTATTGATGACTTGGAGAAGGAAATGGAACACAGCTTGATTAAATTTCCTTGACGCCAAGTTGCAGGGAGCTGTTAATACCTGTGAAAGTAGCGTTGCTGTTTAGAACAAGCTATATAGCCTGGAGGAACGGACCAAACACCACCTCATGAAATTCAGCAAGGGCAAATGCAAAGGCCTGCACCTGGGATGGGCTGACCTCATTCAGTGGATGACTGGCTGGACAGCAGCTCTTCTGAACAGGATCAGGAGTTCTGGTGGGCTAAACATGAGCCACCAGTATCCTGGGCTGTATCAACAGGAACAGCATAACCAGTAGATTGAGGGAAGTGATTATCCCCCTTTACTCAGCACTCACTAGACCCTTTCCTGATTACCATCCCTGATCCAAGAGAGGTGGTAAACTTGAGCCAGTTCAGTGCAAGGCCACCAAGCCGATCTGGAGGCTGGAGCCCGTGAGCAGTCAGGTGAGGCTGAGGTGATGTCTTTCACTTTGAACACCAGTGTGCCGGTAGTTCTGCGGCAGTCACCACCTAACGGAAGCAGACTCTTTACTGAGCTGCATGTTGGGACAATGAGACACAGTAGTCATAAGTTGAAAAAGGAGATTCCAGCTGCAGGTAAAAAGTGGGGGGGAATCATTCTGAGGATAATTATGCATTGCAACAAGTTTCTCAGAATGACTCTTGAATCTCCATTCATAAAGGTTTTCAAAAATCTGATTGGACAAAGCCCTTGGGTGCTTTCCAGCCTGAATGATTCTATGACATAAATAACATCTAAGCAAATAGAAGTAATCTAGTCCACTTGTCTCCTCAGGAGGGTTTTAATCTGCCTACAGAAACTACCACCAGAATGTGGATCTTGAATATTTGACTACTAAGAAATGTAGTGAGTCAGTCACATTTGTTTTATGAGTTTCATCACACTAGTATAGATTTGATTTAGTCTGTCTAAAAGCAGTTATCTCTATGCAGAGATTTTAGTGGTAAGACTGGAGGAAGGAATCCTAAGGGAAAATCTGGAAGTTGGAAGAGGAAGAATTGCAGTCAAGAACATAGTCGCACGTCTGAACTGTGACTGACTGATTTCACAGAGTTGGCAGATACTTTTAACCATGAACAACTGGTTTAAGTGATCTCTGCCAGGGTGCTTTTTACAATGAGGCTAAATTTCCAGTTGTTAACCCTGAACGCAATAGTAAGATGAATGTTTGCAAACATTTTTTTCTGCCTTCTCTATTACTAGATGGATTCCCACTGGCAGAATTTTGACACGTTTGGGGCATAAGTGCACGTGCTCTGAATCTCTTTGCCCAGTGGTGGGTAAATTAAAATACTGGCAAGCATTGTTGTTGCTTCCAAAAGCAAAATACCAGCAAATAAGTGTATTTTCAGATCTGTCTTAGAAACCCTCTCTTGATTATGTTATCCAGGAAGCAAGGATAAGTGGTAAGATTGCTCAACCTTCTGGGCCCCCTTTTCTTTTTTTTTTTTTTGCAGTGTCATTGTAATGTAACCAAGAATGGTGATTGCTTTTGGGTTTTGGTTGGTTTGGGGTTTGGGGTTGTTTTTTGTTTTGAGGAGGAGCTCTTCTTGCACAGTGTCTTCTTGATGGATACAAAACGGAACATAAAGGCAATGCAGTTACAGTTTTAGTAACTGATCCAGCTTGGATAAATTTCCTTAGTGCATTAGTCACTACTGTGTGAATTAAAGTGGAAGAAATAATGGGTGTAGGCATAGAAACCATGAATGTAGACATTTTGTCTGATTCCTATGAATGACAGGGATATCCAAGAGAAGAACTGCTTGATCGCATTCTCTGGTGACCTCCTGAATATAATTA
Organism: Phalacrocorax aristotelis; assembly: GCF_949628215.1. Lineage (NCBI taxonomy): Eukaryota > Metazoa > Chordata > Aves > Suliformes > Phalacrocoracidae > Phalacrocorax > Phalacrocorax aristotelis. The sequence continues at coordinate 14,155,590 of NC_134288.1, forward strand.
TTTTGTACAGTGAATGCCTGTGTTCTAGTTTCACATTAAATAACCCAGAGGAGATATTTAGTAGATGTAACTGCAGTAGAACATCCTCTGGCTGCATTTTCCTTCTTTTCGGTTTAAATCTTATGACAGGACCTATTGTTTCCCTAAAATATTTTACCAATTCCTTTCCTTCCTAAAGGGAATTCTTCTTCTGAGCATTTCTAAGCAAATTCATCATATCATATGTTTCAGTCAAGCTTTTCTCCTGGTTATGTTGATACATCATCACTGAATTTAATTGGACCACATTTGGTGTAATTGAGAGCAGAAGATTGGATGCTTTCATCTTTCTGCATAAGTAATCTATTTCCCTAATCAGTGTTTTTCCCTGCTTGGAATTTCTTCAAATTGGCAACATCTGCAGGGTAAGGAGGTTCTCCCAGTTCTAATAGCACCTGAATTCTTTTTGAAGCACAGAACATGTTTCCGCAGGCACATTATTAATTATGGATATTTCCCTAATTCTACTTCTCTGACTATTGTCCAATAATTCACATCTGCCTCACCACATCTGGTACAAATAAAACAAGTTTTCATGTTTTTCATATCAAACATGTAATAATGACCATTTTGCTTTTGTTCTTATTTTTAAATCAACGTTTGTAAATCCTTTTTGTATAATCTCTTAAGCTTTATAATATTGCACAGGATGAGGCAGCTTTTCTATGCTTTACTCAGCTATATTTACTTTCTTGCATCTGGACAACTAGTGATTTGAGATCTGATACCTTTCTATCGTTTCACTTCTGAGTATCTGCTCCATTTGGAGGTAGCATAACCCATAACTAGAATCAACAAAGTTATGCAAAACTTCTTCACAGAGGGATGATTTGGAATAAAAACCACTCGTGGGCTGCAGAGGCTGTGATGATGCGTTTTATGCCTGTATTATCTTCCATTTGAGGAGCTCAATGCAAATTATTCTCCCTAAGCAATGGGAACATTAGGAGGCATTGTAGAGTTAATGGTCAAATTACTTCTTAAGAGGTGTAATTTTCCCTGTTCCTCCTTCCAGCCAACACACATAAACGTGTATGTGCACATAGCTATCTAAATTGCTAGTTGTGCCAATCTCGTAATTGCATATGTACATACAGGTTTTGAGATTCAAGCTATTATAGCCGTGGCTTAGCTTCCCAGTAAAGTATTCCTCTTCTCAGACTGTGGTTTCCTAACATAGGTAGGAACAACCCTGGCTCCCTTTCCCCTCCTTAGCTGCTAACCTAAGGTGCTGCCAAAGCATGCTGCGGAAATCAGTTTTGTTCTTTTCTTTTTGCTTTAACCATTTTCAGGGAGAGGGGGAAGTTTCTGTAGTAGCTCCTTTTTACAGAGGAGGGAGGACAACAGCAGCGCATCTGAACGGCCCTGTCACACTCGCAGCTGTGTGTTTGAGGTGAAATGTTTTATTTGGGAATGTACAATGAAATGAGAAGGATGTTTTCAAGAAAAATCTGAATATGATATGTATAATAAAGAATGATAAATCATAGAAAGATTTTTAGATATAAACACTGACTATAGCTCTATCAGTGTAAAAAGAGTGGGGAGGGCTATTGATGTGACCTTAATTTTGCCCCGTGAATACCTCTGCAATGTGTAAGAGGCTTTGCTTTGCAGAGGTTAAGTGTAATTCAGAAAGATATATTGAAGCCTGACTCCATAAAGGCTTAGCTGTCTACGTTTGTCTAGAATGACTGACCTCATCAGCAGTATTACTGAACCTAAGTAGCATCGAAAGACATCTGGAAAACAAGATCACAGTAGGTTATGAAACAGAGTTCCCACAGCTTTCATCCAATTGCTCGTTTTGTTAATGGCATAAGAATCTTTGACAAGAATCAGAGCCTAATATATCTGAACTAGCTCACTCTGAAATACTTCCAATCATTGCTGGATTAAGTACATTAAGTACTATTATAATCAATGTTGTATTTAAGCATTGCTTGTTTTGCCAACTAGTGAAAAAAAACATGCTACAAATGCATAAACAGAAAACTTCTGATGCTTTAAAAAATGAATTATGGATTAATTAATTGACTGTATTAGAATCACCTGGTTTTGGTTTGGTTTTTAAACCCTAACCATCATTAGAGACTGATAATGAGATGTATATAGAGTGTTTTTTTAAAGCCAAAATAGTCCATACACACATGGCACAAGAATCCTTTTTGACTACTTTGCAAAGCACCCACAGCGATGTTCAAGCAAGTCCATCCCTGGTTTCACAGGCCCTTGTACTTCTGAACTCAAGCATTACATAAATACTGAACGTATTTAGGCAGTTGTCATGAGTAGTCCACAGGTGCATTGACTTTGTGAGAAAGAAAACAACTGTTTTATATTTAAGGACTGCTTAAACTTGAGAGAATGGCTTATAACCAAACTGTGGTAACATTACAGTTCCCTGGAAGACACAGCTTTTAAATTATGTGCTTCTACGTGACATTTATCTGGTCCACAAGGACACTTTAAATGTGCTGTTTAAATCTCATGGTATTTTAAAGTCTAAAAAAAAAATATTGACCTTTTCCATCATGTGACTTGTGGAATGCTGATGGTAAATGAAAAACACAGGTCAGGAGTCTTAATCTGCAGCCATAATTTCACACAAATTCTTAAGGTAAAATTAATGGTTTGATAAAGCTGCTGAACTACATGAAAATTATTATAATATAAACACTCCCTAATGGGAACAAATTTGGTTGTGTAAATAAAACATAGGCAATACACAAAACCAGATATACATTGCGAGTAACGCAAAACCGATGTGTTTAGGTACCTCTCTGTGTGTATCAGTAGTGGGTATAGAGCCACGGGAGTACTAAATATTTTTGGCACTGTGTTTTGGGGAAGCTATTGACAAACAAGAATTTATGAGTAAAATATAGGGCTGGAAAGAAAGCCTATTCCAGCCTTAAATAATAGTATACCTAAAATAAGAAATACTTGCCTTAGCTGTTACTGAGGTTCCCAAGTGATGAAGAGTCTGTAATCTCCCAAGTTTGTTTGTTTCATACTTAGTTGCTCCTTAAATACAAAGTTTTTCTTAATATCTAGTTTATATGCTGAAAATTAAGCCCATCATTTCATACGCTCACAGAATGGATGTGGAACACAGATGATTGTGGTAGTCTTCTCACATTCTTCTACTGAACTTTTTGTGCCTATTCCTTTAATTTTCTCTTCTGATTGCTCGCCAGCTCTTCTTATCTTTTCTCATAAATTATGTATTCAAGGCATATCTTTATATTTGTTGGTGATCTCTGGGCTTGCTCTTGTTGGTTCGCACCCCTCTCATCCACCGTTGTGTATGGGTTGGGGTTTGCCAGGCAGAGCAGTGACAAATTAATAAGATCTAATATAAAAGTTTGAAACAATGAGAAATAGTTTGTTTACACCTCAAGAGGGAAAACCTGAAACATCCACTTATTTACAGTTGATTTGAGTAGATATAGGTGTTGAATATAGATCTTATCAGGGATCAGCATTCCTTATTCATTTGCTTCCTTGGATAGAAGGAGGAAAAAGTTGATGAGATGTATTCATGTGCAAAGGAACTTCAAATTTGCGTACAGCAAAGCAACGATCTATCAGAACTGCTGCTGACTTCGAAGGATAAAGAAGCACAGATTTTCCTCTGTGCCTGGTGCCCTCATGTGGCTTTGATATTCAGCTTCTTGTGAATTAATTAAATGCATCACTGCATGGCTGACACTTCTGCTATGTAAAAGGTAGAGAATAATTCACCTGTATAGCCTTGTATGTTCCTCTGTAAATACAGCATCTTCTGGAAAGCCGAAATACGCTCTTTGCCGTGTGGCCAGTGGGATTTCGATATGCAAACTCCTCGAGTCCCCTAACTTAAACCAAGAACGTTCCTCACAGTGTTCATGCATTGGTGTACGTGATTCAGACTTTACCTCTCCAAGGTCTGTATATGGCTAAAAAGATCTGTGCTAGAGTCGCTACCTTCTTTAGTGATACTGTTAAAAATGCCACCATAGATGTATTGGTGCTTTTAAAGAACTACGATTTTTGGTTTTCAACTCTAATGTTAGGTCAAATTTTATACTGTACGCTGAGTTGAAATATCAAGTATTACTTCTGTCAGGAAACAGAATTTAGAATGTTCTTTCTCAGCTAACTTAAAATTGTCCCATTTGTCTTCCAGCTACACACTGCAGTATGACAAAGAAACTTCTGTATTTAATGCTGTAAAATATACACAGGATAAATGTTTCTTTGGACAGCACTTCTGAGTCTGTCATTACAATATTTCTAAAATAGTGATCTAGAAATCCCACTTTAAAACACATCATTTAGCCACAAACATTATGCAAAAAAACTTTATATAGCATATTCATTACATGTCCATAAATTACAACAATGAAACTCTTGCACAAGCCAGAGGTGAAGGTAGTTGCTGTGGAGGCTGCTGGTGCAGTTTGATGCAATAGCTTTCTTGTAGTGTGCTTTCTAATGCTGCATGCCAAGGGTTTTCTTTACAGCTGGATCAGATAGATTTAATAGGTATGGAAATTTTCTATTAGCTCTAAAAGACCATACATTTTTAAGAGACTTTGAAACATTTGAAATTTTCCTTTGTCAAGTTTTTGGGTGGAATGGCACAGAACCAAAAATTCTGATTCAACATTGAAAAAAAACACTTTCTTGTCATCCAAACTACTGCTAACAAAGATATCAAGGGAGTCTGAAAGTGAAGATGGAAAAAGATGTGAAGCTAAAGCAGCTGGAACCAGGCATATGCTTTTTGTTAGTATAATTATCTAAAGACCACATTCATGCAAGCACCTGCGTGCCAGCAGTCGCACAGCCTTTCACAAAGCCTGGCCAGCAGCACTGCTGGGAACACGGTGACTCGTGTAGCTCTGTAAGCATTGCATTTCTTTTTCTCCTGCTTTTTCTAAAGATTCAGAATCCAGCTGTATCTTTGAGTGATTCCACCAGAAAGAAGTTCCAAAACTTTGAATGGTTCCATATTGCGGCAATGTTGATGGTATTTCCTCTACCTCCCTCTGCCCTCTTCTTTTCCCCGTTTTCTCCCAAACTGGAGTTATATTAGTGTATTTCTTTGAATTCAGACTACTCAAATTCTTTGCACCTGCCATTCATCCAAATCCCTCTCTGGTTTGTCTTGGAGCACAAATGCTGAACAGAGCAAGAAAGATTTCAAGACAGTTTTTTCTTTGATCTTTCTTGTTTCTTGTAATGCCAAACCTAATGAAACTTGTCATATTAGTGAAGTTATCAACATTTTTCTTGCTAATAATTTCACTCAGAAGTTTCCTGAGTAACATGTTGATTCTTCTGCTAAGGGAGACTAAGAAATTTAGCATAATTGCTACTGAAAATCATTAAAAGTTAATAAGCTTGAACTATAATACTAGTGCATGTACTAAGATCTTCATGTTTCATTTTCATTAAGATAGAATAATTTCACAGTATAAAGAGAAAAATCTGATACAAGAACAATCTACAGCTATATCGTTCTTTTCAGCTGTATCATTCTAAACAAAATGGTATTTTTTGTACTGTATCTTAGTCAACAAAATACACGATTTGTGGCGCCTTGCAATCCACCGTTGAGTTGATGAGGCAATTCATTCTTCCACTCTACGCCCGTGCTTGCTGAGCTCTAAATACCAAGCGCCCCAAGTTAAGGAGGCTGTTACTTCACCTTATCCTGTCATTGCGTGGTAAGTGGAGATAAAAACTGAGGTTTACAAAAGTCTACCATAAGGCGTTGCAAAGGAACAGACCGGTTCACTCTATGTCTGAGCTGCAAAGTCCAACCACAGCCCAACAGATCAGCAGTAATGCTATTGTTATAAAACCCCAGCGCTAGGTAAATGAGAAGCAAAGCAGGAGAATAAATATACCTAATTGCTTAAACTAATATTCCTAGATTTTTTCCTTGCAGTTTTGACACCAATTACTGGTGTAATTGGTGTAGTGTTGGAACAGTTTTAGAATGGGTAAAATACCTTTCCTGGTTCATCCTCAATTCTGAAAGAGTTTTGTTTTCTGTACAGATAATAAATTTATGAACATAATTTGAGGCTAAAGGTGAAGCTCTGTATGGATGACCTCAAGTCTCGTCATGTTCATAAGACATCTGAAAACACAGGAATTGCATGGGACTTAGCACTTGTTTTGTCTCTGTTAGCTGTTTCGGCATCTTTTTGCACATATACATTTATTTTCCTCGTGTAGTGTACTAGATTTCTTTGTAAGTATGATCTATATAAGCTTACCTGTACATGATTAGAGTAAAAGCAATTCCAAATATCCCATGTAGGTAAATCCATAAAACTGGGAGAAGTTTAAGTATGGACTTTGATTATGTTGTAGAAGTGGAATGTTCTCGGTGTTTATCAATTTAATCAAGCAAGTGAATACACTTAGTCAAATTAAAATATCCAATGATTTATTCACATAGAAACCAGTAAATTTTAGGGTTTGTAGCACAAAACTTTTTGTTAAAAAAAGAAAACAAGCTATGCCATATAGCTTCTTTACTCTCAATAAAATAGCATCATCGCAGTTGAACTTAAGATTACAATAAAAATGAAAGATTCCAGATAACATCAGTTGGAGCACAATGTGATGAATATGATGGGAAAGTCCTTGTCGGAAATGTTACCACAAGGAAATACCAATAGCTAACACCCATATTCTCCAACTAGGAATCAAGAATGTTTGAGTAGATCTTGGCATAAAAGGCACAAAACACAAAGCAAAGCATGCTTGTGTCATTTGTCACAAAGAAGCATTGACATTTGTGCAACATGGAAAAAAGATCAGCATTTTTCCAAACTCTTCCAATGTCACGGATGCTTAGGGAACAGATCATCCCCTTAACGCCAGTGAATCACTCCCAGTACATATGGCAGTGACTACAAGACATGAGGAGTATAGAGAAGAGAACACATCCATACCCTTCCAGGAAATCTTAGCTCATATATTGAGGAAGCTGCTGCTATTGTATTGTTAGTAGTAAATAAATACACTGCAGCCTTTTAATAATACAACCACTGGCAGCTAGCACTTGTGGGAATTACATAAGACTGGTAAGAACATTACCAATGTTGGAAACCCGGCATAAACACAGGTCTACCGCTTGCATTTAAATGTGTGATGCCAGCTCCCTCTCTGCTTCAAATAAGCTTTTTTAAAAAAGTTTTTGTCCTTGAAATAAAGGACTCTCTTCAGAAGAGAATGCTGCCTATTGCACAGACGAATGGCTTATCTGATTTTAAGGTGCTTCAGAAATACGGGTCAAACATCCATGGTATTTCCTTCTGTAATGGGCCGTCATACAAGCATCTTGTTAGCAGCCTATCTGCTATATTTCTATAACAAGCCTATCTTCATCATCACTGCTAGTGTCATCATACTCAACTCTGGTTTGCTTCCGCATCATCTCTAAACCTCTCTTTTTATATGTCTTGGAAGGTGTTGCAGAGTAAGTCTTGAACTCGGGGGACCTGAGAGCCATTGGGGTCTTTTTAAAAGCGGTCGTAGTAGCTCTTTGGTGTGGCCTCCCATAGCTATTTGACTGCAGGTGGGTTCCGTTCTTGTCTGCACTTCCATGAAGGTCAAGGGTTTTATGAGAAAAGTTTGCCCGCTCTGCGTATTCTGTACTGGGTAATTTAGCCCTTGTGTCTGACTCAGGAAGAGGCTCCGCTTTTGATCCGAATAAACGTGAACATCCAGGCTGGGAACTGGGGGTTGAGTTTTCTGATGGAGAAGATTCTGCGTTTTCTTCAGTTGGAGGTTTCTCCCTTCCTGAGGCCTGGATCACCAGGTCTAACGTACCAAATCTTTGACCCTCTGACTCTGCATTTAGTGTGTTTTCCTGGCTTGCTTCTAGATGTAAGGAAAGAGGAGCGGTAGTCTCTGAGTTTGTGCTGTCAAGTTGGTCACCTCTGCCTGTCTTTGTAAAATCAGAAGGGCAAGACCAACAAGATGCCATTGAGTCACTCTGAACGGTTGGCTGCGGCTCCCCTGGGGCTGATCGCTGAAGCACAAGCGGTTGTGTCACTAAACAGCCGATTTCCACATCACTGCTGGCTTGCTGCGTGGCTGTATTAACTGTGGATGAAAAGGAATGAGCTGTCACAGATATTCCCAGAGGAGCTGTAATGTTCTGAAAAGAAAAGTTGGTTCTTGTGTGGTCCCTGATTTGCCCAGAAATGTCCTGTAGAAATTAGAGGGGAAAAAGAAATTCACATTACAAATTTTCAATCCAGAGCAATTCCATCCTTTACAAAAGTGCAGCGATAACTAAGTTGACTGGATCAGTAGAAAACATTTACCTCTGCTATAAGTCATATCAACTGAGTAATTAAGCATGTCAACCTTTATTTATACAACTGTGATTATATTTGCACTCGGGTTTTTTTTCATCACTGCAGACCAAGTTACTCATCCTTTTTTTGATGAGAAAACATTGTTTTTCCTCCCAGTGTGTGTGGGAGGTGTCAGAAAGGATGTATTTTTTTCCTCAGGTGTCTTTCTTCTTGGTTAGGTGAGAGATCATGCTAATAATTTATGGATGACAGGGATGAGGGGTTTCAAGCTGCATTCTTAGGTACTGTCTACGATGATGATCCTTTCATTAAGACATTTTAATATACATATTGCAACGATGTCTGTGCAATGTAGGGGGAATGGTTTGCCATGAGTCTGTAAGAAATATTACAACGTCCGAGGTGGTGAGATATGTGTAGGAAATAAAATGACTCTGTAAAAAACATTTTAAGGATTAGGTTCCTAAATATGACACTGCTTATGCTACGTGAAGAACCAGTGCTCATGCTACATAACAGCAGTCTGGCTCAGCAGCTTTTGTCTTCAGGTGCAGCCAGCAGAACTCTAGGGAAAGGTATAAGGACGAGGGTGAGGGTAGAACTCCCCCAGGAGCTGGGCTGTCGCTGCGTACAGCAGCGCTGTCTGCAGCACGTGCAGATGCGTCTAAGGCCCCTTGTAGCTAACGCAGCAATCGGTAGCACCGAAACCACGGCAGCACTGGCTTCCACAAAGGGCTAAAGAAATTCACTTGCGACACTGGATACACATTCTTCCCACCACCACGTGGCTTTTTCTACCCTCCCCACGTTTCTAGTTTCAAGCTTTCTGTCTCAGGATACTCCACACTACATCTGCTGGCACCTCCAACATCCGTGCTAATCGATCCCCTGACAGCGAGCACAAGAAATATCCTTTTTAACTGCTGCAAGGTAAATTCTTCTTTTAAAAAAGCTAATTCTAACATTAGTAAGTTTTCATTATAGTTTAACCCCCAAAATACCTTTAAGGCATTTTTAAACAAAACCTTTGATACAAAGTAGTCTCAACTTGAACTTTAAAACAGCGGAATGTAATTCAGGTTTTAATTACCAATATATTCTTTTTCTTTTAATAAAAGATAATACATGAATTAAGGTACAATACCTACTTTTTTAACCATTTTGTCTTTTTGTTTAACACGGTTTAGATTTTCAGTATAGGAAAATATTCCTGAGTTATTCTTTCCTTCTTTTTTCCCTCCACAAAGCAGCTTGTCTGAAGTGGAACAAGATGTGTCTTTTTGCTGGTCTAGGTAATTTTCTGTTGAAAAGAGGTTGAAGAAACATTTACTTTGATTTTTATTCCCCCACATGCCAGAACTTACTAAATTTTTCATCATATAAGTGAACTAACTTCTATGTTTTTCATATTTTCTGTCATTTTTATTCTAAGCCTGATACATTTTCTCATTTACTGGATATGTGTTTGGTTTGGAGTTTTTTTTATTGGCCGTTACTGTCCTGCAAAGTAATACCTATTCATATCTGCTATGACCAAACACAAGGTATTGTCCTGGCTTCCAAGGTGGCTGTGGCATAAACAGCACTTGCGTTAACACCGCTAATTAAAGGGGGAGGTGGTCACTGAAACATAGAAAACAAGTCAACACACCAAACTCATTTCGCATTGCAAACATACCACCTTGTTTCAGAAACTGATAAAAGAGCCATCTTAAAACTGTTTAGGCTTCTAGTGGAAGGTTATTTTGAGCTATTTCTTTTTAAAATGCCCTCCTAATTGTCAGTTTCACATATGCAAGTACGTGTATGAAAATCATTGTGTGTTCAGTTCTGAAAATGTGTGAGATGTTTCTATTTTTACTCGCAGAACATACTGAAGGACAAAAGTGGTTCTGCGGTTCCATGTGGAACAGGTGCATATCAGAGATACTGCTAACGTTCGTTCTCTTAAAAAATAAACATTCGATACATTAAAAACTATTCAGAATACTTACCTTGTACCTTTGATTGAGGAGCATGGCACTTCTTATTAAATTTACAGGGTTGTGACGAATAGCCCTTTTTCAAAGCATCCAGTGTTCTATTTGGGAGACAGTGCTTCTTGCTTAGTCGGTTCAACTGAGCATATCCATGTACGTGCCTCCCTCTGTACCTGCATTGCCAATGGCGTTGAAAGGGTAAAAAAATATGTGCTATTTAAAAGCAGCAAGAGTTGAATAATACCACATCATCAGGTAACTTTAAGCCTAACAGCATTTTATTACTGTGAAGGAGGTGTTCGTTTATGTTGACTCAAAAAAATATCAGGATTTTAGGCAAGACACCCAAAATTATTTTATTAAATTTTCCCTCGGTAGGATTCAGTAAATCCTTGGCTTGCTAAGAGAAAAGGATTCAGGAATAACAGAATATTTTTTCTATATCTGGAATTTTAAAACAACATACTTCATAAAGACTTGAATTGCATAGGAATCACCTGAGACTGCATAGTTGTTTGCTATTTTCCTTTTCATCTCACTTCTGATGTGAAGTGAAATTAATTCATCTTATTCATCACTAGTGAACAACGTAAGTATTCCAGTTATTTAGAAAACTCATGCTGAATAATCCAGCTCTGCTCTGTTTTCTACTCTAGCTGATCTTTCAGTAACTCTTAATGATCGAGACCAATGTACATTGGAAGGTCCCATTCCGATATCAATAGAATCAGTCACTATACACAGAGTAATAAGCAAAACCAAAAGGATGTGCTCACTCAGATGTTTGGTGTGTTAGAAAAATATATTACATTTAAGAATTAATAGTTTAGCCAGTTAGCTACTAATATGTATGACCGGAGCTTTCAGGACCCTTAATTGAGTCCCTGTACTTATTTGATATAGCCAAATAAATTCTGAGACCAGCAGGGAAAAAAAATAACCACAAACCAAAACAAAAAAACCACCCAAAAACAAAACCAGAAAGAAGTCCTAGAAGAATGGCACTAAACTGGACGACATAGACCTTAGTCTTCTATTTTTGTTCTTATGATCCTTCCAAATTGCGGCACCTTTTGTCAGACTAGACATGGTGATTCAGTTACTCACACTGATTTGTCCACAAGGGAGTCACTGTGTCTGATTTGGTCATGAAATAAAATAAGAGGGATATATGCACACAATATGTGTTTCTTATTGAAGCAATCCCTCAGACATTCTGCCACCCCACACTCTTGACAGATTAGAGGCTAAATCTTCCACTAAATCTTCCCATTAAATACAGAGAAAGCTGTGCTGATGGTTACAATATGCTTTTGATAGTTTTATACTCAAATTCTTACTGCGTTTTATTTAAACCAAATGATCCTTCAAACTACAGATGTTTTTGGTAGTTTGTGTTAGAACTTGGTATTTATTCTAGTGCATTCTCTTGTGAATGCAAGTTGAGGATGTAGTTCTTCTGAGGGTAAAAGGCTCTCACATACTGCTTTTAGCTGTAAAAGGATTAAAAGTAAAGTATGTTGGTTCCCTTCAAACAAAAGTAAATGCTGACAATTTTGACAGTAAGAATCATATCTAAAGCATAACGAGAGTCAGCTGACCAGCCATCATCTTTCTTTGGTATTTGTCTGTTTTGCTTAGAAAAATCTGTTCTTGATAGCAAACAAGATATTAATAGTTTTTATCGTTTACCTTTGTGAAACTGCTGCAACGCGGGAATAGCTCTTTCCGAGAGATTTATTTTTCCCCCAGTTTTGACAAGGTTGAATTTTGGGGATGACTTTATTTTCTGTGGACTTTTTACATACACTGTAGCAAAATTACGTCTCTATCTGGGGAAGGTGAAAACCATATTCCTTACCATTTTGGGGTGACTTTAATCTTTTTCTGTTTGTGGCTCCTCTTGAGTTTATTTGCTGAGAGTTTTTCCTTTTTGCAAACTACTGTTTTCTTCTTTTGCTCTGAAATATTTTTGAAAGCACCGCCAGGAGCTGCTGAGCTTAACTGTCGAGAATAATGGAAAAAAAATAATTACATTAAAATTGTGCATCACTGTAACAGAGATTGGAAATCTCTGGTCGTTTTAAATAGCATTGAAGAGCATAGAGTAGTTAAATAGCACAACTCTGAACTTTTCCTAGAATTTGTGGGTTAGTTTTTTCTAAAGACTTTGTCCATCTACTTTGGTAAAATAAAATTAAATCAACTCACTGCTTTTGTGGATCTTCTTTCATATGTGTATGTGTATGTTCTTTCATATTCTTCTTCCTATATAAAAAGTAAGCTTAGTCTTACAGAGCCGTTCTAGGATCTGTACAGATAGACTAGTCTATCTTTACTTACCTGAAAAAGAAAAGCTTTCAAGCCTTAAACACTTTACAGGGTATGAATGCAATTTGGTTTTGTTGGCATTTCAGTGTATCTAAATGATGAGAGATCAAGTACACAGTCTGTGACTCCGAGTATCACCAAGTACAATGAAGTCTTGACATTAATGGCCTACTTAAGTCCTACTCTAATTCAACTATTCATTTAAAATGAAAACAGTTAAATACATAGGCTGTTACAGAAGACTATAAAATATATGGGGAATGATCAAGAAATAGAAATACACTCTTCTCACTAGACAGCATGTCTACTGAAATTCCCAAGAGAAACTTAAATATTCACACAAAAGTATGTATTTTCATGCATCAAATGAATATGTAACTTCTCTTATAAAACCCTAAATTGTAAATTCTGTATCAACAAATCCCTTTAAATGTCCATAAATGTACTTTTGATAATTCTTTTATTTCTCTAAGGGGGGGGTGTCAGCCAATTACACCCTCTCACAAAAGGAAATAGGATTATTAATATTACCTCCTGCATCTGTGGTCCTTTAGAAAAGGATGAAACCAATGTTTTTAAACTCCTGTTTGTTAATCCATAGGCCACAGTCTTGCAAATATTTTTCATTTTGAAAATAGAAATATCGTATTTTGACAGCGTGCGTTCGTCGCTAGATCCCTTGTCACAGGTATGCATGGACGAATAAGCAGAGTCTGCATTCCCCTTCTGCTCAGCAGGCAGAGGAAGGCTTCTTGTTAAACAACACCAAGTTAATCGAGGTTCAGCATTTAGTGATGGGAAGGAGCTCTTCATACTTGACACTGTTAAACTTCCAGAGCAGCAAGTCAGATCATTGTGGGGTAGCACTGGCAATCCTTTACTGTGAGTGGTGAGAGTGTGGCAACAAAAACTGCCAAAGGAATGGCAAAAATAAGTGGGGTTGTCTGTTGAGCTCTGAGAATGCTGCGTATCCTGCAGTGCTGGTGAAACGTCCTTAAGGATGCCTGGGCTTCCACCTCCATCCCATCCCGCGACTGTTGGCTCTGCACTGCTGCTAGAAGCTGATGTCATTATCAGAGAGTCACTTCCTGAGCAAAGATGATGTAAAACCTTCTTCTCTTCTTTGATATCAGCTGATATGAAAAAACCACTTGTGTACAGAGAAGTAAAGCGTATTTTCTTCTTTGGGGTCTGTGTAGAGGAAGTAGTTATGCTCATGCACTTCTCTTCTGTTTGCCTTTGATAATTTAATTTATTTTTGTTCTGTTTGTTTTTCCAAACATCTCTCAAAATATCCTGCTCCCTGAAGCTTTGGTTATAAAAGCTGTTGTCTGCTGTAGCTAAGATATTTGTTGTTTCTGAATTGACCTGTGAACAAAGCACTGGAGTCTTCCAGTTTGCCTGTACGTTCCATCGTAGCTCTCCTTTGCCAGCCTTTTGTCTCACTTCAACTTTTAAAGGGGACCAAACCACATCATTAGAATGAAAGCCGAGTGACCCGCTGCTGGAAGGGCAGGGGGGGGTGGTTAAGGTGTCTGTCACAGATGTGCAAGGTGTAATCTTCTGTTCTGATCTAAGCAAAAGCGACAAATCTGAGGCTCTCTTGTCTTGTGGCAATTTAAGGATGTATTTTGGAGAAAAGGCATTTTGTTGTGGGACTGGAGTTAAAGGACCAGATTGCAGATGATGGATTTTAGAAGGCATGTCAACAGCATTGTCACTGAAAAGTGGTACTTGTGCTCCTGTTTTCGCAAGACATGTTTTGACATCTTTATCTGTTGCATTGTGCAAGGCAGAATTGCAGTCACTTCCCCTTAATTCAGGCCCTAAAAATCCCACAAAAGAAGCTTCCGAGATACCTGCTGAATGCGAAAGAGGGTTAACATCACTATCATTAAGAGCTTTTGTGGGGAGTTTGATTGTTTTCATATTCTCCACATTCTCAGTACCGCCAGTGGATTCATTAATCTCTGTGCTTAATATTTGCTCCTCTACTTTACTAGAGAATTTCACGGATGCTGTGGAAGGACACTGAGTGCTGGTGCAATAGATTCTCTCCGCTTCATGTACTGCATTGTTTTCACTAGTGGGAGAAGGGTAGGACTTTGAAAGAATGTTTTGTGACTTTTCCACTTCAAATTTCAGCTTTTTTCTTTCTGATGGTAAATTCTGGGATTTCCCTGCAGCTTCTCTGTTGTTGTTGCAATGGATCCACAGGGGCGTCAGGGCGTGCTGGCCAGTTTCCTTATTCCTGCTATGGTTTCCATAATTGCTGGAAGTGCTTTTACAATCTGATCCAAACGTACTGGTTTCTTTCCCAGGGCTTGATTTTACCCATTTGCTACTCTGTACTGGCAAGCACTCATCATTCCTTCTGTTAGTGCTCAGCTGACACTGAGTAGTTTGCAGCCTGAGCTCACAACTGCTGTTGCCACCTCTGGATTTATCTTTGTCACTGCCACTGAGGTCTTGGGAAGTTTTGCTCATTACAGTATGTGCACTAGTGTTTACTGAATGTGATGTCTCCATTACGCAGGTTACATTGTCTGCAGTTTCCTCAGAGGACGCATTCTTTAGAATATGTTTACTGTTAGTACAGGTTTCTGATATACCAGTGTTTAAACCTGTTGTCACAGGGGAGGAAAGGCTGTCGCTAACAGGGCTCCTGCCATCTCTTCCCTCACTAATTTCAGTACTGCTGACTGATTGCTTTGAATCAGGAGAGAAGCTTGTAATATTTGTAATCTTATTCCCCCTTTGTTTAATTTTCTTGGCATTTTGACTGCTTTTCATTTTTTGGTAGATTTTCTTAAATGTTTCATCTCCATACATTTGCCATTTCTCTTGAGAGAACATCTTTAACTTCCTTTGGTTGTGTTTCTTATTTTTAGCACTGGTTACTTCTCCAGCCCCAAGCCTTCTACTCCCTTGCATCTCCTCTGACAGAGGAGGATGATCGACCACATTACTTAGTGGCAAATCATCCACTGCTGTTTGTCTGACTAGAGCGCGGGGATGGCTATTAGGAAAATCCACTGAATTTGCAGCGAGATTGTTGCTAGGCAGCACACTAGCGCTGCCAGTATTTACAGACTGCTTAGTAAGTGAAAGTGGTTTTGAGCAACCTGCTTTGTCATGAAGCATTCTCGTGCCCTCCACAAAGGGCAAAGAGTTGCTTCGTGTAACAGGCACGGCGTCTATCGTTGTGGAGAACTGGGTGGGGACTGAATGAAAAAACATTGGCTTGCATTTTTCTAGGGGTGCAAAGGTAGATTTTGCTGAACAAAGTGAAAGATTCTTTTTCCTATTTACATCACAAGTTCTGATGTCAAAATGGAAAGAGTCTTTGTATGTATAAGGCATTGGCAGGTCGATGCTCCCCTGTTTAGAAAGGACAGTTTTTCTGGGCCTAACGTTGTCTAACTGGGTATCATCCACCACACTTTTGTTATGAGAAATAAGTTTTGCAATATGTTCTTCCAGCCTCTTTTTCTCTAGCATCAAGGCTGAAGTTTTCTCAGCTGCATCGAGCTTTGCACTGCTTCCGGAGGTACACCTTAAGCTGCTGAAGGCAGTTTCATTTTCCAGTTCTGTGCTGTGTTCACAGAGACTATGCAACGGGCTGGATGATGCCATCTGTTGTTCAGTACTATCGGAGCGTGACAGATACCCTGAGTCAGTGCTCTCACACTTCTTTAGCTTGCAGTCAAATGGCTTGTAATCCCACTGTTTTTCTGAAGAGGTTGCTTGCTGCCTTTGCAACTGAATATGCTTATTGGCAGTTGGAGTTCTTTGGTCCTGTATCTTCTTTCTCTGGCACTGGCTGTTTGGCAAAGCTCCTGGAGATGACAAACTTTGAGGTTCCCTTTCAGGAATGCCCTGATTAGCCTTTGAACTAAAGGACTGATTCATTGTTTCTTGATTTTCTGAAGCAAATGATGAATTGCTTGTTGCCAGCAGTGAAAGGGCATTAAGTTTCTTAGTGTCTGATACAGCACTGGTCTCTGAACTCGTTTGTTTCATCTGTATCCCCTTGTCTTCACAGGTGGTACTAAGCAGTTTGCTGCCTTGATGTGACATGATGCTCTCTGTTAATTTCTCGTTTTGCTCCAGGATGCCACTGTTGTCAGAGTCTGAGGGCAGCCTGGTGTTATTGACGTGTGTTTGAGTTCTTCTGTGTTTATACAAATTGCTTTGAGTTTTAAATGCAATGCCACAAGTGGTGCATGGAAAGGGCCTCTCTCCCGTGTGAGAGCGAATATGTTTCTCAAGGACACTTGGCTTCAAACAATCTCGTCCACAGTGTTTGCAGATATATTTCCCAGCTTTTTTTGATTTTCCTGGGCTTCCAAGAGATGCATTTACACAAGAATTTGGTGACGATAAAACCGGTAAAGTGCTCACTATGTTCAATGTTAGAGTTTGCCCAAGTTGTTTCTGAAAAACTGATGGAGGCTGATCTGTGCCTTCTGAAGGAACAAGTGGATTCAGGATTAGAGGTATGTTACTGCTCTCTAGATGTACACAGCTCCTGCCAGTCACTAACTGGCTGTTTGGCTGAAAGCATCCTGCCTGGACGGGCTGATACAGTGGTATGGTAAGGGCTTTTAGATACACAGGCTGCGACAGTGCTTGTTCCTGCTGAGGAATCGCACTGCCTTGGCTGAGATCTGAAGAACCCTGCGCAGGCTGAAGAGAAGAGGTTGGAACTGGTCGATCTGCTAGTGCAGCTGTAAAAGCAGGGTGCTTCTGGGCCTCCATCTGGAAGGTTATCTGCCATATGCTCATGTATCTGTAAGGGAGGCGAAACAAAACAAGTAGGAATCTTCAGGCAGCAAAATAAAATAAACGCTTTCAACTGGCTGGACTGGGAAAGCTAGCAAATAATACCACAAACCTTACATACGGGCAATAATGACTTCTTTTTCCAATTGATTTATCTTTCATTTCTTAGCTAGGAATTCAATTTCAGTACAGTGTAAAGAACACTGAACATTGCACTTAGAACCTACAATAAGTGCCCAAAGTTATCTCAGAAACAGATCTGCAAATGGAGAGCCTCAGCACCCCAGAAATAATACAGTTTTAATTTTCTGGAAACATATTCCCATTCCCTATTTGTACCACATTTTTTATTTTAAGAATTTACATTAATAAATGTTAATATAGAAACACAGAACAATTAAGGTTAGAAGGGACCTCAGGAGGTCTCTAGTCCAAACACCTGCTCAAAGCAGAGTTAGCCTGGGGTCAGACGAGGTCGCTCAGGGTGTTATCCAGTCTGGTTTTGGAAACTTCTGAGGATAAAAACTGCAGGGCTTCTTTGGACAACCTGTTCCAAACGCAGGACATTAGACATGGCTGCATAGTATCTGTGTTTACCCAATTTACGAGAGCTAAGGCTAAACACATTCCAACAAGTGATGCAAAATGAAGATATGTGAACAAAGTGGAACCGATGTCCTGTTTTACAAGTGAGATTTACACAAATATAAACAAAGTACAAAAGATGGTATCATAGGAAAATAGTGGGATAAATTAAACCTGTCTTTTGTAGAGCCCAAGTTAATTTTGTCTAATTGAAGGCAATATTATGGTATACTGCTTATTTTTAGATGCTTTCGATGCCAGATGAAAACATTTTGTAGACACAGTTTTTTGAAAAAGTGGGCCTATTCTTATGAAGTTTGTCCAAATATATTCAGGGTTGGTGCTGGTACAGACTACTACTTATTTGTCTTGTGTTTTTTCTTTCTTAGAAACAAGCTAGGGAACTATCAAAACAAGCTAGTTGAAAATCATTTTTGGAAGAGCTGATAGAGGCATCAGCATAACCTCTTGTAATTATAGTTTGGGTGAAAATTAGAAGGTGGTCTGTGAATGTTTATTCAAATTTTTTATTCAACTGTACTCCCAGCTCTGTATCCATTGGCTGCTATGAATAATAAGCTATTCTTGTGCAAACAGTCATAAAAAAACAACCATTTGAAATAACATAATCAGTGGCTAAATGTGAAATCTGCAATTTGTTGCCTTACTGCATATTGCGTAGTGGTGTTTCTGACCTTTCCTGGATCATTTTAATTGGTAATCATTACTGGGAAACAGTAAAAAAAATTACTCAAAAACGTTGTTTGAAATTTGGACGGGTTCCATATGACACGCACACTATGTTACTGTTATTCAAAGCAAAATCTCTGTTGCGTGTAGTTACAGAGAATTTTGCAAATAAATCACATAAAGGAGAAATAGAAAACTCAATGTAATTGTTTTTCAGTATTCCTCAGCTACTATTAGAGCAGTTAATTAGCATCTCAATAAATAGACTGGGAAGTCAGGTAGTTTCCATATCAAATGTATGCACCATTGAAACTGAAAGATAAAGCAACCCTTTGGTTATCAGCGTTCTGCAATGAAAAGGTTTTGCATATTGGGATATTGCCTTTAATCCCACCAATTATTTCATCCCTCTGTGTAGCAACTGTAAATACTTGTCTCCTTGAGGGACATAAAACTAATGTACCAAGAACCTGGTACCTACTACTCTGCTGGGCTCCTCACTCTGCACCGCTCCTGGAAGTTCTGTTACTGGCTGGCAGCTTATGTTTCATAGCCAAGGCTCCTTTCAGTTTCTCTCTGACCTGCTTTGCCTATTGCAAGAATTGGAAAAGTGGAGGGAAAAAAAAACCAGCAATGCAGACCCTGGCATGTGTTCACTGACTTTCCTTCTGGTCACAGGCAAGGCCATTAGCTTCTCTGCATGCAATACATGCATCAGCAAACCGCTGACGAGCCACTGGAGTAACCGAGAAGCTTGCTACCACCTGCAGCGGGCTCAGGGTTAGACCACTTACGGGAAAGATATCAGTGCCTGATGGGACTCCTTGGCTTCACCCAGAGATTTTAGTGTAATAAAAATCCCAGGAAACAACCTGTAAAATGCACTGAGCTGCACACAGCAATGTGATAGATTTTGCCTTTTCTCCTTTCCCATTAATTTTGTAAATCAAACTCAGTTATCAAGCATGGACTTTTCTCGTCCACTTCAGAGATGTCTACAGGGAACAATCACTTATGTGGCTTTGTAATATAGTTATTGACTATACTAATAAAAGAATGTTAAAAGAATACGGCTTCTTAAAGGAATTATGTTGTTATTCATATTCTTCAGGGTAGTTAACACTACAGGATAAAAGTGGGTTTCTCTAATTTGCAAAGTGAGGTTATAGACATTTCAAGTCCATTTAAGATGGTTCTTAAAGCTTACAGCCACCTTGATTTATAGGAATTTAAACACAACGTACAATAAAACCAGCAGCAAGTGGTCAGACATGAGCCAATGGTACTCATAAACTAAGCATGCAGTAGTTTTTTTCCAAAGATATGAAAATAACGAAAAGCTGAGGGGGAAAAAAATACACTGCAGAGACAAGACTCAAAGAAGAGAAGTCTGAATACCATGTAGCTAGAACATCTAACAAGTACCACATCAGACAAACAAGTCACAGGATCTATGCTCCCCACCTTCCCCCGGAGAGCGGTGTGGAAATGGGGAATGCACGTTTTCACTCCAAGAAGCCTTTTCCAGGGTCACAAGCTATGTTCTTTCTTTGAACATCCTCATGCACATGCAGAGTTGATGGGCCCTTCAAGGCCAGCCTGTATGTTAGTAGGACTTGCGGTGGACAGAGGTTTTTAATATAAATCCTATAGTTCCAAAGTACCAGACTCTCTGTCTAAATTTGCTTATTCTGTTAAGTTTCTGAGGCCCAAAATACAGTGTAATTCTGAGAATCATTTCAGTGCTCTGTAATGTTATACGAAGAAAATACCTAAATGATTATATAAAATTGAAAGGAAAGTTTTAACTAATGCTAAACAATTAAACTAAATGGTAAAACACAATCTCATTACTTTTAAGAATTTAATAATACATTTCTACCAGCTGTGGTAGTTTGCTGCTTTTCACAGGAAACAAAGGATACGTCCTTCCTAAGAAAAACTTCTGTGCGTGTATTGTACTGTGGCGAATATGACTATGCTTTTCACATCTGTCATTTATATACAATTTATACATTTATATACAAAAAAAAAGAGCTACTATATTTCTTTGTACATTGACAAAAATAGCTTATCTCAAACTAATTCTACCCCAAGACTAGCTCTGGGTAGTCCTTGCCTAAAGTAGAAAATCTTCCTTTGTTGATTATCCCCCAAGCCCTCTTCTGAGCATCTACCTGGTGTTCTGAGCTCAATTGTAACTTGTAGCATCAAACTACTAGTATAAAAACTTGATATTAATCAGATAAGGAAAAAGTTCCAATAAGCAAAAATAAAAGCAGGATTTGGCCTGTCCAAAATTTTTCTAAATTAGTTTCTTAAGCTATCAAAACTGGTCAGTAAAATTCCATTTAAATACAATTATTTTGTTCCTAGTCTGAATTATACCTTCAGGTACACACCATAGGAAGGTCTGTGGAACACTGAAAAGTCAAAAAGTGGAGTAATTTCAGATGACAAATCAGTGTAGCAGAAACTGTCTTATTCTGTATATAAGTAGAAAGTAGTTTTATAAGGTGGGGTGGTAAAAACCCCTCATTTTAAATCCAGTGTGTTCCTCTTTTCTATATAATTTGTTCCTTAGTTCCAAATTTATTTTATAAAATTTGCTTCATTTCGTCATTGGAATATATATATTGGTTCATTTTATTATTGGATTCTACAACCAAAAGATTTTTGTCTTCTGCATGGCACACGTAAATGTACTGTCAACTGTGCATCATTATTAATGAGATCATTAAATAAACATGTAACTATTTACTTCCTGCACTTAACATGTAGGTTTTTTTACACATCACTGAGAGGATCATCATAGTCTTTAAGCAGATGCAGTGCTCAATCCTTTGGCTTGGTCTACAGATATAATCTGTAGACATGATAGTTTATTTTTGTACCCACACAGAAGCAGCTTTTCAACATTCTGAACATACACAATACACTATATTATACCAGAAGTCTCTGCCTTTTTAAAAAGCTTTTGGTGATCCCTACCTTAAATATAATACCAGAGAACATACAGGAGTGGAATCCTCTTTAGTCTGTAAATAATTTTAGCTTACATACCTTTTATTGAGCCAGGCATTTCAGCAGAAGTCTCATTTCTGTCAATACATGATGCAAGCAGAAAGAAATGGGGACAAAGACTTGAAACAGATTAGAAGTAGGAAGTTGGTTTTGTGTTTTTTTTTTACATTGGTGTCACAGTAACAACCTTCAGAAAACAGGAAGAGATGAAACAGAAGAAAATGAAGTAGCATTTCAATCTCTTCGTGTCCTTTATCATTACTCATGTAGGAACATACAAACAGAATCAGCTGTCTTCGAAATGTAGGCATTTTGTACACTGCATTCAGTTGTATCGTTCTGTGAAATATGCTGACACAATGGTAGATTCTTTTTCTTTATAGCCCTAAAGATAATTTGCTTATAATTTTAAAGATCTCTCTTAAAATGTGTTTGAAAAGAAAGAAATGGTAGCGAGAAGATACTTGCTACATGTGAAACTCATCCAGTGTGGGTATTATCCACCAGCTTCTTCCAGTGGTGCCCTACGGTAGGGTAGAAAGCAATAACTAGGAGGGAAAATACTTCAAGAATGTTAAAAGTGTTCATGTCATGCTCAACAAACCTCCCCAAAATTTGTGAAAAGCTGTAGGGAAAACAGGATGGGGAACAGTCAGGAAATTGAAAAAATCATTTTAAGAGTTTAGATTTCATTTGTGGGTTAACTTCATAAAGAGCCCTCAGATAATGCAGTCAGCAGAGCCAAGGTCTCCTGTTAGGGGGAGAGCTGTTCCTTAGGCAAACACCTGTTTAAAATAGGGACTGGAATGGCTACTTCCTCCGCTGCTGGAAGACTAAGTAAATCCTAAACAGGAATATGGATTTCCTAAAATGTTACAAAATCAACATATCTGGCCTGTAAAAATTCCTTAGGGACACTGCGTTTTGGAAGATGTAGCTTTGAATCTGGTTATAACTTACTGCGGTGGGCATCCGCCCAATTCAGATGGCTGCAGCCTGTATCTTTGTCGTGGTTTAACCCCAGGCAGCAGCTCAGCCCCACGCAGCCGCTCGCTCGCTCCCCCCTGGTGCGATGGGGGAGAGAATTGGAAGGGTAAAGGTAAGAAAGCTCATGGGTTGAGACAAAGACAGTTTAACAGGGAAAGCAAAAGCCGCGCACACAAGCAGAGCAAACCAAGGAATCCCTTCCCTCCTCCCCACGGGCAGGCGGGTGCTCAGCCATCCCCAGGACAGCAGGGCTCCATCACGCCCAACGGGGGCTGGGGAAGGCAAACGCCATCGCTCCCAACGTGCCCCCTTCCCCCAGCTCCATGTGCTGAGCATGGCGCCGTGTGGTGTGGGACAGCCCTGGGGCCAGCTGGGGTCACTGTCCCGGCCGTGTCCCCTCCCAGCCCCTTGTGCCCCCCCAGCCCCTCGCTGGTGGGGTGGGGTGAGGGGCAGGAAAGGCCTTGGCTCTGGGTGAGACCTGCTCAGCAGGAGCGAAACCATCCCTGGGTCAGCAGCACTGTTTCCAGCACTCATCCAAAACACAGCCCCGTACGAGCTACTGTGAAGAAAATTTACTCTACCCCAGCCAAAACCAGCCTAATCTTGTAAATTAGGTAGTGGTGATACTGTAATATTACGATTGTTTGCCCAATATCCACTTTAGTGGAAGCTCTTTCAGTAATTCAGCCAATAGACTGAGGATGGAAGTGACAATGGATTTTCGTTCTGCACAGCTTTATTGATTTTGGAGAGTTTTGCATGTTGTTTGGATTGCTTTCAGTTTGTTTCTGGAGGTGGAGAAATATTTGTCTTCTTCTCCCCATCTTTCTTGCCTGTCAGTTATTCAGGGGGCAAAAAAGTTCTTAACAGGGCCTAGTATTGTTGCTTTAAATCCTTCTAGTTTCTGTTATACCCTGAAATGCTCCCAGTAATTGGTAACAGGAGCACGCTTAAAATCAGTGAATCTAGAAAACTACTTGACACTGTGAATTGCTTTACAATGACTCATGCTTCTGATCTACAGACTCATTCTGTCCATATGGACAGAATTACATCACAGCAACTAGTTTCAGTTCTGCTGGGAGATACTTTCCTAAAGGAATGGATTTTCACATATAAGTGAGATCTGGAGGCTTATTGCATGCTACAGTCAACAAACTAACAGACGAAAAAAAGATGCATATCTTATAATAGAACACTGGCATGAATTGAATCATACAAACAGATGATTACGGGCATTTTACATAATCAGCCAAGATCATTTTCTCTTCAGTTTTATCACATATGTGAAGTCTGTTATATTTTGTTCCACTTTGAGACTATTATTGTTATTTTAAGATGAACTTACTTAAAAGGGATATTTATTTTAAACAGTACTAATAATTCCAGCAGTATGGTGGGACTAGTAACAACTCTGAAACATATGTAAGCTTTTAAAATTCATTATTTAGAACACTCAGTAACATATCAGATTCTAAATGATAAAACTGCAAACTTCTTATCCTGAGAGGCTTGAATAATCTTGAATAAGTGACTCTGGAATCAGACTGACTCCACAGCATCCTGTGATTTTTCCCCTTTATATGGGTGAACATATTGCTGTAATGGCTAGAAGTATTTTGAACCGTACACTTAATCCAGAGGACCAGTATCACACTGCATTAGTTCTATTTGAAATTAAGTGATTTTTGTTTTCTCTTTTTACCCAATCTTTTTTTGGGTCTCACTTCCTAAGATGGAACCTCTATGCAAGATTACTTGTATTAATTTAAGTTCAAAACATTATCCTGCTCAGAGAAACCCAGTTAACTTCAGTTGGCTCAATACATGGCAAAATACCTGTTTAACTGTGTATAAAGCCAAGCCGACTGCCAGGTACTACCCAGCAGGGAGGACGTGGTGCTCTGTTTCATGTCTTAATCAGGATTTGAGGACACAAACCCACATACCCACATACCCATGCTGTGTACTTCTAGGTTCCAAGCACCTGCAGAAAGGGCTCCTTCCCAGGTGTCTAAAACCCTGTATCCTTCAAACATACCTCCAGGACTTTAGTCAAAGATGTGATCGAGTGACAGTAGCAGTAAGCATGCTTTCTATACTAATAAGGAAATAGATTTCAGAGATCCTATGAACTACATGTTTTAGAGTATTTTACAAACCTAAATGAAGAGAAAGTATCTTATAGGATTGTTAGCTATCGGTTTTTCTTATGAGGACAATGACGCTGAGGCCAGCACACAACCTTACTGTCAGCAGAAGATACAGATACTGGAATTACCATTTCCAGTTGCTAGCCTGCCACTGACGGCCACCACAAGGTGCCAATGTTTGTGTAGAACTCCCTTGATTGACTAGACAAAACTTCTACTTAAATATTAGTATAACAAAGTAATAGTGAATCGTAGGGTCTGAAATAAATTTTGTGCAGGTACTTTAAACACCACTTGCTTGACGGAAAAGAAGTTTATGAGTGTAACCTACTTCTGGCCCTTTCTAGACCTCAAGTCAAACCAGCAAACCAAAACTGATACGTCTCCTGATCAGCCCAGAAATTACTGTTAATCTTGTTTTACTTAAAAACTATTTTTGCCTTTTCTCTTTTCTCAGTTTAACTTTATACCTTGAAATGTCTCATAACAGAAGTACTGACTTCACCTTTTCACTTGTTCTTAAGGGATGTATCTGATCTTACGAGACTGCAAGTTCCAACGGCAGTGTGCAGATTGCTTATAACCTTCCTAACAAAGCTGAGAGCCCCAGTCCCCTGCAGAATCAGGATGAAAAATGTGTAATTCCCTAATCATCTGAAACCCTCATAATATATGAATGAGAACATTTCTCGCTCACATCCCGACTTTGGGAAATCTTGCTACTTGTTGAGAAGTCATTGCTTCTGAAGTTTTGCCCTACTTCATATGTTATAAAAGTACAAAGCAACTAGAAAAAGCACTGATCGAACTTTGAAAGTCTTGTACCACATCCTGACAAATATTTTTGACACTGTACTTCCACGACTGTGTAATATCAGTGAAATTGTTTTATTCTTTTTATTTTTGTAAACACTATACCAGAATACAGTATTAAAATCTTTTAAGAGGAATGTGACCTGCAATACCTTTCCTTTGTTCTAGCATAGCACCAACTGTTTTGATCATTATTAAATATAATTTTCTATCTTTTTTGATTCTCCTTATCTTGAATAGCCATAAATGAAAACATTCAAGGGGCTTAAATCAATAAGAATATTGTTAGTTAAAATGTACTTTAGTGTGTAAGTAAACATTGTGTTGGCCTTTTTGATCTCCTCATGTAATTTGTATCAAATATTTCCTTTTCTGTTTCTTATGCTACTACTTTTCTCAGGTCCAGTCTTTCTAGTTTACTGTATGTGTCTATTTTAAATTTAGACTACTTCTTTCTAAAAAGAAACATATCTAACACATCTGTCGGTTTTGTAACACTGTTGGTGGCTTAACGATGAAAAAAATAGGATTGTTAGTGCTTAAAAAGTCTAAAAACCTCAAAGGATTTCCATTCTTTTGTCCTTCCATCAAATTCACTCCTGTGCATTTCCCTTGTTAGGAAAGAGTTAACAACCTCTAGTCAGCAGCCTGTAATCAACAGGTTGCTTTAACAGAAAAATAATAAACCTAATCCATCTTTTAAAGTTTAGGAGTTTAGACTAAATGATGAAAAAATACTGATTAAAGCCCTCTTAAAAACAGAAGTGGGGCCAGTACTGAAATGCTTTGTGTTTTAGGAAAGAATCTTTCTCACTGCTGAGTGAAAGAACCATCACATTAAAAAAATGCTAACTTTAAAATTTCTGTCTCACAATCTAGGATTTCATTACATCTCTGTCTATATAAAATGATAACAAAACACTTGCTAACCTTTAGGTGGCCAATTCACAGGCAGGTGGAGAGGTTCAGGTCTCTCTGGAATAGCGTTGAAACGAAGCATCCTGTTTTCTTTTTTCAGTGTCTTTCTCTTCTCTTTTTTTTAAGCATTTGAAAATTGAAGGGTGGGTGGTGGGGTGTGTGCAAAGAGAGGAGGGGGTGAAGACAGCCCACGCTTGGTGTGGGAAGAGTTTTAATGGCCGATGCTGGTAATATGGTTTGCCTGCTACAGTGTCTGCACTACTGCAGCTCTGTGTGTGGGCGTAAAGAAATGACACGACTGGGTTTCAAACCATTACACTGAAGATTTGCAAACAGTTAAAAAAAAAAAAAACACAACCCGATCAGGCACGAATGAAAAATTATTACTTTTTTTTTCTTTTATCTTTTTCTAAGGTTTGTTTGTTGGGTTGGGTTGGGTTGGTTTGGTTTGGTTTTTTTAATTTAACTGATGTAATCCAGTCAAGTTTCTTCTTCAGTCTCTAAATCAAAAAAGGTAAATTTCTAGGAAGATATTTGATTTTACGCAGTGTGAACATTTTGTTATGTTTTTTGCTGCTATTTTTTAATTAACCTATAAGAGCCCATATTCCAAAAAGCATCCATTTTTCCACTGCAAAAGTCTTCACAGGACACCTGTATTTCTGCCTTTGAACATGCTAAATAGGTACGCAAACCTTGGTAGCACCAAGTAGCATGCTACCATCGTCACAGCAGCCACTCCACAACCAGCCAGGTAGGAAATCTCAGACCATGATATTCCCTTGAATATTCCACAAAACGCAGCCAAGGAAAAAAGGGCCATCCTGGCAGCCCATGTTTGTTCAGTAGTGTAGCGATGCATCAGGCTTACTGATCCAAATCGGATAGAAAACAGGCTTGAATGTTTGTTGTAACTACTGGATATAAAAGAGACTACTAATCCCAACCTCTAACAAAGAATCTGATAGAGGTCGTTAAACAATGAGTCGCACCACACCGAATGAAAAACAATCTTCAAGTCTATATCTATCTGGTAAAATTGTCGAAGAGATATCGCTGCTAATACGCAGAATTACGGGCTGACTTGGTATTAAGTGGGGTCTGTCTACTAGCCACAGTAGAAGCTTAAATTATTCTTTCATGTATCAACTAACAGCTGTGGTCAGCTCCAGGAAAATTTTGCCAGAGAAATGTCTGTGGTCTCAGCTGATACAGAAAAGTGCATGTTTAGAGGGAAAGAAATATGGCTCCCAGCAGGGTTGCATTCCTGCAGTCTGAGTGCAACATGATGTAGACTGCAAACTGAAATTGCTTAAATCATTCAGTAAAACTGGTGATTTTCCTAGCAATGTAAATTTTTGTGTGTAAAGGACTAAAAAAGACAGATTTTTTTACATTTTTTATCACTTTGTCTTTCTCTAAACTGTGAATTAATCTGTGTACTGTCTGCTCAATGAAGACGCTTTTTCCCAGTTAAACACTGTGCATTATTAATGAGTAGTATCATTTGAATCTTTTACTATAACTCGTATTTTTTAAAAACATACTAATTACAATTTTCTTGACCCAGTTTGAAAAGTGTAGTAACAAAATACATAGCCTGAAGCTGTAACTCTGAAAGGTACATGTTGCTCATCTTTGCCTCAGTATGTGATGGACAACTATGTATTGCGACTCTGTACTGGACTCATTTCCAAGTCACTGCAGCGTGGATCAGTTCTGCCATTGTTTTGGTCACTTTGCTGCAGGTAGAGTGTCTAAATGCACCTAATCCTCCTCTGAGGACTAATCACCATGAAGAATTGTTACATAATATTGCTATTGGTTATCACAAATAGCAATATTTCTTCTGTAGATGTGAACTCGTTAAGTTTGGATGTACAGGAATCGTGGGTGCCTATACAACTTTCATTTGACCAAAGGCACAGTTCCACCATGGTACATAACATGATTATTTTTTCCCCAAAGATCACAGCTCTGTATATTGACAGAATCTTTTAAAGCAAGTATTAAAAATCTGGGAAAAAAATGAGTACAAATAAATATTGACAGCAAGAGTAATTAAGGCATTCTAGTAAATTGGACAGCCAACTATTACCTTCATATCAATACTGCATAACAACTACTAAGATTCATATGGCATTCTTTCATATTTTGTCAAGACATCAAGAACCGCCACCCTAAAGAGGAGTGCGAGCTTCACATATTGGTCAGACCATACAAAAAAAAGTCCAAGAGAAAAGAACTTGAGGACAAAAATGTGCTTGAACAGCAAAAGGGAGAGACACAGCTTCATTAGAAGCAAACACAGGTCTACTTGCCAAAGAAAAGCCAGTACAAGAAAAAAAACTAAAACACGAGGCAAAAGTAATAGATCCCATAGGGAAAAGACTCAAGGGCTGCTGAGAAAATGCTAAGGCAATCACAAAAATGAAAAGGTTCAGCTGGTTGTGCATACAACCCAAGTGTTTCACTGAGAATTGAAATTCTTCTTTAAAGTGCTTGGGTTATTTTCACAAGCCAACAGCAGGGCTGTGCATGTAGACACTCACCCACAGGAAAAAGAAAAAAGAAAAAAAAAAGAAAAAAACCCCACTAGCCTCAAACCATCTTCCATTAAAATCCCACAGGCCTTTTTTCCAAACTTAGATTTAATGTGTTTTAGGTAAGGCTCTAAATGCTGGATCATCATAGAGGGTTGATTTGGGGTTTTATTTGGTTTGGGTTTTTTGAGTATTAGTTCAGCATGAGCAGGTCTGGTGAAGGATTGTTTTATGGATTAATTCACAAGGACAGCCTACAGCCCAAGAAAAAAACATAGACATCTGAGAGAAAAAGCAGATGCGTGAGCCTAGCTTTGTCTCTGAAGTACCAGGTGATAGGGCAGTAATGAAGAGAGCTCCAATTACTCCTCCTCGCTCAAGTCACTCTTTTGCTGACAGTTAAGAGGTTAAAAAGTGGAGGATGTTATGGTGCCTTTTCTACAAAATAGACGTTTCGCAGGAAGAATAGGAAGGGTATTTCCAGGTCTTTTTGATTGCTGGAGTAATGAGCCATAGTAATTTCAGGTATATCACATCATAAATACGAGTAATTACAATTATGATACACTTAAAAGCAAAGTAGCTTTCAAAGGAACAGTTCTTTCAACTCAAAAAGTCAGCAAGGTTAGCTGCCTTTCACACATGCATGAACTAGAGTATAGTAGTATAGTCATACTAATTTTTCCGTCTGTTTCTTATTTGTCATAGAAAACCAGATAACTTCAGAACATCTGACAGTATTCAGAAATGTTCTAAAAACCATCAGCTACACTAATGTAAACGTACTTCGCAGAAAATGAGGTTAGAATATGACAGCGTCATTGATCATTTGAACCAACTTTCAGATCAGTGTCGAAAACAGTAAAAGGAAGCATCAATAACTAGAACTGTAGAAACACAGCATTCCCATCACCATGGCCCAGACCAGTACCAGTCACACAGGTAAACTCGTGTTCCACACTATTCAGCCAACTCAACTATATATTTTTCATCTTCTCCATAAGCTTTTAGGTAGTTGTGTTTTTTCTGAACTTGTTGCCAAGGAAACCCTATATTCTTGTAGCTTGGTATCCAGCTCTTTATTGCTAGAGACACAAGAGTTTAGGATTTTGAACTGATTGACATACTTTCCTTCCCACCATGAAGGGATGCTCCTAATGCCATAAGCTGGATAGAGTTGAAGGAAGACCTTTTTCTGAAGATTGAGGTCTTCCAAAATGCCTATGGGAAATTTGCCAATTAACTCTTCTATTTATTAATTTTATTAAATTATGCTACATATCAATAATCCTATTATGCTGTATGCTATCCACTGAAAAATAGCCCTTTAATCTTACTGGTGTCCTCTTACTTACCTCTATCAAACTTCCCCTCTTATTTCGTTGTCTTTGGAAACTGCTGAGTTCCTCTGACAAAAATATTTTTGGATTGTGTCGGAGCTGCCAGCTAAATTTCAAGTGATAATAATTAAAGTTAAAGTTGTACGCTCCTTGTATCCCTTCCTGTGACATAATTTTGCCTAATATTTATACAGTTTTTCACTGGGAAAAGAGGTACTACATATATATATATGTGCACAGAATTTACGATGCACTTCAGGGAACAACTGCTCTTCAACACCTGGGTGTGAAATAGTAGTGTCCACTCTGCCCACGGTTAGCTTTCTGTAGAGCGCACTCGTCACATCCACGCTGCAAAGCATTACGTCAGTCTCAGGGCTGGCACCTACTGTTTATGTCTCACGCCTGTTCTCTCAACATGCTATATGCAACACTCATCTGCTCCATGCATGCCACAAAAGTGTGCCGGTTCTTATCACAGGCTTTAGCATGCCATTTTAGTTCTTACCCTCGTGAAGGTGATCAGTGAAACACATACAGAATCCCTCACGCTACTGGATAACTTCAATACAAAGAGGGGAAGTGGTCATATGAAAAGAGTACTTGTAGCTTCCTGGCAGAGTGAAGTATATTATTGCACTGGACATGTATTTCAGTTGTATGTCATGGTAAAAGGTATTTCTGTCATTCTCTCCTTTGGGTTTTATAGAGCTATGCTTTTATCTGTTGTCAAGGAAACACCAGGGGTTTTTTTCCCCCTTGCTCATTAATGTCTGCATTTTTGTTTCCATAGCTACAAAGGAACCTCAGTGTTTTAAAATAGCAGTAATTGGTTTACCACGACTTTTTGTAATTTATTGACACCATTAAAGGCTCCGATTTTCAAAAGCAGACAGCAAAACTGTATCAGCAGTTTTTCAGCTACTAACATTTGTTGTCTCCTTGTCCTGAAACACTGGGTATGTGCTAAGAAGAGTCTTCTGCATCCACTCACTGCACCCAGATTCAGACCCTGTACATGGTACTCTAACTTAAGTCGTTGAGTTCTTAACAGGAATGGACAATCTGTTGTGATTTTTAAGTGTGGTTTTCTGTCCATGCTAATAAGTTCTATGCAAAACTGTGGGTATTTAGCCTGTTTGTTCTTCTGTTACGAGTTCCTAAAGATTCCTTAAATAACCACAATGAAATGTGACAGTTAACTTTCAATTGGAAGTTTCCCTGACCATGTCTGTACTGAATGAACATCTATCTGGCACAAGCCGAATTTCCAAACATCTGTCCCCAAATGCCTTCATCTTGGCACAGAATATGAGCTGAAATTACTGAAAATAGTATGCTTTTTAGTTGTATTAGTTTTACTTTCCAATGGGCATCTGCAAAGAAGTGTAGAGGTTCTATTGTGAATCTGCTAGCTGTTAAGCGCAACATCTAACATATTCCCGATCCTTTGTAAATTTGATCCCAGAAGAATAATCTGGGAGGATCTTTAGAGCCCAAATATCTAGCACACTCTGGATACAGGCACATGGAAAGAGCACAAAGAATGGAGAGCACCAGTGTTGCTAAGAACTGGTATTACTTAGGAGGGGCATATCTCACATTTTCTGAAGGCAAAAACTGAAACTCCTAGAAAGGCTGATCTGTGTGTCTGTCTGTCTGTGTCTGTATACACACTCCCACCATGCTGAAATTGTTACCATGCAATCTTCTAACACTTCTAATTTATTTGTTACAATTTGTTTGCCTAACTGAAGTGTCTACAAAGCACCGTAAATGCATATTCTATACCCTCACTCTTCCTTTCCAGCATCTCCAGTACCTCCTGTGCTCAGGCCCAGCACAGCTTGTCCCATATCCCCTGTTTGTGAGGCATCCCCAGTTGTGGTTGCCTGGGCAAGCAGCAGATCAAACAGAAAGCAACTGAATTCACCCTATGGACTTCCTACCAGTGGTGGCACCGCGCTGGGTTTCTGCACTGTGCCTACGGAGTCCCAGGCAGTAGACATATAGCAGTCCCACAGTCTGACTTCATTAAAATCAGCCAACAGTTCAAAAAGTTGTAAAAGGAGGACAGACAGAATGAGTAGACAGCACCTATTTGTTTAGAAAAACAAGCTAAAGGGAGTCACCAACCTAAAAAGCTTACAATCTAGGTATAAGAAACAGGTGACAACGAGGGGGTAGACACAGATAAGTATAAACAAGGAAGTCCCTTTGATCTAAAATACTAGTTCCTGCTTTTCATAATGGATTTCTGTGCCTCCTTGAGGCTAAGACATTCTGTTACCATAGAAACAGTATTCTGTGTCACTGTGGACCTTACTGTAGATGTGTGCTGTTATGGAAACACTCAACAGCTGTCCTCACGTTATATATTGCAATTATTGTGTTCGTGAAGATCCATTACTAAACTGTTCTTTCCGGATTCATTTTAATAAAAACTAAGTCTCTGAAGTATTTAGCAATTTAATAAACACCTCAAGGCTGCTCCAAATTAAAAATACAGCATTAGAACTAAATGTATATTAAAATTACAGTGCCCTTTCAAAAATTACCTACCTTTCCAAATTTCTAGCATCTGCAGGGGTCTGGAGGAAAAGATGGTTTGACCACCCCAACAATTATTAGTAAAACTACTTCAGGAAAGCAGATTTTTAAGCCATGTGTTCTGTGCAAAGACTCCTTTGCACATGCTTCCTACATGCACACATGCATGGATATGAAAGAAAGAGCATAAGAAAGTGCAGTGAGAAAATGTGGCTTAGCTGGCTGAACTGGGACCTGAGAATTCTTAAATTTTGATCACAGAGAAACCATTCATTTGTCTTGGAAAAGCTATCTAAAACCAATCTTGAAAAAGATAAATGTGAGTTGGAAGCTCAACTCCCACTATATTTTCCCTGGGAATTGAGTCCTTAGCTGATCCTAGAGCCTTGAGAAAATCTCCTCAACATTTTCCAATTTGCAACATCTGAGATACTACTACTGACTTATTTCGCTAGAGTTCTGTGGGCATAAGTATGTCTTCATTTTCTTGAATAAAGCCATTGGAGAATCTGTGACACAATTACAAGCTGTTATTTGAAGTAGTGGTCATCCATGACTTAACTTGTCAGATGTAAATAGTTTTCTGGCTAATTATATTGATTATACTATTTAGTTACTGCATTTTAAGACTGTAAAGGCACATGTTCTATCTTTATCTTTTATCTCTTTACCTTTTTGTGTTAATCCTACCTCTTTATTCCTACACAAAATACTAGTTTTTATGGCTTGTAATGGGAACATTTCCTAACACTGAAAAACTGAAAAGATATCAAACAGAGACAGCATTTTAACATGTATAAAGAAACATCCAAACATAATGAATTCAGTGGTAAAATTCAAGTAGCCCTACTGAGCTTTAGGGAAGCTGAAAAACAAAAACTACTCAGAGACTTGTCAGTTTTGAAACCAGCTAATTCTCCCTTGTAAGGCTGGTGAAGCAACGATACTTCAGCAATATTCTTATCATAGTTTAAATGGAGTAATGTTTTTGTTATGTGCTTCTAATTTAGCCTTGAATTTGACCCCTTAGACACTTTTTCTTTCCTAAACCAAACTACTAAAGAATGTGTTCTTGAAATTGGCTTAAAGAACATTAAAATTAGTCCATCAAATCTCCACCCCCAAAAAGGGTTTCAAACTAGAACTCGCTCTGCTCTGGGCACAGACATCACTGTCGGCAGTCGAGAATGCAGTCCCAGAAATGAGGAGCTGTTGGGGCTGGCACAGCTCATAGGCCAATGCTATGGAAACTCACAGGAAAACTCTCAGTCGTGAGAAACTTGATGGCATTCTGCTTTCAGGATATGTAACGGGCCAGCTTCTGTCAACACACAAAATAAGTTTTTCCTTCAAAATATTGACAGCCTCTCTACTAGTAAGAAATAAATGTGCCAAAATCTGGAAATGTTTAA
Source organism: Phalacrocorax aristotelis (assembly GCF_949628215.1). Classification (NCBI taxonomy): domain Eukaryota; kingdom Metazoa; phylum Chordata; class Aves; order Suliformes; family Phalacrocoracidae; genus Phalacrocorax; species Phalacrocorax aristotelis. Next base: position 14,190,072 of record NC_134288.1, read on the forward strand.
GTAGATTAAAGTCAAGTGAAAAGGAATATCAGTTATTTCCAGGACAAGCAATTACAAGGTATTTTCACATTTTTCCCTTGGGAAATAAATACAGCAACAATAAAGTATTGGAAAAAAATAATCTTTTTCTTAACAGTTTCTTTAACTGTTTAGATTCTGCAAGCTTTGTTGTTTGGGATATGTGTTATAATTTATTTTGTTCTTATATTCACAACTGCCAAAGAGAAGAGTTTGTTATCCGGATCGCTACCTGTGAAAGATTCCATCTTTGCAGTGCTGGTATTCCCCGCTGGCTTAGCAAGTAGTTTCTATGAACTGTCAGAGTTCTCAGTGCTTTCTCGTATTATTTCTGAAAAGACAGAATAAATTGATGTACTCAAGTTAACTGACAAAGCTGACAGGTATAATCCCATTTTGTTCATCTTCCAAAAATTGTGAGTGTTTTAGCGAGGCTAAGAGTTGTTCTCCGTCTCGCCATTTATAGCCATGTTCTTCAGAAAACAGATTCTCTGATATTTATTTTTTAGTATTGCAGTTTTTGGAATGCATGCCCATGCTGCATTCCAAAATACAGTAGTTAAAAAACAGACGACATACCATACTCTCAATATAGGCCTTAAAAAAAGAGCCTACTAGTAGATGACATAGGAGTTACTTTTTGAAGAAAGTCTTTTCTAATTGAGCACAGAGGAGATTCAACATCTGAGTTTTGCCGAACTCCTAATTCTGCAGACATTTTTCCATGTTTTTGATCCTTATAATTATTCAAATAATCAGATGACTCAATAATTATTGAACTAAAAAGACTATTCAGCATCACTTTTCTAAAGAAGGGTCTTTCTTACAACTAGTTGTAGATAACTTTTGTTCAGAGCCGTTCAAATCCCTTGTAGGAGTGTTCATATCATTTTGGCAGTAATCCTCTCATTTTAAGTAGATCAGCAAGGATTAAGATATATATGACACACTGAGATACACATTTATAAGAGGAATAAACACTGATTTTCGAGTAACCAAATTAATAAGTTTTAATTGCTTCCTGCACTGGGTTGTCTCCAAGTTCTGTGTTCAGTAAAGCTTTGTGGAGTTTTTTTATTAATATCGTAGTTTTACTTAGAACCCGCCTTGCCTGCTGCTTTCATTGCTAATGCATCTGGCAGCATGAGTCCCTCTTCGAGTCCATATGCTCAGGGAAGTGTTCAGCTGTTCAGACAGTATTTGTTTTTTCTGTTCCTATGATACTCATACCACTGTACATTTGGGAGCCCCTTACTTAAAGGATACATAGTATGCATATCTTGATGAAAAAGAAAAGCTGCTGTAGCTCCTATACTCTTCATCTTACCTTTTTATAGACCTTGATTTCTAATAATTACTGATTTATGGTATTTAATGTATTTCAGAGAGCTGCTGTATGCTCAGAATTTGTCACCAGTAGAACGTGTATATAAAAACTACTCTTATTTCTGAGCATGAAGACCACACATTGACACTGACCGAGAAGGCCAAACTCCAATTTTGCCATCTTATTAGTCATGAATCTGCTGGAAAAACAATGCATATCCTATTGATTTAGTGCAGTAGAACTGATATAAATATTATTTATTTGTGTAGCAATTTGAAGTAGTTCTTAAATTACTCAAGTTTAGAGAAAAAAATAGAGGCAGCTACGAAGAAAGTGCTTTAATGTACACTATGCAAGAGCTAGATTTGAAAAATTACATTTTACATGGTTGTTTTGTGAGAAGACTACTCATTGTTAAAACTACTTTTTGCAAATATTTACTCCTTTTTAAAATATTTTTAATTTCATTTTGTGGCTTTTAACATTTTGGACTCTATGTGCATATAACTGAGAATGTGTATATATATCCTGAAGAGACGGATGGCATTAATCCAAGTTGGTTTCATCATACTATGGTAAGTTTGATGCTTTCTTAGTGCTTTTGAGTTTAACAATTTTTTCATTTATACATGTTGTTTATTCCTTTAATTATTGCCTTTCCTGAAACACTAAGTTGCAGACAGCTTAGTTTCAGAATCACATTAAGTGTAGGTAGTACAATGATGAAAAAGCTTTTGTTTCCCAAAGTAGTCTCTAGCTAATCATCACTAATTAAGCTGCACAAATTAATAACAGTAATAGGGGTGGGGGAAGGCCTAGAGGAGTCCGAGTTTCCATGCCTAAATTCCATATCTAAGAACTGTTGTGTGCACTGAAAACTTTCCATCCTTGGTACAGAGTAAGATGTAACAGTATGGAGAAGCACAGTGCCTGATTTTGCAGGTATACTACGTGCACAGGTAGGAGTTAAGGCTGGGATGACTTTAACCTGGTATTCTTTGCAAAGTGCAACACTTCAGGTACTGTTCTGTAAATGGATTTGTAACAACTCGTACATACTTGTAATACTAAATTCTTAGATCCTCTTTAAGTTGTTGCACAAATTTTACTCAAATTTTCTTATTCTGTATGTAGCAGGCTTGTACGAGCCTGTGAAATGTGTTTGGCTTTGGATCAGGAAAGTTCCAAAGAATGTAGTGGGGTTCTTTCATAGGATTATAAGTTTTCCCACATATTCCTTTCATTTTCTTTAAGTGCCATAACATCTCACAGTTAAGTACATAAAAACCCATCCATAGCCTGTAGTAAGTGTCAGATAGTGGTTACAGAACAGTGCAGATCCAGGCATTTTATCTAGCTGGACTCTGCCACTTAATTTTGATCACACCGTCTCATTGCCTTTGATTTTGATTTTTCCTAAATGGAAATCTATTATTTTTACATTAAGAAAGATTTTATGGAATCTGTTTCTTAGTTTAAAATGTTTCTTAGAGCATACCATGAAAGACAATACTTTTGTCCCAACTGTACATGAAGACTATCCTATGACTTTATTTGCCTGGAAGATACTTGCATTATGTTTCCATCTTAAACTCTCCTATTTGATTAGTATTTTTTAACTTTGTTTTTCTTTTATAGTTTGTCCCTTAGGTTTGATGAAATAAACTCGTGGAAACCCTCAGAAGACTACTTGGAAAATATACGTATTTTCGGTGAAGCTACAAACAGGAAACTACCACTGGCCTGATAAGATATCAAAACTTTTAAACTGTTGGAGTGTCTCATCCCCAGCAGGAGAAGGGCCATTTTCTGACTTTCAGGCTAGCAGTTTCTCTGTGGATTGTCAGTTCCAGCCAAACACCAGAACGTCTTCTCAGCTTGGAGTTGGGAATTCCTGCTGTCAAGCCCAACTGAGAAGGTTGGGACTGAGCCTTAAGTTGCTGCTACCGTTGAAGATCCAAGGACTGTAGACCCAGATGAGGTCTTGTGCTCTTGATTGCTGAGACTGGATCCTCCCCCTCCCAAAGAGGTGGCAGGTACAATCCCAGTACTAAAGACAGCATAAATAGACTTAAATCCAGGATCTACATGTTCTCTGGCCCACAAAACTTTGAACAGAAATTATTTAATAGCTTGCCTTCATAGCTTTGTGGTCAGCCACTGGCAGATGTAAGGTAGAGGTATCTCAGGACCATTCAACTTATAATTGATCTGGTAATTCTTTCTGGGATAGTTAAGATGTCAGCACTGATGACTAACTAGCCACTTTCATGCAGTACTTTGTGTATGAAGAATTCTCAGCTTTTATTTCCAGGTTGCGGTTTCTTTAAACCATGTCAAAAGGTAGCTGATTGAGTACAAGATTTCTGAAACAAAGAGCTTCATATAAATTCTGGATACAGGAGGAAGGTTTGCAGACCATGAGTGAATATATAACTCTATGTTTGTGATTTAACATGTCATATGTTATGACCACTACCCATCACCGCTGGTTCTTCAAGGTTTTACGCTAGGAAGTTGCATTCAGCAAATGTTTGTGTGTCTTTATAAGAAATGTCATCTTTAGAATTAAACAAGGATCAGATGTTGGGGACAGCATGATTACTTCCAAACAACACAAAATTACTGGCAATTTAGAAGTACTTTTAAAAATGTGGGTTTTTTCCCTTTAATCATGCTGTTACTGTGCTTGCTCATGAGTTGTGGGTGATAACATGTGATTATCATCTGCCTACTTGATCACATGCACATTTGTGATGCTTGCAAGAAAACACATTATCTGGCTGGTAACTGTCATATTATGCAGAGTTTAAGAGTCTGTTTCCCAGACAACAGAATAGTTATATTGCATCCATGAACTGTCGTGTATCTACACTTGAGTCGAACACCCGGTGGCAGCTGCTGAACCCACTAATGACACGGACGAGATGGAACTGTTTGTATAGCCATAATCAAACTCACTGAACTATGGAAGTTGAGGAAATTGCACAATTTAAAAAAAAAAAAAAAACAAAAGTCATAATTGGTGGTTCTAATGAGTCATATGGCATGTACCTCCTTACAGATTTTGAGTCGGCTTTTAAATTGGAGCCAAATCATCCACTGGCCAAAAGCCATTCAAGGGCCATGTACTACCTGTTTAAGACCTCTGCTGCAAAACATAAATACCTGTATAATATGGTATCTCATTTCGCTATGGCAATTTGAATATGTTAAAACAAAACACCACAGATAGCAGGTGGAAGACCTAGCCTTAAGAGTAGCCAGTACCCTAATGATGAGGCAATGGGATGGCCAGCTGTGTGTGATTGTGTCTACGTTTATATTTTACATTTTGTATGTTGTCAGGTGGGGAAGAAAGAAAAATAATTATTTGCATTCAAATTATACAAACAGTATTAGAGTCTAGTTGGTGTAATTATTTGCATTCAAATTATATAAGAAGTAGTAGAGCCTAGTTAGCGTAGACAGTGTTAGACAGTGTGTTTCACAACTGTGGTAGATCTGTCACATGCTTGATAAGGAAGGTATTTGGCCAGTTTTGCGCCTGAGGCAATAGCACTCTGAAGGTGTGCAGCTTTAAGCTTCCTTGGACATTTTATAGCAGAAGAATAAAATAAAAGGTATCTGAAGATCAAATATTTGTTCCAGGGCTAGTGCCAGATCATTCTATTAAATGCATATTTTTAATACACCCTGACTTAAAGTAAATGTTCTGAAGCAAAGATAACGTCTGGGGTTTATTTTTTCTTGGGGCAGAAGGGGCACTGGGGAGAGAAACTTGGTGGGGTTTGGGGTTTTTTTTCAAGGTGTGGGGGTTATTTGGGGAAGGGAGAGATGTGAAATGCTAGGTAACAAAACCACAATCTCTCCTTGATGTTCTTAGCTTCAATTAGCTAAAAATGTGGCATTGTCATCAATTAGCCGTTCATATACCACGCTATTTCACAGTCAGATGGCCACAGGTTTCCGAAGATCTTATCAAAATTTTTTCATTTTTTACTTGTTAAGAATTACTTCAGCTGTGAGTGGAACAGTAAAGGACTTCGCATATTGATCCTGTGACATTTGGTCAGAATATCTTGTAAATTTTCAAAGGGGTTCTCTGGGGTGTGTCATTCCCTTTGTGGGTAGTATGGGAGATCCAGGGTAGAATCTGATGGAAGATTCGTCATCTTCTGTACATCTCTTTCATGTACAGTTTCTGGCTACAGCTTTGCCTTTCAGAGCTTCTCCAAGAAAGGTCAATTCCATGGTCAAGATGCAGAGGCCATTCTCTCTTCAACTAAAGACTACTTTAAATCTTTTTGAAATATGCCTCACTTCCTGTTAAGAGCTCGCTAAATTACATTCTGTGAATGCTATCCCAGGCATACTTCACTATTTCCACAGTTAAAGTACCAAACACTCTTGACATTTAATGCACGTCTACAACAGTACACCATAGCAGAAGCTTGCCCTCTGGATTTTTCTCAGGTTTTTCTTTCTCAAAATCTGTCTGCCTTTACCTGAGACATTGTACATCCTTTATTTAAATCAGGTCCCTGAGAATTATGTAGCAGAATTGCATATGTGGTGACAAATACCTGCAAAGGAAGGAAAAGTTACTCCATCATAGGTGTGGCCTTCTGGAAATTGAAGTCTAAAAGACTGTTCTTGAGTATGTGAGGCATCACGCATAGGGAGTGGAAGATGTAGACAATACAGGTAATCCAACATATTCCACTGATTGTGAGTGGTGTTTGTTCTAGCTTAAGACAGTCCTTTGGTGCACGAATCAGGCGCTTATGAATTGAAAAAAAAAAAAGGCAAGTTTTTAAAAAAACAAATATTAAACAGTGCATTCAAGTTGACTGCTTCAGAAGTCTTGTTAAAAAAGTGTAACCTTGGTAGCACCAGCTCTTTTTTGACTGGATAGGGAAGATTCAGATATCTGTTCAGGCGAAGAGGCAAAATAGGTTTGCCTGCTTTTTAGCAATGGGTGAGGTCAGACTCCTACTAAACAAAGCTGAATATGGTTCCAGCTTTGTGATTACAAAGAACAAAAAGATCGTACGACAGCAAGAAAATAGCTGCATTTTTCAGCTATTATTACAAACCTAATCAATAAGATGCTTTGAATGATTTTTAGCATGGATAATGTAAGACCATTGATGCTACTCATTCACTGAAATAATTTCAACTTTCTGCCTCATTAGATTTTCAAATGGCTTTTTGAAGTACTGCTGTGTTATCAGTTATTCAAAAGTTCCCTCTTCCTAGTAGCTACATACTTACCATATACACTTGTAAAGCTACATTTTAAACTATTTGTTAAAAATTATCCAGCTGTAGAAATGTAGTCTATATTCCTATATTACAGGAATTTATTATATATTGGTCATAGCAGGTTCTTGACACCTAAATTTGCATGAATAAATATTTGCGAGTTCATTAAATGTAATTTTCACCCCTTCTAGGTTTCCTGATGCAAACTTACTGGCATAGACAGCAAAGCCCTGTGACTCTGCACCTCTGTGTAGATAGTGAGCAGAGCAAATGTGTTAGTGTGTAAAAACTGAGCAAAGGAAGCATGCATGACTTTTAAACCTAGCCTTTTCTGTAGGGCAGGGACCTATCCAAAACACAGCCAATCATTGCAGGTAATAAAAGGTTGCCAGAGAGATCTGCAGCCCTGTGAGAGAAGGTCTTGCTGACGTTCTGTTCATTTGCTGTCACTGTTACAGAGGGATTCACTGACTCTCAGCAAAACATGACCAAACCATACTCACTGTAACTGTCCAGTGTTGAAGTCATTTATGCAACCTGGTAGATAACGTTGAGGAGTTAGTAATTTGACTGCTTTACTGAGTAAGTGGAAACACCAGTAAGGAGACCTCCTTCCCACAAACAAATCTCAGATGGCTTTCAAAAGATCGCATGTTATTTTAGAGCTTATAAATAATTTTGGGAGCCAGACTTTTATAAATGCATCTGAGAAGGAAACGAGCATAATTTTGAAACAGGAAATAGATTTGCAATAGTATTGTTAAGAAATTACATCCCCTTTTTTTTTTAGCTCCCTGTATCACCACGCTACAGAACAGCAGCACTTTCAGACTATGGCCTTTGTACAACAGTTTTGCATGTATACACATATATGAAAGATTTAAGCGGTAGAAAAATAATATACATTAGGAAACTCCAGGAAGAACCCTTTTATGCAATCAATATCAGGAAATAAATTCTGAATCTGCATATATATACCTGTGGAAAAGAGTTAGTACCTTATCCTTTTTAGTCACAAGGAAGAAAGTATACCTCCCCTTTTTATGAAGTAGGAAAAATAATATGGCAGCTGAGAACGAATAATTCTCATTATACATTCTGCCTTTTGTGTCATCTTTTTTCCCCCAAAAGACAAGAGAAGCTGCCTGAGACAAACTATTACGTTGTGGTTTGCACTCACTGCACTTCATTTCTGCAATAAGCCATGTACATGAGCAACAGCACATAGACTCAAATTGTACAAGTCTGGGTTTGATACTGCCCAGTGAGCAACTGACTCCTCTGTCCTTTGATTCCATGCCCATAGGTTTACATTTGATTTAAATTCATGGCATTAAAAAAATGGTTTGGAAACTTTCCAGCCAGGCAACCAGATGTTCTGAATCTTTAGAGTCTCCCAGGATTCCTGCAGCCTATATTTCACTTGTCCTTGTGATGAACGTCGTAGATGCTAAAAGATTGTTATTTATTCACGTTACCTGAAAACTTCTGGGTTTTTTCAGTCCTTTGGGGATGGCACTGGCAGAAGCAATGGATTTCTGGAGGTACATGTTTAGTATTCATTGTAGGTTACCTATATCAGAGATCAGCTTGCCAATTACAGTCCCCTATATCCTTTCACCAGCAGAAGATGAGTACAGATCATCAGCACGTTGAAGGGGTAGCACTTTCCTGTAGTGTAAAATACTATGGTGCATATGTGCAGGGCTACTTTCAGAAATGATGTAATCTGGTCTAAGATCATGCTGTTGTTAAAAGGACCGTTTGTGGCCACGTATTCCTGTCCCCTCCATTTTTCTGCTGCTGCAGTCATGCAGCTGAGCAGCCAGTAATATCAGAAAACTGGTCCTGCGGTCAGTCAGGTCTTTTTTGTAGGTTTAAGTTTCTGCCAAATTAACCAGGCTTAACTAGAGGATGTAAAACGGACTCTTTTTTTTATTATTTGGGGATGTCTCATTGCTTTTATGTTGAGTTTTCATTAATACTTTTGAAGTGCTGAAAAAAGGGGCCTGAATGTGTATTTCCGATTTATTTCCAGCAAGCAATTTCTGTTTAGATCAAATTTTAACATGGAAGCAGGGGAACAATTTATTTCTGCAGAAAAATATGCTCTGGATGTAGGGGTGGGCAGACCCTTGAGAGTGGTTGCTGCTGGGACGCAGGGTCAGAGTGGGGATCTTGTCCTCCTCCATTTGGCAGTGCTTAGAGACGTGGGTACTTTGAGGTGAGTTCCGTTGCGAGACTGTAAGAACGTCCTTTCCCTCCGATGGAGTCACAGGCAACAGCTCTGCACGTGGAGAACCTCGTGGAAATCGAGCCCCCTCTTGTGGTTTTTTCCACGCAGAAGGCATGGATCGATTCAACTTAATTTCTGAATAAAAATACAGGTATCTGCAGCTTTTCTCTGAAAGTTGATACTGTTACTGCTATTTCCTCTCTTCTTAGGGGATGACAGGTATTAGTCTCAGGCTAGAAAATGATAATCTGTAATAATTTTTATTTGCATTTTATACGCAACTTGATAGCCATTTTCACCAGAACATGGGGGATTAGGGGAAAGGGCTATTTCTATAATCTGATTTTTCTTCAGATTGAGGGAGGAAGAGCCCTAAATACTAAAGGATAAAATAAAAATACTCTCCTGGTTGAATGATAAAGTTTAGAAACAAATACAGGCATCTGGTTGTCTTACAGTGATCTGCATTTTATTTTGGGTTGAACCAAATTGCATTATACTAACAAATACCGAGTCAGTGTTTGTTAGCGGATGAAGAACAAATGCACTGAACTTAGAAAACTGTTGAATGTCTGGCTAAAACCAAGCCATGATTCCAGTAGGCGCTCTGGGAGTTACACAGCATTGGCTTGGTCAGCCCTCACCACTTGTTCTTGCAACCTCCCTGCCTCCTCTGCAATACTGGCATGGCCTTTCTGTGCTTTTCTTCAGTTCCATTTATGGTTCACAGTGCAGAACACAGAAATCCAGCTGCCTTGTTTCTTTACAGCGCCCATTCTGGCCATATGAACAGCTGTTCCGGTGCAACGTGAGTAGCAGCTCAAGAATGGGAGTAACTGACCTCCGACGGCATCTGTTCCAGCAACCTTAAACAGCTTTGACAAAAGTTGAGAAATCAGTTGTATAGAGTGTAGTCTGACAGTGCAACTGCCTTGGTTGAGGCAGGTAGCTTTAAGATAGTGTAGAGCTCAGCGGTCTTAAATGCTGTTTGCTGCATTCCTGTCCCTTCCCTCTGCCCGGGGTCAAACAATGAGTCCAGACCTCAGCTGTGACAAGGAATTTGGGACTACATCAGTTATGAAGAAGGAAGGTGAAAGGTTTTGGAGTGGGAAGCCAGCTTGCTGAAGCAGCGGGAAGCAGCTGTTAGGACTCAACATCAGCAGTGGAACAGCTAATGCCATTCAGAGGAGAAAAAAATGCTAAATAATGCTAGCTATTTTGATACAACTACATTTTCAGTGTTGAAGAGGAAATATTTTTATTCTATCTATGTTTCTCTGAAGAGAGAAGAGATGCACTGAAGCACGTGAATGCTAATCCATGATATAGTTTAAGCTCTGTCCTGACCTAGTAAATGTATCATCATGTAAACTCATTTGCAAGTAACAGTGTTTTCAGGATGTGATACATTGTGAGTGGTGGCATTTCTCCATTAGTGTCTACTTTCGATACTAATCAGAAATCTGGAAGGACCACAGTTAGTTGAACAAAATGCCTATTAAAGTATGAGCAAAACCCAGAGCTGGTACTATCCTACACTGAGATATCGCTGTGCTTTCTTTCTGAAAAGAAGGGTATTTGCTTATTAAAAGTACAATTTGAGGTGACCTTCTCATACAGAGATATGTATAATGACTTGCAAGGCATTAAAGAATTGATTCTGGAAGTACTGAAGAGAGAGCTTTGCTATCCAACAAAGCTCCTTTAAGAAGTACATACAGGAAAATACAGCCAAGCACTAACAACCTCATATACCAAATTGAGCGCTGACGGTAAGAGAGTGTTTATAGATGGGGTAGCCATTAATAATTGTGTAATGAAAGTCATTGAAGAGGTATGTCTGGGAAAGAAAACATTGATAATGTCAGTTTTCCGCCAGTACAACTGCCAGACTGACAAAGGGAGTGGGAACTTGTTTTTCCAGCTCAAGAAAAGCATGAGACCTTTGAATGGTTTTCATTAATGCTGAATGCGAACACCAACATTTCACACACATCAAAACTTGTAACTTCAGATCAAAGAACTGGTGCAGTATTATTGTAGTGTTACTTGTATTTCAGAATATGGCAGAGGAAGGAAATACACTATCAAATACATTTTTCTGAAGTGTATGAAATAGTAAACTTGCCTCAGTTGTAATTTGAAAGCTGTGAAGTGCTGCGATACACGACGTGGGGTAAGCAACCAGAGCTCATACCCTGCCTATTGCAAGGAAGTGCAGCAGTTAAATGTGGAACCTTCCCCACTTACTCTTCGCCATTCCAGGCATCCGCAACCTTTCCGCAGTAAAATTTGGTTGTGGCGATCAACTACGAATGCCACTTCTGACCTGCACTCGTTCCATTCAGAACTGCAGCTTGAATCACTGCCATTGTGACCAAACCCTTTTCAGTTCAGAATTTGTTGATGTTTTGTACTGTAGAGCGGCCAGGCTGATCTCTGGGATTAGGGCTTTGAACCAGGGTGGTGTTTGCTTTTCTAAGTGTGACATGATACCTCTATTTTTTTCTTTCAGAAAGCTAAAACCGCAACTGTCTAAGCCTAAGAGGGTTTGACAATCTGAGGGGTTGGTAGCCATTACGGAGTGCAGGAATTATCTGCGCCTAATGCTGGAGATAAAGTGACTTCAGGTTTGTAAGCAATTTCCTGACATTTATGCGTTTCAGTCAAAACAGTGGATATTTTAGGAGGCTGCTTAAAGGGGACAACTCACACTGCCCTGCTGGCAAACATGGGTCTGAAAATACAAAATCGTGATGTCTTGTTCTGCAAATAAATTCACTGGAAGCGCCGAGAGATTCCATACACAATTCCGAGATCAATTTCAAGTCTGCCAAGGAGGCTGTTCTGCCAAAATCCATATGAAGCACATAAACACAAGGCGCATTTTATGCATTAGTTGCATTCAGAAGAGTCATAAGCAAACAGCCCCTTAAAGATATGTATGACCTAAGTAATCTCACCGTGGGTTTCCACAGATTTTTATATTCATTTGTAGATGTCCATTATGGTCCTTAATGATCATCTTGGTAGTACCTGGGAATGGACAGACTTAACTGAAAGAATGTTTTCTTTGATTTCAGTTCTTAGACAGATACTGTCAACATATAGAGGAAAAGATATTGAATTTCATAGTATTAAATTCTTGGTCATAAAAATGGACACAATATTCTCAAGGTGCAGCATCACCAGTGTAAACAATTCTAATGTTTGGGATGCACTTTTTCCTCTGCAGCTACAAATGAGCATTTTATTTTCCTGAAGTGCGGCTTTATTATTTATGGTTTTACTATTCCTTTAAAAGCCAGGTTTACAAGTAGTTCAGCCCTTAATATCATTCAAATACAGAACCTTGCTTGAACAAAACTGTTAAAAAATCCTGAAGTTTGTATGAGCTGTTGAGATCTAGCTCCTAATCTGCACTGAATGTCAGCACGCTTCCTTCCTGGAGACGTAATTTTGCTTTGCTTCCAGCAGCTAACTCTTCTTTTATAGAAGAAACTGCTGAGAGGCTCCAGATGGCCTAATGGATAGGAGATGGGTGTCTGCTGAATTGCCACTGTCTATTTAAGGGTCACCATCTTCCACAACTATGTATTGCGTTCCAAGACACTTGCAAAATGCTTAGCATCTTTAACATCCTTTGCAAAATTCCCCAGTTGGAAAAATCACTCAGTTGGGTATTTAGGCTACCAGGGATTTAGAACTGACTTGCGACCTTCCAGAAATACATGCGTACACCTGCATGCACAGGAACATTCACTGAATCCGAGTCCTTCCACAGACCGACTAGGATTCCTGGCACTGCAGAGATGCCAGAAACGTCACTGTGTGAAGGAACCTGTTTCTGGGAAGTTTCCCTCTCAACCTTTTTCCAGCTCTGTGTCAAGGATGAATAAACAGCTCAGGACAGTTAGCTGAAACCATTCCATTCTGGAACGGCCTGCCTGTTCCAGAAGATGCTTCTTAACACGGAAAAAAGTGGCTGTTTTGTAACTGCTGGTTATAAAATAACTCCCAGGCAGCGTTACTTACAAAACAAGTTGGCTGAGGAGAGCAGTGAGCTGGGCTGGGTGGGGCGCTGGTATGACTGCTCATCCACCAGCTAAATAACATTCACACGTGTCCTGCCCTTCAGCCCAGCACATGCCCCTCACACCAGGGAGACTCGGAGGACCCCGGCGCCCTCTGCTGACCGACGGCCCCGAAAACAGCCAACGCCGTGACGTCGGACCGTCGGCCAGGCGTAACGCTGACGTTTTACGCACGGCGGTAGGAGAAGGGCTCCTGCAGGCCTGAGTTAGTCTAAAACGCGTACTAACGCCAAGCGTTCCTGACCAAGCCTTACGGAAGCTGACCGGTCATACCTATGGAATGGGCGCCCTATAACGCACTTGCGCAACTTGAAAATTTTTCAAATGTTAACAATGCTTCGTTGGCGGAAGCTCCTCAGTTGGACTCGTACCCGCACCTCGGCTCACGGGGCGGGGGGAGGCAACCACTCGAGAAACGTGACAGCTGTTCCTGTAACGTCACCCTCACACGTCACGGTTGGTGAGACAAGGAGAGTGCCTCCACCCGGGCCGGCCGCCGCGGCGCGCAGGCGCAGTGAGTGCGGCCGGGCCATCAGGCAGGCGCGTGCCACCCGCCCCCCCCCCGCGCTGCTCGTGCTCGGCGGCCGGCAAGCCTCTGCGTGACTTTCACGCGCTACGTGACCTCCTGACGTCAGGGCGGCGCGGCGCGGCGATTGGAGGACAGCGTTCCGCGCCCCGCGGCAGGGCTGCGGCCGGCTCCTCGCTGCGCAGGCGCGGCGGCTGCCGGCGGCGGTGACTGGGGCCCGCCGGTCCCGCGGCGGGGTGGCGGCGGCGGTGGCGGTGGCGCTCTTGTCGCCATCCCGTCCCAGCCCCGCTGCCATCATGAAGATCTGGACCTCGGAGCACGTTTTCGAGTAAGCGCGGGGCGGGAGCGGCGTGAGGGGGGAAGCGGGGCTGCGCGGGGAGGGGAGGGGAGAGCGGCCGTCCCTCCGGCGGGCCGCGGGGCGCTCCCCGCTCCCAGACCATCAGCCCTGTCCCGCAGCCCGGCCTGGCCGCTGCCGCTCGCCCGCCGCCGGTGACCTTCCCCCCGCACACGCCCTTGCCGCCCGCGGGTGTCTCGCCCGCTGCCGGGCGGGCGGTGTGCGGGGCGCCGGCCGGGGGTTGCCGCGGAGGGGCGGGCGGTCAGGCCGCAGGAGCCCCTCACAGAGCGTTGCGGGGTGCTCGGGCCCGGCTGCGCTGGCGGCCGCCTCAGCGAGGGGCCCCGTGGTGCTGTCCTCGCCCTCCAGCTGCAGGGCTGGCCAGAGCCTTGTGAGCCGCTTCACCCTGTGGGCTCGGGTGCGCCAGAACACCCGCGCTGGGAAATAATCCGAAGGAAGTATTTGTTAGGGGAAAGTAACAGCTTAATAAATTACACTGGTGTTACCGAAACCTGAAACAAATTGCAGTCTTTCAGCATTATGTCACAGGGAGAACGTTCTTATCCAATTATAATTCAGAAGGGAGTTAATCAGGGCTGCTGAGTTCATCAGCTGTAGCTTATGTTTAACCTACGTGTACCACTGTCCCACCCACGAAATAGATGTTTCTCTCTAGGGAAGGATGTTTGCACAGTTGAGAACTGGAAATTGAACCGCTTTAAAAATTTATATTGATTGACGCCTTGTGTTCAGTTTTAATAGAAATCCTATTAAAAACCAAAGGTGTACAACTTAAAACTGGCTGGATGGCTGAGCCCAGGGATTTGTGGTGAATGGAGTTAAATCCAGCTGGCAGCCGGTCATGAGTGGGGTTCCCCAGGGCTCAGCACTGGGGCTAGTTCTGTTTAATATCTTTATCAGTGATGTGGATGAGGGGATCAAGTGCACCCTCAGTCAGTTTGCAGATGACACCAAGCTGGGCAGGAGCGTTGATCTGCTCGAGAGCAGGAAGGCTCTGCAGAGGGACCTGGACAGGCTGGATGGATGAGACAAGGCCAGTTGTATGAGGTTTGACAAGGCCAAGCGCCGGGCCCTGCCCTTGGGTCACACCAACCCCAGGCAACGCTCCAGGCCTGGGGCAGAGGGGCTGGGAAGTGCCCGGCGGAGAAGGCCGTGGGGGTGCTGGCTGACAGCCGGCTGGGCATGAGCCAGCAGTGCCCAGGTGGCCATGGAGGCCACCAGCCCCCGGGCTTGTGTCAGCCCTGGTGTGGCCAGCAGGAGCCGGGCAGGGATGGTGCCCCTGTACTCGGCCCTGGGGAGGCCCCACCTCAAATGCTGGGCTCAGGTTTGGGCCCCTTGGGACAAGAAGGCCCTTGAGGGGCTGGAGTGTGTCCAGAGAAGGGCAGCGGAGCTTGGGAAGGGTCTGGAGCACAAGTGTGCTGGGGAGCGGCTGAGGGAGCTTGGGGGTTTAGCCTGGAGAAGAGGAGGCTGAGGGGAGACCTTACAACTCTCTACCTGAAAGGAGGCTCTAGTAAGGTGGGGGTTGGTCTCTTCTCCCAAGTACTAAGTGATGGGATGAGAAGAAATGGCCACAAGCTGTATCAGGGCAGGTTTAGATTGGATATTAGGAAAAAATGTCTTCACTGACAGAGTGGTCAGACATTGGCACAGGCTGCCCAGAGAGGTGGGGGAGTCACCATCCCTGGGGGTGTTCAGAAAACATGTAGACGTGGCACTTGGGGATATGATTTAGGAGGCCTGGAGGTGTTGCGCTGGCAGTTAGACCTGATGATCTTAGAGGTCTTTTCCAACCTTAATGATTCTATGATTCTATTCTATGATTCTATTAACTTTGTTGCTCGATTCTTTCTTGGCAGTCACCCCTGGGAAACGGTAACGACAGCTGCCATGCAGAAGTACCCAAATCCCATGAACCCCAGCGTGGTTGGCGTCGACGTCCTGGACAGACACGTAGACCCTAGTGGGAAGTTGCACAGCCACAGGCTCCTCAGTACAGAGTGGGGAATACCCTCCATTGTGAAATCTGTATGTATTGCAGTGCAGAGCTTGAAAAGGTTGCTGGAGGGAGGGGAAGTGGTTGTAATAAACGTGAATTATTTCATAACTTTAATGGTTGAAAGATATAAGCATTTTTATATCAGTTCAGCTCAACAGCCGCACACGTAGTGACTAACCGCTAGTCAAAAACTGCATAGATCTTGGATTGCTTCCACCTTAAAACTGAGATGTACCTCAACTGAATAAGTTTTATTTTAAGCTAAACCCGAATCCTGTTGACTCAGCGTCCTTTCAATACGATAACCACTACTTCTGCATCTATAGGCACTACAAAAATTGCAGTTGTTTAGCATAATTAATTCTGTATATGTTTGCCTGTCTTCTAGCTCATTGGGACCTGCAGAACAAAGACATATGTTCAGGAACACTCTGTTGTTGACCCAGTGAAAAAAACGATGGAGCTTAAATCCAGTAATGTAAGTAGCTGTGTTTATGCAATTGAAATAGATGACAGGTTATAATGATGCCTTGCAAATTTGAAAAGGAAAATAATCTCAAAAATTACTTGGAAATTGCATTAGAACAGTACAAGTTATAGGTTTAAGTAAAGTGTTTATAGTTGCCCGGTTCTGTTTTTCAGAAGCTACTAGTTTTTTGAAACTTGTCAGGACCAAAGTATCTGAACATACCAATGAGCAGGATAGCGGTGGCTTGGGGGGCGGGAGGGGGTGCAGGTGTTAATAAAAAACAGCCATTTAGTGTCCATTGTCATAACTTCCTAGTCATGTAACATTTTGCTCCTTGTACTCCTCCATCTGTCCGATTCCATTGTTGAAATGTTCTTAGAAATGTGGTCGTTTATATTGGTAAATGATCCAAAAACTTAAGGAAGAGAACTAGATCAGCAAATGCTGAACCCAGAGATTTCTTGATCTTGTTCTACAACCCTAATACTTGCAGGAAAAGTGTAATGTTTGAATCGGATGAAAGCGTTAGTTTTGAATCTGCAGTTTTATTTGCTACATTCCTTTAATATTTTCATCACAGGGTAATCTTGTCTTATATTCTACAGATTTCTTTTACAAACCTAGTGTCAGTAGATGAGAGGCTTGTCTATAAACCGCACCCTTACGAGCCAGACAAGTAAGTACCTCTTTGTTCTGAGATTGCTGTGAAGTACTGCTTTGAGAATTCCCATGGTTTCCCCTGAACAGAAGATGAGATTTACATCACCTTTGTTATGGTAGCTTGTCTAAAGAATTAAATGGACTGTCGTTTTCTGTAGTGACGCTGCTTCTGCAGAGCACTGCTGGGAAACGTACTGTCGTGCTGTGATGGAATCCAGTTCAGATCAGCTTATCTGTGACTGAGTTTGTGTACATCTTCAGTTACCAGCTCCTTATTTCCAATCTCTTCATCAGCTTGAGCTCAGAACCTGCACTGGAGGCTTGTTTATCTGCCTTTAGTCTAGAATTTTGAAGGTCTGGGTTTTGGTGTTTGGGGATTTTTTTTTAAGGCAACTTTAGAGTTTGCTGAGTCTGTACTCCTGGAACTAGTGATAGTTCTGGAGGATCTTTTTGCTCTTCTTGTATTGTGAGTCAGAAATGTTAAATCCCTGTTGTTGAAGGGGATGTCTTAATGCTATTTTCCCAGTATACCTTCACTCCAGGTCTGCTGTTCCCACTCTTAACTTGCCACTGCTAAAGATGGAAATAGTTGACCAAGTTGAACACTTGGATTTAGCTGGGACTCGTGGTGTTTGTTTTACAAGTAGAAGCATCAAGCAGTTAAGCACTGTGGAAGTGGGCTGTGTTTATGGGGCAAGAAGTTCTGTGTTACGCAGTGAGGCTGATGAGGGAATATACTTGTTGGGGAGGAACGAGTTTCTTACAGCAATGCATTCTTTTTTAAACTACTTGGAATAACTCTGTTTCCTGCTTTCTGTTTCAGAACCGTTTTGACACAAGAAGCAATAATATCTGTAAAAGGTGTCAGTCTCAGCAGTTACCTAGAAGGGCTAATGGCAAACACAATTTCCTCCAATGCCAATAAAGTAAGTATGACCCTTGTGGGAAGTGTGTGACCACTGACTAAATGACAAAGGGAATAAAAATCTCTATTTTACTTCTTGGCTTCATCAACAATCTTAGGAAGGGTCCGCGTAGTTCTACTGCCTTAACTGTAGAGGCTGAAGGCTCAGCTTGCTGAACTTCCTCTTTGTTTTCCTCTTGTGAATGGAGATAAATTATTACTGGCAAAGCTCTCTGAATTCTCACTGGGAAAACATCTCCACTCACTTAACAGTCTGGCGCTGTCAGTCTTTTGCTGCCTTCTTGATGCAGTCTTAGTTTTTGCTATTGAAAAGAGATATACTTCTAGACAGATCTGAAGTAGTAACGTGGGAGTAATGAAGTGGTGTTTTAGTTGAGAATGTGTCCTCTGGGAATCCAAAATTGTCTTGAGTTCAGCCTCAAGAATGATAAAACAATGTGGATAAAAAGTCTTTTGTGGCTCATAATGCAAGCACTGCTGACATAAGGAATTTTTTCATGAGATGTAAGGCAGTACTCTGGTTATTGACGTGAGAAATATTGGAGGGGCATGTATTGCTATACCTTTTCTTCCTTTTTCAGCTGTTGTGTCTTTAGTCATTTTCAGTAAGGCAGGGCTTAATCTATTTACTTGTTTGCTATGATTTATATGCTGATAAACTTTCCCTTAACTGTAGGGCCGTGAAGCATTGGAATGGGTAATTAATAGACTGAACGCTGAAATTGAAGAGCTCACAGCTTCAGCAAGAGGAACCATGAGGAATTCAATGGCAGCAGCAGCATTTGTAGAGAAATGATAGTAAATATACCCGTCTTACTAATGAGGTTTAACAATCCAAAGCTCCTCTCCAAACCTAAACATGTGTATCCTTTGTTATTTAAAGGCATACCTGCGTACTAGGCACGTTTCAAATTTAATTTGGAGAAAAGCTGATTTCTTACTAATGAGGCTGATGCGCAAAGCCTAGTTAATATATTGGTTCAGCTGGACCGAATTTCGGTTACAGATGAAGAAATAATTTTTGAGTATAGTTCCTGTATTTACATGAACACTAACTTATAATGTTTTCAGATATGAAATAGCCTCATTTAGCGATGAGGCTGCATATGGTGGAGGAGAGTGGCATGTTAGGTTAACTTCTGTGGAATTTTTACTTTTGTGTGACTTATGGACTACCTCCTTTGGGACCAAGCCCAAAATGAAGCAGAATGGTTTGTTCTGTTTGTCAATTTTTGATAGTTGCGTGATACAACTTGGTTTAATAGAACATTTATTACTTGACGCTTGAAACACAAAAGAATGTACAAAATATTTTCTTATAAGCTTTTCAACTTGTTTGGCTGAACTAATGTGGTACTCAAACTGTTTTTCAGTCAATATAGGGAAAACATACAGTGTCTCTTACCTACTAAGACCTAAATTCTGTTCCTAAATGCGACATTAGTGAGCTGGGTGTGCAGTAACTTAAAATTTTGTCTTAAACTTCTAGAATAAGATCTCCATGTCTAAAAGCCCATTAAGTAAAGGGGTACAATAAGCACAGAGCCTCAAAATCTTGCAAGCTGCTCGAGCATTGAAGAATGGTAGGTGTTCACTTCAAAATTTCAAAGCAGCGCTTAAAGGACTAAAAAAACCTTTGTGAAGTTGGCTAAAGAGATACGTAACCCTAAGAGGAAGTGATATTAAAGAATGCTGATGGTACACTCATTAACTTGATTGTGCTCCAAAAATAACCCATTACATCACCTGAATATTGTGTTGTCCTTTAATTTAAACATGGTGTTCTACGTTCCAGAAGGTCCTTTACCTCTTGAACTAATTTGCTCACGACACAAGGTTCTTAATTTTAAAACCTTGAGCATAAAAAGTTTTCTACAGTTTGTGTTTGTTTCTTGGTACTCGCTGTAGATTCCTGGTACTGTCATCAGTCATGAGCTGTGGGAACTTAACGGTCGGACCTTGACATCCTTCCTCCCGTCCTCCACCAGCCTGCTGGTGGCCCTGGTGACTCCAGCAGAGGCTGGCTGTCCCATGAGGCTCCTTCCGTGTGAAGGAAAAATGGAAGGACACAGCCCTGAATTAGCTGATGCTGTGTTTTGTGCCACAGGCTCTTCCTGGAATTTCGATTCTGAGCTTACAAGTAATTTCAAGACCCTCTCTTAGCCTTCAAGAACTGTAATGTCACCTGCTCCGGCACATTTTCCGTTGCATGCCATTTCTGTTATATCAGAATTGCCTGTTGGGTAGTGTCTGCTATGTAGAGAATCAGAGCTTATTTTCAGTGGTAACCACATGGGAACACAATCTTCTGTAAGATTTGTGTAGGGGGAAAAAACAAGTATATCTATAACTTCTAAAAATGTAACTATTCTAACTATTTTTCTAAAAATAAATGGTTTGAGACTACCTTAATAAACTGACATCACTGAGGTTTGTCATGCTTTTACAGGTTATTACAACTGAAACAGCATTTCAATTTTAAGTGTATGTGAAACTTCTGCAAAACTTCACCATCATTTCTGATAAAAATGCAATGCTTGAAACTGACTTTAAATGTTTGTTTAGCCATTAGCATCACTTGGCATCTTAGAGTCAATTTTTTTTCTTTTCCTGATTTATCTGCACTAAGGCCTGTATAGTACGAACTCACAGTTTGCCCTTGCACTGAAAAAAGTTTAATTTTTGCAAGCATTTGACAACTTCTTGAAAGATCATTACTTTCTTTGTTCTATTTTATTTATATGCCTGCATTCTCACATTCTGTCAGGGAGTATGGCTTTCTGTATGTTGTGCTTTTTAAATAAAATTTTATCTGAGTTCTGGCTAGTTCCTGAAACTCTTTGATCTCTTTGGATCACTGCTAGGCGAGTAACCTAAAATGAAGAGAGTGAAAGTGAAGAAAGACTCTGGAGTTAATAGCTCCTTTTACTGAAATGCATATCCTGAAATGCACGTTTGCAGCTGCTGTGGTCTTTCTTGTTTCTTAGTAAATGCTTTTCTGCAAATCTGACGCATTAACTATCAACCACATTTCAGTTGGTTGGAGCCTGTGGAAAGATGTTCAGTCTGCTTGGACTGAGATTTGTATGCTACAATTTCCGCGTTAAGGAATGTGTCTCCGCACGTGGAATCTTAATGCTCACTATTGTTGAGAGCAGAAGAGAACAAAGCGTCTGGGTCCGCACAGCCCCCTAACAGCGTGCCTGTTTACCCACAAGTCTCGCAGCAGGAGACGGTACCTAAAGATGCTTTGCTCAATGCATGCAGCAGTTACAGAATGTGCTGGGCCATCGCAGGAGAAGGAAGTAGATGCCTGTCCTGTGCTGGCTGGGCATACGTGCTAGAATGGTTTCTTAGCGAGCCGCTTCAGCCAGTCGTGTGTTCCCTGTGGATCAGCTCCTCCGTGCAGTGCAGGGCTGTGTCACGTCTGGCAATGCTGTGATGAAATTGGGTTCTATGGGTGAGTGGGCCAAGGTAGTGCAGAGGAGCTGTGTGCTCTGGTGGTTAGAAGGAATGGAGGAGGTACGTAAGAAAGGAGCTACAGCTGGAGGGACAAAACTGAAGGACTAGGAAGAAAGGAAAAAGGGAGAGGAGGGGGCGGGAAGGGGCAGGGGTGGAGGAATGTGATGTGAGCAAATGGGTGGTGTGGCCTCTGGTATCCACCCACCTGCTTCAGCTTGCCTAAATGGATCCATGTTTTACCTCAGCTGCAGATTTAGGCTTTTAAATCAGTAAAACTTCAAACTTGCCCATAAAACTTTGCTAAGAAGTAGAACAGAAGTGAGTAAACTTCAGATCCGAAGCTCAATGGCCTGGAGAATGTTTTAAGAGGGCACTGTTAAATCTTTTGTTCTCACCGCTCACCTGAAGTTTTCATTAATAAATCATGAGGTTTCCTTGCTGTTCATTGTCTTAATTATTTTGGATGACTTTCATGTTCCTGTGACCCTTAAGTACTCCAGCACAGCTACCAAGGATGTCTGCCAGGAGGAGGGGTGTGCTGCAAGTCTCCAAAGCATTCGTCTAAAGCAAGTTGCATCCAGAAATGCTATTACAGTTAATTTTAAACCAGAAGTTTAAATTGCAGTAGCTGGAAGCTGGAGATCTTGGTAAGCTTAATGCCCTCTTCTGTTGAGACTGAACTCTTGCATCATCTGCTGGTTCTAATGGAAACACAGGGCTCTTGAATTCCCAAATGTTTGTAGGGACATAGCCATATCCCTATGGAAAGATTCTTCTCAATGAAACTGCTTCCCTGATTTCTATCTAAAAGTTGAACCAAGGAATGCAAAAATTACTTTTCCTCAGGTTTGGTATAAGAATTGGTCATACCGGAGTGGGATTTTGGTGTTAACTTAGTAAAGCATTATTTTACTCTAAATTACACTCACCTTGTCTGTCGCTTCTTGATTTAAACAGGCTCGGGATGGCTAAAGCAGCAGGATAACAGATTAACTTGTTTTACATTAACCTCAAGGCATTCTAAGAAGAAAAGATCTATAGGGTTTTAAATTTTTCCAGTGCTGTGTAGTTGTCTAGCTTCCATGTACTCATCTGTGCTATAAATTCATTAAAGACTTGTGTCTGTGCACCTTGCTAATTGCCTACTACACTCGTGTCCTGCAAGGTACTGGTTTTGACAGTCTGAAATTATGATAGCTGCTACCATGGAAGAAAGCAAAATCCTAAATTCACTGTGACACGGAAACAACGTGTGTCTATACAAACACTAAAACAATACCCCTTTCTCCAGTCAGCAATAGAAATGAAGTACTTTTAAAAAGGCTTAATTTACCTGGGAAGTATTTCTTCTTGCTGACAATGGGTGTCAGCACCTGTTCAGGCATAGAGCAGTTAACTATATGTGTAAACCAGTTGTTTGTTTTGGAAAAAACAAAACAATTCTCACCACCATTTCCTACAACATTGCTGATCTGTCTGTTGTGGTCTATGTGTGCAGTTAAACCGTACAGTCTAGCGCATTTCCACTAAATGTCATATACGGTAAAACTAAAGCACCCTGTGTCTAGTAACTGCAACCTTTCAGAGCCCCCGGCATTGACAGATAGTTGGTTCAAAGGAAAGATCCGTATCCTGTCGAGGTTCACGTTTACAGACCTGAGGAGTGCTGATAAAGAGAGCCTGTGTGGAAGCACTGAGTCATTTTAGCACCCTTCTGTCTCTCAAGGTGAGGGTTGTTCTTTCACTTGCACGGGACCGGTTCATTTTTTTCTCAAATAATTTGATAGCTTTGCTTTATATGTTGCTATAAAATGGAATTATTCTGAAGGTGAGGTTACATGTTACAACTGAGCCGAACTAATTGCTTACCTTCAGTGAAAGGGAAGAGTCCCCTGCCTGTCTGCCTGACACCTTGTTCCTGGCTCTGCTGTCCTACTTCTCCCCTTGCACTGAAGACAGTGGTCTTCACACCCTTTGTTGAGCCAAGTCAACTTGTTGGGCCAAAAAAACATGAATATGAGATGTGATGTAATCTTTATGCAGCCAGCAGCAAGGTGAGACACTGCAAGAGGAGAACTGGAGGATCTCCTTATCTACAGGAAGCTGTTAGGTGGGCTGACGCGATCCTGCCTCTGCAATGTGTACAACAATAATTTCATGTTGCGTCTACTAGAAAGCGCGTTTGATGCTGTAAACAATGTATGCTATTATAACAGAAAATACAGTTTTGTAGAACAGTAACATTTTAAGTTAAAGTATTTCTTCTCAGGTACATATCACAAGACATTCAACACAAGACGCTTTTTTACATTTTCATTTTCTCCAGAAAGGTTTGACAGTCCTTTAAGCAAAACATTTTGAAACACTGAACTAAAAAAATAGTATCAGCTAGATAATATATGTGTAAAATCTACCTGAATATAGCAGCTAGAATATTATAAAGTGAACAACATATGTAGTAAATATTTTCCTAACCAGGTACCCAATCCTTTTTTCACCAAATTAAACAATTGCCCCTGCTGCAAATGTAAATACTCCTAGAGCCTGTTCAACTTTGTGGATAGTCTGGTAAGGAATCTGGTTAATAATATGGCAAGCAGCACCATTTGGGTGAGTACTTGTCAACCAGGTTTTCGGGACTATGCAGATATTATTTACCTGTGAGAAAAACTGCTTTGGTTTGTCTAGATTAAAGCTTATTTACATAAGGCAGCTGCAACAAAATCTAGCGAGGATGTTGTGAAATTCAGGTAAGGAAGTGTGTATCAGAACACGTACTTGGAATATATTTATATTTTACAGTCATGTCATATTCCGAATGGCCTAGCTGAAGTACTAAAGCACTTAACCTTCTTAGCCTGAGACGCTATACAGCTTCATTTCCTCTAACTGCCAGCTTTGCGGGACATTCAGCAAGGTGCATAACTGCCCTGCTCTTCCCGTGGAAGAAAAGATAGGACAAATGAAAGCAGGGTGCTACTGCACAGATGATGTCATTCCCCTGTCTGCAAAGTGAGATGCGCTAATAGCCCTTATTTACCCAGGCTCCGAAGTCTCCCCTGTCTTTCAAAGAAGCCTAAGCACCCAGAAGACTTAAAATGTCCAAAAACAGGCTCCAGCCATCGAGGTCACCTAGGTGTTTTTAAAATGTTTATTCAATATTATCAACTGTGTACAGAATGTTTTATATTACCATGAGAACATTTAAAAGGAATCACAGCTAACAAAAGTTACTAAACACATTAAAACAGGAAGAAATGCACGAGATTCTTAAAACACAAGTGTACCTGAATTCTGCTCTGCAGATCCTGGGTCCCTGCAGAAACTATTTATGCTAGATTTTGTAGAACGGACAGCTGAGAACTTGGATGACATGGCAAAATTATTTTTACTTTCAATCCAGGTGTCTAAAAGTTAAGAATTAATGTCTTCACCTGCTTTATCAACTCACCTTCAAAATGTTGTCCTGTAATAGGAAACAGCACAGACCAGCAGCTTAATATTAAGATGGGAGCTGATTTTGGTGTACGTGTTCTGGTGGTGCTCTGTGCTGAGTGCTGCACTCAGACGAGAGGAGATTTAATAGATGTCCCGTATTGTCATCAGCATGGCATGATTTCCAGTAGCTGTAGAACAGATTAGGGTCATCAGCAGAGGGAACAGCAGAGCTTTACCAGCACAGCCCAGTATGGCTTACACAGGCAGAGAAAGGAGATAAATCCACAGCTATCAAAGGTAGGAAGCATTATTACTGACCCGTACATTTTATACGCTAGCAGCCATAATTCCATGTTTCTTGACAGTGTTATTTCATAGGAAAATGTGCAATAACTTTGCATTTTAAATGAAGGCAGAAGGAACGCAGTGAAGGGATGATGGAATTTATAGTCTGTTGGAAATCGTGGATACTAGCTTTTTATTGTATTGTAATTTGCCTTTTGTACAATTTATTTGTTCTCCCCTGTACAATGCACTTGAGACTCTCTGAAGAATGATAAAGTCAGTCACAAAATGATAGTGGTGTTAGATAGCGGGGGGGGTTTTAGGGGTTAATTATTTTTGTTGTTTTATTAAGAATATAGGTCAGCAAGCAAACTTGTAATTTCATCACATGTTAAGAAAAATTAATTTGTTTTATCTATTGAGCTATAAATGTTGTATTGATAGAATTACATGAGCATGAGCTCTAAAATTACAGATGCATTACAAATAAATATTAAGTGCATTCAGGATCTATTTCAGGTCTCATCATTGGTACATAATCAGCTTTTTTTTGTCGTCTAGTAATTTTTGTGTTGTGCTAAATCCCCACGATTTTAATATTTGCATAGTAAGACATCAGTCCTGTCAACTTCAGTCCATGTTCAGCAGACACCTGCTTCAGTTAAGAGGTGACCTCAGTGGGAGTTCCACCCATGGTGATTACGTTAAATCCATTATACACGCATCTGGACATCAGTTGTGTAACACCACGGGCAGAGCTTGGGTGTATTCACCTGAGAAGCTGCAGCCTCCCCTTGGTGCGTATCGTTCACTTTCTCAGTCCATAAAATACTTCTGTGATGACTCTCTGAAAAACTTTATGTGCATTCTTGTGCCTGCGTCTGGAAAGACAACAGCAGGTTTCAAGTGCTCGTCACTTTGCAGCACAGCCTTGAGACCAGAGAAGGCAGCTGTAGATCAGCCTCTTGATCTGCTCATACTATAATTAGATGCACCTTTATGAACTGAAATATAAGCTGTTCTGTTCCCTTGTTAATTAGATGTCTGCCTTCTAGCCAAACATCTCTTTAGTATATTTTTGTTAAACAATTCAAACTAACCACAAACTCAAAACTACTGTTTTTACAGTACTGGTTTTATGTCCAGAGGTACAAAATAAAAGAAATAAAATAAGACCGCTCTTTATCTGAAAAACAAGTAGAACTGAGGTTGCTGAAACATCTGTTTCTTAGTGACAGGATCAGTTTTGCATACTGCTAGTTTCCAAAAACAAAGCCTGCACACGCTGCACAGAAAAATACTCATTTCTTTGCCATTTTTTGTTAGCACCATCTGGAAGACCCACATTTTTCAGTTAGGTGCTATGAATCAAAAGGAAATCATCCCTCATACCTTTATAGTCAGAGGCCCAGTTTGACTTGTGGTTGCCATTTACAACTGTGTACTTTTGTTTTTTTATTTCTCTCCATGATCAGTAAGCAGCCTAGTATGTGAGTATCCTATGGTATCTGGAAAACAACAAAACTATTTTAATTTCCATTCTATTACATAACTATTATTTTATTCCAGACCTTCAGGACAGGGAGATGGCATTTGACAGGAGGGTGTTCTTTGTCAGGCTATCATAGATCCTAAAGCCTGGTTAGAGAAGGAGAGACGTGCCAGGACAGAAGAGAGGCTGCTATTATACATATCATTCTGTACTTGTACTGTACTGGTCCTCTGTGAAGGAGCAATATTCTGTGAACCTTTATTACTAGAGTTTTCTGCACCGTAAGAGAAACCGCTGAGAGGCATAAAGATTAAAACTGTATGCTTAGTTACTTTCAAAAGGAATATTATTTGGGTTCATTGTCTTTCTGTTTTGTTTTGGTGTGTTATTAGAGATCTTTAGTTTAAAATACTGCTGATTTAACACCAGTCATGTTGTGGATTTACTTGGCTTTTCAGTGTCATCTCTTCAATCCACCTGGACCCACTTGGTCTCACTTTTTTGGGCTCCCTGGACCCCTCCAGTGTCAAGACTTCAGCCTCCCTGGAACGCTTTAATATCCCCTTTTCAGATTCTTTGGATTTATCCAGTCTGAGCTCTTCATCCTCTGTGGAATTCTCCAGTCTCACTTCTTCATCTTCTCTGGACCTTTCAAGTCTCACATCTTCAGCCTCTTCGGATTTCTCCAGTACCTCCTCTTCAATCTCCCTAGATCTCTCCAGTCTCAGCTCTTCATCCTCCTGGGACCACTCCAGTTTCACCTCTTCTATTTCACTGGACCTATCAAGTCTCTCTTCATCAGGGTCTCTGGATCTCTCTGGTGTCAGTTCTTCAATCTCCTTAGATCTCTCAAGTCTCACCTCTACACCCTCCCCAGATTTCTCCAGCCTTACCTCTTCGTCATCTCTAGACCTCTCCAGTCTCACTTCTTCACCCTCCCTAGATGTTTCCAGTCACACCTCCTCAGCTTCCTTGGACTTTTCCTGTACAATCCCTCCATCCTCACTAGGTGTCTCAGCGCACACCTCCTCAACCTCGTCGGAATCACTAGATCTCACTGATTTCAACTATTACACGTTTCAGGGCTCCTCTGAATTACCCTCATCGACCTCTGAGGATGTTTCTAATCTCACCTCTAAACCCATTCTGGATGTCTCTACTCTCACCTTTCAGGATGCTTCTTCCCTCACTTCCTCAGTTTCTCTGGACATTTCTAATCTCACAGCTTTAGTTCCCCCAGACCTATCCACTCTCACGTTTCTGGATGTTGCTAATCGCACCGCTTCAGCTTCTCTGGATCTCTGCATCTAACCCTCTCAGCATACCCCTTTGTCTCACTACAACCCCTCCACACCTTCCTAAGCTTTCCTCCTTTATGTGCTAGTTCCTAAGTTGTCTTTCTGAAAGTTCTTATCTGAGGAAAGTTTAGCTCTTTACAAATATATCCAAGCATCTAAACAGAACTGGGCATGAAAAGAGGTTGTACCAGTCTATAATGGTGCCTTGTTTAAAACTGCATAAACATCAATATACATTCTGAAATTTTCGTAGGGTCCAATTCCTGTCACTAATCTAATTTTCATTCTGTCTCAGCATGGTACCGCTCCCAAAGCTTTACCTTTTTTAATTCATGCTGAATATTTATCTTTCAAGATCAAAAAACAGTAGATAGAGCTAAATGTGCAAACGATTGCATCCAAGTTGTGTATCTCCATTACGGATTTAAAGCTGAGCTCATTGCACAGAATTGCTGGCAGAGGCATTTCACATGGAGGTACAGAGAGAAATGTGGTAGAAAAAGAAAACCGGGGGAAAAGGTGAGAGTCAGGGGTAGGGAGGGGAACCGGAGAAGGTGTGGGGCGGGAACAGAGGCACATGTCACTGGAAGAAAGGTGTCTATCCCTGCTAGCATAATTTTTTTCCTGCCAAGCCATATTTGTGGCCTAGGCTGCCCATGAGGCTTCAAATAATCTTACTGATAATTATTTTACCTATCAAATCATCAGATGTTACCACTAAAACAGCATTTGTATAGAACATCCCTTTAGCAATACACGTAAGTAGTGCGGTAACTCATGTTGCATCTGGTAGCAGAGAGGGGCTTCCTTAAATCTTTGGTGCTTTCTTGTATCTTTTTCTTATCATTATTACGGTTGGGTCTTTAGAAAACAAGTATGTTTCATTTCAATATTGTATCACTGGCACCCTTTCTGCATTAAAATGTGGCCTGTCATAACAATCACACTTAAATTTGTTTCGTTTTTACAAGTTGGAAAGCTTTCCTCCAATATGCCACATATGTCTAAAAATTAGGGGGACAAAAATGGCTCACACAAAAAATAAATAAGGAAATAAACATGAAATAAGAATTATTTTCTGCCACATTTATACTAGTTATTTCTTTAAAATTAAGTAGGAAGGATTTTAGTATATGGATTTTAGAGATGTCCCCCAAGTTCAATAGGAGCAAAGTTGTTTAGCAGTTAATTGAAAAAAATCACAAATCATTGGTCCAGATGGAAGGAACTAGTGTCCAAAAAAAGCATCCAAAAGCGTCCACCTACAAAATGTTATCACAAGTGACACTAACTAGAGTCTTCTTCAGTAATCTCAGCAGAGTGATCAAGTAGGCAAATTAAGGACAGGAAATTCTTTCCATCTTTCCCCTCTTTCTCCCTGTTTGGTGTTCCTAGTAATTACACTAATAGACAATTTTCTCTTACTGTCATACGCTATCCTGGAGACAGGCTCCAACACATCTGCTGCACAGCTGCTCTTTTTGCTCTGGTGGATCTATGGTGACATTATGATGTGTGGGTTGTTAATTGCAGTGGCTCTGGACTAAGTGAGATCTCTAATAAAGCTGAAAATTATGCTGTGCTTTAACAATGTACTGTAAGTGAAAACACTGCTGCGTAGTGATGTGAAATCCCTGTGTGATTTCCAGGGATTTGCACTTCAGCAGATACCAAAATCAGCTGGAAGACACAAGGCCTCTGTGCAAAGAGGACTGAAGTCACCAGCATTTCCTCAAGGCCTGTGCAGCTTCTGAAGGGTTCTTATATATTTTGTGATGTGGTTTGGCTCTGGACAGAAGGAATAGCGAGAAGAGGTATACATATGTACATGCAAGGATTTAATAAAAACCCAATCCATAATCTTCTTAAATCCTTAGTCCTAATTATTTCAATGAATATTAGATTAGGACCAAATTGATTCCTTATCAACCATGAGTCAAGTCTTCTTGTAACTTTTTGCTTATTATATATGGAAAATTGTCTGATTTTTCCCTCAAGCAGCAACAGGCGGCGATAGCTTCTAGTTTACTATGTTGTCATTTATTCATCTGTTTAGAGCAAATGATTGAACATCATTTCAGGTGTATGCACGAACAGCCTTACATCCAAAAGAATCCCGTGCCAAGGCATCCTGTCCGATGGGGTAAAACTCTGAATACGGCACACTTGGCCACACATGGGTTAAAACTCCAAACTGAAGGCAGTCCGTGTCAAGGCCAGGTAGGATGGGGCTCTGAGCAACCTGGCCTAGTGGAAGGTGTCCCTGCCCATGGCACGGGGTTGGACTAGATGATCTTTAAGGTCCCTTCCAGCCCAAACCATTCTGTGGTTCTATAAAAATCATTGGCTCCACGTGCTTGTGAACATTTTCTTCTTTACAGTCTTACCTAGAAAAGGCTAAGAACTGATGGCATAGGCAGGTAAAGACAACTGATGTAGCTGGAAAAAGCATGCTTTTAACCACTTGCTTGGACCTAATGTAAGTGCTATGTAACTAGCCGTTGCCTCACAGAAAAGTCAGGCTTTAATTTCTGTTCTTTAGGTAACTGACGTGTAGTGTTCGTGTTTCTGCCGAATTACCGGCCCTGAATCGACTAAGACCCCATATAACACACACGCTCTCCGGACACCCCCGAGGCAGGTCCCAGCTGGCCACGCCTGGAGGCGGAGCTGGGGCCTTCCCAAGCAGGGAAGGCCCCGAACGGCTCCCAGAGAGTTCCTACAGAGGGGAGGACACCAGGGGAAAGCGGCCGGTGTGGGGTGGTGCCGAGTCCCCCGCCGTGCCTGCGGGATGGCGGCCCGCCGCCCCCCGCCACCTTCCGCCTCCAGCGCCCGAGGGGAGGGGCCGCGAGCCGCGTGCCTTACTCAGCCCTCTGATTGGTCGCTGCCGAGGGGGTGGGGAGCGCTTGTGACTGGAGGGGCGACTGGGTAGTTGCCATTGGTCATCCTCCCTGAAGTAATTCGGATTTCAATTGGCTGAGGTATCACGTCTGCTTGTTGATTGGCTAGGGCGCGGCGCCGCGGCCTTTCCCGTTCCGGCGGCGCTGACCTTGCCCGGGAGCGGAGCCGCCCGTCCGCCGCAGCCGCAGCCATGGTGTCCTACTGGCGGCAGGCCGGCCTCAGGTACCCGCAGGGCGGCGGCGGGGTTCCTCCCGCGGCTTCCCTGCCGTAGCCGCAGCGGCCGGAGGCGAGGGCCTCGCAGAGCGGGCCGGCAGGGTCGGGATGCCTCGGGAGCGGGTGGAGAAGCTTTTGGGACGCGTTTCATTCTCACCCCCCCCCCCCCCCCCCCCCCTTTCTATCCCGTCTTCAGTTACATCCGGTACTCCCAGATCTGTGCCCAGGTTGTCAGGGCGGCGATGAAGCCGCAGTACAAAGCAGAGGCGGAGAGGGCGGCGATGGCCACTGTGAAAACTGTGAAACCCAAGAAAGAATAAATTGTAAGTAAACTAAACGGGCTGGGGCGCCTTACTGTGGCTTTTTATGCGAGGAGTGTTGGTTTCCCGTGGTGAGTCGGGTTAGTGACAGTCTGCGACACCCTGGCTCGTTTTGTGCTATGTGTGGAAAACGGGCCCTGATGTTCATGCGTGAAGCTGGAGGGATTGCTGGCTGCTCTGGTGCAAGGGTGTGCAGGTGCCTCTGCAGCCTGGTTACGTGGGGCAGAGGAAGCTGCGTAATCTCGTTAGCTCACTAAAATGAGATGTTCTGTCCATCAGGCCCTGCTTTGAACTATTGGGGGTTAGGTCGAAGCTGTGATGGACTTATGGATGGCCATATTGTGGACTCGTAATCCTAACTAATACTAACACTAAACAGCTGAGTTTCTGTAACGATGTTCATAAGTTTCCTATGTTTTACAGTACTAAGCAAAGACACGGTCTCTCTGAACTAGTCTCCCCTCATCAGCAGACTTACTTGTGTAAGGGTTATCTACTGTCGAAGATAGATGCTACTTGTACGTTTATTTGTGACATTCCATACATTACGAGCAACTGAAATCTAAGTAGGACAGCTTCTATTCCTGACCCGAGATTAAATAGTAATACCTTTTGTTTGAAGCATACCTTGTACGTATTCTTGAACTGAATAACTTGTATGTTAAATCTCTCATAGGAACTGATCCGTGGTGAATACCCTGAACAGCAAACTGCAAAGCTGCAGGCAAGCTCAAGACCCTGCAGTACGTCACCACATTAACTGTAAAACTTGCCTCTGTGTAAATCAGCATGGTAATAAATATAACTTCTGTTAAATGTATGTGTCAGTGCTGTTCCCCTTGAAACAAAGGACTCCATTTTGCAGAGACATTTATCTTTCACTTGTGTTAAAATAGAACACTTTTTTTTTTTTATCACTGTCTACCATTCAGGAGCAACATATCTTTATTTTTAGGGCAAATCTGTTGGATTTCATGCTAGTATTTCAGGTACATCAATGACAGATTTAATTGTTGTTTAAAACTTTTTTTGCCTACTTCATTTTGATGATTACTTTGGAAAAAAGTTTTCTTCACTAAAACCTATGTCAACAGAGAATATAAGCATATAATTTCGATAATTAAAAATACCTGTCAGTTCTCTCTGCTGTAAGTGTTAGACTGTTGGTTTTAAAATCCTCTGTGGTCATGGTGTTCATCGTCCATTTGTGCTTAGAACAAAACTACCTCAGTCAAAATCAATTTGAAATCAATTTGATAAGGCTTGGCATTAAGACCAAACTGGAAACAGAATATTTCACCATGGATGTGCTGTACGGGATATAATCTCCAAAGCTATCTGGAACACTGGGCAATGAATTGGGAGATACAATGTGGCTTCCTGTGAGAGGTGGGGAAGGAGGTTGTCCTTGTCATTGCTTTGTCACTTGACTAGGAGGTGAAGGGGCACACATTCCCTGGGAAACAGTAGGAACGGAGGTGATGCTCCATTAGAATCATAGAATCGTTTAGGTTGAAAAACCGTTAGGATCGTGTAGTCCAGCTATTAACCCAACACTGCCAGGTCCACCACTAAGCCATGTCCCTCAGCACCACATCGGCATGCCTTTTAAATACCTCTAGGAACGGTGACTGGTCCAATCCCTGGCACCCCCTCAGTGAAGAAATGTTCCCTAATACCCAACCTAAACCTCCCTGATGCAGCTTGAGGCTATTTCCTCTCATCCCATTCCTTGTTACCTGGGAGAAGAGACCAACAATCCACCTCACTACAATCCCCTTCCAGGCAGTTGTAGGAAGCAATAAGGTCTCCCCTCAGCCTCCTCTTCTCCAGGCTAAACCCCCCAGCTCCCTCAGCCGCTCCCCAGCACACTTGTGCTCCAGACCCTGCCCCAGCCCCGCTGCCCTTCTCTGGACACGCTCCAGCCCCTCAAGGCCCTTCTTGTCCCGAGGGGCCCAAACCTGAGCCCAGCATTCGAGGTGGGGCCTCCCCAGGGCCGAGCACAGGGGCCCCATCCCTGCCCGGCTCCTGCTGGCCACACCAGTGCTGACACAAGCCCGGGGGCTGGTGGCCTCCTTGGCCACCCGGGCACTGCTGGCTCATGCCCAGCCGGCTGTCAGCCAGCACCCCCAGGGCCTTCTCCGCCGGGCACTTCCCAGCCCCTCTGCCCCAGGCCTGGGGCGTTGCCTGGGGTTGGTGTGACCCAAGGGCAGGGCCCGGCACTTGGCCTTGTCAAACCTCATACAACTGGCCTTGTCTCATCCATCCAGCCTGTCCAGGTCCCTCTGCAGAGCCTTCCTGCCCTCGAGCAGATCAACGCTCCTGCCCAACTTGGTGTCACCTGCAAACTGACTGAGGGTGCACTTGATCCCCTCATCCACATCACTGATAAAGGTATTAAACAGAACTAGCCCCAGCACTGAGCCCCGGGGAAACCCGCTCGTGACCAGCTGCCAACTAGATTTAACTCCATTCACCTCAACTGGTTTTTACCCAGCCAACAGCATGCCCATCCAAGCCATGAGCAGCCAGTTTCTGCAGGAGAATGCTGTGGGAAACAGTGTCAAAGGCTTTTCTAAAGTCTAGGGACACAACATCCACTAAGCAGGTCACTGTGTCATAGGAGATAAGGTTAGTCAAGCAGGACCTGCCTTTTCTAAACCCGTGCTGACTGGGCCTCATCACCTGGTTGTCCTGTTTGCCCACTAGCTCTTGGCTGGGGCAGGGAAGTCATACTTTCACCTGTGTTAGTCGGGGGGGATGTTTGCATGGTCCTGCCACTCTGTGTCTTCACAGCGATGCTAACATTGTCCTCCTGCACGGGAAGGAATGCAGCAAGCTTAGAGACTTGGCTTCAGGTTTGTGCTCATCTAGACACTTCTGCTGTTGACGCAGACATGAGGCGTTACTTTCATCACAGTGTAATAAACTTTCTCTTCTAAAAGCGTAATAAAACAAACTCAATTTTCTGGATGTACTTTAAAGTTACCCCTTACAAGAATAAACTGATTTTTGTCTATTCAATGTTTCCAGTCTTAGTAGTGGGGAATGGCAAGAAACATTTTTTACTGAAGTGAATGTATGTTATTGATCTAGTGATTGCCATTGAACTTACATCTAACTAGCTGCAAACCATTGCATCCATTTTCCTCTACTGGATGATAGGAAGAAAATTTAGCATAGTTAGTGGGGGGGGGGGGGGGAAATAACCACACCAAAACTTTTACACAGTGGTCACAACTATGTATGTTAATATAACTCAACCTATAGTTTCAAATCGAAACAAACCACACACTGATAATGAATACAAGCTCTGCAATAATATAAGCCAGCAGTGTTAGAAAACTATTAAAGTACTTTAAAAAAAACACAAAATAAACAGTAAGAATGTACATATTCAGTCTTTTGTCCCATGCTGTTTCCCCTCCCCCTGCAACTTAAGGAACTGAATTTGTCTGCGGATCTAGCTCAGTTTGTGGAGTGTGTAATAAAATAGATACTGCCTTATAATCCCGATACATACACACACAGAGGCTGTGTATTACATTCAGTGTCTGGTGATAATAATCTAAAAGTGAATATATTTACAGAAAGGCTGTTATGAGACACCTTGTCTTCATAGTGGCTCATTTTTGAGAGAGATTCAGTGTCAACAGACGTTTAGGAGCGTAAAACATAGCTGCCATTAATTTCAAAAGCATTGTGTTGTCATATTGGCTGTATTGGATGTTATTGGTATAATATTGGATGTCAACAGACTTATCTGGAGAATGTTTTGATAGTACCAATGTTTTTACAGTCCTTCCTTCTCTGGGCTGGCTCCCACTCCTACCTCTTCATATTCCTCAACATCTGCAGTGGCATCCTGGTACTGCTGGTACTCGGACACAAGGTCATTGGTGTTACCTTCTGCTTCAGAAAACTCCATCTCATCCATACCTTCACCAGTATACCAATGGAGAAATGCTTTTCTTCTGAACATAGCTGAGAACTGTTCAGAAACCCTGATGAAGAGCTCCTGAATGGCTGTGTTATTGCCAATAAAGGTAGCCGCCATCTTCAGTCCTCGTGGAGGTATGTCACACACAGCCACCTTGACATTATTAGGGATCCACTCCACAAAGTAGGAACTATTCTTGGTCTGGACAGCCAGCAACTGCTCATCCACTTCTCTGGTAGACATTCGGCCTCTGAAGATGCACGCCACGGTCAAGTAACGGCCACGACGAGGGTCACAGGCCGCCATCATGTTGCGTGCATCAAACATTTGTTGAGTAAGCTCTGGCACTGAGAGGGCTCTGTACTGCTGGCTACCTCGAGCTGTCAGTGGAGCAAAGCCTGGCATAAAGAAATGCAGGCGAGGAAAGGGCACCATGTTAACAGCCAGCTTCCTCAGATCTGCATTCAGCTGACCAGGAAAACGGAGTGAGGTTGTGACACCGCTCATCGTTAGGGACACTAGGTGGTTGAGGTCACCGTAGGTGGGATTGGTGAGCTTTAAAGTTCTGAAACATATATCATATAGTGCTTCATTGTCAATGCAAAAGGTTTCATCTGTATTCTCTATTAGTTGATGGATGGAGAGGATGGCATTATACGGCTCTACGACGGTGTCGGATACTTTGGGTGAAGGCACAACACTGAAAGTGTTCATAATCCTGTCAGGATATTCTTCTCTAATTTTGTTGATGAGGAGCGTGCCCATACCTGAGCCTGTGCCACCACCAAGTGAATGGATGAGCTGGAACCCCTGAAGGCAGTCACAGCTCTCACACTCATTCCTGACCACATCCATGACGTTTTCAATCAGTTCAGCGCCTTCTGTGTAATGGCCCTTAGCCCAGTTGTTTCCAGCACCTGAATTACCTGTAAACAGAATTACAGAAAGAACAGCCGCAAAGTTAACAAGAGAATTTTTAAAGGCTAAAAAGATGGGAGTTAAAAGGCTGCTTTGGGACGGTTGATTCCAGTTAATTTGCTGACAGCACACGGTACATACCATGAATAAAATTGTCAGGTCGAAAGAGCGGGCCTATTTTGCTAGACCGTACACTGTCCATTGTACCAGGTTCCAGATCCACCAAGATAGAACGGGGCACATATTTATGGGCTAGGACAAAAGAAAATGAAAGTGAATGATTGCTGTTAGAAGTCATAGAGACAGGCTTGTAATCTACTCTGAAAAATCCAACCCACCTACAGTGATTTGGAGATATATTTTCTTTTTAAATTACTTATATTAACCTTCATGTTGGCTCTGCAAATTGCTCTGCCAACACCCTAGAAGTGCTGCGCACTTACAGTAAGCCTCATTGAAGTACACGTTAATTCGCTCAAGCTGCAGTGATGCATCCCCACGGTAGTTTCCAGCGATGTCGATCCCGTGTTCATCACTTATCACCTCCCAGAACTGCAAAAGGCAAGAGGTTCAATACACTCCCAAAGATTTACTTTTTTATTCAGCACAATGTGTTCAGCATCAGCTCTGCTGTGCTTGTGCCTGGATGCACATAAAGTGGGAGCTGTTGTGCCATTTATGTGTTAGATCAGGGTGGGGCTCCTTTCCCCCCTCCCCAAATAAGTTAAAGGGAAAAGTTTAGCAGATCATTTATGCTGCTTGGCCACCACCCATGCACTGATAGGAGGCAGCTCTCAATTTGTTCCCTTTGTAGTAGAGGAAAATTTATATTAGTTTGAATAACACAGGTACTAGTTTAGTATGAGCTTAACAAAAAAGTCGGGGAGGGGGAGGGTTGCTTTGAGGCCCGTCATGCACAAGCGGGACTGTGACATGGCAAAGCTGGCTCAGACAAACTTGTGCGGGAGCAATGCTTTCCACAAACAGCTGTTGGTCCTAAACGTCCTATCTTGACAGTCATATGGATGTCCTGTACTGGGGCTCTTATCTAGGCAGCAGCCACAGCAGTGTTAATATAGACGCACCCACCCACTATAATGACCAAGCAATTTTAATTTTAAAGGTCTTCTGGTTTAGCAGCCAGCCTCATTTTGAGTGTACAAGTACACCATTGCCAACATGTGCATAGTGCTTTTGTGTGTGTCTGTGTGCGTACTTTTCTACAGGTCCTATTAGACATAAGTAGCTCAAAGCCAACAGAAAAAAAAATAAACTTTTCATCTATCACACTGGCTGTGTCTGGGTCTAACGTGACATGCCGTGGCCATCCACAGCTTCATGTTCCAATAAAAGGAATCAAGGTGAGATTTGTGGGAGCAAGAAATGGAGGAAGAACACAACTGAACAATCCTTCAGCTATCATATGTCCTCAAAGACCTCCCTGACCCAAATTAACCCAGATATGTTTTTCTGACAACTACCTACTAATCAATAAAAAAAAAAAACAAAAAACAAAACAAAACAAATGGACATCACACAGCAAAAAGCAATGTTGGGTTTTTTTTTCCTCCTAGCACACAAAGTCAGCAATAAGCAACTTGTCTCTAAGTAACAGCATGGCAGTGCTTGAGCTACACGAAAGTACCCCAATTGCCACGACGACCCCTCGCAGGAGGCCAGTCGGGCACCTTGTGGCACTCTGAGAAAAACCTAATTGGTCACTGATGGCACAGGTCGTTCTGTGGACTAATACAATCCCATAGTAATGACTATAATGTGGCAGCGTTATTGCTGTATGGCTGAACTAAACCACTGGCATCACAACTTTGCGGCCCTGGCATTACTGGTTCCTTTACTTGTCCTGGTGTTTTTCAGACCAGAGTAGTGCCCCTGGGAATGTCAGTCCCAGCAGGAATGCTCTGGAGCACTTACCAGAACTAATCACTGTGCCATAGTTCTTGCAGATATTTCATTCTTTGACAGTCTTAACGCTAACCTTTGCATGAGGAGCAAGCCCATCTTATGACCTTCACAGCAAAATACTCACACTGCATGCCATGCATCCTAGCATTGAGTTAACAAAGTAATCGTTGCCCCAAAGTCCCCATCCGTTAACGATCTCTGACCTGCTGCTGCTGCTAGCACATACTACTAATGGCCAATACTGAAAAGAGACCTTACCTTAGCCCCAATTTGGTTCCCACACTGGCCAATCTGAAGATGCACAATTTCACGCATTTTGTGTAGCTTAGACCTGTTGGCAGCTACAACCTAACGCAGGCTTTCCAGCTGCAGTCCCCAGGACAAGCCCTCTTTCTGCTGCTCTATCAGCTACACCCAGTGCAGCCCGCCCCGAGGGGCCTTTTTATACTAGTGGGATTATCACTCAGCCAGCAAGGGGAGTAGCCAGCAACCCCGGCTGCCCATCAAAGCATTTCACGAGCAGGCAAAGTGCCCATTCCCTGTCTGTGTGCAGGGTGCAAGAGCACAGGTACATTACCGAGTGGCTTGGAAAAGAAAATCGTCACACGCACCCCCTTACAATTAATTCCAGTTCTCAGTGCAGCAAATAGTACGATTCACAAATATCTGTGCACATTGTATTTGTGGTTCGTTATTTTATACATAATCTATATACAACTATATACACATATATAGAGATTATAGCCAAAAAAATCTTATTAATTACATGTGCTTCTGCCACATAATTTAAATTTTAACGTCATATGAGTCATAAAGGACAACATCCATAATAAAAATGATAACTTTTGAGCAGCAGCCTGCTATAATCACAACATCCAGGACACCGCCAGGCACATTTGCAGTTCACTAACCAGCATCATTCTCAGTGACTAACTGCATGAAGGAGGGGGACAGGCTCAGTAACACAAAGAAAAAAACTTTTTAAAACAACTCACAGAATCCCAGAATGGCAGGGGATGGAAGGGACCTCTGGAGATCATCCCATCCCACCCCCTGCTGGAGCAGGCACACCCAGAGCAGGGGCACAGGACCGCGTCCAGGCGGGGGGTGAATGTCTCCAGGGAAGGGACCCCACAGCCTCTCTGGGCAGCCTGTGCCCCTGCTCGGGCACCCGCACAGGGAAGGGGTTTGTCCTCATATTGAGGTAGGTGGAACTTCCCGTGTTCCAGCTTGTGCCCGTTGCCCCTTGGCCTGGCGTTGGGCACCACTGAAAAGAGTCCGGCCCCATCATCCCGACACCCACCCTTTAGATATTTATAGGTATTGATGAGCTCCCCCCTCAGCCTTCTCTTCTCCAGGCTGAACAAGCCCAGGTCTCTCAGCCTTTCCTCATAAGGGAGACGCTCCAGTCCCCTGATCATCTCGGTAGCTCTCCGCTGGAGATGCTCAAGCAGTTCCATGTCCTTCTTGAACTGGGGAGCCCAGAACTGGCCGCAGCCCTGCAGCTGTGGCCTCACTGGGGCAGAGCAGAGCGGGAGGATAACCTCCCTCGCCCTGCTGGCCACACTCCTTTTCATGCAGCCCAGGACACCATTGGCCCCCTTGGCCCCAAGGGCACGGTGCTGGCTCAGGGTCACCTCGCTGCCCCCCAGCACCCCCAGGGCCTTCTCAGCAAAGCCGCTTTCCAGCAGGTCACCCCCAACCTGTACCGGTGTGGGGGGTTGATCCTCCCCAGGGGCAGGACCTTGCACTTGCTCTTGTTGAGTTTCATGAAGTTCCCCTGGGCCCAGCTCTGCAGCCTGTCCAGCTCTCGCTGGATGCCAGCACAGCCCTCTGGTGTATCAGCCGCTCCTCCCAGCTCGGCATCGTGAGTGAACTTGCTGAGCTTACGCTCTGTCCCTTTGCCCAGGTCACTGATGAATATGTTGAACAGGACTGGACCCAGCACAGAGCCCTGGGGAACACCACTAGTGACAGGCTCCATCCAGACTCTGCCCCATTGATGACGACCCTCTGCGTTCTGTTGTTGAGCCAGTTCTCTGTTCACCTCACTGTCCACTCATCCAGCCCACACTTCCTCAGCTTGTCTGTAAGGATGCTATGGGAGACAGTGTCGAATGCCTTACTGAAGTCAAGATAGACAACATCCACACTGCTCTCCCTTCATTGACCCAGCCAGTCATGGCACCTTAGAAGGCTATCAGGTTGGTCAAGCATGATCTTCCCTTAGTGAATCCTTGTTGACTACTTCTGATAACCTTCTTGTCCCCTACATGCCTGGAGATGTAGGATGAACTGCTCCACCACCTTTCCGGGGATGGAAGAGAGGCTGACTGGCCGGTAGTTTCCCAGGTCCTCCTTCTTGCCCTGTTTGAAGACTGGAGTGACGAGTGACATTTGCTTTTCTCAGGCACCTCTCTTGTCCTCCATGACCTTTCAAAGATGATGGAGAGTGGCTCAGCAAGAATATCCGCCAGCTCCCTCAGCACTCACAGGTGCACCCCCATCGGGGTCCATGGGTTTGCGAGGCTCCAGTTTGCATAGGTGATCTCTGACCCAATCCTTCTCAGCCAAGGGGAAGTCCTCCTTTCTCCAGATTTCCTCTCTCTTCTCTGGGGGCTGGGATGCCTGAGGGCCAGCCTTAGTAGCAAAGACCGAGGCAAAGGCGGCATTCACTAACTCCAACTTCTCTGCATCCTGTGTCACCAGGGCCCCTTCCTTGTTCAGCAGTGGGCCCACTGTATCCCCAGTCTTCCTTTTACTGCTGATGTATTTAAAGAAACCCTTCTTGTTATCTTTGACATCCCTTGCCAGATTTTGTCCCAAGTGGGCCTTGGCCTTCCTCGTCGCATCTCTGCATACCCTGACAACATTCCTATATTCCTCCCAAGTGGCCAGTCCCTTTTCCCACATATTGTGAACCTTCCATATATAAATATAACACTGCACTCTCAGTGATATATGTTCCTTAAATATTAATAAGAATCCATCAATTTCAGCCAATCTAAAATCTGAACCAACTTGTGACTCACTTGCACAGATGCTCAC
The DNA here is from genome assembly GCF_949628215.1 of Phalacrocorax aristotelis. Classification (NCBI taxonomy): domain Eukaryota; kingdom Metazoa; phylum Chordata; class Aves; order Suliformes; family Phalacrocoracidae; genus Phalacrocorax; species Phalacrocorax aristotelis. Next base: position 14,231,181 of record NC_134288.1, read on the forward strand.
TCTCTCTTTCTCGCTCTTCCTTTCCTGCCATTAAGAAATACAGTATTTCTTACATTTCTTATTTTCTTTTATCTGAGATGTAGTATTTCAGAACTTGCCAGGAAAATGCTAGATGTGAAAACCCAGTTCTACTAAAGTTAACTGTAATGTTCACTGTGTGAAATGTTTCACTGCATTAAAAAAAACAATGCAAGGCTGAGCAGGACACAACAGTCGTGTTGCCTGCTGATAAACAGGACTAGTATCACTGAGCAACAGAAACCAGAATGGACTGTCTTCTGGAAGCTTATAGTAGTTTTATTACATGTCAGATGACTGTCAGTGCTTTGCAAGTGTTCCTTTTAAGGATCGGAAAAGGAACTACAATTAGGAAAGCACCTTAAATTATTTTGTATAAAAAGATGACAGTGGAAAGACTTGACTCATTGAAAGTAACTACTTCACCACTTTATGGGTTGCTAGAGATAAGGAATCTCTGAGCTTCCACACTGTTCCAAAAGAAAAATCAGTTTATTCCAGACTTCCCCACCATAGATGACTTCCACTTCTTCCACCAGCCAACGGAGGAGCAGACAACTGTTCCTAAGACAAAGTTTAGCACCAGAAGAGCCTTGCCAAAAAGTAGCTAGCAAACATTCTATCATCCTCTGCCAAGCTATGAGCTGTCCTCAGTAGGGAGCAATAAAGGCAAGAATTTAAATGTAGGGAGATTAATTTTGTTTCCTTAAAACACAATAGTTTTATCATTTTCAAAAAAAGGAAGAGTATTCTCTGAACAGTCTAGTTTATGCAACAAGACAATGTAACAGTTACGTTCCGTCACCACATTGTAGATATTTTCTACAATGCAGTGGGTATCTTCTACAATTTCCTAAGACAAAATTCTGGAAGGATTATTTGGACATTTACTTTGAAAACAAATTCCATTTTATTCATGCACATTTCACATTTGCTTTCTCCAGCTATGCTTAGCTACAAGTAATAGCGCAATTCTGAGTTGTATATTCAACTGCTGTGTTCTGAATGGGAGCTGCGTTGACATGATGTGTCGGAGAGCTACTAACATTAAAGAAATACTACTTAAAATATGCAATGTATTAATCTACGATAGCCACAACTTACAAAGAGACTGAAGATGCTAATTCACTCTCCAAAAAATTTGGCAAAATAATTTTAGCAACTAATATACTCCCTGAGAGCATCACGCAATCAAAGGGGGGAAAAAAAAAGGGGAAGCAAAAGAAATATGCAATCACTTTTCTCTTGCTAAAAATAGCTCCCTGGAATCATGTGCCTCCTCTGAAACATTTCCTTACAGTCTTACAAATTATGGCACATGACACAAAGCACCTGAGGCGGTAGCAGAGGTGGGTTTGTGCCTCTTTTCCCTCTCCTCCCCAGCCGCATTCCTGTGAACCTCCGAGTCTGTCTTTATACCAAACCTGGTACTTGAAAAGCCTGTTTCCCTGTAGATTTTTGTCTGCAGGCCTGAGAAACCTCAAGGCTGCTAACAGCCCGAGCGCGCTTCCCAGGCACAGCCATTGAACATGTGCTGTTGCAGATTAGTGGTGTGCGCGTCACCAAGGAGGAGGCAGTGGTGGGAGGGTTGGCTTCGAGGGGCTTTTGGCACCGCGGCGATTAGGAGCAGCCTGGCACCGCACACAGCTATTACCAGCCCGTCCCGCCTGTTATCAGGCCGCCTACTGCTTCCATTGCCTTCAGAGCGGGCCCTAGATACCAAAGCTCCCGGCGATGGGCGTAAGCTAAAGGCCACAGACAAGCTAGTTTTTTTGGTTACTGGGGGTTTTTTTTGTTTCTCTTTTTCTTGGTTGTTTTTTTTTTTTTTAATGCCACCACAGTACCCACTGGCAGCAAATATGCATGTTCAGGGAGGCATTCTGGGACACTTTTTTTTAAATACGGTTTGCTTGGGCGGACCTAGCTTTCCACAGTAGCAGACAAGATTGTTGGGAAGAAAGTTTGTTCAATTTGAGATAAGCCTGGATACAGGCCACCAGGTAAACTTAGAGACCTGTGAATGGCTACCAGATGAGCTGATATCTCAGCTAATCTGAGCTAGCTACATAATCCTTAGGAATGCTACCAAAACCCACTGCATTCAACAGGCAATAAAGACTACCTACCCCACATTTTCATTTCAGTTAGTAAGAAAAACTACTTCAAGATTGCCTCCCTCTGGCAGACGGTCCCAAGGAAACAAGGCAAGACTGCCCCCACACTAAGTCACCATCAGCGTAATGAGCCTGTATGTTTAAACAAGTAGGTTTTGGAGCAGAAACCCGAGTAGTTCGTTACCTTCCCCACACTGCAGACCTACGACCTGGCAAAAACTTGGGCCTTGCAGCACGTGAATTCATCTGCTGGGTAGCGCCCTTACTCGGGCCCTGCTGCCACAACCGCCGTTACCGTTGGGTTCGGATCATTGGATGAATTGCCAAGGCAGCCAACTGCACAGCAGGCAGGCTCCGGTCTTGCTCTCCTGTTACTTTTGTCACGTTGGTTCTCAGTGCCTTAGTTTAGTCATAATGGGGAGCTAAGAAAACCTCACGCCTTTTATAAGAAGTGCTGAGAGCTAAGGAAGAAAAGCTACGAGCGAAGAACTGGCTGTGGTTTACTAAACCTGTTTACCAAACATGAAAGCTCTAGCCAATGTATGGGAAAGAGACCAGCATCCCACTCACACTGATACTTAAACCTTCTGCAGGAAAATTAGAAACCTATTTTTACTCTTGACTAAATCTTGTATCAGGTAATAAAGAATCTTCAAATGTCCTGAACCCTAAAGAACAGCCTAAAAAATGGACACAGGCCTGTATTCCTTTGTAAATTGTGGCATAAAAAGGCTTGAGAAATTCAAAACTTGTGACTAGCAAAAAAACCTGACCAAGCAAGAAAACCAGCCCGCCTGCTCTGCGCAATCATGCAGTCGCTGGGTGCAGTCTTACACGATGCTGATGCGTTAGGCCAAAGGTAAAGAAACCTGTAACAGCACCACGCAGGGTCTGCATCTGCCCCAGATCCGAGTCCTCTTGTCACAACCCGTGTTGACAGCAACTGCATATATTGAATCATCACTATATCTTAATAGCTTTTTCCTTTTCCCTTCTTTTTTTTTTTTTTTTTTTTTTTTGGGGGGGGGGGGGGAATATTAAAAATTGCTTCATTTTTGAGTGTGTGGGGCGGAGATTTCACCCAGGGACACCGGCGGGACACCTGCGGCCCCTGCAGTGACCCGGCAGGGCGGCCGCCCGTGGAGTGGGTGCTGCAGCTCTCACGGCCCACGAGCAGGGAGCCGATGTAAGGGCTCTCCCTATATTTGCTCCTTATCCCCTAAGAGATTAACTAGGAACCCTTCGGAAGGACCGAGCGGCGTTCGGGCTGTGCCTGGCGTTACTGAGCCCGTGCTTCCAGCACGCACACGCTGATACACACGAAATAAGGAACTCGTGGGGGGGTCCCGGGTCCCCCGCCCGCCGCGGCGGAGCACGCCGGGTCCCGCAGCGCCCGGCCCCGCCGCTCCCCGCCCCCTCCCGCCGCCCTTAAATGCCGGCGGCGGGGCCGCGCCGCGGAGGACGGTGCTGCCGCCCCCAGCATGGCGGGCCCGCCCCAGCGCCTCGCCTCCCTCCTGCTGCTCTGGGGCTGCCTCTGCCCGCCCGCCCGCGCCGGCCTGTACTTCAGGGAAGGGCAGCACTGCTACAAGCCGGCCCTGCGCAAGGCTCCCGGGCTGAGGTGAGGGTCGCCCCGGCCCTCACGGGGGCTGCGGCGGGGAGGGAGGGGGGCCCTCGGGAGGGGCTGGGCAGGCGCGGCCGCAGCGCCCGCCTGCACGGGGGGGTTTGCAAACGGGGGGTGGGGGATGCCCCGGGGCGCGCAGCCCTGGCCCCCGCTCACTGGAGGGGAAGGGGCTCACCGGGCAGGGGGTTCCCCGGGCGGGGCGGGGGATCACCGGAGGGGGGGGGTCGGCGGGAGGGGGAACCACCGGAGAGGGGTTCCCAGGCGGGGGGGGGGGGGGGGGGGGGGTATCGCGGGAGGGGTCGCGGGGGCGGGGGAGGTTCCGCGCGCCGCAGCAGTGGTCACGAGACCCCGGCCCGGTCACGCTGCCCGCTGTCACGTGATCCGCGCCGCTCGCCGGACACTGGCAGCCTCGCTACGAAACTCCGCGAAATCTGCCTTTCTTTAAAAAAACAAATAAATATAGATCCTCCTCATTTGCCCGCAAATCGCTGCGGGGGGTGGGGGGGCAGCAAGGGAGCTAGCTCCTCTTCCCGCCCGCAGGACCTACCCCCGCCCGCACGAGTACCTGGACCTCTCCACGCTCCCCAAGAGCTGGGACTGGAGGAACGTGAACGGCGTCAACTATGTCAGCACCACTCGGAACCAGCACATCCCCCAGTACTGCGGGTCCTGCTGGGCCCACGGCAGCACCAGCGCCTTGGCAGGTACGCCGCGCTCAGGGCTGCCCGTGAGCCCACCACGCTCTCCGCCCTGGTCGCTTATGGTGTTCGCTAAGGAAAGGAGGTTTATCTTCAGCTTACAAAATACCTGGTGTAAAGAAGAGGTGCCAAATTACTGCAGTGACTAATGCAGCAAAAATTGAGGCTGAGGTGTCTGTGAATGCACCAGGAGCAGTGGGAATTCCCGAGCTGGCAGCTGAAGGCAAGGCTTCCACAGAGAAAGCAGAGTCAGGCTGTCCCCACCCTCTCCAAATTGTGCAAGCGGTGAGCACTGGCGTGGTTAAAAAGCTGTTTGCAGGAGGAATCCGTTCACACTCCTGCCAAACTGCTGTTCAGGGCCTGGAGTAAGAACTGGGCTCTCTGCCCCTCTTCTCGGAGGCGCGGTGATGGCAGCAGCAGCAGATGCAAATGCAGTTACTGTGTCTTGTTCCCTTTTGTGGTCCCTCAGCCAGCTGCACTACATCTACAGCAGCAAGGGGCTGCTCCGGCGGTGCCTGGATATGGGGAAATGAAAGAAGCTGCCTCTGGTGGGAAGGGCCAGCAGGGTATTCGCTTCAGGAGCCCTGTCATCAAATGAACTGACTGCTACAGCACACAGACAGATCTCGTTTCAGCAGATACCGATCAGCCCTTTTCTTGGGAAAAGGGAGGTAGGGGTTTGCTTCAGTTGGAGAGATATTGTCTCTAGAGAGAATACATGATGATTTGCATGCAACAGAAACATGCTGCACAAGTACTGTTTGCAGAGGGAGGCTGTAGAGTATTAACTGTGAAGGAGAAATGGAGGAAATTGTGGAGAATTGGGAAGACAACTTAGGTGTGAGCAGACAGCAGGAATTGTGAAGGATCTTGTGTTAAGCAGTACAGAATTACAGACACGTGGCACGTATGAAACCTGCCATGATGTAGTAAAGACAGATAAAATATAGCAACTTATTATGTAAGTTAATTGAAACTTCATTGTGTACGCAGGTATGCCCGTATATGCATCTTTGTACATATAAAAAGTTGATTTTCAAAATCAGTATTTTTACCCTACTGCTGTGAAGAGTCAAAGCCTTTAAACTCGTTGCAGGAAGACTAGGCTGGGATAACGCCTCCCTGTTCTGTCACGTATAGCTGAATGTTGTTATTACTAATAGGATTAAAAGTACTGCAGAGGCATCAGTTAAGACTGTTAATGCCCTATGAGAAGCAGTCTGTACTCACGGGGAACCTTTTCTGCCAAGCATGCCAGTTGTTTCTGACAAAATAAGGCAGCGGCGTGGTGATGCCTATCTGAGATGGCAGGATAACAGCGAGATGCTGATTTAACAGTGAGGATATACTTCTGCAAGCTTTTCCCAGCTTCATGTTTGTGAAGACTGTCTCACAGAGGCCTGGGCTGCATGGGCTTATGACTCTGAGTGGGCTTACACATAGACCTTTACCGCTGTGGAAGAGGCTGGTGAGAGCTGGTTTAACTACGTGTACTTGAAAACTCTAGTCTCAAAGCCATGAAACAGATCTGGAAGTTCTAAGAAGCTGTGACTTGAAATAAGAGGTCTAGGGCACTTCAGGACGTTAAACACATCTTACTAATCTGTATAGTTCTTGCTGAGTTTTTAATGGAAAAAAACTTCTAATGGAAGCCCACAATAACGGCTCAGCCTGGTGGTTTGAGTTAGGTCATGCTCTGTGCCTCACTGTTGACAGTAGAGGCTCTTCCAACCCCAAGTACTGTTGTCTGCAAACAGTTACAGGTTCAACGAAGGAGAGACAGTTTTAACACTAATGAAAACCAATTTCTTTATCCTTACAGATCGTATCAACATAAAGAGAAAAGGTGCATGGCCTTCTGCCTACCTCTCTGTTCAGAATGTGATTGATTGTGCTGATGCGGGATCCTGCGAAGGTGGAGACCACTCGGGTGTTTGGATGTATGCCCATAACCACGGCATTCCAGATGAGACCTGCAACAACTACCAAGCTAAGGATCAAAGTATGATGCCTATTTGCTTTGCTGTAAGGCTTCATCCCAGGTTTAGCAGATTTTAATATTTAAAAAAAGACAGGTTTTTTGGGTTGTCAGTCTGCTTCCTGCCTTTCAATGTAGTACCTGCTGTTTGACTGACAGAACAGGTTTTCTTTACAGGCCTGTGTGTGTCTTCCCACTCCAGCCAGACAGCATAGCATTAAAACACGCCCAGGCAAGTTCGCACAGCTAAGCTGTTTAAACTTAATCTCTGAAGTCTGTGATATACAATCTCTAATGTACTGAAATATTTAAAAGTGTCACCTCAAGCTAAACAAAGAACTGCAACCTCTGTCTGGTCATGTGCTTCTCCACAGATACAGAAACTATTCCAGTCACACGTCTGAAACAGTTCCTCATCAAAGCGCTTATGCTCATGAAGTAAAGAGTAGTAACTAGTGATTGTAGAGACTTTACACATGGTTTCAAGAAAGGAGTTTAGTTCACCAGACATAGTAATTAAGTTATTACTATCTGCCTCAAATAAGTTAAAAGGATAGTGTGATATCATTAGTTCACTTGAAGAAAAACATTCTCTTGCGGTGATAATTTCACTTTTGTTTTGCAGAGTGTAAGAAGTTCAACCAGTGTGGGACTTGCGTCACTTTTGGAGAATGCCATGTGATAAAGAACTACACTCTCTGGAAAGTTGCTGACTATGGGTCTGTCAGTGGAAGAGAAAAAATGATGGCAGAAATCTACACTAATGGTCCAATTAGGTAAAAAAGAAAAATCTTGAATGGCAAAAAAGTTTATTTACTAGTAATGTTGGGATTGAAATACTTGAAATTCATTCTAATGACTGAAGCGTACTTCTCTGCTCTAGCATATGTTAGCAGCTCTGCTAATATGCAGGCTTCAGCTTGCTTGTAAGAAGTTCTGAAGTCAAAATGCAAGAAAACTGATTGTTTAAAAACAAGCCCCTGCCCTGATCTTGTATAAAAATGTTTTCTGTTTTGTTACAGCTGTGGCATAATGGCTACCGACAAGTTGGATGCTTATACTGGGGGACTGTATACAGAGTACAACCCCTCGCCCGTGGTGAATCACATTGTATCTGTGGCTGGCTGGGGTGTAGAAAATGGAACAGAATACTGGATTGTTCGTAACTCGTGGGGTGAACCCTGGGTAAGGAAACATGGGAACAAAATGATGATAGAATGACTGTAGAGGAAAGGTGGGGTTTTTCACTTGCCAACAGGGAGAAGCTGCAAAGCTAGCAAAACTTTCTTTGAACTAGATTAGGAATTAAAAAAATGAAACCTGAAGACAAGGATATTCAGCCAAAGTTACTTGAGTAATGTTAACTCAATCCCAAATGCTACCCTCCTGTGGACGTGCAGCTCCTGGTATGGGCAACTGTAAACTACTGTTAGTTGTAGGCAAAAATCAAGTCACACACCTGGAATACGACTGGGATGTAAATTCACCAAAGCAGACTGCCCTGTGAACGTAGTGTTATCCTTCGTCTTGACTGAACTCCTAGATTTGCTTGGAAATCAATTGTATTTGGAAGACAGAACAGAGTCAATAGCATGCCTTCTCTCTAGTTATGTTTTCTAATTCACAATGCAAATTAACTCCTTACAGGGTGAAAGAGGGTGGCTGAGAATTGTGACAAGTGCATATAAAGGTGGAAGAGGAGCAGAGTACAATCTTGCTATTGAAGAGGACTGTGCATATGGAGATGCTGTACTTCCTTGATTCTAGATTGCACATCTTTCTGTTTAGGAACTACTTTGGAAGCTTCCCAGAACAACCTTTCCTCTGTCTTAAAGAAAAGTAGTCTAGAACTTTCACAGTTCAATGTCATGAGGCAGTTCTGCAAAATTAGCCCAGATAGCAACACACAATGTCTTCAAAGTAAAATAAATACAGAATTGCCTTTAGGTAATTAGATACAACTTAATTTTTTTTATGGGTAAATTACTTTTGTCTGCCTTGATGCACTGTATTTAAATCAGAGTCACAGAAACTGTATATGTAAATCTCTATTTTTAACACAAATTATGTAGACATACTGGGAAGGAAAATGTCTACTCAATATTTGGGTCTAGAGCTTATATTTGCTCAGTACTGTTGGATTTTAATATCACAATGATGCAGATAAAAAAAAGCAAAGTCTGGCCATGGTATATTAAAAAAACTAAATCCCCTGTTGTTTCCTGGGCCTCCAGGTAAAACAGTGTTAGAAGTCTCATACAATTCAGTGGCTTTTATCCAGTCAAGATGATGTAACAGGAATTACTTTGATCAAAGACACTTAATTAGTCTTTTCTTTGCTCAAATTCCTTGCTTTAATATGTAATTGGCTGTGCCATTTTTCCCCTAAAGAGGCAAAGTATAAATTGCCTCAAGCCAGAACTCTTCACTAATTTGAAGAAAGGTAGCAAATTCTTTTCCTCCAAACTAGGCCAGTTACTAAGTGGCAAATTAGTGCCGTATCAATGTTACTAACTGGTATTGTTAATTGCATTTAATAAATTATGTTTTTTCTCACATGACTGTATGCTTATTGATACATGTTTTCAGTCATCTACTGCTATACCTAACAGTCTCCTGTGGCAGCCTAGTACCAATAAAGATTAATTCTGCCAAGCTGCAGCAACATAAGTTCCATTGAGATATGAACATGGTAGAACAACAGTACTGATGGCGGCACCATGGCAGTTTTAACTAGTTAAAAAAGCATCTATGTGGTTAAGTACAGAGGAACTCAAGTGTTTAGAGGAAGTGATACCAAGCTTGAACACAGACGAAAGCAAAAGTATACTTTGTTTGAACAGCTGGCAAACTTGCAATGGGCACAGGAACAAACTGCTCTTGATCATCACTAAAAGACAGAGAGCTACATCTCAAATGAAGCTCTGTAGGGTAAGTTGTTTCTGTAGCTAATTCCACTCAGCGAGGGGCTACAAAAAACCAAACTTGTACACTAATTCTACTTAAAATATTAAGAAAAGTAGGTCTCATGCAGGTTTAAAGGGTGACAGCTGGACTGATTGAACTTCTTTGTGTATCTTAGTACAGCTTCTGCAGAAGCAAACTACCTTTTCAGGGTGTGCTTTAAGCCGACTGAGCTTACTGTAACACTTACGAACGCTCTAGTCACTGGAGTATGTCAGCAAGGGACCAGCTGAGGAAAGCAAAGATGCACTCCTTTTTAAAAGGAGTGAAGAATCTATACAATTGGCTGCTGTTTCCAGAATTACCATGGCAGTTTAGAGGTCCCATTCGTGAATCACTGACAGCACAGAACAAACTGATTTCCTTTCTAAATTTACATCCAGTTGGACTCAAACATCACTGTCTTTTAAAAAGCAGGTTTGTCAGAAAACAGGAGTGCTTGGAAAAGCACAATGGGCTTGTCTATACCCCTTGCTTTTAAACAAATAGTATTTGCCTGCACAAAGAGAAATCCAGGCCAAGGAACAGAAAGACTGGTCTTAATGAAACTTTGAAAGACGTCTCTGGAAAAGAAAAAAACCCTTTATTTAAAGGTAAATTAGAATCTTGGGTGTACCCCCACTGTTTGGCATCAACCAGGACAGATTAGAGGTAAGTATAAAAACCAAGCCACAACAAGCAGTAATGAAATTTCTGCACACATTCATATTTTTGGACAGCAGTAGAATTCTGACATGGTAATGAAACTTACCAGTGACATTTGATGCATCTATTTAACAAAAAAAAAAGATTCTGAAAGATAATACACAAAGGGATTCATCTGTTAATACAAAACTAACCATGGTTGTTACAACTCCACTTGTGTTACACCAGACAGGTTGTTGGGTGTTTTTTTTTATAGCAGTGATTACACAGGATATTTAGAATGCTAATATAATGCAAAGGTGAGAAAGAGGCGCTGCAGCTTCTCTGCAGCACAGAGCTAAATCACACAAATTCCTTTTTTACAACTTGCAACATCAAAACCTACAGCACTCAAGATACAGTCTTCAGAGAACGGTCTGCAAAGTGTTTTTACGAGGAACTACCTTTCCCATTCTTCAGGTTTGATATATTACACAAAGGATCAGTGACAAATTCTGCCCGCATTCTTCAAAATAAGTGTTTCTCTCCTGCTGGCCCCTTCAGAATAGTCAGATTTATACTGCTTTATGTAACAGAAAATCCTTCAGTATTGTTCCATCTTCCAAAGTACATTAACAGTCCTCTGATATGAAGCTCAAGGTCACTGTGCAAGTCAGTCAGATGGCCTTCAGCCCTTTCTTCCTTGTTTTGGGTTTGTTGGTTTTGTTTATGGGTTTTTGGCTTTTTTTTTTTTGCTGCTGTGTTGCCCAGTTATAGAACCTTACTGGTGGAGAGTATGGCAGTGGTCATGTGCTCTGCCTTCTTGATATTTTCCACTGCTTAATTCATCATAATAAAGTTAGATTTGCAATGAGCTTAAAAGAAAAAAAAATAATGTTCAGTACATTACTCTTAGGTTTATCTGTTTGCATGTGAATTTCTGCATTATGTAAACAATTACTATTTTAGGGTCTGGACAGATGTTTTTGTTTTAGGATAGGAATGTATTACGACAGACTACTTCCCTTCCTATCCTTTCTTTACTACAGCGCTGGTTCTCAAAAAGCTGATTTGTCTCCAAGTTCCTCACTACTACCCAGAGATTCTTGCTTAAAAGGAAAATTGCTAAACCCATGCCCCTAAAGGGGAAGTTATCTGTGAAAGTGTCTGGCAGGGACTCCTATTTTTAGCAATCCTCCTCCTAACCATTATTTGCAAGTTGTAACAAATATAAAAGGAAGCAGGTATGCAATGAGTAAGCATGACTTACCTATAAACTCAGTGACAGGATCATGTTCGCCTTCTGTTTTAATAGTTCCTGCAATACTTTCATTCTCCAGGATTGGAAGAAAGAGCTGTACAAAGTCTGATGTATATGGAGGAGCAATCACATCCAGCACCTGAAACAACAGACAAAAAGGGGTTATTCTGCCAGTTAGAGGGGTAGCAGGGACAATATTTAATTCACAACACTAGTCTTGAAAGCATACAAATAATTGCATTTAAGACCTCTCGTTCTCCATACAAGTAATTATGTATTCTTGTGGTACTCTACCCAGTACTTTAATACTTTCAGGAGTCAGTAGGACTAAGTCACATCCTAGCAAATACTGATATTACATACATTGCTCAAAATTTGATCTTGTATCTTAAAACATTTTTTCATCTCAGGCAAGCTGATTTAATATCCAAAGACATACAACTGATACTAAAGTTTATTTCTATATGATAGTAAACACAGTTTTTGCTGCTGACCTCTGTAACAAAATATCTGATGAGAGAGATATCTGTATCTAGCTTCTCCAGGCATTTGCGGATATAGCTGACAACAGGTAGGACATATCCTCGACTCAGTAAGTGCACCATTCTGTCCAAGAGAGTCTTCTTCAATTCCAGCTGATGGTGGGTGTCGGAGTGGAGGAGGGGGAAGAGAAGAAACCAACTGATTAGAACTTCCTTTTGAAAGCATGCAAGTTTTATTGCTCATTCTTACCGATTCAGTATCTTCTATGTTACTTTTTAACCATACCATATTCCTAAATTAAAGTCTTAAGTCCTGTGACAGCAAAAGCTGTTATCTTGAATAAGTGTAACTGATATGAAGGAACACAAATACTGAATCCTTTGATAATCACCTGCTCCATTACATCAAGTTGCGAATGTTCTGTTTCAAAGAGCTTGACAAGAAGTTGTAGAACTTGGGGATGAAGCAGCTGATGGCATGTACTGATCTGCAAACAATCAAGAAAGTTAGATCCTCAGAACTTCCATTTAGAACCAATGTGCCACTCTTTATTAGTCAAGTTTACATTGATGTTCAGTGCCAGATGTAAGTTCTTTCAGAAAAGCATTCCACTGTTTCCTTCTTTGATCCCTAAGCTTTCCTTAGAGTAAATAATGTTGAGATGACAAAATCAAATAATTAACTCTGGATAGAAACAGATTAATCTCTGACTGTTTACTGACTTACTGCAAGTGACAGGCATCCAGTGAATTAGAGGTACTGCCAGTTGCAAGCGTCAGAAGTCTTTTTACTCTCCAGCAAGATTTTATACACGCTTTTACCTCATCCAATAATGCCAGATGTACTGGAGTGTGATCAGTCTGCAGCTGGAAGTACCGTGGTTCTGACACTGTCCAATCCACCCACTTTAATACACCCATTGCCACCACTGGGAACCTACAGAAGAAGAGATCACTTTAGCACAGGAGCATTAAAAAGAAAAACAGAACAAAACAACCCAAAACCCAAAAAGGCCCACCCCCCCGAAAAACCAAACCAAACAACCCCAAAACAAACAAAAAACCTCCCAGTAAATGTAAAAAAAATAATCTTTCAGTATATTCTAATGGTTGCTAGTTTCAGTTTAACTTACAGCAGAATTCATAAAGCTCAAAAAATTTTGTCTGAAAAGTTGCCAGCACATCAAGGGCAGGGCAGGAAGATAAAGACACTCCCTGATCGGCAAAAAACATGCAACAAAGTTCTTGTACACTCCAATTTTGTTCTGTTTTATTCAATGTCGCTATTTCATACCTTTAAGAGAAGAAAGGGCATATCTCTTGCTAGGAAAGCTTTATGAGGAAAACAAAATATTCCTCCATCTTTTGCCAGTGGCAGAGAAAAGCATATTCTGTGACACAAGGAGGACAAATTGTCAGTGAAAGCCAGAATCTATGTCCTCATAAGAGAGATTCCAAAAAGTCAGACGTACAATTTTGAAAGCTACTTTCAGACCACATCTTCACACATTCTACAATGAGGATGTTCTCAGAAAGCAGCCCACAAAGGCCTTGCCACTTTAGCAGTACTGCGCCTCCTAAATAACACTTTCCTTCCAACAACTGAAGCTTGGGACCGGTCTCCCTCCTCACCTGATGCACTGATAAAGCGTGCTCAGTTCTGCAACCAACTCTGATGCTCCTTTGTTCTCATTGCAACATAGATTGTGAACAGTTTCAATGGCTTTTGAAGTTGACTTGAGTTCATCCTTGTTTATGCTGACTCTCTTGTTCTGGAAAATTGCAAAGCTTGAATATAAGAGTCATGAATACACAGGATGCCTTTGGTTATTTAAGGAAAGGAATTGTAACCTGTGATAAGCCTAAGATAACATCATGTTTCTCAAAATGTAGGCTCAAATGCAAGTTTCAGGAGAACTAAGTATCAATGAGCTGAAGTACGAGGACATTTGCTTTATTTAATTCCCTAAGAATTACTTTATCCACTTCATAGAATTAAATACCTTCTTCCTCTGAAAAAGCACGTACAGTTCTAGGAGCAGAGAACTGCTACTGATAATGTCTGGGGGGAGGCGAGGAGCAAAATACTCAGTGCACCCAGACTTCTGTAGTACAGGATCTACACTTTTAGTCATTTCAGTTGAAGCCAGCAATATTTCATATTAAAATAAGTCAATCAAGTTAAATATATTATTTTAAACTGAGTAACTTTCATGACCATACATTTTCTTCAGCACAGACTGGCCATTGTAGGTAAAAATAACGTTATTCACAGAACTGAACATTACCTTTTTCCACATCTCTACTACACTAGCTGCATATGCCAGTATGTGAATGTATTTATGTTTGTGGTCCTGGTTGATCTTAGCACCCGGCTTAAACAATGACTGCATGAAGAGGTCCAGAAAGGCAGGTACTCGAATCTGTGAAGAAAAGGAATGGTTTATTAGAGCCTGAGAATTATGAGAGGTGACCAAAAATGTAATTTTTGCATCTGATACACCTTGCATAGAATGAGATATAACACATTGCCCCTTGGGAGTAGGTTAGACAGTTTTCTGAAGAGACCCAAACTTCTGACACTATTAAAAAAAGAAAGAAAGAAAGAAAGAGTTACAGACTATATTGCTACATTATCTAAATGCCACCATTTGTTACCAGAACGCACGTTAGAATGAGGCTGTGAGAAATGTGAAATGTGCCATTTAGGCCTACTTACAACAAATTGCAAAACTGAGTTGGGTTTTTTAATTATTTTTTAATAAAAGAAGTTAATTAATTCCTTGCCATCTTTATCTCCTATTGAGAGGTTCTTTATTTAATTTAATTATATGTAAAAAGACAACTTAGAATGATTTAAAAAATTAATCCACAAACTGATGCAAAATAGAATACAAGTAGTAGGTTCACATTTAAACATTACTTAAAATTATAGAGGGATGAGTCTGAGTGCTAAGTTCTATTGTGTGTCGCTACAACACTTCGCACAACAAGACCTCATATTTCTAAATGCTGCTGTAACAGAAGTAAGTTTCAGAGGTTATAAAAAGGTAACTACTAACCAGTTCTACTGGAGGTGGGTCCATACTTGTAAACATTTTGAACAGGACAGTGATATCTGCTGGATTCAGAGCTCCTTTGGACAACATTGCGCCAAGAGCCTGACATGCTCGAGGATAGGAGGCTGCAGTACCCAATGCTAAAGTGATCTGACTAGCATCATGGCCTCTAGATGAAGAGCAAACATACATAGCAATTTATTTTCTTAATTTGGACATTTTAGTTTTAGCCTTCCTGAGTCAATAGGGCACATCCTATGGAATACAATGCCTACAGGCAGAACCCCTTATCCTGGGTTATTATAGAAATAGGACTCTATTTCCCTTGTTTGTTTCCAAAATGTTCATCGAACAACAAAAATATATAATTTTTAATAGGTAGAAACTTCAATTCTTTGCTCTTCTTATTTCAGGTCTCCCAGTACAGGACGTTGAACTTTTCTGTTGTTCTACACATTAAAGCTTGCTACAAGAACTGCTCTGTTTGAGCTAAGAATTCTCCTTTTGCTGGTTAAAGGAAATCAAGAACGAGCAAAAGACAGCAGTTTACAAAATCCAGTGATTTACAGCTCACTAATATAACTCCCACTTACTTCTCATGAGCATATCGCTGAACCTCCTGAGCAATCCGTCTGACAGCGGACCCTCCTTGCTCTTCTTGGGCTAATATGGACATCATAGATTGAGCAAAGAGGTACGTATGTTCTCCATGGCACACCATCTTCTGTGAAAGCACACATCAAAAACCTTATCAGTCAACAAGAAATAGGCAAGTATGCTCTGTGATTACATTGCCTAAATAGCAAAGACTTCACCAAAGTCTACTAATCAAAAGGAAAAAAAAAGCCACAAACAACTAAAGAATAAAACCAAAACCCAACAGCGAATAAGAAAGTACAGAAAAGCCCAGTACCACTATGCATCGATACCCTGCAAGAAGAAATGGCTAAATTGAGAACTTTGTTTCTTAAATGCCAAAATTGAGAGGAAATTCTGTCCTACTCACACTCAGTACTTTCTCGCCAATATTTTAAAAGTAAGAGAAGTACAAAGCCATCCAAAAATCATTATGCTACTTCACAACACAGAACATATGCTGGGCTGATTCAGATGGCAACTTTCACACTAACGTGGATGATAAAAGAATTATTTTAATTTGCTGGGGGACTGACTACACTGATCCTTACATCTTGCATTAAACATGAAAGACAATATTTCAACCCTCACCTTTTTACAATCCATTTAATAAATATAAGAAGTGTCATGTAAGCAACCCAAAGAATTCTTGGTCACAGAATGATCAAAAAGCATAGACTTCTATTTTTTAACGCAGATATATCTTCTCTTCAGAAGATTTTGTACGACTTGATGTCAAGATCCTCTACAATCCCACAATTTGTATATCCTAACCAGAAAACACTATTTTCTTTCCACATAAAACGGAAAACAAAACAAATCAAAAAACTTACAGCAAACTCAGGGAGGTTTTTTTCAAGGTTTTCTTCTCCTCCATCTAATATTGTTGCCAGAGATGTACGCAGGACTCTGGAAAATACTTCTAGTTGCTGACATGCTGTTGAAACACTGGTTATTTCCCCTTGGTACCCAGCATCAGATATAAGCTATAAAAATAAAAACATCACAGAAAATTTGTATTATTTATGTTTATAATTCATATATATTTATATTTATATTTCAGGTATTTCTGGGCTCCTCAGTTCAAGAAAGACAGGGAACTACTGGAGAGAGTCCAGCAGAGAGCTATGAAGATGATCAGGGGACTGGAGCATCTCCCTTATGAGGAAAGGCTGAGAGACCTGGGCTTGTTCAGCCTGGAGGGGAAAAGGCTGAGGGGGGATCTCATCAATGCCTGTAAATATCTAAAGGGTGGGTGTCAGGAGGATGGGGCCGGACTCTTTTCTGTGGTGCCCGACGCCAGGCCAAGGGGCAACGGGCACAAGCTGGAACACGGGAGGTTCCACCTACCTCAATATGAGGACAAACCCCTTCCCTGTGCGGGTGCCCGAGCAGGGGCACAGGCTGCCCAGAGAGGCTGTGGGGTCCCTTCCCTGGAGACATTCACCCCCCGCCTGGACGCGGTCCTGTGCCCCTGCTCTGGGTGTGCCTGCTCAAGCAGGGGGTGGGATGGGATGATCTCCAGAGGTCCCTTCCAACCCCAACCATTCTGTGATATCCTATCAAACCCAAAAACTGACTGAAATGTTCCACTGCACCAGAAATCCAGAATTTTCAAATATAGACCAAAGAAAAAAACCAAAACAAAAAAATAAACTGAACCCAAACCCCAACAAAAATCCCACAACAAAACAAAACAACAAAAAACTCAAAAAGCAGTACTTCAGATTGGGAAACTAAATGTACTACTTGCAACCTGTAACACAACTCCTCCCACCAATACACACTTTTACTGTTCTGACGTTTGAATAAGCAGTATTATGCGGGAATACATAAAAAGATACAGGCAAGACCACAGCCAATATTTGATGTCAGAACAATTAGCCCTTTATGGACATTATCATTTAATAGGCTTGAGTATACTACCTTCACAGTAAAATTAAGCATTAAACAGTCGGGATGGGCTTCTGCCAACTTGTAAAAGAGATCTCTCCATGTAGTATGTGCTATCATTTGCTCAAGCCAGGCTGGAGTCTGAAAAGATCAGAGCAATAGAGAGAAATGTAAGACTATCTAGTTGTCAAGATCATTAAATGTAAGCCTTTTACCTCTCAGGAGTCCTGTGAGTTGTTACACAGGACTTTACTACAAAGGAGGATGCAGTCAAAGTTTCTAAGTTCTCCAAGCCTCTGAGGACTCCAGTGAAATACAGTTAGTTTTCTGAAACCAGATGTTTCTTAACAAAACAGCTTTGAAGATACAATTTCCCTTCCCCCACCATCTGCTACTCCATCAGATGAAGGCATCTATGTAGGATCCACTCATGTAAAGATAGCAACACGGACTCCATGCACACCTCTCCTTCCTCTGTAAAGATGGAATCTGCTTTCCGAGGGTCAAAATGCTTGATAAGTAAGCTCTTTAAATGGTTTTCTACAGTCTCCTGAACTTGCACTGGCTCAACACCTGTGTAGAAGGAACAAAAAACTTGGCAGATGCAATCCAATCAAACATAGCAGCAACATCTTAAATTTTTCAGCAAGAACAGAAACTATGCAGAAATTTATCAACATGCAGAAGATGAGAGGACAGCCATCGGTTCTACTATCAAGACACACTGATACAGACAGATTTAGAGGTTCTCAATCTTTTTTCCTAAATGCACACTGTTTAGGATCACAGACAGGTTACACCAGTCCTTTTCCTCTTGCTCTCTTAATCAGTCACGCAAACAGCAAGGCCAGTCACCTCACAAGACCGTTACGGGGCACGATACCAAAATGCATATATCTTAAACACAAAGGGGATTACCAGGGTTGGTGCACAAACCCACCTTACTACAGACTAAAGTCCATCCTTTTAATATATTGGCTATTAGTAGCTTTGATAGTATACTACAAAACAACATACAAAGTGGTGATAAGTAGTTCTATGTTTCTGAGATCAGAATATAATACTTCTCATAAAGTTTATACTAGGTAAGGGACAAAGATACCACAAGTTAATGCTGAACATGTCTTGCAAGAGGCTGCCGAAGAATTCATAAGCAGACTAGTACTACAGAGTTCTTGTCTCAGAGAATAGAGGCATCCCTATGAGAACCTTCCATCTAACCACTGACCCACTGAAAGGGAATAGTTACTAGTAATAAGGTAATTATTATATAATTAATATTGACAAAACTACTGTTACAAAATACCATATATTGCTAATACCATGTATGTAACAGTACCCTTGCCCTTGTACATGAAAGCAAAAAGAAACTACAGTTTATGCAGTTGCTTCAACTATATTACCCTTTATAATACAGTTTATGGCCATTTCAAAATGTTCATCAGCAGATCACTTATGCTCTGAGCAGAATAAATGCATTATTCTAAAGAACTTTGTCACATACACATACAGGATGACAACTTTATAATAATCCACTTCCTGAGTACAATCACATTTGCCACCAATTCGGCTATTGCTGATAAAAGAATGACTACAGACCCAAACTATACTGTATCATTTATTGTACCTGTTTGAATGAGCCACTCTGCCAGCAAATTTACAGTCTGTGCCACTGCAGTGTAGTTTTCAGAAAGGAGCTGGATCACGTTCTCTGGAGACCCTCCTGCTTGGAAATACCTGATGAAAGGATTGGAAGAGAGCTATTTGAAAGTTATATGAAGAAAACAAAGCCAACTGAAGCCTAGATGAAGGGAAAACAATAGCACCACTTATCCGTTTTCACAGACACTTCCGTATAAAGCAGTAACACTGCATCTGTAACAGCGGCACCGTAACACACGTGAGGTCACACTCACCTCTTTAACGTGTTAAATATAGACGGCTCCATTATATAGTCTGGGGTTGAAAATTTCTTCAGGCATTCTTGCTGGACTTCAGCATCATCTTCTCCCTCTCCATCTTCATCATCTTGCTATTACAAGCACAGTCGGGTCAGCCAGCTCTCGTCCCGCTTCCCCCCGCACTCCCATATTTAGGCTGTTTTTCCCCACAGAACCTCACACCCCTCTGTTTACCACAGCAAGAGACCCGCTCCCCAGGCAAACACGGCTTCTTCACAGAGAAGGAGCAAAACCAAGCGCCGCCTTGCAGCTGTCTTCCTCCTCTTTTAACCCCCTGAAGCGCCAGGCCCCACCGCAGGGCAGGCTCCCCCGCCCGCCTTCCAGCCTCAGCTCGGAGCCGCAGACGCGGCTCCCCCCCGGCAGGGCCAGAGGGCCCGGCAGCTCCGCCGGGACCCACCGGAGACCAAGCGGCGTCCCCGGGCGGAGCCCTCCGCTCCCGGGCGTGGAGCGGCGGGAACGCTCCCCCCCGCAGGCCGCCTCAGGCCCGCCGCCTCCCTCCCGCCGCACGCCCCGGCAGCCCCGCGCCGCCGCGAAGGCAAGGCCTCCTCACCGCCCCTCCGTCCGCCTCGTTCCCCCACTCCGCCGCGCTGCCTTCGAAGTAATCAGCGTCCTCCATGGCTCCTCCCGTCCCGCCCCGAACCGAAGGAGCCGCGGCGATGGTCGCAACCAGGCCGCGACCGCCCCCGTGGGCGGAGCGGGGCGGAATGGCGGGCGGCGGGGGGGCGGTGCTGCCGCCAGCGCCGGCCCGGGTGAGGAGCGGGGCGGCCGGTGCGAGAGGCCCGTTACCCTTCCGCGGCCGCGGGGTGGTGGGGAACGTCCTTCCCCGGACCCGCGCCCCGCGCCGGGACCTGCTGACTGAAGCCGGCGGAGCGCGGCGCCGGGGCGGCCGGCACCTCCCGCCTCAGCGCTGCTCCTTGCTGGAGCAGGCGGTGGGGCCGTTCCGTGGTGAATTGGGGCTGAAACCACCCACGATAAAAATGAAATGCGGAAACGTACGCGCTGGCCCCGTGGCGGTGGCGCCCGAGGAGGTGGAGGTTCGCTCTCTCCCAGTTCAAGCAGTTCACCCCCGGTTAGTCACGGCCGGCGAGCCAAGGCAGAAAGCACAGACAGAGGGGAAAAATAATGAAGTCAGAGGGAAAAAGAAGCCAGTGGAAATTTAAAAGCGAACTTCCCCACCCTGCAAAACCTCCCAGCGCAGCAGTGGATGCTGCTCGCCTGCCTGCGGTTCTGCAACGGCAGCATCCTCGCACTTCCCCAAGCATGAGGAGGGTGTTGAGCTGCAGCAACAAGTTGATAGTAATGATCAAATGATACGGTAGAATTAAAAAAACTAATAAGTAGGAAAAAAAAGTTAAAGACTAGGAAAGATAACTTTGGTGGAATGGAAGTGGTAAGATTTTTAGGACCAGATTTTAGCGCTAAAGTTTTAGGAGCATCATTGTGCAACTCCGTGTACCCAAAATTTGCCGGAGAATAACAGTAAATAACACTTCGGCCGTTTCTCATGGCAAACAACTTTTTTTGGGGGGTTACTTTTAGCCTAAGACAAAATCCTTAAGTCTTTTATCTAAAGAAATCTTAATAAACCAACTGTAGCCCCTGTAAACAACACTCTTGGGATTACAGTTGGTTTCATATCTGGGCAGCAGAGGTCTGTGCCGTGAGTCAGGTTCCCTGTTCCCGAGGCTCTGAGGCCGTCTGTACCACACAGGGCAGCCGGTCACACAGGGTTTGCTCCCCTGAACGTGATGCGGGATCCCCAGAGCGGTGGTTGTGCTGACCTTGGGACCTTAGTACAGCCCTTCTTGGGGGTGCTGAGAGGGGACCCAAAGGAGACCGGCTGAGCTGGGGTGCTGAGCGAGGGTAACAGGCCAAGAGGGCCCCCAGCGAAGGAAGTTACAGGCGAGTGAAGAAGGGATAGGCCTAAAATGAAGAGTGACCATATAATCAGACCTTAGGCAAGGAGATAGGCATTACTGAAACGGAGACCATGTCAAAGAGAGAGAGTCCCTTTGTCTCTCTTCAGACTCCCCTTCTTCAGTTGTATGAGTTTAACTGTGAGGAAGGGGAGAGCGAGGGTGTGTTCTGGGATTTGGAGGGCAGCCAAGAGCATTGCTGATTCATTATTTAAAAGGTCCTTTATTCTCATTCAGTTTCTAACTGAAAAATAGTAGAAAGAAATTGCATAGCCTTCCATGCAGTCCATGAAATTGCTTGGTAGGAAAGGCCAAAAAAACCCTGTTCAGAAATAAGTTGTAGGATCTCCAAGAGACAGTCCTTGTTCAAGTGTGATCACTGTACTAGTTAAAGGGCTTACTGCACTTAAAATTTCTGTGTAGAAAAAATACACCACCACCTGAACTGCAGCACAGCACAAGTTGTGCTGTCATGTGCTGCCCTACAGTGGTGAAGCAACCCTTTCTGAAACATTTCTTCAACGTTTTTGTGAGCCCAGGAAAATGTTCTTTTTGCTCTATCAACAGAAAGGAAAAAAGACCTTTTTTTAGACCACAAGGCATAGATTGAAGTAGAGGCACAACAGACACATTCTCTACCCGTGCTAGCCGATTGCTTGATTACCTGCAGTCAGGAAGAGAGTAAGGTAACATTTCAACGCTTATGGAAGCACTGGCCATTTTTTATGTGGGGAAAGAACTGGGGGTGAAGTGACAGGCTGAGGCTGGAGGCCAATGGAAATATCCTGGAGAAAAAGTTTTTGGCTTATCTCCATTTAGTTAACTGGCAATTTCCATCTCGTAGACGTGAGAAAATAATAGCATGCTCAGAACAGAGAGTGTGATTAACCAGTCAGAACTCCTAAGAAAATACTGGACCTGAATTTAATCTATCCCAAACCAAGAAAGTATTTTCTGAGAGTCGAATACGAAACATCTATACACCTCCTGTGCTTCATCAGCTCTTTTCTTTTTTGGCTTGTAATGATGTACAGGCTTATAAGATGTAGGACAAGTTCTCTGAAGGTGATTTCAGAGTAACTATTATATTGCCCCAACAGAAGGTTCAGAAAATTTTAAATTGGAAAAAAAGCAAGTCCAAAACTTAACTAACATTCTAGTGAAACTGGATTGGAAAACCACAAAGCTGAGACTTTGTGAGGCTTAGGAGGAGATCCTAGTTCTTCACTGAAGGCTCAAAAAAATACACTTTGTATGACAGATATAGGCAGGAGAGGCATCCTTTCCATGACTGAAAGTAGCTGCGCATCTCCTAGGTAGGATGTTTGGATCGGCAGTCTGGAGAATTTCATTGTGCCTGGAGCTTATGGCCTGAAATAGTACGTCTTAGCTTCAGTAAGGCATTTTCAGAGCAGGTGAAAGATTAGTCTAGTAACAACAGTTGGACTTGTAGGACTTCAATGGTAATTATGCTACAAAACTTAGTGCTTAGTTGAGTAGAAAAAGGGAACAGTCCATGGCACCAACTGCCAGCGAGAGATGCAGTGGTATTAGACATTAAAGATACTAGTATTTTCAGCATCTGAATCTTAAAGCTAGAAGTTATTTTGTCTTTATATATTTATATCTCTTTATTTTGATTACAGTAACAGAGAGGAATTTTTAAAATGTTTATATATAAAGAATGAACAATACTCAAGGCATTTACTTTCAGCTTTCCTTGAGGAGAAAACTTGGGACCTGCAACAGAGCCAGACATTTGCTGAGTAGCCCTTTGCAGAATTGCAGTATCCAAATTTTCCCCACTTCAGGTCAATAAACAAGAGACAAAGTCAGATCTAAACCAACAGTTTCAAGGTATCATTTAAACTGTGATGAAACACTACCTCTACCACAAATTGATTTTGCAAACTAAACTTTTACAGCTTTGAATGGAAACAATGTTAGTTGTCTTGTGTTTGACTGTGTTCTCCCATATGGATTTGTGTTTTACAAAGGTTCAGTGAGATGTTCATAAATAAAAGCACTTAGGCTTACCTGAATGTCCCTGATTTTATTATCCAGCAAATGAATGCAACAATTTTTTTCCCTAAGTGCATATTTGACTATATTTTTGTGTGTAAAATATTCTTGAGTCACAATTCCCATCTAACAAGATTGTGATGAGAGCATATTAGAAGATAAAATTTTGAACCCCATAAATACGCTATATGAAGGCCAGCCTCGGAGACGCTGCTGCATGCTCTGAAAAGCAGTACAGGCACCCTAGAAAGAAGATGTGTGTGAAGAAGAGCCAGTTATACAGAAATGAGGAAAACTACCTTCTTTTTTCTCTTTTCCTTTCTTTCTTTCTTTCTTTCTTTCTTTCTTTCTTTCTTTCTTTCTTTCTTTCTTTCTTTCTTTCTTTCTTTCTTTCTTTCTTTCTTTCTTTCTTTCTTTCTTTCTTTCTTTCTTTCTTTCTTTCTTTCTTTCTTTCAACAGAATTGAAGATTGGTTTTGTAAAGGTTGGGAATGGCCCTTCTAAGGGAGTAAAGAATAAACCAAGTACCAAATGCTGAAGTTTCAATTCCACCCATCAAAATTTGTTGATTTTTGAGCAAATTACTTAACAACTCTGCTTCAAGATTTCCTACCTAAAGAAGGGCTGAATATAACAGCTGATGCAATAATCCAATTTCATTTGGTTCCTTCCTAGAATAAAAGAAAGATCCCAAACAGAAGAGCTGACTTCCAACAAAACTGTTTGCCTTTTATTCATGTTTTTTAAAAATATCTGCCCTGACATTGTCTATATGCTAATTACTTCTGCTTCTTGCCCTCTACAAATTGTTTTAGTATAAATTTGTATTTTGTAATTGTTAGCCCTTTACACATCAGCCAACACATTCAACTAGAGACAAGGTAACAACTTTCAAATCGAGTAGGAAATTACAGCAGCACCAAGTTAGCTTAATGAGTTTTGGCTCAAGAGTTCGTCCTTCTCAAGCAGAACCTCAGGATTAAGCATTTGTGTTTGTACCTTGAGATTCACAATTACTGATTTAACAGTGTGACTCCAGACATCAAACACCATGACGCTCTGCTAGGTAACTGAGAAGGGTTCTGAGATGAAACAAGGTGGGTTTTAGGTTGCTGACATAATGTCATTCTAGTCTCCTTCAAACATCACAGGTGGAACTATATATTCTGTGGATTGGTTAAAAGCATAGCCTCACAAGGCCCCAGGTACTTTTCAAGACGAGCGTATAGTAGAAACATTTTCTTGCTTCAAAGCAAGTTCCAGTTGCGTTGCATACTGATCACTGAACTTCTACTTTGCTGAAGTATCTCCCGGTTCTGTAATATATGAGGTAAGCGCATTTTTTTGCAGTTCCTTAGTTGGAGATACCCAGGCCTTTTAGATAAATACATTCTTTGACCTTGAAAGTTTGCGTAAGGATCCCAGACTGGGCCACTTACCTGGGAAAGGAAGAATTTCCCCCATAAATACATTTTTTCAATGCCCAAGGTGATGGATTTAGGAGTCTTGTTTATCTAGCTTTCCCTAGTTCCTTTGACCTTTCGGTGAGGTGGTCTCATCGCTTCCTTTCATAGCTGCTCTATCCTCTCTTATCAACCACGTACGTTATGAGTAGGTGGGGTGGGGGGTGAGGACAGAAGGCAGCTGAACCCAAAGGTAGCAGGTTTTGGGCCATGATGTTGGGCAGAACAATTGGTCGTAAGCTCCCCGGTTTTAGGTCACAAAGAGGTTAATGAGAGCCGTTGCTTGTGGCAGCAGTGGGCTTCCAGACTCTCTTACACAGACGAACCTTTGTAGCCCGGCAGTGTTTTGCCCTGTGGGAAACAGAACTCAAGGTTAGCACCAAAACTTTCATGAATTCTGTTACTTAATTTTGGATGTTGTGCCTTCAAGCAAAAAGAGAATGGAAGTTAAAAATACGGAGATACATATGAACCACCACACGCGCTTCAGGAGAGACACGCTGTCTCCTACGGCTCTAGCTTAAGACAAGTTTGAAATACCTTTCATTAATACTCCGAGGTGTTACACAGTCTCGTATTTGGTTCTATCACCCATCCCCTTCATTTGTGTTTTTGCGGAAGCTCTTCCGATCCTGCCAACAAAAAACTGGTAACGTAGTGACAACGAACTAGGACGGGCCCCTCCCCAAGCAGGCTCACGGTCACGAGCCTGACGCGGCACTGCATGTCCCTCATACAGCAGCCTCTGCCGGACCCCTGCGGGCACTCCAGTGTTTCAGTTGCGAGAATGATACAATTCCAAAGTCATATCAAATACCGGAAAGCTCCAAACAGAAACGCCATACTTCACTATTAATAATTCACGTAAAATTCACAGCCTGAAAACATTAGTTTGCGTAACAGAACAGAACCGAGAGAATTCCCAACATTACGACCTCCACCCTAAGCTTGATCTTTCTCCAAACTTGAGTAGCAGTATATTTAAAAAACCAAAAGTATTGGCCAACTCATTTAATAAAGCAATTGGGTAAATTAAAGTGAAGTCACACATTCACAATTTTGCATTTGCTTACATTTGTCTACTGGTACCCCGGCCTTAGAAAGCATGTTATGTTACATAAAAAACCCTAATGCCAGCATCTTCTCCCTCAAAAATGTATCATTCTCTCTGTATTTGGGAATGTTTAAAGGCTTTAGTTTGTCCTGAAATTAAAATTTTTGAGGCAGACTTCCCAAGTGAAAAAAATTAGGAAAACCTGTAAATTCTGGTTTGGTGTTTTTTTTTGGTTTTCTTAAAATTATCAACTACATACGTGGTCAGTTACCCCTTGTTGCAGAGGTAGCAGCGAGCACTTGCTGTTGTTAACCTAGAGAAGAACCCCGTATTTTTTCTACAGAACCAGGCTGTTTATAGGACGCAGAAGGTAGAAACCCCCTCCCCACCTTATCGTGTTTAATGCAGTGAGAGATTAGTTTGCCTCCCACCTCCTCCCAAGTTGCTTTTCCAAGTAGACTTGTGCCTTAAACTGCACCCATTTTGCTCAGCTCAGTACATTAAAAGTAGACAGGGTAAAAAGCAGTTTTAACTTTTAATAAGATGAGAATCAGGGTTGAGAACAATTAATTACGAAGCCAGTATCCCGGCTGAAATTTTGGCCATCTCTGCAGTACAGTAAAATACTCTGAAGCCGTTTACCTACCCAGCAACTGAAGCACGTCCACTCACAGTATTTAAGCTGACCTGTCATGACCAGGATTAAAATAGGTTCGCACTTGGAATTTCTATCTTGTCAGTCACCAGAGAAATCTTTTCAGTGTAACAGCTTTCATCAGCAGAGGTTCAGAAATCCCTTTTGTAGCTTATTTTATTTACAAAGACACCAAAGTTTGCCATAGAAGTGCAAGACTTTTTCCCAGTGGATGACTTTTCAGAAATATCAAGCTGAGGAAGAAGGGTACAGTTTTGGTTTTGGACTGCAAGCAGATGTTTGCTTGTAAATATTTTTACTGTTATACAAACTCAACATGCGTTTTAGGGGTGAGGACCTGTTCCTGCTTGAGCTTTCCACTGACAGTAACCTACGGCCCTGATCCTGCTTCTTAAAGTTCGTAGACATTTCATCATCTACTTCCATGGAAAAGGTCTTATGAGCGCCACCATTGTTAGAAATACACAGAGCATATCAGATACAGTTGGGGAAAGAAGAGAACTTACTCTCTTCCAGAATAAGAATAAGGTACATAATTTTATAACTTACAACAACATTATCAGTCATAGGCATTTGTATAGCACCGATCGCCGACAGTGTTATCGCTAAGGCACTGGACTGGTACTCGGCTGTCACGGGGTCTGTCGCCGTATATGTGGCCAATTTCCTGCGTAATCATGTTGATAGCTTTTGTGTTTCCTGGTACATAAGTTTTGACATTGGAAAATAGGCTGTAATACAAAACATCCTACATCTTTTACAGGAATACTGTGCCACGACCAACAACAAGGTGCTCAGATTCTAAGGTGATGAACATTAATATTTCTGTCCAGAGATTTACTGGTAAAAGAAAATGATCCTGCAGGTATCAACTATGTGCAACAGACTGCACCACAATCAGCCTCGGTTCCTCTGCAGTTCATGACATACTCTTAAGTTAAATCCTATCCTCCATGCCACGATTCAAAACAGTTTTTAGATAAATGAAGCCCTCAGGGCTCCTGTCTGTGACAACTGATCCAGCACGCCTTCGTATGCTTTTGCATCAAAGTCTGCTCCTAACAACTTACAGAGCTCCAGTTTCAGCCTCTAAGAGAGCAGTTTTTGATGCTTTCAGAAGCAACTGAATCTTGTAGTGGATTTACCTCTCCATATTATTTTAAAAAAAGCCCTCCAGGAGGTATCGCTATTCTGTAGCATCACACTGGCTGCTGAGCATGTGTACTGATGTACAAATTACTAAAAGTTCTTGGGTTGAAATAAGTTACTGCAAATGCACAGTAGCTGATTTTGAAACCACAACATCTCTACAATTTATTATTATTTTTTACAAAATACCCAAAGTGATCAGACCATATTGTAGGTTACTGGCTTGCCAAAGGTTATGTTTTAAAATCAAAACCATTTCTGAGTTACAGAAGTGCCAAAAACAATCTTGAACCAGGTTTGTTTGTTGTTTTTGTTGTTTGCTTTAAACCAACCCCCATCCAACAAAACAGTTGTATAACTTAAAACAGAAACAAGAGTTTGTGTTGGAAACGGTTTAAAAACCAACCCACCAAATCATGCTTGAGCAGAAGCCTTGTATGGCAAAGATTTAGCTTAGGGCAATTTAGTGCCAAGATATAGACCCTCGATGGGTTTATAATGGAAATACTGACACAACCTCAACTATAGTGATGCAAATGTGCCCTAAAACACTGTATTTGCTTTTATTAATAAAAGTGGTAGTGTTTACATTTGCAGGTATCTTACACTTCAGCATCACGATGAATACTGAGTAGAATGAGTTAAGTTTTGGCTGCAAGGTCAGAAGTTTCCAAACAAATGAATGAGACAGAAGTGAAAGTCCTCAATCATGAAAACAAGAAGTTCAAATAAATAAATAAAACAAGACTAGGAAATACGGGTAAGCATTAGGTTGGAATGGTTCAATTAACTGCAAATTATGGCCACTAAATTAGAGACAGAAGAAAACACAGTTACTTATTAAATAGCAAGCATTAAAGCTTTATGGTTTTGTATTTAAAAAAAGAAAGCTGTTAAAAATAAGACTCGCATTTACCAGGCCACCAAACTGCATGGACTAATAAAGAGACTAACAAAGGCAATACTGAGACGTTAAGACACACACACACTCCATACTTGTGCAACTCAACCATATTCAAAACAATTGCCTTTTTCCTCACTTAAGAAAAAAAAAAAGCATCCCCTAAACATTTCTGTTCATATAAAGCTTTAGGTTTCTTAAACTGCTGCTGTCTTACATAGCTCATTGTTGTTATGTCTCCTTCTCGTTATCAGAGGAAGAAGCTTATTTTTTGAAATTATTTTGCATGGAGGTGCTTTGTTTCTCTCAGATGAGAGATTACATTCCTCACAGCACCACAGGTTTTCCCCATTTATACATTTGGCGTTTACACCAACTCCTCCTAGGCTTAAAAAGATAAGGGTTGGCCCTAAATTGAAGATTTTGGCTCCTGCAACTAAAATTAAGGCTCACAATGAATCTCCTTTCCACTACGCGTGTCCCATTTTTACCTAGTGGAAACGCCAGCCCTTGACCTACAGGCACTGGATACATTCTTATATCGTAGGGGGCTATTTTCGGTCATGTTCTCCTACAGTTCTACAAAGCTCAGGTGGCAACTTTCTAAACCTGTGAACAGGAAAGATCATTTTTAAAAGACGAGTAGTAACCGCAGCCCAAACTTTTAGATGATTTAGTGTCTTCTGGAAGATCACTAGTAATTTTGATTTAAGAGAGACGGGACAGTAACTCCATTGAGTCCCTGCTTTTCACGTGGAAGCGGACGAGGTGATTAGTTTTCATTTAGAAGTTTAGCCACAAAAGCAATGAAAACTCACGATTCTGAACAGTTGCAGTTCTTAGTATTAAAAAGGCATCTGATACCTGAAGCAAATCTAGCTGCACAGACATCACTGACCACACCCTGATTTTAATTTAAACTGGACCTCTTCCCAAAACAGAAAGTTAACGCGGTCTCTTGGGTGGAGGGAAGCTAGTGTGAAAGGCAGAGAGGCAAGTATTTTGGTGTTTGTTTTTCATTTTCTCTCTTTTGTTTTCTGCTTAAAGTCACTGAAGTAAGATCCAGATCAGTTTAGGGGTGTAAATGAAGGGGGAACAGGGGTGTTTGAGTAATATAGGCTAACACTGTTCTAGATGTGTTATTACAGCTGTAATTTCTGACTCTGTACAAATTGTACACGTAGGTTTAGACACATGAAAAAGTAACACACTCACAGAGACATAAAACACCTAGGTATAAAATATAAAGCAGTGTAGTAGTTACTAAAATTACATGCTCTCTTATTGCTACAGTGATTTTTGCTCTTTTTCTTTTTACTGTACCACATGTTGTTCTAAGCATATAATTTGCATAAATTATTCAAGTTTAAGAAAAATCCACACATCTTCACTTTAAGCTACTTATAGTTAATATAAAACAAAAAAAGGTTCTAAAGTATCTCTTTATTAAAAGAGAAATAAAAATGTCATTTGAAACTGGAATTCAGTGGCCAAATCCACGGGCAGTGCACACCGTGTCGCTCTGGTAGCAGTACGCCCACGCGGCGGCGGCGGAGGTTGGCGGGGTGTTTGGCCCAGCCTAGCGATGGTCACCAGACCTGCATGATGCCCTACGTGTCTGTTATTGTTCTGGTTTTGTCTTTAGCAAAAAGGACTATGAATGACCAAAGACTAACATTGATAATTTGTAGCAAAATTTGGTTTATGTAGAAACAAGCCATGTTTTGCATTTGGATAGAGATTTAAATGAATTAAAGCTAAAAATTAAAAAGCATGATGCTGCAACATCTGGTCACTTGTTGAAGACCTCACTTTTAAAGTGGTTAAGTTTGCACAATTTGTACTTTTTTCTTTTTTTTTTTCCTTTTTTCTTTTTTTTTTTACTAAACAGTATTTTTCCTTCTTTTATAAACCAGAAAAACTAAACTACAGATAAATTTTCCCTACCTTGAGCTAATGCTGCAGATAGGGTTGACAAAGCTGTACAGCGCAATCAAACATACTTACATCTTAGCTCATTGTACAGGTACAGCCATAATCAAGGCACAAAGATCTTCTACAAGTTATTTCTTTTTCAATAAAGTTGTACAAAATAATACATTTTACAGTCTGTACAAGAATAATAATCCAGCAGTAAAATAAAAAATGAGGGGAGGGAAGAAGAAAAAGAAGGGGAGGACTGTGAGGACTACAGTCCAGATAATGATTTTTATAGCAGACGGGATCATCAGTGGACAAACTGAAAACAGTGTGTGGTTAACTCTTTCTGCAATCACAGGCCATACGCAGTTCAATTCGTAAATGTCCATGGTTGTCTTTAGACCACCAAGACTGGTTTTAAAAATACCCTTCTGAAAGGTAGCAGTTGGTTTTTGCACTGTCTAGGTCTGTTGTAGAATTGTCAGTATTTCCGTTCAAAGCCACATTACAGTCAGAGAACCAAACTCAAGTGTCTGTCTTCAAACTTGGTCTGTGACTTGGCACCTTCTTTAGTCTGATGCAGTGAATGATACAAAGTGGAGATCACGGGTTATATGATTATGCCCACAACAGTGCTAAATTACCTAAAGTTTTCTCTCCCCAATTTTTGTTTTATGTTTTAATTTTTTTAATCCCAATTCTTTCAGGTGCTCCACATTCAGGGCTTTTAATTAATTAGTTTTTATTTCTTTTTTTTTTTTTTTTCTTTTTTGTTAATAACAGTGTTAGGGAATCCTCATGGGAATGGCCTTTTAAGTGTTAGGGGCCATCTCAAACTGTCCGAGGGGTACAGAAGCAAGCTTAGAAGTGCTGCTATTGTCCAGCAAGGAGAAAAACTTGAGGGGTGCAAATCAATGGGAGATTCAAACAGTTCTCTTCCACCCTATGTGGGCAAGGGTGTTTTTTTCTCTTTTTTTTAATAAGGAATAAGGAGTCCAAAACACAGAAAAAAGTGCTCTCCATCACAACAACTCGTATTGGCGAAGGTGCATGCGCTGAATAATGTCCCGACAGTCATTGAAAACCCTCCGGATGTTCTCTGTATCCACTGCACATGTGAAGTGAGGATAGCAATAGTGCCTTCCATCTCCACTTGCTGTGCTGATTCTCTGTTAAAAGTAAGAGAGAGATACTGGGTTAAAATTAAACTGGCTGGGAAAAAAAACCCATGTTCTCAAAACCCAGATGAACGAAGGTCAAGATAGAGATGCGGGAGCTGTGTTTTCGCAGGGTGTAACTAAGCGGCAAAATGCCCACAAGTTTTTGCTCTCTCACCTAAGCCAGAAAATCTAAAATTATCAGAATTATATGGTGAGGCCACGGCATACTGGGGAATTTCAGACTCGAATGAGAACTCAGAAAGCGCTATTATTTATATGCGGCTTTGGTGAATTTAGCCACACAACTCCTAGGCAATTTGCCCATGAAGAAGGTGGGATTTTGCCTCCATGTACAAGGCTTTTATCGCTGCTTTACACTTACAGAAAGCCTCCCTCAAAATTTTATTTTGCTCCATTTTAAAATGAATCCACAGTTTGATTGCCATGCTCTCCATTACAAGTAATTGTAATAATATTTTAAAAACAAAAACCTGTGCCTATTATAGCTTCAGCTGAACAGTAATGGGAAAGATAATATGAAAAGAACATTAATATTTTACAGATGATGCATCTTTTGACTAGTCTTTATCTTTAGAAATTGTGCATGGAATAAAAATCTGGCCCCCTTAATAACAGCAGGACTTCACTCATCATTCTGTTTGACATTTCTTAATTCTCTCCAATTCTTTTGCTGTTTAATTATGTACTGTGTCAACAAACAAATATCTGAAGAGCAGCTAATGGCGGTAAAGCTCTTAAAGGTAACAGTGTTTATGCAGTGTGGATGCTAAATATAAACACAAAAAGTGACACTGTTTTGCAACAGTAGAAGGTGCGCAAGAGCTTATATTTGAGAAGAATCACGTAATAAACACTGAAAGAAAGGAAATACTTACAAGAAACTCGTCTCTAATAAAATACTTGGCCCTTGTAACTCTGGGATCCTCACCAGGCTCTGGTGTTGCTGATTAATAACAAAATAAGTATCTCATTAAAACAGATGTTTTTTGGTGATACGCCTGAAAATTGTAACTTATTCTGTTTTCCGCTCACATGATAGAAACATACTTTGCAAAACTGACTCTGAGATAAGACAAACCATAAGATACTATTTAAACCAGCAAGATTTCAGGAGAATACAGGAATATTACAGTGGCCATAGCGCCAGGCATTTGGCAGGTTAGAGAAATGACCACAGATATGACTGGGGGGAGAGTCCAGAGGATGTATTTGTGACAGGCTGTACTGTGGTCTACACCAGCAAAGTAATAGGATTTTAGCATGATGAAATGTATATAAAGTATTATATATTAAATATATAAAAGACAGGATTCTCTCATTATTAATACCTAAAACTTCATGTTACAGTTTGGCTGAAATACAATGAAGATTACACCTACTTCAGAGTTTGAGTCTCAGCTGAAATTACCAAAAACATTACAAATGTGATTAACAAGGCGGTGACAAATTGCTAATAAAACTTAAAAATCTTACCATCATCTGGTGTAGTGTAGCGAGCAAATTCTGGAAAGTAGTCTTCAATTTTAGATTTCCCTGCCAAAACTTTCTCTGCTAGCAAATCTTGTTTATTCAGGAAAAGAATTACTGAAATGGTCCGTAGCCACCTGTAGAAAAATTGGAACCAAACACACTGAGAAGGCACAGCTACCATCCTACGGCAAAGAGAAATTTAATCTAGCTCTGGAGGCAACACTCATATGACACATTATAGTTCTTCTGAAAGGTTCCTTTTATACCTGAATCCAAAGGTGCAGTTCCAGGCATACACACCCCGAGTTCGGCTTGGGTGCTTCTAACGTGGGCAACAAAAGCTGCCCACTTCCTCCTGCTAATCTAAATACTTCAAGCAGGTGAGCATATCAATTTTTTAGTGTGCTACTCTATCACTGCTCTAATTACTGCAGCCTCAATATGGCAACTACCAATTTGTAACTCTCCAGAGTTTTCTTCAATTAGATGAGTGTATTAGACATTAACGCCTAAGAGGTAGGCAGTTGTGATCAAAGACTAGCTTGGACTGTGTGGTGAGAAGCACGTAACACAGGCCGGGCTGCTGTCGTGGGTTAACCCTGGTGGGCAGCGAAGCTCCACACAGCCGCTCACTCACTTCCCCCTCAGTGGGATGGTGGAAGAGGAAAGGAAGAATAAAAGCAAGCAAATTTGGGGGACAACATAAAAAAAAAAAAGTAATAATTGTTTACTAAGTTAAGGATAAGTGGAAGAGAGAAGAAAGGAAAACAAACCAAGTGATGCAAAGGCAATCACTTACCACCTCCCGAGGGTAGACCAATACCCAGCAAGATAGCTAACCCTCCTAATGCTCCTCTCCTCCCTTTCATTGCTGAGCGTGACATTGTATGGTATGGAACACCTCTTTGGTTAGTTAGGGTCACCTGCCCGCTTGTGTCCCCTCCCAACCCACTGTGCACCCCCAGTCTATTCACTGGTCGGGGGCAGAGCAAGAAATAGAGATGGCCTTGATGCTCTGCAAACACTGCTCAGCATCAGCTACAACGCTAGCGTGTCATCAGTACTGTTTGGGTCAAAATCTAAACCACAGCACCATATGCACTGCGATGAAGAAAACCAACTCTATCCTAGCCAGGCCCAGTACTCAAGTCTTGGCTATAGTATAAGATTACTAATTTATGTGATACGAACAAGGAAACTTCAATTCACAGACCTGTTGTTCCAGATACTCTTGAAGAGGTTTAGTGCTTCTTGAAGCCGATTGGTCTGATTGTCCTCTCGTATAACCATGTTGTAGCTACTGCTCGCCACCACAAATATGATAGCAGTCACATCTAAATCAATAAACACCCAACAGTTAATACCAAACTGCAGAAGAAATACCCAGGAATCCCAAAGTTCAGTAAAAAGCTGCCAGACTTCCAGCTTCATGAAGAGAACAGGCTGGAATGCTGTTGCTTTCTCAGTACCAGAAGTAAAAAAACACTCTCATAGCTGGCGAATAATGCACAAACTCCCCACCAAAAATCCCTAATTAAACGAACAGAGGGAAGCCGAAGAAAATGGACAAGCTTTGTTAGGTTATCAGACTTGAATTCCTTTCCACCTACATTCTCCCTAAAGATATTCTATGCAGTTACAGAGGTTTACATGTCAAGAAAAATTCCTTCCCGTATGACTGTTCAGTTAATTCCTTATCAAGCTACATGGAAGAGAAGATGGCTTTTGCACACTGGGAAAATTGAGATTGGGCATTAAAATTTTGCCGAGAACTATTTCATAAAACAAATTCTAATCATACCATTAAAACACTGGATCCATTTTCGGCGTTCGTCTCGTTGCCCTCCAACATCAAACATACTACGAAAAAAACATAAATCAAGTTAGAATACATTCTGTGTTTGGTGTCCCCCCCAAAATGCAAACAAAAAACGTAAGGAATTTTAGGACTTCCATGTCGTAGAGGCTAAAAGGAATTGAGGACTCTGAAAACCTGAACAGGTAACAGTCCACCAACATGTGCACCCAGAGCTTTCATCACAAAATAGAATTGTGTTTACTTCCACTAACACCTACACTTGAAGGTAGGAAATTCTGGTGCACATACATTGCAGATTAATTTTCACCCTTACGAGCTAAGGCGTCAAAAAAAGGCCCTACCAACAAGTCATTTGCTGAAACAAGCGTCACAGATCTAAAGTCAGCAAGACCAGACTAAAGCTCAGCAGTTTTTGTTCAGGCCAAGCAATCTTTCCAACCTGGGACAGCAAACAGAATATGCATTTTCTGTTACTTAGATATGTACAAAGTTTTTTTAGTCAACTATTTCACTATATAAACTAGCAATGAATCAAATACTCAGGAAAGGCACTAGTATAAATAGATTTAAAACATTTTGTTCTTTGCAATTTAAAATAAAAGCAGAAAATTGCACACTAATTTGGATTTCATTTTAAAGCCAGACTACTAAATTAAAAAATGCTTTCTATCCAAAAATCAACTTGAGAAGTACAGTGGTCTCAATGACTATATGGTAGACTGGCCTCTGATTTACCCTGGTATTTGTCTGCACTGTACTTAAAATAAAGAAAAAAAAGAAAAAGATACTTACTGAAAATTTACTTTATCCACCTGAAACTTGGTTTCAAAAATTCCTGATGTCAAAACTCTGCATCTTAGAAGATCCTAGGGCACAAAGGAAAAGTCATTGATTCAACAGAGATACTTCATAATTCTTCATATTATCCAGCAACAGAAACAAGAACCTTTTACCGAGTGCTGACAGTGTGCGCTTACTGCAAAACCAGGGAACGGAGCATTACGAAGCTGCTTTTAAGGCTTTGATCTTGAACACGCGTGCACACATATGGGTGTGCTCAACTTTTAAAGTACGTGTATTTTCACAGGCAGGTTGTAAGTGCCAAGCCTGGAATAGGAGGAAACATTTACAGGCCACTTAAAGCAAATACAAGTGTTCAGGACAGTGCAGACCCATCCCTAAAGATTAGATGATGCATTCACAGATTTCAGTGGGATTGTGGCACAAAACAGGATCTTTAAACTACCACCAAATAATTCCCAACCCCAGAAGACAGATCTCTCCCCCAGCTGGTCAGTGATTGGTGATTAAAAGAAGTGTCTGGGTCTTGGAATTTTCCATTTTTTTCCTTCGAAGAACCAGGAGCTCAACCACTTAAATCTTTAAAAGAATTGGGCTTTACAAAGATAAAATTTGAAATTTCCTGTAGAGACAAAATCGATGATAAGAAGTTGCGAGCTACAAACAACTGAGATTGTTATAAGTGCGACAAAATCCTATTAAAACCAAAGTGTATTGGCTTTTATTTACAGTGTATCGCAAAGCAGTGACAGCCATACACAGTGCCTCGCGGGTACCTGATCTAGAAGAACCTGATTTGCATAGGCTGCAGACCCAGTACACGGTCCAAATACAACTAACTACAAAACACCACTCTGAGTTCAACTAAAGGTTTTTTAAGTTAGGACTTGAAGTTTTGGTGTTCTCTGCAATGGGTCTAAATAGCAGATAAATTGTAACACAGCAGACAAGTTCATGTAAGCGGAACAGACTGTAAAAAGAAATTATATGCACAATAAAAGCTCTGTTCTTACTACACAGGTATCAAACTGGTTAGTCCAAGTCAAAACCACATAAAATCCAAAGGTTAGACAACACTGTTAAATCATTAAACAAAATGGCTACATTTTAACATCAGTTTTCTGACAGTAAATTATTGTTGTCTGGCTATTTTAATACTCATATACAAATACGCATATATGGAAACGTTGTCCTAACTTGTGTTTCAAACACTGAAAATTCAAACACCCCAATAAACAGAAGGGAATTTGGAAAACTGGACTCTGGAGCACTGCATCTCTAGAAATCACAACTATGATGGAAAAAAAAAAAAAGAAACAAACAAACAAAAACCCACAAAAAAACCTCACCCACTTTTTTCCCCCTCCACCAAAAACAAAAAAAAAGAAGAAAGGATTTGATTCTTACACTCTGGAGTTCTTTCAGGAGAAACACGTAACATCCCAGAGGAGAATCCAAATGGGCCTGCTTTACAGTATACTTGTGGGGAGTTTCAATGCAGCCGGTGGTCCCAAACAAGCACCCTAAGCACTTGTGCTTACTGTTACTTATGAAAGAATGTAATTACTTTACTCAAGTAACTACTTAAATACTCACCTTACTCAAGTAACTACTCTAAGTAAATTAGTACTATATACTAAGTACAAGTAAATACAAGCTAAACTCTTGACACCCTTAGCCTCCAATATAAAACTACTTGATTTAAAGCTTCATATCTGAAGATTTGTTGCTCTAAATTTCAAACAGAATAAACCTCGTTTAATAGTTTCTTTCTTGAAAATACAATTACTTCAGTGATGACAAAGCCTCATTTATAAAAAAACTTATATTTTTAAAATGATGAAGGATAAATTTATCCTTGAAGAACTTTAAAGGATACAGACTGCTCTCATTAATACTGTCTGTGAAAGTTTTGAGGCATTGATATGTTTTTTGTTTATTTATCCAATGAAAGTACACTAGATGCTTAATGCATTATTTATGGGCAGAAAGTAAGGAATATATTGTGATTTTTAGGTTAGGTTCTAAGAAGATCCTCAGATTATCTGTAACAAATGAAAACTACAGTTCCTACTCTGATTAAAAAAATATCTTCTAAATAAGGCTAATTTACCAAATCTGACTGACAGTGGGAGCCAGCGGGGCTGAGAAGATACCAACCAACTTTGCATCAAAGAAAGTGCACG
Source organism: Phalacrocorax aristotelis (assembly GCF_949628215.1). NCBI lineage: Eukaryota > Metazoa > Chordata > Aves > Suliformes > Phalacrocoracidae > Phalacrocorax > Phalacrocorax aristotelis. Next base: position 14,269,025 of record NC_134288.1, read on the forward strand.
ACAGTTATTCAGCAAAGAGGGCAAATCATTACAAATTGCTCATTCAAGTGGGTATTTGTGCTTTAGTGTCACAGAAGCACGATGTAAGTCTGGAATGTAGGCAAATTTTCATTTCGCAGTACATTTACATGTATAAGCATAATCTCGATCCAAATGACAAAGTCATTTTTACTGGAATACTCAGTATGTACAGGACCCGGTGACACCCGTACTAGCGCCGCCAACGGCAGTTAGACAATTAATGAGATAGTTATCCTCAAAGACGGAGGAGGGGGCAGATAAATTGTGTAATTTCTTAATGAAATTGCCCTTACCTGGTCAGACGGTGTATATTCATTTTGTTTGACTATGTCAATCTTGTCTAGGAAACTGGGGAGAGGAAAGAAAAAGATTAACTTTTCATTCTCAAATTAGACAAACAAACTAGCTGATGCTTTAGTAACTGATAGGTTCCCAGATAAGTTTTGCTATATTTTAATGCACTCAGATTCAGAGAGTGCTAAATACACTTAAATCGTTCAAGGTACGTGCGCTAGTACTTAAAACATGCATTTCCTCGCACCACCCAGCAGAGGGCCAAATCCACAGTTTTATTAACCGGGTCTGGTAATCTCATTGCACCCCCCTCCCACTCTGCTCCCTCTGCTAACAAACGTACAAGTAGTTTAATTTAGGTAATTTATTCATATAAATTGTACAATATACTCTGCTACTGCTAACAGTAGAGCAATGGCTCAAATAAATTGCCTACATGTAATTTTCCTGAAAGACTAGTTGTTTTTTTTTTAAGTTTATCGTCACTATAATTCTTCTAATAAATGAAATTCCTAAACCAATTTCATTACAAGTTCAGTTAAGTGAGAGGAAATACCAATTTTTCTGTCAACTGTTGCCACCAGTTTTTCAGTTTACTTTCTGGAGAAGCAGCAGTAGTAGGCGAAATGGGTATAAAAAGGTATATTTTATTCAAATTCATTAGGCATTACCTAAAGAGGATATCCTGGAGTCTTTAAAATGCTTTTACTGATTAACTGTAACCTCCTAATTATCTTTCACTTCAACCGAAAGAGCAAAAATCTCAAGGAACCCATTTGTTAAGTCTGTTTTATTGTGGTGTTACTATGAGACTCAAAGACGTAGTAAACCAGCAGCTTCAGGGTGCAGATTTTATGCTGCTTGCACCCCCAACCCCATTGCCCAACTCCAAACATGCAGCAGAGCTACACCGTGCTCAGACACCTTCCGTTTCGGTATTATTAGCAGATCTAGCAATGCTTCTACAGTTAACTTTACCTGTAACCCTAATGATTAATCATAGTCTTAAAACCAATATACTTTAAGCTTCCTTTTAAATTCTTTTGCATGAATTCTTTATGAAGCAGAAGTCACAAAGAGGAGGCGAGTTTTCCCTTCGATCCCCACACATAGGCAGGTACGCTGAAAGGGCATTAACTACGACTGCAGGCAGCAATTTAAAGGGGGGGGGGGAAGGTAGCCACGTCCCACATTCACAGACCAGAAACCAAACCCCCACTAAAATCAGCAAAGGTCTTAGCTCTCAGTTGCAGCCCCGCTTCCCAACTGACTTTCTAAAGCACCTAGTGAAAAGCAGGGGGAAGGAGGAAAAATAACATTAGGTTTTAACAGCGGCTTCAGTGTAATTCCCTTTTCACCGGGAACTAGATGACCATCTTGTTTCAGAGACAAATTAAAAGTAATTTTTGTTTCATCGGAATTGCAGAATTTTAAACACAATAAAATGTATCTTAGCAAACACGCTACTAAGACCATGAGACAAAGCGTAAAGATCAGTTTCCATCATGAAAGGTGACGGGGAGACAGATATGCGAAGGTAACATTGATGACGAACTGCGTTCTGCAATTTGCAAGCTGGATTTTTTTCCTCATCTCTTCCAAGCTGTCAAGTAATTTTATTTTTCTTTTTTTTAATCTAAAGGAAGAGAAGTACAGCTCTTTGCTCAGTCCACAGAGGGTGTTAAATACGTACAACAGTCACGAATTCCAACTAGTACAAGTGTTTCCACATTATACTCTCCCCTAAGACCACAGCTTCAGAATCATGTGGCAATTTCACAAGTTGGAGGGTGCTTGAAGAATGTTCAGAACGTAACATGTTCATAAAGATATAAAGGTGATTAGTACAGTGACCCAGCCTTTCTGTACTGAATTTATCTCAGCATAACATTTTATGCAAGGTTCTGCAAGAGGTGGAATTTTGGTTTTGTGATTTTTGTTTTGTTTTGTTTTTAAACACTCTGCTGATCAGCTTAATGGATTTTGGAAACAGACAATCAGAAAATAACAACAAGATATTGCTAAAACCTGGAACTGAAAGTACAAACCTCTTACTGTTGTTTATGCAGACTATTTTTAGGCCTATGATTTCCTTGAAAAACATCAGCGACATAGGAGCAGCAGTACTGTACTTGAGATGAATTCCAATAGCAATGTTCATGCCAGGTAAAACAAGTTCGAATGGAATAAACATTTCTTCTTCCCCCCAAAACAAGCTCCAACATTAAGTAACATCTGATACTCGTAACAATACTTGTTCAAGAGGGAAGTCTTTCACTGTGTGATAGTTACCAGAAAACGTACCCTGCTTCCAGTGGCATTTTAGGGAAAACGGAGCAAAGCAATAACGTTAAATGAAGATTTCCTCCTGTGCATGTGCTCTTTCATAAAAGCCTGCTCTAGCAACTTCAGAAAGGGCTAAAACACATCAAAAACCAGTTTGATTTTTTGCTCAAGCATAAAGAAAGGGGATTATTCTTTCAGTTGGTCAACTGAAAAATAAATGTGCCTGTAAGGAGAAAAGAGTAGCAGAAATTCGATCTAGTCTGATCCATCTAAAATAAGGAGCAACAGTGGGAGCATGAGAGTTCAGAAAAGATCAATACACTATGTTCAGAGACTCCTAAGTCAATGTTAGTCAAGACCAAATAATTTATCCAGTAAATTAAACAATATCAAGTCAGATGAGAACAAACCCTAATTCAAAATAAAAACAAATTCACCATCATTAATTTCTATTTTTAATTCTTGTTATGCTCTACCCAAAACATAAGTGAGGCCACTTCAGTACTACTTTGTGTGCTGAATTCACTGCTGTTATAGATCGTTCTAAGTCTACTGGAGATACGCCATCTACTATGTCAGCAATGAATTTCACAGGGAGAAAGAAAAGTGACCTTGGAGAAATAATTCAAATAAAACTGTCAAACCACGAAACCAAATTTTATACTGCGAGCAAGTCTTGCACCAAGTTAAAAGTTAATTTTTTTCTTCTGTAAAATTTTCCCAGAGATTATATGGGAAAGCTATTTTCCAGAAAGCAAATCATTCATTCAGCATCGCTGCCAATTCTTACTTAGGGCCAGATTCTGGACATGACTAAATAACGGGATCAGTTATTGCTCTGCAAAATACTGTCACTTAGTACAAGGTACTTCTGCCTATGTTATAGAACATCGATACTGCTATGACACATTAAAAAAAAACAAAACACAAAACTTTGGGTGATTTGTAGTCAGCAACACTGGAGAAGCATCTCCAGCACAGCAGCAGACGTATCCCTGAGACATTAAAATGAACGGCACTAATAAAAACTAAAAATTATCTGAAATAAAAAATACGCTTTATTTTTGGGTCCCTTTCTTCAGCTTGGGGAAAGAAAAACACAGGTGAAATGTTTTAAACAGAGCTTTGTGAAGAATGCTTTAATTTTAAGGGGTGCACTAAGGAGGCACACTTCATAGATACACACACGGCAGCTTTCCTTAGCTCTTGCAGGTCAAAGTAATTAAGTCATACGCGTATCCCCCATTCTTTCAAAATTTTTAATAAGCCTATTATGTCAAAACCACGTCCCAGTTTTCAGACCAAGATATATGCCAGTTAGTGATTTATTCTGGAGTTCCTTCATACAGACAGGGTGGTTTTATCCCTACGTGGGGGGAACTTCCTGAATGAACAATGCTGCTGCCAGACCGAGAACTGCAGCCTGCACTCGATTTTTCCCCACTGAAAGGTATATAACGCATTAAATCTTCCACCTCAAGAAACAACCCAACTTCATCGCCTTGGGAAGAACGGGGAGGGGGAGCTCAGACCGCCTTTCCTTGAGCATTTCCTGACAGTCTTTTCAATAAAGGGTAACTTGAAATTTTACTCTTTGTGATCTGACAAAATGGTTGGCAGACAAGATTTTTTTTTTCTCCCTTTTTGAAGAAGGGCTTTTGTTTTCAGTCTAGAACAGCACTGGAAAGGTCTCTTCAAACTGACAACACACCTATAGTTGAAGAGCTTTATTTCCATCAGAGGTGTTTCTTTTTTTGTCAAGTCATAACCTGAATTTGTATACAAAATGTCTCTCTCAAAAGACACATTAAGATCTCTCCTTTAGTGTCAGCAAGACACTGCAAATCAAGAATTCAAAATTACAACCCCAACTAAATACAACATTTGTTTATAACTTATCACCCTCAACAGTACTACTGGAACTGTGTATTTGTGAAGTTTCTTGCCTCTGAAAGCCTCAAGGTATTTTACAGACAGTAAATCACACTCATTACTCCTGCTTGCCTTCATTCATGCTGCATTTCCTGCCTCTACCATCGCATCCTGAAACACACACCTTACATTAACCCTATTTTAAAGGTAGGCACAGAGGGAGTAAGTTAATTGCCCAGAGTCCCCTGAGTCAGTGGAAATGGAATTTTCATTTCCTCTGAGTCATGTGTTTTTATCAAGATATTACTAAGAATTAACCAGAATACTACCAAGAATTAGCAAGTTTTTTACTAAGAATTAAAGTTGTATTTACCCTGATGACCTCTAAAACGGTCTTTACAAGTCAGGCTTTTATGTCCAAAAGAAGTTAATATTTGTTCACTGATCTTCGTAAAGACCAAACTGTGCAAACTCCCAGCAGTTTTTTATTTATCTATCTATACCCTATCAGGACTACAAAGCTAACTAAAGCTCCCTGAAGTAGTTTGAAGCTGAAATTTAACTCAACATTAATAGTGTTTATAAACAAAAGCATATTTTTTATTTCTCAGAACAGATCATGCTTTACTTCTACTTTACTCCCTTTTTAGTCCTTGCCATAATCTTTTATGTTATTCAGCAACAGCTTTCCAAAAGCTAAACAGTTAACTATTTGATAAATTCTTTCCTTAGCTATTTGGTCTATGCTGAAGCCAGAGTCACAGAATTAGTACAAAGATATAATACTCTCTTTAAAAGAGCATTTGAGCTGAGAAATAGAGAAGCAGGTAAAGTTACAGGAACGATGCAAATAAAATAAGCAAACATCGAATGCGCTAGTATTTATGGTATCCTGCAAACATGGACAGTATATAAAACCAAACTTGTAATGTTTTTCCTCAAAATGATGTTAAAAATTAAAATTGGGACATTAATAGACTTTGTTTTTAAAGATACCCGGATATTTTCCATGATTTGCAAAGGTGGAGTTTTTACTGTTAAGGTGGTCATATTAGGCATGCCACAAACATGTTACTGAACGATTTTAAAATATTCAAAAAGGTATGGCTCTTTTCCCCCTGAACAAAACTAGATAAGGGGAGCGAAAAAAAAAAAATCCATTAAAACCTTTGTAATTACTTTAACTACTTCACGAAGAAAATTAAGGGAAAAAAAAGCCTTTAGAGACAGGCACACAGAGACAGTACTGTTACAAATATTATTGGTATAACGACAAGAGCACTATATTGCATGTAAAAACATGTCACATACAAGGTACCTGTAATGAAATTCTGCATGTCAGTGCTAAGACATAAGGACCCCATTCAAAACTAGATTAATATTGGAAATGAACTTCAAAATGTATTATAAGACTTGAAGAGGAATAAGCCAGAAGACAGCTCTAGAAAACTTTCCCAAGATGCAAATATTTTTTATTTCCAATTTCAAGTCAACCGTTTATTATTATTTCCTTATCTAAGTAGCAAGTCACACAAAAAGATTTAAGAATAGTCTGAAGCTCATAATTTAATTACAGATAGTATTAATGCGTACATATCCCAGAAAAGTGATTTTGAGAGCAGCCCTAGCTGTAATTACAGAAGAACCTCGCAGCATTCCAGCCACTTGGAGGCGGAGGGGCACCATGGGTCTAATTTTGAAGCAAATAATGAGAAAGCTCAAAAGTATGACTCCATATATTTGGAATCATCTTGTGGTAATCAAGGTTACAGTTCCTTATATGGTGTGGAGAACATGAAGCACACAGAAAAAAATAGAATATTAAAACTATGGGGTATAAAGAACTGCAACTATTGCAAAAACCCCTGCACGTACCCCAGCAGCCAGCCAGCAGAGCCCCCTTATTTTTGTGTTGCCATGAAATACAAACCTTGCTCTAAAAACAAGGCTGGTTACGCACGCTGCTTCCTAAACTGCATAATTAAAAAAGCATAATCCGCCAGGAGGCCGTGAGGCATGAATGAATTTTAGACAAATCCAGCAGAAGGCACACCATCCCTTCACAAACTGCTAGCGACCGAAAAGAGAAATGGGCAAAAGGTAGAAGAAAAAGAAAAAAAAAATCATCTATTTAAAGAGGTTGTAGTTGTCTCTTTTTCGCCCCCCCCCCCCCCCGCCTGTCTAAAGTTAGTCTGGCTTAGAGGATGCACTAACTTTCCCAATCAGTTTTACATTACAGCACAAGTCCAGAAATAGCTCCCAGCCGCCTTGGCCTCTAGCACGGTTGCCATGACAATGGAACCACAGTGCTATAAATAGCTCATCAGCACCAAATCTTGTGAGACACATCTGGAATGGGGCCAGCCCAGCCCCGGCCTGACAAATAAAAATAGGCACAGGCAGTTTCAAAGGCTGGAAAGGTACAATGCGGCTCGGCTTGTGCGGAGCGGCGGGCAGAGAAATGGTTTTGATTGCTTGTTAGCACGAGATTTATTTGATAGGAGATTGGGAGAAGTATAAAAGTTACTTTATTGCATACTAAACAGTCTTTCGCTAAGGTCTATTTTTCTTTCTTTTCCCCTAGTCTGCAGCAAAACCATACCACTTTTGAAACTGTAACAATGCAGTCTTTTGCCCAGGAGACCATTAAAATAAGGAAAAACAGAAGAAAAGAGATCTTCAAAACTTCCCCCTCTAACTATTTCTGTACATTTTTGGCTCCACTGTATTTAAGTGCTCCTGCGAGCCTGACAGGCATCCTGGATGGGATCCTGCATGGGCTGGAGCACTTTGCTCCAGTTAAAACCATTCACGGGCTGCTCAGTGCCTCCACGAGCCTGGTACGAGAGGAGGTTCCCCAAGCCCCTCTGCCAGGCTGCGGCGACGGCCGCTCTCCTCCTCACCCTCAGCATCGTCGCTCTGGACCCTCAGCAGGGACACAGCTGCGGCCGCGGACTACGCCGAGGTTGCAAACCGGCTGTGTCTGCACCCCAGGCCAGACCCGACCGTGCCTTCAGAGGTGGAAGGCAGAATCAGTAGTCGCGGCATAACCCAGCCCACTTCCCAACGGCTCTGCTTGACAAAACTGCCTTTTGAGCAAGCATTTTCTTTCACTTAGTGGGTGAGAAAATGTCGTATTTTTAGCACAGACTCTTGATCAACCCATTCAATTACATCCAAATTATCTGTGTGGGAACAGAATGTTATGTCAAAAATGTTATTCAGTATATTTGTCAATATTACCCAACAGAAGACATTTGTATAATCAGGAGATTCAATATTTTCTACAGCATATGAAAGCAACAGTTCAGGAATCAGACTGAAGTTGTAAGACTCTGCTATTTCACAGGCACTGGAAATAGTAGTCAGCATGATATAACACAGCAAACACCACTCCCAAAATATAAAAGCTTAGTTGCTCTATCAAAAACCAATAGAGACTACAGATGGTAATCGAAAAACTGCAGCTATAATAAGCATTTAAGCCACAGTAAAATATCTTCCGTATGCCATAAAGGCACCGAGCACACGCTCCACGCAAACTGCACCATCAGCCCACAGGATTCCTTTAGGTCCCTACATGGATATTTTCATTTCTAAAAATTGTAGAGTAACTTCCATCCAGGCTTAAAGCTGTATGTAAACTTCCCTCCCCTTCCCCCTTCCTTTTACCACATCCAGTTTGCTCATTTGCCATCCGAACAATGCACATTTCGAAAAACAGCAGTTTTCACAAAAGTATTTTGGAAAATGTACTTTATAACATGCAACGCAGTGCAATTCAGGATTTATTAGTTTTTATAAAGATACACCAAGTTAGTTTAGGAGCCTATAATCAACTGCAAGTTTTGACTTAAATTATATAATAAAGAACTACATATATGTTTTTTCTTCCTTAAGAAAACAGTTCATAAATTATTTAGATATAGCCCTTTCTGGTTCATATAATGAACAAACTTCCTGGTTTTGTCTGGGACAACTGTGAGAGGGAGAGGGCTGTAAAGCACAAAACTCCACAAGGTAACCGAAACCTGGCCAACACTCCCGCCCCTCGCTGGACGGGCCTCCCCAGCACCCCCAGGACGCCTGTGCAGACAAAGCCTGCCAGATCCCCTCTGCCGTTAACTCTTCACCTTGACCTGATGCTGCTTACGGATCCCTCCTTCCTCCAGCGACAGCTTTGGAGGGATGCCTCCCCCAGGCAGATCGCCTGTGCTCCTTTATGCTTCCCTCTGACCAAGGGCACGTTTTATCCCAAACGTTACAGCCTGTGACCATACTCAATTACCAATTTTCAAATGAAAACCATCCCGCACAGCTTCCCCCCACCGATAACCGACACAAACCCCAAACCCTTGAGGCTGCTCCAGCTGCCTTCACTCCACATTCTTACTCTCGCAAGTACTTTGCGAGCTTGTATGAAGGTATTTTCACACTCTCGCAACTACCAAAACAGACTGATTAAAACCAACTCACTACTGCGTGCCTCCGAGGCTCACCCCACAATACAAGCCTGTATATGTCAAATAACTTCAGAACAGCCTCTCACCCTGCCCCAGAAAATTACTTCACCATGCCAGGAAGAAACACAAGCTGATCCAAGGCCAAGGTTGGGTACAGAAATCAAAGGTAACGGTATGGATGAGATCACTATGTCGTGATCTGATTCCAGGGCAAGCCCAAGGCAGGAACATGGTGTGAGTGAGTGGGGAGGCACATGGCGCAATCCTTATTAACGTTTTTTTTAAGTAGGCCGCGAAAGAAGCCAAAAAACCATGGGAAAAGGTGAAGCAATTAAATGTTCATGTAACAAAATCTTCTCACTTTACTTTCTCCCCCTCTTCTCCAATTTTTCTTCTTGAATTTTGGTGGGCCAAACACACAGAGACTCAGACCTAACTAATAATCCTGCCTCTTGCAAAACACTATTGAATCTATTGCTTAGAAATGGGATGTTGTCCCTGCTCTACACTTTAAAACGATTTTGTTTGCCTGCCTTCATTTTTACTTACCCCTACTAGTGAATCAGTGTCTAAAATAAAACAAGTATGTTAATCAGAAATCAAAATATCAGCCGCCTCTCAACAATTCATGCGTTACTGGAAGCAGAATAAAAGGCAAGTGGTACATTGGGCCTGGAGAGTTCCCCAGGAAGTCAAACCCGGGACACGAGGGTGGGAACTGGGCACGGTGAAGGGGAGGGCTGATGCAGCAGCCTGCGCTCCTGGGCTGGTCTGTGACCTACCTGCTGTGATTTCTGTCTTTCCTGATGCTTGAAATGGTTTTAACCTCCTGTGACTCTCAAAACGTGTCATCTTGACAAATCAAACTCCTAGGGACTCCATCAAGCTTGGTATCTTTCAGTTATTTCAGCGAAAGCTCTGCACACTAAAGACTAAAATTTTTAATTTTTACACAAGGGATGAAAAGCTGAAGTCTCATACTTTATTTTAAGAAAATAACCACTTGTTTCCATGGTCTTTACTATCTATAAAGCCATCAAACTGGACTAGTGAGAACTCAAGCATGGCTGGTTGTGAACTTCTCTCCCACCCTGCCCCCCTTAAACATCCATATTCTTAATATATTTTGTGACGTGCCTGTTTTCTGGAAGGTAGAAAAAGGTCTGTGTCTACGAACAAGGTCAGGGATTTTCCTGTTGTGTGGCTGGTGTTAACTGTATGCTAAAGGCACAGACCTTATGTACAGCAGAAGACACCAACCTAACTGCATCACTGACTGCATCACTCCTGTGCTGTGGGGACTGAACTTGGATTAATAAAAATTTAATATTGTTTCAAAATCTGTTTAAAACAATCAGGTGCAATAGGGATCTTCCTGGCCAGGTTTAAGAATATTTGCTGCTAACTCATGACTAAGGAGACTGTTTAAGCAAAGTCATTTAGGCAAAAATCAATATGAGCAATTTTTAATGGAATTAAAGAGTGCCTCTACAGAAAATAAATTTGTTTGAACCCCCCCAGGATCTTTCCATTTACATCAGCAAATGAATACTTGTTTCAATTTCAGATGTCATTTTTAATATGGCAACAACCTGTGCATTTTATATGTCCCCTACTGTAGGCTGCTCCGAGCAATTAGAACAGGTGAACCTAATGGACATCCTTCCATTGTGTTTCAACAAAGTATTTATATGAACCTTGTCCTCATAGTCTTTAGGCTCCCTCCAGTGCCATCAAATCATTAGAATTGCTTTCAGTTGATAAAGACCATCACGTACATATAATTTTTAAATTGCATTATTCTGACAAAATTAGTGACATCACTAATAAATAAAATAAAAAATACGTTAATAATATAAAATGCTAATAAAAGCATATTCCCTCAATGACTGGGACCAAAAAACAGAGCCAGAAATAAAAATAAAAAAAAAAAACAACCACAAAAAGCCAACAAAACCCCCCAAAAAACAACAAAACCCCGAACACACACACACACACACACACACACACACACACACACACACACACACACACACACACACACACAAAAACAACCGAAGAGCTAGATCTGACATAGGAATAAAACCACACTATCTGATAGCCACAAAACGCTTTATAAGCATGACTTATTGGTATTTGCACCATCCCTTTCAGATGATAGAAGAATTAATAAACTAATACTTTATATTAGTTTCCATAATTTGAAGAAACAGAGCTCTCTGCAAAAACAGACAAATCAAAGGTGCAGCCCGTTCCCACATTTTTCAGCCTGTGTGTGGCTTGTACAACCTAATCCCCAAACGCTGAGGACACAGAAACAGGCACTTCCCCAGCTGCTATCTGAAAAATGGGCAAGATCATTTTTAACAGAAATTTTAGAGATGGAGGTAGGTGGAGCTGGCACAAACCCACGTGGCAGAAAAGGAATTTTGATCCCAGGACTGAGATTCCGCAGGAACTAGGGAAGCAGAGATAGCCCAGGGAAGGAATCGGGCCCCAGCTGAGCCCAAAACAATGGGAGGACAACCGGCTGCTGGGTTTTGAGCAGGGTGGTGGGGAGGACTTCACTGCCTTATTTAAATACACTTGTACAAAGGTCTTCAGAGAAATAGTTCACGTGTATTTGACATGAAGAATATAAAGCCAACGCTGGAATTTTGCCCACTTAGGCTCCATCCCGGCTGAGATTTTTGTTCAGTATTTTAGAAAGTTAGGTTCTTTTGCAAAAAGGCAGTAATTTTGACTGTTATCCCGCTTGCAGGATGCTGAAATGTTTCATTTCTTTCACGCCAGTGTCACACGTGATGCTTGCTGCAGGCGCTCAGGACTAGAACGGCAGTCAGTGTCTTCACAGGACTACCTGTCAATACCTGTTTGGGAGCTGACAGTTCAAACAACGCACAGCAGCTCACGTTTCAGTTTTCGCTTTTCTCAGAGGCTTTCCCACTCCCTGGCCCTTTTTCTTTTCTTTTTTAAACTATTTTTCTGACTTAGGAAAAACAACTCTCGGCCTCTGTAAAAGGAGGCACACAACCTGGTATCTAGTATTAAAAGCATCTGCAAAGAGCACACCTCTCGTTCTGAAGTGAGTTATAATATAAAAGCTATCCATCCCTTTTCTTGAAAACATTTGCTTGATCACAAAATTTAATACCAGACATACTTTAAAAAAAATAATTTTAAAACAAGCAAGTGATACAGAGCTCTGGTAACAATTTTATACTGTTAATTTTGAGCACTACGGTGACACTAATATGTGAAATAACTGTGAAAAGTTTCACGTGCAAATATCTGTTTCTGTGTTCTTTTGCCATACAACAAAATGAAGAAGTCAAATTTAAATGCTTGCCTCTCCCTGGTACACATTACATTCAGGCAGATAAAAGGAACAAGAAATCAAGCTTGAAGCCAAGTTCAAAGGCAAACAATAAAGGTGAACATACTACTTCTGTGGGAAAGCCATTTGCAGGGAGTGACCATGTTTCTGAAGAAGTGCAGCCCTCTCTTACTCTTGTAGAAATTTAACACATCAAACAAAAAGAACTGTCAGTCATCCAGTTTCATGATTTTGCTTTTTGCTACTCTTAAAAGGAAAACCTAAAACAGAGCCTCCACCTTTGCTTACTCACGCGTTGTTTGCCATAACATCAATACATAGGCATTACTATGGAATATTTCCCCAAACCGCATTTGAATATTCAGTGCTTTTAAGCTTATGGTTAAAGTGGACACCTCACAGAATACTGTGGCTTTACAACGGTTCACAAATAGCACTAATTTAGCAGGTAACACGATACGCCGTTTTAGAATTTTTAAAATAAAAATATTTTGGCCCTTCCCCCTTTTGTCCCCACTGACCTGCTAACTTGACTCAACTTACAGAGAAGCAGAATTTTAACCATTATAAAATTATGAACTCCTTTAAATCTCATCTCTCAAAACAGTAGACTGGCTATAAAAGACCTTAAAATAGTATTAAAAGCTCTAATCATTCAGCTGTCTGTAAAACAGACAGCAGCATATACTTTATATTTGCAAAACATATTTTAACATTTGCAAAATTTATTTTTTAATGTGGACTTTTCTACACTGCGTGCTTTTAAGATTAAAGAAACAGAGAATTTAGAATCAAGTATGCACAGGAAAAGTAAAATCCCTGACAAGGCACAACCGTAGCCCGTTTCCTCTCTCAGCCAAGAGTCACGTCTGCTGGTTTCGGCAGAAAGAGGTTGGTTTTCCAACACAGTTCCCTGACTCACAGACGAGCAGTCAGGTGCTGCAAAACGTGGAACCGCGACAGGACTGGAGTAAGCGTGCGGAGATGTGTGTGGGTGATGGCATGTCATGTGTGAGAAAGAGTTGTTGGGTGAGCGCACAGGAAAAAGGAGGTGAAGGGGAATTTTGGAAGGACTTTAAAATCCCTCATTCTCTGACTAGCTTAAGACAATGTTAAAACAAGGAAGTGATAATGCAGCTGCTTCAGGTGGAATTAGTTCTTTTAAACCAACTTTATTGACTCTATTACCATTACAAAAAAATTTGTGATTACCTAAACAATTACTAAATACATTATTCATAGAACATAAATTACTTCAGCATGGTAACTTTGAAAACACTCAATAGCAGAATGGATAGCTCTACCTTGAAATGGAACCTTATACTCAGGAGAATATTAAGATTCAGGAGGTACTAAAGGTGACACATACACACCGCCCTTGCAGTCTCAGCATCCTTACTGGCCTCCTTGGCAGCAGACTGTATACAGGGACCAAGGACTGAGAAAGCCTGGGCAGGGAGTTGTCTTCCACAGCCCCATCCTCCTCTTCTAACCTGGGTCTCTGTGCTCCCAGGCAGTGCCAGAAACTTGACCACAAACCACCCTTCTACCAAGGTTGAAGAGAACCTCTGTGCTGAGGTAGACTCATAGAATCACAGAATGGTTTGGGCTGGAAGGGACCTTAAAGATCACCTTGTCCAACCCCCTGCCATGGGCAGGGACACCTTCCACTAGCCCAGGTTGCTCAAAGCCCCATCAAACCTGACTTTCAGGGGATGAAGCATCCACAATTTCTCTGGGAAACCTGTTCCAGCGCCTCACCACCCTCATAGTGAAGAAAACTATATAAAACTCTGTTAAAGTTAAATTACTGCCGTGATCTTTGGAAACCTTAACTTTAGCTCCTCTTTCCTCAGGGGATGGGGGGAAGGAGAAAGAAGAAAGAAAGATTCTAGCCGTTACGGTGGTGAAGCAAGTACAAAAATGGTGTGGTGAGCTCTGGCTGTGCAGGAAGCATGAAAGAAACGCACTGAGAGGTGGAGAAGAGTTTAATCTCAGCAGGCATTAATTCTGAAACTCCAGTGCTGCTGGTTTATGCTTTTTCATTTTATTATACTGAAAAGAAAGTATCACAAATCTATGAATAACAACTTATTTTTGCACCACAAGTGGGTGGACTCCCCCACACACACACTCAAATCACAACCAGGCAGTAGGGAATCAGAGGGAAAGAAAAGCCAAACTGAACAGCCCAAGGTGGGTATTCAAGTTCCAGAAAATTTCCAAATTCCACTGGATGACTAAAAGCCGTGAGATTCCAGTAGAGGACACACACATCTTGACCATCTCTTTGTCTGCAGGGGGCAGTGTCTCATGTTTGCATTTTAAATGGCTGAAACCCTAAACCTAAATTATTTATTAACAGATTAAAAATTTCCTCTTCTATGAAAGGAACATTTACACAGTCTCAGGAGAAGGACTGAACTAAAACAGACACTAAAAATCATAGGTAGAATTGCTGCAGTGGGGAAGATGAGAAGGGGTTTAAGAAGGTACTTCTCTCCTCAAATGTAGTGCATATTCCCACATCAACATACTCTAAGGGGTTACAAACCCCTCTGGAGCTTTGGCCGCCCTTACAAAGCCGTGCTCAACATCCAACTTATTATTTTGCACAAAGACATAAACGCAGCAAGCCTCTCATAATGTCTTACTGCAAAGAAGCACTAACGGATGTGGAGCACCCTTCAGTGTTGCAGTCTTGGTTCAAAAACGTGCCTAAAACTTAGTGGGCATCTGATATTGACAGCCACAGATCTGTGATAAATGTGCAACTCAAAGCCGTGCCAGGCAGCAGAGGCATGCAACAGCTCTAGTGGAATGAGTGTGACCCAGCTGTAGCCTGGACTGGCTCACCTATTGCTCTGATACCTGGAACTAGAAACGACGTGATTTAAGAGTGCTGAAGACAATTCCAGGATTTTCATTTGTTCTGCATTACTATAATTAGAGTTTCCGGATCATGGTTTACACTAAGAACAGCAACAGAGACTGCAAGGTGGAAGAGACTCAGATCAGATGGGTCAGAGAGGGAGAAAGTCTGGAAAGCTCACTCAATGGTTCTGGTGAAAAGGAGGTGTGTGCTTACATTCCTTACACCATAGCAGGTGCTTATACACACACGGTCTATGAATATTAGAACCATATGTGAAACACAGCTTTTATCACACTACGGTATTTTAACTCCACTTCCCCTACTCAGCAGCAAATTGTTAGATTCACCACAAAAAAAGAGTGCTGAGGCACAGCAACTGATACATTACACAGAGTTAATAATATGCAACTACTAAATATAGCCATTCTCTGTTTTCTTCTACATTTTCCAAGCCTAAGACATTTTCGCAGCATCTTGAGCACACTAGCTGCCCTGTATTGATTGTGATGCTCAAAACTAGTGACAGGTGCAGAGCTCTTAATATGGCACTTTCCCCTCACCCCATCCCACCCACGTTTAGATCCTATAGCTTCAGCTTGTAGAGCTACAGTTATTTTCTTTGTATAAATGCACATGCACAGGAAGTCCAAGGAACAGACTGCCAACAAGCAGATGAAAAAATTAAAAAAGATCTGAGACGCTAATAAACCATGCCAGAATTATACACTAAATGCATCTAAATACAGGTTTTAAGGGCACATCACTGGAGTACTTCTGCAGATAAGCATATCCCCCATTTTAATTAAAAATAAAGAAAAGTTTCCTCCTTTGAATGAATGCACTTCCATTTGTGAGACCTAGGTTTTATTAACACATCTTATGATCTTCTGTTTCTTTGCTTAAAGACAATAGAATGGGGGGAAGGAAAAAAAATAAAGGCCGATATAATTTACATTCGGGTCACTGACTTTCTTGATTGTGGCTCTGAACACCAAGCCTTTCAAATTTCCTTTTGAAAGGAAAACCAGCCACCCGAGCCCCACACTGCTCTGCAGTAGAACTTCCTCCTGTTGCCTACATCCATTTTTATCAGCGTAAGCTGCAGATATTTAGGGGAGTTACAGCCAAAAGGTATTCCAAGGAAGGAAAAAAAATCTTCAACTAACATTACAATTGAAAAATGTGATTTTTCTAATGTATTACTGATTCCTAAGTAAGCATGCAGGGAACCTGCCATACAGTTACATAGACATATATGTGTCTAACTCCGGAGAGTAAAAATCTGTTTGTTTTCTGCATGTCCAGCGTTAGTCCATCGTGATGCTTTGTGGTATGGATGTCAGGAATAAATGTGAAACAGTTCAGAATTTAAAAGATACACTATTTAAATGTGGATACTACAACCTGATTTGCCCTGTAATCCATATATGTATAAAAACAGCATACGCCTTTACACATTCTGGTAATTACAGAGTTTTGTTTCAAAAAACCGCCACGTTTCATACAATATAAACATAACAATTATCACTTTATCTCCCAATCTACACTGTGATTTCAATTATGCACAACAAAGGGACTGCTCATGAGAACTGAACTGAGAGGGTAGATCTCACCCCTCATAATAGTAACAAACCTGTGTTCATTAGTGTTTGTTTGTTTGTTTTAGAAGGTATTTGTTGAATTATTACAAACATCGTTTACAGACTGGTGAAAAAAAAATGTACTGGGTGCGGCACCGATCTTTCATTTGTAAGACTTGTCTTGAGGGAAATCAGTTTCATGTTCTTTTACAGCCACGTGACTTTATCAGAAAACAACAGTGCACAATTTTGGCATAATTAGCAGGACCTTCTTAAATACAGCCCAGAAGAAAGCTCTGATGGAAACAAACACACTTCACATTGTCAGAGCTGAAACGGAGGTACCAGCCTCTGCACAGAACAGCAGAAATCCTACCTATTTTTAGTTCACAATTCCAATAAGAAAACAGTTGGGAGTCTAATGAAAATATCTTGGTGACAAATTTAATGGACTGAAAACTAAAGTTACTATTTTTAAATAAAGTTCCTAATTATCTCTCAAAACAAGAAGCAATTAAGCAGCAGTGGAGCTACGGCTTCCCAAGCGTCTGGCAAGGCTTGGCTCCAATCAGTTTGAAACTGGGAAATGGCTCAACACCTTTCTGATCCTAAAAATTGGTAGAGGGCCAGGCTCAGGGTTTGGTTTTTTTAAATTTTTATTTTTATTTTAATGAAAGCAGTTCTGCCTTGACCTGTCCAGTCCTGCCTTGCCCTGTTTTTCCCTGCCCGTTCCCCAGTCACCCCCCTTCCGAGCAGCGAATGCCTCTGCGCAGCTGCACGATTCGCAAACTGTCAGCACGAGGAGAAGGTGGGAGGAAAACAGGAACGGAGCTCATAATGTCTGAAGAGAGCTGGTGAAAACAATAAATGATTACAAACTGCTTGGATCTTAGCGTAGTTCAGCTCTGTGGAGGAGACGCGGGCAATGAAGCACTCCAGAGGCAATGGTGAAGAGTCATGGGTCTCGCCTAGCAAAGAGCTCTGACAGAGCACAGAGGAATTAACAACACGGAGCATATCGATATTTGCAAATTCACTGAATGGGCCACATATAACATAATCAAGTGAGTTATAATCTGACACGTTCTTCTCCAAATAGCTCTTTAAAACCAGACATTTTAATTACCGGTTCCCTTGATAGCACACTGGGACCACAATGAGGATATGTTATACTTGTAACCTCACATAAGTGTATTCCACACTTCATGCCTTATTTTTGAAACAAACTTAACTTTTAACAATAGGGTAGAGAATTAGAGTTAGCATTGAAAATACACAGATATCACACTAGTATCTATATTTTAGTGGGACATAGGAGGATCCTAAAGTCTGGAATGCCCATCTGGGGAATGTATCATCTATGCTGGTAAGATAAGAGTTTTCTAAATCCATCTTCTCACCCCTTCTACAAAAGCACTTCTTCGATGACATTGCAATACTTCTTGGCATTAGTACCATGGAAGATTGAACAATAACGTCTTTCACTCATCTGATTTCATTTAGAACCTCACACTATCCAAAAACCACCCAGGAGTTTTTGCAGACGTGAGCTTCTATATTCTTCTTGGAGACAAGACATATCACACCACCAATTTACAAATGGGGAAACTAAGTTTCACCCCAGTCTGGCCTTCAATAAGAAAACACATGGATCCAAAGCAGTTCAGCTCCACAGAATGGAGGTGAAGTCCTCCAGCAGAAGTGGTTGGTGAAGAGAAGCCATTCAGGCTGAACCAAGAAAAGAACCAAGACTGTACACCTTCACTGTAAAACCTGTTCTTCATGGCACACACACTGATAGGCAGAGCTAATGAAAAGACCAAAATAAAATAGCAATCAGTAGAATCAAGCAAGACTGGTTCACTCGAGAGTCAATTTAATGAAGGAATATCCAGAGAACAGCCACACACTAATCTAAGAAGATGGCCTTGCCAGATATGGAGCTTCAAGGTGCCTAACTCTTCCACGCTGTCCCCGATTTTGTAACATCATAAATGAGTAACTAAAATCTAACTGAGATGCCTTAATAGCAAAAGTGGTGGACAGTGTGTTCCAGGCATGGTCTTCAGTAACTTTGCAAGTATTACCAACATTGGCAATACATGAACAAAAATGGGAAATGAATACAATTCACGGGGATTTTGCTATTTTCATTTATTTATAAAAATTACCTAGGTTTCAGAAGGTTTTTTGTTGTTTTTTTTTTAATTGTAAAACCACAAATCTCTTGGCAAAGATCACACAGTGCCTCCCGGCCACCTGAAGCGGGCTGGATGTGGCTCCCAGCAGCACCCTGCTCCTTTGGCAGACCCTCCTCCAGGACCCAAGGCTCTTTCCCTCCCCCAGCTGCAACAGCCTGGCTAAAAATAGCCCTCCACTAGCTTTTACTCCGGCTGCAGTTTACATAAGCCCTTTGGGGGCAGGGGAACCTTGCAGAGTACCCAAGGCACTTCACAGCCTTCACAGAAAATTTACTGGGCAGCCAGCACGTTTCAAGTGTAAATTACCATCCAGACACTGAAAACCCTCACTTGCATAATGAATACACTACAGTTTAGCTTTATTGGTGGATATGCTTCTTGGAGACTTAATGAGTGGACCACAATACAAATATAGTTAACACTGAATTATATTTAACTATAACAACTGATTTTAACATCTTTCAGCTATGAAATCAATGTATAATATACTACAGAGTAATCAGTTCAAATATGGTATTTCAAATCACAAAACCTATCAATGACATCCTGCCTAAAAAATTCTTCTTAATCACATGTAAAATTAGCTAGCAATTTCTCTCAGTTTATTTAGGACTTAGTCACATGCTATAAAAAAATACTTAGAATACTTTAATACTTAAAAAATTACTTAAAGAATAAAGAATGAAGAGTTCAGCTTCAATTTGATTAACTCGTTCACCTAATATGAGCTTGATCTATTTTTAATTTTCAGCCTGCCTCTCCTAAAGTAAGGATTTTATGACCATGTTCTCCGCATGCAAGCACATGGTCTCCATAAACTTTTGAGCCTGCTGGTAAATCTATACAAAGTGTACTGCAGACATCTTTGTCTGGGGTCTCTCAAAAATAATAAATTCAGCAATACCTGTGAATGCAGGCAAGCACCCAGACAAAAGAAATTTAAATTTAAGTCCCCAGTGCAGGAAAGGCTTCAGTGTATCATCAGAGAGTGGAGTACACAGAAGAGGGAAAGGAGGGAGAGAACGTGCAAGTCAATGGCATCGAGTGCTCCCTCTCCCTGGGACTGGCAGTGATGTATTTGCAGTGTTTCAGCCCAGAGAGCAATTGGGAATCAAACCTGGTGCTTTCACACTGTACCAGCAAAGGTACTGGCCTCATTTCGTCCTTGGATGAGAAATTTTCTGTTGCCGCCTATTTTTGCACACTGTTGCTCCTAATTCCTTCTTTAAAAGCAAGACTTTAATGAGGTTTTACAGTATCTTTTTAGGTCTTAGTTTGATAAAAGTATTCTCCTAATTGTCATCTTCTAATCTTGAAATGTTCCTTTTCTGCAGCAATACATCATGAGTGATAAGAGCTCTCATAAAAAACCAAAGCAACCAACCCATGCTCCAAAAGCCGTGGTGCTGGCTGAGGGCGAACATCAGAAACAGCAGGTCCAAGGTCAGGCAAAAAGTTCCAGCAGCTACTCACCCACCAAGGGGAATAGACTGCAAAATCCCACAAATACCAGTCACACCTGCTCCAGGTTCGTGCTCTCAGAGCGCCCGGAGCAGCACACCGTTTCAGCAAGCCACTTCCTGCTGGAGCAGCGTTTACTGAGGCTTCCAGAGCGGCAGCGAGACCTGGCGGGTCCCCCCTAGAAGCGCCCCACAACCAGCCAACACTGCACCCCGCATCAGCTGTCCTGGCACTCCCGCTACCAAATCCACCCCACGACCGCCAGTCTGGCTGTTACGCAGGTAACGCAACAATGATGCAATCGATGCTGCACTCTCATTTCCTCAAGCATTTATTTATAGCTTGCCTTGTATTTTGCGCCTGCAATCTTCCTCCTGCAGAAGGGATTCCTAGTGAAGGCTGCTCCAGCCTGTATGGAAGTCTTTTATTCTGCTTGTCTCTGTATCATATTGAATTGTTTTGTTGGAATCATGGCTCAAAACAAACCTCTTGGGGCTTTTTCTGTTTGCACAAAGGGAGGTTGCAAAAGCATGGGAGGAAAAAATTCACTCTCAGGAACTAATGCAAGTTTTCACAGTTGCTTTGATTAATTCTCAACACCTGACAGCTACAATTGTTACACCGCTACAGTAATCCAAGACTATTAAGTCCAATACTAACAATTCAAGATGATGTCTGCTCTGTTTTGTAATAAAGTTATGGGGATTTTACAGTAAAGCTGAGCACATTTTTTAAATTAATGGGTAAAACGTCAATAAATACAAAAATCAAGTACACCCTAAGTGCATGACAACCTCACAGAGTTTACATAAACACAACTCCCTCTTATTTTGACTTGTCATCCTCAGTAATTCATTGTAACACACAGACTGGCTGCTACCTGTGTCCACACAAACCAGAGGATTTAAGGATTACAGCGCATACAACAATCTACTATTATACTTTTTCAAATTTACCCAAAGTATGTGTATATTTTTGAGAACCAAGTTACATGAGAAGTTTTACCTGCAGCAAATAGAGTAATTTTTAGGGTGAATTTGTTGCACTTTCCCCTCCCATAAAAAAGTATATTCTGTGCCTAGTTAAAAAAAGAAGGGCAATACCATCCATGTACAGTGAAGGCAGGCCAAATAATCCCGAGCCTTCAGCAGTCACGTAGCTCTGCCAATTATCCGACATTCTGAACGTGTCAAACCTCATGAAACGTCGGGCCTGTCTTGCAGTAAATGCACCAATTGTGTGTTTATCAGCTTTGCACTGCTAGCCCACTCTGGCATTTACTACAATAGTGAGATCCCTTCGCTCCAGGACTGCGTGGCATCGCTTAAAGGATGAGAGGCTGCTAGGCAGAACACCAAAGGTTCCATGCAATCAGCGATATTTGTGAAACACGTTGTTAATGAATTAACTCACAGTAGGAGAAACTCCATCTACCTTAAAAGAGTTCCTATAAGGATGATCCAGGCTATTGAATTTTTCTTCATCTTTACAATCATGAAAGAAAAACAAAATGTGTGGTAATGCTGTTGGTAGCTGCATTTAATGGTTTTGTGTAAAAATACGACATACTAATGTCCTAAACAAAATACTTCGTGTCAAGTCTGTAACAACACTGATTAATCACTCAAAATGGATTGCACATACATGAAATCCTGTTTACTAATATATTAGTTGTTTGAAAAATACTCGTCATTTTAAATACTTCAAAAATGACTTACGAAGTCTCAAAACTTAATAAATAATCAACGAAATAATCAACAAAAATCAAGTTTACACATGTCCTTGAAGCAATCTGCCCCCATCCTCAAAACACATCTTTAAATTAATTGACCGTATGGAAAGGATTTCAAAGTCCCCCTTGATTAAAGCTGGAAACACTACTTTTCAAGGTGGCAACGCTAACTATTTTGCATAAGTAACCCCAAATAAGTTTAGCTTTAGGTGTACACCTGCATACAGATCAGTGTTATCTGCAGAACAAGAACCCTGCCAGAGTAGTTCACTAATTCTCCTTCTATTACAAACCTGTGCCTATCAACAGAGCAAGAGACCAATACGATATTCACAGCATCTCTTCCAAAACCCTCAGTGGACAAAAGATGTTTTTTAATATATTTCTAGCATATTCTCTCACCCTATTAGTTAACAGCCCAACAAAAACTTTGAGTATGGGAAAAGGAAAGAGTGGGAAGAAATGGGGAACCTGTTGCCATTAAAATGCAGAAATTAGTATAAGTTTAATTAAAGGTTTTAGCTTGTGTTCCAGCTCCTGCTGTATTGCAATTCAACTCTCTCCCTTCACCCACAAAATAAAATTCCATTGCATTTGGAATTGCAGAAGCATGGACAGGTATCAGAAATATGTTGCCTAAGAAGTCCAGATACTACTGTACCAGACAGACTTGAAAGCAATTACAAAAATATGCATCTGATTTTCTCTTTTTGAATCAGAAATCTCAGAGCTTATGCACATTTTGTCATTTATCAGTATTATTCCTTTATCTAAACATTTAAAATCATTTGGTGATGCAGCATAAGTTTCTTCATCAAACACCACAGTTTGCCATTTCTACTGCTAGTAACAAGGAATCTGTTATTCTCGTTAGTGAATTATTTTTAACTCTGTGTTAATTAACTCTATGGGTATAGGCAAACCATCCAGAAACTGGGCTACGTAACAACTTTGTTTGCCTGCAGAATTCTGAACTGTAGGCAAGTACGTTTAGTACAGAATTATCTCATGAAGCTGCATCATTCTGAAGTTTATACTGTAGTAGTTACTCACACATTCACATTCTTTGATAACCTCAACTTTGGTTTTAAAGCAGACTATTGAAGTAAAATATTGGGTAAGAGATACTGAGCAAACTAGCAACTGGACTCAACAGAGTATTCCCTCACCAGTTAAGTAAAATGTCGATAAGCTTGTATTTAGTCCTGCCTTCATGACACTGTCTTGATGTGCTTTTGCCATTGAGAACGAAACTCAGCTGTCAGAGGAAAACAGCAACCTACTGAACAAATCACATGGATGTCTACTTACGATCACAGAGGAAATTTACTATTTTATGAACAAATTTTATTTAAATAAAATGTTAACATTCATGCCAAAGTTTCCAAAATACTCTTGAGCAAGCACGTGCCTAACCTGAGCAAGTCTTGTGCATGTGAATTTGTTTCTGAGAAAAAAACCCCAGCTGTTATACAAGCAAATGATCCATTTGCATGTGAAAGCAAATGTAACACGCTGAGAAATGAACATCCATTTCCACTAAATCAGGCATCCATGAACACTTGCAGTAGGGTTTTTCCTTAAGTCTTGCAGGCAATAGCAAGTAATACACTTAAACTAAAAGGTAAAGTATGACTATTTGGATGCAGGACTTGGTCAAGAAACTGGGGAAGAAGGCCCAACCCAGCTTTTTCATGCTGTCAGATCAGGTCAGTCCTGCTTCCAGCTGAAGGCAAATCCCTAATATTTACAACTAGACACTGAAAGGAAGTCGCATCTGCGGGCAAAGACCAGAGAGAAACTGACACGTTAACAGATGTGTGGAACAACGGAGAAATAAAAGTGGCAAATGCATGAAGGTGATGGGTGCGGGGGGGTTACCAGCGGCAGAGCGAGTGAAAGTGGAGGCAGAAATCGGATTCCTGGAGCAAACAGCCAAACCCTTTCACCATAATTCAGAATGATGCGGTGGGCATCAAACAGACCTCAAAGCCTGTGGTATGACTTCTTAAATTATTCACATTTTGGACTTGTAAAGGTCTTTCTGCCACTATGGCTCATCACTTTTAGTATTTTCACTTATCAGTGCTCCTAATTTGCAATACTCGAGCAAGCTATTCCAGGACACCTTTTGTTTTATCTTGCTTCATACTGGGATGTAATTTATTTTGAAGGCAGAGAAGTTTATCTGGGGTTGAGTGTAGCTTGAAACGATGAATTTATGATTGGCTGTGACAACAGTGGGAACATGTGTTGGATTCATAATCCATTTATTGGCTAAATTTAGGTAATCTGGTTTTCACAGCACTTGCCAGCAGGCACATCCCTGCTATCAACAGTCAGCAAGAAAGGGCAGACACATCGAGTACTTAGGTATAATTCAGCTACTTATATATTTGGACTCATTTTGTTGGTAGTGACTTCACCGAAGTCATGCTAAGACAGGAGTTACTGAGCTTCCCATCATCTACAGCAACCTATTTCTGCACCTAACACCCCACTGGGTTGCAGAGAAAATATCACCTGGGCTGTACTTTTTATTTTTTATTAATTGAAATTTAACCTTGTTTAAAACATGATCCTTTATTCCCTCAGGCTGAAGAAGAATAGGGAGAAGACCCTAATTCAGTTATGTCTAAGTGCTCTGGAATAAAGTAAGGTGGGTTCTATAATCAAGACTAAGGACTAGAGGTTAGATGATCTGGGTCTATTCCTTGGCTTGCCAAAGAATTCACACAGCTGTAGGCAAGCTCATTAGTTTCAGATCAGTGAAAGGGGACATGGATATTATTCTTCCTCATGGGAATGTTTAACAATATGATTGTTAATGTCGGTAAGAAGCTCATTTATGCCAGGAATATAGGCCAGGGAAATTCCTGTCCTGTTGAATGTGAATACGCAGACATAGCTTGCAGAGCTGGAGGAGACAAGAGCTACTACTCTGCCAAAACCACATCAAGTGGAAAGTAAGTAAAAAGAAAGAAAGAAAAAGTAATAAATAACATGAATAAGAAACTACACTAACAGTAGTACCACTGATAAATCAGCCACTATTTAAAAAGGTGAGTCTTTCAGCAAACGCACTTTACTACACGTTCCATGAAGGGAACTTTGTCATGAAGTGAAATCAACATGGAAGAAAATCATTAAGTGCTCAGATCGGGGCTCTTAATTGCTCTCTACAAGTCAGCAAATCCAGAAATAAAACACACCATAAATCTTAATAAAAATATAAAAAATTTACAACCCATAACAAATTAGAAATTAAAAAACCAGTGTGTCCACATCTGCTGATCCTTTAGCAGCCCTGCACAGCAGTTGGTTAATAGCTGCGCTCCCCCCCTTTCTTTGCTAAGTATTTTAAAAACAAACATCTTAAAAAATACTTCTCATAAAACGCTTCTGGAGCAGCCTGGCACAGTTTCAAGCTATCAGAGTGGCTCTGCTGGTGCTGAAGTTCGAGAAATGCAACCCTGCACCTAGACCAGCCACCTCCCCGTGTTTCTCCTTCCCTGAAATGGCAGGCGGCAGGAGAAAATCCGGAGCGGCCGGCAGCAGGAAATAGCGTGAGAATGGGCTCCCTCATGCTACTTCCAGCCCTTCCTGATATCAGAGGGTGTGAAATGGGTTGCAAAGACTGTCTCTCACATTATTTCCTTTTCCACCCCAGCCAAAACCGGGAAGCACCAGCTAGGAGGTACGCAGAGAAAGCATAGCATACAACGAAGGGCAAAATCAAACTGGTGGCCAAGGCTATCTAAAGCAAAAATTCAAGGATCTGTGGGCACAGCGTAGTATAAGCAAGTCTAGAAAAAGCACTGAGAGGCTTGCGCACCCAGGCTTCGCTTTCGATTTGCTACATAGCTAATCCAAAGGCTACTGCCACCAAAGCAATTTCCTTCAGCACATCCACAGCCTTTGGGTCAGACCTTACAGTACGGGGCTGGCATCCTTCGTGCCCTCGTGCCACAAACAGCACATTCGTATGGGAGAGATCCTGCTGACTCTACGTGCTGTGTATTTGTGAGGCTTTAAGAACAGAGCTCCTCAATTGAAAACTAAGGTAAAAGTATTAGCAACAACAGTGCTTCAGAGAAATCATGTTTGTTTATATTTGACAGAAGACATATATTTGACAAGCAGGTCTTGGCACATTACAGTGGAAATGGCTCCTATATTCTTAACATTAAGTAATATATTCTAAATAAAATGCAATCCTGTGCCTTCAGGGAAGAAATATGATGGATGGTAAATCATTTATCACAATTTGGTGTTTTCTATATTCTAGACACTTCTGCTTTCTTCTGTTTATTATTAGACAAGAGCGGTATCACATGGCAGCTTCAGCAAAACATTCCTTCTCTTCTGTGTACATCCCCACAAGATCCAAGACCAATGAAATTTGGTCTCCTCATAGATAATGCTCCCTCCCCACAGCCCAAATACATTCCTCTCAGAGAGAAACTGGTGACAATCTCGCAGACCACGTTGTTCTAAAAGCAGACTTGAAACTAATTACTTAGTAAGTCCAGTTAAGAAAAGGGAAACAGGCTCCTTTCCTTTCTCTGCCTCTCAAGACTGTAAAATATGCCTAGGCAGGAAGTACAGTAAAGCTTATGATGAGCAGAGGCAGCTACTCTTTCAAAATGAGCAGGGTTCCTCCGAAGTGACATTTTCATTTAGCCAGTGAGCTTGAGGATAAAGGGCAGGATACCAGAAGGGCTCTCCAGCAGATGAGGTTACTGGCCAGGCCTCCCAGCTTCACACCTCCCCAAAATCACAACTGCAGTTACATGGAGAGCCAGGAGGGTACCTGTGGCTTTCGGTAGTCATCTTTTCTGAGCCAATGTAACTAGGAAGTTGGTGGAGCAACAGTAATAGTGCATGTTAATGTTAACTTCTTATGGGGAGACACTGAAGAATTGCAGCAAGTCTGCAGGCAGCATTGTAGAATTTTAAGTCACTGCTCAGAAGCAGGTGAAAAATAGCACTTCCAGACTCTAAACACCTACATTTGAGTTAGGTAAGACACAACACAGGAGAGCTCCTGACTCATCAGCTAGTTCCCTTCTGTCCTCAGCACAAACTCCGCAAGAGTTTAAGCCTCCATCTCCCTACCATCTTTCCTTTCAAGATGCTCCAGCATCCTGCAGCTATGCCATAGAGTCCTTAACTCTGAAATAACCCTCTGCTGGGCTGTAGCTAAGCTGCCTACATGGCGAACCAGCTTTTATCCATGAAAAGCAGGACTGGAAAAGCAGCAGAACAGAAGGGACCCCACTGCCACCACCCCACCATTAACAGAAGATGGAAATAAGAGGAGGGAGAGGACTCGTGCCAGTTCCCAGCAGACGGTGGGCAGGATGCTGCCTGGAACAGCTGCCCCACAGGCAGAGCACAAGCCCTGCAACGTGCCAGCTCCGAGGGCCGGCGACGCAACCAGCCCCTCGACTCTTCAAGATCCCTGAAGAAGCTCTGCATACATTTCATGCAGGTTTGGCAGAAACAGAAATGGATTTCATTTTGATATTAAGCCAAACAAAGCCCTGTAAGATATACACTTCTCACCGTTCCCTGCTACAGACAGACAAAATTGAGTTTTAAACATTCGGCAGAGTCTCCTTTGCAAAGCTTCCTATATATAACTGTGTCACTTCCAAGAGTGAAAAAACCTTTTTTGAAAAATGCCAAATGTTAAATGAGCCCACACCAAGACAAACTTTACACTAAGGAAGTCACACTTCAAAAAATGACAGTTTAAAAAAATTAAAAATTTTACAACCAACTATAAAAAGTTAATTTTGTGAACAAGAAGCATTGTTGAGAATTTCAAAGTAATTTGCTGACGAACAAATCCACTAATATTTAAGAATTTATTCAACTTTCAAGACCAAGAAGGGATTTTTGGAAGCTGGATTGATCTTGAAAGAGGAAAGCCACTTTTCTGCCTTCCATTTTAAGTACGCTTTTCTTGTTTTAAACAGGGACTTCAAAAGGGGAAAGCGCTGAGAACCCAAGACTCTTCTCTGAAATAACTGACAACTCCAACACAGTGTGCTCAACTTTCTCTTGTAACTTCTATTAGCCCTAAAGACAGCAGCCTGCACATTCAAATTAAAATAGTTTTCACTTGGTAAATCTCAGCTACATTTTATATTTTGCCTTTGCTACTTTTTTTTTTTTTTTTAGAGTGTGCTCACCAGGTAATATCAAGATATCAATCGTCAGATTTTAAAGGAAGTAATTTTTGTCAGGTCCCTTGAAAATTCAACAGGATAAAACCAAGTTCAGAATTTCAAAGTGACATTAACCTCCAAGAAAACATTTTGCCATTAAAAAACCTCTCACTTCGCATATTCTGTTATTAAAAACAATGTCACTGCACAGTGAATAAGTGCCAGAAAGGACCAGAACTACCAAACCTAACAATTAGAAAGTTCCTTCTGCAAGAAAATAATGTCATATATTTTACTATTAGATTGAATAAACATTAGAATTATGAAGTATTTTTAGAAGGAGGCAGCAATGGTATCTTAGGGGGGAAAAAAATAACCTGTAATTTGTCAGCAATGTAAAAGGTTTATTTTTAGCTCAACAGCCCATGATGTAGAATTAAGTGTTCCACTAGATGGAGCAGGATGGTAAAACCATCCTGAAGGCCATCCCCCTTGCTGACCCATGAAAACATCAACGTCCAGCAATCAGGGACGATAAGAATTTTAGCCGCCTTCTTGCGCATTCAGGGCAGAACAAAACTTGTTCCTCTTCCAAAAAAGGGCAACACAAAACCCCCTTAGTGCTTAACAATATTTACTACTTCTCATCATAGAAGTTGACTATTAACAAATGCTAACCAGAAACAAACAGATAACCAAACACTGTCAGAAACAAAACTAGTTTTTCCCCATTTCTATCAGCTTCACACTAGGAAGACATAATTTACTGGACAGTTGACAGAAAATTAAAACCTCAGAGTATTTTTTTTATTTTGTAGCAACTGAACT
This sequence comes from Phalacrocorax aristotelis, assembly GCF_949628215.1. Classification (NCBI taxonomy): domain Eukaryota; kingdom Metazoa; phylum Chordata; class Aves; order Suliformes; family Phalacrocoracidae; genus Phalacrocorax; species Phalacrocorax aristotelis. The sequence goes on from NC_134288.1 coordinate 14,298,151, forward strand.
TGCAAAAAGATCCATGCCAAACGATCAAACATCAGCCACCTAATGCAAAAGACATCGCTACACATCAAACAAAGCTACACCAGAAACAATGGCAAATCTTCAAAGAGGCTCCTAAAGATCTGGAGCTGTGCAAGTCATAGTAAAATTATCTCCCTGGTCTCTTTTCAAACAAAGCTCACTGTTGATTTACCTTCAACTCTACCTAAACAAACAAAAAACCAACCTTACGAGTTTCATTTCACCAAATGATCTCTAAGAGATGCAGTAGCAGGCAAACTGCAGTTGTCCATCATCATGTGAATGACAAACCTGTATTTCCTGGACCTCTCTCCAAAAGAAGTAGAGAGAGTATAAACTACCAATGAACAGTTTTAACCATTAATATTCCAAATTTAAGTCCTGCAACTCTTGAGTACACACAACAAAAATACCAGGAATGGTCACAATTATCACAAACATCTTGTCATTAAAAAAACCAACTCTGAACCATCCTATATTGCTATATGTAATAAATAACTGCAAACATGCAGCAGTCTCATGAAAATACTAATTATCACAGCAGTATGAATAGCAGAAGAGAATGAATCATTTTCAGATATGTGCATAAAGGCACACAAGCAGAAGTCTTGGTGACTGATCACAGGCTGCTGCCCGTGATTGTTGCTGCCATCTCTTTGCTTTCAGATTAATAAACAAAAGCTACAAACACTGGCATGTTTCACATCGACATATTTTCCAATTCACTAAAACCTGCTGCAGTATCTGAAGCTGTCATTTGGAAAGGAACTGGTCTAAGTGGAAGCAGCAGGAAATTTGGTCTTTGAGACAATACAATCATCCGCTGCATCAAGGTGTCAGACTGTATTAAGTCCATGTGAAAGCATCTACAAGGTTTTCGATATATTGTCTCACTGAACGCCAGTTTTTCCTACCTCTCTGAACAGCTAATTAGCAAGAATTCACTACGTAGCATACACTCCTTTTCCAAGGTAAGGAATAGTTAGCATCAGGACCATCCAAATCACTCTAACATTCAATAAAAAAATTTGTATATCGCAGTCAGTATATAGAAGAATAGAAACAGTACTTACTACTGTGCACAGTCAATCAGTTGATATTCATTAGATCTCTCATAGCAGGCTTTCACACCTTCATCTTGCCAAAGTGTTTTTGTATGTTCATAAAACTCCTGAAAGAGTAAAAACCGTATTAGCAAAATGGTTTATATATGAAGAAAATTGGCAAACGGTAACATGTCGTTACTACTGTAATGAACAGTATATGGTAGCATAGTTAAACTCCAAACAGTTTGTAGAACCTAACTGCAAGTCCAGTGGGCTTTCTTAGTTGTTTTGACTTACGTTTTGTAACGCTTGAAGAACTGCTTCCCAATTGTTTTGATTGAGCCCAACCATCTATTGAAAGAAGGGTTAACTTCTCGTAAGTGACAATTCTGTTGCCATTTTTAATAATTGATACAATTTGGCAACATTTGTTCTTTAACTCACCATTCCACTGCATGCTATATTTATTTGGCTGTCAAGATTTCTTTTACTTCAGTGAAACACTACTTCTCAGTAATTCTTACATAAAGGTAGCAATGATGATTAGGTTTTACTTGACTTTGCAAGTTAGTAATGATCTTTGGGGACTATACTGACATCTGTATCTTACTTAACTCTGTATCACAAAGTATTTGCAGAACTTATTATTTTACAGTGTAAAAGGATATCGACCTACAGAAGAAATACAGTGATACAAAGATAGATCGTATTTTGATTGTGTCAACCTTAAAAACTGTGAGCCAAGATATGAAAGAAGGCCAAAAATGTAATGCTTCGTTTGTTGACCCTGTAACACCAGGATAAAACACAGCAGAAGCCCATTCTTTCTTGCACATAAATGATGCACTTCAGCTCCAACGGGGGCATGTGCGATGTGTAATTGTGTTTCTGGCCATCAGTCTAAGCACTCTGAATAGACTTAGAAAGAACAGCAGCAACGTAGTGACTTAAATACACACACCACTGTAGGCATTACTTTTATCAACGACGATGGACTTTTCTTGGCTATCTCTCAGAGCTTTTAAAGTGTTTCGGAGTAAATACTTTTATTCTGATTTTACGTGGCTCAGGTAACTTATTCCAAATCATCTTTTTTGCATCCAGGACAGCACGTGACATTTAAAATAGTCTATTTCTCTCCTCACCCCTTGCTTTACAGTAGAAGTATTTTGAAGAAAAATAATATATTCTTTTAAATAGCCATTTTACTGCTTCAACGTTCCTCCAATAACTTAGCTTTGGAATTGCTCCCTCCCTTGGTATATCAGTCTCCCGCATTCTTCTCTATCAGTGTAGTACAAAGAAAGGGGTCACATCCAAATGTGGCTGCCAAGGCTTCACTTGAGAATATCTTTCTAAAAAATTCACTTTCCTTCCAGAATGTTAACTAACACCTGAACTGTGCTAGAACAGTAGATGCTTTAAACGGCACGTTAAAGATGCATAATGGCATCTTAAAGTAAATTTAGTGATGCAGATTTTCAAACCATCCTCTTTTCGGCAGGTAGATGATGCATATGCAACTGTGTGGTATTACAATTGTGAATACCAATGATGGAAACAGCCTGTCAAATGTAAATTTGCTCTTGATTTATTGCTACTGAATATTCACTAGCTACACATACACACAAATGATAGTAAATACACACTACACATCTAAAAAAACTCTCAATGATAAAATTTTTTCTAACTTCTTTTGAAGAGGTTATAAAGTTTACATATAGTATTTGATGTATCTTTTCAGTTGTTCCCTGCTTTTATAAACTGCTCATGAACAAAAAGACCATAAGTAGGTAAGAAAATTTTACTTTGTTTTTAGTATTTGTAGATTATACAACCATTTGCTGTTAAAAGAAGTAAAAGATGAATCAAGATCTTAATTCCAGTCCCCATTTTTCTTTCTCCCATTGCTGGAATTATGTTCATGTGATGCATTCATTTTGAAGGTTTCCAATTTTTTGGCAGTTGGGGAACTGTCAATTACCTTCGATCTTCAACTGTATCACAGCATAGTGAGGAAATCTCTTTCCAAAGCAAAAAGGAGTGGGAACAGAAAGTAAAGGAGGGAGGGGGAATTATCTGAATCTCAATGTATTTGAGCCAAACCTGTTCTGGGGTGGCTTTATATATTTATTTTTAGAAGTAACAGCAGTCTAATACAGAACATCTTATGACTCATTCAACTCATTACTACAAAGCTGGGAAATGAAAAAATTGAATCAATTGTATGGTGTTTTTTGCTGAAACAGCAGCTGGTTCAAATGGACACATACTATTTAAATTTCCCATCTAATCAAGACAACTTACACCAGACTTCAGATAGTTAATTGAACTATTTGGCAGAGATATGGTTCTAAAATAGATGTCTACTTCAAACTGCGGTCAGCATCTGCCAAGCCAATTATCTCCAAATATACCCCAAAATACTCGCTTCATCCTGCATTACAGTAAGTAAAGAAATAGCTAGGCAAAAATAAGTTTACAGAAAATGCAATAGAACCTAAAGATTCTTCATCAGCTACGCATTTAAAGTGAAAAGAGGCAGTGGCTGAATGAAAAGAAGTCATAGCATAGTAAAACTCCACAAAAATGAGACACAAAAGTCCTTCCTCGCTACTGTTTCTCACTCAATCTATGACATTCTGGTGGGGAACGGATATAAAGCAATTATTTCAAACAACTTATGAACTCCATCCTACCTTGTGGAGAAACATTTGGAGTAATTTCTGCAATCAGACTCTAAAAATAGGATGAAAAGTAAATCCAGTTCCTGGCCCTAGCATAAACACATTGATAATAAAAAGCCTAGGATTCAGTTAACTAGAACAGTTATACAAACTGTTCAGAAGAGTCCTCCCTGTATATTAAGTTCTTAACTTCTAAGAAAATATGTGGATTACAGTAATGGGATAGGGATCAGTGTTTGTGCCTTGTCAGGCCAAATTAGCAATGAAATACTTAATATTGCCCTTATGTCTGTCCTGCTAATCTGAGCTATAACCACCAATACTTACACGATCTTTTCGGTATGGTTATTAACTGTCCATGTGGAATGGAAGAAGAATTTGAGTCCATATTCTTTGAATTTTTTATTGGCATTTCAAAAATCAGGATCTACAACAACTAATAAGTAACGGATTATTATACTAAAACACAGTGGTTTTTTGGGGGCTGGGTTTTTTGTGTTTCTTTTGGTCTTTTGTTGTTGTTTCGTTGGTTTTGTTTTGTTTTTAAAACTGAACTACATGACTTGGGATAACCAAATATGAAGACCTTTTATTAGTATTTTGCCTTTAGGCCACATCAAATATACCTTCACACATTTTGGGACTAATGCTGGCCCAGCTTACACAACTGTAACGTAGGAAGGTGTTCACCACAGAAGAGCTGGAACCAGGCTCATAGAGTTCCATTCTTCCTTTATTAGAAGCCTACTTATACTAGCGACTGATTTTGGAATTAAGACATAGTAGCTAGTTGCAAAAAAACAGATTCTCCCTCCTCCACAATACACCTACACTAACCACAATTCTGAAATAATATTTAAGAAAAAGAATAACATAAGAAATCCTCAGCATCCCATCTGAGTCATGGAATGTAGCCTGGGGCTACTCTCAGGGAAGGCAAGTAAAACCACAAGATTTGTTATGTATGTAGGTAAAACAGGGGCTTCAGAGGCCACTAGAAAAATCAAGTTAGCAACAGGGGTTTGTTTTTGGGGTTTTTTGTTTGGTTGGTTGGGTTTTTTTTTTAGTTAAATAGGTCTAATTTGTATGAGATCTCTAAAAATAACGAGTTAGGAAACAAATTAACCAAAAGTAGCAGGCAAATTTCCTGAAAAGAAATAGCCAGAAAACTAGTCCTTACATGTCTGGTTCTTGTTTCCATAACACTGATTCATTTGCTGGCACATTCTAATATAACAGACTCTACAGCAGCATCAACACAGGTTTCTCTTCCACTATAAAATGGAACTCCTAACAAAACAGCTAAAATAAACAAATAATACTAAACAGCAGTTTGGTTTGAGATGACATTCCACAATAAACAGGATTTAAATGTTAGGTTCCAAACAATCCATAGTATTTGCAAAGTATGGTTGTATTATCCGTTCTTTCCCTATGCATACTTAAAACTGAAAAAATATTCTAGTTATGTCATTTTCTATCAAAAAGAAAAATGCTGCAGTTACACAATACACACCCAAGATCCTGTTTAAACTATAGCTGAAGCTGTGTAAAGCAGCAAAAGTCAACATAAGTGATGACAGCATGGCATCACTAAGGAAGGTGAGAAGTGAACTCTTCCTAAGAGTTATGTCAAGATTGTAGCATTTATTTACCACCAGACCAGACTTTACACTTTTCAAAGCACTAACATAACCCTAAAGTGGGAGAAATCCTTATGCAGAACACTTGGGGCAAACAATGCCAGTATAACAGAACAAACTGACTTTGAATGTGTTCAGGCTGGGCAGGGGCACAGTTTGAATTCTGGGCACAGTCCCTGACTAACAGGCTCGGCTTCTGTGAAACTATAAAAAACTCAAGAGAAAATCCACTGTCTGGGTAAACCTTCTCTGGCCTTAGATAACCGAAGTATCAAGGACCATGACTTGCTGACTGCGAGGAAGCCTCATGTCTCATCATTCCATAACACCACAATACTTAAAAGTTGTATTTATGTGAAAAGAAATGTATTTCGGCATTAATGTTTTATTTATTAGCCAACACTTTCTCCCAAGCCAACAAGTCAATAGGGAACATTTGTAAATCGTTTGTATTCACTTACAGGAATCTACACAGACCTCCAGAGAAAGGAAACCCATCAGCAGAAATCATCATGTAGAAGGGATCCTTGGAACACAGTACTTTTCCAGAAAGATCTTAACTGACAATTCTGGATTAGAAAAGGGGCAATGCAGAGCCTAATCAAGTTAAAAACCTACATGTATGAGAAAATTTCAGCAAACTGAATGAATGGCAGCAGGTGAACAGTGGTTTTATTAAAAGCCAAACCAGAGAAAGTGTTAAAGAACTTGGAGGCTGAACATTTTGGTTGTTAAAAAAAATAATCCTCAAGAGACAAACTCCAGGCCTGGGAAAAAATAAAGGAACCAAGATCAGCTTTTGAGAGGCATTCTAAAAGGATAAAATATTAGTAGAAAATGAAAGAGAAAAACTGGACACACTGCCTACAAGGTTTTGTTCCCTCCAGATATATAAATACTCAAGAGACTGCTAAAAAATGTTTATGAAGCAATGTTTTATAGGCATTAGGATGCTGGCAGGGAAAAAACACTGGCACAGTTCTTGCCACTACGACACCATGTTCACAGAACCCTAGCACGGACCTGCAATGTTACCTTTTCTTTATAAAATATAATGTAGGGAGAACAGTTTATTTACTAATTCCAGCAAAAGCCAATGCCACTGGAAAAAAAACCTTACCTGTTAAAAGGCGTGTACAACCCTTACGCAATGTTGTGGTTAAAACTGGGATTCAATTCCTGGGCAAAGTTCACTGTCCCATGGAATTGCACATTTCATAATAAGAGTTTTAAATAGGTTATCCACTTACAAACCTAATGGTTAACAGTCAAACCAGCTTCTAACTGTAAAACTGAATCCTGGAGGACATTTGCTTCCCGTCGAGTTCAGCTTTTAAAAATACCATTGACTATTGCTTTCAAACCCCTTTACAAACCTACTCTGCAAGGTAGGGGCATAGGAACTTTACTTTCATGAGAGTCAGGCAGTTCTGCTGCATTCCACTAACGAACCGCATTAGAATGAGACAAGGTCACAGGGCGGCAGGGCAGCACAGTGCATTCCAAGACAAACTGCACAAGTTGATTTTCTTCTTCCAGGATAGGTAAACGCAGGACAAACTGATTTATTTTTCATTGCTCATAGCTGAAATCAAGTGATTACTATTGACTGTAAGGCTACTCAGAGAAGGGAACTGATGGCATCTTGTCATTCTCCCTGTGTTTGGGCAGGGATACTAGAACGTGTTAAATTTGTCAAATCAGACAGTTTAATAAGCCACTTACTTGAATAGGGAAACATCTGCATTCTTAATGGTGTGAACAAGTCTTAATTATTGCTTGCTATTTTAAGGAAAATATGCCGATGATATCACAAAGGAAACGCATACCTACAAATAGTTGAAGATATTCTCCAGTTACTGGCATGTGTCCAGAGCTGAATACAAAACTCTTTGGGAGAGGCCAGAGTACTCAGCACTTCCCATAACTGAGTCAGAAATATTTTCAGCAAGGATTCAGTCTCATTATCAATAGTTTTTTTGCTTGGAAAAGAAGAACGATGCTGAAATATTTTGGGTTTCTGCTTACAGTATCTTCACATTTCTAGTAACACAAATTAAAGTGGATGTGGCTGCAAAGAATGGACAATGGGAAGGGAGTTTTAGATATGAAATTCCTGTAAAGTTTGAACTGTCATTTTTCCCCTTTGTTGAGAGTTTCAAAACACCCCAGTATTTGAGAAATGTGCCAACACACAATTCCATACCCATAATCTACAAAGTGCCTTTGGTTAGAAGGCCTCATTAGCATAATATCACAGTATTTCCCCTTTATTTCTCCTTTCACAAGCAGTCTAATCGCCACAGCTTAATCTGTTGATACTAGAACACTGCTCAGATTTAATCCTTTCGCACAACTCCTATTTAAAGCACATCACACTCAATAGGAAGGAAGAACTCACTTTTGGTAAGAGCACTAAGATGGAAGTTGGCAGATGTGGACCCTACTCCCCATTTCATCAAGAGTCCTCTGCAATTTTAAACTGCATTATCAATGTTGTTCTGCTTCTTCAGAGTATACTCATACACAGAAAGAAGGCAATTCATTAATGGACTAAACTTACTGATAGCATAAAAGGCTCACAAGGAAGCCTTCTATACCATTCCAGCTCTCTCTTGGGGCAGCAGAGAGCGGTAATACAGGCATTTCAACCATCAGCTATTTTTGTAGACCTCTGGCTAAGAATGAAGGTTTAATAAAACTTGAAGAAATTTCCTTTGAGCCTTAAATTAGGGTTTGGAAAATGTCTTTCATACTACGTCATTTAGTTGCTTTTTATGTAATGAATATATAATAAACTTAAAACAAATAGCCAGACCAAATGACCGTATTACCTTATGCAGCGCTAAGGACAAACACCATTTCAAATAATGGGTTGAACCTGGGACCATACTGCAACTTTGCTGTCCCCCTTCAGGTTGGAAACAAAAAGCCTGTTTTTGCCAGAAAATTCCATCAGCAGAAAAGGGTAAAAGATAAAACAGTTCCTCCTCGTTCTGTATTCAGACAAATCCCAAGGACAGATCACTAATCACCTCACAATCTTTCTGAAGAAGCAGAATCTGTATTCACAGACTCACAATACAGTCTACATGAAGAAATCAAGCTCACAGACACTTAAAACAGACTAATTACAAGTTCTGTTTATTTGCTGGGAATTTTTTTTATTAAGAGTAAAAAGCTACGCGGTTTCCTAGGAGCTTAAGAAATCTTAAAATTTTACTGGAACACTGAAGAAAAGTCAACTCGCCTTTGGAGAATACATGAAAACCCTGACAACGTGCTGGTTCTCTGAACAGCAGGGCACCGCCAAGAGATGTTTGCATTTAGAAAACACAATACCCTGAACAGCCCCAGTCAGCCACGGGCACAACAGGTCTGCGGCAAGATCAAAACTCGGAGTCACACACAAAGCAAACACAAGTAAATACCTGTTCATCCACACACCTTCATTCCCACACAAGCTCTCGCCAACTTCCATCCGAGTTTGACAAGGGAAGAGGCCTCTGCTTGTGGATCGCTCTCAAGATTTTGGGACCTGACATGTTTTTACTTCTATCATAACTTCATAAACTAACGGCACACGCCCTGTTGCTCTACTCTGTGTAAAAGTCTCCCTGCCGGAAAGTCACAGATGACTGCACGTAAAGGGTAACTTTGCGCAACTTTGCCATACTACAATATATTTTATTTTGTACCGCAATAATGAAAAACAACTTTAAATTTAGCACTGAGGGACCCGTGTAAAAAGAGCCAAGGGTATTCCACAAAATCAAAACGTAAAATAGATCACAATATTTTTCACATTTCTCTTTTGAACTACTTCCACGTTCACCCAAGCTCATCCTTTACTCATCTGACATGATATAAATTAAGATTCCAAAGTCGTCATTTTTTAGAAGCATGTTTACCACATTTCCAAGCCCTTGTACATTACAGAATTTGTATGCCCAAAGGCACTTTTTGTTGTACGACCAAAAAGCATGACCACAGGGCAATCTGCACATTTACATGATGCTTAGCCTTCATACAGACTCTCACAGAAGCTCTTCTCAAGCCATTGCAATACCAGGCAGGCTCACAGGCAAAATTTTATTTCACCTATGTGTACACCATTTTGTGATAGTCTCTTACTGTGATTAAAACCAGAAAATGCTTAAGAATTCCTATATTAAATTTATGCCTATTTCCTGTTTAATTCAGCTGACAGCTCTTCTATTTCAACAGAAATTGAATTAATCTATTCTTGTTCTTTAAGACTGCTCTGAGGAAAACAAAGAAGATGTATCAAAAGAAATTAAGTCACGGTTTCTTCAAATGAATTCCTAAATGTGAACTTATGAACCTATAAATATGGTATGATGGGAATTTACCGGATGATAAAGCATTTGCATTTACTTCAAATGCTAATTAAAAAAAAATTATAAAGCAAAATATAGCGAGGGTTTTTTGTACCATAAAAGTGACTGCACTACAGAAAAGATGTGCAGATAATGTCATTGTCTAAAGTCCTGGATTGTAGATTCCCCAGTTTGAGGAAATATTTTATGGGATTTCAACAAAACAACATAACACCTCAGTGAGAGCACTGCAGAATTCAAAGGGCATGTTCCTTTTACTCTCTAGTCAATTTACTTCATGCACAGAACATGTTTTATTTTATTGCATATAACAAACTGAAGCATAAGAAGTGACAGCATCCCCATTTTCACTGCAGTTAGAAACTGCTGTTACTGGCAATAAAATCTGGATCACCAGAAGGTGGGACAAGAGTTGTTCCTGCAGATGCTGCCACATTTAAGAATCGAATCAGGTGTAGCAAAAAGTACTGCAGCAAACAAATCAAGAGACTAATCACTATATAGAAGAGCAATGCTGATCAGTAAAGCTGCTTATCTCTTATATTTCATCTCATTGCTGTTCACAGAAGTCAGAAGGGAGACTGGCTCCCTCCCCTTCATTTTTAAACACACATGTACTCATTATTTAGGCTATATTTAAAGTCAAGGTACCGTAACATTACTGTTCTTCTGAAGGACTGGCCTAAATATGTATGTAATTGTACCGAATACATGCTTAACAATTTAAAAAATTCTTCCTACAGAGATGCTGCTAGTTGAAAACTTTCTACTTCCTTCAGAAAAACAGATTCCCAAGCTTTTTCCTACAAATTAAAATTCGGGAAGAAAAGAAACTCTAAACCAAGGTGAAAACTAGGGGACTTAACCTATATTTGAGGTTAAGAAGGACAAATAGACAAATCAACAAAAATATGCAGCCTTCATTACTAGACAGCAAGATAAACCACATTTTATATTAAAGAAAAAATATGAACCGTGACTTAAAATTACCAATATCAAACACACTATGCATAATATTTAAATTGTTATTTCTCAAAGCTTCACGCATTAAATATGCTGATCTCCTGACACATACATTTTTGCTAAATAGATCAATATGGAAGAAACAGATGCAAGAAATTTCATAACTTAAAATGTTTTAAAATTAGTGTTACTTTCTTCACTTCATCACCAGCCAGGCAGTGCCACTTTCTTATTGGCTACATTTTCTTTTTGTCCATGAGCTTTTCTTTTAGATGGAGACCACAGTTCCACATAAATGAAGAAAAACAGCATATTAACTTTATTTAATAAGTAATTCTAGCTGGATGCATGAAGCACAGCAAAATCAAAGGCTTACCAAAATACATTTTTTAAAAAGAAGCTTTTTTAATGCAGCTGGTGAATTAAGTAATTGTTCCCAGTCACCACAGCATTCCGCTTTGTGGAAGCAACGAGTTTGTACTTTTCAAGGATATTTTTTCTTTTTTCCAGTTTTAATATGAAATGAACCTATTTTTAATGTGTATTGTCCAATTACTGAATGGTATAGAAAACTCAATGAACTAGAGTGATTTCTTTTTCTACAGGATGCTACACTTGGTTCCTTCACTTCGAGAAAGCTCAGTTTCCTGCCTAATCAGTGCTTTGATTGCTGGGAAACTTTAGCAGTCAAACCACATACAGCAAAAATATTTTTTTACTGAATTTAAATAGCTTTACACTTAGGTGTAAAAAGGAAGAACTTCCTATATGAACATTTATTTACTGTATATGCACACACTGTTCATACATCTTACTAAAGAATTACCTTAAAAAAAAAAAAAACACACACAAACAAAAAACAACCAAGTTCTCCTCTGTAAATAAAAAAAAGCTTTGCATAAATTATGTACGCTCCTAAAGAAATCCCAAAGACGTTATCGTTTCGTGGACCAAAAGACACAGGGCCAGTAAAATGCATGGTACTGAAAGCAGCTTGCACTGAATTCACCCACCAGCTGCTCCCGGCCACAGACACCCCCGAGCCACAACGCGCACACCCCGGAGTGCGAGAGCCTCTCCACGATGCGCTGCAGGCAGCTGCTCCCAGCACAGCTACGGCGGCCACCTGGGACCACCGGGGAGTTCCTGCACATCCGAAAGCTTGCCATTCCAGGTAACAACACCTACGACAACTGCTGTCAAAAAAGATGGCCACCAGGAACGCGCTTGGGAACCTCAAACCTAAGTTTTGTAATAGTATTTGCTTCTACTTATTAAAAAAACATCTAGTCACCGCGTAAGTGAGATACCACTTTATGCTCATACTCAATATATTTTCATTTCAATTATTCGTGAAAAAAGCTTTGTGTCAACATAATATTTCTTAGTGTGATGCAATGGGCTAGTGCACAGCCTAACTAAAACACGGGGCGCTGCATAAGTTGAAATAAAAAAAGAAAGAATTTGCTAGATATTGCTATACATTCATAAGAATAAAACATTCGTATCAGGCATCTACCCATGTGGACAAGAATCAGAGGTTTCAGGAGATTCAGTGCAAAAATTTACTAGTTATTTCTAGTTATACATGTTTTATTATGAGAAACTGAAATGAAGTCAAGAGGCTGTCTACCTCAGAGTCCCTATACTAAAAGGCGTCTCCAAAAGAACCCTTTAGTTAATCTGTATTGAAGCATTTATTTCTGCTATTAAAGCACAGGAAAACAGCTTTATTTAAGTCCTGTTAAACTCTGATCAGGTAAACTCAATTGGATTATCCAGAAGTCCATTTAGAAGGAGCTGCTCTGTGTAGATAAGATAATGGAGATTTAAAAAAGAGTTAAGTAAGATTATTTCAGAGGATGTAGTACTACATCACTCCGCTGATGCTGTCTGTAATACTCCCCGTTCCTTTTTGTTAACATTAACATTCTTGAGTTAAAAATATTTCACATATCCACATTTTCTCCCAGTTTTGCCCCTCAAAATGCTCAAATATATCTTCAAGGTACACATGACTATTTTAGAGACTAACAAGATATATAGAGCATTAAAAAAAGTGACATTGACGACAGTGAGGTGACTTGCTCAAAATAATAACGCAAGTCTGGACAAGAAAGACCAAGAGCCCTGAATTTTCTCGCTGTGATAGCTGCCCAGCTTCCATACAACATTATCTAGACACCTAAGAAACCAGGCTCCATCTCCCAGCTTCCCACAGCTATACCCACCAGAGAAAATGTTTTCCCTCCTTCCCCACCCCAATATCTGTGACATTTAAGACAGCCTCATGGGAAATGTCCCCCATTAGAGCAAATATGTTTGTGATTACATTATAAAGCTAGTGATGCTGTCAAACCAGAACAGCTCTCTTCTTCCATGATGTATTTAGACAGGAATAATACTATATCTATCATTATACACATCAGGGTGATTATCTACAGGGACAGATAATTTTGTTCTGTTGCCTACATAATTAAGGAATACTTTTGGCAGCAGAGATCCCAGTTCACATCTTTTCTTACTGAGACGATATTCTCTTATTGTCTTCTTGAAGGTTTTGGTGTCAAAATCATTTTCAGGACTCCCACCCGCACCCCTGACCCTGCTGCGCATTAACATGTCACACAATTTGTACCACCTCATTTGTACCACGCTGCCTATGGGCCACGTTGCAAACCAGCCTTCAAAACCGATCCCTGTTAAAAATAACCTCCCTGAAATAGAAGAGAGAAGGAGTAAGGGTTACCAGGGTTATTTTTGACCTGGATCAGTTCAATGGTCTGATTTAGGCTGGGGACCCAATGGAGGTTTTTTTGGTGCAAGTGAGGGTGGCACGTCATGGCGTGGAGGAGAGGGAAGGGATGGCTGTGGGCAGAGGGGATGCTAAGATGGCTTTGAGGCTGAAGCCAGCATGTGGTAAAGCTCAGCCTCAAAGACACTACTCAGAAACCATAATAAAACTATTCAGCAGCACTGGTAGTGGGAGATTCAAAATAAGTACAATGGAGCAGTGTAATAAAAAAAATAAACTGGGACCAAAAAACCTGCAGACAATTTCATCAACACCTTATAAAAAACTATCCCATCTCTTCCAAGCATCTATTTTCCTGGATCTAGAGAGCCATAGGCTGGAGTGATTCCCCAGTTATTTTGCATTTCAACAGCTAATATTCTGATCCTACCACTTTCTGAATCCTAGCTTTCTGAAGTTACCATGGTATTTTCAAGAGACATCTTCCTCAGCTGAGTCTAGATCAATTCAAAATAGGCAGCTGTAAATACTGTTCTGCTATTTTGAGTATTTCATTAAAACCAGAGAATTATAAAGGGACTGTGACCCAAAATAAATAGGTTTTATTTGGCAGCCTGGTTCAAACTGTCGATCATGGAAAGAGAAATGTTCATAGAACAAGAGCATTTCCTTTCCTCTTCTAAAAGTAAGAGAAAAAAGAAAGGGATGAGAAAAAGGGCACTATTCTAGCTGGTACTAGGGATGGAGAAAATATCCTAACCACCGTCTGGTATGCAGAACAGGAATAAAAATATCACCTCTATAACCCACCTAACCCAACATCACCCGATATTTGAAACAGATATACAGCTAGTCCGAATTATTGAAAATACTTATGAGTTTGACTTTCGACACTGAAAACATACACATGCAATTGCGTTGCGCTAAATGCATTAAAGGACTATAGTGATAGAAATGCCATTTGGAAGCCTCAACTATGAGCAATATTTGTTTTATTTTCCATTTTAACTGATGGAATAGTTGTTAAAACCTGAAATTTTGATTTGTGAGGTCTTTGTTCTTACACACCACATTGTCCCTGTAAAGCATGTATTAATCTGGTTACATGTAAAATTAAAGAGCGAGAGTTACTCTTACAAGAGTTTAGCTAGTGGGAGGTAACTAACAAAGCAGTTCTAACACAAACTTGGGCAAGCTCTCGAATTTACTGCTCAGGCAAACCTTTTCTACTTGTTTCATTAGAGCGCCTCAATGATGAGAATAGTTCATTTTATAATTTTTAAATCACAACTTTCTTTTTTTGAAAATATTATTTATCATTATATAATCTTTAAACACAAGCCCAGCAGCAGTCATTACATGCGTACCTTCAGATCTGTACCAACACATCAACACAGGAAGATGACTACCTCATTTCTAAGGCTTTAGCTAATGTGCATTCACAATTAGCTCAATTATTAATTGCTTCAGCTATTTCAACTGAACTCAGTTTGATTAACTTGGAGGTTTTCTTACTTCAACCTCCTTTTCCTTTGCTTGAAGTCATCATGCTGGCCAGCGACAACTTAATTTCATTACAAAAACCCAACCTGAATAAAGGGAATGATAATGGTCCTCCTTAAATTATAATTTTTCATTAAAAATTGATGCTGTAGTTTTTAGAAAAAAACAGAGTTCTGCTTTCAGTACTTCTCTATGGAAAGCATGATCTCTGTTATTCTCAGTGTTCAATCAAACTAGCAGGGTTAGACCATTTTTGCATGACTTAGTCATTTAATGTCCTGTCATTTTAGCAAGAATATGTTTCCCAGCGACACAAAGAAAATACTACACACAATATTTATCAGTGCTATTTGTATTAACAGTAGCTTACATGGACCTGATTAGACTTCTGTTATTTCCATTCTGCTCAGCTCTAAGACAAGGCTGTACAATAAGCCTAATAATAAGGATAGGTTTTACCCCCAAAAGCAGCAAAGTATTTTGCAAAACTAAATCAGAATAGCACTCCATTACCCATAGAGGTGTGTCCTCAAGCTATTTTTGAAGTCCACAATGAGCTAAAACAGAAAATCCTTCACATAAAAACATAAACTTAGTACTTGGATGTTTTGCCTAGAGTATTCCTCATTAGCAGTCTCCATGGGTTTTCAACATGGTTATGTTTCTAGCCTTCATCAATCCACTTCAGTCACGTAGTTTTGCGTTTCTTTCTGCAATTTTCATTTTAGAAATTGCCCACTGAAAACATACTGAAGACAAAACAAACGGGACTATGGGCTCTAAGAGCGACCCCTCTAGGTTCTTGCCAATGGTATTTCAGTATGGTGAAACAACATGGAAGGACTACATAAGGAACTACAAATTTGATCCGCTAAATATTGCAGTACTTCAAATCATCAGCATGGTTACGTGGACAGAATTCCTTTCAGTAAGTACTACCCTTTTCCTTTCCCCATATGCTACTATTTGTATTCAAGAAATCTAATTGCTTGATATCAAGTGTGCTGAATTAATAAATTCCACCATCCTAATTTTTCAGTTTTAAAGGAAATGTTTAATCTAGCATTGCACTGGACCGACATTATTTTCAACTTGAGTTGGTTTCTTCTTTAATTCAATACAATGCACTCTACACAAATGACACACATTTCCTGTAAGTCAAAAACTCCAAAGCAAACAGATGGAGACACCGATTAAGAAAAGAATTAGAATATCAGAATACAGAAGTTGCTCTCTGAATCCTAGATATGTAGAGCCAGACTCCTACACTACCATCACACTGTAAAGCTCCTACATTCTTCCTTTACTTTCTTCTGCCTTTCACATTACACTGAACCTTGCTGTTCGGTAACTTGAATTCTAGCTCCACTTGTACTACAGGTAATTATAAACACAGATTTTGGTGTGTACTTTAAATTTCATTCAAAACACTCCTTCACGTACAGAAGAATGATGAAGCCTCTTATGTGCTGAAGATGATCTCCTGTAGCTGGAGAAGAAATAACACAACCCCAGTGCTAAACTCTCTCCCGCTATGCACTGCCTTCTGGAGAGCTTGTTAAATTAATGTTTAGAAAAGGTGAATGGGCATTTAAAGGGAAGCAAAACAGCCTTGTATGGCACTAAGTACTCACAGCCCTCAAGTATTATCTTCTCGGTACGGGAGTGTTCTTTCTCCCTACCTTCATGTCCTTCCTATGGCAGAAAAGAACAGCACCAAATACTATACTGAGGAAAGTATGGCTTCATAACAGCTGAAACCTGATTCCCCATGAAGAAAATGGGAGAGACAGAAAGCAAGTTCTACAACTCAAAGTAGACAGCATTACATACTTCTAGCATTGCTAAAAATTCCCCTCCCTTCTTCTGCATTAATATGCTCTATAGGAAAAGGTTTAGCTGCCCGTTCATGAAATTCTCCCATCAGCGTACTGGAGGAGAAAGAAGACAATAAAGATTTCCTTAGATATAAAGCATAATTAGCATAAGGCTATCATTTCCACTTAGAGAAAATTATTTTTTCTTCAAAGCACTTTTAATTAATCTATAACAAAGCGAAAATTATTTTTGTAGAGGTACCCAAGGATCGTGTATTTTTGATACTATGCACCGAGAGCTGGCATCTAGAGACATTCTAGATCTTAACTTGATTTAAAATACGTAATTGAAATGCAGGTTCAGTTTTTCAGGTACCGAAGGACTATAACCTATATTCAGACAAACTCAGAAATATATTAACTTATATAATCACCGAGGGCCAACAATATTCCTTCAAAATTAGTGGCTAATGTATATCCAGTTTAAAACCTCAACCCTACAGACATTTACATATTAAATAGTTAGTCATGCCAATGAAGTTAGCCACTCGTCAGAGTTATGCACGCGCCTAAACCTCTGTAGACTCAGGGCTTAAAAATTTAACACAATACCTTTGCTCAGAGAAGAAAAACAAGTTTTATTGGAGCACTGTTATTTCTGAAGTTGTGTGCCATTCAACACATCAAAGACTTCACTGAACTTGAAATTATTTATGGACCTGCTAAGTATATTTCTGTTACCTTAGACATCAAGGGCTTGCTACCATGTATCTTACTAGACATAATACATACTGAATATTACCTGCTTTTTATAGAAAAATTAACATAACACATACAGACTTGGTTTATTCACTTACCACTACACAAGTACCCCTTGCTTTCAGGAGAAAGCAAAAAAATAACTTCAAAAAACCACTGCATTCCAGCCAAGATAGAAGAGACAAGGAAAGTCAAGTATTTCAGCACAAGGTAGGTCACAGGAACTTGTTACGGTATTGTTACAGATCACAACCTGAACTATCACAAAACAAAGGGCAGCAGGAGAGCTGCAGGCATGCAGCCAGTTCAAAAGCACACAGGGCGGAGTAAGGAGCCACTGTCTTTTCTCTCAAATATTCTCCTACAACTATCTTCAAAGCACAGATTTTTTTGCCCCCCTAGCAGGAGAGATCATCCATCAAGGGACCAAATATTCCTACGATTAACACTGACAAGTGTCAAAATTAAAGAGGTGTCAAGTTAAAAATCTCAAACCCTCTAATTTATTTAAGATTGTTTAAGCTAAAATGACCATACACAAAGTATGTGGTTTTGGTTATTTGTCTTTTTTTCTTTTAATAAAGGCCAAACAAAGCAGAGAAATTCCCAGAAGCAGCACCAGTTGCAAAAGGTAACTGTCATTGGTTTCATAGACTAGCTTGTTCAATAATGTTTATAAAGCAGAGTTACGAAAACCTCGCCGTGGTGCAAACTATCCCACATCTTACTACTATTTGCATTTGCACTTTCCTTTCAAGCACCTGCAACTGACTACTGCTGGAAATAAAATCCTGGTGTAAATGCATCGTGATTTTGATAGATCGTTGTAATTCCTACCCTCAGCCCTCCACAACGGTGCACAGAGAGAGAATACCAGGTCTGAAATACTCCTGTACTACTGCAAGTATAAGGTACTTTATGGTAATTAATATCTTTTCAGTGTTTAAGAATTCAGTGTATGCAAACTGTATTTTCATAGGCTTCTGCCACTAGCCTGGTTGAGATACAGCAGAATAACAACAGTGAGTGGGCACAAAGTTATATCATCAAATAATTATACTTTCTGCACTTACTCTAGGGCTGCTGGCATTTTGAATGATTAACTAGGACTGGGAGGGTTGGGGCAAGGACGAGGTATGTGGAGTCTTTGCAGAAAGCCTGGCTGACACAGCTGTCGGAGAACATGTCTGAATCAGCAAGAAAATGCTACTATTCTTCCGTAAGAGAAAAATACAGTATCGCTAAATGCCAGCTAAACATCAACCCACCGCTGTGCATACGTCCACTCCTTTTGGGCAGGGCAATTCCCGACAATATCCAAACATTACTGCCAGCACTGCCCATCTTAACCATAGCTGATTATTTTGGTAGAGCACAAGGAAGGAGACAAGGATCTCTGTGTTCATAAAGGATCAACCTGAATAGTCTAGCTGTGTTGCTATATACTTTCGTTGATTAGCACTGACCAAAGACACCTACTGTAGTAATTCCCAAAAGAGCAGCTCACTGTTTTTTGTAAATATTTACTACAGTGCTGTGAAATATAATCATTTGCAAAAAAGCACAACTGCAGCCAGCTCGAATTATTTACTTACCGGTGGGAAATCAAAGTCTATCTGGTTGGCTAAATTTAAGATGTAGTCGATTCGAAACTGGTTCTCTGGATTGGCTAGTTCAACTGGAGGTGCCAAATTGCCCATTGCTGTCACTATTGTCTGCAAAGAAAAAAAAATAAAGAAATTGCAGAGAACATCTAAACAGCTGACTTTAAATAGTTAAAAACAATAGCTCATCAGTTTACCTCTATAGCTTCTTTAATATTGTTTTTAATATCCTGAATTTTCATTTTCTTCTCCCTGTAATAAAAAATACATTAAATTTATAAGCCATAAAAGCAAAGTATCTTTTTGAAACAGAACACGAACCTGAAAAATATTCTACCAAAACTGTATTATCACGGTTGGCTAAAGCACTCTCAGTCACTGAATATTTTTGCAGACAGACTTGATTAACTATCTCATAACTTCTCTATTTAAACAGTAAACATGTATTTGTATCCAAAAGTCAGTATCTAATTATGCTTAACTAAAATCTTACTGCGGTCTTAGACTGGGACTAAGACTTTCCACAAAATCAAACAGATTTGATTCATTTGAATGCAAAATACTAGACATATGTGGTAGTTATTTAGAAAAGCATAAACTGGAAACAAATAGAGGAAAAAAACGGGTAGGTTATTAAAAGTGGAAACAAAGGAAAGGAGTCGAAAGAACCTCAAAGTACAAAAAAATTACACCACAAAAATGATGTCATAGCAGAAAAAGCTAGAGCAGAAAACTCAACCTGACAGAGACACTCAAACTAATAGTTCAAACATAAAATAAAATAAAATAAGCTAATGCAAATATGTGAAATTACCTTTTAACTACAAGCAGAAGAGTAGGCTAAAAAACCCACTTGGAATGCTTTATATGAGCACTATCATTTGGGATTAACAGCAGCCAAATTAAAAAGCATCGAGCTCAAGAAAGCTAGAGTGTAAACCATTGCCTCTACTATATTTGTGTTGTATTTTATGTCAGATCTGACAAGTTATTTTCAATGCTAAATAGCGCACTCAAATGAAATGCACAATCAACATTTGGCATAACCAGGAATTAGCATCCTAAAGGTATTACACTAGTATTGAGTCTGTAAACTGTAACGTAATTGTAACGCACTATGACAACATTTTCACGTTATTAATTTCTTGCTATACACAGCATAAAATTACTACTTTGAGGTAAACCAAGTTAGCCATGTAATTACTAAAAAAACCCACCTAAATTGTCTAAGTGACCTTTCAATCTTCATTTAACTGTTTTTACAGAATGCTTTCATTATCGGAATATTTATACCAACTATTTTAAATTTTTTTCATTTTGAAAACTAACATTTTCCAGCACAGTATCCCAGAGACTTGAAACTACCAACAGGACGCTTTCTTTTTTTACCCTTTAAAAGGTAGTGCTCACACTTTCAGTTTACAGACCACAGCTTGAAAACCTCATTTTACTGAGTTAATTAAGTACTCACATTGCACATGCTTTTTATCACTTTTTCCTTTCTATAATCATTCACAACCAACAACCAAAACGAAACTGAAAGTATATTCACCAATCAAGAATACAGAATAGCAGGAAAAAAAAAGGTACTGCTTAAATAACAAGGCAGACACAGACATCCAAGGATGGTGGGAATTCTGTCAAATGAAAGATGAATGCAATTTTTGTAAAAGACAGGGTCAGGGAAAACACCACCATGCCAGCCCCACCTTATGCTGCTTTTTAGATATAGATGTGGTGGCTCTTACTATATGTTCTACAGTTGTGAAAGCATGATTGCAATGCAAGTGCTGCTCTTGCAGATGGAAGGCAAACTGCAGCACCAAATCATTGTGTGCGGGATGACTTAGCTGTGCAGAGAACACGTCTGAATTGGCAGCAGAACTCTAACCAAACAGAAACATGATTATCCCTAAACATCAGCTCCTCAGCACTGACCACGGCATATATTCTCAAAACTATGGGGCAGAGCGAGGAAGGTCAGTGAAGCTTGATGCAGAAAGAAAATGAAATGATGAAAAATCAGATGTAAATTCTTGGTTTCCCTAGACTTCTTGATCTACCTACAGACCACCTTATTCCTGAAGACTACCAGGTTTTTTGCTTTAGGGATTAGGCACCGCAATGGGAACAAGGCAGCGAGCCAGGAAAGGCCAAAAGCACCAAACTAAGGAGAACAGACAGGAAAAGAGAGGAAAAACTGAGGCCTTTTCACACTCTTCCTTCCCACCTTCAATGCTTTCTATTGCCCCAGGTCTTAAGAAACCCTCTATTCCACAAACCAAGCCTTACAGTAGGTGTACAAATGCTGTATGTTTCAGCTAGTGCACATATGGTTGCAAAAACATCAGCCGCTGTTTTTTAAAAATTATGCTCATTTATTTAAAAAAATGTAAATAATGGTCTGAAAGCAGGATGTGTTTATCAATGACAGTGTAAGCAATTTGTCTGGCTTGATTTTGCCTCCAGTTTTCAGCTGGCTCTTGAACTTAATGAACATGTATCCAGATTCTGCCCCACTGGGCTCAGACGGACAATTGATAGACTGAAAGTTAAGCAAGATACCAGTATTTTTGAAGGATTAAGTAAAGAAACAATATTCAGACATTTTACTTTGTTTTGGAACATCATTAGAAAGACAGACGTTTAGAAGTCTTGTGGTTGGTTGTTGGGTTTTTTTTTAAACGCAAACTGTAGTTATATTTTCTCCCTGGAACACTTGCAGATAACCGTCTCAAAGCATCAGCCAAGTCTACATTTACCTGACTCTTCCATACCACAAAATAAAATACATCATTTTTATTATAGATTTCAGTCAAACTTTCACATTTACACCTCTTCGCTGATCCTGCTGCTACTAGCGGCCCTGCAAAGTGATAGTGATTGTGGAGTGAGGTAAAACTCCAGCAATTAACAAACTGCTTGATAACCATCATCATCTTTACAACGAGAATACTCATAGTTCCTATTTCGGGTTTTGTTGCCATGGCCCTATAGCATGCCTGGTAAACAAGGAATCTTATTACACAGCAATGAATGTATCATGTCATTTTGTGTTTTGTAATGTTTACTAAGCATAAATTTTCCATGACAATGAGACACTTCATTCTTCTGGAACTCAACATGTTCATCAATCACCCATCCAACAGCTTACAAACAACTGTAACTTCTCTCCAAACAAAAAGAAAGGTGAAACTCTTATTCAGGGACTAATGAAGCGCAGTAAACAAAAGCTAAGCCCCTCCTCTGCTGCCCCTTTGCTCTGCCAGAATTGTTTTTAAGAAATCCCAGCCAGGTTGCACCCCAAATTTCCAAAAAGTAATTGAACTTTGTTTTCTCAAACCATGAAGTCTGAATATTCAACTTAGAAACAGATTCTTGCTTTCTTCTTTCTTATTCCTGGGTGTTGGCACGATGACCAAAACTACGAAAGAAAAAAGCTGGGCTCCTAAAATTTTTACCTCTGGAACAGCCTGAGTAGATTGGGACAGGCTGTCCTGGCTAACGATTGACTGATGTCTCCGCAGGCCTGTTCTGTGTCTTTAGATGCCATGGGTTAATAAGGTCATATTTTTAATCTTGTTTAAAACTTTTGCTTAGGCTGTGTAGGGCAGGCCAAACAAAGCATTAAACTCTATTAGTTGAGGATTATAAGAAAAATCTCAAATCCTGCTGTTTTCAATATTTAAATGGGCCAAAGCAAAGCTGCACATAGCTTTCAGGAAAACTAATAAAGTCTATTTTAGGTACTATAAAAAAAGATGACATTTTAATTCAAATAACATGAAATTAGAATGACATAAAAGGTCAGGAAAATCAAATATTCCTTGAAAACAAACCTAATCAGTATTTAGTAAAGAACTTCTCCACCTCTGGCTGGCTGAGCTTTACTATTAAAACGGCAACTTCTTACTCAGACCATATCAAATTTTATGCAATGAACACTTTACCAAACAGATTATCAGAAAGCACACTAAATTAATTTTTATGTTCATTTCTGGTTTACCTTCCAGATAATGCAAATAACCATTACTTGGAACTTGGAAAAAATATTTAAAAAGAACATTCCAGAGGACCAAGGATTCAGCTCACCCAGTATAAGTATCTCACAGGTAGAAAAGTTAAAAAAAATTTGTTGCTCAAATGAGTGGTCAAAACAAAACAGAATTTGAAAAAAAAAAAAAAATCCTGTGTCCCCTTTATGCCATTAATCTAAATTCCTGAAAGCAAAGAAGTTTGACTTTCTCGCTCACTAGCAACAGGTTAAGAAGCCGTACGCCTTGTTGCAAACTTCTGTTCAAC
The DNA here is from genome assembly GCF_949628215.1 of Phalacrocorax aristotelis. Lineage (NCBI taxonomy): Eukaryota > Metazoa > Chordata > Aves > Suliformes > Phalacrocoracidae > Phalacrocorax > Phalacrocorax aristotelis. Next base: position 14,321,609 of record NC_134288.1, read on the forward strand.
AGGCAGAGTTCAGACAAGACTGAAGAGAAAAATACAGAGAACTACCGAGTTTTAAATCAGAATGTAGTTTATTACTCCTTTTTTCCAGAAAAAAAAAATATTTTATGAACAGAAATGGAGTGAAATGTTTCTTCAAACCCTATAAACCCATAAGACAGCTAGAAAAAAATCCAAAACATGCAGAGTGCAAAGCAACAATAAAATGTACTTTTTTGCTTTAGAAGGAAAGATAGACATGATCATACAGCACTATCATTTTAACATATATCAATTATCTATGTTGGTTGGGAAGCTCCCCACATCTTCCCCAAATACCCTAATTATATAGGAAACTCCATGCTTTAAAAGTAGGAATATTTCAGGAACCAAACACTAGACACGTCATGAAGAACACTGAAGAGGTGAATCTAATGTTGTGGGATGCACCATCTGACTGAAAGTAAAAAGACTTTGATCAGATAACATGCAACAGAAAAAGGCTTTTAACGAGGGTAAATTACGATTGCCAATTAATCCCACTATGAAGATGGCCTAAAAAAGGAACATGCCCTGGAACATGAATACTTACAATGCGAACACAAGATGTAGGAACGTTCTTCGCATATTGCGGATATAAATGCTAGCTTTCATTTTTGCAAAACGTCATTTTCTTTCTCAATTTGTTTTTTAACACTATTTCCTGTCTGCGGCTTTAGCTTAATAAATAATGCCACATAATGGTTTGTAATTTAATAGTGTGTATACATTATTTCACCACAAGTGAGCCTGTCTAGAATTCTGCAGGGTATATAAGAGCATAGCAGAGCACACCACGCGACACAAGGACACCTACCTAAAATGGCTGGGGTTTTATTACATAATAACCCCCCAAAACCATGTTAAAATGTTCTTTATTAATTATGTTCCAAATTTTCTGTAGTTCTCAGGATGCCGTTGCCAATAATAAAAAAGCAGAAAGTTTCTCTTTAAATTTGTATTGCAAAATGTACGTGCCTGGAGAGTATATACAGACCATTTTAATAGGGCATATTAAAACGTAATCACATCATGTTAATACAGAGTGTTAGCCTTTGTCGTCTTTACAAGGTTGTAAACAGCCTGGCTTCTCTCACCTTCAAGTGATTGGTATAATGCATAAATTACCTTTATTTCTGAAGCACTGTCAAACTTTGCTCACTCTTGACCTTGCTGACATAACTCTATCTAGTGAAAAGCTTCTCTTGCCTGTGCAAAGCACTGCCAGTTAGGTGGATGAATTTGCAAGTACAACAACCAGAATAAATATCTTACAAAACATTTAATCTGCCTCTGGCTTTTTACAGGAGAAAACGACATTGTTGCATTTCAAATCAGGTGCATTGGTTTGCTTTCAGGTATTACCAACAAACATGAACGCGCAGGGAAGTACCCACGGGCTGCCCCCTTTCCGCTCACCTTCAAAAGCCCATCGCAATTACACATTGAAAGCAAATGAAAAGTTAATGTATCGTTTTCATTTTAACACACAAATCAGTTCTTTGACAGGCAGACATGCACTTCACAGGCACATGGGCTGTAAACATAGCTATTCATCTAAATATGGTGGCTTTGACACAGTGAAACATGCTCATGGATTTCATAAACATTCCATAAAGTCTGCATTAAAATTTGTTTACTGCACCTTATGGAAGTTAACAAAAATGCAAACAGCACTACCTGCCAATCCACCTCATAAAAACAGAGCAGTGCAGTCGAGATCTTCAGGCACAGAACCACAAGCAAGGAAATTCAATTACGATTTTGCTACCAATCCACATTACAAAAATTCTGTGGTACTTTACAATTCAACAATAAAATAAATTTGGTTTAGAAGCCTGGGTTATTTCTAACAGAGCAACATGGCAATTATCTCAAAATGTAACAGCTAGAACCGCAAAAAGGGCAGAGGCCAAGTTAGAGGCACTTGAAAACGGGGCAAAATAGGTGCCTAGAGTACTCAGAGTGAAGCTGAAATAATTCATCTTAGACCTATGACAAAGTACCAATTCTACAAACAAAACTGCTAAAATGCAATAGCGAAACCCACTGAGTATCTTTTGCAAATCAAACTCTTCATTTATATCATACCACAGACACACCTCAGTTAATTCTGCCAACTTCAAAGAGATTTTCTATTTTGTACTGTTCAAGAACAAAAGGACAAGCACACGCAGTACCACGGGGTAGGAGCTACCATGCATCGGCTGCACAGCAGTAACTCCGTGCAGCTTTCAACAGGAAATATGATTTAGTTGGGTCCTACTTGCAGCAGAATTGAAAGAGATTTTCTAACCACATGAATAGTTTGTTCTTGATAACTCTGTCCCCTTGTAAGATGAAACAGTTACCCAAAGGCATAGCTAGCTGACAAAATGTAATCCCACTGAAAGCAACAGACCCTTGCTGCTGCTCGATGCAGAAATGTAGTCTCCCCTCTTCAATATTATGCTCTTCCTCTTACACCACCACCTTCCCCCAACATTAACTTCACTTTGAAGATTCTTGGTTTTATTTCTCCGAGATTCTGGGTAACTACAAATTGTACCATACAGCTACCAAAGATCATTTACTGTGAGAAGAAATAATAATAATAGAAAAAGAATAGCTGTGAGGATAGCCTATTTGCTTTCTCTGTAAATAACAGCTTTTGGAAAAAGAAAAACCCAACAGGTGGAATAATTTTGTCATGATATACTCTGATTTAAAGACACGGTTAAAAATGAATTATGCTGCAGAGACCTAATTGTGACCTAAATGATTTCGGAGAACTTAGTTCAATTATCCTGGGAAGCATAATCCCTTTCTCACACACACGATACAATATATAGAACAGAAAATATACACAAGCTCCCTTTTAAATATTGGAAAAAGCACTACAAACTGCTTTACCATGGCTTGTTTTAATACAATATTTACCTCCATGAGTTACATGCACATCTTACTATGTGGCCATGAGTAGATGAACATATGATAAATATAAGCACAAAGAGATACCTTCTATTTACAGGATGACAGAATCATCCTCTAAGTTAAAAAGCAAGAAATTACTGAAGCATTGATTAAAAAAATGCATCATAGCTCTGTGAAAGCAGAGATTATGTTATTTTTTTTATCATTATTTACACTGAAGCATTAGGGGCTGGGGGTGTGACTTGTTTCTTATCTCAGGGAACAGTACCATAATGAAATGATTACAAAACTCTAAAAAAGGCATCCTAAATATAAACCTAATTAACTCAATGTTTATGTTTATTTTACTTGTGCTCACTGCCATATCCCAGGTGTAAAGGTTCAAGGGTAACTTTATTCAGCCTCCATGGGTATCTGATGCAAAGACTGGTTGCGGGCAGGTTTGGCTCCTGGTGAAGTCCAAGGAGCCTGGAGGTGGCTGGTCACACGCCTGACGGCTCTGTCCCAAGGGCTGCTCGGGCAGGCGGGAACAGCCCGGGCACGCGGTGCCCTGGTCATACCATCTGCCCAGGTGGATGTGGCACAGAGATGCTATTCTGGCTCTGAGCCACCTTGGGGCTCCCCTTCGGCTTTGCAAATTCCTACCTAAAACCAGTTTAACTGGTTTACAGTCCCTTTATACCTTTAAGTAGCTCAAAGAGACCACCACAGACCCAATATTAAGCAGCATAATTCTGCTTATGCAGCTTCATTTACCTCAGCTAATTAACTAGCAATAGTTTACGTAAGGAATGAAAATAGAAGTGTTCACAAAGAGCTCTGATGTACGAGGTTGACAAAGGCCCTTTAATTCATACCATGCAATTAAACACCTCTGTAAATCGCAAACTTGGTCTCTAGTTCTTCAGGCATGCACACAGAGTGTGCATAACACACCAGTTTAATTTTCTTGCTCCAAGTACATTCAGGTAATGAAGCATATTACATTAAAAAATGTCCTCAAAAGTTCGGTATTCTCTCTACATATTTGATACAGCAAGTAGCAAGGCTAGAGTCTTCACAGCACACTTTGTGATTCTTTTCTGGTACAGAAGGACACCTCTCGCAACCAGCAGGAATAGGAGGATTCAAGTCAAACTTGCTGAATCACCTTGCCTTGTACAATTCGCTATTTTGAGATACCCATTTCAAACCGCTGTCAGGAAGCACATTTTTATTTATTTAAGCACTGTGAATGTGGTCATTATTAACACAGAAAAAAAAGGAAATATGCATGCCATCACCTTTTCGAAACATTTATGTCCAGCTGTGCAATTGCACTGAAATGCAGCACACGACACCTCTCAGGACATGCTCTCTGCTGTTTCAAGCTGTCTGCTTTTACAGCCATCCTTCACAGCAGATCCAATCTACTAGAGTCTCCTGAGTTACCCGATTGGGTCTATTGATCTATTCTTGTCCAGGAAAAAAACTACCATTGTGTGAGTACTTAATGACCAGACACTGCAGCATACGTGGATCAACAGCACCTTCTGTTAGAACTGGGATATTTGCTGTGTTGTTCATCGCTTCATCCTTGGTACTGCAGAGACTTTGCTCTAAAATACAGGCAGGTAATGGCAACGTTACTGGGGGTCTTGTTCTCGCCTTAGTTTTCAGACACTTTCAAAGCACTTTTGTCTAAATTCTGAAATACCGATTTGATGAGCACCTTATGAGTTTCATTTGCTCTGACACTGCTTTCTAAATGTCTGTATTCCAGTAATTTCTTCAACCAGCATTGGGTATGAAGCTTTCCAAAGACAGCAATCACGCTCCAGAGCTCTTCAGGGGTTCGTGTACAAGAATGAGAGGAAGAGCTCCTATAATGGCTTATGACCTCAATGCTACTTAAAACTAAAAAAGTCGACAGCTGGCTAAGTGCCAATGTTAAATGGAAAGAAGCCCTAAAATAAAAATGGCTGGAACACTGGATGCCAAGTAAGTGTACACAGAGCCCAGCCCAAGCAGAACGCAATGCGGTCGGGAAGACAGTAACAAGACAGGTGGAAGATGGTCAGTCCTGAAAATCCCTTGATTTTTTCAGTGATTATGATCTCCACTATCACCTGAAACACTTCTGGCATGTGATATTGCACACAGGTCATCCAGAAGATGCTTGCCTCTAACAGTAACAAAACCCAAGGTTTTTAATCCAAACCCCTGCACGTTAGCAGGAAAGACACAGACGTCAGAAGGACAGCAGCACAACAGAAACAGAAAAAGGGGAAGGCTCAAATTCAGACAATGTAGTCTCCTACCAGAAACAAGGTAGAGCCTACAAAACATGTTTCTACAAGAATTAACTGCAACTTTTGTCTGAATTACTTACTTTTATTCTCACTCTACCTTTCTAATCTCTTCAATTAATACGATTAAAGGGCATTAAAATATGCAAAGAGCTTCAAATGTCATAACAGAGCTTTCCAGTTTCACCAAGAGAACAACTGAACTAACTCCTTTTTTGCTTACTGGGGACATTGGTTGTTAAAAATAATGTTTGTGCAATCAAGGTTTGCTAACATAACATCTGGGAAAATTATTACAATATTCAAATGCACATGTGCTCATAGACACTCAAATTTAAGTGCAGTTGGATCACAAAAATGCTTACAGGTACACCTGACCAGGGCAAATAAAACGTGTCATTGAGTTGTCTGATCAGCAACAGTTAACAACAGGTACCTGCAAAGAGCTATTTGCTACCAATTCGTAGTTAAAAAAATGTTTGAGAGTTAGGACAGAAAATTCAAAATACATATTCCACCACGAAATATTCACTCAACTATTAATTTCAATCTAAATCTCAGCTCCAAATATTGATGAAGGAATGAAACAAAGAAGGCTTTCCCCTCACTGTGAAATGACCTGCAACACAACCACATTTTCCTGAAAATTTTGCTTTTGCTTTGCTCAAGAATCTTTCGCCATTTTTCCTGTTACTTTTTAAGAAGTCAATTAAATTACCAGTGACACAAACCTCTACATTTTCTAAATACTGCAAGATTTAGTATTGACAGCCTGTAAGTTCAGAATAACAGTCAGTCATTCAGGCAGTGAACGTAGACTTTCAGCACCCAAACAGGGGGGACAATTTGGAAAGGAACACAGGAATTGTTTATTAAACTGTGCAGCTGTCACTGAAAGCTGACCTTAGATTTCAGCGAGATAATAATGTTAAATGTTTTGTTTACCACATGTTTCTTACAGCAGCTTTAGACTGTGTTCACCGAATCAACTATTTTCTTTACAGCTGTAAATATGAAATTTTTACCACTGACAAAGTCTGAATCAAGGAAGACTTGCACAGTTATCTCCAAGGATGAAGAGCTGTCAGGTACATGCAATTTTAGTTATAAGCCTTAAAGAATTGCCTAAACGCTTACAAACTCAGCATTAGCAGCAGAAATTCAACAGCCACTGATGAACTTAGCTTTTGGAAAGTTCAAGTTCACAGTCATTCTTAAGAGTGTGCTGTCATATCTCAATGATGATTTCCATTATACATTTTATTAAAATTAGATTTTAACAGAAAGCCAGTTTTGTGTAAAACATTATAGACTTCATGTTTCCATGTAAACAATTAGCACAACATTCCCACTGAAATCCCCAGAAAAAGAAGCCTTGTGAAATTTGTGAAGTAGTTAGGTATCAAGGGTTGTAGTTGTGTATTTATACTTCCAGGGAGTGCATGAATTTACTATGACTGTGTACGTAAACTGCATTTTTAGAACACAGAGTAACTAACTATTGGAATGAGAAAACCTGTCCCTTAAAGATGCAGGCTAGTGCACAGGGAGGCAGGTGTAACACAGCACGTAACAAAGCAAGGTGCTGACAACTTTGGCTCTAATCCATCAAAGCACTTAAGCACATGTTTAATTTTAAGCACATGAGTAATTCTATCAACTTTAATAGGGCTACTCATGGTTTAAGTACTGTGATGGATGGGGGCCAGAATGTGCAGAACCTTTAAGAATGCTGCATGGCCCAAGTTATATGAAGAAAAACCAGCATTCTTCCACTAAACAATTAAGTTATAAAAGCTTTGGAAGCAAAATTTACAGTAAGTTGAACACAGCTCTGCTTATATAAACACAGAGCTGCAAGTTATTCCACAGTCTTTGAAGATAAAATGATGCGAGTTTTCATGTGCAAGATGTCCACATATCTTTGTGTTATGGCTGTATGTCACCTGTGTCCATCAAGCTTTCCTTTGAAACAGGTGGGGATCACAGTTACACAGCCTTATACGGGGGGGGGGAAAAAAAACAACCAAAACATAGCTACTAGTTACACTTCTTAAATAAGATACGACTAGATGCAGTTTGGAAACATTAGTGCTGCAGCCTCTCAGACATAACTTGTCTGTACAGACACCAGTGTAATATAGTTTCAGCAACTCCTCTGTAACATCGATTATTTTGGATACTCAAAGCTGTATGCATGCCTCTTTCATATACATATAATGTGTGGCAAATTCAGATAATTTTAAGTAAAAATATGATTTCTTTAAAGTATTTTATACAGGCAATGTTAAGGATGTTTTTTAAAAAAAGAAAAAAAAACAAAAACAACAAACCAAAACACCTGCTCTGCAAATTTCTAGCTAGGACAGCCTCTGTAAATCAGAGGTGACTTACCTGATCTCTAAACTACTCACTAGAAAATTCTGGATCTTGTTTTATCTGAACATGGCTCCAAAAATCATTACCAAGTTTTAGAAAGCAGTTTTCTAAAAAAGGAAGAGAACGGAACAATTTGCAAAATCCTTTACAGCCATTTTCCAGGAGTTCAAATCAGTCTCACTAAATAGTAACACACAAGTTTTATCCCTACACTTGTAGAGTAAGTCAGAAAAGCTCCAGAAAAGTTTTGCTTATATAGCCATATTGTTCCAAACATACAGTGAATTTTAACAGCTTCTAATGTAATATCAAGTAATACCTGCTTTGAAACAAACAATGGAGAAGTCATCAAAGTCAATTCAATGATCCCTGCACCCAGGGGCCAACTCTCCCCCCCATACCAAAGGTAACAGTACAGCTTTTGTCTGCTTACTACCAAATCCACAGCAAATAACAAATGTGGAAGGGAAACCCATGGCTAACTGGGAAACAAATGTCTTCTGCCAAACATTAAGAATTCTGATCTTTTTCCTCGCTTTAGAGTGGAATAAGGTTGAAGCTGTTAATTATTTGTCTTTCCTTCCCCATCATACCACATAAATATACCATATGATATAAACCCAAGGCAGCTAGGTAACTTGTTTTACTTGTCTTGCACTGTAAGTTAGGAGGACTCAAAACTTCTTTTCAAGTGCAGGGAAAAGGAAGGCCATGCAAGACCACCACTTGCAGGTCTGTCTTGATTCTAATGCTGTCTCAGACCTTTAAACTAAAATTTATTCCCTCCCTGATTGCTACCACTCAAAATTTGATACCGTATAGTTTTTGCTCTGACTGTTCCTACTAGAACCTAAAATTAACACAGCTATTTCACTCCTTGATTTCTCAACAAGTATAATTGAGAACAAATGTGTGTTTAGGTTTGGATTTTACTTTTTTCCTTTTTTTCCTTCTTGTTCCTTTTTTTTGGTTGTGCTTTTTTTTTTTTAACTTGCTGGTGAACACACAGCAAAGAGAACACAAAATAAATAGCTTTTGAGTGGATTATGTTTTTGGAGATATCTTCAGCAAGGGAATTATATACTACTTATTACATGGAATTTATAGAAAATGAAGTACACTACTAGCAGACTTTAAAATTCCCTTAAATACCATTAAAAGGGAATGCTTCGAATCTATGTCACGGCAGAGTCTCTAATTTTTCCCAGAATTCTCTGCTTATTAAAATACCGTGTCTAGCATGGTACATCAACACGTTTTGTGGTGCTACTACTGTTAACAGTTTTAATAGCAATTCTGACAATTTCTAACTTAAAAAGCTTTTTAAGTTATCACAATAGAGTTTTTTATGATTACTTTTGTACAATAAATGAGTTTGTCTTCTAGTACTTCTACTTCACCTGTGTACCTCTATCACAGCAGTACTGTGTGAGAGCACAAGCTTATTATCCTTGCAGGTAAGGGAATGGAGGCAAAGTGACTACATCTCCAAAAGCCAATTCAGAATAACTATGACAGAAGTAAGCTTTTCTCCAAAAAACATTCAGGAGATCAGCGCATCATACTAGGCTCCCATATATCAGGAGCCAAAAAACTAACCGAAACAAACAAACCACCACACACCACCCCTCAAAAAAACCTCTTCTATGAATGAATTCCCCAGCATCAAACACAGCTCTCAACTAAGCTTGTCTTTATTTCAGGTTAGTACATCCAATGCTTCCACAACATTTTCCCATCTTTAAAATAAGGAATGTACTTCACCTTGTGAATTTCCCTGTGCTCTCAGAGCTTCCATCAGGTTAATCAGGGCTCTGCTATTCTAGATTCAAACAGACAGCTTGATTCTGTTCCAATCTGGAATTCAAAGCAGCTTCTTCTTTATTCAGGATGGTTTTAAAATATTTTTTTCCAGAGTCCCAAACATTGTTAAATGATCTTCCCTTGCATCTAGCGTAAGTGTCAGTGAGCAGGTAATCCTCAACAGAGCAAGTACACCAACGATCACTAGAAACAAAACACCTAGCTCCGTTACCCCTAAACACTGCGGTATATTCTTACAGCTCACATGAAGCTTCACAGATTAACACCCAACCTCATGCTTATAAAGGACAGGTTTCTTAATGCCAGAGTCACACAACTTCTTGTTCATTTCTATGTAGTAAGCACCAGCTGTAGCACAACAAAAGACAATGAGAATTAAAACAAGCGAAGTTCAGTATGAGTTATTTCCATTAAAAGAGCAGTTGTGTCACAAAAATCAGAACTCCCGCATACTGAGTTCCAAGTAACCTGACTGCATTGCTATTTATATTGCATCTCCCGTATCACTAAAATTACTACTACATTTTTACTGAGATGAGACTGTGCCAAAACTCGAGGTTGCACGAGACACGGGCTGCATTGCTTACCATAGCTGGAAAGTGCCCAGACCAGCTACGACAATGCAATACTGCTGTGGGGACTGGGGACTGCACAAGACTTGCAACAGGGAATCCAGCAGAGAGAGTCTTGCACAAGTCTTAGCATCGTTCTAATAAAAAAATAAAATTCAGTAGCCAAAAGCTTGTTGGTCTAAACCAACATATGGTTTTTCTTATGAAAGGTTCCCCCGCCCCCGGTTCGCTGGGTGACATTCAGCCATCTGCAGACAGTAACTGCAGCAGCGAAGCTGTTCTAACACCTCCCGTAACCTCAGTTGAACAACGCTTTCCTCCAGAGGAACAGAAAACTTTACCCTCTAGATTAGCACGTTCCAATCCTAAAGGTCTGAGGTACAATAATGTTGGTTCAGTTACAGCAAAGGGTCATTCATATCAAGTTAACACTCCCTGTACATAAAAGAAGAAAGGTATAGTTTGTATCTGTTAAGTGAACAGCCGAAGTATTCACGTCTCCTGCACAGCTCATGGGAAACTTTTGTGATTATCAGTCTTAACCAAAGAGCTCAAGGAAGCACAGACTCTCCTGACACAAAAGGATGTAAGTTTTAAAATCTGATTTCTAATATTTTAAAATCTCCTATTGTTACAAACAATACCTATGTATCCTGAAACTGTAAAATTACAGGAGGAAGAGTTTCCATTTCACCGTACTTATGCAATTGCCAGCATTTGTGGACAACCAGTTTCACATTCTGAAAAAGTTTTCTGTTTTAGTTCCTCGCACAGTAGGATGAGTGAAAAATCACTTAAAGAAATTACGATTTTAAGAAATGCAGTCTCTAAGTACAGCCAAATTAAACTTTAAACTCATCAAAATTAAATTAGAATTGTAGCTGTTAGCACGCTTTCCTCTCGTGCTCAGTAAAGTTCCAATGTATTTACACACAGATACCTCGACACACTTATACAAGCAAAGTTACTCTCTTAACAGCCCAAGAACACACACAGAAATTGTTTAATTATAATCAAGTTTCCATGCAAAGAGAAGAACCATGCTGAATTTCAAAGTCAGCACTGGAAAGAGTAAGCATAAGGCCAAAGTGGAAAGAATCAAATTTGTGCATAAAGAAATTCTCCAGGAGCAACCTGACACCAAAGCCAAACCGGTCTCAAAGGCTACACTGGTAACAAGCCTGAACTCTGATCTTTTAGAACTATTTACCTCTGATGGTCTGGATTTTTTATTTCTGCAGGGTTTATGCAAGTGCCTTTATAAACCATTTCCCATACCTATGCTTTAGGGAAAAAAAAAAAATATATTTTTGCAATACATAGTTGTGTATCTAATTGCAAGCCCATGCAGAACTGCCACTTCGCCCCTGTCAATTCAGCAGAAGAGGTCTAGAAAAAATATGGCAGAGCATGCCACTCCATGTTAACACTGTAACCACCTCTGTTCGCAACCACCTGTATAAACGGTGTACTTAAACAGGTTAAAGCAACACTTCAGCTGGTTTTAATTGTTACTCAGCACTCCTCTCCCCCCACCTGGGAGGAGATAGGAGAGGAGCCACCAGGTGCTGCCAGCACCGGGAGACCCTCACAGGGCAGCTGACAGACTCTGGACTGCTTCGCTGATGGGCGGACGACTCACCCCATGGGAACCACCCCCCAACAAATCAAATACATAAATAGTTCCTGACAGTAACACAATGGTTTTTCTGAAAGCAGATTAGCAAGTAGTATGGCCCAGAGTTCAGTGTGTATCAGGCAATAGCTGCCTTTGAAGTATCACACTGATTTCTATGATTATATTTAATATGATATGAAATATTTTAATTTCTTTTTCCAGTTATTAAAAGTTTTGCACTACCAGAAGTGAAAATGATATAAGAAAAATATTTGGAAATAAACATGAAATATTACCAGGCAACAACAACAAAAAATACTCTCACTTCCTTCCAAGCACAGACAGAGTCATCATCACACTAAACCCATCAGTGAAATTCTTCAGTCAGCATCAGGGACTATTGTTTCAGGCAACAGGTTCCACCTGCCTGTTCTTCTTGCTGGCCTGACTTTGCAAGACACTGTCAACTAAAAGGCATCAAAAACATGTGTTTTATTTCTAGCCATCTAGGGCTCTGTTTACAGAAAAGTTGGAGTCAATTTACTGAAAGCAGCGCAAGTTTCTGTCCTGCTTCTTCTGAAATAATTTTGCTCTGGATTAAGTCAGTCTACATAAAACTGTACTAGAAGTTAACTGATGAAGTGTTTTAGTAACCAAATCCCATACATGTAACAAAATAGGGTGGGAAAATCCCCAATCCTTCCTCTTCAGTACAGAGAAGTTGTGGAAATGAATCTGACAACACAATACACATTTCCCTTCCATTACACCAATTCACTTAAACTGCGAAGTATGAGAACAATACTTTCACAGTTCAGTATTACAGTTTAACTGTGTCACAAGAAGCTATTTTTAGTTACAAAAGCTTAAGTGAATACAGTACACAGCAATGGTTTTTAGGCACACAGTTAGGACCGACTCCTGAACTCCTCCTAAGTTAGCCCTAAACAGATAGGTAGATACAAAAACCCTCTCTTCTCAGCTTGTTTCATGGCCCTACAAAATCTGCGTCTGTGCTAGGCAGTTGAATCTTACAAGATAGTATTTTCTGAGCCTTTTTTTTTTTTTTTTTTTTTAAGTTGGCAGAGTAGTTTTTCCACACATTTCCTTTTATGCAGGTTACTTCCCAACAAACACCAAGAGGCTGAGTCTTCACTCCTTGTGGAGTTATTTATATCCAAACAGAGCACAAAGTAGATACAGAGCATCTATAACCCGATTCATTGCCTACTTAGTTCCCGTTTATGCAAACTTAAGCCTGAACATATGAGGTATAAAAGAAGAGACTTCAGCAACTGCTCAGGTTAACAAATAGGTTGTTGAAAATACAAACCACCAAGACGAAAGTCTTTCCCATTTAAAGTATCAATGTTAAACCCCCAAAGATTTCAGAACATTTTTTTTTTAAATCTGCTTAGGAAATGCTGGAAGCAAAGAACATTCCCCACAGGCCACGATCTACTATGATCCTGGACTTCCAGGGAACCCCACCTTTAGTACCAGGAGGGTTCATTTAACCAGGACACCATTTAGAACCAGGAAGGTTCACTGATGTTTTGGACAAACATTCAGCGCCTTCTCCAATGCAACACCAATTAACTGGAAGAATTCCAAGCGGCTCTCACTGAGCAGTCTCGAAGTCACAATGGATGCAGTGAGAAACTTTCACTTTGCTGTACTCAACATCTACATGTACTTGGACTCAACCAGTAAGAAGAATGACCTTTTACTGTGCTTAAAATTGGAAATTAATTATACCTGAATAAGCACATTTATTATCATTTCCCCTGATAAAAGGGAAGTTATACTGCTGTAATTTAAATCAAACTATGACAATGGCACAATTATGTCCTGGCCCTGACCTGACATTTCTAAATGGTAACAAAAAAGTACAAGATACAGTTCATACCGACGGTTTATAATAAATGAGAATGTTAGGCCAAAAGTTACATGAGAAATAATCTGCTGATACTTAGCACATCAGTTAGAATATATAGCACTCTGCTATAATTTTCCAATTACTTTCAGAACATATGGTCCTTTAAATATTAATAATATTGTTTAAATGAGAAACTTACACACAGCTGAAGAAAATCTCAATACAGTGTGTATATTGCTATAACACCGCAAATTACTTGAACAGTATTGCTTGGGCACAATTATTGATCCAACCAGCTGCTACCTTGGCTGCAAGAAAAACATATCAAAAGCACTGAGAAGCTGGAGATACCTTGGCTCTACCTGAATCTGATCGACCTCGGTGGTGTCCCAGCTAAGGCGGAGGTATTAACCACACAGCACAACTAACCTGCAAGACTTGCATTCTATTCATAGACAATAAAATAAAATGAAAAAAGGAAGACAAGAAACTTCAAAGGAAAAAGCGGACTTTTTAGATTATTCAAGTACTAATCTTTTTAAAGAAATGGAAAAACATACTGAATGTGACTTAACTTCAAAACTTGTTATGAATCTTGCTTCTTGGAGTTCCTGAAGGGCCAGTGGCAGAAGCTGGCAAGAGACCTGAAGACCAATCACTGCGAATCTTTCTCTTACACTTTTTCTGTAATCCTCCACAAATGCCATTTCTGACACATGATACTGGACTACACAAACCATTGGTCTAACCTAGTGTGGCATGGATTCTTAGAAATTCTCTTCCTAGAAATTTCAGCAGACCAAGATGCCACTATGTTACAGAAAATGTGTGCTTAGTACCACTAATTTGATCAAAAAATTAATCTGGCAAATCATCAGTATCTGTAAAGTTCTAAAATATGTTATTTATCAGATACATAAAACAGACTATATGAAACATTTCTGTATTTAAATAGGAGAAGGAAGCTCCTTCTCAGCCAAGGGGTCAAACACAAGGTGGGGTGGAAAGGGAGAGGAGGAGAGAGAACAAGAGACGAAATAAGGCCTGTCTCCCTCTCTCTCCCCCTCCCCTTAAAAACAATAATAATAATAATAATAATAATTTTAAAATAACAACCGGCCTCAATAAAGAGCCAAAACATTTGTCTCTGGCTTGTACTTTTATATACCTGACCATTCAGAGCAGTCCAACGGCAATTTACTGAATGTTGCCAACCTTGTCAAGGGTATTGCTGTAATCTGGCTGCTGCAGCAGCGCAGTACAGCTCTTTCACTCAGTCACGGACAGCCACAGTTCTCACCTGTTTGTCAGCTTCCTGGAACAGCAGTTCTCAAACTGTTTTGTTCCTCCCTATTTCTGTTACAAGAACAGGCTGGATTGTACCTGGGGAAGGTACACTGTTAGAAAGTTGCTGAGATGCAGCAGGGAGACACAGCTTAGGGGAGCCGGCGCTGCTCTGGGGAAGCTGCGAGCCAGAGGGAAGGCTGGATGAGCAGGAGCCACCCTGCCAGCAAACGCTCAGCCTGTCGTGGGTCCCGCAGAGAGGCACGGGGACAGGCGCTGTGACTCCTGCTGCGCTCCTGGCCCTGGCAGACTGTGCTCCTTACAGATATATTCCCAGCTACTAGAAGAAGAAAGGGAAGAATGTACCCCAGCGTAGTAATCACTAACAGCAAGACAGACAGGGCTTTCTTCTGAAACGTTTAACATACAGAATTACAAAACCTCTTTCTCCACAAAAAGTTTAACAGAGAAACCAAGTTTATTCCCACAAGCTACAAGAGCATATTTTGAACACATGCAAATAACATGCAGAAGTGCCCTAAGAATCTGTTACCTGGGAAGCAGATAACATCACAGATCTACCTACAGCATAACGATATTCACTGGCATCTCCTTGTGTGCTCTCACGCAGGAATTAAGCAAGACTCTTCAGGAGTTTAGACCTCCCGTAGAACACAACATAACCAGCTGCATATGCCGCGCATTCCAAATACACTTATGAAATGTTTAAGTCATGTGTTTTAGTAGGTTATTAATACTTGGTGTTGGCAGAAAAAAGCTACATTTCTCTAAAAACATGAATCACGTAAACCTGGTCATAAACATTTTTATGAGTGTGGTTTTTTTATAAAGCACTGTAGTGACATTAGCTAGTCAATCCTCAACCTTTCTTAAGGGGTAGATTAAATATAAAAGTACATCCAAGGTGTGGCATCATATCAGTTTACTCTTAGTGGCAGTTGCACTTACATAATTAGAGCAAATTCTGCATCAACTTCATCACATGAAACCAGAAGCCTATGACAATGCTGTATTTTAGCAAGAGATACTGAGGAAAAAAAATCCCAGTGGACAACTTACAGTGAGAGTTGTGTAACTACACAGTAAGTCACTAGAGGGGAAAAAAAATAACCATTTTCACACTACATGATAATTATGCAATCTGCAAGTTATGAAGGTAGTAAAAACATTCTGTCTTGAGCACCATGCCTCAGAGAATACTTCAAATATTTGCCTGACCTAACTATGCATTTATCATTTCTGCATTAGCAATAGATGAAAAAGGAGCGCGGAGAGAATAACTGGGTAATAATTTCACCTTGGGCAATCAACATCCAGCATTAATATTCAGGAAATGCCCCAAGTCTCAATCATTAATGATTAAGTATCACCACGCCCTGGAATACTTTACTATGTATCTGTATTGACATCATGAGATCCAAACTTCAAACGTAATTGCCTGCCATTTTAAAGATCTTCTCGGAATTAAAGGATGCTGGCTACAACAGCATATATGAACTCCACCTCTGTGCTAAGGCAACAAACAACTGAAAGCTGGAGTCTCAACTTCCAACTCTTCAATGCTTTGAAGACATTTTAGGAGGACATTTTTAAATATAAGCAATCACCTTCTAGAAGCCTAAATTTAGAAAATTTAAACCTTAGACTAAGAGGGACTCCTTGCATGTAATGAGAAGCAATCCTTTACCATTTCACCTCACTTAGCATCATATATCCGGTACACAACTTTCCAAAATATTTACAGCCGCACTCCTGAGCTTACACAACCCAGCTTTTAGTGAACATGAAACACATTCAAATTGCTCTAGGAATCAAAAATACCCCTTGACAGCCAGCATTGCACAGGAGCCCCACGTTATAGTTCAGTGACAACTGCTTCAGCAGGCACCCAACGAATCCTTTATGCCACGAGCTGCTGGTGGGTACCTGCAGGTCCTTCATGGCTCCTCCCGCACCAGCTCAAGACACTGCCCCTGTAGACAAGAGGGGAGCCTGGACCCACACCTCGGACTGTACTCACACCCAGCTAACCTCTACAACACGCAAATGGCTGTTCAGTCCTTACACAGGCTGTGGTGAGGTCCTGAAAGAGGCAGTTTCTGAATGGGGTTTTAAGCCATCCTTCCAGCAGCGAGGGAAGCATGTGATGGCAGGTGATGCACTGCACCTGCCAAGCCCCTGCACATGCACCAGCTGCAAGGGGTCCTAAAAGATGCCTTCTACCACATCTTAATTTGTTAGATTTCCTCAACAGAATTAACAGAGAATTGAGAAGTCCAGCGACATTCAGACACGATTCCACTGTAATAACTTTTATACCTTCAAATGAAGCTTCTAAAAAGTCTAATCCAAGAAGTAGAGATTCCAAAGTTTAAATGTTTATCACCATATTATTTTTAAAGATACTGAAGAAAAATCTGAAACAAGTCATGTATTTACTTTCATTTTGCAAAAAAAGGACATTTATTTTTATGACAAAGATGTTCTCCATAAAGTAACTGGGTGTCCTTTTTTGTTGAAACAAAAGCTAAACAAAGAGAGAAAAGCAACAAGCGAAGTGTGAATACTACCAAACCAGATGGCACATTTGCTTAAAAACCTAAAGTTTAAGGCAGCGCAGTCATATTGAGTACCATTCCATATACAGCTACTATACAAAGGGTTAATGTACAGTATGTAGCAGTTAATTGTCACAGATAACAATAGTTAGAGTTCAGTAAATTAGAAGGATTATAGTGCAGTTTTATTACTACCTCCAACACTTTTACTGATGTGCTCATTACTTTTTTTTTATAGCATACTGCTCTTGAGCAACCAGTTTATAATATTTACCCTTTTAAAACTAGGTATACAGAGAATACATATATGTAAAAAAAGGGCAACTAAGTTTACATGGCAATACTGGTGCAACTGCTAACACAACACATACATATATACAGTAATTACACACATCTTGCATGGACAAATCTATTTCTAAGCCTGGAGGCAAAAAGGCAGCTGCCAAAATCCACGCATTTTATGCATTACAAAAAAGCATGAACTAGGACTGGTCTTTTTCTCTTAGAAGATGAGGATAAAAATACCACCACTACAAACAGTTTTTGTATACACATCACACACACAGACACACACAGAGACTACTTTTCTGTCTCTAAATTACCTCTATTAGCTTCAGTATGTCAAAAGAAATTTGCATCCAACACAAATAAACCTTGGATGTTGAAAGTGGTAGAAATACTACATAACACTGGCATGTTTCTTCATTATGTTTTAACCATTTCCAAGTGTAGTTCTTTTGTATGCCTTCATTACTTCAATCTATCCTTAAACCTAGAATTATCTAGTATTCTTTTTATTCCCCACATTAAAAGCAACAAATAACCTACCACCAGCTGACTTAAATTCACTGCAACTGCAGTTGGTGAATAACGTACCACCCCTCTCAAACATACGGCAAAACCCCCCTCTTCTCAGGCATGCACTCCTTTGGGTCTGTGATGCAGACAGTGAACATACAGACTGGAATTCAAAGTGTATACATTCTCTCAGTAACAGCTTAAAGTATCGTATTACCTCTAAAACATCTTACACTCCTGCAGAAGCAGGATAGCAGGAAGTCGCCTTGCAATGATAAGCTGTGAATCTGCACACGGAGCATTCATTTTTGTGTTTATCTGCATCACACAGAAAATGCCTCCTATATTATACTCCTTATTCTTGTTCATTTTATCCTGAACAATGGCAAAATGGAAGCCTCTTGACAAAACTCCCTATTGGGACATCCAGTGTGTAAACACAGACTTAGCACAAAACACTCTGCATATAAAAGCCTCGCTATGTCTGAAGCATGTCCAACATGTGTATGCCTTCCATGGACACTGGATGCGTAATTCAGAACACATCCTAGTTTGTGTATAAATCCAACCAGGGGCTTGACATATCCCCATTTCTGACACATTTGCAGTACATCCCTTTTTTAATACTCTCACCCAGAGGTGGAACAAGTATGTTTCTAAGACCACCACCTTCAAAACAAAAAAACCTGAGCAGGAAGGAAAGCACTAAATATTGACTGGGACCAGCAGTCCTCCAAACCAAAACTTGTGGGATAGTTTAATGGCACACAACTCGGTAATTCCAGACAGACCGTGACTGAGGCAAAGTGAGCATTCACAGTGTCAGAACCTGCTTTAGAACTACTTACTGCTTTTTAGGAGTTAGCTACAGAATTTAAGACCACCTTTTCATATAGGCAGTCATTGGCAATGGTGTCCTGAATTAAAACGAACTCAAATTAAGGCAATCTTAAATCAGATACTTTCTAACTTATTTTTGTCCTCAGTAATGTTGTTTTAGTCATTCTACATGTAATAGTTTTCTTTTGAACTAAAACAAAGCTATCATAGAAGTGTAACAATCTAAACCCAGAATAATTTTCCCAACTCAGATTTCATTTTCATTCTGATATCCTTTGGTACGGTAGCTTGCTGCTCAGACCACATTTCACACAGGAGAAAGAATATAAAAATAAGCTCTATTTACTGCTTTATAAGCAATATATTTATATAAAAATATATCTTTATAATTATATTTATATATTAAAAGATTGTAATTATCTATTTAGAATGCTTTATAAGCATTACCAAGTAATAAAGGACCTACATAAAATCTATCATACTTCTAGTTTGGAAGGCCTTCCAGGTGATAACTATTTTAATGAAATGCAACACACTGCAGGCACAACAGCATGAAATGAATAGATAGTGATAGCTATGTATCAGCAGACACACAAACATCTTCTAAAACCTTCCAGTTTATCTGCAGCCCAACTAGAAACACAGGAAGTCAACAGAGGTTAGAGAAAGAAATATATATACTAAAGTAACTCCCTGCCCTCTTGGGACTAAATCCTGCCCTCTGCTCTAGGAAGCATAAACAATTCTGCTTCACTCACTTGAAAGGAGAAAATTAGTCTTTAATAATCACAGAATCAATAAGGTTGGAAAAGACCACTAAGATCATCAAGTCCAACTGCCAACCCAACACCCCCAGACCTCCTAAACCATGCCCTGATTTGCCACATCTACAGTTTTTGAACACCCCCAGGGATGGTGACTCCCCCATCTCTCTGGGCTGCCTGTTCCAAACACTGACCACTCTGTCAGTGAAGACATTTTTCCTAATATCCAATCTAAACCTGCCCTGGTGAAATTTAACGCCATTTCCTCTACTCCTACCACTCGTTACTTGGGAGAAGAGACCAACCCCCACCTCACTAGAGCCTCCTTTCAGGCAGCTGTAGGAAGCGAGAAGGGCTCCCCTCAGCCCCCTCTTCCCCAGGCTAAACCCCCCAGCCCCCTCAGCCGCCCCCCAGCACACTTGTGCTCCAGACCCTGCCCCAGCTCTGTGGCCCTTCTCTGGACACGCTCCAGCCCCTCAAGGGCCTTCTTGTCCCGAGGGGCCCAAACCTGAGCCCAGCATTCGAGGTGGGGCCTCCCCAGGGCCGAGCACAGGGGCCCCATCCCTGCCCGGCTCCTGCTGGCCACACCAGTGCTGACACAAGCCCGGGGGCTGGTGGCCTCCTTGGCCACCCGGGCACTGCTGGCTCATGCCCAGCCGGCTGTCAGCCAGCACCCCCACGGCCTTCTCCGCCGGGCACTTCCCAGCCCCTCTGCCCCAGGCCTGGAGCGTTGCCTGGGGTTGGTGTGACCCAAGGGCAGGGCCCGGCGCTTGGCCTTGTTAAACCTCATACAACTGGCCTTGTCTCATCCATCCAGCCTGTCCAGGTCCCTCTGCAGAGCCTTCCTGCCCTCGAGCAGATCAACGCTCCTGCCCAGCTTGGTGTCATCTGCAAACTGACTGAGGGTGCACTTGATCCCCTCATCCAGATCATTGATAAAGATATTAAACAAGACTGCCCCACAATTATGATTGCTTGATTAGTGCTTGGAAAATAGAAAGCACTACTTAAGTGCTAAATATTATTAGCTTTTTCAGGACATCAGCTCCAAACTCACCACCCCCCAGTTTTTCCTCTCATAATTCTTTTCATTCATGGCACCAGAAGACATCGTATTTTCAGCAACAACTACTCACTTTTTTTTTTTAATGCTGCTGGATGTGCAGAACTACTGTTGAGGTTGCTTGGCAACTAGTGAGACATATCAGAAAGAGAGATAAGGTCCAGAATGAATGGAATTGAAGAGAGCTATATTTGGTTTCATTAAGAGATACTAATGCACTCAAACTATACCAATTTGAATTATCCACACTAAGGTGAAGTTTTGCTATTTCTTTCAAAATACAGATATCCATAATCACGGAGTCCCACTAAACCCATTAAGCCACTTCCTCAGGCGCATCTGCATCTGACTGTACAGAAGAGACTTGTGCCTGGGTTACCAGTTTGGTGCAGCAAGGAACAATCAGGTAACACAGACGTTTAGTATTTTGAAGAATTTTAGGCCAGAGAGGATAGATGAATACTTCGGTCTGACTTTCAGTGTACCATAAGCCACTGTGCTTCTCCATCAGCAAGCTGAAATTTCAAATGAAACAATCTCCTGAAGGACACAATTTGAAACAAGATGAGATTGAGCACCCAAGATTCCTGCAATGGCAGAGAACTGTGTGCAAAAGTCTGCCCTAGTAATTCAAGGAGGTCAAAAAGCCTTACGCAGCAGAAAATGGAGACACACCTAACAGTTCCTACTGGAAGAGTTTCTTTCTTATCTCAGGCTCTTGAATTAACTTTATCTGAATCACGCGAGTAAGGATCAACCAGTCTGGCACAAAAGAGGATCTTCTAACATTACCTCAGACCCTGCCCAGTCTTTGATGCTTCAGAAGGAAGTGAAAACAGTGACAAAACACAACTAGCAAACTATCTACAAGGAAAAAACAAAACCAAAAGTCAAGCCCTGTGTTTCCCCACCTCTCTGACGCCTGCAGGCAAACACAGGACTCCAAGGTTTCGAGGCTTCAAATACCAGCATGGAACTGCAAATACCAAAATGACGTTCAGAGTAATAAAAGCAAAAACAAAAGTCCATAGCTGAGAAGGAAGGAGGTAATTTGCAGCACGTGAAGCCGGCTTTGTGCTTTCCAAGGCCAGAGTGGCCACCACAACCATGCACACTTGCATCAGGAAAGCTGGATCTCCAGAAGCTGGACTGTTTGAAAATAAACCTGTTCATCCCTGAGAGAGCTCAAATGAGGCTTCCCCATCCCCAACAAGTTATTTCAATTAAAGTATTTCTAATGCTAAGGAAGTGAACCTCACGCCTGCCTTCATTTTTGTATCTTTCTCACATAGCATGGCAATGAAATCACATTTCGACACCCTGCTTCTGAACCTTGTATAACTCCTGTGGCCTCTCTTTTAAATTCTTCCCAGTAATTCCACATCCTTCATGAAGTGAAGACACCAGCATGGGATATACTATTTTAATATCACTCTTATCACTGCTGGAAGTCCACTTTATTACTTATGTTTCCCTTTCCCTTTTTTACGGCATCCAAGCCTACATTTGTCTTTTTGCCACCAAAACAAAAAAAACCCACACCATACTAAGGTAATTAACTAATTGAGTTTCAAGTCCTTTTCCAATTTTACTGATACAACCTACATTCTGACTCCCGTGATACTATCTCACATTCAGCTACATTAAAACAAATTTCTGAAGTACAACTTTAAAACATGTTATTCAGGCGACCCTAAAAGAGTGACCTGACCTTCCCAGAATTAACTACACAGCCAGTTCACAGAGAGGGGCTTCAGGTTGAATTGGGCCAGCAATCTAAGGAATAATTTTATATATGTAACCACTCTTTCCCTGGAGGCTTTCCAAGAAATGGTCCCACTCATTGCCTCTATTAACCACTGCACTGAGAGATCTATCAGTAAGCCAGCTTTTACATTCCTTTAATATACGCACTGTTAATTTCATACAGTGCAATTTTTAAGATTAAAATATGTGATATTACATCAAATACCAAACCAGTTGATTTTATCAATCAGATCTACTATCTTACCAAAAAGGCACAGGTTCATGCAACAAGATCTCACTATACCTGAAGCTAAGCTGACCATCAATAACGTCCTTCCCATACACCCTTGTTGCAAGAAACCATAATAACAATAAAATAAAACGCAAATATTTGATGCCAAACATCTGGGCAATTACATTAGGCAATGGAATTGTTCCCCTTTTTCTGATAATAATAAAGAAATTGACAGCGCTTCCCATAGCTTCTCACATAGTTCCTTTGGGATTCTTGTCCATTACTTATTAAAAATAAATTGATAAATATTTATGAAAAATATCCATATTCTAACAGATTATCCTGATATTTGCCCTTCTCACAGATGCTAAACTTCCTCTTCTGCTTGCAGCATTGTACAGGATGGATACGTACTTTTTTGGTAAAGAATAAAACGTATACAGAATATTTTTGCTTACTCTACCTAACTATTTATCATTTTACGTTCTTCATTCAGTAATCTACACCCAAACAACACTATCGAAAATAAAGTTAATAAAATTACTGTTTTCATATTGCCCAAAATTATCAGAATGGAATCTGTTCATTTTAATTAACTAAATAGAGGTCTCAGGTGATTGCAGTTAATCCCAGAGAGAAGTAAATTTTTAAAATTTACTCTGGGACTGAACTGGGTTAATCTTCTATTTCCATCTAAGGGCAGTATTATCTAGTAGGCCTTTTTGTTTTGTTTTATTTTAAAATAATGTGTGCGTATTAAATATTACTTATGGCCATCACCTAAGACTATCAATTCTGTCTACTTTCCCTTCTCCTTCCCTCCTTCCCCCTTTCAGAGAGCTCTTTTTATGTTTTCCAAAATATGAATAGAATTGTGAGGAAAAGAGCCACACAGTATGTTGCCTACATTATTTCAGAGAGTTTTTTCTGACTCCCTATGATTGTGCAAAATAAACAGAAATGCTTTACTAAAGTCAGTCTTTTTTACTTTTTTCTAGCCCCTTATTTTCCAGTGGTGTCAAAAAGATATTGAGGTAACAGAACGCTATGAAGTTCTTCAGTGATAAACCTAAGGAAAGTAAATATATGATTGCATAAGATGCAATCACATAAAATGAAGACTGTCCAATTAAGTGAAGGCAAAATACAGAGGCAGTAACAGAACATCCCGAGTTCCCACGGCCTGGTGAAATTACACTCCAGCAACACAGTTCCCTCCCGTTCTCAGTTCAAAAAACCTAAAAGGCAAAATAGTTACATTTGCAATTTTTAAGTGTCTTACATGTAAGTTATGGAACGTATTTTTATCTACAGTGTTCAGCTTAAGCAGAACGTGTTCCTACGAGTAACTATTCTGAAACAACATTAATCATTTTTAGATACGAAAAGTAAAAGGTTGCATCTAATTTACAGGCATCTATTTTAGTATGCTTCAAAACCCAGCTCTGAAAATTCAGTAACTGCCTACACTATAGAGATTTAACAACAAAATCCCCCAAACAACCCTATAAGGCACATCTTCCAGAAAGTTGTGTAACGGGCTTGCTGCAAAATACATTGAGACAAAGTATCAGAGAACTTAAAAATCTTACTGACTCTGACCTCTGCCACTATGTCAAATACTTGGAAGCACAGAAAGTATAGGCCAGGACAGGAGAACCAGAGCCGCTCTTCCTGACCTGCGCATGGGCTTGGGGCTTGTAGAGTAGGTTGGGTCAGAGTATCATTAGCTTTCCCAAGAACCGTGAGTACTTAACTGAGACTTTCTCCTTTCAGTTTTCTCACCCATCTAAAGAAAAAAAAAAAATTTCAACTTTGCATTGTGCTTACAGTTTTTTTCATGAATAATGCAGTGCTGTGATGACAGTGTCATTTCAGAAAACAAACAAAAAAAGGTATTTAATAAAATCTTTTCAGCAAATGGCTATGTCCTTATGATTATTTTCTTTTGTTTATTAGAAAAGGTACTACAACTCTAAGTTTTCATCTTTTTCTTAAATGGTCTTAAACTGTTAAAAGCAACACAAAATATGTGAAGCTATGCCGATCACTGTTATGCAATTAAAGTGAAAGTCATGAAACCGATTTTTTTTTTTCCACAGTAATGCCACATTACATCAAATCTAGCTAGCATATTTATTTTTAAGATATTTAAATTATCAGGGTTAAAAAAGGTATTACACAGAGTTTTCTGAACTTACTGTGCTAAGGGTCCCATTATGCATTTTTCTATTAAAAAAAAATTAAGCAAGACATGAGCAAGGCATCCTTTCTCATTACAAACTTAAGAAACCTACTTCACTGCTAGCCATTTCCTTGCAACATT
This sequence comes from Phalacrocorax aristotelis, assembly GCF_949628215.1. Lineage (NCBI taxonomy): Eukaryota > Metazoa > Chordata > Aves > Suliformes > Phalacrocoracidae > Phalacrocorax > Phalacrocorax aristotelis. The sequence continues at coordinate 14,346,732 of NC_134288.1, forward strand.
CTCTAATTTATATTATATAGATGACTGTATTGGCAAAACAGAATAAAAATGTCTTAACTTGAAGGAAACAAAAGTGTACCTATGAACCTAGACCTACAGATGAGAAGAGAGCATTTAAATCACAGTGATTAAGAAGACAATAGTAAATCTCCCGGCTAGCTGTGAAGTTGCCGTTCAAGGCTAAATGTAACATCTGCTGGGACTACACTAAACCTCCGAAGGAAATACTGCATACCTCTGCCTGCTCCATTAGTTCACCCACCACTCTTGGGAGTCTACAAGGGTGCAGCTGGGAGAGATGATTATTTTCTGGTGCCTTAACTAAAAAGACAAGTGAACACAATGACTTATTAAATAGCCCTTTGGAGAATACAGTCAGCAACAGGTAGCTAATAGAGTAGGTCACAAGCTTTCTCATACCTTTGTAATAGCAAACCCTTAAAACAGAACATCTCATCAAAACAGTCGACTACTCCATTCCTCAAAAAGCAGATAATTTTGCCTCATAGCTGTCAAAAACATACCTCAATATATTGCTCATTCTAAGTAAGCAAGCTCATCTGTAAACAAGTAATTCTAATTAACTGCATGTTTACATTAGAGTACAGTTGTAGAAAGAACTACTAAAAGCTGGTGCAGCTACATTTGCACTGTATCCTGAATGCTTTTGCATTTACTAGGAACTCAAGATTCTATTGTCAAAGTAAAATGGAGGGCATATTATTTTCAACATCAGGATTCAAGTGTCATTAAAAACAACCAACCCTCATCAGTGGCAATTCCTTCATTTCAACTTGAGAGCTTTGAATGACCAAGATTAAGCTGAGCGATTTCTGTATCTCAGCTATTCATCAGAGATGGGACTTGGGCAACCCTAATACACATATAATATATCTAAAAATAAAGATAGAGATAAATTTGCCTGCTGGATTTTACTTCAGAGCATTAGCTATGCCTGCCTGCCTTGATCTAGGAGACACTCGGGAAGGATGCTTACAAAACTGGATCAAGAGCAGGGTTTTTCATTTTCAAAAAAATCCCTCAGAACCCCACAAGCCTGCTCCCCCAGCCCAAGAGAAGAGAAACAACAGGACACATCTTCGCTCTTACTCAACCTACCCCAGACACACTCCTATCTAGATTGTTAGACGGAGCTGAGAGAGGCACAGCATTTATTAATTATAAATTATATCTTATGGTCCAAACACACTAAGGTTTTAGCATAATGAAAGTGAAAAAATGTCCCCAGCTGGAATGACTGGCAACAGATAAAACACAGCTATGTAACAAAGTAATGGGAATCTTCAAGGAGTGCAATAATGTGAAAGTATAGTTTTAATACCAAAAAGGTAACTTTCCATGAGCTTAAGATGATAAAAAGTATTCTGTTCATATATAAAGTAATTCAAGCATCCATCTGGAGACATTAGTAAAACCATTTTTTACTGGGAAAATCAGAGTACTGCCCAGTCCGCCCATCCAAAATATAAGGGACAAGAAGAAATCCAGTGAGATACTGTTGTAGAAAATTCTTCACATAGTACTGATTCTGCAACACTGGCTAGAGAAACGGTAATCACACTGTGGGTCTAATTCTTGAGAAGAATTGGAGAAAACCTGATACACTCAACTTTTTTTCAGAAAGGACACTGAAGTGTGGAATATAGATATCGTCCATACAGAATTATATTTTTTAAGTTATCTAAAGTTTTTTGGGGGTATTTAATATAGTTTGTGATTTATTAAATAACAAGTTAAATAGAATATGATACATTGGCTTATACTAGTAGATGTTTGCTTAAGATAAGAAAACAGAGCAAAAACACCACTTCTACTTTAACTCATGAATGTGCAGAGTAAAAATATTTCAAAAAAGGTCTGGAGTGAACTGAGGAAGAGTAGGACTCCTTTTAGCTGTTTTCTCTCAGTATCACCCTCTCTCAGATACTTTTGTCCAACTTCAACCAAACTTGAAGAGTTGCCATTGCAAAGATTAATTTCCAGAAATGAAAATCAGATGCTGAGTAAAAGAGAGACCAAAATTAGTGCTCCAGTGAGGAAAAGCAGGAAGAGTTCATGTAGATCTACACCAGCCACAGCATGTGTTGACTTTGTCCAGGTAGCAGGAAAAGCAGAAAAAAGGAAGATAAAGGACAGGACGATCCAGGGGTCAGTGTTGCAGGGAACATCAGGCCCATGGGCTAGAACAAGGGCTGCATGGGCTGGAGGAAACAGGAGATACCTGGAAAACTACATGTCCTGTGGGGAGAAACTGCAGATGCTGTAGGGGACCGGGAGGGACTATTGCACAGAAGATTTGGGAGACACAGAACAAGTTTCAGAAATCAGACTTCATTAGCTCAGCTACCCATAGAACAGTTTATTTTCTGTTTTAAGAAGGTAAAAGAAAACTTGCAAATTTTGTAAAACAGGGTTTAATATTTTTTTAACAAAACTAATGGGTAAAATCCCGTATCTACCACCAAAAGTCAAAATCCTCCCAAATCCATTCACAATGTTTTCCACATAGTCAGTGTTTAGCTCCCTTCTCTCTTTTGCTTCTCAGATTACATCACCCATGCTTATTCCACTATTCATAGTTATCACCCTCCAAGCTCTCTACAACTCTAACTATAAAGCTTTCTACTAAGTGGATAGCTGCCTATGCATACTTAAAAAGCTTTTGTGAAATTTAAACCTCAAAACAAATAAAACTACTGCCATATTTTTGGCCAGTCCCTTTACATGCCAAATCATGTCTGCAATGTAAGCAAGTTTAGCTTAAGGGACGAATTTACTACCGGGTTTTTTGTATTTTTTTTAAAATCAGAAGATTTAACTGAATTTAACTGAAAGCACAAATGTCAAGTCGTGAGGCCAGGAACGGTAATTCAGAGGACAGAGAGCTCTCAACATGCAACAATATAGAACTGGTTGTTTAAATACTGCTTTGCTAGGAGAATTCAACATTTCCCACCAACCAGTAAATGCAGATAAGATGTATGCTCTGCTATGAGCAACACCCTGGTTCCCATGCAATTATAAAAATAAATCAAATTTTATGTTCAGTTCTCACTTTCTTTCTTTTACCTAAGTAAGAGTTTCTTGAAAAAGCAAACACAAAAAACAGGCAGTTGGAAATAAAGCATAATGTAAAAATGAAAGTCTATGCTTTCTTTGAATACTGTGTTGTCACCTCTCCACTTATGGTTAGCCTGAGCCTACCACGAGCATCTAAAACCAGACAGCTTTTAAACTTTTAGATTCCTTCATGCATTGCTTTTCTGTAATACATCATTTTGCACCCTGAAAAAAAAATTCATTTCACTTGCGCATGGAAATATTTTAACGGCTTGATTTCAGAATGCCTCTTAGCAAGGTAAAGGAGTTACTCCATTGACCATTAGAATATTCAGCACCACGGTATGTTAATACTCTTTGCCAAATAAGGCCCAGTGTAGGTATTATAAACTATCAGAGTTTTCTGAAAACTCATCTTACAGTATTTAAAAATCACACCTGAGTAGTAAATATAAATGCAAAACGTTTGCACATGTTCCTAATGGAGAATGTCTCATATATTAGGACAAGATACCACAAGACAGTTGAAAACCCCCAAAACTGGAAACTTTTTTCTTTTTGTCTTTATAACATAATGGAATATTAAAGCTGCTTCACTGAGTTCTGGTTTACTTTTCCAGAGAATGGAATTTTCCCCTTTGTAGAAATTAAAGTATTTCTGAAGAAAAGATTATTTCAAGCACATAAATACAACACTAAACATCCTAACAATTAAGGAATATCTTGTTTGCTTAGGTTGTTCAATGTCACCTGATATTACCTCCCATTTCTTTCAAGTTGATGGAAGCTATATTTAAATTGCATAATCATTTTGCATAAACTTTTACAAGCTATATGCAGTATTCAGTTCTTAATCACAGTATTTATTTGCTGTTGGCATACTCTTCTCTTTTGACAAAACTCAATTACACAACTATGTCAGTTCTTAGGACAAGACCTAGAACAGACCAAAATACATATCCTGTTCCCCTCTCCGCCCACACCTTCACTTCACGTTCCACGGCACAGATCTTGATCAAAACCTGTAACTAGTTTTTCAGTTGGAATGGAACTTTTCATAGTCTCAAACAGAAGCGTACAAACAAATTTTCCAGCACAGCAACATCTCGTCTGTGTTCTGGAACAGGAGATGAGAGGAAAAAAAAAAAAAGGCCCTCTGCCTCAATCTGCAGAAGTGTCCTGACACACACTGTGATGGAAACAAAGACAGACAGACAGAAAGGAGGGGAAGGGAAATCACACACACCAACCACCACCTCCCCCTCCAATTTTGTTGTTACTCAAACACCAGGAAAAATTATTTTTGTTGCCAGTAGAGTAAAATACAATGAAGTCAGTTTGTTTCTTGGCAAGGAACCGATATGACCATTCTAAAAACATGGTACCGGTATACAAACCTAAAGGAACTGTAAAAACAGAGCAACAACATTTATGTATACAAACTAATATTAGCATTTAGGAGGGAATTCATTATTTTAAAATATTTAGTTATAAATATTATGCTTTTTCTTCACTCATAACATTAACTTCCCTTTCATAAAATCACACACATAAAAAGACCAAAGTTAGAAAACAAAGTACAGTATCAGAGAGCAGAAGAGTAAAGTTACCGACACAGAAGTCACTTCAGTCACGAGAGAGATTGGCACTGACTAATGTGACTAGACAACATCATTTACTGGTTTACGTGAAATTATGGTAGTACTGCAGTTCCACTTTTGGTGGATAAGATGTATAAAGAAAAGATTAGACAGCATCAATTACTATTTTCCTTCCTCATAAACTACCAAATCTAGGCGAGAAAAGAGAAGAAGTTCCAAACCTTTAAGAGTGTGACTTGGCCTTCCTACTTCCCCACTAAGACCAAATAATTTTTAAAAATACAAGACAAATGCAAAAATATTTGTCATCTAAGTCTTGAAAATGAAGCTATTCAGTTCTGCTTCTGCCATCATCAACAGATTTAGCAGACACACAAACTCCTATTCAACACTTCAACATAACCAGTTTCAGAAAAAAAGTCATCATTATACAACATCATTTGGGAAACTGAGGCTGAGAAGCATTATCTGAAATTCCCTATTACCTCAAGACTTCCTAAATAATAAATACTATCCAAACTTACTAATCACAAAGGCACATTCCCCTTATTTGCCAATCTTTGTCGTGGATTTTATAAGTCACATTTCAACAATTTATTTCTATGTAAATATTTCTGCTTGTCAGTTTTTCCCATGACACTTCAAAATTGTCTATCGCCCTTGCCAATTTCCCACTTTCTAAAATCGTGTGTGACAATGACCCTCTCCCTAGAGTCTGTGAGCTGAACCCACAGTGATCACAGAGGCGAAAGATGACTTTAAAAAGTCAGTGAAAGGCCACCGTCTTAGAAGCAAAGAACCCCAGCCTCCAGATAACATGGAAACAACTGGGTTGGGTTTTTTCCCCCTCTTCAACCTGAACTATACATTTACATTAATTCTTCCAACTACATTCCTTACTCCTCCTCTCCTCCCTTTCCAATTTTTAATCCTTTCTGGTTCATAAAAGTTGGCATCTGAACTTCTGCGGTCAAAAAGAGACTGTTTCAGCTCTGCTTTATCAGTGGATGTTCACACAAATGCAGTATGCAACAGCAGAGACCTATGCCTCTACAATAGCCTCAGGAAAAGACAGCTGAAGTGTTGAGGAGGGAGGAAAGGGAAAGAAGGGAAGTCACAGGCTTCTTGATATTACAAGCCAAATTTAAACACTTTCTGCATCACAAGGGGCTCTGCTGTTGGCAGTAATGCAAAGAGTAGAAAATTTGGTTGATACAGAGTCTTAACTACGCTTAAAATGCAGCTCTTCGATGTTAAAGATGAGGCACGCTGGAAGAATGCTGTGGGGAAGCCACACTCCCATTACTTATGACATCGCTGTAGGAAGATGTCAGTTGAGAGCATGGCCAACTGAAGCCATCCTGCAAGAGCTGGAAGCAGGCTAAGCCCTTCCAAAAACTCCATCCAGAAAAATCTGTGCTGTAGACTACGCCTTGCTTCTCCAATATTCTACTCCGCTTACCAATGCTACAGTGCCGTTACTTCCCGCATGCCACCTTCATAACAGGAACAACAACAACAACAAAAAGTATTTCTGTCTCTAACTCAACTACAGATTATAAAAAGAACACTGAAAAAATTTGAAAAGGTCTTTAGTTAACTTGGCTAGAACTTTAACCACCTTCAAGTTCACCTTATCATTCTTAACTATTAAGCATATTAATTACCTGGAACTCTTAATTCTGTACAGTTCCTCAAATAATTAAGTAGCTAAAGCAATCAAGGACTGGAATCCCAGAGGAAATTCTAGTTTTGTAGAACTACACAGATTTCACCTTGTTAAATGCTACAACTCCACGTGAGGCCAGTTCACCTAAGTGCACTTGACAACTGCCCCTTCGTCTGTTTAGGAGCAGAATCCTAAAAACAAAACAAGTAAAAAGATCGCCACACTCACTGAAGGAAGCTAGTGCATTTAGCACTAGATATGCTGTTTAGTTACCAGAAATTAAGAACAGTGAGTAACACTGAAGAAAAACGTTTGATTCCCTTTTTCGTAGCACATTAGACACCTTTTGTAACAGGTGTCCTCTTTCTGCTTCAAATGTCAATTATCAGAGGGCAACCAAATCAAAGGCGAAGAAGTTTTAGACAGGACTTTAAACTGGATTTCTCTTAAACCACGAGTAAGCCACATCAACAGAAATAATTCAGAACTACAGTTATGTACACGGACACCAATATTAAAATACATTTCCTCATCTCCAGCATACTACAGTTTTCACAACCTCTCTGCTATTACTCATCATATCAACTGTGGTGTTCTATTCAAACAAGTTTATGTTCTAGAATGACTGATAAGAACAGTAAAAGAAGTAATGCTTTACTTTTCATACTCTTCAGAAAAAAACCCTCCATGCTATCTCTCTCGTTAGCTGAATCCCCCATCATTTTTCCACAAGGTAAGTGGGGCAAAAAGGGAATGAATCAGGCAAAAGGGACAGCAAGGAAAGCAGGACAATGCAGGGAGCAGTTAGTTGAAGTTTGAAGAAAATACAAGTTACTTAAGGACTAACGTGCAACTTGCAAGAGCTTCAAAACACTGAAAACCAGCCTTCTCCCACATGTAAAGTGTATGTTACGATCTACTGATTATTTGTGGCAACAAAAACCTAAACCTAGATGCACTGTAACTTATTTCTTCTACATTTTATATATACCACTTTCAAATGTGAATTTTATGCACCAGACAGTTCCAATACATACCACTCACAAAAGGACAAGCACAAAGGACTGACTGCAAGACAATATGCCGTGGGGTGGACAACTTATGGCTCCTGAGATGCAGGCAGCTCCCCAGCAATTCAACTTTGGCTCCCGCACTGGTGTATGCTATGTGATTGGCAGCAGGGCTGTGCTGGCACAGGGCTGCTAGGTAATCCAAATCCCTCGCTATGAGAAGGCAGAAGCCAGCAGAGGCTCCTGAGGCCAAATTTGCCATGTTGCCCTAGAATCCAGCTGCACGCTCAGCTCAGCCCGAACCTACAACGCAGGAGTGAGACAGTCGAGGAACACGGTGCTGCTGCAAATCCCAGCATGTGTCCCAGTCCCTCCCCAGCTCTGCAGGCTTTGTGTAACAGACCTCTGGGCTCCCAGCTTCCGCATAAATTTGGGTATGCAGCTTGCAGGGTTCAGAAGGTTATCCACCCATGTAATACACCATTCATTACACAGCAGCAGCATCTCTTTAAGAGCATCTGCATGCTTAGAAAACTTAGAACTGTGTTGGTTAAATGGATTCATACTTACAAAGGTGCCAGGGATCTCCGACTTCCACCTTCATTGATCAACTTTTTACTTAGCACCTAATGCTGAGAGCTGCTACATCAAAGTCAACTTACGCAAATCTTTTAAGTCACACAAGTCTTTTAAGAGGTCTTTAGTAACAAGAGCAGCCAAAATGACAGAGACAACTCAGTAACAGGACACAAGATTGGGCTCTTATGAAAGAGAGTTGTCTTGGATAACGAAAATATTCCCTACAAAGAGGAGCTAAAAACCTGTAGCACTGAATGTAATGTATTATTAATTAGTCTGAACTTTCTTCCGAAAGACTGCGTACCTTACCCTGAACTAACATTTAAGAATTAGGAAGAAATATTGTCCAGGCTCCTTGGCTAAACTTTTAGCTCAGACATTTTTACTACAGAACTACTGAAAGACTAGTAAAAGCTTAATCTTCCCAAAAAGGTAGGATTCACAAAATAGATGACACCACTAGAAGCTAGAGGATGCCAAATCAAAAATATTACGTTTGAACACAAGACAGACAAAACTAATACTATAATCTAAAGAAATTAAACACAGATAATAAGTTCTGAAATTCCAACACCTTCATTCAATTAGGATTAATTTAGCAGGTTTTGGTATACACACACAGAGACGCAAGCATAACCTAACATGCAGAAGAATCTCTTCCTACTCCCTAGCAAGGTCAGATGAAAAGTTAGCAAACACAAATCCTTCTCAGGCAAAATAACAGCTTTCCTTCTTAATCTTAATGCCCTTCCCCTCCCCACAACTATCAAATAATTGAACAGATTTTAACCAAGAAAAGCTTTTAGAAACATTATTTAACACAAACCTCTGGACAAGCAAACACAACACAAGAGAGAAGAAAATCTGACCCACTACCCCCAAAATTCATAGTACAATCTCATTATCCAAGGAAATAGAAACAAAAGCCTTACTTGCTCTAAATAAAGAAAATTGCGTTCATTTTGTACACTAACAGGAGGAGCATTTACAGCAGTATGAATCAATGTGCTACAGCAGAGGTAAATCAGTGTCAGCCATGTTGTGAAAGAAACTGCAGTTAAAAAAAATCCAACCACAAAACTTAAGCCTTAATCAAATCAGCTATACTGAACCTTGATATAAATAATTTTATACTGTTAGCTCTTACTTATTATTGGTCCATGACTTCAAGTTAATGCCTATTAAACTCATCTAAAAATACGCATCCAAATTCTAGAGATTGTGAAGCAGTAGCAAGAAGAAAACAATACCAAGATACAAAACAGCAGCAATGACTACCATGCAGCACACAGACATAAGGTAGGTTGTAAAGTGAAAAAAACAAATGTACTTACTCAGCATTAAATCCATTCACATGCAAGATCCTCATCTGTTTGACTATTGTGCTTTTACCGGATTCACCAGCACCTAGAAAATGAAAGTAAATCAATTTCAGAAGGAAGCATGAGTGATGAAGGGACACGCTAGAATTTTTTCTTCGGGTTAAAATTGAGAAAGTTGGTTTTCTCAGTGCAAGAGTGAAAAGCGAAAGAAAAAGAAGTAATTGCCACTGGAAACTTCAGTTGTAGCTAAAAATAAATGCCCAGCTCAAGTCATGTGTCAGATCTGAATCTTGGATCACTTCACTGTCCATTTTTCCAGTGTCAACGTTAAAAGCAAATTGCAGGGTTTGGAAGGAAAACATTTTATAGAGAACAAGATAGGCAATGTCAAAATCTGCTTGCCTTGTCACTACTATCTGATGGAGAGAAAGACTGACTGAAGCCCATATTAAACTGAAGCATTTTTCTTAGATCCTTAAAATATTTAAGTTTGGCTACAGTTATCATCACCCAGTCAAAAGACTGTAACTTAAATCACAAGAAGTAAAATACATAGGTACTCACATCTGAAAAAGGAAGGCATCCCCTTTAAGCCTCCACCCACAAAGCTACAGAAACCACCTCCTCTAATTTGTGTCTTCTAAGCAACCTCCCACCCTCTCTACATGTTCCAGATCAATCCCATATGCAACGAGACGCAAAGACCACCTTCTACGGCTGCATGCTCCAAATAGTCCCCTCGCAGGTCTCCTCTGATTCCCTTATATACCTGCAGTACAAAAAAACCCCACTCCACTCCAGTTTCCATAAGTAGATGTATGCTATTTCTGCCGTGCTGCACGGATGCCAGTGCACAGGGCAACCCATCTGCCTATAGTACCCGTTTTTCCATGCATGCTAAAAGGACTCGAACAGCAGCGTTCAACTGAGCTCCTCCACGCTGCCAGATCGGTAGCTTTCTATATAAAGCAAACACATTTTCACAAGAGTAGTATCATAACCTGGCAAAATTTAGAAAGACTCCCCTTCGCATATCCTGGCTACTCGTTTATTCCTCTCATTAGCCTATGCCTCAACAACAGAAAACATATGTCTGTGGCAGAATGGGCACAGAGGTACCGTTTGTATTTATAGGATGCCAGGTCTCTGCTAGCACACACTGACAGCACAAGCCTCCATTTTGAGCCTCATGTTCAAAACTGTATTTTAGCAGCTATATTTCAAAGTTCATTTTCTGACAGATGCATTCCCCTCTGCTTTCTCCCTTCCTTTCCTTCTCCCCTCATGAATTCCTAATTGTCCTGATCTTCTCCCCATAAAACCTGCTTGCATGTTTTACCACCTTAATACCAGAGCCTAACTCCTTTCTCCTCGTTCACGCATGTTTTGTAAGCATTTAGAGAGCAGCTTCTATCTGCAACTCTTTATGCAAGCACCGTTCCTCCCCTGAACTACTATTTTATAACATACACACTCTGTCTCTTCAGGCATACTGCATCATGCAACAGAGGCAGGCAGCAACACTAATCAAGAATGAGTAACTCTGGTTAAGAGAGAGACTAGGTCCACCTCACAACTGAATTATTCACAATAGCAGTACATGCCGTAGTCCTATTTCCATTCAGAATAACTAGTAACAAAATTTCAGCTGTAACTCTAAATCACATCTCCTATTTATAAGCATCGGGAGCCAAAATCTTTACATCACTTAGGCCAAGAACGGGGAGGAGACAGTTATTGGTTTTGCTATCAACACATAGAGTTCAGTATTGACATATCTGGGTTCTCTGGATCAAATACACCACCAGTGAACCAAAATGAAGTATTACATCTAAATTTCTGAATAAGTCTATATCTATATTTGGCTACTCATTTCGGCCCTATTCCTACCAATAATTATGCACACATTTAACTTCACCACCAAGGAGAGTTCCATTAATTTCAGTGAGCCTGCCGTGGCAGAAGGGACAAGTACGTGCACAGCGGTGGGGCCTACAAAGAGTAGCATAAACCCCTGAGCGTATTTAGCAGCTCTCTGTTGTTATTTGAATATGATGTGAAAATATTAGGAATCTTCCCAAAGCACTTTTTTTTTTTTAATTTCACGTGTCTTATAAAGTAAACGTTACATAATAATAGGGACATGAGCTTTTTTATTTTTTAACAGTCAGTTGTGTTATACTGTCCACAATTCATGACTGTTAGAAACTGCAACAGCTGAACTATCGCTTTAAAACACGCACACAGATGACCTTACAGCCATTCCTAAACACCTGCAAATTTTTATTTACAGGTATGTACACCATTTGTCAGGCACCAAAATTGAAGAAAGCAGAAAGAAAATGCAGGCGAACCCATCGTGTTTCTGTTTGCTGAAATTCTGCCTCTGATGAAAGTAACCCATCTGATGACAAATGGTTTCTATGGATCTATGTAACATTCAGACTGAAACCTGGAAGGCCAAGACATTCCACAAGAGCTGAAGTCCAAATTATCCTGGTAGAAGGTTTCTGCTGGAGCCCTGGCAAGCTCCTCAGTGTTGCAGGTGCTGCTGTAGTCCCAACCACTCTCCATTTATGTTAAGCCTCTTTCTTCAACTTAGTTTTTGAAAGATTTTACTGGTAAGGGTACAATTCCAAATTCACAACCTTCAAAAATTCCGCCCACCCCCAATTACAGTTGTTTCACACCAGAACTGAGTCGGCTCACCGAGGCCTAGCCTCTGCTCCGCGCTAAAAACCCTGCATAACACGCACAAGCAGTCCCTCGGCGTGAGCAACAACCGAGACCTCAGAACCGTGCCTTATTTTAAAACACTACTTTCAAATAATTTGAAATAACGAGTCTGACAAACATTTTCTCGTTCTCTCCCATAACGACTTTTGGACCATCCCCTTCCTTGAAGCCACGACCTGCATTTCTAAAGGTATCTCCTGAAAAACATGATACACATAGGTAACCGAAATGAACCGCTGAAATAATACCTGAAACCGAGCTACGAACGCTCCCCTCCCTCCCAACGCGCGGTACCTTCGCTAATGGTGCGAGAGAAGGAGCCCGAGGAGCTGCCGAGGGACGCAGGGCGAGCCCAAAACCCGCGGGCCGCCCGCTCCCCGCCCGGCCCTGGCGCGGGGCTCCCTCATCCCCAACGCCGCCGCCGCGCTTCCCTCCGGGACCGACATCCTCCCTCCGTTTCCCCCAAACGATTCCCCGACTTCCTCCCTTCCTCTTCCTCCTCCTCTCGCCGGCCTGCCCGCACGTTCCTCGGGCAGCCCTGCCTCAGCCCCCGGCAAGGGGAGCACACCGGGGCCGGCGGAGCCCCGGCCCCCTCCCGCGGCCGGCCCCCGGCTCCCGCCAGGCCGCGGTGACCGGCCTCGCTCGCCGCTCGGCTCGCCCGGGGCAGGCCCGCGGCCCCTGTCAGCGCCCTGCCCTGTTTATCTCCCAGGTTCCCCCTCGGGCCCGCGGCTCCCGCGCCCCTCGCCGGCGGCCGGCCCGGCATCCCCGGCCACCACCTCACGCTCGGCCCCGAGGCCCCACTCCCCGCCTCGGCCTGCCTCCCCTTTCTGCCCCGGCGGCGGGGCGCTGCCTCCCGCGGGCGGCGGGCGGCCCCGAGCCGCAGCCCCCCGTACCTGCGGGGCCTGCCCCGGGCCCCCCGACTTGGTGCCCGACGCCTCCTTGTCGCCGCCGCCGCCAGGCCGAGGAAGCCCGGCGGGCTCCTCCGCACCGCACCGTTCCCCTCCGCGCCCCCGGGCCCACCGCCCCGGCCATTAGCGGATCCCGGCGGCGCGGCGGGCTTGCCCGCCGCCCCCCGGCCCCGCCGAACGGGTGGGGCCCTGCGGCTCCGCTTCAACACCACCCCCCCACCCCCCCCCCAAAACCCCCGGGCCCCACCTCTCCCTCGGGCCTCCCCGTGCCCGGGCAGGGGGCCGGTACACGGCCCCGCCGCCCTCCCCGCTGCCCTCCCCCCGGCGGGGAGGAGACGGTCGCCAGCCCCCGGCCCGCTGCCCCGGCGCCGCGCTGCCCGCGGCCCCCTTACCCAGCAGGAGGAGCCGGTGCGTGGCCCTATAGACCTGCTTGTCCTTCTGCAGCTGCTTTTCGATCTTCTTGTTGGCCTCCCGCTGCGCCTTCTCCTCGTTGCGCTGATCCTCCGTCTTGCTGTTCCCTAAACAGCCCATCTTGGGGAGGGGGAAGCAGGGGACGCGGGGCGAGGGGACTGGAGGCGGCCGGGGCTGCCGGGGGGAGGGAGGGAGGGAGGGAGGGAGGCACTCTCCCGGGCTCCCTTCTTCTTCCTCCTCCTCCTCCTCCTCCCCCCCTACTCGCTGCTGTGGCGGCCGCTGCCCAGAGCCAGAGACATGGAGCGAGCCGAGCGCGGAGCCAGCCAAGGGGGGGCCGATGGCGATGACTTTGCTGCCGCTCCGCCGGGCCTCCTCCCCGGCAGCTGCAGCTGCCTCTCCGCCCCCGCCCCCCCGCGCAGCCCCGCGCCGATCCCCTCAGCGCACCTTTCCCCGCAGGGGGGTGGCGGCAGGGCCCGATGCGGAGCGATCCGCGGGGATCTCCGCGCCCCCGGCCGGGCCGACGGCTCCTCTAGAGGGAACAGAAATGCCCCCCCCCGCGCCGCACGCACAGGAACAAATCCAGCTTCAGTGCCACCCCCAAAAAAAAAAAAAAAATTAATCCTCTTTAGATCCAAAGGCACGGGCTCCAGGCGCGGAAACCTCCCCAAATCCTCGGCGGGGAGGATCGGGAAACGTCTCTTCCTCGCCTCTCCCCCCGCGCCGAGGGGTCAGGCCAGCCCCGGCTCTCGGCGGAGGTCGGGTCCCCGTCCCTCGCCGGGCGCCGCAGCTCCTCGCCCTCCGGCCGCCGCGGGTCCTTCCTCCCTCACCGGGGCGGGGTGTACAATCCAAGCCCCCCCTTATTTTTTTCCTCTTTTTTTTTTTTTTTTTTTCCTCTCTTTGCTGCTGCTTTTTCACATTAGGTTTCCAGGCGGCTGAATCCTCTCGGCTTCTCCAGCGAACGGGGGGGGGTGGGGGAGAAAAAAAAAAAAAAGGCAGCCCGTTTGGTCTCTACCCCCAAGCAAAACGTGTCCCTCACGGGAGGATTTTTCCCCGTCTTATTTTTCCTGCTCTCTCCCGCATGTTTTTTCTTCCCCCCCCTCTTTTTTTTTTTTCCTCCTCCTTCCCCCTATTGAGCCGCACCGAGGCGGCGGAGCGGTGGGGTGGGGCAAGCGAGGCCCACACTGAACCCTGGGAGCGGGGCCGCTCACATGACGGCCCGCGTCAGCCCGCGCCGCCGCCGGCGCCCTCTTCGAACCGGCCCCGCCGCTCCCGCCCCGCGGTGGCGCAGCCGCCCCGGCCCCGCCGCTCCCGCACCCGGCCCGGCCCCGCTCCCGCCCCGCCGCTCCCGCACCCGGTCCGGCCCCGCCGCTCCCGCACCTGGTCCGGCCCCGCTCCCGCCCCGCGGTGGCGCAGCTACCCTGGCCTCGCCGCTCCCGCACCCGGCCCGGCCCCGCTCCCGGAGCCCCCGGGGATAACCTGGGAGTCCTCGGCGGTGCTGGAACTAACGGCATCGCAGCCACTCGAACGAGTGGGCTACCGCGCTGGCTCTGAGGGCGAGTGGTCTTTAGGAAGGGTTTTTCGGGATGAAAGCGGGCGAGAAAATATTTGCCGGAGTTGGGGGTTAAATGCATAGTATTCTAAATAAGTTGTAACAGTCGCACCCTGGGGCGCTTTATACTACACTTGAAAAATAATTATTGCAGAAGTTACTGTACCAAAGACTTACGTATATACGTATACATTTTCTCAACTGATGAACTTTGAATATCCGCCTAGTGACCTACAGAACAATCCTGCAGACTCTGATGCACATGAATCAATTTTTCCCACTGTGGGTATTTCTGGGCAAATACATTTCCCGAGCACTGGGCAGCTACCCCGCACACAACACGGCCGGCGGGGCGCTGGGTTCAGGTGAGCCCTCCCCAGGGCTGCAGCCAGGGCCCCGGGTGGGACAGAGGGAAAGAAGCTACCAAATGATGCTGGGTGGATCGGAGGAGCACAACTTGATGAATTCAATTGCTTCTACGTATGGGCTTACCAGCTATCTAGCTCCATTTTATTTTCTAAGGTATTTTTTTGAAACTTCATTATACAAATGACACAGTATTTTTTGTGCACAAGCTTATCAGCTGCGTCTGTAAAACAGAGATTGGCGCTTTGCTCTTTGTAAAACCTGGTTCCCTAAAATACACGGGTATTTTTTCTCTACCTTCCCGAGATTAGTGAAATTCCCTTTGTTTTACATGAATTATTTATCCTCACCTGCAAAATTCAGTATCTACAATGCTATTCCCATGAACACACCTTCTTACGTCACCCAGTTACTATATTTAGAACCACCTACAGTAAAATAATTATGTGAGTAGAGCAAACAACTGGAAGGTCACAGTGTCATCAGCCACATCCATTTAGCTGCCCTTGCTGAAAGAGGGGTGGACCTTGGGAGCAACAGGGAACAATGCCACCAAATCCTGGTCTTTGAGGAGTTTTTGGCACTCTCAGTCTATTTTTAAATGGCACAGCTTTGGGGTATGCAGCGCCTAAGAGCTTTGGAGTCAGTGGAGAGACCCTTACAGGTGGTGTTTTAGGCCAAGGCAGTTTTAACATGCCTTAGAGAGTCTTGGCTCAGCAATGCCCAGATTCAGCTGAAGCAAAGATTATTCCTTGTGTCCTTTATAGGTCTTTTATTTATTTGTAGCATTTCCATGAAATACACATTATTCAAATACATTTTAACTGTGGTGTATACATGGTATAAAGGGCTCAATAAAACAGAATTCAGACCAAAAATTATAAAACCTCATAGCTTTTCACGGTCGCAGGTGTGAAGAGAATGCAGAAATGCCAGTATCTGCCACCTCACACAGCAGGGAATACCTGCCCCAGCCTCCAGGCTTTGCTTCCCTCCACGTCCCCAGCTGGATGGGAAGGGAGCCTGTCTCAGGCTCCAAACACGAAGGAATACGCCAACAAGATAAAAATTATTGCTGGAGACGTACAAAAGGCTAAAATCTTGGTGAACCGTGAGCAGTGTTAGCGTAGGGACAGGGGAGCAGTAAATATGCCAAAGCATCTGCTGACAAGAAGTTGTTGCTGTGTAAATGCCGTTGTCCAGCAGCGCACACCCATCCCTGTCCCAAAAGCAAATCGGGACGGGCTCTGCGAGCTTGAACTCTAAGAGCCGCCAGCCACCGCGCTGGGGCACAGGAATTGCTGCCCTCCTGGAATATCCACCCGGTGCCTCAGCCTTTTTAGGTTGAACAAAGCATGGGGTAGTTGAAAAGACAAAACACGCTCAGCTAATGCACAAAACTCCCAGTTGCTTACAGCAGAATTAACAATTAGCTCTTTGTATTACAAGTGTTATTAAAGTGTGAAAAAAAAGCTATAGAAAACAAAAAGGAAACTCCCAAATTGTTAAACCTTTCAGCACGTACAGACTTTTTGGTCTTTCTGAAATACGACAGGACACAAGGCTTAAGGCACCAACTGTACTTCACAAACCCACCGAATTGCCGTGATTTTTTTCTAGCGCTGTCCTGATTGGAAGAGCGAGCATACCAACACATTAGCCATTCTCGTTCTTTTTTATTTGTTTAAATAACATAATGCTGCTGATGTGTCTTTAGAGTGAATTGTGTTTCATATTGCAACTAATCGCATTAGCTTCCAGCTTGTAAAATCCCATGAACTTCAGTTTCATGGGACTCCTGCCACCAGAAGGGTAAGTGCAGGCAAAATCTGACCCCCAACTCACCATAAAATTAAAGCTCCCTTCTGAAGAACCTGCAGCCTTAGAAACAAATAAATGCAAAGATAAGATAACTATATGTATGGGCATAGTGACTCTGTGATAAAAGTCTAACTATTTGAGGCTTGAAAATACTCAAAATAAGGTGTTAAAGGACTCTGCTGCAGGTTAAGCAGAACCATTTTCCAAAAATGCAAGGTACCACAAACGTGAAAGTGGCTGTAAGAGATGTTAGAAGACTTATGTCTCTCAACTCAATCCTGCCCTGTTTAAATTAATGGGAGAGAAGAGTTTACACACAGAAGATTGTGAGCATTGCACACTTAGAGATGAAATTCAAATTCACTGATATTCCTTCTGTGTCTGAATGTAACAGCCAACAGCGTCAGATTCTGCTGCATTTTTTTCTTTCAGTCTAAAGTAAGTGCAAAGACTCTGAGAAACCAACATGCATCTTGGCTTAAGGATTTCAGAAAAAGAGCAGGGGGTCTGGCAGCGTGAAACAATATTCTGCTGTTTCACAAGGAGAGGCAGCAAGATAATTCAAAGTGAATAATATGTCAATGGAATACTTGTGGGGGATGTGTAGAGGAGAGTTTCACGTATCTGTAATCCATTTCAGTCCACTTGATAACTTTAGTTAATGGCTTGTCAGTCCCACTGGCCTAACTTCTATTACATTCTAATGAAAATCATCAGATCTCTTAATTTTTTTGGAAAGAGGAATTTCATTGCAATTCTTTTCTCCATTTTCCCTCCACAGCTTTTGCCCCCAAAACTACTGCTTGGTGTCTATGACTGAGGGAAGATTTGTAACGATAGCTCGATCCTGTAAATAAGCATGTACTCTACTCAGTCGAGCAGTCCTACTGAAGTGCATCATTTATGCAGACTTTACTCTTCCCAGCTAGGACAACTATATTAGCCTGATTTACAAATGGTTAAAAAGATTTAGATATAAAGTAGGAGAGTATCGATAACAGTGCAAGTGAGAGAGAACTTGTTGAAAAGCACATGTCTCTTAAGCTTCCCCCACCTTATACACATAAATTTCCCTCCTTTTAAGATTTACATATATACCTGTTGATAGAATCACTCAAAAGGACCTCAAGAAAAATAGTATCTTTTTTCTATTTTAATATGTATATGAGACAGACAATTGCATATATTTTAATGCATTTTCCTTGTGGTAGTCTCCCTTACTGTGCATGAAGATATTCATACCTGCATAGGTAAGAGACAAGGAAATACTGTTGTAAAATTCACCAACATTGGCTGGACGACATAAAAGCAAGATCTGTTTTTGGAGTTACTATTTTCTTAAGAGTATATCTTGAGCCTGTTGAAAAAATGCTTCTGAGACACATACTTCATGACATCCCATTCTTTTCTGTTTCTAACTGAATGGATAAAACTTGCTGCTTACAATTCTGATGTTGCATCAGTTTCACTCTCAGTCGGTCAGAGCTAGGCTCTGAATTCACTCAAGTTACTCTTTTTTTTCCACAGGTGATTCCGAGACTCACACTAGTATGTCCATCTTATGCCACAGATGCCTTCCAAACCCTCCAAGTGACAAACACCCTTATTTCCTATTGCAAACAATTCACATTTCTTAGTAAGTTGAAGGTACCGAGTACTTTGGATGCCCCAGCCTCCAGGAAAAAGAAACGGTTCATTAGTTTTCAGATGGGACAGGGTACAGTTCCTCACGGGCTCACGCTGTCCACAGTGAACATGACCTCGTAAACTTTTGGCTGTGAACCGTGGGGGTGGAGTTGTGACCAAACCAATGTGCTCATTTGGAAGGGAAGATACAGATGACATCACACTTGAGCATCCCTTAGCAACCGGACTGAAATGGCACTGCAGCTTTTGAGGAGGTTGTCAGCCTTCCTTGCCACTGGAATAGCCTGTATTTTGGTTCCTACCATGGCTGAGGAGACACAGCAGAGAAGACAAAATTTGTAGCTCAGAAAGTAAAAGTGATAGCGGCGATCTAACTGTATCATTTCCTTTGTTTCTGTTTATAGGAAATAGACTATTTTCAGCCAGTCTTTTTCATGGAAGGATACAGAGCTCAGTTAATCTGGGGAACACATGAAACAAATGGTTCTTACAGCAACACCTTTCTCTCTGATTTATTTCAGACTCTTTCCACTTGAAAAACTAGACTGTAAACTTTGTAACATTCCTGTCTCTGATATCAGGATGAACTGAAAGAGAGCTCGGCTTGCATGTGTGGGAAAAAAAGACCCAACAGAAAAATACTCTGATTTAAAGCTGTCAAGGAGTGGATCAGTGAACAATGAACTATGGGTCATTTCACTACAAACCTGAAAATGCAGTTAGAGCCATGCATCTCAGTTGTGTCCTCTCCCTATTCCCCACATCTGTGAGACAGTTCCACCCCTAAAAGTTTTGGTCAGAGCTGCTAATCATGTCAGGGCGAACTCTCAAGGGGAAGAGAGTTTAATCTTTTCTTTCACTGAGAATCTGCAACCCTGTAATACCCCCACAGCTGAATATATGCTACCGTAGGATAATGTCTATACACTGCTTTCTTTTAATAATAAAATCTATGCATTCTTCTCCACTCTGTGATTCACTTGAAATTTATTATCTTTGCAAGAAATTAAGATTTTAGAGGTGCTTCCCCCCCTCTAAAGATTTCAAGGGTTTTGAAGTACTGGCAAAAAATAAACAATGAATGAATTTATATTAGAAAGGTGCAGAAGAAGTTCCCCCTGTGCATAGCACCTTTGAGGATTAAAATCTTATGCAGAAATAAGAAGTAGCTGTGAATTTTTGTTAAGGAGCCTACACTACCCAACACTTCATTCTGCCGTCCTCCAAATTCCCAGTGCCGTGGCTGAGCAGTTCAGACTTCCCTCTTTTAAAAGCAGCGATTGCCCCCGGGACAGATTGATTCTTTCAGGTAAAGGACATTTTTTAATAGCACACACTATATTTTTGTGTATTGACACCTCTCTGGTATGAAGTCTGTTAAAAGTTTTAGCTTCAGAAATACAGAACTGTGGGCCTTCATCCTGGGCCACAGAAGGGATTGGTAGTTGAGTATCAAACCTATCAATCTCAATTTATTTAATCCCCAGTGAACTTAGTCTTTTAGTTAGTTATATATAAGGATCAATTAAGGTTCTGATTAGGCTTAAATCAGTGGTTTTTTAACCTGTTTTGAACATGAAAAAGGCTCCCATGGCCTCTTGCAATGACTCGGGTCTGCTGCTCACGCTTTCCTTAGATGGAGGCATCCTCCACAAGCTATCGTCCTGCAGAATCCTTTGGACTCTTGGAAGAACAAAACTTGGTGATAAAAAGGGAGACGGTTTCAAAGTCTCCAAATTACCCTTTGACCTGCTGAACAAGGAACCCTTGAGTAATCTCAAGCCCGTTTAAAGGAGAAACAAATAAATTAAAGCCAAACAATAATCTAAAAAGGAAAACCAAAGCAAACAGATTGGAATTGAGCAAGAATCCAATGTGGGCGTTTTTTTCAGCTGTTTCCTTTGTGGTGGCCAGAACAAAAATTACTTTAAAAACATTAAATGGTAAACAAGGTAGGAAATTAAGCCATTATATATCAAACCCAGGGAGGGCAAAGCAGGGTCATCAAGTAAAACGACAAGTTTGTCTGTCATATGGGAAAGAGTGAGCCTGTCCGGATGCAGTGAAACAAGCATCGTCAGGAAGAAATTAATGCACCACCAATGTATTCAATAAAGAACAAACACAAAATACTTAAGTACAGATACTCCAAAACAAACAGAATGAAAAGGAGATACTTCCCTCTCTGGCAAAGAAGGAGAATTTTTTCCATATAGAAAGTCTAAACTAGAGAGGGATTTTTGTTGTTTTTTTTTTTAAATAAAAACAAGCCCAAATTCTACTAATAGAATTAACCAAGAAAGACCTTCCTTAAAACCAAAGAAAAAGAAAAACCCTTTGCCTCCCTCCCTTTGGTTCGAGGCTTTTCCTCAGAAACATTAAAAGAGACTTTTGAGAACTCATGGAATTATGGAAATAACACACTGAGTAAGAGCTTTTCACCTAGTAGCTTCTCGTATTTTCTTGCAAGTTTTTTTCCTGATACTCCTTCTGACTACTCATGCATTTTGCACTGCACTTTATTAACAAAAAAACCCTCTTATGTAACAGAAGAAGCAGCACATCCTAGCTCTCTGCATAACACACATGGAATGCCGATTACAACAACAAAAAAAAATTGGAACAAGTCTTTTCTCAGATTTAGTTTCAGTATTCATTCACTGCAAGCCTACCTCCAACTGCAAACTTTTTTAGAAAGAACTATTCTGCTTTAATCCTTGTTACGCTTGGGTCACAAAACCCACGGAGGCAGTAGCAGCAGAGGCTGTGTTTTCTAAATACCAGGTTATAGTTAGCTCCTGCAAAGAAGCACGAAACTCCCAAGCCTTTCTCCTGCTGAGGGGGTCAGCAGAGGAGGAGAGGCTCCCAGCTTCACCTCCCCAGCACACAAGGCAGCCAAGCAGCCCGGCACCAGCCGCGGTTCCCGCTGGAGCAGGGTGGGAACTGGGGCTGAGCGTAGCTTAGGCGTAGCCTGACCCAGCCTGCTCTCCAGCAGCACGGTGAGCTATCCCTCCGCACTAATATTATTTCTTACTGACACTGCATTCTCATTTTATGGCGCATAACAGGAAGGGGAATAAGAGGATTGTTAAAATAGTTCTTGCTAAGTTGTCACACAGGTTTTAATGTGCTGTAAACATTCCTCTCCTTTTACATTTTTTAAAATAGAATGATGTTCAGGCTTTCACGGTCAAAATAACTTTACATTTTAGTGCTAGCAAACCACAATACTCGCAATACCAGAAGCCATTATTAGAGACGATCTGCAAGGAAAACAGAACTGTGATTTTGCTCCTCTGTCTCTGCATTGCTAAAGGCCTGAAAGTGTTCCCTTTCAGACAGGGTATTTTCTCCCATCTTTTTCTTTAGATGGAAAAACGTTAAGCCTAGATCCTAAAATTACATACAGACACAATTACAGAATAGGGGTCTTTTATACCCTACTTTTCCCAGAAGAATCCATCCATCTGGCAAACTAACAGCATCATTACTTCTTAAGTGCCTTGATTTTAAATTAGAGTGCCCTGCACACTTCAGGACAAATGCAGAATTTAGACACTTTCTCAGTGTTCCAAATAAGTCTTTCTGGTAGGATTTGGGGTTTTTTTGTGTGTCTTAGATTTTAGAAATGTATATAAAACAATCGATTATCTCCAAGTCTTTAAGTGTGCAATCAAATGTTTCCCTTGTTGCTCTATCTCAAAGCCAGGAAAGACATCCATTGCCAGGGCTGTGGGAACCAGGCAGGAGCTGGGGTCCAGGTTGGGTCAGAACCTGTGGTCCAGCACTGGGATTTTGCCTCTGCCACATTAAAAACAGCAGAGGTGAAGGATTATCCCCTCCTAAGGACCCAGCCCAGGGGGATGCTCGGGCCTGTTTGAACACTCATGAAATGTCAATGGAGAAGAGATGAATGTGGGGATCAAACAGGGGAACAGGATCCAGGAGACCTGATCTACTGCAGATGGTTTGATCCAGCACAGCCACCGATCCGTGCCTGACCTTGGACAAGCCACTTCCCCTTTTTGTGCCTCTTTTTCCAACTATCTTTTATCTGCGTCTCTCGTATAGGTTGTAAGCTGTTTACTTCCGACATGTCTGCACAGTATCGAGAACCAAGGGGCCCTGATCTCACTGGTGACCTTTAAGCCTTTCTGCTACACATTTCATCATAAAATAATTATTCAAAAAGGAAGCAATTTTTTTCAGCAGTCTGTCTTCCTTTTCTTAACACGTCTTGAACTCAGACATTCTCAGCAACATTAGATGAAAAAATAGGCTCTGTTCAAAATCTTAACACTGTTTTCCTTAAATGAAAACACTGAGAAAGCTGCTAGTATTCTGTTGAGTCCTCCCACAGGCTCTCCAGCAAAACCAGGGAAAGCTAGAATCAGCGTGCTTGCTACATTCAAAGTACCAGACAAAGATACTTTTTATTTTGAAAATGGAAAAAAAAAAATCCCTGCACACTTCTCAATCTCTCTTTGTACACCATAAAGCACCAAACAAGGCAGAAACCCGGTGCTGTGTTCTTTTGCAGGTCACCTCCAGGTTTGCTTTATGCTCTCTGGTGTTACAATAACGAATTTGTTTTTCCATTGCTCTGTGCTCGCTCTCTTGTCTAAGAGTGACCTATTCGCTTCTGAAGCAATCGGCTTTTTACAGCTTAGTCTACGCTATGTAAACAGAGAGCAAGCAGCGCGGCCGAGCCCCCGGTCCAAGGAGCCGAGGAGCACACTCCACCCCGGGACCTGAACCAGCCTCGGAGGCTGCTTCCCGCTCTCCGGGCGCCAGCCCCGAGCGACTGAGCTCCCCACAAGCCCGGCGTGAACGAAGACTGCAACGCTGCACGTGGAGAGCCCCCCTTCCCCTTGCTCTGTGGGATCATAGCTGTGTCGGCAAAGGGCTTTGATGGAAAGCCACCTTGCCTGCAGGATGGCCAAGGATCCAGGGATGCTGCAAGGGGAGGGGATCCAACGGCTTTTACACCCCTGCCACCACCGCTGCCTCCTTCAAGCTGCGGCTCCTCTGCCAGCCCGTAAACAAGAGTAGTGGCCGGTAACCTGCCCTGCCCTCAGCCAGCAGCCCTGGGGTGATGGCACAGGGACGCCCGTTCCCCCCACCTGCCCCGTGCCGTGGGGCGCTTGGAGGATGCCGAGTCCCTCCTGGCACCGGCAACCCCAGGCTGAAGGCAGGGCCCTCCTGCACAGCTGCATTTCACACTCTATATATAAAATACACAGACGTACATTTATTCTGAAAAATTCTTTCTATGAATTGGTGTTACTGAGGGATATATATACTAACTCCATACATGTGAGAGTTAAGGAAGATTTGTCCAAGGAACTACTTCCAGAGGAAGTGCTGGGCAGCCACATTATTTGTTTTGTTTAAAACGATTTCAGGCTTGATAATGTCTCTTTATCAAAACTACACATGTGCTGAGCATGCACAGTGCTGTGTGTTGTGAGGCATATAGGAAGGGGTGGATTTAATTTATTTCTTTATTATGAATATTGTGGTGCTGTAAGGAGAATCCTGGTCGACAGTGTGAAATAAAGCCAAACTTTCAGAAGACATTTTGGGGCCTGAAGTTCCTGTGCTGCCTTTTCAAATTCAGTCTTAAATTCTGTATTCCCAGTCCTCTGTTCTGTCTGGACCATCAAATGAATGGATATGTGTATTATTACAGAGCTGAGCAAGTACCTCATAACATTTGCCATTAATATTAATTTGAAAGAAAAATGGAGTTTAAGCTTCCTGGTTTTGCTTTCCTTGAGTGAGGAAACTAGTGACGGAGTTAATAAATTCAGAGTTCTGGCAGGCAAAAGGGACCAAGGCAATTGTGACACACCAAAAATAGTTCTCCATCAAAACGGTAACGCCGTTTTATTTTGTGAACACCATCTTGGCTGTAAGGTTTATTTACATTTATTTGGTGTCACTCCCTCCACAGTGGATCAAAGCGTTCCTGTTGCTGGAGAGACTCTGTGCCCAGCTGAACAACGATGGCCACAAAGCAGAAACAGAGCCACTATGATCTACCAGCACAGACCATCGGCCAACTTTCAGCCTAGAAATAAGAAGAATTAATTCTTCTCCACCCTAAAGGCTGGTTTGGAGAGAAGAATGGGGGTTAGAAAGAAGGGACTTCAGACTCTCTATGGAAAGGGACTGCATCAGCCCACGCTGGCCAAGCTAACCAGAGGGAAGGCATGAAGAGCTGATGGGCATAGGGAGATTGACCCAATCTAAGACACACGAGCTATAAGATCAAACTGCAGCAAAGACTTGCAAGAAAGCTATCTTTCAGCGATCTGTATATACTTAGTACTGTTTAAGAGTAAAGTTAAAAAGGCTAAGAAATTCCTTGCCTAAGGATGAATAAAGAAATTCCCATTACCGGAGAGTTGAAACTGAGATTACATTATGAAATTAAGAACGTGAAGATCTGAAGCACTGCTTTCACTGGCTAAGAAAATGGACTGCAGCACCTCACTGCCCCAAAGGGTGTCCTACAGGAGGTCTCTTTATAGAAGCATCAGTGGGAAACCTGTAAGCAGGAGCAAACAACTCAGGTGAGAGGTAGTAGCAGCACATAGACTCACTGGCTAGATCCAAACACTCCGAACTGGTCTGCATGCAGAGAAGAAGATGGGGCAAGACATGACAGTAATAATCTACCATGACTTGAGACCTCCTGCCCTAGTAACAATTATGTAATTGTTACCATCTCTTAATACCTGAGTAAGAAACCTTTTTATTGCATCAAGTTCTCATGTCTAGACAGATACACATCGTGAATGAATCACTACTGACTAGCTTTGAAGACCCGAGCTGAAGAGCACTCCATGGTTTAAGCCACTATCTGGACACATCAACAGTTATGGAACAATTTTCTGGAGACAGTTCTTTGAGCACATTACCCTAGGGTATATTGGCTGTGAGAAACTCTGGTTTTCCAGCAGTATCCTTAAAGGACTATGAAGGAAAGCAATATAGGCTTAGCAAAGGAACCTCTTAATCATAAAGACTTAAGTCTTAAAAAAACCCCTCCACCCCCGAAAAAAATCAATGAAAAACTAACAAAAACACATAAGGAACAAATACATGGAAAAAAACAAACAGGCCTGAATTCAGCTCTTGGCCTGATTATGCCATTTCTAGCAGCAATGAGTCTGCCTCTGCTCTCTCTAGAAAGTTTTGCTTCTTTGTGAGGGCACGTCTCTTCCCTAACTAATTTGAACTCCTCTTCTGCCCATTTGCTTTGGTTTCAAAGGTTCTTTGTTTTGTTCCTTTCCCAAACTGCTAATCAGCTTCTCTGCAAAATGGTCACTGTCTTATGAAATTCTGTTCCTCAGCTATTCTGAATGATTCCCAGCTTTCTCATTTGTCCTTTTGGAGGCGTTCCTCTCCTTGGTGAGGACATTGGGCATCTCCAACACAGGCCTATATTTTAATTCAGCACAGACATTACAGCACAGGGCGAAGGATTCGGTGAAGGTTAAGGTGTTCTCAAAACCGCAGTTTGACTCACATATGCCCCCAAACAATCATACATTAGCAATTATAATGATCTTTAATTAAAAAAAGAAATATGTTGCTGTTCTTACAGATAAGGATCTATAGAAATACTTGTATAGGTGCCATGAAAGTCTATTTTTCAAACTACATTTCAGTGAGGGAATATTTAACTACCTTACCTACATTACTTGAATCCTACTCTAAAATGAACCTCTTTGAAGTTTTCTTATTAAAAAAGCTTTAAAAATTAAGCAGTTTGAATTATTTTTCTATGAACCATATAATCTTCTTAAGTACTAAAAAGTTAACTTCAGCTCAAGTCGTTCCACTTGGAAAAAGGCAATGAAAAAGCAGTATATTCATGCATCTCGCCCTACATTTTCTGTAAATGTAACATCTAACCCCCAATTGTTATAATTTTTCATGGTAAAGCTTTTTGAGTGTTTATAGCTAACAGACTTTGGCTTTTATACTGGAAAGTCTGATACATAAATGTCACTTTCATTTATATCCGCAGTTATAACAAAGTCATTAATGCAGCTGATTCCTAAGAAACCTTGTATTTTAGGAACTTGTCCTAGCTCTAGTACCACATAATGTAAACATGTCTAATGCAGAGCATAAGAAAATTATACCTTGGAGATGCTACACTTTTTAAATCAGGGGTAGAAGCTAAATACGCACACTATTCTTGATATGAACATCAGTTGTCAGGGTGTTATGTTTTATTTCCAGACAACCACAATCACTTCACTACATTTTGTAGCTGCACACAAATTATTTTGTAGAGCATAGTTATCAAATGTTTGGTGCAGACGGACTGAAGAAATGACGCTGGGTTGCAGCTCGGACCCTAAGGTCCCACAAGACAAGAATTTGGGTTTGGATGGCACAGCACTGAAATTACTCTTCAGAGATTCCATTGCTGTCAAAACCAGAACCCCCAAAAAACTCCCCTCCTGGTTTTTAATCACCCTCAAACCCAAATATTGGAAGCAGGTTAAGATCTATGAACTAACAGATCTGGCCTCTTGCCACGTGCCGTATTAAGATGCCATATTTAGCTCCTCACTCCCTAATACTCAGGCATTTAACCTGTTCCCTCCAGCCCTTTCATCCACTTCCAGTATACGGCTAACCAACATGGCTTTCACCCCTCTATTTCTTTCTTCCTTTTCTGTTAGCTGTTTTACATACAATTCGTGCTGCTATCCCATGGCACTGGGAAAAGTGACTTATGTTGTGCTCCCTCTACTGTCTGATGGGCTTTGCAGCAGCACAGCAATATGTTGTGAGGAAACTCCAATTTCTTCTTGGCAGAAAGGTCTATTAGTTACTACAATGTGAGAAGTTACTCTGTTACACCTACGAAAACACATACTTAGAATAATAAGGTCCTAAACATATAGACCTTTAACTAGCATAGCACTTATCCAGAACTCCATAAATTATGGACATTTTGTCTTGCTCTCCTGGGACCGCCCAGTGTGAAATGTGGGAGCCTCATGACGCAACTACGGCAGCTAGGATAAAACGCTTTAGAAGAGCCAAGCAGCCACAACTCCCATCAAAAGCAGTGTAAGCCACAAATACTGAGGTTCCTCCCCGCCATAAAAGACCAGGCCCTTTCAGTTTTGATTATTAGACCAGACACATCTTCGGTAAGAGAACAGGACGCTGAGTTCCAAGTTTTGACCCCGGGATTTGTGCTATGCTTAGTTAGACCCATGGCTTTTGCTTGACATGGCCCCTCGTTCCTTATTTGTGGTGGAAAAAGCATCTTTGTGTTTTACACTGGCAGTAAGCATCCGTAAAGCAGGGAGAGGAGGAAGAACGGGAAAAGACCTGGTGACCCTTCTGCGTTTCCTTTTCATGAACATGGATGCTTCCCTCTGCTTTTTGCAAGACAGATAAAAGCGATGAAGACAACTGTAAATTACAACTAGAAACTCCTATCAAGGACTATGAAGTGTGGAACAGAGAATGAGCCTTGGAGTCAGAACCGTCTGCAGACCAGCGAAGCACCACAGCTGCTCACTGCTGGAGGGCTAGACTGCTGGAACACTTCATCTATGTTTTGATGTGGCTCACACTGATGGACAGCAGCAAGTAGTATCCTCTCAGTTCAATGAGGAGCATCAACTGAACAAACGATAGCATACATCTGTGTGTTTTCAGATACGATCTGACCAAAGGGCCACTATGGACGTGCCGAATAAACTACATGCACAAATACCACTGGTCTGCTTGTCCAGGCTCCTAGATGAGAAGCCTACCTATGCCAAATCGATGCATTAAGTCGAACACATCCCGAAGGTATCTGATTCACCGTGCATATGATACATGAAGACTGCCCTCATATTTACATGCAATGCCATAACAGGGTGATATCTGTGGAGGAGATGAAACAAACCCAAAACTGCCAAGCAGTGAAACCTCTTCTCAATAGTCTTGAAGGACATCTTGTGTGGCTTGCACGTAGAGCAAACAGGTAAGGGTCTCCTGCCAGAGTCCCTGAAGAAGTGTAGGGAAGACCACTGGTAGAGAGTAAAGAACACAAATGGATGGGACGGCTGAACAACGCTACCCAGCTTTGATTTTTGGCCGTCCTCATGGAAAGCGGGCCAGCCAATTTCTAAAGATCTGTTGCAATTTGCCTGTTACATGATCCTTGATGCTGCTCCTGAACCTGCTGCCTCTGGGAGGAACCCTGTTGCAGAACTCCTTGTGCAAGGTTAGTTTCCAGGTGATGACAGAGGTTTAAGGATATGTCTTTTCTGTTGAGGAGGATATTTTCAGGGCTAAGGGCATGGAGAAGGTCTTTGGACAGCTGATTACCTAAACAATTCTCTTGAAGCCTGAAGGGATTCAGTAAGTAAGCAAGTACTTTGTCCCCCTACTTGCTGGAGTGCTCAGCGCCCACAGTCTGGTGCTGTATCTATCCTTCCCATGGGTGATTCAGCAGCAAAGAATATCTACTGTTTTTTAACAATGCAGTGGTCTGCAGACTTGACTTATGACTCAACATAGAATATATTGGGTGCAGAGCTTTTAAAGAAATGATCAAAAGATTATGCCTTGCATTTAAAAAAAAAAAGAAATATTTCTTTTAAGAGACAAGCATATGAGAATAAAATGGATGAAGTGGAAGATACCTTTATGCTCTCTTTAGAAATGACAATTTTGGTTAATTACTTTCAGAAATACTTAATTAATATTTAGAATATTATGGATTAAGTGAAAGGTTTACACTGGATTCTGTCTGAAATGTCTAAAAAATAAGCCTTTAAGTCTTTGTTTATGTTGGCAAGTGACCTGGCTGAGTATAAAAGCCAAATGTATGATTGACTACCTCACATATTTTACAACTGCTACACTAAATAGGTATTTCAGAATTTACATCCTTACAGAAGAATCCTTAAATAGACTTTCTTACGGGGCTTAAAATAAACATACTTTAGGACATATTTCCTGTTTTGTTACTGTATTTAACTATACTTTCAGAATTAATCTACTTCTCCTTAAACAGAGATCCAAAAATTTAACTTTGAGAGTATGGAGATCACAGAAATCTCTCTTTTTGTTTTTAATGCACTGAAATTGTTTAATGAATACTCACAAATCTTTATAAAAATCAAAGCAGTGAACACTTACTAACATACTAGTAGTATGAGTATATTTAGCCCTTAGACACAAAAGGTATGCCTGCATATTGACCTGAATGGAAAAACTTCCGCAAGTAAAATTCAAATAATAATTAAACCCAGGTTCATTGATTAGTTTTTGCTGTTACTTTCTTCTGCCTCCTTTTAGATACTGAAAAAGAGGATAGCAACCTTCATTTTCCTCTACCTCCTCTAGCATTGTGCGGGGCAAAATCACTATGCAAACTCATGCAAGAGCATGCAAACTGATTTTTTTTTTAATATTAAATATTCATCACCAACTTTCAGCATTGATCAGCAGCTTTCATCCTACCTGTAGTTAGAATGGTGTATCAAACCTGGCACTGTGAAGACCCTGAATTTAAAACAAGTGAGATAGCTTAAAGAAACTGTTATGGGTTACCGTACTCGGGTTTCCTGAGTTTCTAGGTGAGCAAACCAACCATCCTACTACTGCTCATGATTCCCTTTTATTTTCAGCGTCATCGCCAGCTGATTGCACACACCAGTTGCACACCTTCTTAATCCTTCACAGGAGCTTTGCAACAGCTTTATAACTTTCTTATTGTTTCTTAATAGGAACACTGATGTCCCTCCTCCCCCCCGCAACTGCTCAGCTGCATTTTTCATTTACAGATGGAAAATAGAGCCTGTTTCTGCAGCGAAGGAAAAAGAGGATACAGTCTTAAAAGCCCTTGGCAGTGAAAGGAATCTCCCCCAGCACTTATTTTAAGAGGTGAGGGTCTGTTATTGCACAACTGGTTAGAGCTAGAGAAGTCAGCAGCGTCCCGCAGGAGCCCATTTCTGCAACAAACTGAAGAATCATATTTTAATCAGTCAGTCACGGCTTCTACTTTAATTTGATGCACTTGAAGGTACTTATAGCCCTGGGAACTAAATTCTGCTTGGTAAACAAACCTTTTTTTCTGCACATTTTTTCGGTATTGTGTGGTACGACTTCTTTGTACACAAGTATTGGGAAGGAACCAGATTAAGTTGATACTGGGTTGGTGAAATCCACTGGGGCATAGTTTTCAAAAGCAACTGGAGACCAGATTTCAAAAGGTACCTGTGTATCTAAAGATGCAGGTAGACATCCAAAAGGGCTTCCAGCTGGATCCATTTGCCATACCTACCACAGTATTTGAAAAAGAAT
The DNA here is from genome assembly GCF_949628215.1 of Phalacrocorax aristotelis. NCBI lineage: Eukaryota > Metazoa > Chordata > Aves > Suliformes > Phalacrocoracidae > Phalacrocorax > Phalacrocorax aristotelis. Next base: position 14,377,777 of record NC_134288.1, read on the forward strand.
CCCATTAGGAATTTTGCTGTGCATTTAGACAACTAAATGCCTCTAAATATTCCGTGTTATATGACTTAGAATCTACATTTCATTTTTAAAAGATGGCGCGAGCGACTCAGAGACATAAGGCTAGAGTCACACCAGTCGTTGCAGGAATACGTGTTCCCACTCCCTGTGCTGCAGTGGCCCCCAGCCGCGCGGGGCTGCCGGCGTCCCCGGCATGCTTTTTGGAGTTGTACTTCAGGCTGCGGAGCCTGGATTCAAAGAGGGGAGGCTGAGTATTTATGACGGCTCCTCCTTCTGTTTGTGTATTTCAAACAAGCACCCACAAATGGATACTTGGGAAGATATTTAATTGGGAAGCTGACAGGCTATGCATGCATAATACTAATGCACAGCAAATGCTAATGCTGTATATTTAATATATCTAATTAGAAAAGCACCTGCCAGCAGGCACATAAATCTCGTCGTTATTTCAAAGTACTATTTCTGAAAGTTCACTGATTGTAGTTGGTATTCTGTTGGTTATTTAGCTTTTCATTTCCTCCTTTTGTACCTGGAACTAACATTTTCACTTGAATCCCTCTGAACGGTAAGCTGTGCCTTCCTTTCCTCAAACGATCACTACAAATCTTCTAACTAACATAGTGCAGAATACATCTTGTGATTCATGGGTATTTTTGCATTTTCCAGCGCATGATTCTAATAAAAATTTTATCTATATGATTATATCTGAGCTCAAAATAAGGATTTACCCACCACTGCAAGCACACAGAGTCCATCCAGAGCGGATTCGGTGTTCCCCCAACCATCCGGGGAGCACCCGCTAAAGTTCACACCCGGGCCAGACGCGTGTATGTAATTCTACAGAAATCTCCTTTATTCACAAGTATTCTTCTGTTGTAGCTATTATCTCCCGTGAAAATGTTCTGTCTGTGGCCCTCATCATTTTCAGAATAAAGAATCCAAAATCAGTTGCAAAACCTGTAAATCAACAAGCTGGATGTATAAATCTAGCCCATATAGTATCCAGCCAAAACCCCACAAACTGCTCTGGACTTTTTTATTTTCTTTCTTTTTGCCAGCTATCTTTTGCAAAGCTGCCATCTTCTGCTTTCTTGCAAATTCATGGTTTTCAGGGGGTTCTTGTTTCTGCTGCCTTCTCAGATTACAATTTCTTTTGTGTTAATTAAGCTGAAAAATTGAAAGAATGTCGCTGACTCTACAAAGAACACAAAACAGGCTTGCTCGAAAAGCTAAAAATAGATTGTTCTGTTCGGAAGACAGACGACTCAGTCTTCAAACTATTTGTACAATGCGAATTAATTGCAGATGGCCAATTCATTTATTTAGACCTCTGTGACAGAAATGAAAGTGCTACTGCGACTGATTACGTGCATAAAGCTCCCTTCAGGTAGCTGGGTCTAGACAAAAAACGGAGGTAGCATATTGTTATTTTCTGGAAGGCAATTTGTCAAAAAGTTCTCTGATCTGGCTCTCTCTCCCCAGCCTCCCGGCCCCCCTCCCAACAGCTTGGATTTAAGACGTGAGACTGATGTGCACAAACTAAAAGTTACAACGGCCTCCTCACATTTACTTCTAGCATTCACAGTATATGTTGTAAATCAGTTACTTTCCTGCGATTAAAATTACATTTTATTATGATGTAAATGTTGTAACAAAACCCACCCAGATTAACTTATTTAAAATTAATGCTCTATATCTTTTTTATGCCTCAGTATTTGTTTTAAATAGTATTTTAATTTTTCCTTCCTAGTCTTTTCGCTTAAAAGCATAAGAAAGTTTAATTAAAAAAAAAAAATGTTATTGATTTAATGGCAGAGAATTCAGGAAAATCTAAATGGAAGCTGATATTCCATTCTCGCTTTTATTGTTAGATAAACGGGAGGTTTCCAAAAATATCATCAATTAGACTAGGGTCTATAAACTGTAGCTGTGAAATAAAAATATCGTTGAACTAGATAAATTGTTTGGGATACAGAATGATCTGTACCAGAACTTTACAGCAGAACAGCATGAGGCCTCCTTTGTGCTAGAAAACTAGGAACGTTGTCATTTGGGAGTCTAAATAATGCCAAGAAAAAGAAACTAAATATCAGAGTCCCTTTTCTCCAACTGCAGTGTCTCCCCTTTGCAATTTTACTACTTTGCAGTCTCTAAATCCTTGTTTGCAGTCTTGCTGGCTTGAAAAATGTGCAAAAGTTGATCCACACAGGGTCTGAGCTAACAGGGCTGTAAGAAAACCTCCCAAGAAGTTTCAGGTGCTATGATATCTGGCATGACGATAGCATCACAGATACTACATTTTTCTGTTACTTTTTTTTTAAAATAACATAATGTTACTGTCTGTGTTTCAAAGTATTTATATCGTAAAGTCTTTCAATCAAGACTGGTGTTTTCTAAAGGCAATAAATCTTATAAGCCAAATATACAGCTTGATGCAGAAACGAATTAAGTTTTCTGCCCAGACAAATTATCATAATATATGAAAATTAAAATACCACTCCTCTCCACTGCTCAGGCTCCTTCTGAAATACTTCTGATGAAGTTACTTAAGCTTATTGGTTATCATAGATTTAAAAGGGGGCAGGCATCTTCCTCTATCCTATATCTTAAGCTATATTCTTTTGCTGCAACTTCATCTAAACTCCCACCAAGGTCAGGGGAAACAAACTGTTTTCAAGCAATACAAAAATACAATACATGCAGTTAAGCTACAGCATCTTCCTTCTGGTTTTATGGACTATAAAAAAAAGTCTAAATGGAGCTAGAAGCTTCCTAACAAGAAACAAATCCTTTCCCAAGGAAAGAAACTTTGTAGGATGCCTCTTAAAGATGCCCCCGTCCTGCATACTTCAAAATGTTTTCATATTTTTCCTGGAAGTACAGGATACCGAGGCAGAGCAGAGGATAATAAAGCTGCTAAATAACAAAGGTCACCTGCCTTCAACTACATCTATAAAAAAAGGTTGAGATATCCCATCAGTTCAATCCAGGCAGAGTTTTACAGAGGCTAAGGGGATGGGGAGGGGGACACTCTGCAACGTTGCTATGTACAACCCACTCCTGCTCATATAATGAAGTTATACACGCCCCCATTTAATTTTGGTGGAAAACTGAAATTCTTTCAGCCACATGTGTAGAGGAGGAATCTGCTGTGTTTTTCAAGACAACTAGTAAGGAAAATGCTATTGGGGAAACACCACCAGGCAGCAGCCAGCATACACCAACCAACCGTGTCCTAATGATGAGATGCTTGAAAAGGAAGAGCAAAGCTGATTTTTTTTATTTTCCACTGTGGATTTTTTTTTTATTTATACTCTGTGGTGGGGCAGACTCCATGGGGATCATGTCCTTACACAGGCACATCTACCTCCTCTCAAAAGAAACATCTTTGTTTACTTCAACTATTTTTGTTAGGCCTAGTTTTTGCCGGTTCTAAAGAGTTCTGCCTTACTTGTAAAGTAAACACCAACACCTTTGACAGAAGCACCACCTTTGAGTGCCCACAGAGTGTCTTAAAGGGGACATAAATATGTATGTTCACTGCTTGCTGAGGTGAATCATGTCAGCCAAGGTCTTCCTAATAAATAAAATGCTTTCAAAGCATTATCAATTAAAGGGCAGGAGTGGGAAACTTTTGCAACAGAACCAGAGCAGGGTCTGGGCCTGTGATATAAACCAGTATCAAACGTCAGGGCTGCAAAAGAGGATGGTTGGACCCAAATAGTGCAGTCAAGGGCTGGGTCTCCTCTCAGTGCTTTCTAGCCCTGGTAGGATTTGCAAAACCTCCAGCATACAGACACGGTACCCCTTGCAGAGCTGGAAGAGCATTTTTACAGACACGGCTAGAGCCTGACATAACACAAATAACCAAAGCACCGGCCCATAGGGTGATGTCACTTTGGGTGCATGTGCTCCATTGAAGACCAGGCTAAGAGGGTTGGAAGTTCAAGACAACGCACAAAATGTGGGAAAAGGCATGTGGAATACCCCCCACCAACACACAAACTGTCTGCCATGCAACTAAATACCCAAGAGATGAACAACACTGTCCTTACTCTGGTAAGATAAGAGCAAAAAAGCAAGGAAAGTAAATTAATTGTTGGAATTACAGTCTATATGTTATTATGTGAACATGTTTCTCTGATTGCAAAGGCTGTTACGCGTTTGTAATGAGAAGAAGAGTGGTTAAGTGTCTGTAATTTATTCATTTCTTGCCAGGACACCACAAGAAGGTACAGCTTGCCTGGAAACCGACAGCGCAAAAGAAGGCACGCTGAGCCACTTTTCAGCAGTGACACCTCCGTTATAAAACCATAAAGTGGTTTTTTTGTTGTTGTTGAAGTAGCCTTTAACGGGTAAAGATGAAAATTCGGTGTCTGTGTTGTCATTCTGATGCTCGGGGTCGGGGGGAGAAGAAGAGAGAGCAAGATGGCAAGACAGAGAGTACTAAAATAGTGCTTCAGCATTTTATTCCAAGTTTGTAAGATTTTGGGCTAGCAGGAACTTTAGTACACCTTCTCTCTAGCATTTTATGTTCTTAAATAATTTTTAAACCCAGAGGAGCACTAGAGCTTAGCATCTTTGCAGTTGACAGCACAAACAGGAGAAGTGTCAGCCCAGCACTCCTCCTCTGATCAGATTTGTCCCTTCTCCGGTGCCCCACGTTGGCTTATTGAAGCATCTCTGTGACTCCTGAAGGAGAATGAAGTCAGAGAGTTTAGACTAGTTCTTGCATATCTACAGCCCCAGCAGAAACTTGTCTCTCTGGATGTAATTAGAGCTCAAGGAGTAGCCTGTCTTTTAAACCAAGATGACAGAAATCCGTTTCTACTATTTAAAAAAAGAGAGAGAGAGAGAGAGAGAGAGAGAAACCTTCTTTGTACCGACTGCAAGATTTCTCAAGTATTGAAAATCAGGATATTCCACTGTTATTCAGGGTGACTGAGGAGCTGCAGCATTCATGTTCTCAAAGGTCGCTGTCTTGTTTTTATTTCCCCATCAGGTTGCATGAAAGGAGCACTTTCTTTCATTTTGTTGAAAATCCAAACCATCAAATAAATATCAACATGGTTAAACTAAAATAAATCCATCATCCTGTAAATTTTTAAATAAATCAATATACTGTTATGTTTTGAAATGGTATAAGACAAATTTCTCCCCCTCTATAATTCAAAACCAGCCTTAACCAATTACTTCAAACTTTTCCCCAGACGAGACACATCTCCTTTGGCTCAACGTTTCACATGAGAATTTTCAAGCCAAAAAAGAGTTTCTTCCACAGACAGAATTGGAAATGAGAGATTAAAATCACCCTAATGATAGGTACTGGGCTATGCCTTTCAACTATGGATCCATGCCCATATCTCTATAATTGTGACAATATTTTTCCAAGGAGAGTATCATGTTGTATGTAACACTGAAACTTCCTGGTCTCTACTGCTTCTCTGCTGCATGGTTACCATCTTATTTTTATAAGCATTCCATTCTGGGGCTGGCCCTTCAGCTTTGGCAGAGCCAGGCAGCTTCTGCTTTAAAGCGGCTATTTTGCAACTAGCTGCTGCTTGCTGCATCTTTTTTTCCCAGCCAGCAAGTACCTGTAATGTTTTCCTCTCCAGCCACTGACAAAATGGCACATTCTCACAGGTGCTGCCCCTAAAACAGGGCACGTGGTGGGAATAACCAGCAGAGACCTGGACAACGCGAGGAATTGCCAGGGTGGGTTTCGCTTCTGGTTTCTTTTGGGAAGGGCTGCGAAATGGATGGTTTTAAACAAGTTCATAAAAAAAAAAAAATTCTAGATCACATCCTGCTCATGCTGGCACTTCTGCTGCTGAACTAGCCAGGCTTGCACCAAAGGAAAGTTTTCATTGCCACCCCAAATCAATGGATAAACACCAGGGGAGCCACAAAGAGCACCACCAGGCACTTCTGAACACTTGCTGGCTCAAAAATAGTGGTCAGCAGGGCAATGGCAGCAAACTTTGCTTAATATTTTAAGTAAAGTAACTACTGTGTGATTTAACTTTACTTGGGCTGTTCTGTAGTGAGTATCTAGACCTTTACAAATAATAATTAATGTTCTATTTTTTCCTTAAAAGCAAACAAACAAAAACCCCAAATGAGTGGATTTAGAGCACCCAAAAAGCTAAGCAGGGGACGTCTGCCTGTCCTGGGCTGCCAGGGCAGGAGCCTTTTTCATACAACTATTTGCCCACAGGACAAAGGAGCTACCTTGTCCTAGAGGTAGACATGGTGGTTTCCTTCCCATTTTGCTCAGCCTTTTAATTGCTGTAGGTTAGAGTCACACACACACACAGAGGTGAACACCAACCAAGAGAAAAATTCAACCATGGTCACGGTCCCAGAAGCACCTCAGCCTCCTGATGCACCCAAGAGCCCTCAGCAAATTTTGGCTGATCCTTACTCCAGATCAGACATCTGTACCAAGGCAGTACATCATGGATTTTTAGCAGAAGTTACTCGCTGCTCTGGCAGGCAGTAATTAGATTACGAGAATTACAGAAATGACAGGCTGGTTGTCTACTCGCTGTATAGGCAGCCTGCAACGGCTTGGATAAGAGTAAAGCATTCAGATTAGTGTAGGGATGAGCTCAGTGTAAATCCAAATAATACGTATTAATAAATAACGCCTCTGAACCGGCACATTTACTGCTGCAACGCTCATCCTTATCCTCTACTGGCTATCCTGCCAAACTACCAATGCAAAATGTCCTGTGTATGGGGCCCTCTGGTCATTTGCTTTTCTAGAGCATCTCAGCATCATGCCTTCCCCCGTGCCATATCCCTGCTTCACTCTTCCATTAGAAAATTCTGAATAGGTGGGAAAACACTGGGAACCTGCCTGCATAGGGGCTGCAGGCATACCTTGCAGCAGCAACCGCAGCGACAGTGTTCCAGATACTGGCATACAAATGAACGAAACAAGCATTCAGCTTTGCTTATAAAATTCCCATATTCAGCACTGCCACAACACATAGCTTTAAAAATTAGAGCAGGGTTTTCCCATATATGGGAAAGCTGACCTGCGGCTGTTGTACCAGCGCTGGCCCGCTCCCCGGGCAGTGCACAGAAGAGGAGCCGGAGCCTTACAAACCCTGCCTGCCGCTTCGCCTGCGCTCGGTAGAAAGTACGGGTGCTCCCTTGAGCGGTCTGGGCTGACGCTGCTTTGCGAGAAGCCTGTAGCTGCATTATTTCTGTACTGGAGTTCACTTGCCAGCTTGACTGAACCCGTAACAATAAAGCTAGTATGTTTTTCCGATCCTTCTATCTAAAGTTGCGTTTGTACACGCATTACTTATGCGCCTACAGCAGGGCTGACACCGAAGTCTAAGCATCTACATCCCCCTCTGGGCTCTGAGCTTTACCCCTGTCGGAGGCTCCCTAGGGCCTGTCGGGCTCGGGAGCTCCGCTCGAGACCCCTGCATCAGGTCGAGGGACCCTGTTGGGCCGAGTTTTAACGCTCATGCGTGGCACGTGAAAGCCCGAGAGTGGCCGAAGGTAGGACAAGCGCTAACAGACGTCTCCCTGGGGCTGCGTGAAAGCCTTTGAGCAAGCACGTTGCTGCTGACCTCGCGGCTGCGGAGCCCCCGACGGAGGGCGGAGGACCGTGCGCAGGGGCTCCCTCCGAACCTCTGGCGGCAGCTGTCGGTGTTCTTTTGGAATATTCCATTGTTTTGAATGTATAGAAAGTGCAGAGAAACCAGCGCCAGCAACCGCGGCGGAGCAGCCAGGGCCACTGCCGGCAGCTGGAGAGTTTTCACTGGGAACAGTTTCTTCCACGGGTTTGGTAACGCACGTTGCATTTAGTACTTTTGACTTAATCAAACAGCCTATCTGCTCACAAAATTGTAAGTCTGGGTAGCTGTATGAGCAGCAGTGTGTATTTATAAATGCCTTTTTTATAAAAGCAGGATGAGCGGGGCTGGGACTATCCAGCTGCAGCTCTGGTTATGCCAGACAGCTGCTCTGTCAAAACTGCTGGGAGAAACCCTGTTTCTTTGCAGGGGATGCCCTTTGATACTCAGCAGGAGTCTGTTTTGGCAGCTATATGCTGCCTAAGGGAGAGATCTTTGAGAGGTGATTTTTTTAAGATACCAGTGGTATGCACTGGATACCTGGCCACGTACTTCTGACTGCGAGGGATCTGCAGGGGAGGCGGGGGGGGAGGAATCTGGGTAGGCACTATTAATCACTACATAATCATGACTACTTTTTTTTTTTTTTAACAGTTGTTAAAATCAACTCAATCACTCACACATGACTCTCGAGCTTCCCAACACACATTTTATGTTCTGCAGGTTTCAGACCTGCACCGGGGAAACCGGGGCTGGGGGCTGCCCTGTGGGAAGGAGACCCACCGGCGGCTCGCCATCGATCAAATGAGCTGTGTGGCAGGGGTTCGAGCTGCAGGGCCCGTGAGCAAGAGCGAAGACTTCAACAATTAGAACTAGTATCTCAGTATAGTGACAGAACCAGCACAATCTGACAGAAGAAATTAAAATTGTAGGTTGGTAATCTCTCGCAGTTTTATTATTAACATGGAAACAAACTATTTGGGTAACTGAAAGTCTTGCGTCACTTTAGGAAATGTTAATTATATCAGTGGTTTTACTGTAATAAGTTTATTTTTCCTTTCCAGTTTTCTAAAGCCTTAGGAATATTTCAGAGGGAATCCTTCCCAAATATGCAAACAGCGAGTCAATACTCTTGAGTTTTTTTGCCAAGCTTCCTTTTCCCTACATCTCTCACTCAAGAAAATGATTAAAAATACATTCAAATAAATACAAAGGGACTAGGGGACTAGAGTTTAGCAGGTCTAGTATTGCCAAATATTTATAGATAATCTACATCATTGCTAAACTAGTCATATATTTACTCATCCAGCGTGGCCTCCTCATGGTAATGTGCTCCCTTGTAACAAGAAGTAATTTAAATGCCTGCTCCTGCTGTTGCACACAGGAAAGAGAAGTGCAGAAGCTGGGAGAGCACGAGCAGATCTCCAGTGAGCCCCTGGCAGGGGCCGTTCCAGCAAGCTCCCAGTCTTCTGGTTTGAGGCACTCTTCGGTGGGTTTTACTATTCAAATTGTGTCAAGAATAAGTTGGGCTCCTGTTCTCTCACCAACGACCCTCAGCATTTTCCTTGTTTTAATTAACTAACTTTCCCTGAGGAAAAAAATACTAAGGATCAATAACAAATGTCGTAATTAGTATCTCACTAATTGCATTCCTAATTGCATTCCTTCTTTTATTTAGAAATGCCATGCTGCAGCTTCTCAGAATATTAGCTTGCCTTGTGCTCATTTTCTAGTATCTAGAAAAATGCTAAAAAAAAAAAGATCTATTTTCACCAATATTTAGGAATTTTAATTTTATTTTTACAGTTAAAAATAAAATTATTTGGTATTACTTTCTCCCACCATTTAAGATTTCTAAATTTCTAATCATGGTTGCTACTATCAAATTCCCTACTTTTCCTTTAAATATAGATGTTGCAACTGCAGCTTTAATGCTACAGTTGCAGTTCACATTTAGGACAAAGCTGACTCCTTAACACTGAACCAGTATAAATGTACAAAATAATCTCCAAATACATATAAAGCAGTTTCATGCATCTCATGCCTTTTAGTACTGAGTCTATAGTAACACTGACAAAATTAAGTCTACTAATCTGATAATCATGTAATACTATTTACATGAAAAATTGGACCAACTCTGAATTAATCTAAAAAAACTGCATCAGAATTATGAAAAACATTAACTATATCCATCTTACTCATCTATTTATAAATTTGTAACTATAATATCAGGAAGAAACATCCAATAATTTAAATTAACAACTTTTATTTATGCCATCTTGAACTCAATGCAGTAAATATAAGGAAAGGGGGGCAGGTTCCAAGGGAAAATGCAAGTATTGAAGAGGTTGATTATAAACTCCCCCCCCCCCCCCCCATGCCTTACTGTGATAACATGCAATAGGAAGTGTTTACCAGGAAAAATGGTAATTAACTAATTTTTAGAGATCTTTTGCTTTGCAATTACTGTCTTAATTTTTGGTAACAAAATTCAATTCTGCTGTTAAGCTTCATGGGAACAGTGTTGAATTCCCTATCACGCATCCAAAAATTCTACTTCTGTAAAAATCATTTTGAAAAAACAAGGAATGCAAGACCTCAGCTGTGACTTTCCAGAGATATTCTACCTTTACTTTGTCAAAAAATTACTAATATTTTACATGCTCTCAAATCTCTCTAATATATTCTTTCTATAAAACAGTTTATCTGACATTTTAATAAAGTTACCCCTTTCAAACAAAAAGGGAAGTTATCACTGCACTCTAGATTCTGATACTTACATATTTTTTATTATTTTAGAGGGTAGTAAAAATACCCATGAGTGTTTAAGTACTTACTTTGCATGTTTGCACCCTATGTACAATATCCTCACCATCATACCACGGGCAGGAGGGGGGTTAAATTTTATAACTTACAAGTAACAACCACAGGATTGATTTCTTTAAAGCTCAGGCAAACGAAAAAATACAACTGTGGAAACCTGTTATCTAAAACAACCCAGTCCGAGGAGTTAATCTTAGCTAGCTGCTATCGATGACCAACACGAGGAGACGCGCCACCTGCATTCTCCAAGTTGGGAAAACATAACAAAATATTAAAGCAGTTATGAGCAGGAGCAAAGCAACTCAAAAGGCAATGCTAACAGTTTAACAACTAACAAGTTAGCAGAGCCCTATGTAGAACTACAGGAATCGCATATGCTATAGGCAGACACATTTATACTACAGTAGTGAGAAAATTCTTTCACTTTTTAACTTTCACTCCTGTACCACCAATGCAATTTGGAATTAGACATATATAGTTCAAGAATCCATTAACACAATCAAAACCGATAAATTACTAACCAATGCATCACTATTTCTGAGAATCAAAATCTTTTTTAGCTATGCTGGACAGTAAAACAAAACACTTTTTAAATAACTCTTAAGCCCCTTTGCAAGATTTATCACCTCAGTTTAATTTCTATGCAGACTCCCAAGGGATTAATTTCAACTACATTTGAGCTGTTTTCTCCCAGTTCTGACTTAATAAATTATGGAGGGCAACAAATATTAAGTATGTAAAAAGGTAACAATTTAAAAATGACGATTCCTGGAAAAAACACTCTTTAAGTGTTAAATTCCCTAAAGAATAGAAACAGGCAAGATGTGTTTCAGACATCTGACTATTAGTCAACTATTGTTAAAGTGATCCAATTATTAAATAGGCAAGAATTATTTATTTTACTTATATAAACTATCCTTCTATGCTGGATCTGGAATAAATTAACACATCCACATGTTTCTTTGCTTACTATGCCAAGAAGAATGACTAATATTTTTCTATAATAATATTTTGATAAGAAAATGAACGTTCAGTTTAGATTCATAACAGGAGTTTCTGCATCATTTTTATGTGCTGAATCAAATACGAAATGATCAAATTAGAAGGATATGAGCAACCTAATTTAAAAACAAAACAGCTTTGCTCAAATACAAAAGGAATTTTTTTTTTGGCTACTCTATCAGATGAAAGCGTATTTGTGCTTTCAGAAATATAGCGGTTAAAGGATTTAGACAGGCTTCATATGAAGTATATTTAAACATCAAAACTAATTTAAAATGATCTAGAGAAACAAGCTGTGGAATGTCCAATCCTTAAAAAAAAAAAAAGTAATTAAATGCTCAAGGCTTAGCTTGCTAAATACAATTAAGGACATTCACCTCCTTTCTCACTTTGCCAGAGAAAACGCCCTCCCCCTTCACCTCCAGCCACGGCAGAAGCACTTGCAACCACCTTGGAGGCTAACACCGGACCTGAAGAAAGGTGGGCAGCCATCAACCTGCCTTTTAGAACCAATGATTTCCAGATGCATCAGTAATGTCTCGATACAGAAACTCGCGTAATCTCATTTATTGTGTTTGTTTTTCGTGGTTATTAGCCGAGGAGCACACAAACAGACGGGTTCCATGGGCAGGTCAGGTTATCCTGCGCAGCCCTGCTCAGGGCGCGGAGGAGGCTGGGCACAGTCCGCAGGGCTGTGCCAGTCCCGGCTGCCAACCCTGCCTGGACGTTTCCTCCACCCAAAGCCAGTAAAGATAACTAACCAGAGAGGAGACATTACAAACGCACCCCTGAAACACCCGGTGCCTTTAACCTGGGCGATAAAAAGCCAGGTGGAAAGTTTTAGCTACTTAGTTAAAAAAAAAAATTCTGATTAAAATTGTAACTGCCTCTGAACTACAGGACCTTTAGTTTGCCCCTATCCTGTGGTGGGCAGCTTCAGGAACCAAGTCTGCCTGTCTGTCACCAACAATTTTTTCTGCCTCAGTTATCTAGTCCAGTCAAAACAAGCTAAGCTTATAGCCAGAGCTGCAAAAAGATCCCTAAAGAGATTTCTGCAAGCCCTCCTAAGCATCTCCCCTGCACCCCTACCCAGCCCACCCCCAGCAGCCTCTCCTCCTCCCTGACCCCCACCCAGCCCTGCCCAGAGCCCTCATCATCTTCAGCCCCACTAAAAAGGACCAGCCAACCCTTTACTCCCCAGAACCAGCTACTCAAGGTCTCTCCATCCTTTCCTATCGCACAGTTTGCTGCTCCCTCCCTTTGCCATCCCGCGGTCCCCTGAAGAAAAGCCTGCACCTTCTTATCTGCAGGGAGCCCCGGTGCTCCCCGACACCCCGGGGCTGGCCGCTGCCCCTGAGCCACAGCCCTGCACCTCTGCAGAAGGTTTGTCATCCGTCTGCCTGGTGGGTTTGCTGCTGCCAGGGCTGAGGGGCCGGAGCAGGACGACAAGACTGAAGTCTGCACTCCTAGAAGCGACATGAGGGTCTTAAAAACCAAAGCATGAACTTCATCATTAAAAAAAAAAAAGAAATCACCAAAAAAACCCACACCAAAAAGGTGAAAAGGAGGGAAAAAAAAAGTCAGAAACAACCCCAAGGACCTTCTAACTGGTCTGTCCCAGGACTATGCGAGACACTCAGCAGAAGAGGATTTTGCCCCCCTTCTCTGGCACGAAGTTTCAGCAAACAAACAAACAAACGAAAAAAAAAAAAATCCATAAAACCGTCAAAAAGTAACCAAAGCTCATCCTCTGCAGTGTGCAGGGTGCTGCTTTAATGTTTTCAATCTGCAGAGGGCTTTGCTTTGAGATTTCTTGCTGGGGAAGGAACAGGGAGCAGGGCAGAAGCGGCTCAGAAGGGAAAAGTTCCCAAGAGGGTTTCAGAAGTTGCTGCACATTTATTTCACCAGATGCTATTTTTAACCCCGCTGTTACTATTTTTACCCATGTCAGTGTTTTCCATTTGCTGAACTCTGTCCCCATGCAGGCACGGTTCTGTTCCTTCCCAACACCCACCGCTTCCCCATCCCACCCCGGCTCCCATCCACAGCGGCCCCCCACACCCCCCGGCCCCCCGCCTTGGCCCCCGCTCCCCTCGCCCTCCTGCACCCACAGCCTGCTCGCTCCCCCGCTCCTCCCTCCAGCGCTTGCATTTCATTTCAGGCTGAGCTTCTGGATGTCTTTAAAGAGCATCAGAAAAGCCTGTACTCCCCTCCTCCTGCCCCTCCTTCGTATGCAGATATATAGATATAGATACAGATATATACATAAAAGCTGCATGCAGTGCAAAGTCCAAAGGCGATCACCCTGCAAATCTCCTGCTTCAACTTCATTCCTCTCCAAGCACATTCCTGCCAAGGGGGAGGGGGGGAAAAGGCAAAAAGAAAAAGCAAACAAACGCCACTGTTGCTAAGTTTTGCACTTTATACCCTTTTATATTTACAATCCTCTCTTGGCTAAAAATAGCAACACATGATCCATTTATAACTGGCCGGACATGCCCCGAAGCCGCTGGCGGGGCCCTGGCTGATGAAAGGAGCTCTTTGCGTTCCTTCTACCTGAGCTCATCTCCCGCTTAAAGGGCTCAGACAGCTCTGCTTCCACAAAGCACACATTGAAATGACGGCTGCTTCCAGGGGAGATCAGGATAAGGGACAGGGAAAAAAAAGGAAAAGGAAAAAGAAAAAGAAGGAAAAGTCACCCATGCAGGCAGCCCCATGCCCTTCTTGGCATGCTTGAAAAATGTACAATTAGGGAGGCGGCACGGAAAGCGGAGGTGGTCGGGTCTGGCAGGCAGCCCCAGCGCAGGGCAGGACCTGGCCTGGCATACAGCAAAGGGGGGCTCCAGAGGCAGCTCCAGCTTGGCTCCGTCTGCGATCAACACGTTAATCCACTCTAGGGGAGCGGTGGGAGCGACTGCAGACCTGGACCCAGGGGCAGGTCTGAAGGTTGCTCTGCAAATGACTTTAGAGTTGTACTTGGAGGTGGATGCTGGAAATGAATCTAGACTTGGCTTTAGTAGTGGCTCTAGAAATGATGCTGGAAGCGGCTCCTGGTTTGACTCCAGACAACTCTAGACGTGGTTCCTGCGTTTGGGAGTGGAGAGGGGCTGGAGCCAGCTCGAGGGCGATGCTAGAGTCAGCTCTAGGAGTTGGTCTACAACTGGCACCACAGCTGGCAAAGACATAAATACGCAGTGTTATCTGCAATAATTATCCATGCAGGAGATTTTAACAATGTGAGATTCATTCCTTCACTGTTACTAATGCCTTCTGAATCTGATGTGAAAAATTTCCATCAGCACCTGCGCAGGACTCTCAAACTGCACGTGCAGCAGAAAAAGCTGCAGGACTAAAATGAAGTCCCCAGGGCGAGGCGCAGCACCCGGTTCAGTGGAAGGCACACCTTCCCTCTTAGGGAAACCAGGTGCCACACCAATGCCACCGCCCATCTAATACCGACACGCTTCGGTGTTTTAAAATTTCCTCTGTTGGAAGCACAGGCTTCCTCGCTTTATTCTCTTGTTACTGAAACAAAGAATCCTGGTTCAGAGGCAGGATGACAGTTTCTGCATCACCGAGCAGCGGCAACAAAAACACCACCACCAGCAAACAACAGTATTTTGGTGCAATTTATCACAAATGTGCAAATCCCAGCCACTTAAAAATACAGGGTCAGACCCTCCCAAAGTTATGAGACTTTAAAGGAAAATATACCTTCCAGTTATGAGTCTTTGGGGTACCCTTGAAACGTTTCTCAATACTCTTAAGATCGAGAAAATGTGGTTTGTTTGGACTGATAGCAGAAGTTCAGTGCCAGTGCTCCACAGATTGTAGCTCTGAGGAAAAAAGTAATAACCACGGTGGGACCCAGAGAAAAAATTATTCTAACAGTTGGCAACATGATTACCTACATTTATTCCTCCTAATAGCCCCGTTTCAGTTGCTTTTCTGATATTCTTGATTTTGGCTTCTCAGCGGGAAATCACATCACCTCATACCTTGCCTGCACAAGGTTTTAGACTGTATTTTTCCCTCCGTAGCTCTACCACGTATACACTCACATCGCTTTGTTTATACAGGAACAAAAAGAGTCTATGTGTACTGGTGCCTTTCCAAAATTTCACCTATCACCGAAACAGACGTGCAGCAAGCTGGTCAGGCTTTTCTTGGAGCCGTGTTCATTGCATGCATTATAAAATTTTTATTGTAATATACAGATTCCTACCAATTTCCACTAGCTTTTAGATGCCTGCTACAGGTAGCGGTTCACACTAACCACCTCCCATGATCTGACATTAGCAATCAAGTGCCATTTTCAGGCTGCTTTCAGAAAGGCTAGAAACAAAAAATCACTGAAAACCATAATCCTGAAAGTCATTAATATGAGAATGCAGTGATGGTTCTGCAAATGCCTTTCTAGGAGGAGATACTTTAAGCAGGGAAATGGAAACTTTGCTGTGACACTGCTGTCAGTGTGGTAACTGTGCTTGCAAGAAATTATCCTGTCTTTCACTCTTCATTGAGTTGCTGCAGAATGACAGCCAAGCACGCATTCGGAAGACGCGGGAAGATGCAAGCATCCCTGGACAAACCTGCCATGAGAAACCTGTCCTGTTGTGGCTGCTGTGCAAAATACTTTTCTGACCAAGAGAGTTCAGCCCAAGGGCTGCCAGTACTTTCTAGCCAGGCAGAGCGCGGAAATCCCTGCAAAAGGCCTGAGTCTGCCATGGAAGCGCTATGCCCCTGGGTTTCAAAAGCAGAAGCAAGACAGAGACAAAAAAGTACAACTTCGTCCAAGCTATGAATAAATGCTTGTGCAGTAACGTTACAAAAATTGATATTATTATTAAGGCAAAGTGTAGCTCGAGGAACTTTTTTTTTTTTTTTTCAACTGAGTTGCAAATAATAACCCATTGCAGATGTAAAAACCGTAGCCAGAGGACAGTGGCAGCCATACCCCAGAGCTGGGGGGGCATGGCCCCAGCTTCCCTGGGCAGGCTGGCTGTTCGGGAGAGGCTTGTCCGGTGCACCCAGAGACCCAGGGTTTTGCCCAAAAGGACCCAGCTGGGTTGGGCAGCTACAAAATGCAACAAGTCTTCCAGTACTGACATATTTCTTGTGAATGCATCTCTAAAGGGTTATTTTGCTGTGGAGCTCCCTGAGCCCGTAGGTCCTTATCCCGCCTGGTGAAGGCTCCTGGATTACAGCCTCCCGGGCACCCCTGCGCAACATGCCTTTGCAAAGCCAGCTGCCTGCATCGCCTTCTCCAGCCAGGAGCTCCTCTCCCTCCCAGCCCACTCCTCGGGCTGAGCCCTAAGTCTCCATTTTCAACTGCTTCCCAGCCACACAAGCCGGCAAACTCCCTCAGGCCTTTCCTCTGCTCCTTCACTTCCCTGGCTCCTTCCCATTTTCACCCTCTTCCTTTCTTAACCTGAAACCCACCCTCAGTCCTTGCAGCTTTGGCCCCCTCTTCTGTCAGGAAAAACAAACTCCCAGATCATGTTCCCCGTGGAGGTTTGCCAGCTATTCATTAAGTGGAAATGCCACTTTTCTTTTTTTCCTTCTTTCCCCCCCACCCCCGCTTTTTGGAGAGCGAAGGTAGAGCAGGTGCAACGAGAACAAAAAGAACAACAAGAACCATGCAAGTTGTTCCTGCAATACTGCAATACAGGGCATGATGTCTGGCGGCGGCCTCTGCAGCAGAACTGCGTGGGCTCCAGCACAGGTGTCACGGCCACTTCTGGTGCCAAGAGTGCCTGGCTTGGGGTTCACTGTATTAAAGAGTAGTGTTATAGAGATCTCATCACTTAATGCTTACAAATAGCCAGCTCCAGCCCGGCAGAAACAAAAGGGAAGAGAAAATGGAGCATGTTTATCTCTTAGGCAAATATATTGCAGTTCTTAATAACATGCATCCACCCTGGAAGATGTTCTTGAGACCGTTTCTGCCCTGAAACACTTCCATGTTTCCGCCAAAGCTCCGGACTGCAGAGTGTCCCTTTAGATTTGCTATTGCTGCTTCCAAATGTCACAGTCCAGCATCCCCTGCTAAGACACAGCTGGGCATTTCACCTTCAGAAAAAGACTAGAAATCTAGCATCTCTAGCTGCGGTCATGTAGGATTGTGGGACAGGATTAGGGATTCAAGGTATATGAAACCATGACCACAGTGGTGCATTTAACTGCATGCCAGGGTTCAAGTGGCAGGGGCACATCCAGGGAGAAGAATCCCAAGTGCTGTGCAGGGTACAGGGACAAGCAGGCAGGCTGGTCCCCAGGAACCAAAAGTGGGTGTGATAGCAGCTTTGTATGAGGCCATATTTATTCTGGGATAATTCCTTCTGGAATGGAGTCATCTGGCTCCTTAAATGGATTAGAATGTAATAAAATAGAAATAAAGTTGTATACATGGATAAGCCCTCTATACTGAAAAAATAAATTATGCTGGGGAAAGAGAGACAATTAAGAGATAACAGCTTTCCCGTGAATACAAAGCTCACCACCTTTCATACCTGCGCGCAGACACGTAGCATGCAGTATTCCACACGCTGCCCTTGCCCTTTGGTCCATAACACCTAAGGAGTCTGCTGGGTGTCTCACCTGGGGAGGGGGGAAGGCTACCTGCAATAATTAGGAGCATCTTGCCCCAGCCTATAGCGGGGAGCACCGAGGCAGCTGCAATAGGGACTGAATCAAGCAACTCAAGTCTTGACAGCACTGCTCCAGAGCGGTAACACTTCCAGTGAAAGAAAAGCAGTCATTTTTGCTTCGTGCAAATCAAAATGAGGCTGAGGTCACCTAACGAAGGAGTTGTGTGGAACTCCACGCGTGTAGCGGAAAGCAGCGCTCGGGCCAAAGGCTTTAAAACTTCCTTGTTTGAGAGGCCAAAAAAAGCCCAAGTGATGCTGGCCTACTGGACCTCCAGATGGCCACTGACCTTTATGTTTGTTTATTTTAAAGATGTGTCACAATTTTATTTTTCTCATAAGTCAAACAACTGAATGATTTCTAAATTCTCTTCCTTCTGACCTCTTATTTTCTTCCTGCTTTATTCTAGAAATACTCATTCAAGACTCAAATATTAAGAGTGGGTATGGCCCAAATGTTGCAATTCTTCATTCCACAGATTGCTATCACTATTGCAGTTGCTATTCCCTCTGGACCTGGAGAAATCCACACAAAAAGACACTACAAAAGACACATTTGAATAGTATATGGAAGGAATATAAAATAGAGACTTTGAAGTATCTTTACAAAAATAATCCTTAAGAATTAGGAAGCAAGGGCATTATTTTTACAAGGGGAGTGTTATAATTGATGCCTTCTGCTCTCAGCCATGCCTTGAAAGTTCGTTTTGTGGATCTATGTAATTATTAGTTGCTATGATTTCATTACCCCCGTGGAATCATTCTCTCGGGCTAAATTCGCTTCTCCAGACACACCAGTATCACTCAGAGAGTCTGCTTTTGAAAAAGAATGAGTTGACCTGCTTTGATCATACATGCTGGGAGACAAAAGAGGTGGAGAGCTTAACAGAAGGGAATTGTAGAGAACAGAGGAAATCACACAGCCGGCTTTGTCAGACAGCTAAAATAGATGCTGCAATTTTGGAAGCGACTGTGGCTTTATTGCTCAGAAGTTGAAGAGCGGGCTTGCAACCTGGGATCCCTCCAGCAGCTACCAAGGAGAGCTGGAATTGTGCTGGTAAAACCGCAGACCAGCAAGCCCAGGGGCTACAGGCTCCCTTGCACAACCATAATGATGCCGGTATTTTTAGGATGGTGTAACACCTCTAACAGACCACAGCTGCTTTATAATGTTAGACAGTTGACACCATTACATAGAGTATACTGGTCCACAGCCTACCAGACATGGTTATCCCAGTACCAAATGAATGCCACGTCTAAATCCAGAAAATTCTTTGTTAATGAGTCACACCAGAGAAGTTTGTGCTGTGTTATCGCCACAGCCTAAACTAAGAAAGGGCGAAGGGCCCTGAAAAACAGTTTATAAAGCTATGCACTGGGCTCTGCGGGCACTGAGCATCCCAAACTGCAAATTGGCATCCTGCAGGACCTGGCCCATCGCTGACCTGAAAGCTCCCCTGCCCAGGACTCCTCCCATCACTTCCAACCAACTGGTCCTGACGACACCCTCCTTACCACAGAGTAATTAAAGAGACTCTAAAACCTGCACGCTTTCCTTCATGCTATTATTAATTTAAATAGTCTCACAGATTTGTGTGAGCACTCAAAATTACACCAAAATAATTTATATGCCCTTACCGGGCTGAACATGCTAAAAAAAAAATATCGAGCCCCAGCAAATAAACCCCCAGTGTCGTGTGGGAGAGACACTGTCAGACCTTTAAAGTGTCGCAGCACTTGAGGGCGCTGCTGCAATAAATTTAACTCACCCTGAAAACCTCTACTTGGTTTTATTATTAATTTAAGTCCACCGTTAAAATATCAGTGACCCGTGTTGACACTTACATTATTAATGTTACACAGAGGCCCTACTGTTTTGGTAAACAATGTTTGGTAAACAATGTTAGTTAGGACTAACATTTAACATTCAAGGTTAGCACCTAGTTATCCTTTCAAATATTCGCACAAAGTGGTAAAGTGGAAGGACACCAAGAAAACACTTTAACTGAGAAACGTTTTTTCAGTATAATTTATTTGGTTTGGGTGGAATGAGAAGGTGTGAGAAATCATATCTGTTCATGGAGCTTAAAAAAAAAAATAGTTGGAGATGAAGACGCAAACACCACTTTCTTTCAAAGGAGATACGGGAGTTGCTGCAGTCCGTTATGGGCAGACTGATTACACTGTTTTGCTCCATTTTCCCTGGCCTTTGATAGCATCCTCCCCGCAAAGGCTTCTTGGCCCTCACAAATAAACCCACATCCCTCCTGCACCTTCCATCTGCTACATCCTCTGCTGCATCCTTCCCACCTTCCTTCTCGCGGGAGCTGGGTCCTGCAGGATGCCCGTGTGCAGTTTGGGATGGTCAGTGCCAGATCCAAGATCCACCCGTATCAGCAATCGCTGCCTTCAGATTCTACCCCAAGCGCACATCTGCCTCCAGTGTTGGGTTGTGGACACCTACATTCTCTGGGTTATGCTAATGTTGCAGTTTTTTCCTGAATTAATGTACCTAGTCCCCCAGGATTTTTTCTGCTCCAATGTGAAACAGGCTGGAGGAAAAACCATGTTTTGACTGAAGTTACAGCTTGCCAGCCTGAGAAAACTCGCTGTTCAGAAGTTCTGCCAATGCAATGTTTGCAATTGATAACATCATTTTTTTATCGCAGGACTTCTGCATTTTGTTCTCTTTCTCAATTTTGAGCAATATGCTCGATATTTTTCATTGTAGTGGTTTATTAATTATGTGGTGGTCTCAAAAACAAATATATATATTGGGGGAGAAATTTTACATTTCAACTTCTGATTAATACTGACTGCTTAACAGAGAAAGAGTATAGGGAAACTGTGAAGACTGAAGAGAGCTTTCACAACTTTTTTTTATATATATTTCTGCAGCACTGCATTTCCCTATCATTTTATTCAACAGTTGTCCGTGTACTTAAGAATTTAATACTAAAAAACATTCTTGTCCGTGTTTCAGAAAATGCCTGACCTTAATTTTGAGAAAGCAGAAATATCCTAAAGCAGGTGTGCTTGACAACACATCCTAAAGCATACGGACTGTTTTGCTAAAGATTAGACACAACTACACCATCAGTCCTATAAATATGCTTTAGTGTAAGGACTACTGCTCATATGTTAAAAAATCAGCTGCAAGGGTAAAAAGGCAGGGACAAAGTTAATAAATGAAAGAAATCAAAGAAGGATGCCCTAAAATCCACATTTGTCAAGAAAAGATAAGAAAACAAAGAATAGAGCACGAAGTAACTCAGTACTTCATCTGCAAATGAACGACTCCTTTCTTCTATAGTGTTCTGTGATTAGTTGTGAGTTAAGCTTTAAAAAGTAATAACAAAGAGTGCACACCCAATTTTAACAGTTCTTCTAGTTGTGACATGATATGGATCTCCGTGGTTATAGCTGGAAACCAGAGGAGCACATTTCACCCTTGAGTTTTGGCTTGCCGAAGCCCTCAAGAAGGCTCAACGTGACTTGAGACAGCGGGAGACCGACAGCCGAGCTGCTCCCTGGGATCAGTTACCTACCAAGGGATCTCCATTTGGTGGGGGCGGAAATCTTTCAATCTTGTATCTTTTCCTGCCAAACCAGCATAGCTGGAATCTTCCGTTAACAGCCAGCATAGTAATTTGCTGAGCTTCAGACTTAGCATTTTACCAAGACATATGAAAACTTCATACATCTGCTAAGGTCAAACCTTCTAGGAACAATTCCAATAAGATGCTTCATGTTTCCTGCTCCATGCAAAAAAAAAAAAAAAAAACCAACCAAAAACAAACCAATCTCATGTATAATTGACCTTGACAGATATTGAGAACATTTGGCACCTATTAAAACCCCTTTAAGATGAGACCCTCTAGGCTATAAAAAGAAATGTAAATGTGAACTTTATACCACACTTAGTTCACTGGAAACACCACCATGGTAGGTTCAGTCAGTTATTTTCCATTGAAAAGTTACCTTAAAATATGTCCATAACTAACTTTTTTAATGTTTATTGAGCAAGTAGGAGCCTTCTGTTTCATCCTACACACCTGCTTTTTACAGACAAGCTATTAAAAGAAATACCTGACAAAGCAATCTGCATAGCATTGTCATTGTCCATCTGTCTGGTCCACAGATACACACAGGGGACAGCTGGAGAAATACAGACATCCACCTAATTAACTTTTGCACTGAGAATTATTCCTACTTATGACTTACAAGATCATTAGAACCTCTACCAGACCACATCTAGGAAGCAGAGACAAAGCCAGGAACTATTAACAGCGAGAAGCTGTCTTGGTTGACACAGGGGCTGCTGTCATTAGAGCCACAACCCACTGAAGTGTCAACAAACAAATCTTTAATCGAAGGACAGAAGAAGAAAATATATCAGAGGTTTTAGAGGTCCAAGAACACCACTCCCACTTGAGAAATCGAAAGGTCCAGCTTGGAAATAGGGCCAGCCAGCATTTGGCTCTCCTTTACTAATTGAAACCTAAGTGTTTAGCTGTTACTTGAGTTAGCCCAAGGAAAAGCCCTCTTCCCCCAACACTGTCCTCACTGGCATGATCAGCTCCTGCGTGTGAGGGTCTCTCCCAGAACTCACTGTGCTGAGACACTTTGTTTTCCATAAGCATCTGGGTCAGATGTGACATAATCTCTCTCTGGAGGGAATTTTGGGAAGTGCTGGAAAACGGCTGCTTCCCAAGTGACAGAAGCAGGATTTTCTTCAGGCACAGTGGGATGCAGGTGGAGGGTAAAGCTAAAAAGTAAACAGAAATCTCATCTAGTAATGCAGCATGGACAAAATCCTAATGACCAAGACACGCACTCTTCTCGCAACATCTTCACAGGAGAACTCAACTGAACCAAATCGCCCCCACAGACGTAAGACATTCATGCGCTCCCAGTTCTGTTCCCATGGGGAGCTGGCAGGGATCCCTCCCACCCCACAGGCACAGCTTTAGCACTTCAGCTACACAAAAATCCCACTTTCTGTCCTGAAACACAATAGCTCCAACAGCATCTCCCAGGCCTCCAGCGTGAAAGGATGAGCCATTTCTGTACTCCAACATAAAACGTGCTCGACTCCGAGTGCACAAACACAAAGAGCTATTCTTGCTCAGAATCAGGTCTTGCCCAGTGCCTTTTGCTGTCGTCGCTCTCGCGCCGGAGCACGCTACCCCGTCCCAGGCTATTCACCGAAACGTAGTGTGTGAATCACGAACTGGGCGATAGATGCCCGTCCTCAAAAGGACAGACGTTGCAATGCTGAGGGGCAAGGCTTGAGGTTGGTTCAGGGTCTTTCACTTGATGAAATTTAAAAAAATAATAAAATATGGAACAGTCCTTCTGGTTTTAGCATTAAAAAAATCCTGCCTAGCAGATGGACTGCCTGAGCGTACTGATGGCTCAGGACAGATGTGCCAGGATGGACACACAGCTATGAGAAAAATATTGGACTGAACTGCAAACTCTCCATCTCAAAAGCAGCAGACAGATCCTGCAATCCAAAAAGACCTAGAAATGGCACAGGTTTAAGCTTAATAGGCAGCTGTTGACCATGCCAATGATATTAGGTGAATAACTGTTCAAAAATCTTAGAATTTCTCTGGAATAAATTAAATCCAACTATTTAGAAACTGATATTCTGAAAACTAAGTAAGGGCTTTCTAGCAGTCAAAAAAGTTTCATCATCATGTGAATTGCCAAATACCAATTCAATATAACAAAAATCACTAGTTTGTACAAAATTCTTGTAAATAATAATGGTTATTTGTAATTATTAATAAAGATTATTTGAAGCCTGGGGATTAAATCAAAAAAACAACCAAACAAGACAAACTACAACATAGCTGTTTCTAGGCATTGTACTGGCTACCAGTGGAACAAGACCAATTCTCACTTTTCTTGTGATCACCAACAGTCATGGTTTCTCAGTATTCCAGTCTGATACAATTATTCCTGCCACTCACTCGGCAAAACCATCTGTACTGAGAACTGTATCCTTACCCTGTGCGGGGGTCCCATACTCTCCAGGTTCTTCAACACCTGCTTTCCTTAGTGTTAAGCACGACAAAAAAAAAAACAAACAAAAAAAAAACCCACACCAAAAACCACAGGCCATATGTCTGTCAGGTTACTGAATGCTTTCTATTCTGAACAAACCTTGACAGGTGTCCTCCAACATTTTCCAGGGTCGCATGGATGAACATCTAATTCCCCAGTGAAAGGCAATTACCAAGACAGATCTGCTGCAACTGTTTAAACATTTAGGGTTTAGGATTATATGGAGCCATACAACTTGTCTTTGTCAAAGGTGTTTAGGTGTTGAGTTTTTTTGAAAACAAAACAAAACAAGAGTTTCTTGTTCTCAGCTTTTCCATTTGGCCTTCTCTCATATCTCGTCTACCAACTCCCCCGCTATTGCAGAGAGTCGAAGTCCAGTCCCTTGATCACTTCCCCAGCTGTTCTCAGAAACTCCGAGTTTTTGAGGCGTCTTGATTTATTTTTTTGTCCAGATGGCTTTAAATTTCTAAGAAGGTGCCTGTGATCCTAAGGCTTGCACTATATCCTGGTGGGCTTTTCATGGTTTACGTTTGTCCGTGACAGAGAACTCAACCAGATGCTCCTGAGAGTCTGCTCGCGCCTTGCTAAAGCAGCCACCACAAAGGAGGTCGCTTGCTAGTCTGCAGCGTGGCTGGTTTGTATAAGAGAGTCCTCTTCACCCCTCCAAGGAAGTTTCACATGAATAAATGACTCTGTTGGACTTGGAAGCAAGTTCTCCAAATTAAAACAGCATTCTCAGATTATTATTTTAGAATGACAGAAACTTTACCAGTCGGAGGCGAAGCCTTATGAGTGTAGTATCTCCAGAGGCAGAGAACTGGGATTTCTGCTCTTGATGCAAAGACATATTTCAGTTGTTTCAAGACACATTTGCCATAGTTTAACCCTTACCTTAATACATAAGCCTGCATGAAAATTCTGTTCTGTGAGCAAAATATACCAGAAAATATTCATATTTTGAATCTGATTCTAAAGATGCAACTCCAAAACGCAAACGCAGTACGCTAGGAAACTGTTTTGACTGTGCAAATAAATATTTAAAAAATAGTTTCTGGAAGCCTAGCAAAAGTTGGGCTTGAAATCTCTCAGTGGAATTACATTTTCGCTCAAGCACCACCACATAGTTTGGAAGCCACAGAAAATATCTATTAAGACTGTTGCTAATTTAGAGAAAAAAATGACCCCATCTGGAACAGCGTCTGCAGTGCTGTTCATTGCACAAGAAAAATATTATTGTACTGCAGCGTGTGAAGCTTTGTAACAAAGATGATGCAAGGTCAAAAGAATCTAACTTACAAAGAAAGGTTGAGGTTAAGGTCTTGCTTTTACTGTAAAAGTCCAAAAGGAAGTTTAACATGAAGGAAGGAGTGGGAAAAGATGAACTGAACTGACAGCTAACAAACTTTTTTCCCCCTGTGAACAATAAAGGCTTCCAGCTCCAGGAGGATGTCTTCCAATAATGCAAATTGAAGTAAGTAAATTAAGAGACCTTAGGAAGCGTTATTTTGAACATAAAGAAGTATAAGCATAGCGAGAGCAGCATCAGTGGAGATTGCTTAAGTAAGGCTTGAGTAAATACAGAGGCCCCAAAGAGAACCTAAGGGAAACTACATCCCAAGTTAGAAACTTCAGTGCCTTAAACAACAGAGAGGATGAGTCAGGTATTTATGAACAATAGCTCAAAGTCAGGGTGAGTAAGGGCATACCAAAACTACCTGATGGGAAGCATGTAACAAAGCGGTTTTTGCATTAGGCATTTGCCCGTGCAGCGGTGTCAGGTCTTGGTCAGCCCTTGGGCACGTGTGGTAGGAGACACAGTTACCAAGAAAACTTCACCAAAGCAAGAGAAGTGCCAGTGAATTCAGCAGTCTCCATGATTAGGAAACAGCTGAGTGAAATGCAGAGGACCTGAAGCGCAGTTTAAGGCATCAGAAAGGGAATTAGGCACTTACCCCCTTTAGCTGAGTCAGTTCTGAGATAAGACGATGATAAAGGACAACAGAAAACCCAGCAGTGCCAAAAAGTTCACTGGGTGCCGGTTTTGTACTGAGGACAGCAGGAGGGAAGGGAGCAAGCTGAGAACTGAGAGTCCAGAGAGAAGCGGCTGTAGAAAAAGAGGTTCTGATAGGGCGTTTGTTAAAATAAAAATGAGATGAGTTTTTAGGAAGCAGCCTGTTAGTGATAAGGGTCCAGAAATGCCAACGTATTTTTCTGAAAGCAGATCTGACGTACTGCAGCTGTGGGAAGCGTGCTAGGGAACAGAGCAGCGGGCAAACCAACAGGGACAAGACGACAGAGGAGACAAGACAGAGACCAGCTCGTCACGGACAACACCCACTGAGATCAGCAGTGGTTCAGGCAAGATCACCCTTCTCATAGCACTACAAGCTGTAGACCACAGATAACTCAAGCCCCGTGTTTCTAATGGCACACAGCACACGCTGAGAAGCAGGCTGGTGACCACCCCAGCTAACAGCCCCAGGGGGGAGAACTGGGGGACACCAGAAGCTGTCAGGGGTGGCAAGAGCAGACACAGCTTCCCCCCTCTCTTCTCTCCAGTGCAATACTCTGCTCACTTCATTCATCCAGCCTGTGACCTGTGAACGGGGACACGGAGTTCAGCATACGTGGCTTATGGGTCAGTGCTCAAGCTGACGATGCTTAAAGGTTTTAATAAGGACCAGCTGAAGAGCCTTTAAGAAAATCTTGGTAAAAACTGAGAGAAACTGTTCCTGGTGGGACAGCATTGAATTTTCTAATGTTGCACACATAAAAATCTGAATTATAGTTTGGTATTAAAGTTGGCATAAGGATAAAGTCCTCCATTCACATATGGCTTGCTCATACCTCCATCATTCCTCCACAGCCAAAGCAACACGTCACAGTGCACTGTCACATATGCACGTGGATCAGCCAGGCATCAGCTAAGAAATAAACACGCATCAGTAACGATACGCTGCACCTCCGCCTCCAAAAGCCGTGCCATTCACACCTAAACCCATGAGCAAATTTCTCCTCAACTGCACCATGTTAGCCATAGGCATCTATCGATAAATCATCCTCTGAAGAAACTACAGATGAATACTGCCCATCCTCAAGCAATAGCAGCAGGGTAGTGCCATGGTGCAACAGAGATGTACTGGGGTGCCTGAAGAGACGACCGCAGCTCCCCGCGCCACCTCCCTGGCTCTTGGCTAACGCTGCCTGCTGTCACTGCATTGACTGCGATTTCCTGAATTCTCAATTTCAACTTCAGATGAAATTACTCCAGTGGTATTTCTAAGAAGGAGGTGGTCTGTACTGGGTGAGATCAGTGGGAAGCGAAGATCCTAAGCATTCGAATACTACGCCAAGCCTGTTGTAGAGTAATCCAGATTTCAGCCAAATTAAATGACTCGCAGTTATACAGAACCACAAACATCTGTTTCTAAGAGGTGTCCAGATCATTGCAGCTAATTCTACATCTCTGTTACGTTCCCTGCCATATGCTGGAGGATAATCTCGGCAAGCAATAGGGATTTTCATCTCAAATCCTAACAAATCTGGTCTGCAAGGCTTCATGGTTTTTCTTATGTCACTTACTAGATAATACCTCTCAGCTGCTCCTCTCTGCTCTTTCCATGCCTTGAATCTATTCTTTCACAACACCCAAAGGCTCCTTCAACCTGCCTAGTAACAACTAACAATTTATCCACACCATCCTAGAAAAAATGCCCTCCCTTGCCAAGGGTAAATGCAAAATTTATCTCCTGGATAAACTCACACTCGGGCTGGAGTGCATTCTGCAGCAAAGCAGGATTCTTGCCCCTTTGCCACAAGGCTGGGAATCCCAGCGGTACTGCCAGAGTCATAACAGTTAAAACAAAATGCTATGTCACCTTTTTTAAAAAAAACAGATGGCTCTCAGGCACGTAAGAAGCCACCTCCTGTCCCCTCCCCACCTAACGCTGCCACCTGCAAGAGGTCTAAGGCAGGAAAGTCACACGCACTGGGCAGGGCTCTGAAAGTTGTCCATCACTGACGGGAGCAGCCTTCTGCCCTCATTCAAGCTCCTGGTTAGGGCTACGTGCCTGTGCATGTAGCAAACAGCACATAGAGAACAAAGGGAAAAGATCTGGTTTTATAAGCAACTTCATTAGCTGAAAATCAGGGATTTCTTTGCCACTTGGCAAAATCAAGGTGCCTACCTGAATGTGTGATGGCACTTCTGTGGCCGTAACAAACGTGTAGATACACAAACAGAATTTGATCTTCGGTGTTAAGCAACAATAACAACAAAAGTGGAGGTGACTGCAGTACCGACAAAAGGCAAGAGGCAGACTGCTCGGGGCCTGAACTGACTCCCTTCTCCAAGACATATGCAGAGGCATCATGAATCTGTCGCATTGCCTCAACCTGGTGGCATCCCTTCTCTGCACACAGCGACAGAGAATCTCACTCAAGCTTTGGCCTCTTTGCTCCCTAGCAAGGCCTTATCTGCGCTGGGCTTTCTGACAGACCTACCAGTTGCTTCAGCCCCAGGGGCATCTCCTGATGCCAGCTGGGAAGAGGAGCAGCTGTCAGCAAGAGCTGCTGGTGTTTCCACCCCACACGTCCCCTCCTCCAGATCAACAACAGCAGTGGACTTGAAACGATCTTGAACGAACCGTGGCAGGCCAACCTCAGGGTGGGGAGAGCAGTGAGGATTTAGCAGTCCTGTCTCCTGCCAGCCCTCAAAGAAGCGAGCGGTGCGATGAGAAGTTCCTGCAACCCTATGGCTTCCACCGAAGCCATGAGTGGTGCTGCTGCTGGTGAGGAGGGACGTGCGGGTGGGATATTTTTATCTCCTCTTCATTCCCATCCCTGTCAATCCAAAACAAACTTCAACTAGTTAGAAGTGGGAAAGATGGTTCACCATGAGAAAAGGATTCCCTGGCTCGATTTGTGTGTCACCGCTGGATGTGTGGATACGTGCCACTGTGGTGGCACAGCTGCATCAGTCCTGTTTCCCAGCCTTCAGTAACCTTTCCAGACTAAAATAGCAGACCTACTGCTTGATTTTTAGCAGCTGAAGAGCAGCAGTAAACCACATAAGTATTATGTAAAATGATCTTTTTCTAAGTATATGTTTATTGTGCACAGAAGAAGTGGATTTAATTACAAACAACTGGAAGTTTTTAACAGTCTGGATTGCCCCCTACTCCCTTTCTAAAAACTAAGGTTTGGCAGCAGCTGCTGGGTTTCATTGCAAGTCTTCTAAGTATTTCCTTGGAAAGACTTTACACTTGGTCCCAGGCAAGAAGTCAAAATCAACATTTAAAAAGCATGCCCTGCATAATTTCCAGGATTCAGCAGCATTAAGGTATACTTATAGAGGCCAGGAGGAGAACTGCTTTTTGTGCTTTTTGACTTCATGCATAAAGCTGGTCTTCAGACAAGGAAGTTTATATTCCAAATAATATTTTTAACTACATGCGGTCAAGTACATAACTTATCAGGCCTTTCCTCATCCCCCTCCCAAAATAAGCCTGAATGGTCAATATCTTTGCAGTATTTAGTTTTTGCTTAGACCTCTACTAGAGCAACAGAGTCTCAAACCTCATACAGAATTACTCGATGGCAGAAAAAGTTTCAAATAACATTTTCTCCTTTATACAGTAAAACTACAATTTGGGCCTGATAGCGATATTTAGGCTAAACTGGCTGGTTCTGCACTAAAGTGAATTAAGCCCGATTTCACGGTGTGTCACCGTGCCTTGCCCAGGGGACGGCAGCACACAGGTGACTCACTGTTCCCGCGGGCTCCAAGAGGGGACGGCTGACACTGCCCTCGCTCGTGTGAATAATCCCATTGAAACCACCGGCACTGCGATGGAGTCTGTGGGACTGAAACTCCTGGTTTGATCAAAAGGCCAAGAATGAAATTTCACCCATTTCATCTATTTGCTAATCAAACAGGCCTGTGCAAATTGCTTCTGCCTTCCCAAAAGCACTGCACATGGCGCTTCTGGATATGCATGTTTAAGGACTATCCACTAAAATTTTATCTCAATTTTTGTTTTGGGGAAAAACAGACAAGAAGGAGCGTTTTCCTTGTGGATATTAAAGTGTTTTTAAAAACAAATACTTATTCTTCTGCAGTATCTGCAAATGGAGTCCTGTATCACTCACCACCTAAAACCACGAACCACTACCGACAAGGGATTAGACTTCACAGAAGCTGAGAGAAACGAGAGCACAGGTAGTGTTAAGGAATCAGGCTTAGTCTTTCAGCTTTTACAGCCTAAAAGGTATTTGTTATATGTTTTTAATCACCAGAGAAAAATCAGGTCTATCAAATTGTGAATTTCCTGTGTGGAGATAAGGTGGGGAAAGCATCAAGAGAGTATTTTATGCAGTATTTTTCTTCCATGCAGGCAATTTTAAACTGGTATTTATGAAAAACAAAATCTGAATGCAGATTTTTAGCTCACAATAACATGCCCTTCTCCTCAGTGTCTCCATTTCCTCCCCTTGTAAAGTCCCAGTCCCACAAATCCCCCAGCGCTCGAGAAAACCTCCCGGCTAACCAGCAATCCTGAGATTTTTGCATAGAAAACAACCAGGAAAAAATGCAAAACCCAACAAAATTACTTGTTGAAAAGTTTTCTTTGGTAGGGGGTGGGGAGAGGAAGAGGAAGAAGTTGTGGTGTAACGCGTGATGAGGGTGTCACTGAGAAAGAGAAGGACAAGCCCTATAAAGTGCCTTCCCCCCCCCCCCCCATTTCCGCAGCAGCATCTCCCCGTCAGAGCTGCTGATGAGGCACAGTCCGAGCTCGGCGCCCTGCCACCCCAGGGGAACCAGGGCCGCTCTCCAGGCACTGCCATGGGGCGGTCACGCTCTTGTAACAGCTTGGGGATAGACAAGCAAGACAGCTGCTGGTTTCCACTACAGCTGTCTGTGCTCCAGGCTACATGGACTCAAAGCTGTTCGTTATCTCCACCAAGAAGCCAGCAGAGCTCAAACTCTGAGAAAGTAAGCGATGGGACTGCACAGCTGTCAGTGTCCCAGTTAAACTGCCATAAGCAAAATTAGAGAGTCGGAAATGACTAAGATAAAGCAGCCACCTTGCTTCGATGCCTGAAACTTGTCTCCTACAGCACAAGGCAATATTAGAGGCTCAGAGTAACACTAAGCATATCTTCCTTGGAGATGGCAATCGTGCTCTCTGAATGGTTCCCAAGCGAGCATGTACCACAGGCATCAGTTAGGGCACCCACCCATATACTGAAATCAAACCTAGAGCTACTCCTCACTTGCTCAACGGACAGCTGTGAGCCTAGTTGCTGCACTTCCTCATGGCTCCTTTCATCATGCAAAGGAAGATGGAGGTGAAGATGGAGCCCCTTCAGTCTCAACAGGGATGAAGAACACAGCCTGATCCCTGGGGTACCCGGCTATTTTTACCTTGACAAAGAGAGAAAGAAAACTTAGAGTAACAGTGAAAACATATTTCTTTTGATTTGCAATGATGAGAAAACAGAGCTGG
This sequence comes from Phalacrocorax aristotelis, assembly GCF_949628215.1. Taxonomy (NCBI): domain Eukaryota; kingdom Metazoa; phylum Chordata; class Aves; order Suliformes; family Phalacrocoracidae; genus Phalacrocorax; species Phalacrocorax aristotelis. The sequence continues at coordinate 14,409,445 of NC_134288.1, forward strand.
GCTCTCCACAAACAAGTGACAACTAGTCCATGATGAAAAGCTTTAAAACTTCTTATAAACAGTACAGATGGAGGCTGGAGAATCCCTTCCACCAGCCTTTGGTTCCTGCACATGCTGGCATACAACACACATTCATCAGCAGCAAGACCACAATCAGAATTGTTTCAGTATATGAGGGTAATCTAAAATCTCTGCAAAACGGCAGGAACAATTTATAGTTCAGGCTCGCATTTCTGGCTGCCTCGACTACCCCATAACCTGCACCAAACAGCCTAAGGGAGCAGCGCACGGGCACCGCACCTTACAAGCTCCTCTGCAACACAACCTGCTCTTCAGCGGTCCATAACAGCACTTGGTTGAGATACCACTGAATTTCAAAATCCAAAGAATGTTCCCAAAATGCAAGCCTTAGATTTTTAAAGGCAATTTATTTGGGGTTAGTGTTTATGTAATTTAATGCGGAGGAAGCCTGAGGTAGGCACAGATGTGAGAACTGCTAGGGACGCAGGGGTGGGATCGCAGCACAGGACAGCCCAGGGCAGAAGGATCCAGTGACAGCTCAGAAAGCTCTCCGGTCACGTCTGAAATAGTGCTTTAACACAAAACCCTCTTCCATGAAGACCCATAGAAAACCACTTTTCCAGTCACACTGCCAGAATTCCACCTTACACACCTTCAGCTGATGGGGGAAGCTGCAGGGGACGGTTCCACGAGCAGCTCCCACAGCTCTTTCCCGCAGGCGCTGCGCTAAATGCCATCCCCACGCAGGGCACGCACACAGGATGGGTGAGGGGTTGGGCCCTCCGTTCATTTGTTTTTCCACTGACCCTGATATACTTTCTTGAGGTCAAAGTCATGAAGTCGCGGCAGCATTGCTATGCGCAAACAAACCTGTGTGAAGCTGTGCTGGGGTAGAAATGTGCGGATTTGGTTTCTGAAAATAGTGCTGAATACACTGGCAGCCTAGTGGCAAGCTCAGCCTTCTGGGATAGAGACATACCAGGGGATGGGAGGCACCCGGTTGGTTTGGTTGGTGTGTTGTCTATGATTTTAATATGCAAATCCCCCCTTGCAAGAAGATTTAATTGGGCTTAGGATGGGAAAAAGGCAAAGGAATAGTCCTTCAAGTTGGAGGACTCGCCCCCGCCCCCCCCCCCCCCCCCCCCTTCTTCCAATTTGAATCAGAGTTTAGCTGCATTTTCCCAGGAATTTCAGGACTCCCTCCCTCTTCCAACACGCTGCAGTGGAGGCTAAAGCGGCTAAACAGAGCAAGACTGTAGATTGTAAAACTGCATGTTATTTCTTATTAGGAACCGGCCCATCCTCCTCAGCATCCACTTCTTTCGGTGGGCAAAATAAACAGGAGCCACTTTCTCACATCTGTTTAACACCCTCTGCCTCCCCACCACTCCTTGTTCCTCAATACAGAGAATATTAATCTTTATTTTTTTCCCCCTTTAGTGACATGTGAATCTTATAGAACACTGCTCTGAGACAGATACTGTGGATTTTCTTTGCAGAGGGAACATGTTAGAGGAAGTAAAGAAAACTTCAGCTGAGCTATTTATAAAGCATATGGTGGCTTGTTCCTCAAATGCTTCATTGACCAGGAGAACAATAAGAATAAGTCATGGAGCTCAAATTCCCGTCTTGAGACACAGCCTTCAGGTCCGAATATCTGAAGTGTTATGGATTTATATGCCTGGTAACCGGCCTTTCTTATGGCAGGTATCTGAGTTGCCCTCACTCTGTGAAACTGCCAAGCTTCTTTTTTCTTGCCTTTTCTAAGTTATAGCAATTAGAAGGAAATTCAATGAAATCATGCATATTTGTGAACAAGTGCACTCCCAAATTTAAGCGAGCCAGGGAAGAACTGCATGCAATTAGAACTGACTACGCTCTTCAAGGTTTTTCCTCAATGAATGTGAACACACCTTATGAAGATGGGTGGGTATCCATAGCACATAAAATGGTCATTAAGAAACTATTCACATTTCTTTTGGGGTGACTGTTAATCCTTTTTTTCTGATGCTGCAGGTTTGATCAAGCTAGGATTGCTGGCTAACATACTTTTCAGCATCTTGCTAGACTCCCGTGCACAAGTGGAGCTCCAGAAGCCAACGTATTGTCTCTATGAGGCTGCTCAAGGACAGACAGCACTGGAAAAGCACAAAATTTGGTGCAGAGGTGGCCCACATTTGCATGTAAGCTCACCTCGGCATAGAGCAACAGGGATTAGCTCATGGAAATACCATGAAGCCCACCCTTTAGATTGAAATGCTATAGCCAGGATGGATACGCCAGTATCTCTCTCTCTTCTACTATAAAGTCCAACCCTGATGAACAGTGTTTTGAAGTGATTAGTTATTTATGAGGAACACTCAAAAGGCCTAAGCCCTTCCCCTGCAAAGGGCAAAAATATTCAGTGATTTCTGGAAAAGTATCTTAGGGTTACAGGAGATGCCAAAAGAGAACATGAACAAATCACCAGACAGTACAAATTCTTTTAGCAATAAAATTTGAAAGTGTTAAAAATTCAAATATCAGCCACGTAGTTTCAGCAGAGTTACTGGCAAACTAACAGGCTAACACACACACAAGCCCTTCTAGATTTGCACGGCAATTTTTGCAGGAATAATGACAAGCATGACCATGAGGGTGTAGTGTATATTTGGAGTCAAGGTGGGATAGCATTCTACACGTCTCTTTTGAGTGCCTCTCATCCCTCCTTCCCAAAGAAGCTATATGAAGAATGAGGGTTAATAGGGTATTATTAGATTCTTCTAATAGAAAAAAAAATTGGTAAACATCAGGTGTGAAAACCAGAGTGGTCATAGCTGGAGGCTACTTCCCTAACCCTGGCTGCAGGGTTTTCACCCAACCCAAGGAAGAAAAACAAAGTGTCTCTGAGAAACCCTTGCACAAAAGACAGTTCAATTTAAGACGTTCCAGTGCAAAAAGGAGCCGACAGTTGCACAGAAGCAATCAAGACATTTTGTCTGCTCTGGAGAGAGATGATGCTGACTGAGCAACAGGATGACAAGCTTCTGCCAGCCCTGTTGCACCTAAACCAGCAGCAGTTTGAGCCTACCATGCCAGCCACTAGTTAAAAACATACCAGCACAAGCGAGACCTTAGTTTCACCATTTAATAATTGATACTGTGCTCAGCAGGTAACCTCTCTGTAACTATGAATAGAGGCTATACATAGATATTTCCACAAGTTTGCTCTTCCCTTTCAAGTCAGGCCATGCACTCACCCCTGAAAACCCTTTTCCCCAACCTCTTCCCAGTTCCAAAGAAAAACTTCCTAGGCCTCAGCTGCTCTAATAACAAACCTCTGACTCCAGCCAACCTGTGTGCCAGGTGAGTCTTAACTTCTTTCAGGCAAGAAATGTGGTGATTTTGCTCGCAACTTGTGATGCCAGTAGGTGCAACAGCCATCCTTTCTACAGGTGGAAGGGAAAAGCTGCTACCTTCCTTCAGAATAACAGAGATGGAACAAACAGCTAAAATGCAACAGCCAAAAAGAGAACACCACTGGGGTGGATATTTAGCTTTAAAAAAATAAAAAGTCTGATAACTCTGAAATTAGGTCCATGGCTACACACGAATGCAGCCTCTCTAGAGTGATGGATGATGATCTTCATCCCATCAGGCATTTAATGAGAAAAAATACAGGTTACCACTAACACAGAGATTGCCTGCATGCTGGGGAAGGGGAGAGATGATGTACATTTATGCTGCCGTATGGCTGCACAGCTGTGGTTGGTCCCAGGGATCAGGGGATCCCCCAGATTTCTCACCCACTTCCCACAAAGAAAGCATGCTTATACATGCACAGAGCACCCCGTCAGCAGTAGCTGTAACTGTGAAAGTAATTATTTTGCAGTTTAGATCAGCCACCCATTAGCAGCCCTTCATCGTAACACTTTTACAGCAATGCTGCTGTAGGTTTCCTGACACCTTCCATTGCCAGGCCCTGTCTGAAGCAGCTCAAACTTTGCCAAACTTCAAATATGCTGGCTGAAGCTCTCCATGCCATGGGTCTGCCTGAGGCTAATGGTTATTTTGTTTATGTGTAGGTGGTACAAGGAAAAAGTCAAGCTCAGGAGCTCTCAAGGAAAAAAACAAACCCCAAACAAACAAAAAAAACCCCAACAACCCCCTCCCAAAACAAAACAAAGAAAAAAAGCAGGGAATGATGACTAGCTTGCCAGTCTCCTTTCTATGGAATTTTAAAATGAGAGCAGGAGAGAAACCACTTTAGTAAGTGATCTAAAGCATAGAGGTGCCAGTGCTGGAGACACTGCATTGCTCTGAGGATCAGCAAACGTTTACCAAATCACATCACAGGTCCTGGAGCCAGCGTTGCTTGCATACTGGACAAAACTTGTTAAAGTCTGCAAAGCTTTCCAGGTATTTTTGTTCAGGGTGAACATGCTCCAGACCCAGATCTCTGGTTACCAACTGAACAGGCAGCACTCGATGCCATAGAGCTCATTTTGTATCCAGCCGTGGGAACCAAGCAGAACTCATCTTGCAGAGGCTCTTTGTCATAAAGGAAGACCCATAATTAGCATACCACCTCCTGATGTCCACAGCAGGATCGTCATGATTGCACTGGGAAGTCCTGGGCACATGGAAACCACAGAGATTCCCATGTCCAAGTATTCTTGTAGTATTTGGTAATTACTGGGAAGCCTATTGGAAAATATCATAATTCCTTCACCACTAATGACAGTCCATCTGGAGCACAACCGCGTACTGCTGCCCTGAGAGCTGCTATCGCAGGGCACAGGGGGCACGTTGTTCGGCAGAGGAGCCCCGTTACAGGAGACTCACATCACAAGCATCCCCTAGGACTGAACCCAGGATTTTTTTGGTGTTCCTATTCCTGCTTTTCTTAAAGGGGAAATTAAATACCAACTTGGTTGGTCCTGTTCTCAAGAATTAGGAATTGCCAGAGTAAAGGCTCCCTCTACATTTTTAGTCTATTCTGTTCTGTACATCTTTTACGCAATCCTTCTAAGGCAGCTCATACGCTTTTTTGCGGGGCTTATGCCCCCTCTCGCTCACAATAGATGGGGCACAAGAAACAAATCGGTTGTAAGTGAATGAAACTATTGTCAACAAGGACAAGTGCCTATGACATGGAATTTAGGCACATGTTCAAGCTCCTGACCATCTTTATAACTGGGTGTCTTCTGCTCCCCACCCACCTGATCCTTGAGAGAAGCAGCATCAGGATAGCCACCTTGCTGTAAGCGAGCAATACAGGGGATGGCACCAAGAGAAAGGTTATCTTGTGGGATTAAATGCTGCCCTGGAGAACCAGGACAGCTTCATTCTGTTGCAGAGCTACCACAGCCAACCAAGCAGCACGCAGCTTCCACAGCAGGCGCCCATCTGTGCTTCTCGCTCCCTGGATTGCGCTTAAAAGCGTCTAAAGCTCACCTTGCAAAAGTGCTAACTGTTCACAACCATAAGGCCCATGCTCTGAACATATGAGTTTTTTTTAAAAAAAGCTGAATACTGTGGAGAAATAGGCAAAGACTGAGCATTTAAAATCGGTGGTAGCTTCGGACAATTTTAGCTTTAGTCTTTCGCAGCATTTCCCTCTCCAGCATCCACGAAAGAACGATACCACCTCATTTCACAGCAGTGCCATGCACTGGCATTTATGAAGCATTCAGTCCCTGCAGTGATCAGTACTACAGAAAAGCCCATGCGGAGTTCAACAGTTCTTTATTCAGTACAGGGTACGGCTGCTGTGTCGTAAATAGGGCACAGGGTGACACATTGTATGAGGAGGATAAGAATATTGAATAGCTGCTCATTCACTGCACAACATCCATCTTGTGCCCTGAATGAAGTACAAGCCCTGTGGAAAAAAAATACAATGTAAACCATACAAGACAGTCTTTAATTATATGGTCTGGAGGGGCTTACCATGCAGCATACACACAGAGAGGGTGACTGTGGTTAGTCTTCACGCTGATATTTCCTAGCTTTTTAAAGTATGTTTTTCTTCCTGTATAATATATTCCCCCTATAAAAACTTCAAATTTGCATGCCCTATATTCATATTTGTACCAATATAAATATTTCTGTTAGAAGCACTTTTACTTAAGCACTGATGTAGGTAAGATTCAGAATGGCCATTATTTAACATATTGTAGTTTACTATGAACAGCTAAGATGACAATTGCATATATCTACACTGGTGTACTGACATCCACATTTCCTTTTCAATATGGGAATAAGCTACACATACTTTTTACATGGGTAAGAGTTCAGCCTGAGAGAGTGAGAAAACTAAGTACACAAAGATTGGTAAAGCACCGAGAGGAGACCAGCACAACACATACACCGGGAGAGCTGAGCAACAGTTTCAGAGTAGGTTCTTGTAGGAAAATACTAACTGATCAAAAGCATTACAACTCCTCAGACAGGGCTACAATTCTTTGTTTTCATATAATATTTGTTGTAAGATTAAAAAAAAAAACAACAATTTAAGTTGAAATATACTTTAAAGTCTTAAAGTGATAGAGGAAGACACACATTATTGTCACAAACGAGAAAGCAGATACAGAATGGAATTTTTTTATGGCAAAGTTTAAAATCTTTTCCCCCACAAGCACACACTTTCAGTTTTAGAGCCAGGGTTGTTCTCAAACAAAAAACAACCCCCCACACACTGAAAATCATCCTCCAATACCCAGTAGTAACCCTGAACTCACACTATGTTGCCAACATAACGTTGACTGTAATCTTGAAGTTGTGACTTGTACAGTACACTAAACAAAATACAATGAGATTACACCTGATTGTGCATTTTCCTTCCACAAAAACAGAGCAAAAAACCTGCTCTCCTGCAAGTACGAGGTCAGATGATTGCTTCAAAAATAGAGCAGATGTAAGAACTTTGCTCTACTGAAATTAAGAGAAGTTTCAGGGATCAGAAATTTACCTTATACATTTGTGGAATGAAAAAGGACTGAAAAAATATTGAGGCGACCTAAAATCAAGTAACAGGACAAACAGATATCCACTGAGTAACTACACCCGTGCACTGTACAGCCTTGAGCACTCTGATAAAGGAGGAACTTGTCCTTCCAAAAGAGGAACTACAACATGGGAACATCAAGCACCAGTCGTGCTTAAGAGCACTAATCTAACACCCTGTGTTAACAGACTAGAGCTTACCGCTGTAAGGTATGTTGTATACACAACAGCATCGAAACACACGCAGGCACAGACACCTGTGACTGTGTGTGCTCCTGTATTCGGTATGAATGCGATATGAGGAAACACTCCAGATTTGCAGCGCAGCTTTTCAGCCTTACGTCATACGTCAAAAATAGTTTAGTCTTGGGGATGGAGCAGACCTGAAGCTTCAGTGCAGGCTTCATTTAAATTCTGTTACCCTCAAAGTAAGAGCAGCCACCTGTGTCCCCTTTGCTGTCTGTGCCAGCAATACGCTCCTGCAGGAGCGCCTCAGCCTAAAAGGTTGGGAGCACAAGTAAGAAACCATGAGCACCTGGTGCAGCTTTTGCCATCGAGCCTTCAACCCCAAGCGAGGAGACACTCCTGCTCTGCACTTCTTCAGTCTTTTCTTTCCCCACCCTAAATCCATTCTTTGGAAGGAGACTCAGTTGCAGCTTTAAATCCCAGCTAGATGCTCCTCTCCCGCTCATTCAATTTTACTGTCCTGCACTATTTGCATGCACAATCCATAAGCATCTAGGTGAAGTTTCAGCAGAGACACACGCAGCTGTGGCAGTAATACCTGCAGATGTACATAAAGTACAACGAAATATACCCCTAAACCTCTTATTCCAGTTTAGAAATAGAAAATTCACAAAGTAACAGTGAGAGCGGGGTGCAGGGGAGAAGCAGCAAGGGAAGGAAGCTAACTGGAAGACTGACAGTCCCTGCGCAAGGAGCAGGGAAATGGGTCTCTTAGGCATCCCAAGATTTACAAGAGGGCCAAGAAGTGACTTCCTGCTATTCAAGTCCAGGCTGAAATATAATAAACCACTGCCAGCATAACACTGACTCACATCCATCAGATTTATAAATCAGTACTTCGACAAAGAATGCTCTCTCTACAGTTGGCTTCACCACAGATAATTTTAAACGGCTAAGATATGTTGTTTAACCCACTCAATGTTTAATGCTGTTTCTGCAAAAACCGCTTCTGTGGCACAACATGTTAGAAGCAATATTAAAAAGCAGGCACCTAAAATATTGCCTACTGCAAATACAGAAGCCTATCAGATAGCCTTTACGACTTAAAGGCTTGCAGATGAATACCAACATTAGCCATTATTTAGTCTACAAAGAAAAAGCAATTCTCTCAGCTCCTTCCGCAAGCACCTGTTCACTACAGAACAAACTCAAAATATGTTAAAATAAAAACACCAAACAAACTGTAAAATACCTACAGCATAGCCTGTGCTTGAAAGGAAAGCCACAGTGGTTAGACTTGTGATTTCTTACCAATACAGTCACAGCGCAAAAGCTTTAGTCTTTACATATGTGTTGCTCACCCCCCTTCCCATAAGAAGCAAGCACACCTTTATGAACACACATCAGTATAGCTACAACCACATCAAAAGCGGCTGCACTTCTAGAATAAAAACTTTCACCACTAAGACTCAGAAAATTATGTCCAATATTGCTTTCTAAAGCTCCTCAAAAGTCAGCTCCTCTATTACAGGTTACAAACACATGCCGAAAAAATCAGGGCCAAATCTTGCCATTTATCACGTGTGGTACCACACACGCCTCAGGGTGTAGGATGCTCTTAAGTTATTCATTTAAAAATACTCTCCATTATTCCAAGATGTTCAGAGTTTAGCAATGCGCTTGTGCAGGACAATCTGCGCTCCACCTGCAGCGTGCTGGGGGAAGGGGGAGTAGAAGCATTTCCGAACCCCCTTGACTTACCTGGAGGCCGATACGTGACTTCCTGCAGCCGCGTGCGTTGGGGTCACGTAACGGACAAGCTCAGACACCACATGAGCAGGTAAAGGGAAGGTGTCTTTCCACAGGGAGGGAGCCGGGTGCCGGAGCTGTCCCCACGCCGCAGCACCCCCCGCACAGCCCGGGGGAGCTGCCGCGCAGCGAGCAGGTGCCGGTGCAGGGACCGCAAGGGAGCACAGCCCTCAGCCTCACAGCCCGCAACTTCCCGCGCGTGTACTTTGAGAGGCGGCAGCAAATTAACGCACGTATAAAAACTCAGGCTTTCGGTGTACAGAAGAATCGCACCAGCTTAAAGACTTCTCCTTCTGGGCTCCCAGTAACGGGCTTCATGTCAATAACTGGTCGGGGCGGGGGGGGTGAGGCGGACACACCGCCTTCGCGGGGACCCAGCGAGTACCTTCGCGGGGACGAAGGAGGATGAGGAGGGGTGCCGTCTCCCCCCGGTTGGCTACGAGTCCCCAGCACAGGGCCAGCCGCCCTCCCGGCCGGGCACAGCACCCCCGAGACCCCCCCCCCCCCACACGCACACGGGGGCGCGGCGACCCCACCCCACCCCCGCCCGTGGGCGGCGGGGCTGGAGGCGCCGGGGCGCGGCCGCCCCCCCGAGCCCGGCCCGGCCCACCCGCGGCCGCCGTGCCCCGGCGCTGCCAGCGGCTTCCGGGCGGCCCCGCACCTGCCGGGCCGTGCGGGGCCGCTCCCGCCCCGCTCCCGCCTCTGCTCACCGAGCAGCAGCAGCCGGTGCGTCTGCTTGTACTCCCGCTTCTCCGCCTTCAGCGTCTTGTCGATGCTTTTGCTCCTCTTCTTGTCCGCCCGCTCCTTGGCCATCAGGTCCTGCCGCAGCCGGTGCCGCACCTGCGGGTCTCCGTGCTCCCCCGCCGCCGCGGCGAGGGGGGGGATGTCCGCCTGGCCGCCGTAGGGCGCGGAGGGGTGCGCGGCGGCCAGGCGGGAGCGCAGGCTGTAGCACAGCCCCATGGTGCCGGAGCTGCCCGCCCTACCGCGCCGCGGGCATGCTCTCCGCCGGGCCGGGCAGGGCGAGGCGGCGGCGCCCGGCGGCCTCTTAAAGCGTGGCGGCTGCGGAGCGGCGTCCGTCCCGTCCCGAGCCGAGCCGTCCCGTCCCTCCCGCCCCTCCGTCCCTCCCTCCGCCGGTCCCCGCGCCGCGGCCGGCGGGCGGCCACACGTGATGCGGACATGTTTACCGTATTCTCTGGAAAGCGGCCCCCGCCGCAGCCTCCCGGCGGTGGCGGGGTGGGGTGGGGTAGGGACACCCCCCCCACACACACACACACACCTGGGGCTCTCCTCCGGCCCCACTGCGGGGTGAAGGTAGCGCCGTCCCGCCGTGCCCGGGGTCGGCTGGGGCTCTGCGGGCTCCCTTCCCCGAGGGGAGCCACCGGCCAGCGCATCCCTGCGCACACGGCACGGGACGGGGCAGCCGGGAGAGCCGTCGGGTCAGCTCTTCCCATCTCCGGCACCCCAAACCACCGTGGCTAGCGCCGGTCTGATATTTCACCCTGAGGGCCTCGGTGAGGCTCTCACCCCAGCATGGGATCCAGGTCGGGAGTCGGGGCGACATCCCAGCAGCCAGGATGTGGTGGGGATGCTGCGGCAGGTGGGAAGAGCCCAGGTCCACGGGAGAGCTCACATCCAGTCTGGACACTGCGGCTGAGCTCCTCCGCCACATCTCAGCCCGCTGGAAATAAGGACGTGACACTGAGACGTGTGCCATTTCGTGCCCCAGGTTTTTTCGCTTCCTGCCACGCACACTCGTATTTGTCAGTGGCTTCTCGTTACTTTCTACCAACACCACCGTCCTGTGGAGAAGTTAACGACAGTGCTTGCTCTCTCACTCTCCTCCTCTCTTCTGGAGGCACCACATCTGCTCCCTCGCAACAAACTTCAAATTCACCTCCTCAGTTAATGTCAGCTTACCTGGCTTGGGGTGATGATGCTGGTTGTGGTAACATCCCCCTCTCTGGCAGCACGCTCCATGCATGGTACTGCCAACTTTGTCATACTGTATTTTATACTCATCTCCAGCCAGCTCTGAACATTCACTTGTAATATGACTAATACTCCCTGGGGCCTGGCCACACATCCTGCACTCTGGAGCTATACCTCTCCAACCAGCTATCTGTGCTGTAGCCTGTCTTCTGCAAATAGCAGGTGTGGTTCCCACTGAAATCTCGGTTTCTCCTTTCTGTGCAAGTTAGATGCCTTCTTGATACAAATTTGTCTTGCAAAATCTTCTGCGAGTCAGTGTCAGCAGAAGGATAGATCTGTTAAGAGGGCTGCAGCGACCCTCTCTTCCCTCTTCCGTAACACCATCCAAAAGGCTGAGCAGGTCAAACCCTATATGGAACCTTTCGAGCGTTTCTGTTGCTGACTCAGCAGGACAGATTTGACAGGGCAGGAACTGCCCTGCAGGAGTGACAGAGCTGCCCACGGAGGTCACTGTTAACCAGGTGAGCTGACAAGCTCTCTTTTTTGTACCTTTTGTTACTCCTAGCCTTGGGAACCAGGCTAAAATCAACCCGTTTGGCTTTGCGCTGAAGCAGAAGAGGAGGAGCAGTGCTCCTGGCAGGCAATGGTGGTGTTTCGGTGAGGCTCATCCTGAGCCCTGTCCTGCAGGAGGGAGCTCGGGCTTCTCTGCAAACTGGCTCCCTGGCATCCTGTTCCCAGAGTGGTTCCAGGAACAACCGGCAATGGTAAGTGGGGATGCACGAGCAAAGCTCAGGAAATGTGTTTGAATGGTCTGTGAGTTCGGGCTCAGGCAGAGACATGAGCAAATGCTTCACAGTGGGAGCATGCCTGGAAAGACTTGCAGCTATTCTGTAAGGAGAGACTGTGCATGCGTGTCCCTCGTAGGAAGGATGTTAGTTATTTCAACAAGTTTATTTTCTGTTTGACTCACTTTCAGTCAGGTCTGGTAACTGATGGCCAGGTTCTTACCTCTTCACTCCTGCGAGTTATGCTGTGGGAAGTCAGCGGGTCTCTTCCTGGAGAAAGGCATCACCTGAGCAAAGGGAGAGAACATGTCCTTCTTCCCATTTATTGTGTTGCCTATGCACCACTCAAGGCACCTAATCAATACGCTGCTGCGTGGATTTTACAGCGATTAGTAAGTGTACAAATTAAATCATTGTACAGGAGACAAGTTCACTTTACACATCGCTGTGAGCCCAGGCTTCAGCAACAGTTGCTGCCTGTTGCAGGAATTAATCCACCTCACGTCAGGCTGGAGGTGCCCACATGACTCACTCTCTGCCTCCACTGCTGCAATGCCTTTTCCTCTGGGACTGAGAGTTCGTCCTTCTGATGAACACATCCCTGAGAATGTAATATACCAAGAAAATGTAAAGGTCAGCCTAGAGGATTATTAACAGGGGTTTTCTTTTATTTCCTGTGCTTTTTGGCGCGACATGGAACAAGAGGAAGGTTTTACTTACAGACAGGACAGTTCTGTGAAGCACACCATGTTGTGGGGATTTACCGATGTACCACCTGCAAAAGGAAAGCAAACTCGTAAAGGTTGAGAGCTAAAAAAAAAATCCAGTCAAACCCAAAAGGTAAAATGTGAAGCTAGAAAGCAGCATTCGGCCTGTGAATTTGTCCCCCTGGCTCTGTAGGTAGACGGGCAGAGTTCTCCTGCTTGTACAGTTCATAGCAAGACAAGTTTAAGATCAGCCCGTCTTGGTTTTGTTACTTGGAAAACCTTTCTAGCACAGGTGACAAGTTCTGCAAAGCACACTAAGCCTATCTTTGCTGTAACGGCCATCGTCTCCCAGGTATGATCTGAAGTAGAAATCTGAAAACGAAGTAGGATTTCAAAGTGGAAGACAAGCTTTCCCTCATCCTGTTATTCTAAACCCCTAGAATAACTCGTAAAATTAACAATTACTGTTTCAGGAAATCAGAAATTTCACACCCTGGTGTAGTCCTGGCTATGGCCCTGCCTATAGTTACAGTATAGATGCAGTTACTCAAATCCCAGCTGTTAACACTATCAGAAGCATGGTTCATCAGCTTCCCAGCTTACACCAGTTTTAGTTGGTGGCAAAAAGTGACAGCAAGGATAAGGTCACATATTTAGTCTGAGCAAAGAATGCATGGCACAGAGTGACAGCTGTTTGAAATCGCACACAGTTTCAACGATAGCAGAGGAAATTACCTTGAAGAACAAACCATCTTCTGCCACATATGAATATTGTTCATCTGCATTATACTTGCAGCATTTATGCTGTAGGACAGATTCAGGCTTAAAAAGCACAGATTAGGTGGGTTTCACAAAATGCAGTTAAAGAATGTGTTTCCGAAGGGCACTGGTCATGCCCACAGCCACAGACTACATATCTACCCCACTCCACCTGTGCACGACAAACTGCATAGCTCGTGGCGATGCGTTCAGCTTTATTCAAACTCCTTAAGCAGCAAGCATCACAAGAAGGAGACTGCCCATGCATATTGAAGTGAGAGCTTGTAAATCTCAGCTGCCCGCTGGGACGAGGCACGGCTGTACCAGCCCAGGAGGAGTTCTTCACATCAGGGACATAAGAGGGCTTTCTGAGGCACAGAGCCTGCAGCAGTGTCATGGCTGTAGAGTTTGCTGCTCCTCCGTACACCTCCTCTACCGCTCCTGCTCCTCTGGCAGCCAAGCAGGGTGGGGGAGACTGAAGACCCTGTCTCTTCCTGACTCCCAGCAGGGAAGGAAGGGAATAGAGAGTTGTCCTGCCCTGAGCTGCAGATCTCTCTATATTTTTAATTCTGTTGTTTCTACCATCTGCAATGGGGTGGCAGGAAGTGGAGAGGTTAAAAAGCATTGTGGGCCATCTGGGAATGTAAAAAAAATACCAAGGAAGAGAGGGAGAGAGGCAATAACTGTGAGACTGCAGTGTTAAAAGAAGAGACAAAGACACATAAGCAACAAAATTTTGATCAACGACAGGAAATATGTGAGCAAGAGACATGTAAATGAGTCAAATTTGTATTTATTTATGCCTTGGGAGGGAAAATAATTGATTGAACTCAAACTCCCACCCCTATTACTGTAAGTGATCTATATACATGCAATGTTCACTTCTTGTTGCAAAACACTCATGTGTCAGACCCGCTCATGAGCTCCTGGCGCTGCCCTCCCACAGGCAGTCCGCTCTCCAGTGCGCTGATCTGCACTCAGCTTTTCCAGTGTAGGTGGCTGCAGCCTGGCACCTCTGTTAACGGCATCTCAAGTAAAGGAGTTAACTTTTTAAATGGGCCCCACGACTGCTGTTCGCAGTGTGGCTGGAGCACCCCTGAAAAATAAATCATGCCACCCAGTTGCAAAACAAGGCTTTTAGGGCATAAGGAGAGGAATCTGGGTTTGTGGAGTTTGCTCAGTGACTATATGATTGAACACCCACTGAACACTGCGAGTGTTTTCCATTAATTTTAGCTGAAGCAGGTTCTATCTGGTCTCTGCTTCTGGTCCTTTGCTTCAGGCCAATACTTATTTTACTGCCATTCCTCTGTTTCCTACACTGAAGCCTAGATTTAAAAGGGTGACTAAGCACCTAATTTCAATCTTGGTTTCCTAAATCCTTGTTTAAGTATCAGTCTAAGCTGTTAACTTTTCGTCTTCTTTCAGAAAGTTTGAAAGCCAGGAGTTCCTGATACCTATAACCACAAAGCCACCATCAGTGACCTTGTCACGTGTCTTGACTTAAAAGCCAGTTTATCTGTAAAATAAACATGATACACAGATAAGGCACAATGGGTAGAATTAGCTACATTTGAATTGTATTTCAGATACAAAATGACAAAAGTTATTAGTGCTTCTAGTCATGGGAAGGTGTTCTGAAGACATGGTCAGCAAATGCAGCATTACTGCTCCTAGAGCAGGCTTCCAGCTTCCCACCCTGGGGCTCACGAGGATGTAGGCTGAGCAAAGCCACCTTCATCTAGTCCATTCCATATATAGAGAGGGCAAAGGCTTTGTGTGGGGAGACTGGAGCATATAGCTATGGCTGTGGGAGGGGATGACATCCTGGTGTAAATGTCAGTTCTGACTGATACCCTTCCAGTCCATCTTTGGCTCCCATAAGCTGCAGGGTGAAGTCCTGCACTCCAGGAGCTAAGCTGTGCACTTCGCTGTGGGTGGTTGAATAGAAAAGCATCCAACTTATTAATATCCTGATTGATTTTATGCAGATGTTAGTTATCCTGAAGCAATCTCCACGAGATCCTTCATCACCTCATCCAGCATTTGTCTTCTCTGTGGTCCTGACAATGCAGTGAGGGATGGAAGACTGGCCGTGGCAAGAAGAAGGGCAGTGCATCCAGAGGTGGAGTGGGACTTGGGTAGCTGTATCTGAGAGTGCTGCATTATGGGGTCAAACTGACATTGTGGGCACAAATTAAAGTGTGACTATTTGCTCCTGGATTCATTCCTCTTGCCAAATTTCATAAGACACTCATGTAGGTGTCTTTTAGAAGTAACAATAGCCTGTGCTCTGGGGATACGAACTGCTCCCTGACAGGTAGGCTTCGCTGGGCACAGAACCGCTGGTGCCACCATCCAAATGCCAAAGTACAAACTTTTCACACTGTGGAATACATTAAAATTTGCTACCTTTTCCCTTGACTACCTTTATGGTTGGTTTCCTCCTGACTATCTTAGTTTTCAGCATCATCCTCAATTTTCCTTCAGCAATATAAAAATACTGTCTTTTTTTTAACCACTGAAGACCATACAGTGCCTTTCTAGGTCCTACAGCTGTCACCTGAAAAAATATTTATGGTTTCAGGTGAGAAAAGAGTAAAGCACATTGTCAAATTCCTTCCATTCAGAAATCACAGAACCAGATGACCTACCTAATTCCACCGATTTTACTTTATAGACATGTCTAGCATTAACCTGCCATGTAAGAGGTGTCCCAGGTTGGGCTAGAGAGCCACCGGGATTGCACTTGTGAAAACAGTAAAGCAATATTTTGATAAAGCAGCCTATTTCCATTTCTTAACTGCTTTTCCTACAGCCTGCAGATACTTCCTGCTTCCCCCCATCCCGCTCCAGCAGATAAAGTGACACATTTGTGAGACCATTGTGGCACCTTTAGCAAACCGGGGTTGTCATGGGACTCCCTGCGTAAACAGAGCAGGTTTTCAAGGATAATACACTGCATAAATGAGCGGTCTTGTTCTGTCAACAAAAGTCTGTGTATTTATACAGACCCTCGAATGTGTTTTTGAAAATACTTGGGCGGATATTTTTAGCTGTGAGAGCCTCTCCAGCCTCCCCTAAAACACCGATACTGTTCTCAGCACCATTCTCCCCCTCTCCCAGGCACGCGGCAGTCGTCTGATGGTGAAGCTCCCACCAAGGGATGTTTCTGCAGAAGCAGAGCCCTGAGCAGCGACACAGCCTCTTGTTATTCAGGCTGCACTGACATCTGTTGGCTCTTATCAACCAAGGTAGGAAAAAACAAACCCGGCTGGTTTCATACGCCAAGACAGCACTCGCGGGCAGAAACAAATAACCGAGCGAGCAATCCTGCAACAACACTGGCTTGCATCCAGGAGCGACAAGTAATTCATAGACGGTACTGTCCAGTGGGCAGGTCAAGTAAGTTTAAAAGCTCAGGGTCTCCTGTACAGTTGGTGAGGTACCATGTTCCCTGTGAACCACGCAATTCCCAGCGATCATCCTTCCAGTTCTGCGGCTTTCCTTGTACCCTGAAACAGCACAAGCCTTGCCTTTCTGAAGAAGGCTCAAGCCAGCTCGAAGAAGCTGTGTGCTTCGCTGCAAGCATGTTGTTCAGTCCATGTGACTAATTAAACCAGTAGGACATGAACACTCATTTCTGAATCAGTGTCTGAAAAGATCACACAACCTTTTGGAAAAAACAAGTAAGAACTGAGCAAAGCGTTTCACTTGAACCAGCAAAGTCTTACTCAGATGTACAATTTTGATAACATAACTGTATGTTCAGCGTAATAAGCAAAGAACAACTGGATGTCCTGGGCCTTAGCCAGCATCCTGCCTTGGTTAAAAGCTCTGTCCTGCACATACTGTACTCATATGTCAATGCTCTTATTCACAGAATTAACATAAGCCTTAACTGAAGTGGTTAACAGTGCTACCCACTTCTCCGTCAGGCTTCGTGATGAAGCAATTGCAGGCCTCTGTTTTTTTAAGTGACTAATGCCAAAAGTGTGGCAAGGTCCAGGTCTGACTGTGCAGCCCAAGGGGTTTTTTGAGAAATGCTGTGCAAACAGGGTGCCCAGCTGATCTGGGCACCGATGTGACCGCGGCGCTTTGTGAGAAAGAGCAAACAAGTAACACGGAGGTATTGTGAGCACGGGAAGTTACACAGACAAGGACTTTTAGGATAGTATGGAGCAGAGGAGCAGACCTGAGAGAGATGGAGACTACTACAAATTTCCCTTTTCCAGAAATCCTTCTCACTGCTATTCCTCACAAATATTTGTTCAATTCTTGGGTCAACAGCATTTCATTTTGGCCTCAGAAAGTATAATCTCATTTTTAAAAGTCAAATCTGCCCTTTGATTTTAAAGCCAGTTTGTGCTGTTCATTTTTAAAAATAATTTAAAACAGAATTAGCTTATTTTACATCTTTATAAATCTCTCCTGGTTGGCTCCAGCGTAAGTAGGTTGTTAAATTCTACCAGTAAAGATTTCATAATTTCTCTGAGTGCTGCAGTTTAATAGTTCCCATGGAAGCACTGGGCCAGGCTGACTCTGTCTGCTAGACCTCGTTGTTCTCATGCAGCTTTAAAGGAGAAAATGGCAGAGAAACAAGGGATCTACTTTCTTGGTTAAAAAAAAGCACTGAACATGAAAGCGTTGCTGGCCACACAGGACAGGGGAGGTGGAGAAGGCTGGTATCTCCACCGCCGGCAAGCCCCAAAGCAGCCTGGCAGCTCCGCCACGGAACAGTTCTGTGCCAAGGCACTCAAGAGCCAAGGTAAAGAGTGGGAGCTGCCAGGACCATGGAGGCTGAGCGAACCCAGGGCTCTCAGGAAGGTACTGCAGTGGCATGCCTCAAAGAAATGGGAAGGAGCAGCTCTGCAGGGGAGTTTAAGCTGCCAGTTACGCCTTCTCTTTATATACTCACACTGCCTGAACACCTGCCTGTTGCCTCTTGTTAGAAAACAGGCATCGATTCACTGTGGCTGCAGTTGGAGTCATAATTCTGATTATTTGTGCACTGCTTCCAGGGCAAGATACTGTCGGTGATCGGGAGGAGAAGAGTGGAAATAGCTCCCAGAGCACAACAGCTGCATCTGCTCTGCATCACACACCGTCACTTGACCCCGGCTCTGGGAACCGCGTCAGAGTTTCCCCAGACACAGACCTTCTGATAAGTCAATCAATCATAGGAGCGAAGTAACAGATTTTGCTCTTCTATTCTTCGCTTGCAGTAGTGCAGCTTACACTACTAGTTAATGAAATCTGAAACTACATGAGGGCTGCAGAATGAGGAAAGCACAGTGTTCTCTCAGGGGGCAGTTACATGTGCACACAGAGTGTTTTTTAAATGTTTTCCTCTGCTACATCACTGTGAAACTGGTTTAGCTGGCAGCAGAAATGGCCCATGGTGGGAAAGGCCATCCTTCCCACAGCGTGAAGCTGTGGCCCATGCAGAGAGCTCGAATCCTCTAGATGTCACCACTGCAACGGGCTTGCAGGTGTCTGGTCCTGCAGTAACACATCCCTGAAAGTGCCCACCAAGAACAAAAGCAGAGTCTTTGAGCCTTTGAGATGGCCAGCTTTAAAGCCATTTTTTAGTTGCTAATGAGGCCCCAGTGCATTAACACCAGCCTCATTAAATGCTAAAAAAAGAACAAACCCACTTAATTTCTTTTTCACCATTTAGGCTCTTACTTCACTGCTTGCTTTCTCACATCTGGTTTCTAATCAGTCCAGGTGTCTGCATCTTCTCCTGCCTAGCTAATGCTGCGGTGCTCAGATTGCAGGCACAGAAGGGGAATGCTCAGTAATTTACCACCTTTCCTCTTCTGGTGCAACAAAAAAAACACCCAACCTTGGAAAAATACAGTGTTCCTTTTGTCCTCCTCACACGATGTATTTTGTTGTTCTCTCACTCGCTGTAGTATTTTTTTAACTTCCCAACGATTTCTGAAGAGTAAGAATTGGTTAACTCTTTGCCTGGGTAGAGCCAAACCACATCTGGTTGGAACATCCGTGCAAACTACATGGGCAGACAGCTGCCCTTCGCTCAGGAGGGTCCTTCTGCGCCAAGCTGAAGACCCGCAGTATCCACTGAACCAAATGGAAAAGCCCCAAGTGAAACAGAGAACAACTGCGTCAAGAAAAAAAAACTTCAAGCCTTTCATTTATAAAGCCCTCCTGGAAGTGCAAAGCATTCATGATCCCCCTTGCTGTTATTGCTGTCGAAAAAATAGAAGAGAATGGAACAATGAAGGCAACGAAGCCTTTTCATGTTAAGAAACTGTTTCATCTGGCAAAAAAGACACCAAAGGCTGTACTGTATTACACTGGCAGCAACGGGGACAGAGGCTACAAGAGGGAAAAGACAAAAATCTATCATTTTCTGGGTGTGAAAGCAAGTCCTGCCAAAGGGTTCTTGCTTTCTGAGCTGCACGCCAGAATTTTAGTATTCTACACCAAGGAGATTTTTTTGCCAAACCTGTACCTACATTATGAATTCAGCCGTCTTTTGTACAGCTAACTGGGAAACATGAAAGTAAGATTTTTAAAACATGCTATTTTCTCCAGAATTTGCCTTTACCAGAAAACAAAAAATCCCAAGGTTTTTTTTTTTTTTTAAGAATAGATTTTTATCTATTTCTTAAGCAATTTGTTCAAATTTCTACCGCAGCACCTCAGTGACGCTAGAACATACCCAGGACACGCAAAGATGACACCTTGCTGAGAACTTACACAACTTCCAAGTTCACAGTGGTTGTGCCTTCCTTATAGTACCCCATTTCCCACTTATCTATAGCCATAAAAATCAACCCATAAACCCCCGTAGCGTTTTCCTTTTAACCTCTCGAGAACCTTTAACCTGTTTCCACAGATTAAATGAAATACTTTGTGCTATTACACTGGGAGAGCCCAGCGCGCCTGGCTGGAGGTGGGGCACGGGCAGCTTTCCTTCACCTTATACCAAGGTGGAGGTGCCAGAGCCTTGTCCCTCTCAGCACATTAGTTCCTGCTAGTTTCTAGAAACCTCCCCATAGGAAAGGGCAAACATTTGTATTTTGGATTATAACATCTTCTTATCGCTTTAATAATTTCTTTGTTTATATGATACAAGAGACACTGTTTTCTGTTCCATTTAAAAATGTGCTTTTCCTTTCAATGATGTCAGTCATGTCTTAAGTGGTGTTTGTTGCTGAACAGCAAAGGAAGTTTTGATGAGCTTTATTAATTTTTGCTGATGACATTTACTTGCACTCCCATTATGAAATAATTCTTTCTACAGCCAGCGCCGGAGTAGGTATCTGTGGTCTTTCCAGCAAGATTTTAGGTGCAGAATGCAATGTTAACTATCATTCAGCCTTCACATGTCACAGAGAGGTTTATAGGACTGAATTAAATTCCACTGAGAGTAGAAATAACTTGGAGATGAAATACGTAAACAGCCGAGAGCGTGTAGCCTGCAGAGCATCGTTCCTTAATTGACTCACGCTAAGGGTTTCAGAAAGGCTTGTTCCTCTGCAGGACTGATACTCCACAGAGACAAACTCCCTTTTGACAGAGCGTGTAATTAAGGCACCGTTCCCTGAACTAATTCCCGTTCCAGTGTGGGAGCAGCACGCAGCTGCCCAGGGCTGGAGGAAGCCCTGGGAATCGCTGTGACTCAGGGTACGGTCCAGCCACCTGCGTTATTTCAACTGAACATACGCATCCATTTGCTGACTAGTACAAACATGTTTCAGCATTCTGGCTAGCCTCTGGGATGGGAGCTCTGGTTCACCCTATGAGATTAATTTCCTTTAAAGCAAACAATAACGTAAAAGGAGACTGCACACAAGTACCAGCCTCAAAACAGCTTGTAATTGCTTTTTTGGCAAGTTATTGTAACAAGCTCAGTGTTTTCAGAGCTGCAAAGTTCATTCATAGATAAACTTGGCAACAAAAACCACAGACCCACCATATAATCTCTGTTGGATTATCTACTAAAAAATCATTAGCCAAAGATTAAAAGGAAAATTCACAGATATATTTCAGCTTTCACAGTTTAAGTAGTAAATGGCTTCAGTAAATAATTAACATGACAGAAAGGATTTGCTGAGTGAGGCAACAGCACCAGTATCCTGATGTCAACTGAACTGGGTTCTGCCTTGCTAGGTAATCCTGCTCTGAGTATTACTAAGGATATAAACTCAGGCGAAGTACTGTGCTGATGTACCCCTACTATTGCCCGTCTCCAAGCTGGTTTGCTCAGAGCTGGGTTGGTGTCTCCATGCAACACTGGCCTGTGTGAGCTCAGAGTTCACACTGGGAACTACAGCTGGTACAAACCGCTTCTGCTCCGCTGAAGTGGGTGCAGCGGTATGGGATGAATAGGTGGAAATTTGGAACATTTAATACTGTTTGCCAAAAGCATACGAGTTAATTTTGGGACATAATCATGTCCATAGACAGCTGTTTTCTGTTTTGCTCCAAACACTCATGCCCATGCATCAATGCCTTTCTCTGGAATAAACTTTCTGGTGGGTAATCCAGGCAGCTCTGTGTGGCCTCTGATGCTGACAGGACAAGGGGTGATGGTTTTAAACTAAAAGAGGGTAGATTTAGACTGGATATAACGAAAAAATTTTTTACAGTGAGGGTGGTGAAACACTGGCCCAGGTTGCCCAGAGAGGTGGTCGATGCCCCACCCCTGGAAACATTCAAGGTCAGGCTGGACGGGGGGCCCTGAGCAACCTGATCTAGATGAAGATGTCCCTGCTCACTGCAGGGGGTCGGACTGCATGGCCTCTAAAGGCCCCTTCCAACCCAAACCGTTCCGTGATTGGGTTGCTGCTTAGGATTTTCTTCAAAGTCTCTTCACTTGGCCTGTCAAGCAACTTGAAGAACACTTCTTTCTGACTAGTTATGTGCATCTGGAAAGAAACCAAACAAAGAAAGTCTAATTTAGAAAGAATGATCCAACAGCCACATTTCAGAATACTTGTTCAGCAATAAAGACTCTGGATTAAAGCGAAACATAAGGGATCAATAGTTCCCATTTCAGAGAAAATGAAGATTATTGGACAGAAAACAAATCTCAGCATTTGGTTTGATGATTAGAAATGTATACATTAAAAGTACCTGCAAAGCAATCAGTTAACACAGTTTGTGCTTTCCATTTGGGAGAGCTGCAGGGGATGACAACAGAAACAGATCACTGTCAGGTTGCTCCCCCTTTTCAAGCAATGTAAACAATTGCTGCTAGCCCAGATTTTGTGGAAGCCTTACAGGTTGCTACGCCAACCACAGAAGCGACATGAAAATCATCGCGAATCATTTAACTTCTGGGTTGATCTTTCAGAATGGTTTTGCCGTTTACCTTGATAGCAAGTAAGACAATTTATTCAGGGCTAGAATAATGCAGCAAGGTGATGGGAAGAGCGGGCAAAACTTATTCCTAAAGTAATCACACAAAGTTCAACGAAGATGAAGCAGGATTGAAATTGAACCATGTATTTAAAATGTAACCAAATGTTACTAGAGATGAGAAGCAAAGACAGAAAAAGATGTTTAGATCTCTTGATCTAGTTCTTGAGATTTAGAAATATGATTTTTAGGAGCTACATTCACTTAAGAAAAATCCCAGCAGCATTGCATTGTGTGGGAAGCCAGCATGGTCTGAACAAAAGCTCTGGGCAGATCTGGAAGGAGAGAGAACTAGATACAGGGCAGCCTCAAACTCTCCAGTGCTCAGTAACTCTCTGACATATTTATTTGTCAGAATCTTGGAAGACAGTATTTTTTTCAGAAGAATCTTCTTGTAGATGACAACTTCAGAGAAAAAGAGAAGGAGAGGGAGGGAGAGAACGATGATGCTTGGAAAGGAAGGGTTGCTATAAAAATGTCATGCTGTTGGCACAGGGACACTCGTTGCACTTCACCTTCAACAGCAGTTGGATTTCTTTTTTAATAAAGGATTTCTTCTCCTTAAAACAGCCTTACTCATAAAATATACATGGTTAAAATTTTAGTATATCATATATAACTTCATTTATCCTCCTGAAACTTCAGCATTCATATGGTTCTTGTACCTGAGGGCAACCTAGCATGGAAAGCTCTCCTGGAAAAGGATAACTTTTTCCATTGTTCTATTACAATAAATTTCACAAACTTACTTTAAATTCTAATAGCTTAGTATTTATTTATCTGATATGAACTTGTTTTCCTGTGCTTCTTATTTTTAGGAACTGGGTTTGAAGAACAGTCTGTTCAATATACCCTTGGTTATTCTTTGCACTTAAAGAAAATAGTAGCTTAGTAAACTTTGCAAATAATAGTACAACTTTGTACATTAAATAATTGGACAACATGAATATATGACCTAATTTATGAATGTTGCTTTTTTTGGCATAACTTACCAATCACTGAATGTAGCACCCTGGAACTGCGTTACGAGCTTGGCAATACCTACTACACTGAAGAGGTAGCTGAAATATATGCTTCTCTGTTTCATTAATAATCCAAACTCTTTACAGACCCTCACCTTGAAGGAAAAAAATAGCAATAAAAATTTGTTGTTACAAAATGTACTGGTTCTTGTTTTATTTTAAACTGGCATTTTGTCAGTTTTGTATCTGAAGAAAGAAAATTAGTATTTCGGGGGTTTTTGTGTGCTATTGATTTATTTAAAATACAGGGTTTGTTCATTAAAGGTTATTAGCCCAATTCTGCTTTCATTGGCTATGCAAAAGCACTCTGATTTCAATAAAAGGTGTTTTACATTTTGGAAGAAGAAAACCCAGGAAAAACTGACTCTTTTCACTTTAAAAGTAAACCAAACCCTCTCTTATTATCTTAAAATCAAAGCTTACATGTTTCTTATTAATAGAATTGAAAATAAGTTTGCTTTCATATTAGCCTCTTGCTACTTCCAAATCTTCAGCCTTATGTTATCAGAGCATTTCCCCTTCAAAACGCACCAGCAATCCATAGCTCCAGTCTGAACGTGACCCAAAGATCAGGCAGTCTAAATCACAAAACTCATGGCAATCCTTCTAACGAGTCAGGTTCACTATGTTGATTACTTAGCTTTTATTACTACTGACACAGTGGGCAATTAGAAGATGCTGTCACCCCCACTTTTAACTGGAAGCTAATGTGAGCAGCTGGGGTGACTTGCTCTAGACCGCGGTACTGCAAGGAGCTGGGACATCTCAGGCTGGAGCCATCACCAACGGGCCACTCTACTCTTCCCTTATCCTTGGCATTGTCTTCAAATTGCAGGCACGCCAGGGAAAGGGTCTAGGACATTCTGATTATGACAAGAGGAAAAAAAACCCAGTATAATTTTCATTAAGAGGTAAAATGTTAAAGTTATAATAAAAACTAAGTAGTAGAGAAGTCAAGTTCACGTTCATGGCTGTCTCACAAAGGCATGGTATGGCTTATGGAAAGAGATGGAGAGGAGAGATGGCTTTGAAATAAAATACCTCATTCCCAATATCAACAGTATTGCCAAATAGACATAGGATTTCTTTTAATTCCATCATCCCTCTCAGTTAAAGTCACACCTTATTTCAGAGCTATATCACCCTGATACAATGGACTTCTTTGCCTATCTCATCTCCCTGCTGATCTTCCCAGAGTTTCCAAGACCTACAGCTGACACAGTGAGAGGCAGAAGACCTCTGTCAAATTCCTGATAAGCCATACTGCATAATTACACGTTAGCTACTAATCCACTCAGTTAAGCATTGTGCACTGGACCTATATAAATATATTATCTCCTGTGTTCTTACAGACCTTCTTGATACAGCCTAAGGAGCCCAGCTCTGGCTGTGTCGTCATTATTTCGTTAGCCGTGCATTTTGCTCACCCGCTGCCTCTGCAGTGGCAACAGACGGGAGAGCTTCCTCTCCACCAGGTATGCCATGGTTTTCTGCTGTGGTTTGATCTGAACTGTGCTTGAGAAGGCAACATGCTCTTGGCTGCCCTCGGGTAGCGTATCTAGATGGTGCAGCCTATTACATCCTCGGAGCAAGATACTTGCTTCATCATGTGCTTTGTTTTATATAATATACTTTTTTTTTTTTTTTCTGTTGGTACAACAAACCCAGTATCTGCTGCTTCAGGAGCACCCACACCTCAGTCAGAGCACTTGGTTTTAGCAGTTGCTCTTTCCTTACGAGCCAAGTGGCATTTCAGATCACTTACCACTGCCTGCTGCCTAACGGTAAGGGCATTTTTCACACCAGTTGGTTACTTGATAGTAAAAGCCTCAGAGACTCATTTATTGGAGCAAAGTGCTGTCACTGATAGCCTTGTTCCAACATCCCTCAAGTAAAAGGACTTTGGGTACTGATCCTACTTTTTCATCTCATGGGATTTTTACCTGGACAGGGTCCAGATGTAACAGCTCAGTGACAACTCTAGTCACTACTGAAGCTGTTTCTGTAACGATCTGATTCACAAGGTGTTTAAGCACAAACTGGAGCTCCACTGAAGTCCTAGAATTGCTCGTAGAGTCAAATGCATTTTCCTGACTGCAGATAACATCAGTGTGTTCTTCAGAAGTTTCTTGAAACTCCTTGAACCAAAATAAGATTCTACTTCTGTCATTCTCTTTTTATTGCGACATAAAAAACCCCTTATGCTGTCCTGACCAAAGCCGAGGGCAAATTAATTGGGGGGTGGCAAGGAACTAAACATTTCGTGTTACTGCTTGCATGCCACGGAGCAGGATTTATTGTAACTCAGGCTCACGTTACTAAAGCATGAGAACAGAAATGAGAAGCATAAGCCTACACTAAGCATGTCTTTGGGGACTTGAAAATAGGGACATATCAGTTCATAAACAGATCTTTTTGTTCTTATCTACCAGACTGCAGTTGGCAAAACTGGTTTTGTGATGTTGCAATTGTAAGGTGTGATACCAAAGCATGGCTCTATTTCTGAAATGCGGTGCAAAGAAATGGTGTATTAAATACATCAAACCATATGCAGTGTTTGCTATTAAAAAATAAAACAAAAAAGGTACTAAATTGCACCGTGCATTAGGCTATCTGATCTTTTCTCTTAGAGAATTATAATAATATTCCTGAAAGGACTGATTGAATCTTTCCTTGGAAGAGAGAATAAATGTTTTACTGGAGCAACTTTATTGCACATTTGATTACTATGATGCAATTTGCTTTGTTTTAAAGCACACCATTGCTTTTTTTCCTGTATTACTGCAATTATATTTCCAGGTGGGAGAAGTAAAAGATATTTCAAGTTAATTATTCAAAAGAATACATGGAAAATTATGAAGCTGTACATTTTTCAGCACTGCTTTCTGCTCGGCAGGCTCAGCAGAGTCACTGCTGGCAATATCCTCTGCCTCCTGATTCCTGAGTTTGGAACGTTTCTTAGTAGCATCACAGTTACAAGAATTTGCAAAAAAAAACCTGACAAAGCCCTAAGTTCCCAAAACACCATCTCATTCTGAAGACGAGGAACTGGAGGAGGAAGAGGAGAACAATGAAAAGGTACATGTAGTATTCCACTACCTGAATTAAACACATACAAAAATGCAATTGGGATAAAGTTTGTTTGCAGCATATATAGGAGGTAAAGAAACAGTTCCAAGAAAGGTTTTGCTTCCTCTACTTCATCGTGGAGCCTAAGTGATCTCCCAGAAAAGGTTCTCCCGCACCAGCTGTGAATGTGTGATACAGCATTTAGAGACTCAGATGTACCTTGACCTTTCTGGAGACTCTTGTGCGCTGTTCTGCATGTCATCATGGCCAGACTGGATCACATTTGCCCTAATAAGAACATGCACCAAAGACATTGTAAGCCTTGTTTAGAAATAGCTTGGTTTTCACATTACTCTTCACACTGATGTTTGCCTCCTGCTTTTTATGGGATTGCTCATAGGAAAAAATTCCAGGAGTGTTGGTGAAACTGTACTGTTACTCTCAGCTAATAACATTGGTACGGGATGGTGTGTAGCAGTGTTACAGGAATATGATATCCTGGTGTGATATTTAGCGCAGGAGTGCAGGCAAGAAGTCTTAATGTCACCAACTGAGAGAAGCCTGGAGTAGGATGATGTGCTACGACTGACCAAGACTGAAGAGAATAAAGTCGACTAGCAGTACCTCCTATCAACACAAACGTGTTCAGAGAAATTGAGAACTATTGTTTTTCCTTTCCTGCTTTTCCCATCTGAGTTTCTTAACAAACAAATCCAATATTCAGAAAACTAACACCTTGATAGCCGTGCCAGCACGCAGGAACTGTGAGTCATTAGAAAGCAGTTCCAGCTTCCTGTACCAGTGCACTAGAAACCTCTGTGGGAAGATGAGGTTGCACTTACAATATTCCTGTATTTCAGTTTTAGGCAGCTCATTTTGCAAGTGGAAGCTGGCAGGACGCTCCCTTCTTACCATGTGTACGCAGCATTTCCTGCACAGCTTCTGCCAACATCGGCAAAGTACACAGCCCTTCGTTATCGGGTACGGTACTCTGAGAGTGATAATTACATGACTAAGTTTGACGCAGAACAAAGGACAGTTGCCACCTAATCCAATCCTAAAGATGGAGGCGGTTTTGTTGTAAATTCACAGCCTTGGGGAACAGAGAATCCTGAAGGCAGCTTGTCTGCCGTTCATGGATCAGTGCTGGTCAGCCGTACACATGCTACAGAGGGACTTATTTCCCTTACTATTACCAACACAAGCAAACACAAATGATTCTTTCTTAAGGTTGGGTTTTTTTGTGGGGGGCAAGGGGAGAAGGACGCACATCTCATTTCATGGCAGGTGCTATATCCATTCACTTTTTCACTATCGCTAGGCAATATGTGGTTGAAAGAGGAAGTTCTAGTATCAGACAAGGTCTTGAAATAAAACTCCACTTGGCTGTCATTTGCAAGAACTTTATGATGATGAAGAGCACACAGATAAGACAGGCTCATCTGGCCAGTTAAGTCTGTCTATCCTGACTTTGCAACACAATAACTTGCTATGATTTTATAACGTTTGCAGGTAATTTTAATGTCCCTTCCAGTGTCACACCTGCTTCCTACTGAAACGGGACAGTAATGGTGTTTGGAACAGAAAATGAAAGGCACCGGGATGGAGCATGCAACCTCTGTAAGTGTGCTGCAGACCATGACCAGAAAGGCCAAGAAACATGTTTAAAAGGGCACTGGGCCCTGATCCCCTAAAAGGACTACCTGTCCTACCCCATTCCTTACAGACACACCAACTCAGGCCTTTGGATGCCCATTTGTTTGGTACAGACACACACGTTTTTCCTTTGAAGCTGATTAATCCTTAATTTTGCTTTGCACAAGGGAACCAAGAGGGGTAACATAGCACATAGCTTTTCTGATACACCTGATTTTGAGGCCTATTGAAATTTAAATGGCAGCATTTCTTCCATTGCGTGTTTCTGTGGCTTTGCATGTTCGGAGCACAGCACATTACAGCTATTTGACTTTTGTTCTGCTGATTTGGTCCTGCATCATTTGGATGGCTCGTGACCAGAAGCCTTTTGCCTTGCGTAGTTCCCCATTCCTTCCTGCTTATGGGAACATCCTGCTCGTCCTAAGTTTCTTTGCAGGGCTAAATATCTCCCCAGAGGAATTCTTCCCCACAATCCCACAATCAGTTCTCATCAGCTTTGGCTTAAAACCATACTGACTGCCAAGCATGCCTCTTGGCAAGAAGGTTGGAATTCCACATTTTCTCATTCCCGAGTTAGGTGAGCCAGCCATTGGGAGAAAAAGAAAACTGTATTTTTATTCTTGTGCTGTATTGTACTCTCCCTCAACTTGTGACACCCAGCTCCATCTTAGGCATGATATGAGGGACAAACAAAAGCTACTTGGCAAAGGCATCCACGAAATACATGCACAGTTTGGTGTGTATGTTTTCGACCTCTGAGGGCAGGCCACTTGCAAAGCCCAGTTCTCGTTGTCACAGCTTTGGAGCTTGTTCCAGGCCCTGGAACAGTTTATCGTAGTACAAGAATTTGGCTTTGTAAGAGAGCCCAGCTTGGTGAATCTGGAGTCCCGGAGTCTGCACGGGAGAATGCTGTAATGTTGGGAACATTTGCCATTTGATTTGTCGAAGACACTTCAATGCAAGACGTGGAGTTTGGAGGTGACCGTGCTCTACAGCCAAGTTAAACTTTCTTCTTGCTATGCTAACTTAATTAACTGTTAGGGAAAACAGTCAGTTGTTACTGAAGAGAAGTGCAGCAATTAGACTTTGCCCCCCATTTTCTGACCACAAAGTTCCGTGCAGCACTGACACAAAGCAGCTCTTCCCTCCAAAGTCTTTGCAACCTGACTCCCTAATTTACACATATGTAAGACATAGCCACTGACTCCTCTCTAAAGCATGCTACGTTTTTGACATCTTTAGACAGAAATCTAGATCCTTACTAACGATTAGCAAACAAGGAAAGGTGCTGCTTTTATACAACTACGGGTTCTGTGGAAAAAAATGAGGTGCAAATGTGGTTTAACTGCAGATCCTCTGTGCATTCACAGTCTGGCCGTTGCTAAGGCAACATGTGATTGAGAGACGTACGAAGGATAAACAAGAATCTCTCCAAGATGCGATATTGAAAGAGAACGGTAAGGAAACAACCCAAGTTCATCCCAGAGCGGTTCTCTGATCTTCTCTTTAGGAATACAGTGAAGCATTTAGTCTGGCTAAACCAAAGCTGGAACCTGTTATCAAAATACTCTAAGGATAGTTTTACTAAATACCAGTTGTGCAAACATGAGCATTTGATTTGCGTAGACAGCTACCTGGCTTGTCCATGCAGTTGCACATGTGCTTTTGCAAACAGCTCAGCCATGTGTTAGCTTCAGTGTTGGAACGAGAACAGACTTCTCGGGTATCACGAGCTTCATAACAACAAGCAGGGCAGAGACGGGATGTTACATCGATGCTCACAGTAGAGACCTTCCAGCCATTCTGTGAGCAACACAGAATATCTTTAAGGACCACACACAATTCCTGAAGCAGAAGTTTCTGCTGCCAAGAGCATACCTTTGCTTCCACCAATCGTTCAGCTCACTCTGGTTGCTGTTTTGAGCCGGTGGGTTTCGGACAGACAAGTGGAGGCCTGCCACGTGTAGTAGAAAAGAGCATGTTCCGTGTATTCAGGAGCAGCAACTGCTTTATGGGACTGCCAGTCTCCTCTGCATTTTCGGCCGCCGTTGCTAGGTGACAATGTTTAAGGCAAGATAAGTCACCTACTAAGAGAGGCGTTTGCAGCCACAGGCAGGGATAATTATAAAAAAGGTGTCAAAACGGTATGGTGATAGCACCATGCCCAACAGATTTGTTTTCTTCTTATTACAGAAGACGACAAACCACATAATCTTCTTTTGGAAATCCTTGGCTCTCTGGTTAAGGGAATGCTAGTTAAATACTGGAGCTATTTCTGTGCTGCCAAGATTTTAATTCTCAGCTTCAACAGCAGCTTAGTGGCGTACGAAATACTCCATGCTGCGCTCTTTCGGTTCCGTACTTTGTGGCTCCATATCAGCTAAGCAGAAAAATCAAACTATTAGTGTCCTTTAGCACAGATTTTTAGACGGAATAAACTGTCATATCTCTATTGAATTTGGGGGGGGGGGGGGGGGGGAAGGCGTGGGGGGAAGTTTCTTCAACTTTGGTTTAATTTACACTATCGCCCCAGCCTGAACAAGCTGCTGCAGAAATCTGCGCTGCGCCATGCCCCTGTTGAACCTGCAGGCTGGTGTGAGGGCTCTGGGAGCGCAGCGACTCTTTTACCCTGCCGCAAGGTAGGAGCCTTATTTTAATAACTGAAAGATTGCTGGAACAATGTCATAGGAGGTCCAAGCAGTACCAAGCTCTGCTGGATATCAGGCCATGGTGTTTACCAAGAGAAGGAAGTCCTTGCAGCTGTAGCAGGATTTGCACTGACTGGGTTTTTTTTGAAAACACAGTTGCACTAACTTTCATTCATCTATTTTGTTTCATTTTCTGTTTTAAAAAGAGAGCTGGAACATATTTGCCGGTTGGCTAGAAATGATATAAATGACTTCTGGTTCAGTCAGTAGGCTAAATAATCCATTATTTGCATGGGATAAACAGGGTGTAAAAGATTCTTTAGAACAAAAATCCTATTTAGATCTTTGTGACAGCAAATGGAGGAGAGAGGAGATTTATGAAAGAAATAGTGTTTTCTTTGCTGTCTTAGTGCTTAGTTCTTAGTTCACTTTGCTTTAGGCCCTCTCCCCCTAGGATCCCTATTACACAACTCCAGAAACATTATTCCTTGAAATTGCCACTGGCTCAAATTCTTTAGTTATTGCTGTTACTGCAGTGCTACGAGGAGGATCTTCCCACATCGCAATACTGCACGCGTTCCAGGATGGGAATAGGCTACGGGTCATCCAGTTCTCACTGGGCTCCTGTTCCTAAAAACAGCCCCAGAGAGTGGTAAACACTGTTTCGTTCCCTAGCACAGGAAAGCACAGAACAGCATTTTAGACGCTGTAAGTTTTGACTGTCCTCACCTTTCTCAGTACTTCTCGCTTAGTGTCACATTTAGGATTGCTTTACATCTGAAAGCATTTTGCACTGATCTTGAAGAACCACGCAATTATTTTGGGGCTAATGGCAATGGAGATGACAGTGTATTGCCATCTGTTCGTCTGCTGGGGTCAACATCAGCCGCCACCACCCACAAGACGGATCATATTTGAGAGCGTTACTCAGGAGCACTTGAATGATGGGTTACTCAGCCGTGTCAAATATTTTGTCAGCTACCGTTTTTCCAAATTTGGATTGGAGGTGAGAAAACATAACAAGAGGAGGAGTCTTCCTGGGAAGTGGATACCAGCAACAGTGTGCTGAGGCATTAAAACACCAGCAGTAAACTCAGTTAAAGAGAAGCCAACTTCTGATGCCGTAAGTGTACACAACAGCAGCAACATACAGATGTCTTGTCTTCCCTTGCTCCCTCCCTGTATGGTATCAGGGATATCAGACACTGCAGGTGCACACTGCCCTCAGAGGGTTGCACAACACAGCAGGAGGAGGATTACAGTATCTGGGGGTTCCCTTCAGTTATCAGGGCTGTCACCCTCTTGTACAGAAAAGCAGAATATTCCTTTTAATGTTTCACTCAGTAAATAACAACATTGGTTTCCGACTTCTCTAAGCACAGGTCTCATCAATATGGCAAAATTTTGTCTGTATAGTTATACGGCTGTATTTATACAAGTAAACTCCAAGTAGAGACACTATAATTGCAGGAGTCTTTTTTTTTTTTCTTAAGTGTCTCTTAAAACTGTTCTCAAGCTGCACAAGCCAAGTCAGGATAATTTTCTAAAGGACAGTACATTGTAACGTACAAAGCATGCCTTCTTGTTTACTTGGCTCGCTGCGTTCTTGCAGACGCGCCTTGCTGCTGCCATCTATGTTATACAGCACCATATGGATTTCTATGTGCTGCTCCATGTATTTCGGGCAATCTTTCTGCTGTGGCGCCAGAGGAGGAAAGCAGTGGCTGAAGTCTGGCCAAGGCATTGCTGTTTCCTGGCCACTGTCATGGCCTTCCAGTATTTGCCGTGTCTTGGCCCTGCTCCTGCTCTCTGCAAAGCTTTGTGCAGTGCAATTTTTAGGTTTAGAAAACTGAGACTGTAGAAAAGACCTAAGAAAGAACTGGGCAAAGCGTGGCAGAGAAGGGCTGGAGAGTTACTGCCCTTCCAATCCTGCAAGAGGAGAGCACCTACATGGCAAAGCAAGAGCAGGAGGTGGGATCGCAGTCACTAGTGCCCCTCGCTGTTCCTTGAGCTCCCGCAGGATGCTCATTCAAGAGCAGTGGTAGGCTGGTGAGAGGGCCCCACCAGCAAGCGGATGCAAACAGCCCTCCAAGCCTCAGGTCACCAGGGCTGTTTCCTCAGGGTTGGTTTTTATCTGCCCAACAGCCAGAAGAGCAATCAACTGTGTGCTGCACGATAATCACCAAAACCCAGTCATGCCCTTCAGGCAGCCTCCCCTCCCTTTCTCCTCTGCATCCTAAGCCCCCATGATTACAGAGGGGCTAATGCCTCATGGTAGAAAATCACCATCCAAATCAAAAGTTTCCAAAGCCAACGGCTAATGTGCCCTCATACAAAAAAATGAATCAACGACACAGTATTACGCTCCTGACAACTTTATGGCCACAATTAAAAAGTCTCTTTGCACAGCACGTTCTGCTGGAAGCAAAGGACACATGGTGCATTTTGGAAACCTGTAACCCAAGTGTATAAAATAGCGATCACTGCTGTAAACCACTTTCCCATCAGTGGCCTTTCTTTCTCTCTACAAAGCAAAATGAAAAGCGTGGGACTGAGTTCTGACTGTAGCACAGCTGACACCCTAAGTCCTCTCCTTGCCTACAGGCAGCCCAGACACCAGCATTCAACCACCGCTCCACAGAGCCCAGAGTGGCAGAAAGTGGCAGCCACTGCAATGAAATAATTAAACCAAGGAAGAATAAAGGGGGAAGGGATATCCCAGAGCTCAGTTAGCAATCAGCAGAGTTCAGCTAGTGCCAACTAATGATAAGAAGGGACCAGAAAGCATCTTGGAAGAGACCCCGATGATCTCCTTCTGTTATATCCCTAAATCGCTAGTTGCTAAGCACCAAACCACACTCAGAGTATGCAGCTGTAAACATCCGTCTTCCATTACAAAGGCTCCTGTTGACTTTTCCCAGGGCCGAAGTCAACTCACATAGCATCTCCCATCACTTGTCACCAGCATTAGAGTCCTGTGAAGGTAGGTGCGTGTTTATGGGCAGCTCTGCATGTCTCGGACACATCTTTTTCCTTTAGCGAAATGTCTGTGTTCCCACACTACAAGTACCGAAACTGGTTTGAGGCATCGTGTGTGATGAGTGTTACCCCTCTGCTAATAGCTTACCCACCAAGGGGCTCTCACTGGCCCGTCCATTGCAACCTGGTTGAATAGCTTTACCTGCCTGATGTTGCAGAGAGACCCGAAACCACCTACTGCGATCCTACAGCCCAAGCTAAACTGTGACATAATTTTCTGGCTCTTCTCTCTTTCCAGATGACTTCTGCTTTCTGCCTCCCTCCAGTGGCAAGTGCTCAAGGACAAGAGTAAAGCTCGAGTGAGAACACGGGCACAAGGCAATGTGGAGATCAGTCATGATTTAGACCTGGCTGCTCTCAGCCACTGCAGTCCTGCACGTAACGCGGTGCCAGGGAGCTAGTACAGGTGGAGGGAAAGGATCTTTTGATACTGACTGAGGAGGCTGCGGAAGAGAAAGGCAAATACTACCAGCTCAGCCAGGACTAACTCAGAGACTGCTGTTCTGCACAGCAGATGCATGGACTCTTCCATCTTCCATTCTCTCTCATAACATGTTTTTAGGCTAATTTTACATATTTTTGTGATTTTGTGTGGGCTTTTTTTTTTTATTTATCCTGGATAACTCACCACATCATTTCCAGGGGAAAAAAAAAATCAAGAACTGACCAGTTTTCTTGAGACGTTACCTTACATTTGACAGCTGTATTTTCAACATACAGTCTTAGCCTGAAGAAACTGGGAGGCACTCCCATTTCTCTTGACAGCTCGCTCTACCATCTAATGGCTTTTCTCCCTCTAAATGATAAGGTAACGCAGAGTTGTCGAGCTCTTCTCCCAGACCACAATCCTAGTATTAATAACTCAGTAGGCTGCCTGTGTCTTTCTTACTTTGGAAACAGAAAAATCACCATCTAATTATGTGAAGCCATAATATCAGAAAATGGGCTACCAAAGAATGCCCAATGATACATCAAAACAATAGACTACACAAAAATTTTGAGGACTTTTTAGGTATAGTTCATGCTGCACAGGAAGTTTCCAAACAGCACTTTTCTCTATACGGGATGTCTACAATGAGTAGATAAAAATGTTTATGACATTTAAGCCATCTTTAAAAGCAGCATGCAAATCTTTGAATTCCTTTTGCTTGATGGTGATGCTGTCTTGGGATCACAATTCTGTAACTCTGAAAGGTGGAAGGGCTTGGCAAGCACGTTGTGACAATCAGGAGTATATTTATGCATTTAGAAAACAGCAGAATTTAAAAAAGGAAAACCTACTTCTGAGGACTGTTGGGGAACATCATCTGAGCCCTTCTACTCCTACTCCTGTGATTTACCACAATTTGTGCAACTTACTACAGGTCTGGTTCTTCCCTCTCTCCTCCTCCTACTCTGTCTTATTGGTAAAATCCTACCTGCTTGCTTCTTAGAGTGTAGCTGGCTCATCCCCGCTCCCATTTGTCCCTCTGACCTATCCCCACGCCGCAAGCTCTTAAGCTGGCATGGCAGCTGCTACCCCAGAGGTGCCTGTGCTCACCAGCGCGGTGTTTTTCTGCTGGGAGACACCTGTCTGTTCTGTCCAAAGGGACTGTGGTTTCTCCAGTGTTTTGCATCTAAGGGCGAATGACTCGGTGATCAGCTCGAAGCCATCTGCACATTAAGGCTTTAGTTGATACCCTAACTGCACTGGTGCCAACAGCTAGCAACAACTCGCTGCATGAGCATAAACTGGGATTGATCCCTGTATTTTCTGTCACAGGCTCTCCAAAAAGCCCTGGCAATAGGACGGTAGGTTCTGTAGACATACCAGTGTGAAAGCCTCACAATAAACAGAGCTCATTAGAGTCCTCCACTGGAGATGTCCCTCTACAGATGAAGAGAAGCCAAAGTAGCAGAACTTCCCTTGAAGAGCGAGGCGAAGAGTGTTATATCTGCATAGTGACCCTGATCCATGGCCCAGCAGGGATGGAACTGGGCTGTCCTGACCTGTGTTTATCTGCCTGGGTGCTACACCACCATTTCTTGGTGGAGCACCACTAGGGACAGCACGTGGGCCTTCCATCTTGGAATAAAGAGGTACATTTTGATTTTACAGTTAAGACAGAGTGAAGCCTTCTCACTGCCTTTCTAGGTGAATAAAGATTAACCAAACATTTCACATTATCTGCTGCAGCATCTCACAGATGTTTCCTTGCAGAAACCCTAAGCAGAATACCAAATGTTTCAACATCACATACAAAGCTGGTCCAGAGCCAAGCCTTTACGATGCTGTTTTGTGTTTGCCTATAGTATTGCATGTGCCTGTCAAATCCGCTTCCTGTTTTGGATATTAGATCTTGGGATGGAGAGCTTCCAAATACCAGCCAGGTCCAAAGTAAGCCATGCTCCGCAAAAATAAAAACAATATCAGAAGAAGTATAAATACTCAGATGAATAATTGCCTCTATTATTTCCTGGCTTGCAAGCTTACATGTGTTCATAGGAGGGGGGCAATTTTAAAAGACATATGCTAAATTCCTGCTGTCCAAAGACATGAAAGTCTCTATTGCTCTCACAGCCTTTATATCTTACATGTCAAAGCGATATCCAAGAAAATATGCATCTAAGACCAATCCTGTCCCTTACGGTATTCATACAATGGGCTTTGGATTAGGTTTGCGAGTTTGTCCACTGTTAAGTCTGCTGAAGACAAAGGGAATGCTGTTTTGCTCTCACCGGCAGTATTTCCAACAGATACAAAGAGCAGCTAAATGTTATGAAATGGCTTGTGAAGTACAATTCAGAAAGAAGCGTGTTGGTGGGATACCCAGTCTTGTGAGAAAGTGTGTGACAGTCCGATGGGGAAGAAATTCACGTGTGTGAATGCGAATGCCCGTAACAAGCAACTGGTATTTTAACCATCAGACCTAGAGCCCATGTCTCCTTGGCTTTAGTCTTAATCTTACATCTTTGGGAAAAATACTTTCAGATTTGCAGTCAGATTATTTATTAGGATTGGTTTGACAGGAAGTAAATACATTTGTAAAATATAGTAACAATATATCAATATAAGTATTTAGTTAAAAATTAGAATAAAAATGAACATTTCTTATTTTTTAGGTAATTTGTAAATAAAATCTGAGTTTTCTGATCATTTCTGTAGCACTGAAGTTGCAGACTCTATACCGCAGAGTTGTCATGAAGAGAGCGTTTGCAAGATGCCTGTTTGGGGTTGGACTAGATGACCTCTAAAGGTCCCTTCCAACCCAAACCATTCTATGATTCTAAGATACTGAATTCAGATAAAGTGCACCCTTAATTTAGAGCAGTTATTGCCTTAGTTTTGTTTTCAACCAGTAGGATGAAACTAATCAAAATAAGAGAGAAGAAATGTGGGAGTTTGAAGCAAACCGCTAGCCCTGTGATCCCACCAGAGGAAGAGCAGCATCTCCAAGATGCAGGTAGAACAGCAGCATCACGTTGTGTCTCTGTCCCTGTTCTCTCCTTGGGCTCTGCATCAAAATGATGGCAAAAAGAAATGGTGGCAACCCTGGCTGAACCGCACCTCCGGGAAGTTAAAAGCCGAGAGGCATTACCAGTAGGAAAGGGGATATGTAAAAGTGGAAACAACACATCCTGCCAGAGACATGTCTCTGCACACAGCCATGACCTGCAGGAACAAAACCCTGCTGCTCTCCGATCGCTGCACCGAGAGCTTCCCTTATGTAAGGGGAGTGTGTGTGCCTTAGCAAGACGCGTATGATTTTACACTCCGTCCCCCCCAAACACGACCATTGCCCAGCATACTTCGACGTATGTGGAAAATTATTTTCTTCCCAGATGTTCCCATGCAGAGCTCAATAACTGCCTTAAACTATATTAAAATTACATTTAAAATACTAATAAAGATAACAAAACCATTAACTGTATGTTCCATTATGCTATAGTTAACTTTTTAGTACAAGTTAAGCATATGCACTAGGATGTCCAACAGCACAGGCATAATTTACAGGCACAGTTCCTCTGGATTTTGAGGAGAATTGTCTAAGTCATGTACACAACTCTGAACTTCCCTGTTTTCAAATTGTTTCAGTGTGTTGAACTGGTGGTTAACACCTCTTTGAGGTTGAGCGTGAAGAGGAGGACGACCCAGGGCACGCAGGAAGGCGCGGGTGAGATAGTTGCCACTTGGCAAGAGCATTCTGTTGTCTCTGTCTAAAATTATCACCACCTATTAATTTTTTTCTGATAGGTTCAGGGATGCTCGAAAGAACACATCTGAGCCATGATGCTGAAGTAGTAAGGGGAGGTGAAGCAGCAGAAAAGATGGATGCTGAAGACAGGATCAAAGGCAAGATGCCAGAGATGAATTCTTCACCTGCTTCCTCTGCTCAGTTTCCCAGCCCAGAGAACTGTTC
Organism: Phalacrocorax aristotelis; assembly: GCF_949628215.1. Lineage (NCBI taxonomy): Eukaryota > Metazoa > Chordata > Aves > Suliformes > Phalacrocoracidae > Phalacrocorax > Phalacrocorax aristotelis. The sequence continues at coordinate 14,447,858 of NC_134288.1, forward strand.
ATTAGCTGCAGCAGATCATAGCCTTTCCCCATCAACTCAGAAGAGTGAAGAAGCAGGCAGGCCGCTAAATGAAGTTCCTGTTACGATCACTGCCAGTGAACTGTTCCTGAACAGGCAAGAGAAAACTAAAAGCGAACCCACCTGTTACAATAAGCATGGGATCGGTGCAAGACATCTTAAAAAGAAAAACAAAACACTTAGTAGTTTCCAGGCCTCCAAGAAGGACTTGACTCACATGTGGACAAAGATGATGGTGTAAATCAGCTGGGCTAAATCAGCATTACTGCATTGACAGAGCGCGCGTGCCAGTTGTGAGTGCACCTGCCTCTCGGGATTACAGCCTCTGCCAGGGCGACCCGCGGTGCCACGTGCAGGAGCTGATGCTCCTTTTCACGCAACACGTTGTCTCTGTGGCCTTTTAAAGAAAATTAAAGTTTTGACAAAGTAATCTGGCAACTGTTTAGTGCCTGTTTGATGTGTAGGTGTAAAGACAGCCTTGCAACTTACTGACCAGGTGCAATTTAGATGATTTAGCTTGTATATATATATATATAAAAATCAGCCTAGTACGAATCAAGTATCCCGGATGGGATTATCAGCGACTGAGTGAGCAAAAGCTTTTGTGAAAGGCTTGGTTAACACGCTGTTCCCACCTCGCACCTGCAGTTCTTCAGAGGGTCCATTATGCCATCCCCTGGCATGACTCATTTAATCATCTGGGTTAAAAATGCTGTTTAGCAGTCTCACACCCTTCTTCCTAGAAAGCAAAAATTATTCGTTTGAACTCCCACGCCCCCGCCGTGGTTCGGGCTATTTCATGACAATGACCTGGAGGAGTCAGAGAAGTATTATCGGTCTGCCTTGTGCTTTGCTTTGCCCAATGCTACGGTGTCCAAGGCAGAAAGACTTCGCTATTTCACAATCATTCTGAATCACAGGATTTCTGCTTCAGTTCTCACTTTGGTTCTGCCTCAGTTTTTTCTGTTTTGTTTTTTTTTTTTTCCTTTTTCTTTTTTCTGGGTAATTTTATCTGTTCCAAGACAAACAAAATCCTTCTGCATGACAGCTATTATTTATACACAGGTAGGTTTTTCTTACTGCTGCTGAAGTTTTTCTTAGTATTGAAGTGAGTAACTCTGCAAACAAGACATTTTTAAAGTACAATGGATGTCCTTTAGGACCAATGTTAGAGTGGATTAGCAAGGATATGACTTAAAATATTTTGTTCATTAACTGTAGACAATTCATTGACTTGAAAATGACAACTAAATTGAGTAAAAAGGGAAAACATTTATCCACCCTAGGTTTCACTGGCTTTCAGAGCAAGACTTGTTCTCCAGAGTTGCAAACCATTAAGAATGTCTGTTGGAACCATCCCCTATACTTAAAAGATCTGCATATCCCTCTGAGAATAATTATACTCCAAAATTCCAGCTAATTCCCCCCCCCGCCCCCAAGATAACAGCAGTTGTCAAATATTTTCAGGGCTTGGGTTTTTTTCCTGGACCACTAAACTGTATGTGCCATCAATGCAGAGGAACCATTCGTTCTGCCAGATATCGTTGGGATTGAGAAGGCGGCTGGCTACGTGCACTTTGATCTCATCCAGCTGCTTGCTTTGTTATTTCACAGGTCATTCCTGAAAGTAAATTTTTGTACATACAGAGAGTAATTTTTTTTTCTTAACTCTGATGGATGTTTGCAGTTAAATTAAGGGTTCCTGAATGTATTTTGTCTTAATTTTTGTTATAAATCCAAGATTTTCTTTTTTTTTTTTTCTTGAAGGAACAGGGCCTCAGCATCCAAACTTTGATTTGAAGGTGAATTTAAGATCTGTCCCTCAGCTTTGTAAAAGGCTAAATCACACACCTGAGCACCGTTATCCCTACCTCTCATACTACATCACAGAGAGGCCTGAGTAAGAGATACACTTTATTCCCTTTAGTTGACTGCTTTGCTTTACCACTAGGGACATGATGGGAGCTTCCTTCAATCCGCAGCCACTCTTTGTCTGCTTGATTTTTGATTCAGCCTTTACAAAGAGGCTGAATCTGTTACTTTTAAGTAGTCACATTTTTTTTTTCTTCAAAATGAAATTCTCCAAAATACTCCAGAGAATCCTAGGCTCTGCTCGTTTCCAGGAGGTTTAACAGAAACCTTGTAGCTCAGCTTTGGTACTTGGTCAAATGCATCTATTTTGGTTTGTCAGACTATCAGATCAAGCGTGGCTCCAGCTCAGTCCAGTCCTAGGCAACATTCTGATGGAGATAAAATTGCATCAACCCTTATTTCAGGGGTAAGCACAGCAGTGACATTCAGCTTTTATAACAGAGTATGAAAACTGCAAGCCCAGTCCTACCCGCAATGGAGCCCCCAGCACAGTCCTGCCATGGTTTAGCCCAGGACATCTGCCATTTACAGAAACTACACCAGAAATTCTTTGCAGAAAACAAAACCAACGTCTGAATGCTGTCGCCTGACCCCTATATAACAACCACGTTTCTTACTGCTATGGTAAGCATCCCCCTTTCCTTCATGGAGGACCAGTCCAATTCTAAATAATTCCTCCATGAATATTTCAGACACATGGTCTCATTTCTGTAAGCCTCCCCTATGCTAAATTCTCTCTGGTGCCTGGAACAGCCGCTTATTCCTCCAGCTTGGGCCTTTGAGATGTAAATAGTGTAATCCGACTTCAAGAGGCAAGGAAATATTAGCAGAATTTAATGTAAATATTGTATAAATCATCCCAAAATAGCATGGCCATGGGATGAGCCAAAGACACTAACTGAAAGTTAAACAGACTAAGTAAATATAGACTAAATATATTCCCCTCCTGGAATTGCCGCTGGAATGAATCCAGAGAGGAAATAGGTTAAAATGCAGTCTTGTGGCAGTGATATTAAAAAGCCATTGGCTCATTTGGTGACATTTATAACAAATTTTATCCTCCATACATTTTTAACACATGCTGAGTTAAATATTATCAAATCTATAAAAAGATTATGGAAAAAAATGACTGGTTTCATATGGGTGGACACTGCCTGGAACTCTGTGGGTTTTGTATAAGAGACATGTTTGAAAGAAAACATGAAAGGGAAAGGGGGGGGGGGGAACACAAACCCCCAAAACCCCCCGCAGTACAGTTTTCAAAAACTGCTCCTTGCCCATTTGGAGCCTAGAAGTCATCACACATAGAGGCAACAGAATTTCCAGGGCACGAACCACAATTGGGACCAAGGAATGAGATGTATTAATTCCATCCCTTACACGTGCAAATGGAGAAAAATCCATTTGTCTAGTGTGGCTTTGTGCAGCTTCTGACTCAGTGTAGTGCAAGTATAAAAGGACTCTTTTCTTGTAGGGATGCTTTTACAGCAGGCCCCCAGCCACTGCTGTAGCAAACGTGATTAATAGTAGTTTTGTGCACGGGTACTAGAAGATGAACAGATGCCCTGACTCACCTGGGATACAGGTGCTCGTCTTCATGACCCAGAGACTATTTTTCAGAAAGATGCTTTGTCCAAATTACAGACAGGACGGCATTTCCATGCCTCCCGCTCTCGCACTGCACCCAAAGAACGCAGTAACCCCCAGACACCCAGCGTGGCTCAGCTACCCAGCAGAATTCACACCAGAAGCTACAGGGGAAGTCCAACACACCCAATGGGAACCAAGATGAGTCTGAACTGACACAACCTTCAGCTTCTCTGGCTGGATCTGTATTGATATGATTTATACGCTAACATTTTCATTATGAAAGGCTGGAGAGACTCCAAGAAGGTGAGCAACTCCTGTTGTACAATCTCTTTTCGCACAGACTGCTGAAACAGCTGTGGCAAATTAACTAAAATTTCCTTTCTTTGTGGAAATACCCTCAGCCTCCAGGGCAGGAGAGTAAAATGACTTTGAAATGTGGAATGGGGGAACTGCGTTATCCTCATACTGATCTGTACTATGTGGCTGCTTACACCATCAGTCCATGGCAGAGGAAGGCAACCAACCAGCCCCTGGAGGTCTCCGTCAGACTGACAAGGAGTAGTTCCAAGGTAAGGGGCTCCTCTGACCCAAGCGTGACACACAACTATGAGTTCAAAATTCAACAGCTAAAAGACAACACAGGAGACAGTCCTTTAAACTTCCTGTTAACTGCAGGCTGTTCAGTCCTACGTATCAAGCAACAGGGAGGAAAGTTTTAGAAAAAAGGCAAGGGAGAATGAGAAACGGGGATGCAGTGAGTCCCACGTAAGCTTCTCTCTGCCTTCCAACAATACAGATTTTGTTTGCTTTAGTAAATGCTGTCCCAGATGCAGGTGGAGGCATTTGCAAACACTCAACAAACAAGTTTACCAGAGAGGGCTTATCCTCATTGGCAGTCAGACCACAGCATCCTCCAGACTAGCTCTTTTCTCTGTATTTCTGGTAAGGGACCAGGCTAATTCACCTCCTCAAGCTACATGTAGCCCTCGTGCTATAAAGGCTGCGCTTAGAGCACCCTGTCAGACTCTTCTCCAAGTCATCATTTGCCACAAGTTCTCAGCAGAGGCCTTTGATGCCTGTTACTCAAGCAGCAACTCCCTGACAAATCACTACACCCTTCACCCAGTAAGTGCTGTCCAAGAACACGATACACATAACACACAAGTGCAGGACCCCTGCGTGATTTGAAGATGGGCACACAGCACATCTCTGGTATTTGTGCATGGCACTGCTCTTGCTCCTCTACCAGAGCTCTTGCAGGTACATTGGTCCCGTACTCGACCTGGCTAACACATGGCATCCAGCGGTGTACGAGACGCTGTGAGGTGCTGCACCGGTGCATCAGAGGGAGCACACGTCTCTACGGCACCTTGTAAATGCTCTCCCAGGGTCAGTACTGCCCAGCAAGAGTTAATCCCTAAGCAGTGTTTTGGGTAGTTCCATCTTTCCTCTAGGGATTGAGCCCTCAGTAAAATTCTGGTGACATGCCTGTCCCCAGTTCCCAATTCAGAGAGCATTTAGTACTACCAAAATGTGGTAAAATACACTTAGCTTAATTTGCTCCAAACAAAATGCAGCACAGCCCTGTGGTAAGCATTACAAGTTGAAGATAAATCAAAACATCACAGACAAGTCTTTCCCTGACCGAGCACATTGGTCTGGGACAATCTGTAAAGCACCAACTCCTCTTCACTTTAACGAGAGAACCAGCTCCCTTATCCTTACCCTCCCTTCCCAAGCCTGCTGCACAAAGCGAACTACTGCCCGGAGGACATTGCTGTCACCAAGATAAAGAGCAGCACTGGTCTGCTGTGGACCATCAGCCCCCAGAGCCAGGTGGTCACAGCGGAGGAGTTTGCTGACTCACCTACTGCCTACCTCAGCCTCTACGGGGCCATCCTCAGGTATCGGCAGCCCAGCTCCAAGGAGGACATGAGGAAATTTCCTGGGGTTGTATTAGCTTGTGCCTAATTGTCGAGCTCCTCTTAAAAGTGCTGGGCGCACAGCTGTAGTAATTTAAGCTCTAATTCCTAGAAAACAATGTAGAGAGGCGCCTCCCTGGCTTTATCCTGCATGACCCTGCTCCATGTCCTGTGGTTGCCCAGGAGGCGGCCAAGGAACGGGAGGGCATCTGGGAACCCAGAGCGTGGCAGCCCCCAAGTTTTAGTTCTCTGCTTAGATACCAAGGTGACCTTCAGCAGCTCACTGAGCCCTGTGCTGCTTCGTTATCTTTGAGGGGCTGGCCTGGGGTCCCTGGCAGCGTGGAGGTCACAGGCCCTCACGGAGATTTACAAAACGATGCAGGTGCACGCTGCCCACTGTAGCAGCATTTCTAGTTAAAGTTGCTTAAGTAGTGCCAGAGGATGCTTCAGGTGTAGTCACCCACATCCACTGAGGTCAACCTCTGGTGTCTGGAACTGTTTCCCATGAATAACCATGCTTCTTTGTCACACGGAGGGCACTGCAAAGCTAAACGTGGTGGTAACTGTGGAGCACTTGGTGAGGATGGCCACAGAGGCAGTAAGAACATCTCACAGCTTTTGCAACGTGCTCCTTTCAGGCTGCACAGTGACGAGCAGAAGTGGAAAGCAGCTGCAGAGACCAAATCCCAGCTTTGCTGCTCGATGCAGGCTTATTTCTTTGGTAACCATCTCACATATTAAATTCTGACGTTGAGTCTCTGCTAATTCTAAGGCAGTTTTGGAATTGCCCCTTTTGCAGATCGCCTTCAGGTCTCATACCAAGATGCCTCAGGGCACACCCTGCAGCAGAAGCTAGAATTTCCCTTTCCCTGAAAGTAGGTAAGTAAATCCAGGTGACAGAAGCTGGTCTTGGAGGAACTGAAATTCTGCTCGCTGGGGGCTGTGAGCTTAATGGGAACGATGCCAGCGCAAGCTCTGTGAAACACAGAGGACAGTCAGTAATTTATTTGGTAATTACAGCTCACAAATCACTGCCTTGTGTAGGTGCTCTCTGCTGTAGAGAATAGACCTCTTATCTAAACAGAAGGAAATAATAATGTACATCAGGAATAGCAAGAGATTTTATTATGGAATGGAAATAAAAAAGCCTTCATTTTTATTTTTTATCTCAGAAACAGAGGAAGCATCAGACCTTTTCACTATTAGGTGTTGGATTGATTTATTTTACTCTGCTTAAGCAAACTTAAGCCAGTTTTCAGTTTTTTATTTCCTAAATATTTATCCTGTTTGCTTTTCAGGTATTTTGTACGAGATTTAATTAAAGACGTACTTAAATAAAGGCTTCTGTTAAGTGCCTTCCAAATTAAATCCAGCAGAATGATATGCTTTGAGACACAGCAAAATCAAAGAATGTGATGATCAGTCATCAAAAACTAATTTTCTCTTTATCTGGGCTTGTTGCATTCAGTGAATAATGTTAGGATTTAGCCTTATGCCACAAAACTGTAGGCTACTTTTTACATAAATATCTGCCTCATGTTGGCAAAACACTAAATTTCAAAATTAGAATTGATTAATTTGAAGAGTTTCTACAGGATGGAGATTGAAGACTTGATTTCAGAGCACTGAAATGAGAGCATCTTGCTGTTAGCTCTGGTGGTCGGACTGAGTCTGTAACAACGATAACTCTTCATGAACACATTTCCCACAACAGTTTTTGGTACCAGTGTTTTAGACAGAGTCTAAATGACCAAAGGCAGAGCAAGCTTGTTCATGGGTGGTTGTCCCAAAACTGTGATCATGTGGAACAGGGAACCAAAACGGCAAGGGAGAAGCAAATCTAGGAAATAATGAAGTTCTGTTTTCTTTATTTAAAAAAAAAAAGTTACATTTTGCCTAAGAATCAAATATAGCCACAAAACCAAAATGAAAAATGTTGTTTCTTTTCCCTTCTGTGTTAAGCTTTCCCTAAGGTCTTTAATCAAAAAGACTCATGCCTAAACCAGATGTGTACCTCACTGTTGGAACCCCATCTAAAACCTAGCGCCAGTTCTCTCCGGAGATCACCTCTGACACAGGGAAAGGTGTAATTCATCACAGCTCAGCTTGACTTTATCTGCAGAGCAGCCAAAAGTGTGTGCAGGGTGGGATTTTTCACCAGCAATACTCTGGCTGAGACAAGACGTGTTTCCAGGGGCTGATGTTTGCACCACCGGGCAGGGCCCGGCACCGATTAAAACTTGGTTGCTCCATCCCCAGGTCTGCCCCCGACATTACATAAATGGGCAAGTCATCTTCCACAGGCGTCCAAACCAAACTAGCGCCCGAAAGCTTGTGACCGGCTAATGCAGAGCCTAATCCTGTGCATCCCTCATTACTGTTGAATCAAACAAATTAAGTGAATCAGCATTAAGTGCTTCAGAACTGCCCCAAACCATTCCTGGAAGCTGTAACTCCATTAGGTCTGCTTTCAGATGTACGAGAGCTGGGAAAAGGAACTGCAACAGAGCAATGTCGTGCACAAACTTTGAGTACTCAAGTGATCTCAGAAATGTAAATAACACCATGAAGAGCCACATGGGATACGTAAGCTGCTTTAATAATAATAAATTTATTAAGTGGCAAGAAGCCACTCTGCTTTGTAAACCGATTTTACTTAATCACAGTCCCTCTATTTTTTATCTCATTTAACATGAATACATTCTGTAATTTGTATGTGAAAGATTTATGTAGAGATATGTTCTGGACCATTCTTGCTGACTTTACTGGTCGGAAAAACATTAAACATGCGGAAACAGCACCTTATTAAAACTATAGGCCCTTTCTCATTACATCCCCTTCGCTGCTATGCTAAACCATCACTGAATAAGCCAAGTCTACAGAGTTTTTTTCCCTTGTCCTGTGTTTGGAGATGTAGTGGGGCCTGCAGAAACGTCTGATAAAACCTCAATATGGTAAGTAATTCAGAAGGCTTTGTAAGCAATAGCTGCAGTTGCTTCTTCAGACTAGAGAGAGCTTCCCATGCATTAATGCACTTAGGTTTTGTGAGGAGCTCAGAGGAGGATGTGCCCTCTTCCTGATACAGTTAGTTGAGCCTGGACTCTGCACCACTGATACTGTTCAGCAACTGTGTGCACCAATAATTTAAGAACAAACAAAAAAAAAAAGAAATCTGGCTGTTTTTATCAGAAACAAGTAATAAATCTTATGATGATAGTAAAAAAAAATGGCAATTTCTGATGTGTGACATTTTCATTGCTTGAGAATGAATCAGTGCAAAGTGAGGTAACCCATGCACCCCGTCACTTTGGGCTGGGGCGCGTTAAACCAGGCGCCGCCTTTTGGAATCCCTCTCCATGTCCTCAGTGGGAGAGTCTCCGTTGCAACCTAGAGGGGACACCATGTTTAGCAAAGGGTCTTCAGATGCCCCTCCAAACAGGGACAGCAACAAAGCCACGCCATAGCCAGTAGCTCGTTCACCCTAGAAAAACAAAACAACACACAATTCACACTTCATAATGTACAACTTTAACCTAGTTTTATTTTACCTGCTCACTCAAAAAGCACTGATGGCGCATGGGTGCAGCGAATACTCGGGGTCCCCGTCAGGCCCGCTCAGCTTGTGCTTCTGTACCCTTACTGCTACTGGAATCCATCCCAGTTACATTAGATCAACACATCGGTTGAATCACATGAGAACTGAGCTCACGCTGACTCGAGGGAGAATTTATACCAGCATTGTTCAGGGCAGGGAATGTTTCATCCAGCATGAGTGTGGATTTGGAGTATGAGGTGAGTAAGTTGGGTTTAAAAAAAAAAAAAAAAGAGGAGACGAGGGAGTAAACTGGCTTGTTTTTAGGAAAAGAGAATATACACAAGTTCCGTCAAAGGGGGAAACCCCCAAGAAGAAACAAAGGTTTTCTCTGCAGCAGGTCAACAGGCAGGATGATCAACTCTGGTCGATCATCTTAAAACAGTATAGGTGAAAATGGAAGGCTAGGATTATTGCCACGAACAGAAAGCAAGACAGACGTTGAAGTTTACCACGATAAAGATGTTGCTGATTAAAGTGACCATTAGAATATTTTAAAATCAAAATGAAAAACATGAACAGATGAAGCTACCAGAACAAAGAAATTCCCAACACAGATGAAGAGCCAATAGTCTTCAGAAGAATTCTTCACCTCATTCTCTCACTTTGAATTTGATGGCACAGAATTCAGAGTATCTGCAGGCACAAGCAGCTTTCTTTATCCAGCTTGCTCGCCCAGGAAAATGTCAGAAGTCATACGAACATACTCACTGCATGAACGGGTGCAGCAATGTCTATGTGGACCCAGACTCCAGGCCAGTCAAAGCCAATGTGAGAAGCAATGAAGAGCCCAGCACAGGAGCTTGGAGTATTGTCTCGGTCCTGCAGAAATGATAAAAATAAAGTTGGTCTTGCATGAAAAGAAAATGCCAATGTTTTATTTTTGCCTACAGAAAAGACAGTTGTGTAAATCTAGTTCAGAGCTTAGTGAATGCCCCTAAAACAGTCTTGCAAACCAACTATACGGTTAATCCTTTGACTTAATCCCTGGCCCTGCTCAATTCCTCTTCTGCCCAAGCTCCTTTCTGCAGTGTTTTTGCAACTTAATGCACATTGTAACTCTCAAACGCAGCAAAAGCAGCTGCAGCAATCCCCGAGGCCTCTGTCCTCAATTTCCTGGTTTCTGTATTCCCACTTACTGTCTCTGTTGATTATATATGATCTAAGGAATATTTGTCTTTACTTCTTAAATGGTGACCATCCAGGAATTTAGCATTCATCTTAGGGCCACGCTTAGAAGGCAAGCAGCCTAAGGATACCCTTGCAGCAAGCTACCCTGTTTAAAATTGATGTTAAATATCAACGTAGTGACACATAGTCCGCAAAACCCCCAGGTAAAAGACCCTGAAGACCATTACTATATGGCCCATTTCTAAAAGATTACAGCCCACATGAGGAGCTTTCAGCCAGCTATCAACAGGCCAGCACACTATCTAGAAAACACATATTTTTATGTAATAAATGAAATTTAAATGAAAAAAAAATCTTACTGCCACAGAGTTCTTCATATCAGCTACAGCAGAGGTAAATTCACTGAAGTGGAGCTCAGGGCAATACACAAGAGGATGGACCAAGTCTCCGCAGTTCCTGCCAGCTTTAACGCAAGCCTTTTCCCACTCTTCGTTATTGGTAAGGACAGCAGCATGATACTTCCCTGTAGCAACTCCCTAGTGAGGTATAAGACAAAATCAGCAAGGACTCATCTTAACTGTGCCGGATAATTCTGTACTACTCCCTCTCAGCATTAACAGCTACTTTCCATCTAACAAAACCACCAAGAAAAAAACATGCCTCAAACCCACTCCACAAGAAGGTAGTGTTACAAATGTAGACAAAGACATTGTAGCTACTGCTGAATCTTTAAAAATTTCTGAAAGTCCATTCTGCAATTAAATAGTCTGCATTGTCTGGCCTGTTCATACCACTGTTCCACAAAAATATTTCCTTATAGTTACTGAGCAAGCAAACTATATCACTTTACAATTACTTATCCTTAGGTATAAAATTAAATCAGCAATGAATTATAAATAAAACATTTAACACACACACACACACACACACACACACAGAGGATACCCCAGCAACGCGTGTCAATCACACACAGTCCGAATATAACATCCGCAGGCTTTGGGAAGGTTGCTTCCTTCCAAATATACAAAACCCAGAAGCCACCATCACACCAGTTTTCCAGTAGGACAATGATGGAAAACTTTCAAAGGCCTGATGTTTACACCAACATATGCAACATTCATGCTTCTGAAATATGCCACCGTTTCTCCTCCTATTACAAAGACCAACGCATCTTCTACAAAATTAAACCACAAGAATCATGGCTTGTCAATATAACCTTCTATAAAACAGGAATAGATTTCAAAAACAATAGTGTTAAATTTGAACCCTTGTGTCATTCTGTGTATAACTTACAGTGTAAGCCATTTTAAGGACAAGAAAATTTCTAATTCCTATCGTCAGATCAGTTTTGCTAATTATAAAGCTGATGAATTGCAGACACTGACTACTGGATCATTTACATCAGCCGCTAATGCCATCAGAAGAATTCCATTTTTTCTTTAAGTACGCAAAAGCATAAAAGTTGCATAAAGAACAAAAAAAAAACCCACTTGAGTAATGCAGTTATAAATGTAACACATTCACAGCACGTATCACGTGCACAGAGGATTACAGTTTACTGGTGTTGCTGCTGGCAGCTTTCTCTTGCACAACTTTTGGAAGCCACCATCAGTCACAATAGTTCACAGTATCTACCTTCCACCAAAGACTAGCAGGACAGAGCCAAAGAGGTCTACAATGTGCAGACAGTAAAAGGATGGACCCCCTGTCTGCCAGCAGATCTGTATCAGTACCTGAGCTCCAGTAAGAGTGGCCATATCAAGAATGATATCAGCTCCAAGATCTTTGCACGCATAAGCTACTCCATCAGCCAGTATCAGTCTACCTTCTGCATCAGTGTTATTGATTTCCACAGTTCTAGGGAGAAGAGAGGGCATTTAGTACAACAGTGCTTCAGGCTGCAAGTTAAGGCTCATCTGTCTGGACTAGAATGCGGGATGAGAAAGCGGACTGAAACCTAACGTGCTTTCTCATTTGACCTTGCCAGTCTGTATGGCTGCTTGTTCCCCAGCTGCAAGCATCCAGAGCACACACGGAGGCGGGTTATAACAGTACTGTCTTCATGGTTAGGTCTACTTGTTGGGCCTGTACAACACCGAGCATGTCAAGCTGGGATTATACAAATTACTGCCATACAAAGAGGTATGATGGTCTGCTTAAAACAAGAACAGATGGCATATATACATGTGTATATATATACATATATGTATACATATATTATTTATAAGATGGTAGCCTGACTCTGCGACTGAGACAACATAGACTGCAGAAAACCGGCTGTACTGGAAAAAACACCTAAACCTGAGTGGTTTAAGGAAACTTCAGCTGATGAATGATATGTATTTTGATGTCTATTTACATACCTGACAGGAAACTCTAAGCACACTTAAAAGTCACTATGAGGGCTGGCTGAAATACTATTATCAATATTCAGGGAAGCTGATGAGGGACAGGTTCACAGTTTGCATGGTACTCAGATAAACAGAATCAAAGATGATGTTTCCTCTCAATGTTTCCGTGAGAAGGATAGATACAATCTTACTTTCCAGAGTAAAGAACATGAATGTCATCAGGTCTTGTTGCACGTGGTCCGACTGCATTCTCAGCCAAACAAAAAACAGCATGAAGATTGTCTTTAAAACCCTGTAACAACAATAGGAGAGAAATTCGCTTGATGTGAATCAAAAGCTAATTTATTGGGACTGAAATCAATGAGGGATTATGACTTCTTGAAAGCAATGCCACTAATTAGATGGGAAATCTGAGAGGAATGTCTTGTACCTTGAAGCTGAGGCCAAGAACTATAGAAAATGGGTGAGGAGGTAACATCTAATACTGGTTTTGAGTTCTCACTGGAGAGTGAGTACAAGCCTATATGCATATGACAGACAAATGGGGAAGGGATCTAGAAATCCCTTGTCAATTAAGCAGTGATCAGTACAATCTCTCAGTGGCAGGGTATCCGAATTAAAACATCTTTTATATGCAGCGCGCAGGTGTAACTGGAGACTATGTTTAGTCAAACCTGATTGCCTAGGAAGAGCACTTTGAGCTCTCTACAGCCAGCTCCAGTAAGGTCTTCACAAGCACAACTCCAAAGCCCACTGAACTCGCCACAAATAATAAATGCTAATATGCAGCCATTTCTGAACTCTATACTTTCCCTAGAAAACCAACCCCAGGCAAACAGATTCCACCTCTGAGAATTTTGATGGAAAGTAACTTTGACCGTGACCATCCTGGAACGTGGTGGTACTCCGTGTCCCAGTGGATCTCCCAGCTGCCAACAGCACATCGTGCTGCCTTTCAGCATCCCGCCTGCACCACAGGCCAGCTACATGCCACCAGGATCTATCCTCTCTCTTTCCATGTAAAACCAACAATATCCATGGTTAAGACAAATTTGGGTTGGGGGTTTTTTGGGGCGTGGGGTGGGTGTTTGTTGGACTTTTTTTTTTAATGTATCATTCCTGCTGGGAGGCACACGGTATTTTCAAACTCTTTTTTTCCCTTAGCCTCCTTTCTTCTGGCATATCCCATTGTGGTTTACTTTGGTTTAAAATCAAGTGTTTGTATGGTTATGGATGATATTTTACAATGTAGGATGATTTTGTTATTTATACAGTGGCTGTATTGCATGGAGGGATCCTAGGAACAGAAAGGGAGACAGCAGCATTTAACAAATAAAAACATTGTTCCTCCTCAACTGGGGTATCTAGCCTTAAGAACATTAAATTCCTAGGCAAAACAGGGTCAGTTTTACTGTTAATCTCTTGATAAAAGTCCAGAAATCTGGGCTTGCTGAATCAGCTCATGTTCTGAAGTCTAAAGGGCAAACGCATCAATCAAAACCTTTCAAAGCAACAGGCAGCATCCAGAAGCCATAAAGTAACTTCGCAGTTTCTAGTCCAGCCAGTGGGCAAAGAGCGTTGTTGATGAGATAACACTTCATCTGTGACCCTTTGCTCTTCCAAAATCGTCTGTGCAGCAAAAACCCCACGCTCTTCACAATCTCTCAGATAGACTGTACCAAATTTTCCTCATTCAAGTGGGAGATGCAGTTAACCTACTGTCAAAGAGTGAAAACCCGCTTCCAGAATCAGCTGCCTTTTCCTGAATCTCATTCCATCTGTAGCTCTTCAAAAGCAGGACTCGCTATGTTAACGTGCAGGATCAAGAAGGATTTCAACAACTTAAGTCAATTTTTTTCTCTTTTCCCTTGCGTTGGAAAGCTCATCACAGATGAAATGAATCTTTCTAGGAAAAAATCACTTGCTTAATTTTGCTGTCCAAAGCCTTTTTAAATTAACATTGTAAAATTGTTGAACAGCATGCCGGCAAATATTTTCTGAAGATTGGTAATAACCTCTGCCCCTCTTCCCACGGAGCTTTCTATGCAACACACGTTTCCAACGTCAGTCTCTGTGACAAAGCATAGCTAATTTAAACACCTTCCAGCTTTATATTATTCTTAGAAGCATTTAAATAGGAAAAAAAACCAAAAAGACATCTTGAAACAGTAACGACAAATTCTTTCCACTGCCTATCTGAATATATTTTCTACAGGTCTTCTTAGACGAGGCTGTAAAATTAAACAGCTAGATCATTCTTTTGTTTTTATATATAAAGGTACAGATTTCTTGTCAGGTGTGACAGCTTCTTCAGGCTCAGATTGTCCAAATACATTACTGCCAGTTACATTGTTACAATGAATACGAAATGACATGATATGATATGCGTATGAAATGACAGATCACTTACATTCACACCTGCTGTGACTGTGAATGCAACTTCTCTTGTTGCAGATAATTACACAAAAAGCTACTTTGGAAACAAGGACTGAATCACCGAAAGAAAGTACCATATCCACGGCCTTCCCAGACTGCCAAAGCACTGTTTAAGTTCTAGCTCTTGTCCTTTGCAAACACGTGATCTAACTTTCCGAAGGACTCAGCTGTGGAAAGCTAGCCGTTTTGCCATAGATGCAGCTCACAAATCTGTTTTCAATTTTAAGTCTCTGCAGATAGCTGTGAAGTTTACAATCTTTCCACATCAAACATGCTGCTAGGGCCAAGGCACAGAGCTAAACTGTTGAGAAATGGGAATTTGGCACCGATCATCCCCTGGACAAAGCTTCCATCAGATCTATGCATTAATCTGCAGCAGTAAATGTTCTTTGAACTTTGGATATTCCTTGGAGGCAAGAGCTGCTCTGTCAGCAAGACTCAGTCACTGGATTTGTGGAGAGGGCAGAGTTTTGCTGGCAGTGGCCACTTCTTTTCCCCAGTTCGTACTGTTAAAGAACAATATGCATTTTTTTAATTCTTCATATTTCAATACCTGGCTTCCTCTCAGCTCCCCTACTACTTTCAGACCACAGGGGCAAACCAACAAGCAGCTCCTGATGAGACTAGAGCTGCCACTTCCCCAGTAGGTTAATATTAGAACTGGCACAGGATTTGGAACACGGACAGACTTCATATCCCAGCATCACTCATCCCCTTCTTTGCTAAGGGGACGACAGCTGCCCCAAATCCCACAGCTTAAACAAAATCAGCGCTGGATAACTCAAGCATAAATCTGATTCAAGGAACTAGAAACCACTCAGTCCACAAAACAAATCCTGAAATTCAAGAAAGACTCAAAAAAGAAATTAGCACTCAAGGAATTTCTCACAATTCTCAAGATCCTGGTAAAGATTTGAAATATTTTCCTGAAATAGCAGAAAGAGCAGAGTGGCTCAAGATCACTAACAGCAATGGCAGGTCAGAACTTCAGGATTAGTCTGGCCCCCATATCTGGGAAAATATCCAAAAGCCAGACTGCTCCTTGGCAATACTGGGCTACGTGATATCAATTAACACGTTTTACTTACTTGCTTTACAGTGGCTTTGAAGGCACCCAAAATAGCAGCTGCTCCACCACAGTCTCGTTTCATTCCAGGCATAGTAGTCTGTTTAAACAGAACCACAGGATTTTTTTTTCTTTAAAGAGAATTTCACAGTAATGCCTGCTAAAACTAGTATTTCTGATGCTTCTGTAACCCTGATCTTGACAGTGCTCAGCTGTAACAGAAACACAGAACACGTGCATCTGCTTATTGGTGGATCTTGCCTTAGAGCTGGAAAGTACTAAACCTCTGCTGCTCATTTGTTAGAGAAATAAAAAGGTTGTTTACAAGATTCACATTGAGGCCAACGCAAACGGGTTTTGGATCTGTCTCTAAAATCAGAAATTAAACATCTTTGCTTCTAGCACTCTCCTAGCAGTGGGCAACACTTAAAGGGCAAACTATCAGGCAGCTATTTAACTGCTCTGTAAAGGG
Source organism: Phalacrocorax aristotelis (assembly GCF_949628215.1). Lineage (NCBI taxonomy): Eukaryota > Metazoa > Chordata > Aves > Suliformes > Phalacrocoracidae > Phalacrocorax > Phalacrocorax aristotelis. Next base: position 14,464,308 of record NC_134288.1, read on the forward strand.
TTCCTTCAATCCTATTTGGTCTTCTCCTTGCCCCCCGGTAGTTTGTGTCCATATGGATGAGAGTAGATCAAGTGTTTACTCAAATAAATATGCTTTGGTTTCCTACAGACATTAACGGCATTATTTCCATCAGAAAAACAACACTGTAAGCAAAGGCAGCAGAAGAACAAGTATTTATGTACCTTTCCCTTAATGCTGAGTCCTCCAGTGTCATACACAATACCTTTGCCCACCCATGCAATGGTCTGTGTAGCACCATCTGGAGTGTGACTGAGAACCGCTAGGGCTGGAGGATGCAGAGCTGCCTTGCCAACTCCATAGATACCTGGAAAACAGAATTAAGCCACTTGTGGGAAAGACTGCAGGGAGCAACCTGTGGCTATGTTCTGTAAAACATCTTGGAACACTACAGGCAATAAAACAGTTTCAAAAATGCACAGATAAAACATTACATTACAATGGAGACGACAAAACGTTCCAATTCACTGCTAGGGAAACAGTTGAATTTTCAACAAGATGTACCTCCAAAGCCTCTCTCTTTCAGCTCCTCATCTCGAATAATGGTAGGAGTAATCCCAAGATCCTTGCCAACTTTTTTGATTTCCTTAATTATTAAAAGAAAAAGGAGGACACTGTCAGTCGGTCGTCAAAAGAATGCATTTGTGTCTTTCCACACATATGGGCACCCACTTCAGGGTTTTGCGTGATTTTTGCATGCACACACAGACAAACATTCACAATTTTGGGAGTGGTGCTGGTTTTCCAATGGCCTAATTCCACTGAGACATCCTTGACTTACTATGGCATGAAATGCAAACATGACCTTTAAGCTCCACCAATAAAAGAAATCTGCAGAGGTGAAGGCCAGCTGTTTGCTCCGTTGGATCATGATGTAATAGGACAGGAATACTTTCATTCTCAACAGCCTTCCAGACCTTTATGATAAAACTAATTTGGCAACACATCAACTTCTATCCCAGAATTTCAGAAATTCTTGTCACCATCGGGCTTAAGACAACACTAGCACTGGCAAAGCAGCCAGTGTCATGATCAAATCAAGAACTCATGTCTCCTGACTCCCAGTGCCTTACCCCAAGCTGTACGCTCTGCCTCCTTCCAACTTATCAAAGTTTTACAAAATATTAAAGGCTGAAGAAATAGCCTCAGCATCCTTGGACAGGTTTTCTGATGTACCTCCCCCTAGCTGACATACAGGCTTTGCTAAGAGATGGCAATGCTAGCTCTTGATTACTGTAGCCTAGACTTACAGTTAGTAACTCTTACTCATCAGGTGTATTACCTACCTCCAGGAAGGTATCTGTGTTCATTTCATTGCATGGGGTGTCCACAATTCGAGCAGCCAGCCTGACTCCTTCTGTAGCACTTGCCAGGCACTGTGAAAAGAAGTGAGGACACCTGAGAACTGGCCTTGGTTTGGCTGGTTTTCTGCATAGCTTTGCATTTAGTCTTGTGCAGCCTACACCAGGTGTGCAGTTCCTCTGCAGCACATTAATGCTTCACTGCAACCGATCACAGGCAGTTGTACAGTATTAAATAACATCAAACAAGCTAACCATTATTTTTTGTATGTGTCAAGCTTAAGTTATTTCTCCCTATGCTCTAATTTCTAAGCAACTGTGTTCCTTCCCCCAGTGAATTGGTATTGCAAAATTAGTAGCCTTCTCCACTGTCAAAGTGAGACCAGGAAGGCAATGTGAGGCAGAGGAAAGAAAGATAAGAGGAAGCCAACTCAGAAAGTCACCACGAGTTTGTAGGCTACTCGCGTTGGAAATCTGCAGAGATTACACCATCTACAAGATGGGAAACCACAAAGTTTATATATGGCAGGCAGAGTGGCCGAGTGCAATAAAGATTACTACCATAAGACATTCTATATGGCAGGCCCATGTGGAATGTGTAATATTTCATATTTGTGTAAAACATGCATGCATCTCTTTCTTCATTCCTGTGGCAAAACGGACTGACCTTCACCTGGACTGAGTAAAAACTTATCTAAGCAAGAGCGGACAGCATCAACGTGGTTGACAGTGAGCATGCCAGTGCTGTTTCCTTAAAGAAGAATCCTCCTGGCAAAAAGGACAATGAGGGCACCAGACACTTCACCTTTTCAATCCTGTGTATCAACAACTTGAAACAAAAAGACTAGGTGGAAGGAAACTCTATTCAAGCTTTCCAGTAGCCGTACTACACTGAAGACCACACACAGCAGACGGGTGAGTCAAGATGGGTTTCAAAGGAATGCGATGTGCTGGATAATCATTTGTGCTGAGGTATCTGAAGTTTGGCTTGGCCAGACTGACCCAAGGACTCTATACGTTTTGTATCCCAGCAGACTCATAAACCTTGGCTTGCTCTGGAATGGTGCCCCATTCCCTACAATTACTTTGATTGCTTTACTTCCCTTAAAGGGATAAGGACCTCCTTGGGAGCCAAGCTAGGTTTGGAGTGATTCACCATTAGGGCTGTGCAGGTAAATGGAGGCGCTCTGACCCAAAGGCTAAGCCTGAGGGAAACAACATGACTTACAGAAATAATCTGTGCCTGGGTTTGGCTTCCAGGGTACCCAAGAGAACCTGGATAACGGCAGCCTTCAGTAAGCGCCCTGTAAAACTATGACAGTCCCTGATAGTCCTCACCATAAAATAACCTGGACAACGCAGTAGGTGCAAAACACAGCAACTTGCCGAGGCAGAGGTTTAGCTAAAAAAGAATCCTACCACATGCTCTTCCATGCTCTGCAATAGCTGTCTGGTGCTGGCTGAATTTAAGGGGTGAAAACTTAGCTTGGAGGAAGCCAGTAATAGCTCTGGCAGTGACATCAAGGAGAAGAACAGGAGGTAGAAATAATTTCAGCTTTGTTTTTCAGTTATAAATAACCCAAGTGGTTTGGAACCTACCTATCTGAAGGAACTATTTTTGACACCAGTTACGTTTTTTCTGATTTGGGGCATGGAAAAAATTGAGTGATCAGCAGTTGTGCTCATAGCACATCCGCCACTTTTCCGAAAACTGGACTGGTATAATTTGCTGTGGCCAAATCAGTTCACAGAGTAAGGCCAAAGTATGGAGGAAGAGATACTGAAAGACAAAACACCCCATACCCTAAAGCTGCAATTCTGTGAATTTCAGATGCAGTAACACTGTATCCTTTGTCAAATCCATCATCAAAATTTTTAAAGGGAGTTGTATAATCTCACTGACTGATCAGCTAAGTGAGTGTCCACCCATACTGAAGCACAGAACCTGGAGAACTGAACGGGAAGTTGCCTAAGTGCAAGTCTTGGAATAGCTTTTACATCAGGATCTCCAAGAGTCCGAATAACCTAGCATACTGAGAGTTACCTGATACGGAGTTTCCTCTCTGTAACAGTCGGGCACAAGCAAAACAGCCTTTGATTATCTGCTATTGAAAGATGACTCAGACATATTTAACTGTTATGTATAGCTCATCTCCAAGTTGCGTTATTTCTTAGGGCCTTGTTTCTGGCTACAGTTCTGCTAGAAAAACTCAGCCAAAGAGGTACATCAGACAGAAATATTGGAGGCTGTATGTGATCCCAGAATAAGCAACTTTTAGTGACTTCACTTGAATATTCACCTGCACAGCCACATGGAGATTTCGCCCAGATAAAGTTAGAAGCCCACACACCAAAGGCAATCTAATATTAAAGGCTAAAAATACATCATTTGCATCTATGATAAACATGAGAAAAGAGCATTTTTCTCTGTGCTACCTGTTTGATGTTTTCTACCCCCAAAATCTAAATTCCGAGTAACATCTTCAGCCTCTGCTGCAGTAATATGTTCAATATTTTTACTCACAGGTGCTGTGAACTGACCAATCTCAGGGAACTTTGACCTAAGATAACTTATTTTAGATACAGCACCTATTCCATGCGTAGCCTGACACAGATGTAATTGCACACGCAACTAATAGAAGAAAAAAAATTCAGGGAATAATGGAAAAAACTGATGATGGAAAAATCCAAAATCTTACTTTAAGTGTTGCCACTTCTATTGGTCCATTGTTTTGTCCAACGAGGAAAAACTCTACTGTGACAGTTTTCTTCTCTGTGCGTCTTGATGCGCTGGACCGATGTGTGAACAATGGGAAAGCCCTGGCCAACGCACAGGCAGAAGCGAAGACTTCAGACCGCTCGCAGACCATCTGAAACACGAGCCGGAAGAGAAGAAGTCAGACAACATTAGGGACGTGGAAGACTACATTTAAAAGGATCTGTTACCTGTGATATTATTGGCAAAGGTGGGGGGGGGGAACCCAGTGGGTGAGTGGGAAATAACTGATGTCTGACTCAAGACATATCATACGTCACTGTTTGCATGGACGGAGCGGCAGTACAAACAGTGCTACGTTGAACTAGCTCAGTTCATTTCCCATATGGAAATAAATTACACTGCTGGACTTGACTGTGTGGGAATCAGTACATCCTTAAAAGGGAGCTGGACTGCTTTAATTATACTAGTGCAATTAACACAGGTTAGCATACAGATCAAGACAAAAAAAAAAAAAGCATGGGAACCATCAGCATGTGTTCAAAACAAATGAAACAAAGAGAGAAATGATATAAGAATGTGGCTAATATTAACCCAAAAGCTTTTCAAGATGTAGAATGTTTTTCTGTAGCTCATTACAGAAATTACCAATGGAAAACAGTTTTAGCTAAACATTTTCAAAGTTAACTATCAGGGAAAAGATTAAGTAGAGCTATTACTGTTGCAAGTAAGTTTTCCAAGTGAAGAATATAATTAATTTTGTTACCAACTCTGACTATATGAGACTTCTCTAACAACCTAGAAATCTGAATTAATCTGGAGAAGCCACAGAAACAAATAACAAATTCATCAGGCATGACCAAAGCAGTCCAAGACCATGTCCCACAAAGGACTTGTGTTGGAGCATTAGTTTGCATTAAGGCTTTTAAAATTCACTGAATAACACAAACAAGGCACCTTAAATGGGTTACGGGATATAGACATAGCACCCTGCGTGCAGGCTACATCAGTCTCCTAAAGCATGTGCTGATGTTGTAAATCCTATTTCGAAAAAAAGCCAATACTGGTTCCATTTGCACAGATATTCCTCATTGAAGACACTCCATACATACCCAACCTTAATTCCCCTCCAACTGCTTGAGCACACATAAGCTATTATAGTTAGGTCTTGTTTACATGTCAGCGCAAAGGCACTTATAAATGTCAGTATAATTATATCGGTAAAACTTGCCCACCTCCAGTCTCCTTGGATACAGCTAAAATCCTGAAAAGTCGAGAAAATACTTGACTACACATTTCACCAGAAGCATTTTCAAGCAGCCACTTACAACAATACATCTGTTGACACCTCCTGGAAGGCAATTTCTAACCAGGCGGGTGATGAACTGAGCTGCAGATGGACTGTTGTGTCGGCTGACCCTGGAAGGCAAAGCGGCCACAGTGGCGTAATTCAGGTAGAGAGGACAGCTGTCGGTGGGGTTTGGATTCAGAGTGCTTAAAGCCGATTGCCATATCTGGGGAGAAAAGAAGAATTTAAACAACTGTATCTGACTGTTCTTTCCCTCTCATTCCCACTCTATTTAGGCAGTCTTTAATGACGGGATTTTAGGTGTTGAGTAGAAAGAAATCGTGCAAACACGTTTAAATGCAATAACCTCTGGAGTGAAAAGAAACAGGAAATACGATGAGCCTATTTATTAACCAGAAAATACAAACGTGCTTCCCATTACAAGCATCTCTTTTAAGCCACGTGAATTACAGCTTAAAAACACACCATATAGTGCAAAGGCTGCTTCAGAGCTTTTTAAAGTCCAGAGTTCCTAGCAATAAATAGATGGATTGATTTACTAGTCCTGGTTTATTGTTTCACATAGCAATTAAATTAAAAACAAACAAAAGAAAGCAAAAATACTGTCATAAAAGACTCGGGAGTCAAGCAAAAAAAAAAACCAAAACCAAAAAAACCCAACCTGCCAAACACCTAGCGACCTAAAAGCTGCGATGCAAAACATTTAACATTTTAGCACAAGCCATCACCACCATCTAAATAAAAATAGCTCGGCACACGGCGGGGCAGCGGGGAGGGGGCAGCCTGCAGGGAGCCCCCCTGCTTCGCTAGTTAGCGCTAATTGCAGCCGGTCCCCGCCTCACCTCAGAGGGCAAAGCACTTCCCACCCGTGGGGTGGGCGCGGGAGCGAAGCCGCGCTGCCTCACCCGCGGGCGGGGAAGGGCTGGGCCGGTCCCCCCGCCGCAGCAACAGGCTCCCGCCGCCCCGGTTCCCCTCCGTGTTCCCGTTAAGGGCCGCTCCGAGGGGGTAAAACCCGGCCCCGAGGCCGGGTTTCCCCTGCGCCGGCCCGCGGGCCCCGTCCCCCCCCCCGGCCGCGGCAGGCCCCGGCGCCGGGCCGGCAGCCGCAGGCCGGCCCAGCCCCCGCCTCCCCCGCACCACGAGGCCGCCGGGGCCGGGCGGGAAGCGGCGGCCTCGGAGGGGGCCCCGCGGGGCGGTGTCTGTGGGGGACACTCGGGGACACGGCGGCCCGGCCTCACCTCCTCGGTGACCCGCGGCTGCAGCTTGCCCCGCAGCTGGGCCCAGGGCAGGCGGTGGAGGTTGTGGAGCTGCCCCAGGACGAGCAGCGGGCGGCTCTGCGGGTCCGCCTCGCCGGCGCTGGCCTGGAACTCCAGCTGCACGTTCGCCATCTTCCGGCTCGGCTTGGCCCGGCCCGGCCCGGCCCGGCCCGGCTCGGTCGGCCCGTCCGCACGGCTCCGCCCCGGCCCCGGCGCCGGCTCGGCGGGGCGGGCGGCCCCCGGCGGCCGCGGCGGGCAGGGCAGGGCGGGCGGGCGGCGGGACCCGGATGGGGCGGAGGGAGGCGGCCCGGCCCGCCCCGAGATGGCGGCGGCGCGCCCGGGGGCTGCCCAGCGCCCGGCACGGCGCTGCCCGCCTCGCCGGGGCCGCTGGGCTAGGGAGAGGGAAAAGGCCGTGCGCCAGGGCTCTGCGTTTGGCCCGCGTTCCAGGAAACTGACGGGTAGATCGGGGGGGTTTTACAGTTTCGCAGGTTACGGAGGAAAATAGGGAAAAAAATAGCTGCAGGGAACGCTGCTGTGCAAAGCGTGAGGCGCCCCGTGTGCGTGCATCGAGGCGTGCGGGGCGTTTGCGGAGGGGAAAGGAATCGGTACCAATGCAGCTACCTGGCATACAACCGAAAGGCAATGTTATCGAGCCAAAAGTCAGTATTTCCCCTACGTAATGCCATTGTAGGATGGAAATGCTTCATTTTGAAAGTGTGAAGTTACATACGGATAAAAATGGAAAAAGCCGAATTCCTCTTTTCCTCATGAAGTTTTGGATAAAATGTATTGCTAAAAAATGTTCCAGAAACAGAAAAAAGCCAAAATATTCTCCAAGGTACAGTGTGGGGACCCTCTAAAAGGAAACGTTTTCCAAACACCACCTTTGATAGTAAATTTAAATGTTTGTTTTAAACATAATAGGGTATTTATCCTCATCTCTTTGTATTTGCCAATCGCCTCCTGTTAATGTTAGGGCAGTAGGGGATTGGTACTTGTTAATCTGTGGCTAGGAAAATCTAAACATCACTAAGGGAGCACACTTCCACCGGAAACGTGAATCCTGATGCATATGATGGAAATACATCTAAAAAGAAAAAAAAAATGGTTGGATTGCAGAAAAAGCTTCCGTAGAGTAAGGTCTTACTTGGTCTCTGAAGGCTTATTATAGAAACTTTATTGCCTGATACATTTAAAATTAGCCTGAATAAAAGATCTAGCAAAATGTGCTGCAGAGGTCAGTCGCGCACCCTCGCAGACCGGACAGAACTCAGTAAACAAGCTCCAACTCCAACTTCTATGAATCTCTTTGCTGAGCCACAGAACATAAAACTGTTTAGGGGCTCACCATTATTCCAGGACATATCGTCACTGTGGCAGATATGAAAGACAATAACACACAGCAGTTGTTTCAGCACTGAGGCATTCAAGAGATTGAAGCAGGCAGTCAGCTCCTAGTCACCGAGTACAAATTCTGCTATTCCCGCTACTGCAAGAATTCCCATTCGGCGCTGCCCCCGAATCCACATCATCTGAACGGTAGACAAAGCAGCAGGAAAGACTCACGGGAAAGTTAAGGACAGCAGAGGAGGGCCCTAGTCAAGGCAATACACTGAGAGCGTCAGTTCTAGCTAGAGGACAGAAACTTTCTACGTACGTTCCACTAACAGTAGCTGCAAACATTTTTACTCGTACGAGCCACAGCAGAAGCTGCAACATGGACCAATCTGCCACGGCCACACCAATTATTGGTCCTCTACAAGTATTTATGGAATTCAGCCACTCCAGCATAATCATACATAATCCCTCATCATTAATATGCAACATCAGAATGGATTCCCTGTTTTAATGAATTTTAATTTATCCAGGAAGGCTGTTGAGTTTGCAGTCTGGGGGATTTTTTTTTTTAAACTAGTAAATAGACATTTTTCCCCAGCAAAATCAGTTTCACTATCACTTATCCACCACCTTACATTCTGCAAGGCTGTACCAAAAGCAAGGCTTCCAAGGATAAGACTCATTTGCATTGTGGTAAGTGTTTCATAAAAGCAAACCTTAAATTAATACAATCTAGGCAGTCTCAGTGAACACTGAATCAATTATATTCATCCAAATTTTTAGCACATTCTAAAACAATCACCAAGCAAGAAACTAATTATTCCATTTTAGTTTTCAGTTTCCAGAGAAGGTTTGCAATAGAAATAAATTTGCTATTACAGTGCTTTTAATACTGTCATTTTCACATACCACTAGAATTAACTTCTGTTAACAGGGAGTAGCAGCTCATTTTTGCACACTTGCATGTATTTTAATGGAGCAGTTCCATACAAGCCAACAGCTTTGCAAGTCACTCCCACCAGGTGAGGAGCCATGGATTCTTGAGAGAAGCTCTAGCAATGCTGCTCTGTTCCTTTGTAAGGAATCAGAGGTTCAGTGCAAGCCAAGAAGAAGAATCTGGCAACGATGAAGAGGCCACAATCTGCAGAACAGAGTGTGCCAGCTTCCTCTGCAGCTGAATAGACACGATTACAGGGCTGGACAGAAGTGCCGTCAGAAGGTTCAGGCAGCTCTTGCTCCTCGAACACCCGAGAAGGCAGCAGCCACTATTAAAGCCAAGCTATTCCTCAGCTGCAGTGGCTTTTTTGGCCTTTCCCTGCCCAATGGCAAAGACAGCACCCCTTCTGTAACATGCCAGGTAGAGATATTCTTACAAAGCACAGCATAAGGGTTTGATTTGATTTAGGCTCACTCCTAATAAACTAGACACCCTCAAAGATTTAGAAGCCTGTTGCTGTGGGTTTGGGTTTCTTTTTTTTCCATGATATAATCAATTTCAATAAATTCCAACTCGAGTTACACAGGAAAATTGACATCTGAGTTTAACCTCTTGTCCGATGCATATTAAAATATCCTTTTACAGGATTTGGATAGAAAGTATATAAATATGTAGCCCATTACTGCAGTGGAGTTAAGATACCATGGGCATAACCCATGGGAAATAACTCTTGACAATGCAAGTTACTTTGTGCTACAGAAAGTTAATTTTTTTTTCCCCCAAGGCATTTCATGTCACTGCTGCTTTCATTTAATTATGAAGGATATATAGAGATGCATTAACATCACACAAGTATGTTCCAGTTTATACTTTTCAAAAACAAAACAAACAAAAAAAAGTAATTGCCCAGTTAGGTTGGAAGTGTTTTATTACTTCTTTGAATTCATTAGCCATGATAAAATGTCAAAAGCACCGGTCAAGACAGAAATAAATAACACAATCTCATGTTAGAGAGAAAGTTGCAAATACAGTATATTAAATTATAGCAATATGCTGCTTCACACCAACCGATGTAGACAGCACACTAGGGAGACAGTAGTTTTACTCATGATCATTGAAAAGATCTATTACCAGAACAGGGGAGCTGCACATCCAACTACAAGCATCATTCTTTCTTCTACCAATTTACTTCATGAATTTAGTCAAGGGTTTGAACGGGCAGCTTTGGCAGTTCAACATCCCCTTTGTCTAGAGGTAAAGAGTGGTACAAAGCTTTTCACAATAAGCCACACAAAAACCCCAGGCTTTCACATTTTGTAGTCTTCGCTTTCAGGTCTGTTCGTGCACCAAGACAGTTTAAAGCCACATCTTAAGTCCTCCTTCGGTACATAGTGAAGATAAACTCAGGGCAGGCAACATATGCATCATTAATATCATAGTATTATGAAACTGCGCTTCAGGGGCTTTGAGCAGAGCATCTCTGCGAGTTTATGGGGAGCACTGTATCAGCCAGAAAATGAAGGAAATAAGTTACAGTCCCTTTGGGGAAATTAAAAAAAAAATCCATACAGAAAAGCCATATTAAAAATATTAAGGCAAGGCCTCTACAATTGCACACCACTTCAGGCCTGAATTAAATCATGAGTACTCTATTACTTAGATGTTTCCCTAATTTCTCTTTTATGGCCTACAGCAAACTTTTCCACTGAAAAAAATAGTGAAAAAAATCCCAAGTTCTTTACTGAAGGCCCAGTAACATGTCACTTGCATGACATCTCTCATGGTCAGTCAGAGAGCATAAATACGTCCTCTTCCAGGCAGGCATTTGAAAGAAAAAAAAAAAATCTGTCAGAGAAAATGGATGTAATATATACTGTAGTGAAGTCACTTCTTACACAAAAAAAACATAACACACAGGGACAGATGCACTGTAAAATAAACAGTTTCGTTGTTGTATAAAGTTTGTCACACCTGAGACCCACTACAGCAGGTCAGGTGGAGTAGAAAGCCAAAAGGAGTATCTCTGGGTTTTAGGTTTAACTTCATCACTGCTTCAACATGATGTCTGTACTTTAAACTACAGAAATTGTACATGAAAAAAAAAAAAAGATCATTTTGGTGAGGAAAAACATTCCTGTGATTACTCAAGCTCAGAAAATTTTTTAATTAACTAAACGTGTTAAATTATGCCACTGATTAAATCTTGTTATTTACAAGATCAAGTACTACTCTGATTCTTAGTAATGGTGCAGTATCTAAATTAAGATCACAGGGGTTGGATTACGTTCTGGTTGCTAAAAGCTTGCTTGCTTAGCTGTCTATCCAGTTCTTTGGAGTTTTTCAGTCTGGAAGAAAGGAGGTGAAGTCAAACATTTTTGTGCCTCAACATATTTTACATCTAGATCAATTTTTGTTATCTAGTCCCATGACTCAATAACATGGTTTAAATTTGAAGCCCGTAACAACTGTGACATAAGAATACAGAAGACAACATGTCTTTGTTCACAGTAACACACTAATTACTGTACTTACTGGTAAACTTCAGTTTTGTAATTATTTTTAATTACTGTGTTTCCAAATACCTCTGCATAGAGTGCCAAATTATTTGTGCGGGGGCATCAAGTTTCCTGACATTTTCCATATAATCCTTACAAACACCTCACAGAGCAACAAATTCGTACTTTGAAGAATTCTACAGAAACATTGCACAGACTTTGCACCACAAGGGCTCATACATTCAACGGCAGCTTTCCGGAGTGCAGATCCATCCATTCACATTGGGGAAAAAAGTTCACGTAAACTCCAAAAATGAGAAAATGAAGTGAAACCTAGTGTGACTTTACGCCAATAAGAACAACAATAAGGACAATTACTATAACAAACAAAATTAAAATAACAAGCATCTTCCGATTCTTCTTTTGATATTGCTCCGCCTATAGAAACAGAAAAGACAAAAAGTCAATACTTAGATTTCTGCAAAGCTACAAAGCACAGACTCTTGTTTAGTGTAAGTGAAGTACAAGCATCTCGGAATTGTTCTTTGGTAACCTGACATTTCATACAACGTATATTGCAAGCAACTCCCACAAAATAACCCTGGTCTGCACCGCAGACGTCAGTGAAGGGAAGTGTACGCTGAAGTCGCGTTTATGTGTATTGAACAGCAGGCTCGGAGAAGACTGCGCCCTCGTGTCGGTTAAGCAAGCTTACTGCGGCTTCTTGTCAGCAGCCTCTGAGAGGGCCCCAGGCCTCCAGAGGACGCATGAGCTACGCAGAAGAACGATACCTCACTTGGAAGGACGCTTGGCTATGAAGACCGTGGAAACAAGATCAGGCAACTGGGTATGTGAAAGTCTGAGCAGTAAAAGTTGGTAAGATGTTTTAACTCATTTTGCTGATAGAAGATTCCTGTATTATATTTGAAGGACATTAAAATTCACAACAAAACTTCATTTTCTTAATAGGCATTTTTGTTGTACCTAATTCAGCTGTGCATTTTCATTTAATTTCAATTAGAACTGAAAGCTTTCTTTTTTGTTTGGTTCTCAGTTTTCTTCTTCATTCCTTCTTTCTTCTAACCACATTTTCTCATCCCTTTCCTCTTTTTCCCAGGGGAACTAAAAGGAGGCAACATGGAGAAAACTCTCCAAAAGCCAAATGAAAGTCTGCTAATAGAAGCTAAACAAAACAAAACTTGCGTTTAATTCTTTTTTAAATTAATAAACCTTCAAAATTTAAAAGGGAAAATGATATTAATTCTTCTCCTTTATAGTCCCTGGAAAGTAATTATTTATTATCAGATCAGCTAAAGAGGACTTTTTGACCTGAAACTATGAAACATGTAACCACTGTGATTATTTACTTAATTAGGCTTTAAGTATCAAAGCCTGACAAAGTATCACAATAGATTCCAGTTTTCATGTGAAGCAGGAATCAGTAACTAGTGATTCGTATCACCAGACTTCTGCAGTGAATTAATGCAATTTCTGTGAAAGTGCTCAGTAGTTTGTAGTAATTATGCCAATTAAAACAGAAAGGAAAACCAACATTATAGATATTAAATCTGAACAAAGCTACCAACAGTATTAGGAACAGCAAGGTACCTCTGATATTACTGTTCAGACCTCTGTGCGTCTGTCTTCCATGACAGGTGACAGAACGCCTATGCTGTACTGAAAACAGGTACGTTGCATCAAAAACACGTACTCAAAGTCAGCAATCCAAAGAGGGGTTTGCTGACAAGTCATTAACTAGAAAGATTTCTAGTCACTAGACTAGAAATACCATTGATTCCAGCTGGTTCATTTATTTCCAGTTTGGTTTGTGCAAATTGCTTGCAATAACGTTAGGCCTTGTTCACCAATGGTCAATGCCTTATTTTAGCAATCTCCAATTTAGTTTTGTGTATAACAAGAATAAACCTATAACGAATTTCTTTTGCTTTTCCTCAAATGGCACTTTTTTGCTGCCCATATATTAGAAGTCTACCATAATACAAAGAAGTTGAGTGTGTAGTAATAAGATGTCCACGTTTCCAAACCAGAATGTTTTACGTAAGAGGCTTTTGCATAAATCTCTCATTCTACTTTATTTCCAGCAACGGAAGGACTGAACTGAGCTGACAAGTCAGAACTTAGCTTCAAATCAAACCAAAAAAAGCCAGCAAAACAAAACAACCAGAAAACTCTGTTCTGCTGCCAATTCAAACTTTCAGATGTTCACAGTAAAAGCTTTGCATTAAAAGCACAAGGTTGGACCTAACTTCTAACAAGTGTCAGATGGTAATAGAAAACATATAGAAATTATTCTTGCTGCTCACACTATTGAGATAATGTTTTCAAACTAGGATATATCAACTAACTTAAATCTATAGTGAGGTAGCCAATAACCAGTTGTATTTCATGAACGCTGGGCTCTCCAGAGACAGAATTGCAGGTAGGTCCCAGCAGGTCAGCAATACGACGATCAAAGCACGTTGCTTGGATGCCCAGAAAGCTAATTAAGAAATTAACACTAGGCACCAAGCATGACATTAACAGAAGTTACATGGAATGTTCCTACTACAGAGTACAGTTGGACATTTTATACTGTACAGCAATCATTTTTAAAGGGGACGATGTCCAACTGAACAGTGACTAACTTAATGGCTATTAAATTATAAAAGATTATTGGATATGCAAAGCAGCCCAAGTATTCCATCAGCTTACCTTATGTAGTTGTTTTAGACCCTCTTCTGTCTTCATACATGACTGTTCAACATTGTAGTCAATTCTGTCTAGAACTGTTCCCTAAATAAAATGGAGGGAATGAGCACCAAATCTAACCTCAATGAACTTCATAAAGCAATTATTATTATGAACAGCAGAGTAATTAACAACTTTCAGAGCAGACAGCTAATGAACTACATAAACTATGAACTTTTACAGAAGAACTAGTTGGGACTTCATTAAACAACCTCCTTGCTCAATATCTAACTGACAGCTCTGTCACCATCTCACATCCCTTAATAACCACCTTACTTCCAGTTCAGGTGCTTCTGGCTGACACATTTAACCTAAGTTGAATCTCTGGGACAAATAACCAACAGAACTTTGGCATTCTTTTTTTTTTTTTTTTTTTTTTTTTTAAGTCTAACACCCATAACCAGTTGAATTTTTATTTGTTTATTTTCATTAACTCATCTTCTGGCAGATTTCAAGCAAAGGAAACCTTAGCCTGAAGAGGTACGTTAGGAAAAGCGAGAAGCATGTAAAAACAGGATGTTACAACAGGAAGTGTTTGGAAGCCTTAACACTATGTGGAATCTCCTATTTTTTTTACTGCCACTGCAATGTCAATGTACCTGTTCTACTATCATTGCTCCCAGGTCCCTGAATATTTCATTGAGATCGGAGATCGACTGTACAATCTGACGGATTTCTCGTTCCCGCTCTTCCACCATTAATGTGTTTTGCTCCACCAGCGCCAGCTGGTCATCTGTAAAACCCTGTGGAAATAAGAGATGTAGATGTTGAACTAATATTAACAGCATGAAAACACTAGAAACAGTTATACGGATTATGAGATTTCATAACACAACAGTCCTTTTGGAATTTCTTCAGCAGACAAGTACCTACGGAAAAAAAATTTACTGTATTTTAAAAACAGAGTTTTGGGGTCTCTAAAATAACTTGGACAGCTATTTATAGTTTGAGCAGAGAAAATGTAAATCTTTCATCCTGCCCAAACACGCAAACAACTTTTTATAATAATATCTGTCCTAAAACGATGGTTTTATTGGTGTACAAAACCTATACATGCAAGAGTCCACCAGTTACGGAATATCTGCTGACTGATCAGCATTACTGGAAGTCCCATACTGCCAACGTGCAAAGACACAACAGCACTTCTGGTTTGTTTTTTTTTTTTAATAAGCTAGAGAGACCTCACTGGTTTTGTCTACCCAGGCCACTCACAACCGAACACTATCTTTTCCCCATCGCTCTTATATAGAGAAAAGTGAAAAATCTCTTATACACAAGATCAGCTAGGAAGCTCCCTTGATTTTTTTCTGTAAGTTTTCAGTTAAACACTAAGCATTACAGTTAAGTCTATTCTGCAGCACTATTAGATGGGACACAATAGAACAGATCCCAACGTTGCTTAGAAATGCAGTATCTCCAAACTCCGTAACACAGTAAAACAAAGAAGTGGGTCTGGTACAGCTCTACAACATAACCACTTCACTGTGCGGAAACAAATCATTACACCTTTATTTTCAACAATTTGTAATACTGAAAATCTTCAGCTACACTTTAAAGTTCTCTTTAAAGAGTGCCACCTTCCACCCAAACTCAGAATCACAGTTACTCCTGCATCTACCCAGAAAGGTGGTATGACAAAGGCCAGCACTGTACTTACAGACCTAGTCCCTGTCAGTCATATAAGGAGAATTCAGCAGTGAAACTGAGTTCCCTCACACTGCAACACTGAGGCAGACGGCACAATCACCTGAGTGTCGCAACAGCAATCCTAATTAGGAAAATGCATCACAGAAATCTCCAGAAATAGTATTTCCAGGTAGCTTGGTGCTCATGGCATACCCTCTTGATATTTTCTTACTAAAATTAAAGGTACATTAAGAAGTTTCTTTGTATTGGTTTTGCGTAATAACTTAACTTACTCTATCATAAAGCGTATCATCCTCCCCATCATCCATCAGTGGAACTGAGGTGTCGAAGAAGTGTTTGGATCTTTCTTCTCTATTCTTCATACCTGTAAAAAACAAACTATGTTTGAGCATAATATTTACACAATCTAAAATCAGAGAAGAGTAAGGTCTGAGGCACCAGATAGAAAACCTGGCTAATAAGCGACATAAATAGCAGTATCTAAATTTAAATTGTCACACAGGTTTACTATTTAACAAAGCATAACAAATTCTACCAGACTTGCAAGACTCCAATTAAATCAATGGTTTTAAGTCATTATGTTCTATGAAGTTAAAAAAAAAAAAAAGTAAGTTAAGAGCCTTAAAGTGTGGTCACTCTATTTTCTAACAAATTCTCTTGGGAACATCACTTGTCTGAATTGCAATCTTTAAGTTCCACCTATGCCATTCATACCATAGGAAGAAGAAATATTATATCAGTCTTAAATTTGAAGATCAAATTTTTTGTGGGTTTCTTCTAAGATTATTTTAATCTTACTTAGCTGAAAATAGAATTGCACACAATTTTAGAGTTATAAACAGAGGATATTCCACTTCCGATCTGTTTATGGATGCAGAATTTTAATTTATCACAGACCACCTTTTGAAGTTTTATCTATCACAGACTACTGACATAGCTTTGCAGACCACAATTTGAGAAGCAATGATGCATTAAAAATGTGAATGGATGAAATACACTGGTTTTGTTGATATATTTAACCATGAGATTTCTTCTTTAGCAATATGAAAGAGGTAGAATAAAGCAGTTTGAACACAGGCTGTGAACCAAAAACTCCCAAATTCTAACCTCCACTCTAATATACTTCTGGTATTCCTGTGTGCATCACTTCACCCTTCTGTGCTTCAGTCTTCCCAACCAAGCAAATAAGCGCATCTTAATTAGTGCTTTCCACAGAAGGTGCCCATGTATTACTGTATCTCTTATGCTTACGTTTGAGATAGTCAGACTGTGCATGCCTAAAGTTGGTGGATAGATCCTGAAGGGACTGTGCTAAGGAAGACACTACATTCCTGAGAACACGTGCTTCTTGTTCTGTACAACTACGTGACCTGCTCTGCAAGACCTGGACCGCTCTCTGACATCTGTGAAATAACTGAGAAAACAATTCCATTAGTAAAAAACATACAGCAACACACACTTCAAATACCACATCGCAGACTAATGCTTTGATTTCTAGATTTAAAAAATTAATTTCTTATTGCCCACTGCAATGTTTAAAAAGGTATGGAAACAGAACACAGGGGAACAAACCACCAAAGCTAACAGGGTAGCAGAGTAACACAACTACTTCTGACTAAAGAGATTTGTGTCGTTATAACTGCTTGGACTGGACACCTTAAAATATATAGATGTGTTTCTCTGAGATACCTGTAAATGTGATTTCATTAAGTCTCTCAATCCTATTCCAAGTAGAAAAGCAAACAGGTAAGTAAAAGAACAGGGAGGTTGAGTGACTTGTTGAGAAGCTCACTGACAGTGACTACAGTACCAACCACAGAGCCCGAGACTTCTGGCTCGCTAATACTGATTACAAAAGAAATGCTTTACGCAAAGGAAACCACTGCTGCCTCATGATGCATTACAGGTGCTTCAAACAGTAGGTTTAGATTGAAAGCTGTCCGTACCTGTGTGATCTCTTGGGTTGTTATTTCTATTGCCCGTTCTTCTTCACTGCTGTCATCCAGTGTTGGTCTGTTCAGATGTTTATCATGAAGACTGGCTAATTCTTTCATCTTCTGTTTAACCCTGGCAATATCATACTGAATCTAAAACAGAAAACCCAACAATGAAGAAAGGGAAGTGACTAATGTTTCAGAGGAAAAGGTTCTGACAAATGATAGACAAAAATCACAGAAAAAAAATCCGTGTAACATAAAAAGCAGATCAAAGATAATTTAAAAAAAACCCAACACATAAAAAGCTAAGTAGTAACTGAATACTCTCACATACTTTGAGTTTGCTACTTTTTAAACCTAGTTTTGTTAGTCATAGGCAAGACTGCTGTTTTCAGGTATGCATAATTAAGTTGGAATAATATTTTCATCATTATATAATTAATATCATAGTAAGAAGGTTTAGGCAACTTCCAAAAATATAAATGAAAATTCACGTCACACCTTCAACTCTGTCAAGCACTGACTAGCCTGAACTTAACAGCAGAAGTTAAATGACATGCTTTCAAACAAGTCATTAAAAATAAATCTGTAAGGATGATTATTATCGTACTAAAAAGGAGGCTGATCACCTTTCTGTGCAATGGGTTCTGTAAGCACAAACTGATGAGCCAACATGTGTTCTGAGTGTATGTTTTAAACAGATTTTCTGCAAGTCAAGAATAGCTTCACACTCCAAATACTCGAAAAGGTTTTTAATTGGATGCCTCCAGTCATTCCCTCACATTTGTCCAAATACTTCCATAACTTGCAAGGCATCAGTACTGGCAGGAGCAATCCTCCTGCTAGAAGACACTAATGCTTTCTGTTTTCAAATAATGAACTGCTAATGCCCACCATTTTAGGATCTATTCAATTGGACCCCTCAATGGGTTCAAACAGAGAGTCTACTGGAGCGCCAGGTTTTTTTTGTACCCTTCCTTCTAAGTTTCAAACTGAGAACGGACTTTGCTAAGAGCTTTAGGACCTTCCTGCAGTCTCAAGTCTAAATGCTCAGCTACAGCATGTCTATGCTAATAGTCCCAGCGTACTGTTAATACTGGGCTCCCTTTATTTCACTTGCAATATATCCTTCAAGATAATAAGTCACAGCTTGCCTGGTATTTTCCTCTAAACAAGGGTGTCAATTTAGAAAACACTTATTTTAATCTTCCTTCTAATTCTACTTCTATCATAAAACTTGAAGCATTGAGAATGTAACTGAGAACACCAATAAATCCCTAGATGAGAAATCAACTCCGTGTTGGATTTGCCACACAACTTACTTCGTCTGCGCCATCGACCCATTTGGGAGGTAA
Organism: Phalacrocorax aristotelis; assembly: GCF_949628215.1. Taxonomy (NCBI): domain Eukaryota; kingdom Metazoa; phylum Chordata; class Aves; order Suliformes; family Phalacrocoracidae; genus Phalacrocorax; species Phalacrocorax aristotelis. The sequence goes on from NC_134288.1 coordinate 14,483,362, forward strand.
GCGTTTTGTTACTCCAATTGCTGCTTCTGGATCTAAACTTATTCCCGATACCAGTGCCATACGATCATCAGCAAGCTACAAAAGACAAGAAGAGACAGCGAATTAATTTTACTTAAATTAGATCCAAATTCTTGAGCATTAGGAGAAATTTTATGGGAAGGCATATGTGCACATTAACCTCAAAAATGGGTTTGTGCATAATGCACACCTTGTTTGTCCCCATATGCTAATGGCCTACAAACTCCCACCTCCTACAGGGCCTGAAAGATGAAAGTTACTCTTAGAATAAATTCTTAGCAGATCTTCAAGGAGAAAATATGGTATTGAGGTGAGAACTCAGGTAATTCTCATGTTGGTACATTTCATATTAGACAACAATTCACGGCCAAGGGTTCCCTAATCCATGATGTAGCATGGTCTATATTGAGCCAGGCAAGCCTGAAAATCTCATTTGGGAAAATCTCCAAATAAAAATGTTATTATACCTCCAAGAAATAAAAATAATATCCTGTGATTGTTCTCAAACGACGTTGTGTTTCGCCAGACACCCACCTACTAGGCAGCCGAGGAGCAAACACTCTTGCAAACTGACATGCAACTAAAATTGTTATATTATTTATTTAATGGAAATTAAAAGGTACTAAACAAAAACAGCCAAGGCAGCAACCAATCCACACTTCACTGTATCACAATGATACATGCTTACTGCTTCGGCTATATTTTTTGAGGCCAAGAAACTTGCAGGAAAATGGGTGGAACGATTCTCCAGAAAATTCTAAAGATTGTCAGAGAATAAATAAGACAACGTGCCGGCTGGCTTATCACAGCTTTCCACAGGCCCATGGGAGGGCTGGAGGTAGGGAAAGAGTAAAAGAAACCCTTTATCACAATTAATAGTTATAATTTGAATAATTCAGGTGCAACAAACCAGGGGTTTACATTAATGGAGACTGGTGCAGACTGAGGTACAGCAGCACAGTCGTAGTTGCAGAAGGGTATGATACACTTTTTGGAGACTAATTCTGGGAATAGAATCCAGTTTGTAGGGTTGAATTATTAAAAGGTTTTAGGAAAAAACTCACATAACTAATTAGAAGTATTTTTTTAGAGTCACAAAATGCCTGTGGTAGATCTATCAGAATCTTATTTTTCAAATAATACTTTTGGACACATGTTGAATAACTTCAACCTCAAGAAAGCTTAAAATATGACAACTATGAAGGAATAAGAACATAATGTGTGGGGTGTTTGTTTCGGTTTTGTTAGTTTTTTTTTTTTTAAAGCTCAGTTTGGCAGAAACCAAAAACCACAGCCTGCTTTCATATCACTACCGCTAAAATGTGCTGTTCACCCTCAGTGAGAATTCTTTTGTTGAAGACAGTATTAGTGCTACTGACCTTTAAACAGGTCGGAAGATTTTTCTTCACGGGGCTTAGAAACTTATGTAAATGGACTCATTGCTATAATGCAGCATACAAAGAAGCCTATTTATACAATGGCACAGTGTTGGATGAGGTTGTCCAGAGAAAGTACGGTGTCTTTGTTCTTAGAGGTTTTCAGGCGTTTGTTAAACGAAGCCACAGATGACCCTATCTAGATTACCAATAGTCCTGTTTTGAGCAGGAGCCTGAACCAGAAGTACTCCAAAGGTTCCTTCCAACAAACATGTCTACGATTCTCCAGTTTAAGGCTGAGTACGATGCACACCTAGGTGTGTGGGGCCACAGAGCAACATTTAGCACTGGGTCCATAGATGCTGCAAGTCACCTTCCTCCTCTGTGAGGAAGGCAGGGGAATGGATGGAACTGGAAGACAAATATAGATCTTGTTGTCAGCTGAACCAGGCTTTGTAATTTCAGAGATGAAATGATCTTCCTTTACTGGAGGTAGAAAGAGGTAGCATCATCAGTGATACCACCTGAAGCATACCTAATTACTACAGTATTTGTGCTCAGGGAAAGATTTCATACAAAACCATCACTTCCTAGTTTCCCCCGGATTTTAAATTTTCCTTTATTAGGACTGGTCAGCTTTGTGGCTCCCTACCCCCTCCCATTTTAGAAAACAATCCCTCTTCCTTCCTGGGCAATTCTTTCCTGAAAGCCTGTATTTTTTTTATCCCTGACCTTATTTCCTGACCAATAAAGTTCGTACAATTTATGCATAGCATAAAAAATAGTTAATAGCTTCATTGTACAAAGTCACCATATCCCATATGTGTACAATAAGTCAGACTAGTTTATACATCTATTAACAATGTAACATTATATCACAAAACACACTTCTCTATGCAGCCTTGCCCTTCTACTGTGCCTCATCCTATATAATGAAATTTAATAAACTAGCAAAATAAAGAAAGGAACATTTTAGCTCAACGACATACGCTTGATGCATCACGGCAGAACAAAATGTGAAAAGCAATACCTCATCCAGCTCCTGAAGTGATTTGTGGATCCCATCAGCCCCATCCAGTTAGAGACAGCAAAAGATAAAAGGGAAAAAAAGAGACATAGGACAGATATAGGGTATGGTCAGTTGAGAAAATACTAATTTATTCTTTAAGCATGATGGTTTACCAAGAACAAAACAAACTGGCTTTTAAAACATGACTATCCAATAAATACATCATGATATTGTACTTTCTAAGTCAGCATTTTGCTTGATGCACAAACTTTTAAAAAAATATTTCAGTTGCTTGGTAAACAGAAAGCACGTAAGAGATCAAGGTAAGAGCTTGGCTTGTTTTCCAAAGTAACAGCACAGTAAAGTTTCTAGGTACTAAAATTTCAGGTAGAAAAACTGTCATAGAATATATTGAAGTGTGACAGCAAGGGCAATTTGACTGTGGTATTCAACATCCACTGGCAAGTTAGAAGGTTTGATTCTGACTGGAGGATGCACATACAAGCTTTTGTAAGACATTTATTGACAAGCACCCCAGTTATCACAGGATACAACAGACAGCAAAAGACAAAAAGCGAAAGCAAATGTAGTATGTGCTCACTTATGTACACACTTCAATTATGCTCTCGTTTCAGGTAACATTAATCCTATGTGCATCTGGAAAAAAATACAAAAGGCTAGTATCTGCAACATGTCTGCACCTTCTCTATTCATCAGTCTTCGCACTGTAGCGGGCATGTGGGAGCAATAGGATATTTCACTGAAAGATTAATAAAGCAAGCATATCAGATCTAAAACAAGGACAAAATAGTTGTGGTTTAACAAAGCAGCAGGATTCAACTAATGATCTCTTTTATCCTATACCAAGCTTTTGAAATAGGACTATACTGTTAAGATTGCTACTTTGATGATCTGAGTTTAAGGAGTGGTTGACTGTCCACGTGAGAATGCATCTTCCAGGGCAGAATGCAATTTTTGACAGAGACCTCTCATAGTAAAAGATTTCTTCAGGAGAGGCCTGGAGAGTGAACTAAGGTAAGCGAAAGTACTATGAGCTAGAATCTGCAACACTTCCCTGCTGGCATGCAGCAGCTCTGCTCCAGGGATACCACGCAAAAGAAAAGGTAATTTTGAATTAGGTTCAAGAAAAAGGTAAATAAGGCAACTCTGACAGCAACAGGCACCTTAGAAACATGAAAAGTGAATAGCTTGCACTACCATCTTTACATTTCTTGCTAAAATAGCTACAGAACTCTCAGCTGTCCTCCAGGATCAAAACTGAGCCACTGACTAACGTCATCCACTGCACAAGAACAACGATTTCCAATCACTATTAGCTCTGATTACATTTGAATGAGCATCCTAGAAGATAGATTCAGTTAACATTAACAAACACTGTAAATAAATATCTTGTGCAAGTGCTAAGTGTTGCCGCACTCACTGTGGAGTAAAAGCATAGTTTCACCTCTCAGTAGCCTGTATGCAAGTTTGAACTATCACTAACTTTTCTATATGATATTTAGAAAAAATCCAAGGCTCTAAAAGAAGTGATATTTGCAAAAAACCATGTTAACAAGAACTAGGTGCAGTGCCAAATTAAACACATAGAATACACATTAATACTGACATTTCCTGTGCTGCAGATGCAATTTAACACGTAGCTTGTTAGACACAAGTGTAACAGAGTTAACAATGAACACGGACCATTCCACAGCAACTCTGCAGTTGAAATAAAATTCGCAGCACAAAGTACTGCTTTCCCTAACAAAAATGCATTAATGCAAAGCAGTTTAGAATGATGAGACTGCCAGCAGATGTTTACTTGTGCTTATTACAAATACATGATAAGTTTGAACAGAAAGTGTAAGAACCTCAGCAGAGCTGAGCTGCCAAGCAGTCTGTCACAGTCCGACTAGCTCAAAACTTAGATGACTTTCAGTATTATTTGTATTTGGGGGTGGGGGGGAAGAAAAAGGCCAACGGACACCAGAGCAAGTTATGGAAAAATTCAAGCAATGGGAACAATCTACACTAGTGTACTTAACAGTGCCCACACTGAAGTGAATAGAAGAGTTCTGCTCTAAGAAATAATTTGAATTCTTTTCTTCGGGGAAAGGAGACATCAAAAGCCGCAATGGATGGTAAACCTCATGTCAATGTTAACATGAAGTTATTAGAACAATGACTGCATTTATTATTTGTGAAGCGAATAGAGGCGTGATCAGCACAAAGACAGATCTCTTCTATTCATTTTACGTGAAGTAGTAGGGACAAGGGATCACCAAGGTGGGGAGGGAGAGGCAAAGGACGGAGGACGGTGGGGTTTTGAGGAGGGGGCCCGGAAGAAGGGGGCCGGGGAGGGCCGGGGGCGTCGCGGGGGTACCGGGGAGGGCCGGGGGCGGGCGGAGCGGGGCACACAGCAGGGCCGGCGGGCACCCCGGGGCGCGGCGAGGTACGGTAGGATGAAGGGAGGAGACTCACCGCAGCAGCCATGCTACGTGAACTCAGAGGGCTGGAGGAGCCGTAACTACTCACTTGCTCGGCCAGCAGCTGCCGGCTCTGCACCGCGTTGTTCCGCAACAACAAGAACGCGTCCGTTAGACGCCGGGTGGCCATGGCCTACCTCCCGGGCCCCTCGCCCCGCGGCCGCTCGGCGCCTCGCTGCCGGGCCCTCGGCCCTAGCTCAGCCCGGGGCCCGTGGGCAGGCGGCGGCCGCCCCCCGGCGACGCCCGCTGGCGGCTCACAGGGCCCGGGTGGGGACCCCCAGCGCCGAGAGCCCCAGCGCCGGGCGCCGCCGGGCGCCGGACCCCGCCATCCCCCCGGATCCGACCGCGGCACCGGCAACCGCACGGCTCACTTCCGCGTTGTGCATCGCCCGCCGCCTTCCGCCCCGTTCGCCGCCCCGGTCCCCCCGGGCCCGCCGTCCGCCGCAACAACGTTCCGTCCTTCCTGCGGCCGGGGCGGGTGGCGTAGCAAAACGCCACATTCACCCCAAACGGCTGTGGAACCCCCTCCCTCAGTGCTGGCAGACCCAGCCCTCCGCCTGTCCCGGCCGTAGCGGGGCCGGGCGTGGTGTTAGCGCCGTATCTCGGTTGCCCATAATGGCAGCCAGGTGCGGGGCTGTGAGGGATGGCGCCTCCCTGTCCCAACACCTGCCCGGGGCTCCCTCGCTGGTGGTCGGGCTGCAGCCCTGCCTGTCCCTGGCGAGGAGACTTGGCCAAACGGCTTCGTACAAAGAAGCCGTAACGTTCCCGTAGCTTTTTCAGTTAACGTCCTCCTCCTGTGAAGCATCCTCAAACCACAAGTTTGGTTCAAAGGCACAAGTTTGGTTCAAAGCAAAACACTGTAGTATGACCATTTTGATTTGATGGCTTCTCCTTCCCATTTGTTTTTTTCTTCTGAACCCCCCTCACGTTATCCCCCACAATTTTCTTTCAGTGTATTTTCAGTTTTCCCAAAAACCTTGCACAGCTCTTTTTGCTGGCTCCAACCATTCAAAAATCAGGACGTTCCCTGAAAATGAACAAGCCGTTTGAAACAGCCATATTGAGTTTGACTTTCTGAAAGAGGCTTTTTAATAAGGCAAACTGAAACGATTTTTCCCCTGCTCCTGTCAGGCCGGTCCAGGTCCCCCCTGCGCAGGGGTTGACAGGAGTTAGGCTCGGGCTCCCTCCTGCACACCCCAAGCCAGGTCTGCACCTCCCGCTCGCACCTCGAGGGACGTCCAGCATGTCCCTGTGAAAACAGCAGCAGCCGCTGCCCAGCAAGGCCAGGGCGGCCGCACACCGGTCATCAGGAGACTCCTAGCTTAAACTTTCAAAAAAACCCACCCAAAACAACCGGTATTTACACATATGGTGGGAACAGTGACTATAATCAAAACCACATTTTCTGGAAATGTTACCCTGTTTTATCTAACCGCCTGGGCAAACTTGTACAGTGAGAAATAGAAAAAAATACTCCTTTGCTATTATAAGACATTTGGGGAGTTTTCTGGAGCAGCCCTTCTGCCTCAGCGGGAGAGACCCAAAACTTGGAATTTAGCAAGGAAATAAGCTCCAGTCATACAAGGGCTAACGCACGCGTTTCATTTTTCGTGGTCTGGTGAAATCTGTTTTCATTTTGGCTGCCTGACAGAAGCTTTAAAAATATATGTACGTACTTCATTTCTTCATGCTAATTTTTAATCTACTGTAACAATTTTTTATTCTATGAGAACAGTTTCGGCTAAAGGCCTTCCAGCTTTCTCTTGGCACTGCTGCTGTGGCTGTATGTAGGTTGAGAGGAATTTCTCCCACCATCAGCGGTCTCCCCATGATATTTTAGCTCTCGACGTGTGCGTGGAGAAAACCAGATGGATTATCTCACATGGTGGCATGGTGACCATGAACCAAATGGGATGTCTAATGTGCTGGAAGTTGGTATAAGCCAGCAATTAATGTCCTTTACTTCCTGATTTTTGACAGCTTTAAAGGGTTTGAATGTTGGGCAGGCTTGGAATTCAAGCAGAGGGTATAAAAGTATTTGGGACTTGTGCACAGAGGGATAAAACTCTGTAAGGAAGAGGTCCGGACCTAACTTGGTGAATAACCACTTCAAAGTGGATATTAGGAATAAGCAAAGGGAGTAGAAGGAATGGAAAAAAGGGATTAATCAAAGTAAACTACATCTCAGAAGTTAGGAAGTATAGGCATAAAGTGAAATGTGCCAGAAGCAAAGACGAGTCAGACCTCGCAAAGGAAATTAAAACAAATAGCAAAATGTTCTTCAGGAGTACATACCATGAGACGAAGGAGAGAAGAGGTAGGGGTGATGAAAGCGAGAGAGGCAGGATACAAATGAATGCATAATGTATAGTGGAAATGTACACAGAGGAAATGAATGCATGGAGATAGACATTATCTCATCCACGTGGAACAAATCAGAGAGATCATAATGTGATGATAGTTTGGACTAGATGATTATTATAGGTCCCTTTTAACTGAAATATTCTAATTTCTGACCCAGACATCTAACTGCACTGGCCTATCAAGATTGTACCTGGCTGTGTAACGGCATCACTGCATGGGCAACACAACACAATTTGAGAGCTGGAAAAATTGTTCCAGCATTTTGAAATTTCCTGCAGGCACGGCAAGGGTAAACAAATGCATTGTAAGGCAGCAGTCAATCTGTTCATAAAAAGGATCATACTTTTCCCTCCTAAGACAGTACATATCCCTACGTATATCTTTCTAAGCATATACTGTTAATATTTTGGGCTCTTGCTTCTTGATGTTAAAGCACACTGCCATAGGTTTGCAGCCTGTGTCTTCCTTTGCCCTTTTATCTGCTTTTTTAATGCCTGCTCTTTTCTGCTGTTCTTAATGAGCAATGAGATAGCAATGCTGCCTGCGCTTGCACATTCCTGCACCCACTGCCTCCCACAGCCAGGGCCTGATCCAAAATGGTAGGAACTTTCCAGTTACTACCGTGGCATTTGGATCAGGCTTCTGGAGGAAGGCAACTATACTTCATATTTCAGAAGAACATTCTATTTTGAGGTGAATAGCAAAGCTTTTTTTTTTTTTAAATGGGAAGATAATCAGAGCCATATTTCAAAAGCCAGCTTTCAAACTGTGCTTGCAACCTCCTTTCTCACAGCCCAGTCCCTGTATCACCACTGTTAACTACCCAGGCTAAGTCAAGGGCAAACAGACCTTACGCTTCAGTAATCAGATGAAGGTCAGTCTCCACGACATTTTATCTTGTGTAATTGAGTAGATACACGGAGGAGGTGAAATATTGCAGTCTTTTGAAGCCTGAACAATCAGCTTGTGCCAAAGGTAGGATTAATGGACCATTAAGTGCATTTTGCCCTGGAAAATCCCACCATCTCTTTGCAGCTGGGACACTTGGCTGCCAGAAAAGTTCTTCTGCAGGCAAGTTTCTAAAAAAAACCAAAATTCAGCAAAGTGGCTGGCTTAGCTCTGTCATTGCTAGAGTTGCATTTTCTGCATGGGAATTGAGGGGTTTTTGGGAAAATAGACCGTATTCTTGCCTTTATCCTGTAGCAGAAGATTTTCAGGCTTCAGGGCTGTCAAACTCAGTTTCCAGAGCGTGCTAATCACTGAACCAGGATTTGTTTGGCCAGCGATCTGGGAGCTTCCCGAGTTTTGGCAGTGGGTGTGATTCCGTCAGCCTCTCTGTAGGTGGTGCTGCAAGGCAGTGAGATGTCAGTAAGAATCGTCTAAGCTGGTTTTCAAATTCAGTCCCTTGGTTTCTTAACCAGCTCTTGGTTTTCCAACTTTATTAAAAGAAAATTAGGCGTAGTTGCCCATAATGTCTTTCTTTTGATGAGCTATAATCTGAATGCACCCATTGGAAATATAAACAGAGGAGAACTGTTATTTTCTCTGGGTTCAAACCGTTGGCATTACATGCTTTTCCTGGAAAACTACAGTTGAACAAACTGTCTTTTCATATTGATCTAACTTTACCAGAACTTTAGCAGAAGATTGTAGAATCTAATGAATTAGAGAAGAACATCTGAAAAAGAATAATCAGTTGGTCATGCAAAGACCCTAAGTTATGTATGTTTAAATTATAAAGAGAAGTGAATTCTCATCTCTAAGTGGGCTCTGTCCTCTTTTGGTCTACACTAAAATGTTGTCTTGAGTTCAGCTGCTCTTCTGCACGCTGAAAAATGGTAGAATGGATCCTGCAAACGTGTCTGTACTCCTCCCCTGCTGCTGAGATGCAATCAATCCAGGTGGAATCGAGTTCTACTTCAAGCTGGGTAGGCAGTGAAGACTGCTGTGTCTGCTTGGAGGGGTGTGAGGAATTTTTTAATCAAAATTCAGCTGCAAAAATTTGGTGTTTACAGGCAGACATAATTCACACACGTAATTAGACAGGCAACCTTGTTCAAAGGCAAATGTAAGAGTTACAGTTTATGAGCTCATACCCCAGTCTTGTGACAGGCTAATAATGCCTATGGTACTTAAACAATGGAACAAGTTTGTCATCTAATATTGTGCAAAATTGCTTTCTTCAGCTGGGCACTATATTAAATCTTCTGTGTCACCATGGTGTTAGGTCACCTCTACAGCAAAGAGAAAATATTGCTCATTGTGGGCATTAATATCTCTGCTTACCCTAATTACCTCTCCAGTAGTCATGTGAAGATATTCTGTATTTAAACTGATGTATCAAATGTAAAAATTTGTCACTGGTATCTTTCTTGTAAGATATATATACAAAGATTTTAGCTGAAGATGGGATGCCTGGTTGGCACGGACATACGGTTTAGCTGAGCAAAAGTTTTAGAGCTGGATGTACAGCAGTGGTCAGATGTCCGTCCACAGAAACAGCAGTGTGAATTCAAGACGTTTCTGTCCCCTGGCTGCTTGCTATTGACCATAGCAATGATGTTACCCTGCAATTTAGCTAGCCCAGTACACTCTGTGAGTGCTTCTCGTGTGCTTTAGTGCAAGCTGATCAGTTTAGTTACCAATATAGCAGCTTTCCCTGAGAGGTGAAGCCACCGCTGCTGACACACTGGAGTGCTGAGGGGAGTGAGCTGAAAGCCACTCTGCAAACCCACATTCAAGGGTCGAACAGTACCATGTCTGGAATACGAGAGGAGGGAAATGTGTTGTTGGCATAATGTGGTAGCATCCCACAGTACTTCAGGTACATGCATACATGAAGAGGTTGTAATCAAAATAAGTAGACAAAGGAAGTATTATTATTCCTTTTTTTAGAAACAAGGAACCAAGCCATGAAGAGATTCAGTGAGCAGTTCCCCTGCAGATATGCATAATGTAAGAGCTGGAAATAGAACACAGGATTCATCATTCCTGCCATTTTACAGATGGAAAAACCAAGTTACAGAACAACAGTGGCTTGCTCAAGGTCGCACGGGGTATTTATAGCAAACCCAGGACCTGAATCTGGAGCTGCTGAGTCCTGGTCAGCATTTTCCCCCAGGGAATCATGGATAAGAAGATTAATGTCAATAGTTTCCCCAAAAGTAGCAGAATTTCAGAAAGAGAAGGGAGACTGTTCCAGAAAAAGATGCCCGTGCTTGTGTTAGAAAAAAGAAGCTTAGACTCCAGTACCCCCAGCGACTCATACCTATGTTCTCCTTATCCTAATTAGTGGCAATGTTCCACTTCCAGAAGGTTTTATCTCTTTAAATTAGGTGGTGTTTTTTTCAACTAATAAAATTAGAGAAGGCAATTCAGAATGATATATTACAGTAGATCACAGTCTGACATTCTTCCAGCAATAACAACTGTTATCAAAGAAAGATCTTTTTCATAAATGTAGGAAACAAGTCAGGCTAATAAAGACATGAATAGATTTTTGCACATTACAATGTAAAAATAATCAATGAAATTGCGAAAAAAATCTAGACAGAAAGTCTGCATAATGAGCATTATCCTGCACAGAAGTAGTCTGACTCGGCTTAAAAATTAATAGCATTTAGTCATAAATCATTCCAAAACCAGAGGGAAAGAAGGAATGATCCTGGTAATTTCAATGCCATTTGGGAGCAGCAGAGGGCACATAAGAGCAGGTTCCTACTTAACAAATACTCACTTTTTTAGCCTGGCTTTTCCTGTAGAATCAGGAGCTGTGAATACTGATTTTCTTAATGAATGGGTGCTAAGTTGGTAGCAAGTGGGTATCCTCTAACGAAGGAATCGTAGATTTCCAGACTGGTTTTCTTTCACTTAGGACTGCTGCTTGCAGCTGACGTATTATGCCAAGATACTGCTATACACAGTGTTTATTGCTATTCTCAGAGGTGCTTAGAAATGGGAAATGCTAGAATCTGAGATAAGTACAAAGATGATGTAAGAGCGCAAGGAAGGAAACTAGACCAAGCAAGAAAAAAAAGTTTATTAGACCAAGTGGAGCATGGCGGGGGAGGGGGGGTCAGAGCTGCAGCTGAGAATGGCCATGGGGAGATGATGAAATCCCTTTTCTGCCTTAAATAGCATCACAGTTAAAAAAAAAAAAAGAAAAAAGCACAAACCATCCATCTGAAATCATAACAAAGGGGTTGCAAGGAACAGCAGAACAGCAGCTCCAAGAAAGGAACTGCTCTCATTTCTTCTCTTTTCTTCCTGTTGCTCAGATAAAAGAATTACAGTGTCTCTAGAAACACCTTTACCACAATCTATGAACTTCCACTCCACAGAGGAAGGCCTCACGGGATCACATTTTATTGTCCCCAGTTTATACATGAAGAAACTGAGGCAACGGAGTGTGATGCTGGTTTGACACTCTGATTTTCTCCAAGCTATCCTTGTTTGATCCCTCTGAAGATATGGATGTCCGACCTTGGATGACTCATGCAGCCTAGACTCAACTAGTTTAACTCCCACTGATGTCCCAGTGGCTGGCTTTAGGCCAGGACCCTTCAGCTGCTGCCTGTGGGCTCCAGCTGGTCTGCAGTAGTAGTGAATATCCCCTTCAATCACCTGTGCCCTGAACTCCCCGCTCACACCCACTGCTGGGAGAAGATCATCTGGAGCACTGTGAACGATGGCAGCAGTGGTCAGAGTGGGCGGGGGGTTATTTTGATCTCCCATCTCAGTGCTGCCGTGTATAGGCTGATCTGGGAGGCTCTGTGGTCCCCAGGGTGTATGGCCCCATGTCTGTGATCTGATGTCCTTGTTGTATCCCTGCTGGGAAAAATAGTCCAGTGCCCTTTGGCTGTGCTTTGCAGGGATGGTCACGTCTTCCCATGCTTGGAGTACATCCACCATTGACCATAGAGGGTTTGAGATCCTTGGAGCCCTGAGCTGAGTTGCAGGAAATAAAAAAGAGAGAGACCCATGCCTGAATTGTTGTACATGAAGGAGGGATGGATCTAGCCTGTGCCAGCCCAGGCTGGCTGGTTTACCTGACGCAGCCACCCTATTTTCCTTGCGTGGGAATGTCTGCCCTGGCTTCTGTCCACTGTGTCCCCCTTAAACGCTGTAGAAGGGGCCATCAGAAGCACTCAGCCAGCAGGAAACACTAAGCACAAGGACCACAGTGGGATTTGGGGTGCCTGAATCTGGGTTATTCTTGGTGCTCCAGTGTCCCAGGTAACAGCAGTGGCTTTCTCCACCACTGTGAACGAGAGCACGTTAGAGACCGGGAGGTGTTCAGTAGCAGGGGCCAAGGTAATGGTCCAAATGCTGACCTTCTTTCCCTGCAGCATAGCTGTGGAAGATGGTGGGCTGGGAGAAGTTAATGGGACATAATTTGGCTCTGCATGTTTTCCTGAGGTATTCTGTCTAAGTAGGCTCAGCAGCTTTGCCTATCCCCATCTCGGTTTCCTGACCAAAGATGAGGTGTGAGGAACTGAACCGCATTCCCTGGGAAGAGCTGATAGAGCCTCCCCCGCTTCTCCCCCTCCTCTGGTGCTTCAAACCAAAACAGCTGCAAACTTCTTGTGGCTGGAGATGTGTTGAGTGGCCTGGCAGGAGTTCAGGGAGAGGTAAAGGAATCCCACCCACCAGTAGCAAGGGCTCTGCGCCACCACCAGCCCTTGCGTGCCCTAAATCCTGGCTTCCTAGTAATTGCTATCTCCATAAATACCAGTTGGCCAGCAAGAGAAGGGACTTGCATCACTGGACTGTGTTGTATCGTGTGAAATATGAGGTGACACGCAATACACTGGCATTAGGCAAAAGAGTTGTCTGCTGATGTGGTGACACGCTTGAGGCAAAACTGGAAAATTTGATCCCTTCCTGCCCGCGGTCTCCCAGGCGCTGTGGTAAGGCACGCTTGACTCGCTTTGCTCAGGGATGTCGAGGGAAATGGGAAAATGAAACACGCGGGCCAGCACCATCTGCAGTTCGTGAACTCAGACGTGTCAGGTTGGCAAGTGCCCGCGAGGCTGGTTTGCTGAGCTTGGGTCCTACCATAGCTGGATTATCCAGGCTGAGCACAGCCCGGCCAGGTTTGTCCCTGGTGAAGCTCAAGGGAGGTGAAGAATGCTGAGCTGCTTTTGGCAGTGTTATATCAGAGACAACTTTGGCCAATAGTTAGTCTGGCTCCAGATCCAGCTCAAAATGTCTCCCCGCTGCTTGGATTGCCAGTTACCCCGTCCTCCACTCGGCAGGACCAGCCGTCTGCTTTCCTATTGAAGCGAAGAATGACAGAGCAGCATTTGTGTTTGATTCTCGTAAATATGTGGTCCAAGGGCAACAGAGACCTGTGAACACCCTTCTGTGCTCCCTGCATTTGCTTCTCCACCTTTGTCTCCCTTATTTCTATTTCCAGATAACTTTTATTTTAAGGAAGATGGCAGCTGCATTACAGAAATTAAACCCCCAAAGAAAGAAATTCACCCTCTCCTGCAGCTCTATTGTTAGTTTCTTTTTGTTTTCATGGCCCCAGCTCCAGAATGATGCTGTCTATGGAGCGATGGTGAAACCTTATCACTATGGTGAGCACTAATAGTTGCAGACCCAGGACTGCATGTCTAATCCGTGCATGGTCTGACAGCAGAGCAAGTGCAGGGGGTGGCAGACACAAACAGGTGGGTGAGAGGAGGAATCTCCCTCCTTCCAGGGACTGTGTTATGAACCACACCTTGGTGACATGACTCCTGTACCTCAGAACAGTCCTGCAAATACCTGCCTCCCTCCAAGTGCCACTCCTGAGAGCACCTCTGCTCCTAACGTAACCACGAGCTAGGCAATTTTCTCTGGAGTCCCATGTGGACTTTGTAAAACCAGTTTCCAAAACAGTCCAACAAAGCCACAAAACGAATACTAAGTTCTGTCAGTTCTAGCACAGCACTTGCACAGGGAAATGAGAGTCTCCGACACGTCTGTGACGCTCCCTTGGGTGGATGTGTACACACACACTCATCCAGAAGGGTTTCTGGTTGTTTATGTAACACAAGTGTCTTGAAACAGATCTGTTTGCTCTGAAGAGCAAAGGATTAATGAATAATGTGCAATTAAAGCCTGCACAGGAGGTAGCACATAAGAATAGCTCCAGCTCTGCTCCCTTTCAGGGCTTCTATCATGTGCATGTTACGGAGTGCTTGTTTAAGCTAATACCTCTCTTTCTATTCTTTGGGACAGATTTTTCAACAGGGCTTTAGAAAGGCAGCTACAGAATAACGCTCCTCATAATGCACGTGCCAGCTTTTCACAAGGCAGCTTGACAGGCGCATGGCAGGCAGCAGCAGTGGTAACCGAAGGGCTCGGGGTTGATGCTTGCAGCCAGTCCCTGCTCGGAGGAAAAGGTTAGTCTCGTGGTGGGGTGTTTGCCTGCGCCTCCAGAGATGCAAATCCAACAGCCTGCATGACAGTCTGTGCCGACACACATTTCCTGCGTGACCTCCAGCGAGCTGCTTGGGACTCTGACAGACAAACCGTGCCAAACCTTCCCGGGACGGCAGAGGTATAAGCCTCTATTTTCATAATGGAAGGGGAGAGAGGCACAAATGTCTGCCAGGTCCTCGGCCTCTGCAATTCCCAGTCGGCTGTATTACCTTACGCTGGTGATTTAATTTACGGCAATGAACTCTGAACTGCAGTGGCTGCTAGCTGTGATTTTTGCGATAGCTGCCGGCTGTGACAGCAGCTTCCAGCAGAGGAGCAGTGATGGGCTCTGGTGCCACCACCTCAGACTGCCACAGCCGAACCTGACAGATCCTTTCCCACCCAGTGGGACCCCTCTGCTGTACACACAGGCCCCTGGCAAGAAAGGCTGCATTCCCCCACTGGTTTTGGACTCCTTTGAATATGATTCAGTCATCCTGGGTTCGGGAGTTCAGGCTCACATTGGTGCTATTTTGAGACAGAAGAAAGAAGCAGGGATAATCTTATGGGAGAAAAATAAACTCTGTGCTGCTGTTGACTGCAGAGAGGAGCAAACCCCAGGGAGTTTGGAGCCAGGTTTTCCAGCCCAGCTCATTGCTCAAATGGTAAACCCGTGGACATGAACTTTGTTTCCATTTTGCAGGTGGGAAAACCCTGGCACAGGGAGGCTGAGTGATTGTGAGTGATGGAGAAGCGAACTTTTGGCTGTGTCGGTGATACAAATAACGTCTCGAGTCTGAGCCCTCACCAGCAGATCAAGGCCTCCATATGACTAGAAGAATGTGCTGCAGTATTCAGTGCACATATTGTTCTTCCTCAAAGGAGCAGAAGTGTGCACGTCATTAAAAGGAAATATTTTATGCTGATCATTCCCACATGCCTGCTCTGTATCTATCGGAGTTCTTAAGCAGCACCCATTCTGCACATAATGTCATGCATCTACATCTCATAAGGAAGATCAGCCCTCCTCAGGCTAAGGAACTGTGTTTTGGGCCCCTGATAAAACCATTTTATGGAGATGAATAACTTGTGTGGTTTCATGCTTCCTTTCCCTGAAATGCCATTAGATGAACATCAAGTGCTTTTGTATTTATTTGAGGGAATTTCCTTTTAGACTTTGCAGGCAGGGAAAAAAATGGGGATGGGGAGGGAGTGGGACTGAATTATGCCGCTAACTGGCGGTGCCTCAGTGAGAGCCGAAGAACACGGCTTGCTGCCTCATTTATATCCATTGGAGGTGCCATGGGCTGCAGACTAGGATAAGTTACCTTGTCTGAAGGACTGAAATACCACATCAAAGCACCACGTGGATCAAAGGTGAAAGCAACAGGCATTCCTGGCTGGCTCATCTTTCAGACCTTTCTCTCTCTTTAGTTTCCACTTTGAATCTGATGATGCAGCCTGAACGCAGCCTTTCATATGCCTTCATTCCTCAAAGCACAGGTGGTGTGGAGCATGTATTTCCTTGTCAGCGGGCTTCATGGGGCATAGGATTTCCAGGGCTTAGCTCTCAGGCATCAGTGATGGAAAAGATCTATCATTTTGAACAAGGCAGAGCAAGACTGATGGGAGTTGCTGCAGTGGAGCAGAGGCTTTCCTGCCCCAGGTACAGAACAGGGTGCAAATCTACAAAGAGCTGCTCAAGAGTTAAGTACCAGAATTGATCTGTAACACGCAGTGCTCAGGGCCTTCCCAGAGAATCAAACCCATGATTCAAGACTTTATATGAAGACAGACAAAAGCGCCTGTGAGCCTTGGAGAGACACACTGAAACACACAGGGTAAAACTGTCTACTGGCCACGTCTACTGATGCACAGGTTCCAAAGGCACTTCAAAGCACATTCGAAATTTTTATGCTAAATAGAGTAAATATAAAAGTAAACGACTTCAGGGACTCAGAAAGAAGACTGTAACCCCACAGGTATGTGACTTCTGTCACAGAGAAGATGGTAGGAGGCAGGTGAAGCTGTTTTGCTCAGTATCTATGAAAATCTGGATGTTAACTCTTCTGTACTGTAGGTTCGTCCTGCAGTACTACTTGTCAGAGAGGATCAGAGTCATCACAGCATGAAGGAACGGCCTCATGACCTGAAAAAATATTGATTCTGGCATTTTCTGTCCTTCAGACCCTTTCATTTATGTCAGCAGACTTTTACTGAGTCCGTAGTGGCTCACTCTGGGTGGAAGTCTCCCTCTGATAGATGTTCTCAGCTGTGCATTCACTGCTGCAGTTTGGTGTCAGAGTCAATATATGTGCTTAAGTGAGATTTGTGGAGATGTCATCTTCTGGATTCAGGGCTCTGTATTAGTACATAGGGCCTTAGCAAGTAGCTTTTGAAATCTAGATCCTCCTATATCTGTGGGCTCATATAATATGAAATATTACCTTATGTTAAAGCTGAACTGGATTCATTTATGTCAGGGTTGATCTCCAGGTTTATAAAGCCATTCAGACTGGCAGCGAGATGAACAAGGCAATTGTATAGCTCTTTCCCCTACTCCAATGTGCGAAAGGAAAACATTGTGACTCATCAGCCAGAGAAGCTGTGTTTTCTTCAGCAGGAAGCTTTGCAGATTCTTTGCTCCCAGATCTCGTTACTCTCTTCCATCCCACCATTCTGGAAAAACTCCCACAGAAAGACAGGCAGATATTTTAATCAAGAAATGGTCCTTATTTCCATTAGCAACAGCTGTTCTCCTTTTAATTTAATTCTCCATTCTGGAGTCTGTTTATGAAAGCTGCCATTAATTACGTTTTTCATCAGTCAACGTTCAGAGATGGCTAATGGCCCAGCACACCTAATTAGTCCTTCATGTATGATAATGTTTCAGCAAGTCTATAGTTAGTATATAGGGCTGATATCCGCTGCGTCGTGGAGTTGTGAGTGGGGCTGTGCAAACTCTCCTGGTGTGTGTCAGATAGTGTTACAGCTGCGTTCCTCTGCTGCTGCCAACCTGTGGCTAGCTGGGGGCTGCAGTTACCAGGATGTGATAACAGCCAGTGCCAGAAGTGGCTTCTAATGTCACTCCGAGCATGCCAGCACAAGGGTGAAGAATTCAAGCTGCCTTTGGAAGCTCTTTGAAGACAGGGAGTGCAGAGATTGGGATTACAGCAACTTTTAATTTTGTTTCAAAAGATGCACTTGATAAGTGTTAGTGATGGCTAAATGCACTGTGCTAGGGTGCTTTTCTTTAGCTTCTTCTGTGCAGAAACCTTCTGGTTGTCCCTGCCTGGGCATTCCCAGCTGACCCACAAAGCCTCAAGCCATGAAGGTAGCTGCTTGTGATGCAAAGAGCATTGCTCTCTTTAACATCACTGCGGAGGCACTGGCATGACTTAACCTCACTAACCTAGGGATGTGGGGTTAGGTGAGCCTTTGGCTAGGTATAGCAAAAAATTTGACACAACTGTCCAGAACCTATGGGCATGAAAAACAACTCATCTTTGTTCAACAAGGCGCATGGATAGGTTGACTGAATTCTTCACATACCTAAAAACTGGCGCTGGAGTTTGAACATCAGGCTCAGTTGGAACTTTGCCTTCATTTTGAAGGTGTTTGCAGCTGCAAAGAATAGTAATAGTTATTGGCAGGTGGCCTCAGGTAAGAAACATTTCAAATCCTCCAGTACACAGATAGCTTTGAAAAATATCCACATCTGTCACAATTGTGTATTGAAATCCAGTCAGCGTGTGTGCAGAGAGCTGGCTCTGCTCCCTTGCCCAGGCTGTCACCTGCAGAGTTCATGGCACTGTGGAAAATGGCACACGCTGAGTAGGGGCATGTTTTGTTTATCTTGGTAGAGAAGTGGCAAATGACCGGCTCAGGTTTTGTAGTCATGTATTGCATAAAACAGTCAGTCACCTTCAGCCTTTCCTTCGCCTGAAGGAGTCTGGTGCCCGCGATCATTCTTCGCTCACTTCATTTGCTTTTGCTGTGAGCCCCACGGGAGGCTGCACGAAAGCACAACTGATGTAGCAACATTGGCTGTATATAATAGCAATGTACTGCAGTGAAATGACTTCACTATGTTTCAATAATGAGAGATGTTCTAATATTCTGCCTGATGCTGAAGGTACTTCTCTGTCCTGTAGAATCACATCAGACTTATGCAGAGATTCTTCAGTGAGTATTCAACTGGCCAGTTTCTGAGTGTGTGACCTCACTGAACTTAAAACCTTTTGATTGCAGGAGGAATGAATCTGCCGTGCTGCTAAACAGACAGAGGCTTTTTTTCACAAGGCATCTGCTTCCAAAGCAAATGAAATTTGCTTTGATTTTCATGGCCTGTTGAGGGATGAGAGCAGCACTGCAAGGAGTCATGCAGGATTGGCTCAGAAACAATTTAAAGGAGGATCCAAGAGTATCTAAGGTACTGTCATTTCAGAAGAAGAAAAAGCCTCCAGCTCTTATGATGTGAAGGGCTGTAATTGCAGACAAAATAGGTTTAGACACAGAATAACTCTGCATTTAGTATTACTCTAACAACACATTTTTTGGACAGGGGAAGGAAGGTGAGTGTCCTGTTGTTACTCATTGTTTGGTCACCTCTTTGCTAGCTGTTTGATCACCTCAACTTTGAGCTCTCGTCTGAAACGTCTCAGCTGGAAAGTGCTGGATTTACAGAGCTCTTGCAATGGTGATAGAAGAAATGTTCTAGCAGGGTGTTATGGTCCTGCTGTCAAGTCCTTCCCTGGAAACGCAGAGTAATTCCCATGCAGCTGATGGGTTACTGTCATGTAAGAGAAGGCGGTGTTCATCTCTTGGACATCACCTTTTGGCCTCTTCTGTTGGCAAATGAACGTGATGTTATATTGCACAAACACATCCTTTGAATGAAAGTGATAAGAAAGACAAATGTTTGACTTTAGCCAGAGAACTTAAAACTCAGAGTCCTTTGAAGATTGCCGAGTTCTGCGCTGTGTTAGCCATCCATATCTATCTAAGAAAACACTCATTTCATCACAGCTGATGACATAAACTCAGACTTGTGAGCAAATGGCTAGGTTGAGTTAAATCACCTCTCTATCTGCTAATGGCATTTTTGCCTTTGCTTGATGATGAAGGTTATCTTGCTGTTTGGAAATTATAACCTACAACTGTTAGACGGCATTATCTGCAGACTTGGGTGAGATAATTTGTATGAAAATTCCAGGGAATCTGAAGCTTATTGGCTTCCACTCACATGAAGCTGAAATGCTTCAAGACTCCAGCTGCCTTCACACACCATGTGCCTCCTGCTATATGGTGGGGAAGGAATAGCAGCTGGCAGATGATGGATAGCAACGCCGCAGCCCGCTATAAGGTTAGGAGTGACATCACTGATAGAAAGGGGAGCAGCTCGAGCTGTTTATAGAACTGCAGTTGGGAAGTTTGCCCCAGACTGCATTAGCCTCTGTTTGCTGCCTACCCTGCTTTTCCCAACTCAAATTCCAAGCTCCTTCAAGGGAAACAAACATCTGCAGAGACGCAATGTTAATTGTTGTACTTAGTGCTCCTGTTTACATTTTTGGTGCAGGCGAGTCAAAGCATGTCAAGGCTATCCTGATGGCTAAAACAAGCCAGAAATCTTGTTCTGGCTGAAATAACAAGGGGCCGGATTCTGATCTCACATACCAAGGCATTCTGCATTGGCCCCAGAGGATGGAAATCAGAACCTGGAGAAATCAGAGGGTGTAAAAAA
Organism: Phalacrocorax aristotelis; assembly: GCF_949628215.1. Lineage (NCBI taxonomy): Eukaryota > Metazoa > Chordata > Aves > Suliformes > Phalacrocoracidae > Phalacrocorax > Phalacrocorax aristotelis. The sequence goes on from NC_134288.1 coordinate 14,503,771, forward strand.
AGTAGCAGAGAGGCTTGTAAGAGGGTGAATGTGACAGAGTCAGCAGGGAAGCATTACAAGGTTAATGCAGTTTTCCATTATCTGAAAACAGTTGGGGATTACACTGCATTTGTAAGCTTAGAAAGGCCGGCTTCCCCAGGTTCTGCTCCATCAAAACCCAGCCTAATGGCTCCTTATCAGGAATGATGAATCGCTTTTGTGCCTACGCTTTGGTCCCTAATTTCCACTTTTCTTGCATCTGCTTAAAGTCCTTTTTAATTTTAACATGTACAGCAGTCTCTGAGCCAAGCGTGGCCCTGGTGTTCATAGTCATTCTGGTAATTACTGCACTCGCCAGGTCCCTTTAGGATGCAATTTCAATGGGGTGTGACTTTCACAATATTTTTTTTCTTGTTGTTGCTCGAGCCACTCCAGGAAGGAGCTGTTAAACACGAGTCTCAGCAGGATCCATCATGACTGAGGACAGAACAGAATGTAATGAAACAGGGTGAATACGTGTCTCGCTGAGCAGGATGTGTTCTCTTAGTTATATGGTTGATAAAGCTTTGGCTGAGGTTCAAAAAGGTGTTCAGCTTTCATCTCTCTGTCTTCCTTCCTCCACTCCCCTAAATATTAATGGCTGCACTCATACCTCCCATATTTGTGGCTACTTTAATTGTTTACAGGTTTTTTCAATAAAAGATTTGACCTTTTGCCTGTGCAGTTATACAAACCTTTCTCTGTCTTCGCGGTGATGCCCCTTTCATCGCAGCTTGTCCTTGGCTTCCCTGCGCCCCGGCTGGCTTCGTCTGATGCAGTGCAAGGGAATAGACACTAAATCACTGCAGTCAGAAACACTGCGGTGGAGTCTTCCTGCCGAAGAGGAGGGACGGAGCCGCACTGTGCTCTGCTCAGTTTGTGACCCCCGTTGCACAAAGCCGTGTGCGGGCAGCAGTGTGTTGGTGTCACTGGTGCCAGGTCTTTAGATGACTGGTGGGTTTGGCACCCTGGGCTTGCTGTTTGAAATCATGCTTGCTCCGTTACTCTCCTTTCACCTTGGGTGGTTGTGACAAGGCTATGTGGGAAGCTAAGGTCGCACAGGAAGCATGTGGCAGCGCTGGGAACTGAAGTCACATCTCCTGAGTCCCCACCTGGTCCATTAACCACAAAACCATTTTCCCTCAGTAACTGAATACAAAGAGACCAGTCTTTTTTACATTATTTACATGCTGGGAGAGCAAAGGCAGCTCTGTGAGAAAGTAATGTGGCAAAGGAAAGCTAGCAGGCTTGTGAAGCACCAGGTGACAGTGGGTTGAAGATTTTTTGGGGGGGGGTGGGATGTGCCTGTTTAACCCTGAGCATCTCTGTAACTGCAGGTTAGCAGCTGGGTTCCAAGATCATGAGGAAATGACAGGGCATCCAGGAGTGCAGTGACTGTCTATCCAGATGTATAGCCAAGCCAGGAGGTGAGGGAGGTTGTGTATCCCCTTTCATGCTGACTGCTTCTTCCCAGCACCAATTGCTCCCTTTGTGGGATCCCATTGTCTCGAGACAGATTTCACACAAATCACAGCAGCTGGGAGTGAAGGAAGAGAGAAATCAATCACACTGTTCTGCTTCGGTCACGTCGCTGTGCTATGTTTCTGTATCAGCCAACCTCTGATCGTTAAATTCTCCTTTATCACATTTTTTGGCTATGTTTGCTGTGTATAATTATGAGACTTGAATTAGGGCCCGTGTTTATGAAAAGAGACAAGAATGATTAATACTAATGTAAGCATGAATTAAACCAGTATTTTTAATCCTACAGCAATTAATTAAATCAGGGCAGTGACAAATAAGAGCATAGATGCCCAATTAGGGACTGTTGCACAGGCAACTGAAGAAAAGAAAAAGTTCGTCTGACATAATGTGATTTGGATCAGGCCCTTAAGAAGGAGGAGCCCTTCTGCTCCAAATAATTATTAGTTTGATTGCTATCAGAACAGGAATTTACCACAGGGTCTGTGGCCAGCCTGTCCTCTTGCTCTGAAGAGACTTGGGTTCCTATCCTCTCCAGAAATGACTGTGCTTACACACAATGCAGTTGTAAAAAGCTGTGAATGAAGAAATATTAGTCAAGTGTAACATCGTTAATAGTTGGTAGTTGGGAAGGAGTGAGTTAGTGATGAGAGACAATGTTTATTTTCCCTCTGAGTTAAGCATGTTTAGGGCTATCCCCAATGTGCAGGGGGATGAACCGGCCGGTGACCCGCTGTGCCCCTGCTGCTGCAAGGGACCAGACAACAGAGCAAGTCTGTGAGCAGCCCCTGCTCCTGGTTCCACATCTGCTCAAGTCAGAGGGACTCGGGTTATTTCCTTTCCCTTAGCCCACCTCACACCACCCATCTCCGCCTCGGGGGCTGATATGTTCCAAAAGCAATTCCAGAGGCAGGAGGGCATGGATGCCCGTGGAGCTGGGGCAGGTGCCAGCGAGGAGGGCCACAGCTGGACCACAGGCACTGTGGTCATGGCTGAAGCGCGTTGGCAAAGGGCGAGAGCAGGGGCCCCGCGGTGGGACGGCAGCGGCTCCTGCCGCAAGGGAAGCCCGCTGGCACAGCTGCGGGCGTGTGGGCAGGCGTACCGCCTGCCAAGGTTCAAGCTGGCCCTGTGTGCTGAGATTAGTCCTTGAGCACTAACTTTACCCACAAAGTATTCAGGAAAATGAAAGGAAACCGTGCTTACATTTGGGCTTTAATGGCTGGCTTTTTGCATCTCTCTTTCTTATTCTTGGTCATGAAAGCAGTCAGTCTGCCTAGCAATTCAGATCTGAATTCTTTAACCTGGAAGGCATTTTGTGTAATGTAACGTCTCCCAGGCTAAGACCAAGTCAAGCATCATGCATCAGTGATCTTCATTTTCCAGGCTGGTAATTCTGGCTTACCAGAATCAAGAACAAAGGCCCTGAATAAGTAAAAGGAATAAGGGAAAAAAACACCCCAAATGGAATGGACACATTGGTTGAAACGTCCCATTTCTTGAAAAACTGATGTTGAGGTATCTGTCAAAGCAATCCCTGTATTTCTTATGATTATTTTATCACATGGCCTTGGCGTGGTTTTCTGGTATTTTGTGAGGACCACCCAGAAGTGGGCCAGGTTTGGTTATTGGATTTACTAAACAGAACAAGAAACACAGAGCTCCTGCCTGCTGTTCAAAAATAATATCGCAAGGGAAGCAAACCACAGTGAGACCACAGGGAGGTGAAGCCCATTTTCCACTTGCTGAGGGAACTGCCCTCGCTTGCTGCAGAATGCAGTCTCCATATGCTGGGAATGATTCCCAAAAGCACTCCATCCTTGCCGACTCTGCTTCCTTTCAGAAGCTGCATCCACTGGGATGTAGGGTAAGGAAGTGGCTCTGAACAGGATACTCTGGGTGTTTTCTCTGTGCAGTGAGGTGGAGAGAACAGCCTGTAAGAGAAAACACCAAATGGTGTTGGACTAGAACAGAGAAAGCCTGTTTCTCCGTCTCAGTGTTTCTCAAATTATGGATCTTGGACCACCCGATGGCTGGAGAGAGCTTTCTGGGGCGTAGCACTGTGCAGAAAGGGCTGCCTCTGTGCCACATGTAGCTCTGCGCTCACTCTGCTGACATCCCCCTGCTCCCATCCTGCCTCGGCTAGTGGGATGAGGAAGACTGTGTGCTGATGGAGCGAAAAAAAAGCATTTGCCCCTCCCTAAGAAGTCATTGAAATGGCACGCAGAAAATAGGGGAGGAAAAGGATAGGTGACCTGCAGTGACTGGGAATTTAGGAGGGCTCTGGAAAGCCAGGCTTCTCTTTGTGATCTTCAGGAAGAAACTTTATCAGAAGGATATACGGTGGTGAAGTAACTATGGCAGGGTGTTTCAGAAACAGAGATAACTCATCACACTGAGGGCCTGAGGGCACTTGGATCTGGAACGAGAAAGGCATTGGCTGTATGTGAAGCTTTGCCTTGTAACCCAAGCTCAAAAGGACATCAGGCTTCCCTAGCAACACTGTCCAAACAGTGGCTTAGCAGATTGCACACAGGTAGATGTTGGTGGAGCAAACCCTGAGGGGTCTGCAGGAATCAGCAGGCAGGCCAGGGCCGCTCACCGTGTGCATGCGATGGGCAAGGTTTCACCCAGCAAAGCACACGCTCATCCTTTGTGGGTCATTTACCTAAGACACCGGCTGAATTAAATCATGCGTATACTAATAGAGGCGTAATAGTGCTACACCTCTGCTGTATAGTATGGCTCAGTGGCAGAAGCTAAAGCTATCACCAGCAGGCCGGGATGTTTCAGATCTTGACTATTGCAGGTAGGGATCTCAGTGATTCCTGCCTATGCTAAGACACAAAACATTTTGCAGTGTCAGAAATCCCTGCATACAGATGCTGGTACGGGTGGGAAGGAAGAAAGCAATGCAGACCTTTAGCTCTCCATACACTAAATGACTACTCTTTTCAACTTCTCAGTAGTTAAAGGGTTAATGAGAAAAGCTCCCTCTGGTGACCTTTAATTTCCCTAATGTGTTTGTTGATTGCTAGTTCTCCTAGGCAGGATTTTTGTTTGGGAATGAAATATGCTTACTCACTCACATGCATTTATTACATAGACACCATGTTTGGGTACATCATCCATCAGTGGAAATGTCACACTGTGTAACAGCCCTGTATCCAGAGTGACAAGTGAGTTAGTGCTTGTGTTGTGGAGCAGCCCCCTTGCCAAGTTTCTGCAGCTGGATGGTTTTAAGCAGAACTCATTTACGAATAGATCCACCAGCAAAAAGAATCTGCAGTCGGATGTTGCTCTTGTGGAAGCTGCCAGCTTCTGCGGGCCACTGGCCTTCTCACGGGGGACACCGAGGCGAGCCGGTGGATCACGGCCAGGGAAGGGTCACAGAAGGGATTGTGATCAAAAGCTGTTCTCAGCTGATCAGTTTTTGACTTCTCCTGCGAAATGACTCATTGCTCTCTGTTCTGCTAAATCGATTTCAAAGGTGCTGGTGCTAATTCTGCTGCTGAGCTCGAGGCTGAGGATTAAATGGCACAAGAACTCGGCACTGCCATTTCTCTTCTTGGATGGAGCTCAGGTTGGAGGAGCAGTCTTTGGTCTATAGCAGTGATGGCACGCTTACTTGGGCATATTCATTTCTCAGCATGTTATTTGCAACTTCTGCCTTTATTCTGCTGTACAGACATCTATTTTTTTTTATAATGATTTGGAGTTTTCATGGCAACAGCTGTGAAAGCCAATGGCAGTCATACAGTTCAAACTTCAAGCAACACTTTGCAAAAAACACAGCAATCTATTTTAGTGCACCACATCATTAATTAGACGAGACAGACTGGGCAGGTTTGGAAAATATGATCTCTAGCGTTCAATTTTTAAAAAGGATTCTGAAATGGCCATTGAAATTCTGTGCATTTTCTACCCATAGAAGAAAATGCAGCTAGAAAAATTAGGCCATATATTGATTAATCTCAGAATTGAAATAAATTATTTGTATTACTTACCAGCAGATTCTGTCTGTGACAGTTCTTCTGTCTATAGGGTTATTAAATTAATATGGTAATAATGGGAGAAGCAGAGAGAGGGATTAGTGCCACAGGACTACTGAAAATCCAAAAATTGTTTCTAAATTTACCCCTGTAATTTTGTGCTTACAGTAGGAAGGGATTTTGATTTTCATCCATCTAATTTGTAAGACACAGGCATTGTGCATGATAGCAATCATTTGCTTAACTCACATGGTGAGGCATTAACACTGCGGTACACCAGTATGTCACCAGTCAGGTTTAGCAATGACCGTAGTTCCGGTCGTACTGGTGACAAGATGTTGGACTCACACATTCAAAGGCTAGGTTGATGTCTGCTTAAAATCTGTGCTTTTATAAATAAAATATTTATTATATTTTTATTATATTTTTTATTATAAATGTTTTTATTATATTATCTTTATTTATTATAAAATAAAAGTTAATCCTATTTTTATGAATTTAGAAGCTTAGTTTTCTCCAGTTATGCTTTTTTTTTTGTTTGTTTTATTTCTTCTGAGCCTGTGTTTTTTCTTGTAAAATTTCTTAACTGAACATTTTCTGCTTACAATTTTTCTCACTTGAATTTTTTGGTGGGAGATTTCTACGGGTAACAAAATGTCAAGGTTACCTCTGTTTCAAGTGAAACTATAATTAATACAAAAATCCACATTATGCCTGGAAATTTCTAAATTTTTTTTACCAATTAAAATATAATATTTTCCTAAAGTTGTATTTGAGCCAACTCTCGTTTTTACTTTGGAAATGCTTTCAGTGAAAAGATTCTAACCAGCCTGATTTATTTTTAAAGCAGCAATGATTGTTGCAGTAGGGTGTAATTTTCTTTAGTTCCAAGATCTTTGATGACAGTACGTTCACATCCAAATCTGAGCTGCGATCTAGATCTCTTTTTTATGCCTTAGGCTATAATTTGTGGGGCTTCTTTGACAAAAGAATTTCTTTTATAAGATACACACACACAGGAGCAGCACCATGTTTTCGCTCACTATGTGAGAGGATACAACCTTATAAAAACGTATTGTGATTCCCTTTAGTGGGAAGGGAGAAGGAAGAGGTCACGTACTCCAGTCCTGGGGTTTTGGTAAGTCGGAAGCAGCATCAGGTGAGCATCACCTATGCGAGGTTAATGGCTGCACTGGGGAAGCCCATGTGCTATGGGAGTAATTTTTTTCTTGCATAAAGAATAACACAAACCAGGGATTTAAAAAGAGGAGTGGTCTAAGAGCAGTGCCATGGGGTTGACTGAGTTCATTGCTGCGCTGCTGGGATAGGTGTCGACATGTATGTGTTTATATGCGTACCTCACTTGAATTTGCAAAACAACTGAGGCTGTATCAAAGTGGAAAATACACAAAAATGGTCCAGTTGCTCAACCACTCTTTGCAAAATAAATTGCTCTTTCTGTAGGAGTATTCTCTCCTGCTTAGCTTTAATTTGAGTCCCTAAAATAGGCGGCTTATCTTGCCAGGCTCCCACAGAGGGAGACTGGGGCTCCTCCGGAGGGTGAGCCAGAAGGACAGAGCAGTCCCTGCCTGCTGGATCCACAGCATCAACATGAGGCTCCTACAGCATATTATCAAAAATCTCCATCAATTCTTTATAGCCTCTCAAGGATGGAAATGAACCTTTTCTCATGTCAGTTTGACTGGCAAACCCATAACATTCCCAGTGAAAACTGCTTATTTGAATGCAATTGAGACTGGGGCTCCCAGGTCTTTACTGAGACCCAAGGTTTCTCTGAACTATTAGGTATATCTGTACGGCCATATTTCAGCCAACAGACTGCAACATGAAAACCTTTATTTCTGAGTTCCCAAATTTTATTATAGTACTTCAGTATTAAAACTTACTTTTCTGAGTAAATAGCTTAAGCGTGGCTAATACATCTTTTCATCATCACCATTATCATGATGATGGATGATGAAAGCAACTGTGTTCTTCAGTTGTTAAGTTTGGGGAAAAAAGGAAGCAAGTTTTAGATGTATGGTACATTTTCATGTTAAATTGGTATAATCAAGATTGCACAGCCTCAAAGCTTACCATCCTCTACCAGGCAAAATGATTTCATTTCTGCTGAGATTTTAAATCATTATCTATTTATACAAAAATGTCAGATGACAGAAGCAGCAAGAGGTAAATGGCAGTGTGCTGGATGCTGTCAGTTTTGACTGAGAAGGCTCAATAAATGTGTTTCTAGCAAGATGAAAATCATACCGCCAGTGAAAGGGTATTATCCTGCCTCTTCCAATATGTTTTTACCTGATGGATCAGGGAAGAAAACACCAGTATTAGTGTACAACATATTTCCACTCGGAGTGAAAGTGACTTTATATCAGAAACACATACTAAAAATGTCTTTTGCTAATTTCTCAGATCCAGCACTGGACATATGCTCCTTATCTAATCTTGATTGCTGCATTCAACCAATGCATGCTCTTCTACTTTATCCTTTGTGTAATTTCAGACATGGTTTCTATTTTCTTTGCACTTCACCAAGGTAGCATATAACTGCTTGGAAAATGTTAACATCTGCAAAGGAAAAAAAAAAATAAAGGAAAGGAATTAATCAAATCCCTGAGATTTATGGGCTAAATCCTTGGACTTTGGTTCAGGTAGTAGGTTTCTTTCTCTGCTGAGGCAGCAGAGCAGCCAAGGCGCTGCCCGTGCAGAGTAATGGGGGATCCTCCTGCACAGGAGCCCCGGGGCAGGGCAGAGCTGCCCTGGCTGGCTCTCTGCTGCCTGTCCCCTGTCCCTGCCTTCACACAGGGGTGACAGCACACAGTATTTAGCTGGCCGCTCTGCTGGGCCAGCATCTGCTGCAGCTGGGGTGTGCTGCAGCAGCCCCAAGGCCATCCTGAAGTACGCTGGAAAGTCACTCAGCCCAACTTTTGCTCAGGCTCGGGGAAACAGAAACAGAGTTTACAGCATGAACCCGGTGCAGCGAAGAGCTGAGCCAGGTTTTGTGACAATGGCTGTTCTTTACCTGCGAGTTTTGATGAACTGAATCTGCCAGCTCCCAGCCAGCATGGCAGGGATCATTTGCCTTGGTAGGAATATCATTGTGATGCAAAAAAAAATGGGTAAACGTGGATCCCCACGGCAGAATTATTGACCTGCTGAGGCCAATGTGACCTGCAAAATCCCAGGGGTGAAAGCAGCCACACTGGGAGAGGCAGGCATGCAGGGGTTCATTTGTCTTCAGGCACCATCATATCTTTGCAGCCAGGCTTTACCTCTGATGCAATCCCAGCAGAGCATTGTGAGCCTTGCCTGTGATGTTGTTAACTGTCCTGACATATCTAAGAAGGTAATTAAAAGCTGGAATCAGTGGTGCTTGAAAGAAATGTGGTCCTGACATGCAGTCTGTATGTTCCTCTTAAATGTTCCCCTGAGGCTTGCAGTGCTCCCTGAGATAGCAGTGCTGTGGGAACCTCTTCGTTCCTCATGGGCAGCTGGGAGGATTTACCTCTGGTATAAACAGTTAGTAAAGAAAGGATAAAACTTCCTAATGGAGAAGGAGGCCTCAGGAAAAGCCAGAACTTGAACAAATCTAAACTTGCGGTTGAGTTGTGCGAGGTGGAGCGGGTGGGGCTATCTTTATTTGAACTTTTTTCTAAATTTCAACAATCATATTTTCAAAAGCTACCCCTCATTTTTCTTTTCTTACATTTTCAGGTATTAGTGCAGCTGCAGGCAGAACAGGAACATCATGTATGCAGATGCCTGAGCTATTTCTGGTGAGGTAAAAAGGAGGCTCTGATAAGGCTTGAAACCCCGAAGCCACGAACCTCCACCAAGCATATGGTGGAAGGGTCACTTATTGGGAAGGTAGCAATGCTTGCATAAACCTGGTGGCACAGAAGGAAGTGAGAAACCCTCTGAGATCTTCAAGACATAAAGTGAAAATTGCCTTTTGATGACATCTGTGGTTTAGTCATCAGATTCTTGGGCCTTTCTAGACAGGATTGGCAGGGTGAAGTGCTCTGCCACGTACAGAAATTTGGTTTTGCACTGATGTATTACTGGAAAACACAGTTTCTCTGCCATTGACTGCTAGTATTAGTATAATCGTGATTATTGTTGTTATTATGATGTATTTTGGGGGAATAACAAGAAATTAAGGCTTGAAATGGAAAAGTCAAAGTTCTTGGAAATGTTTTACCATTCACAGAAGATTACCTGCGTATTTGTGGTTTCACAAGCACCACTGGTACTTTAACGGTCATACTGTTATAGTCTGCTAGAAACATACATTCAGTCTGGATACCCATTACTGGAAATGATAGTGGGTGTCTGGAATGGAAATCGTATGTTCTTTTGAAAGTTTCGGTTGTTACTATATGTTACTTGCAGCATTAATGTTTCAGATTGGAATACAATGTAGAAACATAAAGGGATTTATTACTACAGAACTGGATGTGTTATGTGATGTAGTGCTGTGATATTAGACAACGTGACATTTCATGAATAAAACAAAAGATCTTACAGCACGCCTTACAAAGGGAAAAAAGGGCTCGAAGCCTGTCACATTTACAGGGTGACTCTCTGAGGACTATTTCAAATGCTAGAAATTTAATGATGGCTCTTGAAAATCTAATCATATACTGACTAAAATTAATAAAATCTGCAGGAGCAAAGATAGGAATTCATTAAATCAGATCCGTGTGAATATACTGATGAACAACAGGATTTATGTTAACATTTAAAAATCATAATGAAACACCATCTAAAGGCACACAAAACAGTGCTAATGGAACTTGAAAGAAAAATGATACCACAAACTAATAATGATACTTTACCTCCTTAGATTAACCTTATTCTCTCAGTCCAATCGTTTGCTCAGCACCCTGCAGAGAGGAGGGGAAGCAGTAAATAGCTACTCTTGGTTCTTCAGGATGGCTATTTGATCTATAGTGTGACTGAGCACCCTCAGGGGCAGTGGCCACTCAGCCAGAGATGAGCCATGGCCAGCAGAGCCTCTCTTGGCCACCCCTTCTCCTTCACCATGTCCCAGCCAAGCCTTTTGCCTGCATGGTGTTTGGGAATGGTGATGTGCAACCCCTTACGTCAACTACTCCCGTCCTTTGTGCTGCTGGAGGACAGGAACCGGCCAGAGTGGACGCCACGATCCATCCTATAGATCTAGAGAGAAGTGGTCTCTATGGCTACCTCAAAATTTAACTGGTTAGTCTGGGGCTGTCCTGAAGTCTGGGATATCTCCTAAATCCCAGAACCGTGCCTTCATTATTGTCCTTGTATGCAGGTTGGATTCAGCCTGAAATGCCTAGAAAGGCCATCTGCCCTGGTAGGCAGTTAATACTGTGGCCCTCTAGGGAAGATTTCAGGTGGTCTTGTCTGGCTGATGCTGATGACATGGCATCAGCACACAGGCAGAGAGGGCAGAGGGAAGCTGCAGAGCTAGGCATGGAGCTCTGGGCCCCATGTACACTGTGGGCGTGCTGTAGAGTGCAGAGAGCATGTCAGATTCTCCCCTTCTCGAACTGCCAGATGGCTCACCCCAAAGCTGAGTCAGGTTGCTACAGCAGCAAAGAAGTGTAGGTGAACAGCAGAGCTGGCTTTGAGCCCAGACTGGGGTTTATTTTTACATAGATGCAACCACTGTCCTTATTTGCCATTTCCCATGCAGTACTGTGCAAGTGCAGTGCATTATTACCTGTTATTTTATTACCAGAGAATCATGGTTCTTCACTGAGGGAATATTCTCATGGCTGAACTCAAGAGTATTTTGGCCTCTAAACTTTCACTGGTGTTGACATGGAGTAATTTCCCCCTTATTAATCTCTGGGCTTTGTGATTCTGCAGTTGCATATGGAAAATATTAAATGTGGTGGCCTGCCTATGCTTTCTATTATTTATTTTTTGTTTCAAAAAGTTTATCCACATTTCTCTGAAGCCACCTGTTAGTCCTGGACCTTCCATTTGCACATTATGATTTGTACGTGCCGTCTGGTGGCACGCAAGCCTAAGTACACATCTTTTTACACAACTATAAGCCTGTTGATACTTGATTGCTGTTATTGTTATCAGCAGACCCCAATGGAAAATGGTTTTCATTATTAATAAGCAATATCAAGAACATGATCAATTTTCAGCATTATCAGCATCTGAACCCTATAATATCATGATAATGCTATTCAGATTATAACTTTCCCTCTTGAACCTTTCTTTATTAATTAGCTGAAGACTTACTGCACTGAAAATATTTGGTGTTACCACAGACAGCATGTCCACTGCAGACTCTAGCCTCGATACGTGCCGTTCTCCACCCAAATCACGGGGCTATGCTGAGGGGGCTGTGTTCTAGAACACATCTACCAGACCAACTCCTCATGCACTCCGCCTTGCTTGTGCTTAATTAGAATTTGATGTAGGTTCATTTGCAAAGACAAACTGCATTGTGTATTAGCATCCCTGGTTTTATTATCAGCTCATAAGCCGTGATACCTCAGCTCACTGCACTAAATTGCTTCAGAAACAGTTGTGGGAACCTGCAAATATTTCTCATGTTTATACTATACACCTAAGTAACCCCATGGCAACTAGTGTTATCGTCCCCAGCAGTAAATGCTACTAGTGCTTGTGCTAGTAATTAATATGATCAGCAGCACACGTTTGCAAAACTAGGATTTCTCCAGTCTCCTCCACTATTAGTGAGCTGTGGGGATAGAATGTGTTCAGAGTGACTAAAGCAGCAATAACAGAGCTGAAGAAGCCCTCAGGCTTTGGCATCAGAAAAATCTGTACAGCCTCAAGTTCCACTTTGGAAGTTTACTACACATCGAAACATAATTAATGAGACATCTACTAATTTTTGATTTTGAGGTTCATTTTAACCATGTTCAGGAGTTCAAAAAATTGAGATGATGAACATTTGATGTCGCAGAATGGTGCCAAAAATGTAAGTTTCGAGCATTCCTACTCCTGATTTGTTTTGACAGATATTTCATTTTTCTGAAGCTGCAGTTAGAGCAATAAAAACAAAATTCACCACAGAAAAACAAACACTAGCTCCCCTTCCAGCAAAAGTGATATATTTTTCGAATGCTGGAAAATTGTACAGCTAGAGCCCATTGAATTTCCACAGGAGGTAAAGCTCATTAGCAAACACATGAAAGACAGTGAGCAGATTACTGTGAAAAAGATATTTGTACAAGTTACTTCAGTAACACTTTATTTAAAGTTTCTGGTTGCTGGCACTTAGACAGTGTGTGTGACCTCAGCTAGGGAATGGTTATTGCTGAAAAACAGACATTCTAAGAACCCTTAGCGTGAGAGCTGGAGGGATGGAGGTCAGTGAAAAGGAGGAAAACCGGGTGTTTCTCTTTTTATTCCACCAACCGAATTTATTCCTCCACCATCTATTTAAGGAGGTAAATGGAAGAGGAAAAGCATCCCTGGAGTGGGAAAAGGAGCGATTGAATGGAGCATGCCTGGGTTTGTGGGCTGCTAATGGGAAGGATCTCTGATTTACCCCCAATCAAAGGGGATTTGTGCTAAGCCGGTTGCCTAAGGATGCCGGTCGCCGTGTGCCTACGGAGCACAGAGGAGCTTTCTGTTATAACTTCCTGTTCTTTGTTTAAGAAAATACATTAACTGGAGGAAGAGAGTTCTCACTACAACTCTGATTACTATTTCCTTTAATTCCATCAAAATGACTTCTTCCCAACCCAGCCTCCCCAGCCAGACGCTCTCCCCAGTCTGTGGAGTGTTCGAAACCCCTTCATCTTTGCTGCCGTTAATGTTTTGCAGATTTCAGCAAGACTCCTGGGCTGTGTGTATAAAAATACAGTTTAAGCAGTGACAAATAGAAAGCACATGCTTATTAAAGCTACATTACACAACTCCGTACCACTTTAATGTCATCTGCTCCTGAAACAACAAACCTGTGGGGACTTGTGCCTGCGTGCGTGTCTTGGAAAAGGAAGGTAGGTCTGAGGTTATGATGACTCATGAGGACAAGCTGGTATATAGATTTGGGTCCACGCTGAATATGCCAGGACCATTATTAGCTCGAGGACACATGGGGGCTCGATCATCATCTGACACATGTATAGTTTATACATGTCAGGCTCTAGGCAGGACAGCCTCTGGCTTGTCTAAACACATAACAATGCCCTCACCATGAAAAATGAGGCAGAAATACGGGATGCTGGGCTGGGCTGACAGCTGGTACTTGCTTGATTTACTTGCTAGGGCTGTATGAAAAACCTACATGTTTGAACTCTGGGTTAAGCTGGATGCAGACATGCAAGCCCAGATTCTACAGATCAGGTTCACCCTTAATTAATATTTTCTTCTACAGCGAGCACTATCCCCTTGCCGGGTGGTAGTGCATCCTGGCAAGACCGACTTCCAGGACAGAGAGGACAGAGGTTACCCCCACGGTGGTGGATCCTCCTTTGCTTTCGCCCCAGGGTAAGGGAGAGCTGCTGGGGAGGTGGGTGGATCTGCAAAAGCAGCAAAGAGCCTGGACACCTTCCTCCTCGGCTCTGTTCCTTCCTCCAAGCTTTCTCGGTCAGTGCCTAGCAGTCCTTGAATATTTTCAAGTCTAACTTTGTTTTACTTAGAGTCTGAGGCAGGCTTCACAAGCCAAACTTGTAATCTTTTTGATTTGAGTCCCTGCGTGCTCAGCAGCACACGCACATCGTTGGTATGCGGCACTGGTAGCATTTGACTGAGACAAATGTTCTCTATGTGAACTCAGAGGCTGTGTCTTATTTAATTTTGTCATTTTCAATTAAACTTTGCCTGTCCTTCCATTACCGTTTTGAGTCCTGTTTAGTGCTAATATTTAATATATATGCACTTCAAAGTGGTTGTTTTTTTAATTTCAGCTACATTTTCACACATTCTTTCAAAGATAAAAATAATGTTTGATTTTAGGTTCTTGATTTCTTCTGTAACTTTTGTCACTACAGAAATGTTGATGTTTCAGTTCAATTAGGGACATATCAGTATTTTCATGTTTGGAATGGGAAGGGAGAAGGACAGAACAACAGCCCATGAAGGCACTGAACAGTGCTACATGTAAAACTAATAGAAGGAAAGTGAAATGGGATATTATCACAGCTTTTTTTCAAAAATGCTTTCTGAAGTTATCTGTATATTTTAAGTTTCCCACAGTGATACACTTCAAGTTTTTAAAACAACACAAACATTTGCCTTGGCTAACAGCCTAGTGTGAAGAATAAAAATTATCAACAGAACTAAACGGCTTAAAAAGACAAGGTATTGTCCCCAAGGAGAAGCAGAGAATGTAAAAGTAATCTGTATAGGCGCAATCCTATTCACGTGTGGCCAGCAAAAACAAACTGGTTAAGTCAGCTATCTCTTTTAAATGGAGAGATTTCTTTCGTTACCTGTCCATCATCTCTCTAGGATGTACATGTACCATCTAACTGGAATACTTTAAGTGCAATTTATATTTGTGCTGTGTCTTGTAGGTGCTTTTTTCAGTAATGACATGACATTTATTTATTGCTTTTCTTCAAGAATTAATAAAAAAGCCAGAGGGGCTATGGATCTCATGATCCGCTGGCAGAAAGTTGTGAGCAGGTTATCTGAACTGTATAATGCCCCAAAGGTCATATTTTTTTCATGGTTTGGGGCCTACTGCGTTCACACAGGTCATTGAAATCCATTTTTTCCATCTCTGTTTTTTGTTCTTCAGCCTTTTTTGTGAAAAGCAGCAATAAAGTTCAAACCTCTGCCACACTGAATTCTTTGGCAGCTTTTTAAAGTGCCCGGAAACAATTGTGAAAGCTTCCATAATCAGATAATGACTGATATACAGTGTGTGTCGATAGAAGTGTTTGAAAATAAAATGCAGGGTGCTATAAAATGGGGTTACTAAATGGTAAATAACATTTCAAATATGCAAGGGAATCACATTCCAGTCCTGCTTTCTCTCTGCTGCCTTCCTTCCCTCCAGGATCTGCTCTTCTTGTGGGAAGTCCAGCACAAACTCAAGCAGTTATAACTTTACAGAATATTTGCACCACTTCATACGAGAAAATTTCGGTGTCTCTGTTGGCTGGCCAGTCTCCCTGCGTGGCTTTCACAGCCGATGGAAAGAGACAGACCCTCCAAAGCCTGACACAAAGCAGGAGCCTCACTCAGGTTCCTCATCACCCTTGGCACGAGGCTCTCACTGAGCGCTGGAAAACCCCAAAAGACCAGCAGCTGCCCTGTCCGAGTAGGAGGGGAGGCCATCCAACCCCTTATGTCATGCTGTGGTCCACCGCCTGCTGTTGCCCTCCTCTGTGCACTTCTAGCCTAGAAAATCAGCAGAGGAGAGAGGACGAAAGGGTTGCATTTGCAGGGCGACTGGCCGGCTCCGAACTGTGGCTTCCCATCAGCACCCCCCACTATCAGCTGTCTCTCCATCCACAGGGTGTCTCTTCTCCAAAACTGCAGCCCTAAGCTCTCCAGGGTCTGAATTTATACTCTCTGTTTGGACCAGGCCAAGTATAATACGCCTGGACTATAATTAATTTGTGCGTGCTACCTCATTTTGCAATTTCCAGGTAAGCCTGGAGAGAACCAGTTGCATCAAGATGATTTAAGAGAGGCCAGGGGAGGGAGGGGATGCAGAAAATCGCTGTGACCCAGCCCTGGCACCAGGGTGCTGGGTGAAACTGGGGCATGGGTGCCAGGTCCACTTGATCCTGTAGCTGCTGGCTCTGATAAATATGAAGTGATTTGTGAGAGCTTAGTCCTAATGAAAGATGAGTGCATGGAGTTACTGTCAAAGGTCTTGAGAGGCTGTTTTGCTGCCGAAAAGGAAAAAAAAATCCAATATATGCAATGCAAAAGAAATGTCTGCTCAAAATGAAACTGTGAGAGTGACCCTCCTAATGAAAAGTTCTGCATTGCATGGAGTTGTAGATGCATGAATGACCAGTAAGGGGAAAATATTGTTTGTATGGGAAAGCTTAACATTTGAATAAGGAAAAAGGACTGCTTCTTATCTGTATTAGATCACTGTGCCCTATTGAAAACACTGCAATGAATTTTTCTCTCCCTCTTTCTGAAGCTGTTCTTTTTCAGATCAGGCAAAAGGGAAACAAATGTGTAATTGTCTCATACATAATCTCTAATCTCAGTTTCAGCACAAATATGTAGCAGTCCTTAACAGAGGAAGAGAAAAATGTGATTGTTTGAATGAATGTTTGGTCGTCTGAACACAGAGACCATGGCATACTGTTTGCATCTTGGGCAAAAGATTCTTGTGACTTCTAACTCATTGATAAATCTGACTTTAAATGTTTTTTAACCAGCAATAAAAATTCATGGGGCCATCTTAGAGGCTGGAGCATAAGAAAAAAAGGGCAAATTCCATGGGAATTTTGCACAGAGATGCAGGCAATGCTTGTTAATTGCTAGTGTAGCTATTTGTGCATTGAGGTACATGTGCTCATTTCTGACCCATGAAAAATCATTTGAAATTAATGAGAATACTCTGAGCTTTAAATAGAAACGTGCTTAGCTACCTTCCTGGGGCATTAAATGGCTGCCCAATGTTGGCTGAGTTCTGGTAATGCTGAAGTCAGCCTACTTGATGCATTTTGCCCTCTTAGCGTGAAATCAGATGTGGTTTGCAAGAGAATTTTGTGAGTGCTTCTGAATGCAAAATCCAGCTTGTAGATGTGTGGATGAAAGGCTCTGTATAAATGTCAGCCTTTATTATTGTTACGAATTTCCGGCTTCTGTTATTAAGACGTTTTATATGGATCTTTGCGTGTCTCTCCGTCTGTGAGTTTGGATTAAATGCCTGCCACAAATCTCCCTGGCATCCTGTGGAGGGGATTGCTTTAACTTGGTGCTCTTCTAACCTTTCCTTCTGTTCGGGGAATAAACCTCCTTTTAAAAAATGACCTCATAAAAATGGAGTAAACTCTGAGCTCTTTGTTTTTCTCAGGTCTAACCTCCAGGAAGACTGTAAATTCATTTATTCTATAAAACACAGAGAAGTAAATCTCCAGCATAATGTGTGGGGAATTAGCCACTTAACTCCCATTAACATTAATGGGAACTGAATATTTATTTACCCCACAGCACATAAATCTTCGCCTTGTAACTTCTACAGTTTCTAACTAAAATGTTTCCATTGTTCTAAGGATCATGGTTATCCTGCTGGAGTGTTTACTAGGCTGTCAGCCTACGGGAGATATATTGGATGTTTCAGTCCTTTCCCTTCAAGTAAGCTGTAAAACGCATTGGGGCTCTGTAACGTGAACTTTCTGAAACCTCTATGTGATAAGCTCAGATGATTCAAACCTCCTCTGCTTGGTGCTGGTCCCATCATCCCTGCTGGGAGCTGGAATCATTTGACGTGAACAAACTCTTGTGACTGATGGACTCTTGGTCTGTGCCTGGGGTGATGGATGGATGGAGCTGAGGCTGTCGGTGCTTTGCCACGAGTCTCCCTCTCTTCTAGAATCTTTCTTCCTTTCTTCCTTCAGACCTGTGTTCTCATTGTAAGAGAACACTCTCAGTTCTTTCTTCTCTACTTAAAGTCAAGATCAGGCAAATCAATCAAGCACCATATGACTCTGCTTTAAGAAGGTCTTTTCTCTCCCATGGGGGGAGGTGAAGGGGCCATAGCACAGCAAGACCCATTGGAGGCTTCACAGTGCTTACGTGTTGCCTGGAAGATACTGAGATGCTCTCAGGATGGATGAGCCATGGACCCTAACAAATATATGAATATGAAAGCTGCCAGTCCCTGGCTGAAATCCAGGCTCTGTCATCCTCCATGGCAAAACTTCCCATGACTTCAGGACATCAGGTTTACCTAGCTCATGAAACTACTTTTCCCTAAAGCACTCTGTAGAAAGCTATTGCTCTTCTGTGTGGTTTATTTGAACTACTCTGAGGAAGCTAATAAATCCTCCAAATTTCTGATTAAAAATAAATAAGTAACAATGGAAGCAGAAAGGCTCCATCTTGATTTCTATTGATTTATGAAGTATTAGAAAAAAAGCCTTTCTCTGCACCTAAGTGGAATGGGCAAAAAGCAATGGGCTTAAACTGCAGCTAGAGAGTTTCAGGCAAGCATCAGAAAAAGCCTCCCAGGAGTGAGGGTTGAGAAGCACAGCTGCAGACTGTGCCGGCTGCTGGGTCTAGAAGCAGGCTAGATAAATTGTGAGGAAGGACCTAGGCAGTCTAACCTAGACTGGACAGTTGAAGAGGAAGAGATGGGTTGTTACTTTAGACACTCCCTTCCACCTCTGTCACTCTGCTGGAGCAAGAGGAGTTCCATTGGTTTTCAAGGTCGTTGGATCAAGTTTATTTAGTCTGTAAGATTTTTCAATGAACTAAGAAAACTCTATACAGTGCTGCCCTTCAAATGCCAAAGAATCTGGGTGTGGGGCTGAAATTACTGTGGAGAGTGGTGTTAAAAGAGCAGAAACCTTGGGCTGTGACTGACCCATGGCTGAATTCATGTTGACAGGCCTAGTAAGCTGTAAAAGCACTGCAAAGAAGAAAATGCATAGACAACAAATCCCCAGGTACGTGTTTCCTATGTGAGCAGTTCACCTCATCTTCTGATCTGACTTGCCCCCATTCTGTGTCGCTGTGATCCTGGGGAGTCACACCTCGTGCCATGTAATGGAGAACCTGACTTCCTTCCCCATTCTCGATGTTTCTGAGGGAGTTGAGCACATGCACACATTGCACACACCAGCAGTGCAGGACCTCTCCTCTTATGGCAGATTTACAGACAGCCCTTAACTGAGCTAAGCGTCCGAGCTGTGCATAACGCCTTTTTTAATAGCGTACTGAACCTGTGGCTTTTATTATCCCGACCAGCTTGCTCACTGCACCTGTCAGGTTCCTCACGAGACTGAAATGAGAGCAGTCTCTGCGTCTGTTTTCACAGCTCCAAAGCAGAGACAGGGATTTGTCAGGAAACCATTAAGCAATACTACACCGTTTGTTGTGGATTCTTTTTCTTTCCTGAAATCAAAGTATTTCTTTTCAAGGTTCAGGGAACAGGATTCTGGTGTGAGTTATGCCAATATAAATGCACAGGACCCCTCCAGGCAATTAGTAGAAAGACTTCTGGGTCACACACTTTGCTGCACACTGAAGCGCACACATGAGAACCATGCCTATCTCTGGAGCTTTCAAGCCACAGAGACTGGATGCATGGTTAGGCTCAGGGATGTGAGACCTATGACATATTAAAACATCAAATGGTTGCTGTTATTAGGTATTTTAAACACCATAGTCATAAAAAATGGACAAACAGGCAAACTCATGTACAATGTGCTAACAGCATGTTAAGCACAGATCCAGGAGACAGCTGTGATTTCAGGTTTAGCTCCTGTGAGACATATTTATTCAAGAAATCTTTACTCGGATATTATTTGGTTTTTGTTTTCTCAAATGTGGCACTACTCGTGAAAATCTTAAAAAAATATCGAACCGATGTTAACTGTGAACACATACTATTAATATATGTTTCATTGTACCTCACATTTAGTGTCTTCCTTCCTGAATGATCCATTGGCAAACCGTACTCTGTACTGGGAATCAGTTCCAGAAATGCAAATATCTCAAACAGAAGTTGCTTAACAATGTTCAGCATCTTCCTGCAATAAGGTTAGGAAATGACCAAAGGGAAAACTAGAGCAAAAACCAGATGGGAAATCACAATTACCCAATCTTAACTCAAGTGTTTCCTATGGAAAAGAACGTGGTGTCTTTAATCATGAAAATATGAGATTCCCATGAACTGTTTTTCCTGTTACCCACATTACAGTGCACTAGCCCTGGTCACAAAGGCTCCATCCAGCACAGCGGTCACAGACAACTCTTCCAGTTGCAATGGGTCGTAATCCACTCGCACCATCCTTTTCCTTGGGGAGAAGGATCGTCCACCTGCACTGAACCACCAGAGCATCCCTCTGGAGCAGCCTGGGTTGCACAGATGCGCAGCTCTAGCCTGACCTGGCTGATTAAGTCCTAGCTGATGGTGGCATGGCCGCATCGTTACATGGTGAGGCAGGAGTATGGTTACGCTATTGGGCAATACCGCTGAGCTAGTCAGGATGATATATGTTCAACCAGTGGAGAAATAAATGCAGGTATCAGATATAACCATATTTCTCTCCTTTTTTTTTTTCTTTCCCTAAAGTGCTGGAGGGGTTTCCAGCAATAGATAAAATCATTTTTACAAAAATGAAATGCAACATTTGTCCTGGAGCTTGTTAGATCCTGAAATCTGTAGGTGGGGTTGGGAAAATGACACTCTCAGCTCTTCGCCAGCAGCGAAGCTATTAGAGCCTTTATAAATTTTATCCCATTCAGTGCTGCTGCTTGTGCCATATTCCCAACAGCAAATGCAGGCATCATCAGGATCCAACAGGCTCCCAAGAATAAGCCCAGCAATTCGACTAAAAATAAATATAATTAAGCCATAAAAAGAAAAATGTCTGTAAGATTATCATCCTTGCAGCTAGTTGGAATGTACTTGGGAAATATTTTTGTAGTTAGCTGCAAATAAAAGATGTGTTACATGGAGAGAATGTTGCCAAAATATCGCAGAATAGATTTATTAACTAAAAAATGAAAATGGAAAAAGATAAAATAAAAAATGGAAATAGCTTTTTCACATGGTTAGACAAGTAGTTTATAAATATTCTCGCCTTCTGTTAGAATCAACTAGCTGGTGTCTGGCCTTAAGTTGTGTTTTGCAACCTGTCAGGCTGGGAGCTGTGAGAGCAGATAGCAAATATCACATGAGTGATCCAAGGGATTCACCCATTTTGAGTTTGTCAATTCTTCATTCTTGCAGTGTTTTAATAATTCATGACCTTTATCATAATCCACCATAATCCACCCCCTCCTAAAACTGCTGTTGCTGGGATACTCATGAACTTGTTCAGATTGACTATGTGGTATTTTGAATATACTGTCTAAATTGTATTATATTGTTTCTGTTAATATGTCTCGCTAAGTGAAACTTTTCAAACAGGACAGTAATGAGCATCACGCAGAGAATATTATATCACCTCCCCCAGTTTCCTAAATAACCGATCTTGGAGAATGAGTAGTAACGGGTTTACAACATTTCTGAAAACTGAAAAAGTTTTCATGCACATATCAGCTAACATTGTCTGAATACTGATGAGTAATTTCATAGAACACCCACAAATAATTTCAAAAGAAAACGAGTCAGTGAAGTGCTCAAAGTCTAAAGGATAGTGCCTCTGCCGCCAGCTTCTTCTCCTGTTAAAGATTTCTTTCTCACACTGCTACGGGATGATGTCTGGACATACTCTCACTGACGTGCCCAACAACTTGTGTAAGGGCACATCCGTACCCGTGCCTCCCGTCAGCGAGAATGAAAGAACTCTTGATTTTCAGCACAGTGACTGGTGGCACTGAGCACCTCTTATGAACTATCAAACACCTCACAGGTCTGGGCTCATTAGCAAGAACTGTAATTAGAGCTCCCATTGCTGATATTGATGCATTTGTTACACTGTCACCCTAAGGGCTTCCGGTGTTTACTTGTCAGATAAATTTCTCAGTGCCCAGTATATTGAATTCTTCACTCACTAAGAGCTCAGGTACGGGGCGACACTAATACATCAGGCCAAATTAAATGCACAGAACAGCAAAAGAAAAACGAATTGTCTGTCAGGTTTGGTGGGCAACTGGATGGGAATCTGACAGGGAATTAATTAAAAATCATGTCACATACGCCCGGTGCAGAGCCACAATTGGAATTGGCTCCGTTGGAACGAAAAGGCTGC
This sequence comes from Phalacrocorax aristotelis, assembly GCF_949628215.1. Taxonomy (NCBI): domain Eukaryota; kingdom Metazoa; phylum Chordata; class Aves; order Suliformes; family Phalacrocoracidae; genus Phalacrocorax; species Phalacrocorax aristotelis. The sequence goes on from NC_134288.1 coordinate 14,526,107, forward strand.
GCCCAAACTTTGCTGGAAAACTCCCTAAGGCCATTTCATTTACAAAAAGACCAAGCTTTTGAGAGCATATAATTATCCTTCATCCCTGCCATCTTATCCTGCATTAAATTTAATTGCTCACAAAACTTGGCAACATTCTCACACCCATTTAAAAAAATTAAGTGGTTCTGTCATTTTTTAGTGCTCTTGATATGAAAGCGTTTCAACTTTCACTCGGTGACAGGAGCCTCTGCCTCCTCCCCTTCCCCCAAAATATACATTCTTCCTGAGAGAACTGAGCTCGGAGGGAACAGATGGGCTAAAAATAGTTGATTTTGGCCAAGAGTGTCAAAAGTCACCAGTGGTTTCCAGTGCCTCTATTTTTAGAGGCGGGTGCTGACCACTTACTGGAAGTCACATTCCTTCACGTTTTCAGAGCTGGGCACCCCGTATCTTGCTCTGTCATTTCCAAAGTCATAGATCACGAGCAACAGTCTCCCAGGGCCTGTGGTGGGATCGTCACCCTGGGCCTTGACCATTCACCGAGCTCTTCTATCCCAGCTCAGGGGACGCTCCCCAAAGCTGTTGCGCATAGTGTTGACCCATTGAGTCACCGGCCCACCAGTGCTGTTTCATCGTAAGAGCACCACATGCAATTTGACTTGCCTCTCCACCCTCCACTGTCAGTTGGATGTAATTTTAGAGCATGGTAGAGTCAAGCCTGTTACCTGGAAATGAAAGACTCCTAAAATATAGTAGAGAGTAGTCCCAATGTACGAGCCATCCATACCCAGTCTTTGTTGCTGGGACCTGTACCAGGTAGTCCATTAATGCTGTCTTACCTCAGAGACTGATTTGATATCTACCTGCCTAGTATATTAAGACTTTTTTTTACAGGCCATGAAGAGGACAAATAATTTAAATATGTTTCAAAGATAAAAGATGAACGTTTCAATAAATGGAGCATGTCCTATGACAGTGCAATTAGAAATGGGGTGGAAATTTTGAGTTCACTAAGTGTATATCTGTAACATTTGCTTTTTACCTACAGGCCTACTTTTCAACTGTGAAATGCTGTTAACCCATCATGAAGTCTTGTCATGTGCTTGGTAATTATATGTTTTGTTGTCTTTCAAATGAAAACAAATGAATTCACGTTTTGGGGTGCAGGAGAAATTCCCAATGATCAAGTAAAAATATACTATTGACACATGAAACAATTAAAAGCCCTAACTAGGTTTACAAGAGCACTATTTTCAAAGGTACTGAGCACCTACAGCTCCTGTTGTCTCCAATGTTATGTACTGAATTTGACTGGACCCAACACAGCTCTACATTACAGAAATCTTGGGTTTTATGTCCAGTGTGAAAGAGAACCATCTGTGACGCAAAGGTCAATGAAGTCAGATTTTCTGCTGTGTTTATTGGCAATAAACATCTTGAGACAGAATGTGAGCATCTACAAACACTGGGTTATAATGTTAATATAGTCCCTTATCGCCTTATAAACGATCTGTATCCTGACACGGGAAGTGAGCTTCAGTCCCAGATGAATTACGAATGAGTGACTCCCTAATATAAATAAAAGCAGGAGGATGGGCCTTGTTGAGCAGTCTGAGCACAAGAGATGGAAATAAGAGCCAGGAAGTTATCTCAGCTTTGGAAAGTGAGCGGCTTTGGAGTCTGGTCCAAAGTTCGGTTAATTAAGTGGGAGTCTTTCCAGCAACATCAGAGTATTTTATCACTCTTTATTAGGGCTACCATATGTCCACTTTTTTTTTTTTTTCCACATTTGTCTTCTTTTTCTGCCCCCAAGTGATAGGTGCAGCCCATGTCTAAGTTTCCCCAAACCCTGAAGCACACACGTGTGTGTGTATAGGATTGGATTTGGTTTGCCATGGTGGGCAGAGGCAGGATGTCAGGGGATGCAAGTGGCTGACGGACGTGTGGAGGTGATGGAGGGTCAGGGCAGGACGAGATGTATCATGGGCTGGCAGAAGGACCTGTGCTGGGGAGGCTGATAAGGGGGAGAAGGGGGGATTTGAGGATGAGGAAATGGGGAAGAAGAAAAGCAATCCAGGTGGGATAGGTGAGAAAAGCAGATTGATCTGGGATAGGAGGCTCTGGGAAGCAAAAAGGGATATAGGGTGGGGTCCCTGGGGTTACTGCCCTGGCATTTCATCCTTAATTGGGGCTTTGAGAGGGGATTCCCACAGACTAGAAGGCTGCCACTTCTCTTTCTCTGCCCTGTCTGCTCCCACCACCTTCCTGGGCTGGCGGAGAGGGTGGCTTTGCTTTGTGGCCTTGGAAGTGTCACCAGCTTTCCTCCTTCAGTGTCCTACCTGCATGGTGGCATGAGTGGCATAGTCACCTTCCAGCCTGGGGAGCTGTGAGGTTCACTTCATGTCTGTAAAGACTTAGGGAGAAAATCAAGTTGTGTTATTGAACTGCCCCCTTGGAACAAAAGAAATAAAGGTTTGAAGCCTGAAATCTGAGGAGAAAGTTGTTGGAATAAAACAGTTTAATAAAATTATATTTGGAGGTGAAGGTTTTTCTTGTCATAGCACTGCAGGTGACCGAGACAGTGTTGTTTAAGGCCTGGTTCCTTCTGCTCCTCAGGATGTCTGGCTGGGGTGTAAGATGTGCATTGCAGACTACTGTGTGGTGGGAGATGTCCAGGTAACTTCACCCGGCTGCTGGATTCACCCCAGGTGTGGGTGCACAGCACTCACCGGCACCAGGCGATGGCTCCTGGGGATTTCTCCCCGCTGCCATGCAGAGAGTCCCCGAGTGCTGCACCCGGCCGGCTCTGCAGGAGGGGAAGGTGTCTCACAGCCACGCTCCCCACTCCCTGCCACCGTTCATGTCCCTCTTCACTTTAGTTGGGGGCAAGATGTCCTATGACTTCATCCCTCCTCAAGGATTTCCACAGTGTCATGGCTGAAGGTGAACTCCAAATGCACACATGTCTGGAGCTGGGGCTATTCTTTCCTTTGACAAATTGTTCAGACCTCACACCTCTACAGCTAAACAAATGTAATCCAAGCATCAGATCATAAAATCTTGGAAAAAATTTATTTGAACTGCTGGCATGGCTTCTAGTAGTACACTGGGGGCAGCTCTCATTTCACATCTCCCCAGAGGCGTGTAAAGCATTTCACTCCTAGTAACTGAGCTATAAATGTAGGTCTCAAGCAGTGCATGCTCCATGTTACAATGTGAGAAACCTGAGGGCTTTCAATTTTTGTGCAGGAGATTATCAAAGCACCTTTAAAGGGAGCCAGATTTCCTGCCTCACCTTTCCTCTCCCATTGCTCTGACATCCACTCTTGAAGAAACCAAAAGGTGTCAAACTTTCTTCAACACGTACAAACGAGCCACACTGCCTGGGCAAACAGAGAGGAAAGACTTCGGTCTCTTGAGGGCTCTTTGCTGGCTGCTCGCAGGCAGGTAGCAGCTCTCTGGCGACATGGTTCTGCACTCCTGTTACCAGTTACAGGAATGCGGAGACGAAGACACACTGATAACCACGGGCAGACAGCCTTATTTCCTTAACCTGCTTATACTCCATCGCTATGAAACCCAATGTGCTGGAACAAACATGTCCCTTCATGTTTTAGGGGAAAGAATGTGATTTTGCAACTCCCTGTTCTGCTTTTCCCTCTAGTTACCAGCAGTGCACACTTGGTCTTGAAGGAGTAAGAGCTGAGGGCCGTCAGGGTAACACACATGTGGGGCCGATCCTCACTTCTCACCCACGTCTCCCAATGACCCGAACTGTTATTAATTAACTATGAGAAGCAGTTTATTACATGCAAGCTTTTGGATTGTCTTTGCAAATGACCTTGGAAGGTTCAGGTGTGCCAGGACTGATGGAGAGGGAGAAGCTGGTGGGTGTGAATGCGGGTCGCCAAGGGCCCACTCCGCCACTCCAATGCCAGGGATAACCGAGGCGCCAGCAGTTACCTGTTGTGAAATGTGCAGGTGTCAGCATTTGCTTTGTTCTGCAAAGGAATGAAGTAGAAAATTCTGTTTTGGTGTTGGTTGGGTTTTTTTTGTGTGTGGGTTTTGGTTTTGGTGTTTGATTTTTTTAAAAATGATTTTTGATCTTTTTTTCCAGAAAACTTAAGGGAATTGTTTTCTTATTCTGAATGCATGCTTGAGGCACCATGTTATAGCATCCATCTCCCATGGTGTAGAAACCAGTGATTTCTTCGCTCCCTCATCCATTGGTTAGGGTACCAGGTGAAAGATTTTGCACCATTTCAAAAAAAGGACTTGACAATAACTTTCCATAGTGCAGGTGAGGGGCCTGGACACCAGGGACTCTCCTGGATGATTGGGGCAGGAGAGACAGAAAGGGGTATGCTCCTGCTCTGCCTCCTTGCTTCGCAGTTTCACACCTTGTCTTGAGTTAAATTTAGCAAAACCAATACATTTGCACAGAAAGCTTCAGTTCTAATTAACTGCCATTTTCCAACAACACAAAACCCCAATTCACTGAAAACTTGCTAGTGACTTGGATATAGCTGCCACCGGTTTGATGGTGCTCATGACATAAGGCAGGATCAAACTCGACAGTGGAAGGATAAATAATCAATTTTCGCATGCTGGAGGGGCAAAATTTCAGGCTTTTGATGTGAAAAGGCACCTGAACAACTAGACGCTGACATTCATAGCACTGGAAAATCCGACGCTGAGAGAGGGCACTGAGCTTGAAGGAGCAAAAGAGAGGTCACGCCACATTTTTTGTGGGAAGAGAGTGACTGCACCTGCCAGCCAGCTCATCCTAACGAACTCTGCTGAGGCGGGTGGACGGAGCTCAAGGATGTGCCAGTTCTTTTCTGTGAGGTGGCTTTCTGCCCACTGCAATTATGGAAGGAGGAAAACAGCAGTTTTGTGAATAAAGCTGGCAGCTACCCAATACAGCCTGAAGAAATAACCGTACCTTGGAGAAGCCTTTCTTTTTCTTTCTGGGTTGGCTAAGCTCTTTGAAGGAGTTTAGCGTTCATGTAGGCATCTTCATTTCAAGATGCTCATTACTGATAAAATGTATCCTGGTCCCTGTGCAGTCACCAGCCTGTGCTGGCATGAAATGCCTAAGACGCTTGTGTGGGAGGTTTGCCTGCTCTAGACACTTCTTCATCTGGAATGGTTGAAGGTTGGTTTCAGCTCAGAAGCATTAGGTTTAAAAATACTCCTAGGATTTAACAGTAACCATTGTAACTCTGGGCAAGTTTATTTATCCTATATGGTTGCTGAACGTAGCTTAATTCTTGACCACAAAGGCTTCCTCTGGTACTAAATTCTGACTTTTAATCAGGCTTCATGTGGAAAAAAAACCATCCTTGGATCAGTTTTGACTGCACTCCCTCTTACTGTGGCTGGATGCACGAGGACTTTGTTTTCTTAGTATGAGACGTCAAGCACAGAGCTCCTCAGCTCTGTGGATCACATTGCTTAAAAGCAATGGTTCTGAGCCATTACCCTCCCTGTCTGTATTGGAGCCATTACAGTACTTTTGCAGCATCCCCAGGTCTTCTCCCCGATTGCAGAGCTATGCTGAAGTCTCTCTGTAGCCATCGCTGGGGTTACAAACTAAGCCTATACACTTTGAGCTCCTCTCCATCGTGTATTTTAGCAAGTACTTCTGCAGAGTGACGAGGCCATTGGCCACATCCCACACGTCTCCTGACACCAGGGAAGTGAAGTAAAACACCGTAAAGGAGCAATAATCCCCCACATGCTGAGGCTGGAGGGGGAGGAACAGCCCTGCAGTTGTTACTGGATATCGGCAGCCTCCTGATAAGACCAAAGCCTCCTCCAATGAGTTCATGAACAAATCATATGTATGAACATTGACACCAGGTGGTTCTTTAAAGCAGATCTTTGTTCAATATGGTGAGGAACTATTACTGAAGTTTTACAAACTGAAAAGGTACAAATTCAGTCTTCTGGAATAAGAGTTTTGGCTCATACTGAGCAAAAACCAACATTCATTTGCTGACAGGTCCTAGAGGTTTTACCTATTGAAAACTAACAGCAAAAAAGACTCAAGAAAAGCAGAGGAGTCATTAAGAAGGGAAGATTAAATGAGGAGGAACAAGACAGAATGCAGAAAGTTAGAAAGAGTTCATTGGAAACAAGAATTGCATAAAGGTTAAAGCAAAACTGCAGACAATAAAACCTGCATTCCTGCAAATCCTTTTATGAAATGATGGCAGCAAGGCTAATGTAAAGAACATTATGCAAATAAAATAAATACTGGAGAGAAAAAAAGGTGAATCCAGGTTAAGGCAATGTAAATAGCTTTCGAGACACACACCCCCTGTGTGTCATTCGTTCCTTCTGAAGAAAAGTATTATATTTTAAAGTCAATAAATGTGTTTATCTAAGTCACTCCTAGCTCACTTCACAAGGAAGGCTTTGGGGTTTTTAATTTTTTGTTCCAGACAAAACGATTTTTCTTTCTCTTTTTTTCTTTTTTTAGAAAAATGTAATATATTTTTCATATCGAGAAAACGAGATATTGAAACATTACTTTTGGCATTTCCCATCCATGACCCCATTTGCTGCTTATGTCAGGAAAATAGGCAGAAGGCGGTTCTTCTGGCTGAGACTGCAGCCCCTGCAGTTACCAGTTGTGAGCATAGAAAGAACGGGGACCTGTTAGCCTGTCTAGATCTACCCTCACCCCATCGACCTCACTGTGTCTGAAGACGCCTGCAGGAACATTTACACTTGAAGCATCGTCAGGGCCACCTCCTGCAGTCCCCGTTGCTTACTGCTGAATGTCATCATCCTGAGCACATGGCTGCTGCCTGGGGCGGTATGAGCATCCCTGCCAGCACACGTCTGCATACACAGCCAACCCTGTGCCTCTGGTAATGAGTGCTCAACAGGAGCCACATCTCTTATTCTGGGACAGTTTGTGTCTTGTCTGCTTGCAACACTTCAGCAATATATTTTCTCGCTGTTTCCTTTGGCGCAAATCGCAGCCAGAGGCAGCCCTGCCTGAGGGAAGAGGTAGCACCCATCCCGAAGGCAGAGCAATGCATCCCCTGCACTCTCGGATAAGCCCTTCAGGTGGTTTTATCCTATATTAGGAGGAGATTGCCTTTTGCTTTGCAAAACTGCTTGGCTGAGTGGGTCCTCCTAAAAGCAGCATCTCTCCTATCACAAGGCCTTTTTTTTTTTTTTTTTTAATCTCTTCTCCAGTGCAATTTATAAAGTCAATTGCGTAACACCTATTACAGAATTCCTGATGTGGCCAGACAAGGGCAGCAGTTATCTCCTTCGCTTTGTAACCCAGTCCCCCACCCCTATATTCCCCAGCTCTATTTGACCACTTTTTGCAGCTACTGTTGCCAGCAGGTCTGTTTCCTCTTTAGTTTCCTCATGAACATTTCCATCCGAAGAATGTTTTGCATTTTTATTGGTCCTCCCCAGATGTGTGGCCTTTTATCTGTTGACATTGAATCCATATGTTGATCTCGGCAGAGCGTGCAGACTGCAGCACCTTCCCATGCTGCACCTTCCATGCATCACTGCCCGTTTTCCAGGTCACACCCCTCCACAGTCCCGTGTTGCATGAGCAAGAGCATCCCCTTCCCTACGCCTGGACCGGGCTCTGCCCTACACACCACGCAGCCACCCCCAAATCCAGCCTCCAACACTCCTGCCACAGTGCTGCACCGAGCCTCTCTGTGCTTTCCTTTCAAAAAAACCCTCTCATTTATGTGGCAACCGCTACTGCCTGTGCCTAATAACCCAGCATGTGTGTGGCCCCACTGGCACCCGCAGCGGGGACGGTGCACCCTGCAGACCTCCATTCACCTGGACATGGCTCCAACCCCCACCAAAATCAACAGAGACTTTGTTAAACTGTGGGGCCGCTGCCTGCCGCCAGCTACCCCGACCCTGGCCCTCCCTGCTTGCCCGGTATCTGTACAAGGAGCTTCCTCCTGCCCTCAGCAACTGGGCTTCCCTTTTGTGGAAAGAGGGCTGCAAAGGGCTAGAGGAGATGGACCAGAGCCCACAGATTTTCCCGTAGCGTGAATGGGCTCACCCAGGCTTTTTCACTGGCCCTAGAAAAGCTCTGATCCGTTTTGGCCAGGATTTTTATTAAAAAGTCAAATGAAGTGAGGAGCGCTGGAGAGGTGGCAGAGGTGTGGGAAGAGCTCAGCCCTGGCGTGGTGCCTCGGGTGTACCTGAGGCATGACGGTGTCTGGAAACATGTGCCTGGTTGTGCGTTAATGTCTGCCGCGGGGTCTGCTCCTCCGCTGTGGCATGTGAAGCTCCAGCTGACGTTAATAGGAGTCGCATGTGCATCTGGACAGAAGAATTATAGAGTCTGAAACAACACCTCGGCACGATGAAGCTCTCGCCATTTCAAGGCCTATTTCTTCCTTGTGCACAACAAAGCAAAAAAAGAGTCCCTCCTGCTTGCGCTTGTCTTGATACTTTTCACAGACTCCAGCACAGTAGGCAGCCTCGGCGCAGACCCCTGAAAAGGGTTTCTGCTTAGTTTGGATTGTGAACTCGTCGTCAGAGAAAATTGTGCTGTAATCCTGGGAGATACAATAAAGCTGTCCCGTAGGTTAGGCCCTTGCCAGTTGGAGGTGATTCTTAATGCAGATTTCACTCTCTGTGTGTCACATTTGCTAATTTTCCATGAATGATTCCTGATTTTCAATTGACCTTGGTCTTTAGGTTCATAAAACTTTGTTCTGCATTGAAGTCTTTTGGCAGTGCGGAGTTTTGCCTGAAATAAAGTAGGAAGACACATCCCGAAAAATAAATTCAGTAGGATTTTGCACAGGGTGCAGTGTTACCGTCAGATGGTACATTTTGTGCTGCTTCTACTGAAAGGGGAGATGTTCCTGTAGATAAGGTGCTAGGTTTTAAGAAATACGGATTCAGCTTGTACTTCTGAAAAGCCTTAGACTGAGCTTGTAAATGCTTTGGGACTGAACTCTTCCCCTACAAATACAGTCTTTATTTTTCCTGTTGTGTCTATTCAGACCGTGATTTTCAAAGGGACCCAGGGGAATTGCTGTTTGAGTCCCATAGAACAATAAGTCTGTTCTACTTTCATTAAATGCCTCACTGAAGCCCTTTCCTGGGAGAGTAGATCATTCACCCTGCTTTCCTCCGCACCAACCTGGTCCTATTTACACAAGCTGACAGACTACCTGATGGAGCCATTATTCTCTTTTCACATATAGTCTAAACTATTTCCTCTTGCTGGGAACTGAGCAGTTTTAAATCAAGACGTCTTAGTTCATGGAGGTTAGGAATAGTCTAATAAAATGCCTTATTTCTTCCTTTCTCCTACGTAAATCTATTTTATTGGACAATTGGAAAACATAACACTTGGCTTGTGTGGATAACCCCCCACGTGCTTCCAAATACAATATACAGTATTTTTTCTTTTCCAGAATAAGCTTTTCATGAAAGCCTGTTGTTCCCTGCATTCAGGCTGAGCTTTTGGAGAGCAACCCACCCTCCTGCCTGAAATCACACCCAAAAAGCGACTCTCAGCTGGGAACTCCACACGAGAAGATATTTCAGAGCTGAAATTCAGGTCACATTGAGGTGGTTTTGTGTGATTTTAAGCCTGAGAATACAGGTTAGACCAGTGCCGTAATCAATGGAAAAACCTCCAAGGGGTTTTAATAGTTTTCTGTTGCCTGCGCTGCCTTCTGCAAGGAGGTGCCTGACCAGACATTAACCCATGAGGCCCCTACGCCGGTTCCTCTGCCATGCAGCCTCTCGCCGCCCGTCCCTGCCGTCCCTCCCAAATGCGTTCTGGCACGCAGAGTTTGTTCTGGCCGGGAATTTGGTTTACAAAGATTAAAGAGACTCTGTGTGGTGGGCAGCGAGCCTCAGCAAGCGAGGAGATAAAGGCAGCATTGGAGGCAGTATGGGCACGGTGTGGACCGGGGCGATGGGGGAGCGGGCCAGCTGGGGACAGGGGAGGTTACACATCCTGAATACATATGAATTACCGATAAATGCACCAACCTCCACACTTTGACCAAGATGTGCTGGCCTGCTTGAAGCCCCCATCCCTTATACTGCAATGTCTGGGTCTCTCTAGGCTCTGGTGTGATACAGTGCAACTGTTATGCTCTGCAAAGCTACCCGTCAGCTGCCCAGCGGCTATACAAACAAGGCAGGAAAACACCGCTTGAATATTTAAAATCTTCAACAGGCTCCTTTAACCCACTGGCTAATGCCTCTGCTTGACATTTAATACTCTACATTAAGAAAGAAATAGTTAACTGAAGCACCACCTCATTTTTACAGTCAGGCAATATCTTGCACTTATTGTCATTGACAAAAATTATTTTCACTTAAACTGCGCTACTGCAGCATAGGACACAGAAAAGGGGAAGGATTTGCTGCTGAATGCTGAATTACCCATAGAGTAATGTACTATAGAGAGCACAGACCCAAATAAAAGTTCATATGTTACTGCCAACTTCAAGCAATTTAGTTCTGTGACTCAGGCAGCATAATTGTGAAATTGGCTTATAACTCATCACGTTGTTTTCTTTTTATCTGTTTGTATGTTTAAATGCATGCTTGAGGTTTGTTGCATTTGCCTTAAGACCCAAAGGTTCGTCCCAGCTGCATATTGAAGATTTTCAGTGTAACCATGTGGGCTACAAGGCTATTTTTTATTGCTAAGAGCAGCGAGTCTCTCACAATTGTCTGTAAGGTTTGGACTGCAGGTAAAAAGTTAAATGCAGCAAAACACAATAAAATGAAGAGGACGTGGGAACCCTTAACACAGACACACTGTGGCTCTGCCCCATCTAGCCACCCACTGACCCCGTTCACCCACAGTTTGCAGAGGATACAGGGTGAAAGGGCTGTGCAAAATACCTTAAATGCATTTCCTGAAGTGACACTGAGTATAGACTTGGCTCAGTTTGTCTCCAAACCCAAAGACAAAACCATCTTAAATTCTACAACATTAATTACAACACGGAGGGCAACAATTTTGGATCGTGCTAGGGCGCTCTTCATAAGACACTCTCTGAGACTGCGTGCGGGTGCTGGGTGTTTTCAGATGTAAATCTGATCCCAGGCTGCAGCCCATGTGGTAGATAAACAAGCCGTATTTTTAAACGCAGTGTGAAATGTGGGGGCTGACGTGACCATTATCAGAGCCTCACGCATGAGTTATGAGGCATCATAAAATATTTTCATATTGCAACAATGAAAACTGAAGCTGCTCTGTGGTAGGCTTGTTTGATCTGATAGCACACCCGGCTCCCTTTACTGGCTCTAGCAGGAGGGAGCAATGTTTCTCAAGAGCCATACAGCTGAATGCTAAGCTGTTTTCTCACAAATTCCTTGCAAAGGAAAAACTTTCTTATGGAGTGAGTGATGAGGAATTGGCTATTGAGACAAAGCAGGTGACATTTTCAGGGATTTAGGGACATTACACCCTGCCCATGAAGCAGCTGAACTAGCCACCTTAATCAGGCTGAAACACAGTTGCGATGGGAGCACAGAGTTAGGTCACCTCCTTTCATTAAATAGTTAATTAATATGTTTCGTTCTGAAAACTAGCATTCCTGGGGGTTCTTCAGACTAATGGTACATAGCTGAATGGATATAACAAATGCAGCCACTTCATCTCCTTCCAAATAACCTATCCCCACCCGACTTTGATCCTGTAAATTCTTGTCACAAATTCCCTTTTCCTTTGACAGATTTTCTTCTTCATTTATTCTATTGCATTCATTATACAAGTGATTATTTTTATTCTTATTTGCATAGCCAGATTATATTTTAGAGAATCCCTGTCAGCTGAGTTTCTGTATGTCAGTATTAATGTCTGGGTATAGATCTTTGTAAGCATTAGGTTTCATGCCTCCCAGCGATATTGATTTCCTAAGTGATCTTGAGCTAATCATCTGATTTCGCTGTGTTTGGCTGCTGCTGTGGCAGGTATTCTGCAAATACAGAAGGTTTAGATGCCTCTGAACTTCTTCAGACTCCTGTGAAAACCCTAGTCCAGGTCATTCCTCCTAGCAGATATAAATGCTTCTTTTCATAAAGTGAAAAGTGGGGGCAATCGGGGAAGGAAAGCCCAATGGTGCCATCACTGCTGCAAGCAGCGGGGCTGAAATGCCCTGACCGACAAAGGAGAAGCAGGGGATATGTCTCTGCAAGTGTCTCGGGGGCATTTTGCACTGAGGCCAGCAGCAACCAAGCATTGGCTTGCGGACTTGGCTTGGATCCGACCAACTTGGAGCCGTGGCAGCGTGTGGCCGGGTCTGGAAGGGCCGTCGGTGCAGACATACCCTTCCAAGCAGCAAGTCCAGCTCTGTGGTTTCTGGCACTGCAGAAACGACTTCAATGGCATGAACCCACGGGAAGAGCTGGACCTTGGAGGGTATTGCCGAGAGTCTAATTTGTCTTCCTGTCATGGGCATGAGGTTCAATTGCTTTTCCCCCCGTCGCTCTATTTATTGAAGAATATGATAAAAATGCATGCAAGCAGTTAAATATTCTGAACTGTCTCAGTTTGTCAGAGTATCCTTCTCTTCTTGTCTTCACATCATTTTACTTTGGGGACAAAAAGGCACACTGAATTAATGTCTGTGATGCCTTTGCATCGAGTTGATTCCAGTCAGCCTAATCACAAAGCTGGGCAAAGGAAAAACTGAATTTTCAAGCTGATGACACATTTATACCAGAATTGTAACTTTATAATATTAATGTATCATTTAACTTACATGTATACTTTGGAATGTTTATAACTACTGTAAATCATAGACAAGAGCGGCCAAAAGTGCCACGCAACATTCCTAGTACAACTCATAAAATAAATACAACAATCGCAGAAGAACAACATTCCCCGTTACAAAGGGAAAAGCGTAGCCGCTCTGCTGCAGGCAGGGAACGTGCTCAGGGAAATCGTCACGAAGCCCAGGACACGCAGAGGCAGTGGTGCGGCGTTTTCCCTCTGCTGCCCCAGGTGCTACTGCTGCGGTGTTCGGCAGCGATTTCAAAGGACGAAACGCAGCACCGGCAGCGTGGTGTCGCTGGGGAATGACACCAGACGTTCGCAGGCGGCGCCGCTCGGCATCACTGTTCGCTTCGGCACGGCAGCCCAGATTTTGTGACGTGATCTTCCGCCCTCCCTGTGCGGCGACTGCCAAAAAGCCGTCCCCACGCAGCGTGCAACTCTCTGACCTCTGTCCACCTTGTCTTGCAGGGTACCTTGAAAAGAATAAACCCTTGCTGTTTCCTGACCCATAAAATTCTGCAGCTGATTTCTGACCTATTAACCTTCAGTTTTTGTTTTAAGGCTTATAGTACTTTTATGACTTAACCAGCGGTCTGTAAAATACACATTTAAATGCATTCAACTCAGATAACAATCTTATCATTAAAACAGCCTGGCTTCTTTGTTTGAAGTTAATCACTCTCAAATTCTTCTGGATTCATCAGCACACTTACCAATACTTGTTTTTTCTCCCCGAAGCTGGCAACGTAACATGGCACAACGGCCTTCAGTTCTTAAAAGACAGCAGAAAAAGATGGCGTATCTTATTGAAAATTCCCCTCAACTTCAGAGCAAAAGCTACAGAAAAATCGAATCCCAGTTAGAATTCAGGACATCTTCAAACATTAGAAATGAATCAGCTTCTGAGATTCAGGTGAAAGGATGACTGTTTTTCTAGTTTTATTATGCTAAAAATACAGTTGAGCAGCAAGCACAATGTGGTAACATTGCACAGGCAGCAAAATACCAAAATAACACCAAGGACAGGAGACTGTTTTAATGTACTTTCTGGTAAGTTATTTAACATGCTTTTGTTGGCAGGGCAGATGGTTTGGGGCTTTGGATCAGGCCTGGATTACTTAGAGCAGGCAGTAGGCAGTGCCTCTCACGTAATGGTTGTTCCCAAATACAGCTGAAAGTCAGTGTAATGGGACACTCGGTTCTGTTTCTCTTCTCTAACACTGACACCATGAGTATCCCGGCGTGTCCTTAACTTTGGAAGAAAAAATACCTCACTATTTCATTGCGTCTGCAGATGCTGAACCGGGGTCCTCATCTTACCAAGAGGTCCCAACTGCCCCTATCACCGGCAAGAAGGATGGGACAGGACCCAGAACTCTGTCCTGGATTGCTGAAGCCAAATGAATTATGTGGAAAGCAAAGCTGATGTCAGAAATGCGTTGGCAGAGCCCAGAGCAGGCAGGATTTTGGCACTGCTGTCTGCCAAGGGCAGGTGGAGAAGACGACTTGTGTCCAGCAGAATCAGCCCCTCCATCTGCTTGATGTTGCTGCTTGGTAACTTCAGCCTGGAAACCTTCTGCCACGTTAATGACCCAAAAAATGTGTTTCCTAGTCTCCCTAGTTGGATCATTTCTTGTTATGGCCAACAATTGAAAGTTTTATTTTAATACATTTATAATGGGCTCTGTCCATCATAGGCAGAAATGCTCATTTTTTGAGTCAAATATAACTCTGCCTGTGTTCATACACTTTTTCTGTGCAATCCTTGGCCTCTGCATTTAAGAAATGTGACCCTAGGAGGTGTTTATAGAAGGCTAAATATAGGTTTATCTGTTCTAGTCTTTCCATGAAAGATCTTTTTCCTTCAACACATGGAGATTAAATACATGGAGCAATATTAGTTAACACTTAAGTTATGGCACTCTGCAAAAAACGCCAGGAAATTCCGTTTCAAAGTTGATGTTCCAGTCCTAACTCTTGTTGACTTAATATTTCTTTTCTCTCAAAGGCATGAACTGAGGATAGGGTGTCGCCTGAAGCTGAGTGACGCTGCTTCAGACAGGCGTTTGGAAAGACACCTCACATTAATCTCTTTAGGTGCGCTCTGCGGGTTCATTCGGGCCATGGTGGAATGCAAGAGCAAAACTCCCACTGTTCTCAGCAGCCCAGAACCTATCGAAAGCAATATCTATGAGTCCAGTGTATTAACTCTGAGCTGCATAAAAGAAAATGAACCAAACTTGAGGGAATTTACGTCAGAGCAGCTGTTTGGGTGCATCTTCTGCTGGTCTTAACTCTCACACTTTGGGCTTTCCTGTTTGCGTTTACAATAACATCATTGCATCATGGTCCTAGTGTTTAATATTCCCTCTTTCAAAATACGAAGCTGCAGCTGACTCCCTGTATCCTTCTGGGATAAATGCAGAAAAAGCTTTACTTAACAGCTGCTATATATTATTATTATTACCTATTACATCATATCTTATTACAGCTCTATTACAAGTTTCCCCTAAAATCTAATCACATTCTGAAATTGTTTACAGCGAAACTAGAAATGGGCTTGAGACATAAAGTTCACATCCCAGCATGAGTCTGAACTTTCCTGCAGTTCAGATTTATTCAGATGCAGCATTTAACTCTCTTGCTCCTGAAAGATGGGAGCAACAGCAAAGTCTGGGTGTGCGTCGCAGTACCGCAGCTACGGGTACACGTCAGGGGCACCGAGGTGCCTGTTCAGAGGGGATCGGAAGTGGTGGCAGCCGAGGCAGGGCTTTACTTTCTGGTGCGTGCTCTGAGACTGAAAGGCAGAGAGATAAGGAGTGAAATTCTGGTCCCGTATGTGTGAATAGCCAGACTTCCATTGATTTCAGCATAGCCAGAATTTCATTCAAGCTGAAGAGATGGGTGACAGATAGACAGACAGACAGAAACTCCTCTCAGCTAAGCTAGGCTTATTCCTATAGAATGCACATAAGCACTGGTAGAAGTGTGTCATCGTTCCCATTTTGAGCTGCTTATGGCACGTTTCCAGGAGCCCGAGATGGGGAAGGATGGAGGATTTGGTGTGGTGTGAAGCTCCCAAGATATAGAGAGAAGCTGTTCTGCTATCAGGTCTGCCTGCTGAAAAGGGTCCGGAGCCTGCCTGGACCTCCGGGGACCCAGCCCAGCCCCGCGGGAGCTTCACCACAATGCTCAGGCTTCTCTTGCCTTCACTTCCCCCTCTCCAGCCTCGTGCAGACTGTGAAACAGCCCCTTGGCAAGACAGCAATGGTGTTGCTGCAGGGAAGCACCCACATGGCTTCTCTTACAGGAGCAACTGCTGCTACTGTGGATAAACCTTCACAGGATGGGTCCCTTAGCAGAAGTGTATGCTCATAAAGGTGGAATAAAAACAATCCAGGTCACCAGCCTCATCCACACACTGACATTTCTATAGGTCTTTGCTTTACAGCTATGATATTAAGTAGTTTGGCTAACTTTTTAGAAATGTTACTATTTTCTCGACAAAATGTCAAGTAAGTTTTCAGGGGGGAATACTTCATAACTGAAGTATGTTTTCCTAAGGGCAATAAACCACTAAGAAATGTACTTTTTTCCCACCCAGCCTTTGAGCCAAAACTTTCACATGTTTTTCAAAGAAATAAAATTATAGGTGTTTTTCTGTAGTAGGGTAAAGTACCACCTGGGTGGCAGTGGTAGAAAGCTGGGCAAACTTTATAAATCTAGAAGGGGGAGATTGTTTTGGCATGACTTAGGGCTACAGCCTGGGTTTCCTATGCATAATTTTAAAAGGAATTGCTCAAAGCATCAGGAAACTCTTGCTGGTACACTATATCCAGTGTACAACTGTTACCTCTTTAGACCTGTGGAAGATTGCCATGGCTGAAGAGGGGACTTTTTCAGTGTAACGAACAGTGGAGTCGAGAGGCAGGCGTTTATTTCTGTATCTGACAAACTCACACCCCATGCACGTGCTGGTTTGGGACCAGAAGAATGTAGAGTGAGTTGAAAATAATGAGTTGGTCAACACGGTTTAATTTGATTCCCCTTCTAAGGTCAAGGTGGGTTCCCATCGTCTGCTGGGCATGAGGACGGCAGCACTGAACTGGTGTCCAGGACACCTCCAGTCTACTCTCGGCTCCGCAAAACCCATGGGAGAGTGTGGGGGACTTTTATAATTGCAGGTAAATAGCTGAGCGGCTGGAAACACACTTTTGTTTTGGTCACTTTAATCTCTGGCTTCACAGTGCTCAGAATGTCAGCAAATACTTTTTCTGATTGAAATAGAGAAAATTGATCAGTTCATCCATGATCACTTTACAGCAGAGGGGGAAGGTGAGCAAAGGTAAGGACAAAGGAACTTCTGCTAAAATGTCTGACAGTGGTGCAAGACCACGAAGAGTTAAGCGCTTTGCTGGGCTGCCTGGCACCCTGACCGAGCAAGCTGGGCCCTGAGCATTTTTTAAAATATTAAAAAAGAGGCAACATAAAATCGCTCTCCTGGAAATCAAACAGAAAGAAAACTAAAGTAAAGCTACAAAGGAAATCTCATTCTCTGGCCTGCTCTCTGTGCTGGCTTCCTACATGCAGGGCTGGGGAAACTCTGAATCCTGTGGAAGAAATCCATGGAGAGGAAGCAACAGCCATCACACAGTATGAAAGATGGGGCTGGTTTTAATCAGGGCTGACTCTTCACAAATAACAAACGGGAAGGAGAGGTTAAAGTGGGGCATAAGGCTAAGCCAATAAAGCCTTTTTTGAGACAAAATAAGAAAGGCGTATTTCAATATGCCACAGTGGAGAGCGTAGAAAGAACTAAAGTGTCTAGGATGTACAAACACTGTCTGACTCCAGGCTTACGCTGCCTGTCCAGCTCACATCGAGCAGCAGGCTCCTAATTTAGGAGCTCTGAGTAACCCTCATCGGAAGGCAAGTCTCTTTGACTATGTAACCAGGCCACATCTTAATTGAATTAGACATCTAAAATTAGAGAGTGTGAACGTCCACACTCCCCCTTCCCCTCCCCACCCCAACAACATGCACATGCATCACTTGCCTGGGAGCGTCCTAGCATTTTTCAAACTTTATTGGGGGAAAAATACCTTTTTTTTTTTTGAATGTCAAATCAGTGAAAAAGGTGTGAACAAGAGCAGTGTTTGGCCCTGCCTGCATCCAGGATGTGGAGAGCTTTCCTCCTCGGGTAGAAGCCGTGGTCTCCTGCCTGAGTAGGGCGAGTGAAAGGTATTACTCATGCTGCTGGTGAAAGCAGTGAAGGTTTCCAGCAGATTTAAGTGTGATATGGATCCAGTGCACAGTTTTTAACAGTTTTCCTGCAGCCAGCATCTAAAGCGAGACCTTAAATTGCCATGCTTATTTTCCTGAAATTCTGGTGTGCTCAGAGACAGGATACCTAGGCTGGAAACAAGGGGGTGCTGGTGACAGAAGGCAACATTTCAGAAGGAGATCTCGATCTGATGGCTATGTGGGGGGTTGGCACTAAATCATTCAGTGCTACAGCACCAAGGCTAAAAAATTATTCCAGCGAGCTGTGTAAATGCCTTGGGTACCAGCTGATGTTAGGGCCAAGGGAAAAAAAGCAGCTTTCTGGATTTCTGTAACAGATATTGGCAACACCTAGAGCAGAATCTTCCAAGACCACAATAAAATTTTCAGTGCTTAATAGATTTTTTTCAGCATAAAGCTGTGGTTTGTGTGGCTTGCTCCTTAGTGTCTTTCAAGTAACCAGCCTGCTGCTATGCAAACATTTGGGGTATGCAGTGGCCAGTGTGGATGCTGTCTTGATTTATAGTAAACCCTGGGAAGAAGTCCTATAGCACCTGAAAGCAATCTTTCAGCAACTCAAGGAAGCAGAGTTGATTTTTTAATTCTCCAGTGTTCAGTAAGAAAGCCGGAAACGATTTCATATATATATATATATATATACACACACACACACACACATATATGAGATATAGTAGGGCAGGGGAGTTATGAAACCAGAGATATGTAAAATGCAAGCTATTAAAATGCACCTATTACTGACTATGAAATGGCAGGTGAGATCTTTTCTGGGTATTGCGGTATATTATTGGAAATTTATTCCACATTTTGCAACACTGGCTGCTCCATTAACTGATCTCACTAGGAAAAAATCATCTCATAAAATAAATATGACCCCATGGTGTGTGCTAGCTTTTCAAGGACTGAAATCAGTTCCTAGAGATCAAATGGTTTTCATGAGCCTGGAATTTTAAGGTCCGTAAAGGGTGAATCTCAAGTCAATAATCTTAAATCAGGGTCAAAATTAGCATAAAATTTAAAAGGATTATTTTAAAAAATCCACATTTGCTTGGTAAATTATCTGAAAGAAGCTGACTCCCCTAGCTATGCAGAGGTTTTAATAAAGCTGATCAGAGCATTTGCCTGGAAGGAATTATACACCACACTTAAGCATAGGTGGTTAAACAACAGGAAATTCATAAAGCCAAGCAAAAAGTTAGCAATTGTGCAACTTTATACGGTCAGTTTAGTAACTTAGGTTTGCGTTGGACCAAATATACCAATGAACATATTTTTCCCAGAGTGGCTGAGAATAAAGGGATCAGTTTCTCATAATGCAATTGCTCTTTGCTGAAGTTGATTTGGAACAGATCTTCCTAAGTATAAATCTTTTATTAAAAAGGAAATAATAAAAAAATCATCAAATACAAGCTAGAAGTCTTGCAGTGAAGCGGTGTTGCCTGTGATTTCCAGGACACCAGAGATCACCCTGGTCACCTCCCCCTTGGTGACTGTCCAGTCTGCCAGAGCCCAAAGGCTTGACTCAAGAGAGCAACAACAGGGATGAAAACCATTCGTGCAGAACACTCACTGGTGTAAGATTGTTTCCTTCAAAGAAAATAACTTTTCCAAGTCTGGGTTTCATGATTCTTCACTCCTGAAGCAAACAATTTTCAGCAATAAAGGGAGGGAAAACCAAGTTGTTCTGGAATATAATTTTCATTCCTAGGAGTGAAGGATGGACTTGGCCAAAAGAAAAAAAGACTAAATCTGTCCTGGAAGTAGGAGGAAAGTGTGCAAGTGACACAAGCCAGTGCCCCACCTGCTCGCCGGCAGTGGCGTGCACATGCTGCCGAGAGAGAAATCACAGATGTGCTGTGAACCTACCCTGCGGAAGGTGGGTTCCCAGAGCCCTTGAGGACACATCTGAGCCTCGGTTGCAGCTGAACCAAGCCATGTCCTCAGTCTGAGAAACTGCGCTGTATTCATTCCTATCATTAATCTTTCTCTGCATCTCATGTCTCAAGTGGTTTCTGAGGAGGTTTGGTTTGGGGTTTTTTTCCCCCCCCAAAAAATACAACTTTGCACAGCTCTAAGGAAAACATTCATCCAGCAACACCAGGAATTGTGACAGTGGCTCATACAACTCCAGCCCTTCCAGCCTCTACCTGCCGCAACACAGAGGGAAGCGGTGCTTCCTTGGAGGCAGTGGCTCTCCACAGAGTTACAGGTGCTTCTCTTCCCCCTGGCTGGGAAATCTGCAGTATAGTCTCCGAGACCCAGGTATTAAATTAAGTTCTTGGGTTTTTTGTGAGCTCAGGTGTCCAGCTCACATTTGAGCCCAGGTTCTGTACATGAAGAGCCGACTGGGGTTTGCACGAGGGAGAGCGAGGAAATGTGGGTGCAGGAGAGAGGACCCAGGGTTTGAATCACCCCTTTGCTCACCCGGGGACCAAGAGATGCTCCCCACAGACCTGAGGACACCCTGCGGTACAAGTAGTGGTTCAGTTAAGGTGTTGTTGAAGGAGGGAGACCATTTGATTTTTATGCTTTGGGTGCTTGCACTGGAATGATTTATCAAAAAAAACATGGAAACCAGCTAATCTCTACACCCTGAATAAAAAAATCCCTTGCACTGCTTCTTCCCTCAGTGAAACATGACATGTGGCCCGGTCATTTGGTTTTTCATCCAAAAACCCTGACCTCAAGTTCTATTTTCTTGGGCACGCTTACATTTAATTAAAAGGAAACTATCAGACGTAAAAGTAACCCTCTTAGATATGCTGTATCCAGTCCCAGGTTAGGCCTGTTCATGACTTCTCCATGTACAATTTCCTCCAGGATTCCACCCTGAACCGAGACCCCGTGTGATGCAACACCACTTCAGCACAGAAGATAGGGTAATGCTGGCTTGACAAGTGAAATTAATTATTGCATTCCATTAATTTTGAGTCATGCACCCAGCCCATGGAAGCTAGGAGAACCTTGTGAAAAACAAACTCACTACATTGTACTGTAATATTATTCTTGGCCGGAGCCTCAGGCAGCCTGCTGGGGTACTCCTGAGCAGCCCAGCTCCGCAGCGGTTTCTCCACTAGCATCAGCAGAGCAGCTGCTGTCTTCAGAGAGAGAAAGAGAGGCTCAGTCTTCATCTGGGACTATAATAAGGACAGCAAGGGCCTCCTCGGGATCTTTAAATGCAAGCATGACTCGGGAGGGTGGTGATATTGCCTCCTGATGCTCTTGAGTGTTGAGCTCCAATTGCATATTTACTTGCAATTGCTAAGTGACTGCTTTGAGCATTTCCTGTGCAAACCTTAACTCCTGGAGTGTGCCATGGGAATGGCCGTGGCAGCGAAGGGACTTTGACCCTCCTAAGAGCAAAGTTACCTCCAAAAAGGCTCCATGACAACTGCGTGAAATCTTCTGCATACTGTAGCATTCAGCCGAAACCCCACGGTAGCATCTTTCCAGTCATAAGAGGAATGGCTTAGTGTGACTCAGAGCAGAAACACTGCCCATCCCAAATGGTGTATTTAAATTTTGAGCGTGAGTCAGCCCAGTTCCCTCTGGGGAATACAGTTACTGTCAGTGAGTGTCTGCTAAGCAAGACCCTGCTCGAGACTCATGTGCATGGGTTTCTCCCATGAGAACCCATGCTGGGGACACCCAGGTACGGTGCTGGCCTGGCATCACGTCGGTAAGTCTGTGACTCACGGCAGTGGCTGTCTTGCAATACTGACTTCATCAAACCACAGGGTGCTGATGAAGATCTCCCAGACTTCAGGGGAATAAGATAAAGCAGAGCTTCCCAGGCTCGTCCACAGGCTGACCTCACATCATGATGGAAAGATGGTTGGACCCCTTCTCCTTCAGTAACGACAGTGGCTAGGCACTGAGGAGACAAAACTAATGGATAAGCCTTTTGCACCATCAAAGCAAGGAGCAGACACCATGTCCATAGTCTGCAGGCCAGGGCAACAGTCCCCATCCCAGTCCCTGCTCTTTTCTCTTCAGTCTTTTTTCCTGGCAGACTGAACTGGGATGAGCCTCTGTATTAACTGGCTCAACTTACTTTGGTAAACAAAGTAAATCTTTTGCCGCAGCTGTACAATGGCCTGTGCTTAGCAGACCTTTGGGTCCCTTGCGTATGTGCCACTGGGTTGAGGAGACATAAGCCTTGCCGCTCTCAGAGATGCGATGGTGGCTCCCCCATGGCCACCCAGGAGCCTCCATGCACACCTCTTCACTACCAATATCAACAGAGCACCTCCCACCCCACCTCTTTCTCTTATCAACCATTTTCCATCTCTCTCTGACAGATAATGAAGTATGTAAGTGCTGTCTTGTTCAGGTATCTGTCTGGGGCATCGAAAAATCCTCCCTGCAGTGAACAGAGGTGCTTTGACACAGTTCAGGTGGTGGCTGTTTGCACGCTACGGGCCACTGGCACGCACTGCTTCTGGCTTTCCTCCTGATTAGCTTTTTCTGCTGTCAGGCTGCTCATTTTGTGTGGGAAGAGAAACGAGGAGGCTGGCAACGGAGATAAAATTAACTGTGCAGGCAATCTGAAAAGCCTTTCACTGAGCATAAGGACAAAGCCAGGAGGATTTATCAGTGGGAAGGCAGCAGTTGTGAGATGGCAGAGTGATAAAGCACCTCCATTTGCCCCAGAGCAGCCTCCTCGCATGTGCCCCCACTCCGACCTTTCAGGACAAGCAGAGGAGACAAGGAGGAGATCTGTCTCCCCAGCACACCCCAGCCTTGCTGCCCTACTGCCCACGCCAGGCGCTTGGCACCTTCACTCCGGGGGTTCCTCAAGGCAGCAAAAAGGAGGTGCTGACCCAGGGATGTGGGGTGCTTGGAAGGGATGCTGTCACCGTTGGTTTTCAGTGGATAAATTTTCAGTTAGTAGTTTTGTTTTAAGGACAAAAGTTCTCTTCTCAACAAGGTCCCACCTTTCTGAGAACTGAAAAAATCTTTAGTCCTGTTTCTTCATTTTTTGAGTATGACAATTCTCTGCAAGACTATTTCCTCCTTCACTGGTGGTTTCTGTGACTCTGGCTGCTTTTGTCTGCTTGTCCTCGGAGGAAGAAGAAACAGAAGGACAACTTCCAGAAAGACAGCTTCCCTTCTGGTGAGCACAGGAGCTTCTTTTTGCTTTCAGCGTCCCAAAACAGGCTCTGCACTTCTGACTGTAGAAGATGCTACATTTGCACACTGGTTCAGACCCTGCTCCTCAGGAGAAGCTGAAGTACCATGGTAAAGGCAATTCAGTGCACACAGATGTCAACCGCACGCCAGCAGGATGCACAGATCAATGGACCCTCTATCTTTTGCAGACAAACCTTCCACTGCAGCACAGCAAATGATACAAAAGTCATCCTCATTTCTTGACTTTTCAGCTGAGCATCTCAAAGAAAATTTCACATGTGGATAAATAAAATTGCATGCATTTTCTTCCACTTTGCAGCCAAGAATCTGAAGCTGAAGCTGACAAACCCAAACCACGTGGAAGGCTAAAGCCTGGCTCTTCTCATCCCTGTGCTAACCATGGAGTTTGCAACAGCCAGCCTGATTGCACAGCCCCGATAGGAAATTCAAAGTTATAGTAGCTCACTGACAGTAGGGAGCAACCTAATCTTCCAGGTGTGGAAACATGGGTAATAAATATTAATAGATCAAGGCTCTGAGAATAGCCAGGGAAAACAAATCAGAAACATTTTGCAGAATCTCACTGATTAAAGTGAAATCTCATTTAAGATAGTCGATAGCGATAGTGGTAATTCTGCCTTCATCATTTCATTTTAGTCACATCAAAATGTTTCAGTTTGGTAAGAAAAAGCAGCTTTATTTTAACAGCCTCAGTTGGATTAGTTCTGATTTATGTTACATGTCAATCTTAGAACAGGTACTTCTTTCTTTTTTTTTTTTTAGGAAGACCTGCAATTTTCAATATCCTGAGAGAAATGTCTTTTTCTGAGCCAGGACTCTGCAAGCTCATACTTTGTCCAGGGAGAAGCCAGGACCACATTTATGCTGGTAATTATAGACCTGCGACCATCCTGCCCGGGGCTGGAGCAGGGTTTTGCAGAATGTGCTGATGGATTTGGTAGATATTTCCCCACATGCTGTGCAAACCACTGCAACCATGTGCAACCACGCTGTGCAGAGAGCGAACCTGGGGAACAACCATGATGGAGTGGCTGCCTGTCCTCTGAGGACTCCACATAAATCTCTGCAGCCTCTGTAATCACCAACCC
The DNA here is from genome assembly GCF_949628215.1 of Phalacrocorax aristotelis. Classification (NCBI taxonomy): domain Eukaryota; kingdom Metazoa; phylum Chordata; class Aves; order Suliformes; family Phalacrocoracidae; genus Phalacrocorax; species Phalacrocorax aristotelis. Next base: position 14,550,401 of record NC_134288.1, read on the forward strand.
AGATGGTGCCCAGGTCTAATTAAGGCCTTGGAAGACTTTTTGGGGCGTACAGTGGGACGTCCCGTAATGGTTCCTGCAGTGAAACCCCAGGCTCTGTCTTGCCAACCTCCCTCATTTGACTTCCCACTGAAGTAAGTAGGAATTTAGCTTGCAGAGGTCTTGTAAGGTCAAGGCTAATAGGAATTTTGATCCATCCTGGTCCCAGTTTTCAGGATGGAGGAGTCCAGCATCCACGTAAAGGCACTAGCTCACTGCCCTGGACTGTTAAACACGCATGTATGAGGCAGCACTTTACTGCAAAATGTTCATAGAGGTACCCACAGTGATATGCTGCTGACTCTTTTATGGCACATAATCATATTACACTGTTGTGCACGTGTAACTGATAGCAATAAAACTTGATGTATTGGAAGGACAAATAATTTCACAACAGCCTGCGAGAAACAAATTTTAGAATGACACAGATTTTACCAAAAGACTTGTTCTTGCTAAGTCTTGCAGAGATAAATGAATGGTTATAAAAGCTCTGAAATGGACAGTATGTACTCTTTAATTTTAAAAAGGCAGGCGATCATAGACTACATTTTAAAACCTATCAGTACAACAGCATCTTTGGTGCCAAATGCCATGTTATATTCATTAGCAGGTAGTTTCCTGGGATCACTCATCCAGGGACTGGGCATTTGATGTAAATCTTTGACTGTAACATACTGTCTCTCAGACTGCTTCCTCATGTATATTAAGCTTGAAAACACAGCTAATAAAGGCCAGATGGCTGCAGGCTGCTTCTCACACCCATAATATTGATGGGAACATTCTGGAGGGAGTGGATTCTGCCTGAGTCTTTGCCTTGTGCATGACATGATGATAACCACATTTCAGCCTCTGCACTGTTTGGTCCTAACTCGATTCAAATGTTTCCTGGATTTTGAGCAATGAAGTGCAGCTCAAAAGAAAATATATCCAGCCCTTATTAGAAAAGGTTGTACTCATCACGAATCATCTAAATACCTCATTTCTGACAGCGGGGAAATCATTTTATTGCTGGGTTTGTTTGGAAAGATTTTGTATACTTTGTTATAAAATTGCATTCATCTCTGCCAGAACACACAGGAACCAGCCAAAGTCCAAACTCAAGACCATGGGTTCTGGCATAAAATGGCAGAACCACTGGGCAGGATACTTTGATCTGGAATAGAGTAGTACATCTTTCCTGCTAACGTAACCCACTGAAGGGTGCTCTCCAACACTGCAAAGGCCTTGCAGTTAAGTTCTGTCTGACTACACTAATTAAGAAGGCTAATTAATGCAAAAATATAATTCTCTGGAATGCTGCAGATATCACAGATATTGCACGATTGCACAGGATATTGCACAGGATTAGATACTGTCTCTGTTGGTAAATTCCTCGTGGTTAGTAACCTCATCTTTTATATTTAGTTTTTAATAAGGAGCTGCCTTCATTCTGAAGCCAGCTCTGTTTAAAGCTGCAAGAAAAAGGTAATTAAACCTGACAGGACTCACTTTTGTGGCATATATTGCAGGCTATCTCATGACACAGAGACCTGGTCATATTTTTATTAGAAGGAGCTGATTTATTTTCACCAAGTATCTCCTCTAGAATCAGGGTTTTCCTGAATTCTGTATTTCTTTGCCTAACCGAGACCTGCTGCCTGCCTCTCGCTTTGTGCTCTGCAGCACTGCTGGCTGCACACACTGTATATGTTGACATGTAATGGTTTGAACATTTGACATTTATATGTAGCTGGCATTCGTTTTGTTGCCTTGCAACCATCTGGTTCCAGAAGAAACTCATAAACTGATCTTGAATCATGCAACCACCAGACAGCAAACAGATAGAGCTGTAAGACTCTGACAGTACATTTATCACACTTCTGTGATAGCTGACACAAATCCTGCACTGCACTGTCTTCTCCTATCTCTGTCATACAGACCAGCAAGGGCTGCACTTTAAAAAGATTTGATTCTTCACAGCAGTGGGAGCTAATGGTTTGCACTGACTTTGGCACATCCCGTGTTTAGGCTCTCCGTTAGCCCGTGAAAGCTCTGCATGACCCAGCATGTGCAACTGGGTGCCTGCATCTGGCGTTGGGTAACAAGTCACCTTGCCAAGCCGAGCTGCAGGGGACAACTCCAAAGCGCAGATTTTGAGCTGCATTTTTCCGAACTTTGGAAATAACGGGGCAGATTTCAAGCCAGAGCCTTTCATGCTTGTGCATAAAGAAAATTAAAAATTTATAGCCCGTGCTGATGCTGGTGGTGTTGGCACTCCTGAGGAAAGGGGCCTGGCAGTGATGTGCCATCATCCCCTGGCTCCATCACCCAGGCCAGAAGCAGGGGGGACACAAGCCAGCCTGCTCAGGGGCTTCTAATGGACACATACAATTTTGTCCAGAATGTTCTTGCCACAAAAGCTATATTCTTTATTGTCAAGTGTTTTGCTCTGTAGATTAACTGATACATGAATGGAAAGTTTCTAGGAACAAAGTGCGTTCTTGAAAATAGAGCAAGGGGAGTGCGGTTGCATTTTTCTTGGCTGTGGTTTATTTAGGAGAACAGTGGCTCCCCTGTCATCCCACTTGCTTGTCCTCTCCTTTTTATTTCCAGGTCCTAAATCCCTGACACTGGTCTTGTGTCCATGAAGCAAAGCAATCACTTTTCTCAATAAATAGGAGAACTGAAAAATGCAGAAAGACCAGGTTATTAAATCCTAAGAACTTTTACTCACACATTATGTAATACCAATTTAACGAGAATCTTGCTCTGTAATTAAATGCCCATAACTCATCATATAACTGGTACCTCCTCTTTCCAAATTCAACATTACTTGTTCTATAATTGGATAATATTGGAGTACTACAGCGATTTGGGTTAAGATTTCGTCATTGGAATCCATTTTTATTTTCAGCTTCCGTAGATGTGCACACAAACACACATTGCACACTAATGCAGAGGGACGACTTTCACACCACAAAATTCAGCAAATAATAGTAGCAGTTACCGGAGGGCACTTGCCTCAAATTCTCACCTGGCTAAATATGCCAGAAAAGAAAAGTAAGTGCTTAAGATGACTGAAAGCGCTTCCTTCTCAATTCCAAGTGCCTGCAGAAATGTTTTATTGGGTCTGTACTGGTTTTCTGAATTTAAGATATATGTGTGTGTGTGTGTATCAGTGACGGAAGAGGAACCAGACAGATCTGAGTGTGCAGCTGAGTGCTCCCACTGGGTAACCGTGTACAGAGCTGACCAAGGTCAGCCAGGTCAGCACCTACTCTGTTCATTATCCTTATGTTAAAAAAAAAAAAGGCTCTGTATGCTAAGGATGTCACAAGCATAGAACAAGAAGCCATTCCTGTGCCAGGGATCCTTATATGTATATGGACAAGACAGCAAAGGAGAGGATGGATGCACAGGCAGTTACAGATGCAAAGCAGGACCAGAGCTTTGTTATCAGAACTGGCCTGAACTTGACAGAGGCAGTGATTTTCAGTGCCCTTTAATGGTATTGGCTCTTCAGGGAGGGCTTAAAATCTCATTCTTGAAAAATTGCATCTCTGTAAGGAGTAGATAAAAAGAGGGGCGTTGCAAAGAGCCAAGGAGCCACATCCAAGTCCTTTGCACCATTTACAACACCCCACAAGAATGTCTCTGCCTTCTGCACTCCTTCAGGGGCATCCGCCTCGTGCTCAGGTCCGCAGATTGAGCAGATTTTGTGTTTTTACTGTTTTACATCCTCTATCAAAACAGTGCAGGTCACAGCATCACTTACTGTTGCTCCAGTTTACACAGGTGTGAAATGCTGGTCTGTGTATATGTTCAGAGAATCTTGGACATGTGAGCTCTCCCAAATCTAAGTCATCAGAATGACCAGTTCTGCTGTTTGGTATACCTTGTCTTTCCACAAACCTGGGTTCATCTCATCAGACATCAATAGACTCAGAAAAATAGACAAAAGATGTCAAAAGGATTTTACAGGAAGAAAACTATATGAAAGAAAAGAAAGACTGCTTCATCAGGACATTCACAAGTTGAGTTACTTGGATTTTAGTTGTATTTTAAACGATTTAGTATTTAAATTCTTCTAGTACAGAAAAAAAAATGCACTCCTCTCTTCTGTACTCATACATTGGAACAGAATACTTGTTAAAAAGCCAGTGGATGATTTCAATAAGCAGGGTTATTTGGTACAACTATCTCTAGGGAAAAACATGTTTACTGCCTTAAGATTAAAAGTTCTGCGTTAGTGTCTGGGATACTGTCCAGCCCACCATTGAGATGTGCAGTAGGCATTGCTTGTACTTCTATACAGCACGAAGTGCTATTTGCTTTCTATATAGTTAGGCAGAGGAGTTCTGCCTGAACTGAGACTAGACTACACAGAGCTTTATGGAAGAAAAGCACTGAGCAACAGATATGGCAAGTAAATTAGGACAATTGCTGAGTGACTGCTGCCACGTGAGCGTAGCTGCTAGCGTCTATATTGCAGCTACACTTAAGCAACAGGAGATTCAAGCCTGACTTTTCCAAACACCGAAGCCTGGATTCCTCTTGCACCCCAGTTAGGTGCTGGAGCACCTACATTTCCCTCCTTTCTACTTTTTTCTTCTTCAGGTGATGTTGAACAACTTGGTTTAGCCTTTCTGTGTAAAAAACCACACAGCAGCACTGCCCTCCCTGGTGCCTCATGGGCCTCTGTTGTTTTCCCACGCAGACTGCATTGAGAATATCCTCAACACCAGGTACATTGTATTTTTTTCCTGGCCGCTCAATTTACTGAAAACCTTAGGTGACACTCTTTTCACAAAGAAATGCAATGGAATTACTCTCCATGGGGAAATTTTTCCTGTTTAAAAAACAAACTGAAAAGAGAAGCTGTATGAAATGAAGCTCTGCGAACTATTCATATGGCTGAGCTTTGCCTGGCTATAGCTGTCCTAGGGCTGGTGTGTTGAAAATATCTTTGAGTAACATGACAGGTAAGAGCAACTAGGATAGAGGAGAATTACCCTCCCATTTTCCTCTGATTACTGAAACTCAATTGCTCACTAGAAGGAAACCAGAGAAATGGGCATGTTTTATAGTGTTATGTATTCGAAACCTACAGAAATGGGCACTTATAAGTTTTGCACTGAGAACCATTATAGTCCCTGCCAATACATCTCAGAAGCTGGGGTGAAGCACCAGAACGATGGCAGACTGATGATTTAAGGCATGACAGCATGGGGCTGAAGAGGTAGCCTGCTTCCGAGAGGCTAACGGCAGCAGCAACATTCAAAACATACCGCAGGCTGCAATAGCAACATCTCTCAATGCTGTGCACTGGCGTGCCGGGGGGAAAGAAAGGGAGCGTGGCTGCAAAGCTCCTGCCCGGAGCAATGCCACAGCATGGGGCTCTCACTCCTGCCACAGCAGCTCTGGCAGCGATGCCTATTGCTCAGTAACGCCCGGTCGCCGATGGCTTTCACTGATCCCCCGTGCAGATTGCTGAGGCGTTTTCCAGCGCTGGCTGGCACCAGGATCTCTCGGCGGGCAGTGCAGCGTGGGTGGCATTTAGAAGCACAAAGGGTGCAAGGGGATTTCTTGCTGTTTGTCACCATGGTGTGGCAGGCACACCGAGGTACTTTTCCAAACAAGACAGAGCATTTCCAAGGTATTTAAATCTAGTGGAAAACCTCTCTACCCTGACTGTCCTCCTGCAAATGCCTCTTTGAGGGTATGTGAGCAGCAAACCACAGCCAGAGGGGAATACTGGTTGTGGGGAGAAAAAAGGAAATGTTGGGCAGGCTGTGGTGCAGGGAGGCTCTGACAGAGCTATCCACACTCTGGTGCCTGCCCCATGCCCAGGGTGGAGCAGCTCCTGCAGGATCAGGGTCCAGGGGAAAATCCTGGTGGATGCAGTGTGCGGATGTTCGTAGTAGCTGGGAGAGGAGGGTTGCAGCTGGTGAGAATTTCTGAGCTCAGACCATGTGGTCTTGATGCCCTGCTGAGGCAGGTTATTGTGGAAGTGCTAAAATATAATGTGCCCGGCAAACCATGGCTGTCACACGGTCCAGATCCCCGAGTCCAGTGCTCTGCCTTGCACCCTGTCCCCAAAGGACTGAGCCTGGGATTCCTGAGCAGCAGAGCTAGGACAGCCTGCCCCAGCTGGAGCCAGTTCAAAAGAGAAGTGGGATACCAGTTACCGACTGGGATATAACTTTGCTATGCTTCTATCTTTATATGTGGTTCATCCCTTGTCCTATAGGCAAGAAAGCTTTAAAAGTTTTTATCGATAATTTGTGGTGATCCTTCCAACAAAGTTATGTTACTGCAGAATCCTTGTTATGGCCATGGGGACTTTGGTATCAGAAGCATTTTGTTTTATTAGTATCTCACTGCCCAACTAATTTGTTTTATAAGCTTCCCCTCCAGTATTTTTATTTATTTTCCTAATTTTTTCTGGTTTTACACTGATGATAAAAAAATCAATGCCTCTTCAATCTCCAGTAACCTAATAAAATATCTACCGATGCAAATAAAGAAGAAACATGTTCCAGATTTTTTTTCATTATTTTTCAAAAGGAAAAACTGAAGGAATTTTTAGGAGGTTTTTTCTTGTTGGGTTTTTGGTTTGTTGATTTTCTTTTTTCTTTTTTTCATTTAAACCAGCCAACACAAAAGTCTTTCTTGGGTAACATTTAAGGAGATATTTCACTCAAGTTCTGAACACTCTTGGAATGTTTTCAAAGGAGAAAATGAAGGAAAGTCCACCATTAACAGGCAGTTAGAGAAATTTTCAGATTACTTTCAGTTTCTTACTTATCTTGGCACTCCATTAAAATAATTACATTCACTGTAGTAACAGAGATTGATTAAACTGAAAACTTTATTGTTAGCACGTTTAACATTATATTTGCCCCACTTAGGAGCTTTTGATTCAGACTGAGGCACTAACAATAAAAAAGGGGGAGTAATTTCTATGAAGAAGCTTCAATTTTAGTAGCTTTAGTCCAATCACTATAAAGGGGAACTCTGGGATAATCTAATTTTTCTTGGGATTAGAAGACTTTTAATTATTGCTTGGAATTAAGCTTTCTAGCCTTGCATGAAGCAACACATTAAAGCTGGGATTTTAAAAGAGCCTAAGGAATATATCTATCATTAAAATTCAATGACACTGACAGCATAGCTCCCTGCCTCCTTTGAACATCTCAGGGTTTCCTATTAATAAAACATCATCTGTGAAAATTAGAAAAAAATACTGATTTTTGACCCCTTCTGGATTTTAAATGGGCACAGTGACCCAATGCAAAGCCACCCTCCACTCCCACCAGCCCTTCCTGCACATATCACTTTCTTGTGAGCAGTTTTCTTTAGTCCTAGGGGTTTCTTACTGCAATCCAATGTTTCTTCAAAATAGAAAGCTATCAGGACCATACTGGGTGGATTCTCTGATCATTTCCAGAGAGAGAGAAAATGAGCATCAGCTTTGGTCACGGACCACATGATGGGGTGGCTGCAGAGCATCACTGAAATGTTTGGTCCAGAATGTGGCCAAGATAGTAGCACTGAGTACATCTATGTGTGAGAGCCAGTGAGTTTGGAGGACATGAACTTATGTTTGTGCTAAAGTCTTAACTGATAGTGATCATTTTACACACTAGGTAAGTCACCCTTGTACCCTGGCAGACCGTCCCAAAAGCAAACCAGCACGCTCCTCCCTCAGGCAATGCTACTGCTGACCTGAGACCGGTCCCTAACACTGTGCCCTGCTAGCCCCTAAGAAATTTGCTTAGACAAAGCTTCTGTACTAAAAGTGGCATTTATCTTTAATTCTTTCTCTCCCAGAGTTTCCACTGGATTCCCATTACAGACAGAAAATTGGCAACTGTTCAGATTAAACACCAGAGTGAATTTGCTTGGCTCCAAGGAAGACATTTCTGTGTCAAAAGCTAAATTATGTTGCTGTTTTTCCACCTGTTAATGTGTAGATTATATAATAGAGACATTTTTTTTGATTTATTTTTTTTCTTCTTATGATTGGAATGATGTGGAAGATGTGATCTTCACAGCTTCTTCTTGGCTTCATATAATAATGCCAGTGCTTTTGTCAAAAAGATCAAAAAGTAATATTTGAAACCACGAGGATTTTTCTTGCTGCTTAGAGAGATGGTTTTAGTGGTAAATCTTTCAGAAATTTTAGTCCAAGGCCATTTTTAAGGTTTACATCTTCAGCAACACAAGAACTCGATACTAAAATTTGGATGGTTGTGGGCAGCGCTGTTGGGAATCCAGATGTGTAGGTCCCAATTTGCATGTGTTTTGGGATGCCTTGATTTCAGGGTAGCCAGCCTGCAACATCTTTTGAAACTCCCAACTTCCTTGGATGGTGTAGTCAGAACATTTGAGGACCAGTCCCAACACATAATGAAAGAGCAAGTACAAGAGGCGAGATCCCCAAATCAATGGTCTTGACTTGCAAGTGGATAATAGGCTGTGCTATAACCAGCATCTGATTATTTCCTTCAACGACTCAAGCTACACACACTGTAGCGGCATGGATGTCACACAGTGAGTCCACTAACGCAGCTGGGCTTTATATTTTCAGACTGCTATTGAATATGCAATGGCAATTTCTTGTTACTTTTTAATCTCTCCTTAAACAAAGTCATAGTTCTTACACAGTCACCTCTGAGACAGGGAGACAAATATTTTCCTAACAATTACTGCAGTCGGCTTAGCTGGGCATCTGAAAGTAACAGACGTTTAAAAATATACAATAACAGTAATCTTCAAAAATACTTTATTTTAAGAATATTATTTGGGAAAAAAAGTCCTTGCTCCCTTTTTCAGCAGGAAATGCCACACAATTATCTTTATTTTCTTACTGTTTTTGGGGTGAATTGAAAATTGGTGTTTTAGATGAATTTACCCAGCAGCAATTAATATTTAATTTCCTTTAAAAACATAGAAACAAGATTAAAATGCCCATTGGGGGGTCATTTCTCCTTGACTAAAGTTTAGAAGTGACTAAAAAAAGTTGATGTTCAATGCATTAATCAGAAAATAAGAGAATGAAAACTTGTGTTTAATGTTCCAGAAGCGAACTCAGAAGTGGCTCAGAAACTGTTTCAGCTTATTTTTATCATCAGAGAAGTAAGTGTCTTGCAGGTGTAGAGGGGTGACCATAGCCCACCGAAGCAAACAGCAGACTTTCCACTGAACTCAGTGGGCCTTGGATCAGGCATGGTCAGAAACGTAGACTAATATTTGTACACTCGTCATTTTGTGTTTCTTTAGTTGTAAAAGGAAAGAAGGGATTCAAACGTGATATCTGTGAGATTCAAATTCTAATATTGTTTATGATGATCTGTATTAATATATTCTTTATTACTATGATTACCTGACACTAACCTCCTTGTGGCCCTGCAAGTCCTTGTCCTGGAGTTGCCCAGAAAAGGTAAATATTTCTGTGCTTACTAGGAACATTTTATCTCAAAGGCTCAGTGGGGACATTTATGAAGGCCATTATATTCTGTTGTCCTTTATTTAGAAGCCTTACAAAGAGAAATAATAAGAAACAATCCTGTAAAAATTCCACAAGGAAATATTTCACTACTGAGCATAATGATGCATTAAGAAAGGTGGCATTGCCAGGATAAAGAATGGTGTTTTTTGAGGGAGTGTATGGCTACACCCCCAGCAACACATATATTTAATGAGAAATATGAATTTTACACCTTCCTAGTGACCTAGCTAAAAGGACTAAGCAGCATTTACAATCTCCAAGCTTAAAAAGATCTTGAAGTGTGGCTTACAGTTGTATTGTGCATGGCAATAAACACTAATCTCCACATACAGTGGTTTGTGCACAAGCACTGGGAGCACGTCCAGGGAGCAAATACTAGAGACATGAGCTTGCCTGAAAGCCCATTGCCTTTTCTGCTTGAGGGACTTGTGGCAGAGGATTGCTGCTGGTCTTCTTTTCAAGAATATTTACCCCTCTGCCTAATATATTGCTGATTTTGATATTGATACAATGCCTGGATGAACAGGTAGTTATTACCAATAACTATGTTAGGCTGACCAGGATATGTTGAGCCAAGCTAGGTCAAGTACACACAGGAACACACATTGATGGCTGTTTTCTGGGGTCAGTCCTTCCAATGTACAGTTCACAGAATCATAGAATCATTTAGGATGGAAAAGATCTTTAAGATCACCAAGTCTAACCATTAACCCAACACTGCCAAATCTACCACTAAAGCATGTCCCTAAGCACCACATCTATATGTCTCTTAAATACCTCCAGGGATGGTGACCCAACCATTCCCCTGGACAGCCTGTTCCAATGCCTGGCAACCCTTTCAACAGAGAAATTTTTCCTAATATCCAGTCTAAACCTGCCCTGGTGAAACTTGAGGCTATTTCCTCTCGTCCCATCACTCATTACTTGGGAGAAGAGACCAACACCAACCTCACTACAACCTCCTTTCAGGTAGTTGTAGAGAGCAATAAGGTCTCCCCTCAGCCTCCGCTTCTCCAGTGTCGTGGTTCAGCCCCAGTCAGCAACTAAACACCCCGCAGCCGCTCGCTCACTCCCCCCACCCCTGTGGGATGGGGGAGAGAATCGGAAGAGCAAAAGCAAGAAAACTTGTGGGTTGCGATAAGAACAGTTTAATAATTTAATAATAATAATAATAATAATAAAAAGGAAAAGAGGAAAGGAAAAAAACCCACAAGCGATACAACCGCTCACCACCCGCCAACTGACGCAGCCGGTCCCCAAGCCGCGATTGCTGCCTGCCTCCCCCTGGCCAGCTCTTCCCAGTTAACATACTGGGCATGGTGTTACATGATATGGAATATCCCTTTGTCCAGTCTGAATCTGCTCTGTGGCTGTGCCCCCTCCCCTCCTGGCTTCTTGTGCACCCAGCAGAGTATGGGAAGCTGGAAAAGTCCTTGACTAATATAAGCACTACCCAGCAACAACTAGAACATCGGTGTTATCAACATTGTTTTCATACAAAGTCCAAAGCACAGCACTGTGCCAGCTGCAGTGAGGAAAATTAATTCTATCCCAGCTAAAACCATGACACCCAGGCTAAACCCCCCCAGCTTCCTCAGCCGCCCCCCAGCACACTTGTGCTCCAGACCCTGCCCCAGCCCCGCTGCCCTTCTCTGGACACGCTCCAGCCCCTCAAGGCCCTTCTTGTCCCGAGGGGCCCAAACCTGAGCCCAGCATTCGAGGTGGGGCCTCCCCAGGGCCGAGCACAGGGGCCCCATCCCTGCCCGGCTCCTGCTGGCCACACCAGTGCTGACACAAGCCCGGGGGCTGGTGGCCTCCTTGGCCACCTGGGCACTGCTGGCTCATGCCCAGCCGGCTGTCAGCCAGCACCCCCAGGGCCTTCTCCGCCGGGCACTTCCCAGCCCCTCTGCCCCAAGCCTGGAGCGTTGCCTGGGGTTGGTGTGACCCAAGGGCAGGGCCCGGCACTGGGCCTTGTTAAGCCTCACACAATTGGCCTCAGCCCATCAATCCAGCCTGTCCAGGTCCCTCTGCAGAGCCTTCCTACCCTCGAGCAGATTGACACTCCTGCCCAACTTGGTGTCACCTGCAAGCTGACTGAGGGTGCACTTGATCCCCTCATCCACATCACTGATAAAGATATCAAACAGAACTGGCCCCAAAACTGAGCCCCGGGGAAAACCCCTTGTTACCGGCCACTACCTAGTTACAGGGACAAAAAACAGAACTCGGGCTCAGAAGCAACTCAGAGAAGATTTCTCTCATGTAAAAAAGCTGGGATCAGCTCACAGAGACAGCCAAACACCCTGCAGTAATGTCCCCATCTCAACACATTTTCAACTGAATGTGGCCCCAACTCAGACCAAGGAGGACCAACTTTCACTTTCCTGTCATGCCTTTAGACCGTACGTTTTTAAGTCACTGCAATTTTTACTAACTAAAGCAGAAAAAAAGCTTCTTCCATCATCTGTGTTGGTTGTTGCATTTTCTTTCATAATCAAAGATGCTGTTGATCATATTGTGTCTTATACATATGGGCAGAAAGCACTGTGCTTGGACAGCAGTCTTTTCCGTACTATGCAGGGAACATATTGGGGCCATTTACTGAACAGTGAATGGATCTACATTTTAGACCTGCCCATCTCCACAGAAACCTAGAGGTATTCAACTAGTCTTTAATCTGTTTCTCCTCTGTAGGGATCCTGTGCAGCTCTCTGCATGTACGACTGGGACCTCTGTACACAGCGATTATGGAGTGGACACATAACCACGCAGGAGAACAAGGATGGAGACAGAATCACGACATATTTATTGCATTTTGACTCTTTGCAGATTGTCTGAATAATCTGGAATCTGGTCCATAAAAAATAATGTTCCAGATTTTTCCAAATGCACATGCAGTTGAATAATCAGTTCATATGTCCAATTATTTGACTTGTGAGTAGATTGGGTAAAACTTGGCATATTTTTTCCAGCATATGGCTGTACTTGTTTGAAATTTTCAATTTGTTTGAAAGAAAAAATGACCCAAAATCCATATAAATGCCCCACAGGTTTTCCTGTCTGCCTAATTTTGTCTATTTTCCCTACTAGCAACCAGAGATCCAATGAATTATTGAAGGCTAAACGCTGATGTAAATTCTTTTTTAGAGCAGTGACTTCAACAACGGCAACTGTGTATGAAGAGGTTATTTTTTTTTTTTAATTAGGGAAGAAGAGCAAACAGCTAGAAAAACAAAAATGTAAAGTGCTTATGCAAAAAGTCTGTCATGGACATCTGGACCACCCTTGTCCAGCTCAGGAAACGTAACACCAGTCATGCCTCTAAGTGAAAAGAATCAATTGCACCTTCTGTTTTCAGAGGATCAAAGGTCCCCCTGTCAGCTCTGCATTTCAGGAGGGGCAGTAACTCACAGAGCTGGGGTCTTGGTGCAGGTCTCCGTCTCCCCTCTGCTCCGCAGCACATCTGCGGCTGCAGGCTCCTGCCCCCAGCATCGCGAGGTGGTTCCAGCATTCTTGTAGATGTGACTCCTTAGCATCCCTGCAGCCAGGCAGCTGTGTACCGTGACACTGCAGTGGTGATGCAGAAGAAGAGAAAGGCTGGCACTGAAAGGCACAGAAGTCACCTATTTCTGTGAAAGCTTCATTCTTCAGCCCGACAATCATTGCTGAGAACACACATGTAACTCACTGAGATACTGAGGTTTAAATCTTGCTTCTGCAAATGCAGAGTATCCCTAAGGTTTTGGGAAATATGGGTACAGAGCTCAGATTTATAATAATTTTATTTTTGGAATACCTAAACTGTCGCTGATGTGATAGACTGTAATGGCTCCAAAGGACTGGTATGACTAAACAGAGACACCATTTGATTTAAGATTAGATACTTTTGTAAAAACAAAGCTTTACAAAATATGAGGGGAAATTTGCCATATTTATAGTTCAAATACCAAAGAAATCTCTCTCCCCAACACTACTGGGTCTAGACATCTGTTTTTCATGCTTAAAATACAAATGCTGAACAGCAAACCAGTTCACAACTGCAAGAATTGAAGCTGTCTAGAAACAAGAATAAAAATGACTTGCCCTCCATGGCAAGCAAGAAGTGGGAGGAAAAAGCCTCTTGCAATTAGTGGTGGAAAACAAAATTAGGTTTTCAAAATTAGTACAGCCGTATGTAAGATAGACTCCCTCACTGCTGAAGCCACAAGCAAAACAGAGTCTGGAGTACTCTTCACGTGCTGATCCCTCACTAGCTGGGAACGATTGGGACTTCTTGGGTCATAAGGCTCACAGCTATCCCATACAACCACATCAGAAAATACCAAGAGAGGTTTTGTTCTCCCCACACCTCATTCCCCCACTAGAAGGCTGTACATCCAGTTAAAAAGCAGTTCCAATCCATCACCACCTGTCCAGGGTTACATCCATCTTCTCTCAGGTCTATTCTTTTTATAATGAACCATGCTCTCTGCTGACTCGATCCTCATGAGAGTCATCGAATCAGTTTCAAATGTAGCATGGACAACATGAAAAGAATCACCTATGAAAAAATGCATATGGCCAAATTCACTGGCTAACCTGGACAATGTTCCTTTAAGTTTAAAGCCTCTATTGTGCTAAATGCCCAGCTGTTAACAATCTCTTCTAGAGGCTATTGAATGCAGGAAGGACAAGTTTTTAGCAATTAGAAAAATAGTAGTACACTTACACATGGCAATATTTAGCAGAGTTTGTTTGGTTAATAGGTCAGCAGTTTGGGACAGTTGGTGGTTGTTATAGGGCAGCAAGGAGGGTTTGTGTGACGAGACATACTGGAAAGCCTAAGGAACAGCCAGGTACCCATGGGGCGCTCGCAGATGAAAGTGTGTTACATAAGCCGAAGCACTCAAAAGCCATCCCCTATTCCATCATCTCCTTTGACCTTTTTAAAAAAAAAAAGCTTTGAAAACATTTGCGATAGGTTTGAATAGTGGCCGGGAAAGTGCACATACATAAAGCAGAAAAAATGCACATGGTGGAATAATGTTTTGGGCCTACAAGGATACTGCACATGTAAGACTTGAACAAAAGTTCATATCTTCAAATGCTTTTCGGGTAGAGCAAGGATTAAATGAGTGATTAAGTGCTTTCCTGAACAGGGCACCAGTCTTGGCTGCTATTTGCAGACTCCCGTAAAGATTATTCTCATGCTTTGCAGGAATATAACAGGCAAGGGGCTGGTCTCAAGCCGTGAGCAGGTGCACGCTAACATTGCTCCTAGAGCAGACACGTCTGCTGCAGCGATTTATGGTGCGTTCCTCACAGTAGCATGAATTTGGCTGGTGGCCTTTGTAATTTATCTTTGCTGATATCATTATGTGCCTTGAGAACATTTATCTTCCTAAACGTAAAGAGTAAATGATTGTTTTAACGAGGAGAAAACAAGCCTTATTATAACAGCCCTGGACTAGGGACCACAGAAAGGCTTGGATTTTTAACACACTCCAATCTGTTTTAACAGCTGCTTATGGTTACTACAGTCACTGAACAAAGATATGGCTATTTTACCTTTCTTTATTGATGGCCCAAGCTCCCTCTTATTTTCTCTGTCTTTGCAGAATGGCAGAGGCCACGCTTGGAGCCACAGACCTTTGGAGTCAGCCAGGTCTGTGCAGTTTTCTGCATGCAGCGGTGCAATTGGCACTTCTTACGTTGAAATCTTACACCGAAAATTGGACTACATGTAAGGATGCAAAAAAGGGGCCATACCCAGACTAAATAATCCATCCATTGATGTCAGTGGTGGTTTCCAGTCTTTTAGGATTCATGGACCCCCATGGAGTCACTGACAACAGACCTGCTTTTCTTGGTTATTTTTTGCAGAACCTTAGAATTAGCTCAGTCACCACAAGGTCCATGGAAAACAAATACAAAATCAGGCATCGGAGGTATTTATAAGATGCTAGCATCTAAACTCTTACAATCGCAGTGGGTGAATGGTAATAAAACTTGAGGAAGTTGTATTACTTGACCAGCAATCAGACTAGATATATGATTATGCCTCCTTGTTTCTACACCACATGCTGCCCTAAAGCCAGTCTCAGTAGACTGACAATGTCTGTCTCAAGAGTAGCTTCTCCGCTAGTGAAAGTCAGAGCTAGTGGTGGTTTTGCAATTCATAAGAATAAAAGCAACTTTTTTCCAGATTGTTATTCGCCTTTCCTGAGTATGGGCAGAAATAGAAGACAACAGGACCTCCCACTAATCTGAACAAACTAAATCCTAGAGAGGAGTAAAATGAGATTTTAATGAGGAATCAGGGCTTTGGAGGTGTGAAGTGTTGGAGTGTGACTGTCCCAGCTCTCATGCCACTCGAAGGGAGCATGGAAATTAATGCTGAGCTGCTGGGATTGTGAAGGAAGCAGCATAACCACAGAATCAGCACCAATTTTTTTGAATACAGGCCCAGTTTTTGCTTTGGAACAAGAACTTGGACTCACACGAATTGTGTGAGGGCTTGGCCTTGAAAAATCAATGGGTGCTCAGTATCTGGCAAGATCAAGTCCATGGTGAACAAGAAACTTGGCCCAGATGTGAAACAACACTACTTCTGCTTTCCAACCCCATGGTGTAACCACCAGACCACAAACGTCTTTCCCACTTTTTGCTGTTAAGAAGGAAGCGTCAGTTTTCAGGCTTGGAGAAATGTGGTGGACTGAGGGCAGGAAGGATCTGTCATTCATAAGAAAACGTGGGCTAGAGTTTCAAGATCTATTTAAATATTAAATTTCCTTAATGCTGATAGAGTCCGGGGGCAGAAGAGGGTTCCGTTGCCTGTAGCTCTCACTGCAGCATGCAGCAAGGTCTCTCCTCTAGCTGCCTTTTGAAGTGTCTGTAAAAAGTAATGACGCACTTAATTCTCTCACACTTTGGAAAACAGTGGCACCTTGCACAAGATAGAAAGCTGGCTCATTTTTTATTCTTTCTTCTTCCCCTAGCCCCAAAAGGGACCTTGAATTAATGCGCATTCCTGATTAGGATGATGATTAAATCACAGCAAGCTGCTTTCATGTCGAGATGCGAAGTCAGCCCTCCACAGTGCCCTGCAGTGCACATATTCTCCACAACTTGCAGTGCAATGAAACCAAACAAAGTTGCTTCTGGTGTAATGTGCTACACAAACTGCTGCAATTATCTCCAAGGATGTGGGAGCTTTATGTGCTTCAAACCTTTGCTCCCAGACATTATAAAGTTAATTATAAAATGTGCCAGGGAGGAGGCAAGGAGAAACCCTGTTAACCTTTTCTTTCTGTGGTTTTCCCCCCTCATTGCATTTACATTGGCCTTGAAGAACTGGGACATTTTGCAGATGGCTTAGGGTCTATAAATTCTTATTTAAATCATCATGAGCCAAGTATAACAGGTAGCAGTCCAGACTTCTCTAGAAAGGACAAACCCCAGCTAAGCATGTAAATAATACTCCAGTGCTTTTTAGCATATAAATACATACACTGAGCCAGGTACCCTGGAAGGTTTGTTCACATTTTCCTATTGTTACGCTGTAGAGTGCACTGAGTATGCACCATATGACGTTGCAATATTTTTTTTAAATGCTACTCCTCAGTGAATAGCACAAAGAAACAGGCTAAAGGAAAGTGATATTTCTTTCACTGCTCCACTGTCAGAAGGTGCTCATCTCAGGCAGCTGACAAAGACAACCAAAATGCCAGCAGTCTGTCTAGATCTACCAGCAGCCTCAAATGGCAGAGCCCAAACAGGCTGTTGCCAATCACGAAAGCAAGAGGAAATGTCCTGCTTGAGATCAGGTTGGCGTAAGAAATGAGAGGTGATCAAGGAGGGCAATGCTACGTTCTCTTTACTAATGGAGAGGAGTGTGGCAATAATACAGTACGTTGCACAGCAGGGAAGTATTGTTCTGTGCTGAATGGAGAGAAAGAGGGTCCTCGTCACTGCACGTTATAGCTGGGAGATGTCCTCAGGCAGGCACTGGTGACACCATTTACTTGTTTGAGCAAAACGTAACATGCCCAGCCCCGGTGTCCCTGTGGGGAAGATAACGCTATCTTCCTTTGGCCACGTTATGAGAGTTAATGAATAAAGGCTCTGTAAGTTGCATTTCTCATGAAGAATCCTCTGCACATACTAACTGTTTTTATTTAAGAGCGAAAGAAATAGAATCTGCACCTTATATTTATTTTCTTTTCTGAGAAATTCAAGAATCCTTTCCAGGTTTGTTTATTTTTTATAGCTTTTTTATATCTTTTTTCTGTCCCCACCTGCCAACTCTGCATCATGGTCCATCTGGTGAGTCAAACAGTGTTAAATTTGTATAGCTCCGTCCAGAGTTTCCCAGTGAGAGTCAATGAAGTTCTTGCCACGAGGGACGCCTAGCTGTTCTCCCACAAGCCCCCCAAAACAGGGATTTATTATTCTATTCCATCTATTCTTGGCTGAGACTTGACAAAAGAAGCCGTAGATTGGAAGTCATTCAAAGGCACTGAGAAAGATGTTGGCTGCGCCTTTAAACTCCATCCTGATGCAGAACAACATTTTACAGGTGACCATACATAGCAGCTGAAATTACCTGGGTGAAAACAGTCTGAATGGTAAGAAAGATCTTTTTTAATATTGCACTTTCACTAACGTTTTTGCAGTAATCTTGTGCCTAAGCATACAGGCTACCCTAGAAAGCTGCTCGGGCATACTAATTCCCATAGCCCCATAAAGTGCTCCCCTGAGACTGCAGTAGAGTGCAAGAGGTTCTACAGGGTAAAGATTGGTTGTAAATGCACACACTCAGCTTTCAGGTCACCCAGTATTTTCAGCTCTGCAAACATTATATCCCTTGGTATTACCTCTTAAAGACTGAACTTCAGAGTTGCTATGGCTTGTGGACACGGCTTTTTGAGGACTTGAGTATCTACTCAGAGGATCCCTTTCTGAAGACAAACAGTATTTTCAGAGCTGTTGCCTTATTAATCTTTGGTTTCCTGGCCTGCTGCCTTCCTGTGTGGTTGCCTATCCTTGCTAGTCTGGCAAGGGGAAGAGAAAATATTTGGCCTTTGGGGGCTAGGCAACTTATTGCCCTGTATTGCTGACAAAAGAGCAAGATTCTGAGTTCAAATATTCTGTACCTGTTTTGCACAGGAATGAATATTACACAAGGTGCCAGGCAAGTGAAGCATAGCTAATGTAAAAACACCTTGGTCCGCTTCCCAGTTACCCTGCAGCTGTGTTAGTATTTACAGCACCGTGAGTAAAGTGCTCCTGAATCAGAATAGGAACAACTTCTATTCACTTTGGATGTGTAAATCAGGCCACATAGTTCTGCTGGAATTACAGGCTATTTGCAATCATTTGTCTCCCTCCACGTACTTTGCCCAGCAGGTAGTCTGTAATTACTTGATAATAAAAATTATAGGCATTTTTACATTGCTGGTCCTCTGCAGGAGCTGAAGATTACCCAGCAATTTTTACACGAGTTGAGAATTTAAGCCTGATGTCCTGGCAGACTTCCAGGTTGGAAGACTCCATCGCCTGTCTAAATCCTCCTGGTATTTGTAACAGGCTGTGGTACTCTTCTCATCCTCCCGGGGCGGCGTGCTGCGAAACAGCTGCATTGCTGTGCTCAGGCAGCTCTGCAGCACAATGGTGGCAGGAGGAATTCTTCCAAAGAAAAAGTGCTTATGACTTGGTTACTTTGATAAGGTCCCTTGGGAGCTGCGGGGATGAAAGAAGCCATATGAATGAAAGCTATCGCTACGCTCTGTTAGTCTGATATATCATAAAAGCTCATGATAGGTTACATATGATTATTATAATTTTCAAACACCTGTGTAAAAACCACTCTGCTTTGGTTTTATTCCCTCCCTCAAACAAATGTCCTTAAAATACTCCAAAAGAAATGAAGGAGATTAGCATTAGAGGTCAGAAGTGTCTTATGAGAAGCGCACAGCCAAAATCAAAGTTGTTACTGGTAGAATATGACCTGTACCCTCATTTTTCTGGGTTTTGGTTGACTATGTCTGAAAATAATATGTCGTGCTTTGTAAAGGTAACTTCTTGAAAAATTATTCCTTTCTCTCTAGCATCATTATAAAGGACAACTTTTTTGCCTATGTGCTTGATAATTTATGTATTCGTAAATATAATAAAACCACAGTGGCCTGGACATTTACCAAGAATGACTGGTTTGGAGAATTTGAGAAACAAAAAGAGATAAAAACATTAGCTAGAAAAAGGAGTGCCTGCATTACAAATGGACTTTGTTATTTTTATCTTGGCAAGTATCATTAAACTTTAATTCTTTATGCACCCATGACAGATAAGTTTGTCCCACTTTGCATTAAAGATGTTATGCGTTATTTTTGACAAAGTAATAAACCTACTGTACTGAGACCTCACCCCAGCACACTGAAGCCCCTGCTCAGCAAATATGTGACTGCAGAATCAGGCCTCGGCTTCTCCCTCTCATTGCAATCAACGGGATTACTGCTCTGAACATGGAGACTAGCTTTATCCCCCCTAAAGTTTCCCTTTACCCAGTGAAACAGCTAGTTTCACTAGGAAAAATGAGTTTGCAGGGTCCTGGGGTTCTGCTGGGGGCGTAAGTGTATTTTGATTTCCTTGTCTCATTTGCAAAAAACTGAACCTAGTTTTTCAGTCCAGAAAAAGGCACTAAACCTCGACCTTTATTGCCGACACTGGCATGAGTGTTAGACTGTCAGAGCCATCACGGCACAGCCTTTCCCCCTCACCACTTCCGAGGGCGACTCACTCCCTGCATGATCGGACACCGGTCGTTTTACTGTCTCTGAAGGGCAGCGAACAGACCTGCTTCACCTTCAGTCAACGCCTTGTTTCCAGTTCACTGCTAATCATCAATACAGACGAGGAGAAGCATTGTTTTGTTCTAGACACGTCTAAGTTCAGATTTGTGCTTAGCTTTGTGCCAAGAGCCGATGGTAAGCCCTTTATCAATCGCAGCTCTGTCCCGTGGGCCTCATTTGGGTAATGGGAAGGAAAGGGAATTGGCTGGCATGAGTGCCAGGGCCCTGGGCGAGCGCCGCCCGAGGTAGGCACTTCCGAGTTGCCTTCAAAGGGTCCTGTATTTTTAAAACGTGGGATGTTGAGAGGGTTTCTAAAGGCTTTAGGCCCTGTTCTCTTGATGACCCTGACAGCCCAGGCTACAGGTAAAGGAGGGCTGTTGGGTCTGAGGGAGCCACGGCCCGCAGAGGGCAGGAAGGCCAGGATGTGGGGACATGGGGATGGTCCCCTCACAAAACGCCACTGAGGGGAGCTGGCCCAAGCCCCCACAGCAGCCTTGGGGGAGCCAGGGGACCCCCACCACCAGGGGTGGGGGTGAGGTGGGGGGCAAGAGCCGCCATGGGAGCACCTGAGGCACAGGGCAGCACGCTGCAGCCATGGTGCCCTGCGGCTGTCAGGGCGGGTCCCTGAGGGAGAAGTGCCGGTCCCTGAGGGGAAACTGCTGGTCCCTGAGGGGAAACTGCTTGTCCCTGAGGCAGAAATGCTGGTCCCTGAGGGGAAAGTGCCGGTCCCCGAGGCGGGGGTGCCGACCCCGAGGCGGAGGTGCTGGTGCCGGTCGGCTGGCGGCGGCGGGGCAGCCCTCCTCCTCCCCCGGGTGTGCGATGAGCGGCCGCATGTGGGGCGCAGGCGGCGGAGTCTCCACCTCTTCTGGCAACTTGAACCTGTGGCTGCCAAGCTCCATTAAAGCTATCAGCAGCCGGGGGGACGCGCTCCGCAGCGAAGGCGGGGTGGGTTTTGGTGTTTTATTTTAAAATATATATTTTTTTTTTTCTCTCGGGGCTGAGCGGGACGAGTGCTCCGGTGTCGGCCCCGCCGCCCTCAGCCTCCCGCCGGCGGGCTGAAGCCGGGGTCCCGCCGCCGCGGGCACCGGAGCGCCGGAGGCGGCCAATGGCTGCGTCGCCGGGCGCCGCGCCCCGCTGAGCTCCGCGGGCACCGGCGGCGATCGCGCCTCTCCTGCCGCCGGGTCGGCGAGGAAACAGAGCGGCCACCATGGTCCGGTGCTGGTGGCTCGCCGGGCTGCTCGTAGGTAGGTGGCACCGGCGGTCGCTGCCATTCCGGGGTGGGTGGAGGGGAGGGGGAGCGAGTGCTGGAGTCGGGGTCGTCCCTTCGGGGGCCTTCCCGCCGCCTCCCTCCCGCCCCGGGCGCTGCGAAGGGGCACGGGATTGCTGGGAGGGTGCAAGGAATTAGTATGCAAGGGGATTGCACGGAGAGTGCAAAGAAATTGCATGGGGTGTGCAAGAAGTGTGCGAGGAGAGCGCAACGAAAGGGCAAGGAGGATGCAAGAAAGCCGTAAGGAGAGCGCAAGGAGGCTGCAAAGAGGGTGCAAAGAAATGGCAAGGAGGGTACAAGAGGGTGCGCGAAGATGGCAAGGAGGGCGCAGGGAAGCTGCAAGGCGGGTCTCCGCGGGGCCGGCTCTGGGACGAGGGTCCCCCGGGGTGCCCTTGCCGCCCCGGGCCGTGCTGGCGGCGGGGCGGGAGGAGCCGGGACAGGGGCCCCGGCCGCGCTCCGCGCTGCCCTGCACCATCCTCCGCCGCTTGCCTGCGGAGGGGACGGGTGAGGAGAGTTCCGGGGGAGCCAGGAGCCCCCGGGGTGCTGCCGAGCTGTGGGGCCGGGGGGGCCGGAACAGCCCTCCACGCCGAGGGGCTTCCCTGAAGCCTTTCCCGTCCGTCCCCTCCCTCGGAGCGGCTTGTGGAGATGCCAGAAGGGCTGGAGGGCCGGTGCTGGGCTGGGGCTCAGCCCCTGCCTCGTACCCGAGGCTCCAAGGGTGGTGGGTGTCGCTGTCGTCGTCCCACCCCCCCCCACCCGAAACCCTGTCGGGCTCCCCCTGTGCCATTGCAGCTTGCTCCTGTCCGGAGCACGGTGAGTGCTTGAGCTGAGTTTAGATCCAGGAAGGGCTCCGAGGTGATTCTCCGTGGTCTTTCACTGGGAATTCCGAATTATCCCTGGGAGGATCCAGCACCTGCCCCAGCAAGGGACAACTTCACAAGTAGTAGTCTCCTGCTGCAGGGACAAGCCACCAAGCCCCAGCTGTGCAGACAGACCCTCAGAGCAGCGCAGGCAGCATCTTTGCGGCTCCCTTTCAGAAAGGCATCTTTCAACCCCACAGTTCTTGGAGCAGTTTCAGAAGAAAAAGTCCTGGCTTAAGAAACCATATGGGAGAACAAAGACAACTGTGCTGTGAAAAAAAGGCAAAATGATTTCTGTTTACGACAAGGAGCAGAGCCTGAGGGAGGCTCCTCCATCCTTGGACAGCGGATTTGCCTAGGAAATGCAAGGGAGACCTTTTGTTGAGACTCTGCACCCCTGAACAGACCGGGCAGGTGAAAGGAAGGGTGGGAGGGTGCCCCTGAGGCCCCTGTGCAGTCTGGACGCTGGAAAGCCAGACACCTGGGTTTCCTGTTGCTAGCTTCCTTTCTACCGCTTAGTTTACTCATCTGAGGTTTTGGGCAGCAAAATATCACCATGACTTGCCTCTCCAGCTCAGGGCTTAGTTTAGTGATCGTTGCAAAAGAATCGTGTAGTGACAGCTATTGGACATTATGTGCATTAAGTGTAAAGGACCAGACTACAGAAAGAAATCTCTAAGCAAGGTTCTTCTATAGGGTTACTTTTCTGTTCTCCTTATGTGGGGTCTTCATCATATGTTGTTCCCCAAAGATAAACCTTAAGAGGTTTAGAAATACCTATTTTCCTTCTCCATATATTTTGTTAGCTCAGGTTGCTCTGTTCAGAGATCTTTAATACTGCATTATATAAGATTACTCACTTAAGTCTAGTTAGAATGCTTCTTTCTTAAATCTTCACACAATTTATTTTAGTCCAATCTAATTTAAGCCCTGTGCTTCTTTCATCTGATGTCAGTGAGAGAATTTCCACTGATTTCCATAAGAACAGAAGCTGGACCTTAAAGCATATATTTAAATAGCTAAGTCAGATCCAGAACTCATTAAAATCAAAGCAAGGTTTGCCAGTGACTTCACTGTGAGCAAGACTGGAATTCTGTATTTTGCATAAGACTGAACATCAGCATGAGCATGACACCAGTGTATAATTAGTTGAAAAAGAACTTTAGTTAGGTAACTGAATCTGATTTTGGTGTCTCCTCCAGCAAAGGACCACTCATTCCTGGAAACGTCCCCAGAGACTTGCTGAGTTTTACCTAAGCTTTCATTGAAGTCTTTATATTCCAGTAACACCACACTGATATTTTTCATGTGTAGCTTCTCCTACACGGCTTTAACATAAAAGTTCTATTCTTGCTTTCAATGTTTATTTTTAAGTTTAAAAATTACAGTGTTGGGGTAAAATAAGATCCGCAGTTGCATTCAATTATGAGATTAGGAAGAGAATCCCATAAATGACTAGTACGTTCAATATGGATGTATGTGTGTGTGTATTTACACATGCATATATATGTACTTACTGTTAAATTAACATCATTGTCTTTGGTTCAGATATGTGTTTGGGCAACGTTTATTTAGCTAATTTATTTTTACCAAGCTGGTGGGTTTTATTCTTCATTTCTCAAGCTGGCCAAAAAATCAACAACTAATGTATTATGCCAAGTCGTGTGATATGACTCTATTTGTTCTTTCCATAATTATAGGTTAGCTGTGTTTCAAAGTATATGGATATAGATAAAAACAGGGCTGAGATGTAAAAAAAACACAAGTGAAAAAAATATCGTGTGGTTTCTATATTTTCTCCACAAGCACAAATTGTTGAGTAAGGAGATTTTCAAAAGCCAGAAATTGCTATGAAGAAAACCAAAGCTGGAATCCAATGCTAGGGGAGGCTGCATCTGGCAGAACAAAGTTTGGAAAGAGGTTTCGCTTTCAATGGGATCCTGTGTTTCCCCACAACACAGCATATGTCATCTATAAAAACAACACTTTCATGCAGGAGATACAATCACTGCTAAAATCAACCTCAAAATTAGGAAGCACCTATACAATGCTGTTACACAACTCCTTTGATTTTATTTATTTGCTGAGGAAGATAAAGCTATGAAAAATGAGAACTGACTTCATGATTTTAAGATGGTGCATCTTGTATATAATAATACCAAGAAACTGACAGTGAGAATGTGAGAATTTTAATGTGTAACCCTTCTTCTGTAGGCTAAGAGTGCTGCCAGAAACTGAAAATACGATTCACAGAACAGCTCCTTCTCTACCTAGTTTAAATTGTGTAAGATCTGAGGGGTTAGTAGTCTGCAGTCTGTGGTTTTATTTCTGTAAGGAGTTAAAAGGTCTCATGCTCTAAATGCAAAACTGGGAAAGTTCTGTCTTTGTGTAGTAAGAAAGAAACTCTGATGTCTGTTTGAAATGCCAAAGCTCCGGAGTGTTAAGTGATAAGAGGGTTGAAATCCATCATTATTTTTGAGTTTTAGCAGGGTGACGCTGTGATAATCATGTTTTTTCAGACTGATGTTTTCGCATTTTCAGTGAATAGCTTATTAAGTCATCACAGTGTGAATTCAGCTGAAACTGAGAACGCTGCAATGAAGCTCAGCCCCTGTGGCACTGTTAGATAGACATTTGGATCAGTGCAACAACAGCTCTCAACTTACAACTGGTGTGATGGTACATAAATCAACAGGAGGAGTCTCACCACTGAGCGTTGGAAGATTTCCTTGAGTATAGTTTTTAAAATAATGCTTTAAACTTGGATGTATCCCTTTGGTCGATCGCTGAAAAAGTCCCTTATGGTTTCTACTGGGTTAATAAGAAACACTGACAAATGTGTGATGTTTTGGCCTTGTCTAAGTCGAAGACAGCGATCCCTGGAAGCGGGCTTTCACCCTGTGCTCCAAGATCAATGTATACAGCAAGCTCCCCACTAAGGCAATTGGATTCACCTTGTTCACACTCTTACCAAATCCACAAGTGCTGGACACTGGCAGGTTATGGCTTTTAAGTGTCTCCTCTCCCCTGTTGATACAAAAATATAATGACATGTTGTTTTTAAAGCTTTTCAGAGAAGCTTTTTCAGAGAAAAAATCAGTTTTCCCAGTTAAACTCCCTGGAAAAGACAGATGAAAATATAAATGACAGCAAAGTTTTGCTGCAGAAAAGGTCCTAAGTTTTGTTAGTTTTGAGTAGCACGAGTCCCGTTATTAGATTATGCAGCGCGTAGGTTGAATGTCAACTTTGATTTTAGCATCTGTCGGCAGTGTTTAAGAGAACTGGAACACATCAAAACTTGGCTAATGTTGACAGGCAAAACAGTAGACTGAAATTTCAGGCTATCTAGAAACCACACCCAGACCCCAAAACACATGTTAGAAGTAACTTTAATTCTGTGCTTCAGCTGAACAAGTAACCTTTTTCTGTGGTCACTTGTGATTCTAAGTTAAACATGTGTGCGTATTTCTGGTGTGGGCTATGTATCAATTTACCACCTTTCTGCAGAGCTTTTTTTCTGAGGATACCTTCTGCTGTGGCTGCTTTTGAATGCCCTTCTCATCCTTGGCTTCACAGGCGCCAAGTAGCCTCAGACTATTAGATCCTATTAGATCCTATTTTTATTACTCTAAACAGAATCCTTGCACAAGTGCCAAGAATCCTGTTGTGTTAGATGCTAAATAAAGAGAGAACAAAAGGATCATTCTTGCTTTAGTGGGTTTGTAGTCTAATTTTCTGGACTTAGATTTTCAATGGTGAGTACTTGACATTGCAGGGACCTACCGGGATTCCCGGCTGTGCCCAGCAGTTTAGCACCTATTGCAGTCGCTTATGTCTTTACACACCTAAATGCCTTTGTGTATCTGGCCCGTATTTCTAGTCCCATGGAGGCCAGGCAGTGATTTCGATGAGCAGGACGGCCATCAATGTGCTTACACAGGAGAGCATCTGTCTCGCGTGGGAGCAGGGAACTGGGACGGCTCCATGGCAGTGGGAGACTGAAAGGCCGCTCAGAGTATCCTGCCAACTCCCTGTCCAGAGCGGGTTATTCCCTGCTGTACTAATGCTTTGTTCAATCCCTCAAAATCCTGCCAAGCAAGTGGACTTGCGCTGCCTACTAGGTTTTGCCTCAAGAAGTTCACCCCGATACACAAAACACATTTTTTTCCTCATTCATTCGCTCCCAACAGAACCTCATTATTCACTGCAAGGAATTCCTTCCCTTCCTTGGTGTTTATGCTTTTTGAATATTTATAGGCTGTTATCATGTCCTTCTTGCCCCAGCCGTCACTCAGCCAGGCTACATGTACGCTATTCTTTTAATCTTGCTTCGTAACTCAATCCCTCCCACCCCCTAATCATTTTTCTGTTGTTCTATTCTCAACTCCCGCCAGTTCCAGTTGCTCATTTTGCTTTGGGTAAA
The DNA here is from genome assembly GCF_949628215.1 of Phalacrocorax aristotelis. NCBI lineage: Eukaryota > Metazoa > Chordata > Aves > Suliformes > Phalacrocoracidae > Phalacrocorax > Phalacrocorax aristotelis. The sequence continues at coordinate 14,577,306 of NC_134288.1, forward strand.
CGCTATATTTATGTTAATATTATGTGGTGGGTGGTCCTCTCTGCACTCGTGGTCCATGTGAGTGATTTAGACATTCAAAATGAGGTTGGCATTTTATAGCCAAGCCATGGTGTGATTACCGGTTCCGCTCTTCAAAGCACTCCTGGAAGAAATATGCTTAGCCATCACTATTCAAAATGGCCACGATAGCCACTAATAAAGTGTCTGTGCAGGGGTTTGAAGGAATTGCCAAAATTCAATGGGTGCTCTATACATTCAAAACAATGGGGGGTCATTAATTTTAAAACCACATGCTGTATTTTCTAATGAATTTCCAGCTCATCTACATTAAGGAAGATAGATGTAATATTTCTCATTTGGTAAGAATACAAATTCCAGTTAGAATTTAACTGAGTCATGATTGTACCCCTGGGGTATTGTTCAGCCTCGGACTGAGTTGGTTTGCTTTCATTTTTTGAAAATAAATGCAGTCCCCCATGTGTTCTCACCAATCTCTCACCATCTAGACATGGTACCCAGGGGATTAGAGATCTCTCACTATGGTCTCACCTATCTCACCAAAATAAAATCTAAACTTTCACCAGTGTTCAAGGGAAAAAGCTCTAGCATCGCCCTTCTTTCCTCCGGTTTCTTTTGATTTTTGGTTATACATTTCTCAGTGCCAAACTTCTGCAGCAGTACGGATCAGAGTTTAACATGGGTCATGATGTGTTACGGTAGCCTGAATGCATTTGCTTTTTTCAGTGCTTGCCGATGCTGACAAAAGAAGGCACGGGGCAATTATCCCATTAGTTCTTACCTCTCCTGATTAACCATCCCTCTCCCTCCAGACTCTGTCCCGTAGGTTTGTGTGGAGGTAGTGAATGGTTGAAGGGGAGCCCTGCGATTTCTCTGATTTTGGCTCACAGCAAGACTCCGTTCTCAGCACTCCTGTCTGCTCTTCTGGACCCCCCAGCTGGGCTCCCCAGCGTGGGGCTGGCAGCAGGACAGGGCTCTGAGCTAAGGGCCAGTTACCATTGAGCTGACCACAATGGTTGAGCCAACTGGGGCCATTGGGCCGTATGGAATTGCTCAGCTCTTCTCCAGTAAATCTTTTGACATTGAACAATTTAGCTGTGGAAAAAGCATACGGCTCCTCTTTCTGAGCCTGCGCAGTATCTTCTGGGAGGTGGGAGGGAGACACACGGAGCGAAATGGCTGCTGTATCTGTCAGGACAGCAAGTATGTGGTGAGTAAAGCTCTGGTGTGTGATTGAAAAGCGCAGCGTTCTGATTACCATTAACCATAGGAGATCTCGTGGGAAGATGCACTCACATCCGCCGCTAGTGCTTTTATTTGTCATCACAAGTCCTCTGTGCCAACTCTTACATGTCTTGCTTAGCTCACTCCATTTGAGAATATCCCGTTTCTCCTTCGTATCCCTTGGTTCTTCAGGTGGAGTGTTCACTGTCAGTTTATGGGACAGGCATTCTCTGAATTAGGGGCTGGTGCTGTGTTGGTAAGGTCATGGGATCTTTCCCATTTACGGACTCCAAGGAAACTGGGCTCAAGCCCTGCAATCCCATTTACAGTGTTAGGCCTGGTTTTCTTCTTTGAGGTAAATGGCTAGAGAGGGCAATTATAAGAAGCCATTTTATTTAAGCATAGTTTATACTGAATAAGGTCTTTGTGGTGCAGGAGAGAATACCTTCTCCCCTTCTCTACCACAGATCTCATCTGTCTCGTTATCTATCGCTGGACATGACACTTATAGGAGAAATAAATGATTCTGTGATTCCTAGAACAAAATATTTACTTCTCTAGTCCCTTAAAAACCTCCAGACAACTCACCATGAGGGCTTCACCATTTTCATTGTGGACATGCGACAAATTAGGCAATGATCACAGCCTCAGAATAAAGCTAGGCTGAAAGCCATATAGCATACGGTGTCTGAACCTGTTTGCCAACACGTTCAAAGTTTGTGGTGAAGTATGTTTTGAAAATTTCTCTGTAATCCTGAGATGCTGGGGACTTCTGAGTCGGCTGAGTTGCCCCTCAGGATCTGCAAAAATTCATATATGGTTATGCTGTGTTATGCACAGGAAACTCAGGGTGATGCTCTACACACTACAGCGAGAGCTGACACGTAATGCATTCATTGTGCCATCCTTGAAAGAATAACTGAGAAACATGTAGTGAATTCAAAACATTTTACAAATAGCATGAACTGAGCATCAGACTGGTGAAACTGCTATATGAAGTTATACCTGCTTTACAGACAAATAAGAGAAGGGATGAATAATAGAAATACTTTTCCAGAAGCCAAACAGTACTCCAGTGAAAGCACTGGCATCCTCCCTCGACCACTTGACCACATTCTGGCTGCATTTCAGGGAGGCATTACTAATCAGGAAAAATGCTCATGCACTGGCTTAATTTCAAGCACATGCTTTAGTTTCACTGAAACCAATTAGACTTAAGCATGTGCTTAAGTCCTCTCCTGAACTGGGTTCAGTTTGCAGATAGGCAGAATGCAAAGCTCTGCTGTGATACAGTTTTCCACCCCCAGTGGGCTATGTTTAAGTTTTATAACTTTATAATATTATAATATAGAATGTATCTCTTCCCACACAATTGTTCTCTTGGGAAGGCCTTATTCTGAGTGAATTAAAAGCACCACTAACTCAATCTCCACACAAATGCAAGAAAAATTGATTTGCTAAATGCAAACATTTTCTTTGCTTTTAAAAGAATGCTTATTCCTTTAGTGGCTAACCCAAAATCCATTCTTCGTGCTCTCAGGAGAGAAAAATGCTAAAGAAACTCTATTTTGCTCTGTTAATGAAGTCTGTGTGGATAAGTATAATTCACTTATGCAGAATAGATTGATATGTTTCTTATCGTCCATTTCATTCCAGTCCGAACATTCCTCAGAAAATATCAAAGGTTTTATGTCATCCCTAAATGAAGAAATGTGTAATGCTCCATGACTTCAGGCGCTGATCTTATCCCTGTGAATGGGTGACTAACTGAAACATTAGAATTATAAATGGGAATAATAAATTTTGGCCATAGGAGGCAATAACATGTAACAGATTAAGCAATCTAGCTCTGCAGAAGAGTTGATCTACAGTAACTAATTTGGTGCAAGCTGTAATGTATGCATTTTCTCCTCCATTTCTAAAGAAACAGATGTGTGACTCAACTTTGCATTTTTCCAAAGTCAGTCTGCTCGGAGGAACACAAACAAGATTTGTTTCCAACAAGGCATATTACAGAATTTCTCTCCTGGTTGGTATTTTGTCCCTTTAAAAGTGAGAAGTGGGCCTGAAGCTGGAGCGTACAGCAGTAATGTCACACAACCCCACCGGCAGGCTCTCATTTTCAGGCTTGGCCATTGCCTAGGAATCTTTCCTCTTAATTTTACCAACAATTTACTTTGCGAAGAATTTCCATTTCTGCCTTTCTATCATTTGATGCTGTGGGTCTGGTTTTTCTGAAAGCCGCTGATACAAATAAGTGTATGGAAGAGTTGGTCAGTATTTGCTACTGCTGTTGTCTCAAGGCTTGATCCAGCTTCTGCTGATTCCCGTGATGAGCTGCCGTTCCCAGTTACTGGCATTCCTAATTGCCCAAGTGCTTGAGCAGCCCCATTGCTCGGAGACTTTGGGCCAGTACTTTGGATGCGGCACGCACCAGAAAGCTGGAAAAAGATACTGTTTTGTCTAGCTGCTGTACTGAGGAGCTCTCTGGAAACCCTTGTGGTTAATCGATACAGGCAGACAGGATAATGAGTGAGTAGAAGAGATCACAGTTGGGGATTTCTTTTAGATTTTCCTATGAATGAGTATTTTTGTCTTGAAGATGAATTGTGAATAATTCCTTCCTCCTGCCCAAGAACTCTATAAAGCAGTTAATTTGTGTCCCTCTCAAGATGGAGAGAGGAGCTGCTGTGATGTACTTTACCAGGGACTGAGTAACAGAGTGACATATGAGTGACAGCCACTTTATGCTGCTCTTGGAATAGAGATGTGCCCTAACTACGGATTCTAGGGCTGGAACTGAACTTCTCCAGCTTGAAAGGATCTGGTGGGGCTGGGCTGGGGTACTTGAGGGAGAAAAGCAGCCACAAAATTTGGACACAAGCCAATAGCTCTTGGTTTGAGGATGCATCCAGCTTGGAGTCTTGTGTACAGTTAAGTAAGACAAAATCCCTAGGAATTCCCATCATGTCAAATATTTACATTCTGGGTGCTTTTTCTTTTTACTTCCCATGGAGTTTGATCCTGATTATAAAAATTCCCTTTTCTACTGGATGTGTCAAAATGTAGTGATTGCGTTGCCAAAGTGTCTGTGCTCTCAAACAATGCAGACTTTTAGTGTTTCTGCCAAAAGTAGCAATAAGGGTTTAGTCAAACAGTGAAGCTTCTGCTGCAATAAACACACAGGGAGCGCAGTTAGCGAGTTGAGAATGGGGCCATATTCTGTGCTGTTATTTCGGTAGAGCTATAGACTGCACCAGCACCGCTATCATCTTTCTGTGGTTAGGAGCAAGAGCAAACTGGACCCTTATAGTCCATTACCTCGAATACAAATACAGTTATTTTTTAGTTTACTGTATTATCTAGGATAATGATTCCATGTTTAAGTGTAATTCAGTTTGGACTATCCTTGTACTGAAGGCTCTCCAAAAGCTTGGCCAGTAATTAGGCCTCTCAATAGGTCAGTCAGATGAAACTTGGCACGTTTTGCAGCTGAGTAAAAAAGAGACCCAGGAGTAAATTTGGCCAAGTCATGACAGAACCGGGCTGAGGATGCAGACCCCCAATTCCTAATGGGCTCTACTAACTGGGCACCCATGGGGCAGCCTGCGTGGACGCCGCAGCTGCCAAATTAAACATTTAACTGATAGCAGTGGTTTTTGTCATCCAGTGTTTTCCCCTTTTCATATGAGGACTCACAGGAACTGTTTTTTAGGAAGCACTAGTGCAAGCAATTGTGAAGGAGCTGCCTATCCCTGCTCACCGCGTCCAGCCTTTAAAGATGATAAAAACCAGTACAATTGTGAGTCTGCTCCAAAAAGAGCCCTTAACACTAATAATACATCTTTCCAGCTACTTTAAGCACTCCAGTGCATAGTGAGGTAACAGAAAATCCAAGGACGGTTTCACTGGCCTTTAGGTAGGTAGGCTGCCTCTGTTATTGCTCTCCTGCTTTGCTGGGGGCCTCACTCGCCATGCGGTTGGTCCCTTTGTGGTGGCTTCGGGGTTTGCGTGCTTAAATCTACACAAGTACATTTCAAGGACCCTGTTACTCTTACGTGTAAGACCTTTGCAAATGGCAGTCCCATAGTGAAGTGACTCCGAATCTGTCCATCAGACATAAGTCTTAAGTTATATATTACGAGATCAGTAATAAAATACTGTTTGAGTGGAAATCTCTTTGGTTTGCCACATGTTTGGGAGCCTCTGACTTGCACAGCAGACATTTAATTACCGAGTTCCCATTTGACTTGGTCTGGGGCTTGTATTTGTGGCAAAATTGGATGCTGAAGATTTGTAAGAGGGATTTAACCCCGTGTGTGTGTAGGATATGTTGATGCCAGGGATGAGAGGCTTCTGTTGCGGAATAAGTTGGCTGTGGGAATCAGGGCAGCCTCCCTGGTAGACCCCAGCTGTGAATCTCATCCTGAGTGTTTATATTTGTGTTATATCCTGAGCTTGTGAGCCAGGGAATTTTGCTGACGTTGCTCAGCAGCTTGTAGTCTTGCCCATGGTTTGCGGCAGAGCCGTACGTGCTAGCTTCATCTGTGAACAGTTCTTGTTAGGAAGGTGACTGTCCTCTCCAAGCCGGGCTTGGGCCCGTCACGATCTCTGCTGTCTCGCATGCAGGCAGATGGTTTGGGTTTCCCTTCCCGGGGAAGGGTCTGATTTAGGCAAATGTCCCTGTAAAGATCACAGGATGGTTCAGGTTATGTAGAAGTATGTATGTGGCACCCAGAGACTGAGAGGAGAACTTGTGACTCTTGATCTCCTTGACTGAGGCACAGGATGCGCAAATGTTGAGCGTCCTCACGCAACATGGGAAGGTAATACGCATGTGTTGGATCTTCCTTTCCGGCTGATGGGCAGGCTGGAAAGCAACCTGTGCCCTGAACATTGGTACGTAGTGAATAAAGGTTGGCTCGAAGATTTCCAGCATGCTTCTAGGCAAATTGCAAAGTACAGCTGGAGCGAGCGAAGCCCGGCTGGGCTCGTAAACCCCTGGCAGCCCTGGGTTGGGCTGAGCACTGCCAGGCGAGGGGTCGGGCTCTGCCAGGCCTGACACTTGTGCGATAGCAGAAAATCGGTGGGGTTTCAGGAGGAGCTTCACTGAGAGCTCATTTCGTGGTGTTAGAAAGAGGCAAATCCCAAGTTCCTTACTGAAGCAAACTCACAATGAGCGCAACAGAAGTTTGCTTAAGTAAAGAGTGAATAATGTTAGGAATATATGTACATATATATGCGTGCATGCAAAGGTCTTCAGGATTTAGCTGAGTGTTCACACATTCCCTAAGCCAATAACATCCGTTGTTATGGGAAATGAGGTAAGTGACAGAATTACTGTCCTTATGGCGGGCGACAGGCGAGTCTAATATTCCCATGCTGTAATTCCCTGTTTCAGTTACTGCTTCAACAATAGCTTGAGAGAGAACAGGAACAGAGATATTTATTTGAAGATTTCACCTGAAAAATAGTTGGATTCGGATGGAAATAAGTAAAATAAAAAAGGCCAGTGTCCTTTGTGGAGAGCTCGCTGCTTCGCCGACCCGTGTGCGGGTTCGTGCCCTTCCAGCTGGAGCGGCCAGAGGGGTTTTTCTGGGCGATGGGTTCCAAACGCTCTCTGTGGGTGACGCTGCCGGGACGGGGCGCCCCTGCGACCCCCGCAGCTCCCGCAGCCTCCCAACCTCCGCAGCCCCCGCAACCCCCGCCGCCCCCGCAACCTCCGCAGCCCCCGCAGCCCCTGCAACCTCCGCAGCCCTGCAGCCCCCACAACCCCCGCCGCCACCGCACCCTCCGCAGCTCCCGCCCCCCCGCCGCCCCCGCAACCCCCGCAACCCCCGCAACCCCCGCCGCCCCCGCAACCTCCGCGCTGCCCCGCCGCCCCCCGCGGGATGCGCAGGGGGGGTGGGGGGGCCGCAACCTCCGCGCTGCCCCGCGGTGCTGACGGCCCCCCTTCTCCCCCCCGTCCTCTTTCTCCACCCCCCACCCGCGCAGCCTGCGCGGCCGCGGAGCCGCCGCTGCGCTGGGAGCCGCGGTGCCGGCAGCAGCTTCGCCACCTGCAGGACGGCGCCAGGATCGCGGCGCGGCTGCCGCCCCGCCTGGAGGGGCGCTGGGTCTCCACCGGGTAAGGCACCCCCCCACCCAACCCACCCCCCGGGAAGGCACCCCGAACCCCCGGGCCAAGCCCCCGGCCCGGCCCGGCCCCTCCGCACCCCTCCCGCACCCCCCGCCTCGGCGCTGCCCCTCCTCTGCCCCCCCCCAAGCACCCACCCCCGGCTGGAAGGAGGCCTGAGGTGTCCCTCCGACCCCCCTCACCCCTTTCCCCCGTTAGGGTGCAGCTGACACACCGTGTGAATTTGGAGTTGCCCTGTGCGGGGACAGGAGCTGGACTCGATGGTCCTGGAGGGTCCCTTCCAGCTCCGGACACTCTGAGAAGAGCACACCCGCCTCCAACGGGCCTTGCTGCCCCCGGCCCTGGGACCTGGCTCAAAGCGCCAGATCCCCCGTCCAGCACCGGCACGTTTTGGTAGCAGACACCCAGATCTTAAAATCACCCAAGGGTGGCCACCGGGTGTGGGAGGCTCCTGCCCACGATGCTGCTCCCACCCATGCGCGCCCCTCTCCTCCCACGCCCTGGGTGCCCTGGTGAACCCCGTGCACCCCCCGGCCACGCGCCGTGGGTGGCTCAGGACTGCCTTCCTCCCCAGGTGCGAGGTGCGGCCGGGACCCGAGTTCCTCACCCGATCCTACCTCTTCTATGCCAACCGCCTCTTCAAGGCTTACCAGTTCTACTACTGGGACCCCTCCTGCCGCGACCCCTCCTACTCGCTGGTCATCAAGGGCAAGCTTCGCCTGCGCCAGGCCTCCTGGATCACCCGTGGGGCCACCGAGGCCGACTACCACCTCCACAAAGTCGGCATCGTTTTCCACAGCCAGAAAGCCATGCGGGAGGTGGCCGCCTGGATCAACCAGACCTCGGGTGAGGGCTGCAGCGGGTTCCTACCGCCGGGGCGTACCTGGGCTCCCGGAGCCCTCTACGAACTGCTGAGCGCCAAGACTGAGCGCGACTGCACAGCCGCCTTGGGCTTCGCCATGCACGAGCTGAGCCTGGTGCGGGTGGAGAAGCATTACCAGCCCTTGCTGCAGGCGCAGCAGAGCGGGAGCCGGCTGGTGGAGGAGCTGTACCTGGGGGACATTCACACGGAGTGGGTCGAGAGGCTCCACTACCGACCGACCGGTTACCAGCAACCTATGCAGAGCGCTGTGGTAAGGATGGTGTCTTTATGCGATCCCTTTGTGGGCTTTGCCGAGCACGTGTTATTTCCTTACTGTTAAAAATACCGTCTGCCCGCACCCCTCCTAAGGACCCGCGGATGAGGAGGTGTGGGGCTGGAGGTGCGGGTCCCCAGGGTGCTGCGTGGGTGCTCTGCGGCACGCGGGGCTCGCTCTCCCTTACTGAGAGCGTGGGACTGGGGTGGGTGAAGGCTCAGCAAAGCCAACCTCAGAAACATGCCTGCATTGGCACAGGCCTGGACTTAATGGCTTTTCTTTGGCTCCGTGTTTTCGCAGGAAATGCAGCTTCCTAGTCTCCCGCACCAAAGTCAGTGAAAGCTTCGGGCTGCACAGCATTAGAGGCTGCCTGCTCTGTCGTTTGTCTTCCTCCCCTCGCTCTCGCTCTTTGTCGTGTCCTCCAGGTTGAGAGAGGAGCGAGGCAGCAACGTCTGCCATTAAATCATTACTCTTCTGTGTAATGCCATTAGCAGAGGAAGTTGCCCTGAATGCAATTATGTTATTACACAGAAATCAAACTTTCACTTTGACATAAATAAAACTGAGCAGGAGACTTGGTTGCATTTTATTTTATGTTATTATTTTCATTTATTTTTATTCTGCAGCAAGTTAGTTTATTTCCAGGAAAGCACATTTCTATCTGAATCGTAGCTAATCAGTTCAGAAGTGATTGAGCAGTGAGATGAGGTGGAAAGACCTCCCTGAACTTTACCAAAGAGAACTGAATTAACTGAAAAAAAAAATTATTTTGGGGGCAGCATTTCCCCGCACCCCGACCTACACCAACTCTGCAAACCACAGGGCAACGCCCCTCTCCCCCTCGAAAGTTACAGTCTCAAATTGGTCAAACTTGTGTTATCTTGGGCCAAAACCATATATATGAGCAAAACCAGATGGTAAACATAAACACTTTTAGAAGTTAATTTAAACCCAAACCTAAAGATACTGAAATTCACTCTCTGAATATAGCACTGTAATTAATCAGCTAACAGCTCTCCAATGGACCAGCACATGATGTCACCACTTGGCGATAATTAGAAGCTGCCATACACTAGAAATAACTTCACACGACTGGTTTAAGCAAGTAAGATTTTTGGCTCCATATCTACAGTGATAATTTTATTGGGCACAGGATTTTTTTTTGCTTTCTCCTGAACTAACATCCATTTGCTTGTGCTGTGAGGGTTACGCAGCTATGTTAGGAATTATTTTTTAACCCTCTTTATGAAAATACCACACTTTTTCCCTTAAATTTATATCTGCTTTAAAGAAACCCATTCTCCCCAAATTACCTTTCATTATCAAAGAATTTCCTGTCTAAGGAGAGCATATATATTTGCCAACTTCTGGGATTATTTAGCCATAATGTACTGTGTACTGTCAGCACTCGTTAACGTGACAGTAGCAGTAAAGCAAGCTGAAAATGACTAAATTACAGTAGACTCCAATCAACTCGCATGTAAATTACCCACCCTACAGTTAACTACCGAGCTATTTAACCTCGTTGCGTACGACAGTTCAGTAAAGATTAGCTTGTATTCTAGAAAAATCATAAAATGTTCAAACCCTGGCTATTGAAAAATAAATCGGTTTTGATATATGAAATATAAGAAAAAGTCCCGAGCTGCACAAACCCCCCTCCTGGCACCGGATGGGCTGCAGGGCTGGTCTGGCTCAGAGCTCTGCACGAAGCACAGGCAAAGGTCAGGGCCTCGTTCTGCAGCGGCTCCTTTCCCTCTCTGTCCCCGCTGCAACGCCCCTTCACTGCTCGGCGAACCCGCTCCGGCCCGCCTCGCCTGCCGCGCGGCCACGGCGACCCGCGAACCTTGCGAACGCGGCCGCAGGTGCGGGAGCGTGGGCCGGGGCTCCGGCCGGCCGCGCTAGGAAGGGGGCGAGGGGGAAGCAGAACGTGCCGGGCTTTTGGCCATCCTGGAGAGGCTGCCATCGGCGCGGCGTCGCACAGCCACCGACGCCTCCCCACAGAGAGGTTTCACAGCCTTTCTGACTGCCCCAAACCAGCTTTGTTTTCTCTGAATCGGTGCAGAGGCGCGGTGGTGTAGCTGACATCTCCCTGCACCCCCACCCTCACCCCTGGGTGTGCGCAGCATCTTGCAGTGGAAAATTTGCAGGGCAACAACGTGGATGGCCCGAGGGAGCGTCCCCTGCCCTTGCAGCGGCTCTGCCCTTGCCCTGGCCTCCTCCCCGCAGCCTGTCCTTAGCGGCCCTGGCACAGGGCAGGGCGCAGCCTCAGGGCACAGACCTCTCCATCCTTCCAGCGTACCAGAATAGCAAAGAGCCAGGGCAGCGCTTTATCTCACTTAATCTGCTTGAATGTCTTGGGCCAAGTTCATTGCAGTTGAACACCATGGTGCCAGGGAGGGGAGTTTCAGCTTTTAAAATACTCTGAAAGGGGTTTTTTTTGCCTATCAGTTCACAAAAACGTTGGGGTTTTTTTGTCTTCTGCAGCACCATGTGCATCCTTGCCCGGCCTGTGGGATTATATACAGAGCTGATGAACACCACCCGCCCATCCTACCCGTCAGAGCTCAGCTGCCAATGCAGCTCAGCGGCAGCTGGGTGAGCACCCACTGCGAGGTCCGACCCGCAGTGCTTTTCCTTACCAGGTACTTCATATTCCACGGTAGCAACCACACCTGGGAAGGTTATTACTATCACTACTCCGACCCACTCTGCAAACAGCCGACGTTCACCATCTACGCATCTGGGCATTACACCCAAGGCATCCCCTCCTCCAAAGTGCGGGGTGGGACAGAGCTGGCTTTTAAAGTCACGCAGGCGCGGGTGACGCCAATGGACCAGGTGACGGTGATGATGCTGAACTCCTCGGAACCTGGGAGCTGTGGGCTGACAAGCTCCTGGAGCGCGGGGGTGGAGCAGGATATAACACCCACGAACGGATGTTTGGCTTTGGGCATCAAGCTGCCCCACACCGAGTACGAACTTTTCAAAACAGAGCAAGATGCGAAAGACCGCAGCCTGCTGTACATTGGCGAAAGGCCCACGGACGGATCCAGCCCCGACAGCCCAGACAAGCGACCCACATCGTACCAGGCACCTCTGATTCAGTGTGCCGGAGCGTCAGAGGAGTTCTCCAACTATGTTAGTCTAAAATACTTGGGAAAAAAGGATGCTAATGGGAATGAAGCAGTAAAACCTTTGCCTGTGGCCTTTTTATTGTTCATAGCACTTCTGTTTTTCAGATGGGACTAGTTATCTGTTCAGGTGCAGCACAGAATTCGGATAGTCTTGGTGCTAGTGTGACTTTTATATCCTGCAAATGAGCACATCTGGAATCAGTTTTACTCAGATTTGGAATAACTTTTTTAAAAAAACCCAACAACAGTGAACGAAGACAAGAAGATATGCCCGGCTACGCGCTGCTTGTCCTGTGGCGTTATTGCCTCATCTCCGCTCTTCTTTGCGTACAAATTTAATGTAGTGACACTGATGCGCTGCACGTTGCAACAGATAATTCAGCAATATGAGGGGGGGGAAATGCTACATTGATTACAACTGCTGCTTTGAGCTTTTGACATTGCGAAGATTTAATCAAGAGCTTGATTCAGATGTAATTCAAACATCCAAAGCGTCGGCTACTGAGTTTCTTTGAGGTTAAGCTCCCTCCCATCATAGTCCTTATTGCTGTTCTTGCAGATTTAATCTGCAGAGTCAGTCAGCAATAGATAAACAGTCAGCAAACACTCTTGATAAGGGCACGGTTCATCACGCCTTTCTCAGTTTACAGGCGTTGTCTGTAGCTTTCATGTGTATGTGTGCACACGGAGACGCAACAAACCATCTTCCACTTACAAACGTACAAAAAGCATCCCCCAGAGAGCGTTACCTCAACAGACTGTTATGACCTTCATCATAAAAGAAGATAGCGTAGATGGAAAAGGCTTCTGTGCACAACCGCTCCGACCTTCAGCATTGCCCAGCTGCAGGCGCATCCTCGCTGCGTTGTTCTGGCTTTTCCAGCGCAGTCCCGGCCGCCCGTGCTGTGGTACGTCAGCAACGGCCCCACGTCGCTGCCCGCCTTGTCGAGCAGGCGAAGGCACTGCCAGGCAACGGCGGCTCCCGCTCGCCACGCGCTGAGCGAAGCAAAAGGTGGCTTACAAGTCTTCTCAGGCCTCCTCTTTAGGAAGTGTGCTGGCACGCCACTTGTTCATCCGGCTCTCCTCTCAATCAGAACGACACTTGCAGCCTCGTTCCTGTAACGGTGCTTTATAAATCTGCCTCTAGTGAACTGAGGGGATACCCGAACCGGACAGCACAGTCAGGTCAGACTGATTCCTGCTGACAAGAAGGACAAACTAAGAAATCGTATTCCGTCTGCTGCAGCTAAGAAGCATATAACTCACTTGGAGAAGACCTCCTCTCAGTAGCTAAATCCTCTCCAAATAAGCCTATGTATCTTACTCACAAAGGATATTTTCTTAAACCAGCTATGCAATAGCTACCTTCTTAATGCTGTATTTACGAACTTGCAGCTTGTACTTAGATAAATTATGGGGTTTATAACATAAAAATACTTTGGGGGGATCTGTACATTAAGTAATAATTCAAATGAGATGCCTATTAAATGCATACAATTGTGACATACATGTTGTCATCATGTTTGCTGTTCCAGGCGTGATCAACTATTAATCCTGCACATAGTTACGCTTCTTAGACGATATGCAGAAAGGCCAAGCTTGACTATCTCGCCTTCAGTTCCCTCTACGAGCAGCGGAGAAGGAGACTTCTCCAGGGTTAGTGCCGCAGCAGGCAGAACACCTCCCCACTTCGAGGGGCTGTTGCGTTTTGTTGCCTGCTGCTGCATAGAGATCCGTGGGCAAGCGCCTGCAGAACTGGAAGCGCGTCTTGGGAGGATGTGGCGTCTCCTTTGGGACGTCCCCGTGGAGATGCTGTGAGTGGGGCGAGTCCGGGGTAGCACAGCTGCGTCTCACGGAAAGCCGTGTGCGCGGCAGAACGTTGTCTTCAGCAGGCCTGGCTCCCATCACCACACTAGAGCGCTCGCTGCAGCCGAGAGAAAAGGCTCCTGCGACTCAAATCGGCAACGCTGCGTGTATCTGCAGGACCCAAAGATGTCCCTGGCGAGAACAGGGAGCAGCCCTGAGCTGCCTTTGGAGGGCGGGTGGAGGAGGGGGAAGGCAATTGCTGCCCTACGTTTACCCCCGAGACTGAGATTTGTGTCCGTGTACTTTCTTATTTTCATTTACATGCGTTTCCTTTACATGGAAATGTATTAAACTTAGCAAGTGTTTGGATATCGCATGGTGTAAAAACTCCTCCAAGGCCACAGGTCCTTTCAAAGCGGTGATGGGATTATCGTGACGTAAAAAGTTACACGATGACATCACATGCTTATGCAACGCTCCCGGAAGCTCCCACCTCCGCTCGGCTCCAGCAGCACCGTGGTTAGACCCAGCTGCACAACTCTGCACGACGCGCGGGCCACGCTGACTAAACTTCCCTATGAAAAGCCTTATCAGGAGCCTCTTTGTCCTCCGTTTCCCCCCCTTTGAGTCCGCTGCTGAACGAAAGAAAAGCTGTGAAAAAGCTATTTGCATAAATATCATAACTTTTATTGTTCTGTTCACAGTTTTTGGAGAAACACTCCTAAATTACACAGTTATTCTCTCTCAAGAATTTGTGCCTTTTTCCAATCTGAATTTGCCTGGCTCCGATTGCCAGTCAGTGGTTCTTGTTGTGTGGCTCTTTTTAAAATCAGAGCGCTGCAGCGTTCAGTGTTTTCTCCCCAGGAAGGTACTTGTGCGCTGTAATCAACGTGCTCAATTTGGGTAGATAAACTCAGCCAACTGAGTTTCCTCTCGCTCTCTCTATGGCATTTTCACACTCCACCAGTAATTTTTTGAATCTTTTTTTTTTTTTTGCATCCATTCCAATTACTCAGCTTCTCTTTTAAAATGTAAATATCCAAATTACATCCAAAATTCTCAGCTTTCACAGCTGAGACATACAGAAGTATAATCGCTTACTGCTAACGGTAATTAAAAACAAGAAGCGTTCTTATTCATTAGTCTTTCGCCCTGGGACTGCACTGGGAAGACACGTGGAGCTCTTACTCACTCTGGTCCTGGGTATGGGTGTTTTTGCGACGTGAATGTTTCATCAGTGCTGATTTTACATCTATCTTCAGCAGTGATCTGGAACCCCTGAATCGTATCGGCTCCCCGCAGAACCCTTCCGTGAGGATCCCCATCTCATTATGGTTCTCTTCAAAGGACCTTCTAAAAGGTGTGACTGGCAGAGAGCACCGAGCTTTGCAGGGCCCCAGATAAGCTCAGTTCACTCCAATCCCAAAGAAAACCAAAACACAAAGACCAAAGGCGATGACTTACTAAATTTCACTCCCTTTTCACCCCTTCCCCGGGGGTGCCAAGCGCTTCACCGGGGCGTCCCGCCCGTTCGCCACCCTCCTCAGCGGCAGCTCGGAGATCGCCCCAGGCATCGCCCTTAGAAACGCTGATACGAGGTTTCTAGACCTCCTGAATTTTAACACGTTTGGTTTTAATATTAAGCATTGCTAACGAATGACATCACCTTTCCAGTTATCTTACATCAGCACTAGCACTTTTATCACCTGCATCTAGTGATGGTCTTTATCCTACTGCAAAGATTTCCTCTGAACTTCAGCTCTTTAACACCCTCTCCAAGTGCTCCAACCCATACATTATTCCTTTCCTTTGGCTATTGCTTTCCTTATTAATTTTCTACACCTCATAACTCTCATTCTGAGTTGATTGCTGCCTGCTTCCCTTTTTCTTATTTGTTTTATATTACTTTACATCTAATTTTTCCCTTCATTTCATCACTGAAACAGGATGGGCGGTTAGCCAAAGTTGTCCCCCTTCTCGACTGCAAAATTGTTGGGGTTTTGGCCATTTAATAGCTTTCACTTAGAAAACTGCCTATTCTAATTTAGTTTTCCACCTAATTTCTTCTTCACTACCAGATTTGATATGAAATTTGCTCAGCTATGCTCTTTCGAGGCGCCAATTACATTTATTAGCAGCGTGCATAGCTGTATGCCCAGCCTGGCCGTAATCGGGATTCCACAGTAACCACCAACTTCCAGTTCTGCGTTTCATTTGTCTGTATCTGACATAAACAAGACAAAACCAAATAACTTCATGTTTCATGTCTAACACTGCATTAGAAAACCAGGTCTAGGATGCAGACAACAAACGTTAATCCTGACTACTGGATTCCTTTCAACTGTAAAATAAATCTATACCTTTTTATCGTACCTGGGAAGAAAACCAGGCTAACAGATGCACTGGCAGGTTAGTGCCAGCTGAAAGATGATGATAACAAGCACACAGGTCTCGTAGAACTCTTCTCCATTCACTTCTTAGATAATACTTTTCAAAAGTTTAATCATTTTTTTACCCACTCCAAAAAGCAGAGAAAAAGAAAATAATTTTCAAACGCTCTGAATGCATTTACTGGCTTCCTGCACTGCGTCTGAGCACGAAAGTCTTTCAGACCTTTGTTAATATCATAACCTACTCAGACAAGTTGCCTTTGCAGTTTTCGGCGCCTCTAGCAGGCACAAAAATTTAAAGCATGAGCTGAGTTTGCCGGACAAACCCAGTCACGGGTCTGATCTCCACAGCTCAATTAACAGTAACTTCTTTTTCCAATTAGCCACTTTCACACACACCCCCCCCCCCCCCCCCCCCCGGTTTAAAATACTTTCTAATGCATTTTTGCACTCTAGATTTCTAAACCATTCTTAAACTGAAATAAAACACGCAAATAAGTTTTAAACCTTTTAAACCACTTTTGGATACATTAACAGCATTGAGCCAGTGCTTCATTTCATAAACAATCCACACCGAATATAAAAGTATACTATTTACTATAAATAAATATGCTGCATTGCAACAGCAGAAAAACGCTGGAGATGGAAGGGAGGTGGCTGACATGGCTCATTGCTCCAAACTCTACCCAGAGGGAAGAGGAAGAAGGAACAAATTCGATGGAGGAGGCCGCGGAGCGGTGAGCGGCTCCCCCGGCGCCGCACCGCAGCGCGCAGCAGGGCTGGGCAGGCCGAGGGAGCGCTCTGCCACGCAGCCCGGGCGCAGCCAGCGTGCTCCCGCGGGGCCAAGGCCGGGACGGGCAGCCAGGGCAAGGCAAGGCTGGAAGGGCCATGGGAGGATGGAAAACCAACAGGCGGCAGAGAAGAAAAGCCATTTAAAGACGCTGGGCTGAACATTGGTTTCTTTGCCGAGGAGCAGCGAAGGAACGAGGGTGGCTTGGATTGAACCAAAGGGCTGAGGGAGGGCATGGAGTGAGATTTGACAGCTCAGGCAGGATAGAGCAGGAAAGAAACGGGGCTGGAGAGTCTGCAGCCTTCACAGAAACGCTCTTTTGGGCTCAGAAGTGCAGCAAAAATTCCTGGCTCCAGCCACACTCGTGTGTGGCCTGCCAGTGAAATGTGAAAACAAAACCTGCTGCTTCAGCTCAGGGTTACTCACTACGTCGGATGCTGAGGGTCAAGGACGGGCGCCCACAGGCGGAACTAAAGGATTCAATCCTGACACCCACGTGGGTTACACATAACACCAACTTCAACTTCTAAAAAACCCGGTTATATGTATCTTAAGAGAGCTTAAGCTTATATACGATCCGGCACGCAAAGCCCGGCAGTTTCAGGCGCCTTCTGGGCAGCCTTAGCGCACTTTCTGACCAGGTACTGATCAGATACTGCAACCTGCTCACAAAGAGCGGCCAAGCCAACAGGGCACAAGCTTGGTCTCGCCGCTTCCCAACTTCCAAGCGCTTGACTTTGTACAGCCTTACTAAAGGTCTTTTAAAAGTAGTTGTGTGTGGATAATTGTGTGTGGGAGCTTTGCCAACTCAAACATGAGGGAGTTCAAGAGGCTTTTCTAATCTTGTGAGTTTATCCACTGAAGAAAAAGATTTGATTAAAAAACCCTGAAGTACAGCTAAGCTGGGAACAATACGTTACTAGGGGCTGTTCTTCAGTTCTTCACAGGCACTTCGAAATCTTGAAACAAAACCCCCCAGAAAATTAGGAACTTATTAAATAGGAATGAAATGTACCGATGCAGAAACATAAACAGAAATGCCAGATGTATAATGTCAACTTGTAATACGCGGCTTCAATTAATTCTTCTTAATTCATTTGTTTTCTTAACTTCTTTTGTTTTGCCATCTGGAAAAGGCCATTTTCTAATGACAGACCATAGCAGGAAAGATCCAAAGTTCAAGTTTGCTTCAAGGAAAAGCAGCCTCGTTTCTGTCCTCGCAGGCTCAGCGTTCCCTTTTGTAGTTTTCACTCACGCAGAAGCGTCACGCTTAGGCCTGGACTGGGAGGCAAAAAGATCTACGTGGAAGTTTAGTTAAGGTTTTCGAAAGTTTTACTCCTCAAAGGTACAAGCGTGAAAGCAGTTCTGTAAAAGGAAATGAAGCCACAGGAAATGGCGGAGTAAATGACGGGTACGTGGCCACTCTGGCAGCGTGCAAGTGCGCGCTTATTAGAATGTTACATGCAAGAGATTTCTGGCTGGCTCTTGTGTTGTTTTAAGAAAGAATCTACATTTATCTAGTTTAAAAAAAAAAAAAAACAACCCATTAATAAAACAAACAAATTTTATAGTTAAGCAGATTTGAGTAGTGGAAGCACACAATTACTTTGTCCTCCGAAGCTCATCAAAATAACAGTTAATAACAGCACAATGAGTAACATCGCTTTTGCACTGACGCCCATTAGCCAAAGTGATTCAGTATAACATGAAGCTCTCAGCATAATATAAAGAAATCTTAATTGGACACGGTCAAAGGATCAGCATTGCCTTGCTTGAACAATAAATCCCGCTATTTATCTAACTGCCACAGATGATTTATACCAGCACCGTATCCCATTGTCATCTTTTCATGAAGCGTGCCCGGAGAACTGCTAGGTTTCACTACATGAGCCTTGCTCAGTAATTGCTTTTCTTTCTAAAATGCCTAAACATTGGTTTATACAAATATTTACTAAAAAGTAAGTTATTTAAATAGTAAATTTCACATACGGTATTGAATTAGTCTCACTGCCGTACAATTACTTTCTTCTTTTTATATTAGTGTTTCTGACTCAAAACCCCCCTCAGATCTGTACACGGAAATTCACTCACCACCTGTCCCTTCTCAGCTTGCTCACTTGAGGATTTGAGAAATGGATGCTAACGCATTTTCAAACAGTGAAAAAGCGGCTCCCCGACCCCAAGCTGCTCTAGTGCTGCTGTGAAGTACTATTGCAGCTGCACCACAGCCACAACAAACATGAGGTTCAGAGTGCTTGTTTCACATGTTCTTTAATTTCAGAGACAGGGATTTTGGTTGTGGGTTTTTTTTTTTTTTTTTTCCCTCAGGTACTTTATATAGGAAGCAGAACTCAGGATATGGCATTTCAGGACATCATGTTGAGCGAGAGAAGTAGAGTTTCAAAAACTTAGAATACTTCAGTTAAGTCACTCTTGTGCCCGAGATTAAGGAAGTGTTCCAAGTGAGAGACGAAAGGGTCATACACGTTTTGTAAAGAAAAGGGATGACAGTTTTCTTTCATTAGGCAGCTACAACATCCAGTATCTTAAGACATTCACAATCCATTTTTGTGTGCACACCACTACGTAAATATGCTGACTGCTAAATCAAGGTTATAATAAGAACTGCAAGTTTACGTGTGCAGCGAATAGAAACCCTTTATAGTTTATTGGTGAGAAGAAAATAGCAATTTGCAAAGTGAGGTTCCAACTTTATCCCACTGACAGCACTTCAGGACACAAAAGTAACATGGAATACCACCATCAAGCTATTACAATCCTGTATTTTTAGAAAATTACATTATGGTACATCAATCCCCCTCAACGTGACACACACATATTATCTCGCTCTTCAATCCCTAAGGCTATTCAACCAACAGTAACTTGAACTGGGCGCCTAGCTTGCATATGCGATTGTTCCAGTTGTGCATTCACAGCTGACAACTGCCAACGCAGGGCAATAGTTACGATCATTCATGCACGGAATATTTGCTTTAAGATGTGGATAACTACATGAAAATAGAAACCATTTTCCCATTCGTTTCCCAGTACTAGGCTTCAAGACATTTTAGATATCTATTTATACCAAATTGGCCCAAAGAGTGCAGACAGGAGTGTAAAGCTCCACAAAATTAAGACTACCCAAGCAGCCTCTACTGGCTCTTAAAAAAATTAACAATAAATGTATATGCAAGTGGGCATCTTAAAATAACAGTAAGGACAATAATTAGATTAGGTAATAACTTGATTTCTACTATCATGTATCAATTACAGTTTTCTAATACCTGGTGTTGTGCGAGGACACCAGGCAATAATCTTATTTAGAAACTCTACGCTTCATGCATAACTTCCTAAGATATACAATGCCCTCCAGAATAATTCAGTTTCTATGAAAACATTTGCTCTGGTGTCATCATGTAAGCAACAACTTAGAAAAGAGCCAGGTGGCTTAAGAACATCCATCTAATATATTTTTGCAATGTATCTACAGACTGGCCTTCTAGGAAGCTTGGAAGAAAAAACATCCGTAGTTTTCCTTCTACTGTGTATGAAAGAAGGGTCCAGTCAAACAGACAGGGAATAAGGATTCCACTGGTCAGACATTTCATTTTAAGCTCAGCAAAAGCAAAGCATTACCCAGACAATTCAGTGTTACTGTCTGTTCAGGCTGTTGCCAGAAATGGTTAGGAAAGACCTCAGAATTTTGTTAAGTTCCAAAATATAAGCAGTTAATTTAACAGTCTTGTTCAGGACTGATGGCGTGGGTCAGCCCCAACTGCAGGCTACAGTCGTTACCAACAGATCCTTAACTAAGGGCCTCTGTTTGCTGGTCTCCTTGATCACGCGTTTGTAAGGCATCTAGAAAAGCATGAGTGTTTTCTGGGACCTCTTTATAACCCTGGAGTGCAAGCAACAGGAACACGTCTGCTCACAAATGATTTGAAGTTCCAAGTTGTCACAGATCACTAAGAAGTGACTATGGAACGCTGGAAGGAGGACAGACATTCTGCTGGCTCTCCCCTTCATCTGGGAGCTGCCTGTGCCAGCAAAGTCAACTGTGGTAGCTAACAGCGTGGATAAAATCTGCCTGGAATATTATTACCAAAACACTCACAAGAAACCAGTTTATAGCTTCAGTCCTCCCCCTTTACCCTACAAAGACAGCGATTTTTAAAAAAGTAACATTCTGAGGCTGTTTTTCAGCAGAACAAAGGGCTCTCAAAAAAAAGTCAAATTTTTTGTAAAAGCAAATGAAGAATTCGGCTCTTCTGATAATGCATTTTTAGTGAGATCAAGATATTTACAGCCTCTTAAAAAAATACTGCATAGCTCAGTCTCCCTTCAGTAAAGGTTTTCTCAAATACATTCTTCAAAGCCATGAAAACTCATTTTGCAACATCACTTACAACCTTGTCTTTCTGAAAAGGTTCTTGTAAAAGGTTTCATGTTAAAGTTTTCATTAGCTTCTACTGCCCGGAAAGTATCTTTTTCTTGATCAGTTCTGCCCAATTTGTCACACTGAACTCACTGCTCCGTTCTTTCCAGCTCATCTCCCTTTTCTCTGCCCTTCACAGCCACACTTCAATAGCTCTGTCACTTCCATCCTGAGCAGACAAGGCACTAGCATTTTAAAATGCTAAAGATACACCCCTCATTTCTGTTGAATCTTCTAGAAGTACTTCCAGAGTTGTGTTCATAAGCTGAACACACCAGTCAAGATTTTTTTTTTTTTTTCCCTCCTAACCTCACAGGAAACCCTTGAGACGCAAGTAGAACAAATCTAAAGGTCAACGAGTGCAGTAGGCAGGCTGCAGCCCAAACACCCTTCTCAAGAAGTCACAGGAATAATAAAGGAATGAAAGAAGTCTCTTTTAAAAGACGTATCTTAATCCTGAAAGGTGTTACAAAAACTTTTGTCACCGATGGTTTTCGGACCTACCACCTATGGATAAATGGGAATTTACCTGCTCAAAAGCTATTTAATCTACTGAAGTTCAACGTGTTAACACACATTGAGTTTATCCATTTTGTACTAGAAGTATGCTTAGAAACAAAATTACCTTCACCTTACTTCCAACGCGCTATCAAACGTCTTAACTACTGAACCCAACTTAACTGAAAAACGGGAAGTTGCCTTGCACCTCAGCAGTCAGCACGGTTACTCTGAACAACACTCACGTGTATCAGGCTCATGACGGGGTTGTTTGAACTGATTTTAAAATTAGGCTGGGGGAAAAAAAAAAATTCATCCTGAAACAAGGCTGCAAGTTTCCTCATGCCATAAACAAACTAAGCTGGCAGAGAATACTGTTTCCTCCCCCCTCTGAAACTGTGAGAACATGACAAAAGTAACAAAGGAAACTTTAATTTGGGGGCTTTATTTTTCTTTTCTTTTTTTTTTTTTTTTCTTTTTTTTAAGATGCTACATAGTCAAACAGGATTGGTCTTTTACGGCATAGGACTAGTTTACTACTAATATTTTTTCCCCTAGATAGACTTATTTACATACAAAAACAGTTTCCTGACCACTGTTTCTCCAATGCTCAGATGATCAAAACTCCCAACAATTGTGTAGTGCCCAAAACTCCAGGAGGCAGAAGAATCTCACATCACTACAGCAGCAAATTTTTAGTTCTAGTCACTGGCTTTAAACAGGTGCCTTTTCATACCATGTAGTATTAGTCAATTTTGTGACAGTAAGGAAACATGAGATGAAATACATTAAATAAGTTAAATATGCATTAAACATCTCTGAATAACATTTTAATTCAACTAAATGAACCAACAGCAATGTAGCTTGGTCCCTTTATGAGAACAAGGCATTGACCTTTATTCCAAATGAGCGTCATACCAGTCAACATATGCCTCAATGATGCCTAGCACGATCAGCATTGCCACGCACAATTCTTTTCAGCTTCTCGCTATTCATTTAAGTGCCAAGAAATTGGTAACTTGCACAGAGTTGAAGACACTAACAGAAACTGTTAAATTTATGAGCAGAATGGTGGATTAACATATTTTACAGAAGTTATCAACACCTCCTGCCTAACCCAGCTCCAAACATCCAATCGGGCCAGCTCCAGCAGTGGAGGAATAGTTTTTTCTATTTTTCCTTTTTTTTCCTTTTTTTTTTTTTAAAAAGAGGTAATCCAGCAACATGTACCAGGGTCTAAGAATGTTTACAATGACATATACAATATTCCATTGTAGTGTTAAATCATTATTTTCTCCCCCCTTCATCACTGAAGCATATTCTCTTTCATTCATTCACTCATTTTACATTTTAAACTTTCTAGATTATGTTACATAGTATTTGTGCAGGGGTAATTTAAAGGCAAGACCTGTGAGATGTCATACATTAATTTTTTCTTTTAAACATTGTTATGAATAAATTTAATCCAATGATATGGCAGAACCATCAAACCAATTTACAATTTCCAGCATGCTGCCTCTACAAGGCTATTTTTCCTATAATTACACCAAAGACAAAGAACAAAACCACCAAAGCAAGTAGTCTGGAGCTGAGCCCTTCGTCCTTGACAGCAGCTGCAGAAGCAGATATTGGGTTGTTTGTCTGGGGTGCCTTTCTCATCCGCAGTCCATCTTCTTCCTGAAGGAAGATATATTGGTTATTTCTACTGAAAAAAAGCTTTAAATATTCACCCTTGTCACATATATTTTAGGCGGGCATACTAAAATAGGCAAAAGCTAATTTACAGCTAATTTAGAGCTCTATTTCCTAGAAAATCCTGAGAAGGAAAGGGTAGTGAGGTAGGAGAGGAATTCCCTATCTACTTGATTAGCAGAGCAAAAGCCACATGCTCCTGGAAGTTTTCTTCCTGCTGTAAGGAAATAGGGGGAGCAACGAGGAAGCCTCCAAGAACACTTGTCTGAAGTCTGGAGACAGATTCAGAACTTCAAAAACAATGGTGGAGGGAATAGGATGAAGATGCTTTTCTTGCTCTGTAAGCAAATATAGTGCTGTTAGGGGAAAGGCCTTTCAATATAAATTAAGATAGGTTGTGAAAAATAGACAACTTTAAGGCAATTATACTCATCATTCCCCTAGTTAGATGTCACAAGCAAATTTTACCAGCATTTGAAGGGAAATCTATTTCCCCCATCTTATTAATGCTGACATTTTGACGTGAAACTAATGGCAATAATCAGGATATTTTCCTGGTACGAGTTTGACAGCTCTCTTGATTTCAAGATGGATGAGACAACAGATGAAACAACATCATAACACCAGATACTATCGTTTCAAGTGGAGATGATGTTCCCCACATCTTGATCTGAACTGTTGGGCAGCACAGCTGTGTGTTAGCACACTCTGTCCTCACACAGAGCACTTCAGGAGACGGTAAAGTGAGCCTTTTGTGACCTAACTTGAGTACAGCTGAAGCAACAGTGTTAAGACTTTTCTCTGTTACAGTATTACAGTGCAAAAGTGTACAATACCGAAGTGAAAACCTCCAGTCTATACATAAAAATAAATACTCAAGCAATAAAATTGTAATAAAAGTTACTGCAGCCTTGAAAATTGTCAGATAAGTGAAATTCAAAAGGTTCAGCGTATGCCAGTGTTTAGCACTTCTGAATTTAAAGGGGCACTCGACGTTCTTGGAGGAAAACTTTTTATTTTAAATCATTTATTTATTAAAAGTCACAGACTGCCTGATACCCCACTACTGCTTTAAGTCTGGATGGGGACAACAGACTTTTGCAAACAATAAAATGTTGTTTACCTGTATAGTAATTTTAGCACTAGAAACAACACATCTTCACTTTAAATACTTTAACTTCCCATTTGACAGTGACTCTAGCCTGACACTTACAGCACCTGGTGGCTGGCAGTAATTTAACATTGTTTTCTGATGTTTTACAGATGTTTCTAACACTCCACAAAGGGAACAAACAGCTCACCCTTTTAAGATGTTGCTGTAAGACATCAGCTCAATTCTAGATATATCCTGTAGGGTGTTTGATCAAGACTGATTTGCAAAAAAATAAAATAAAGTCATATAGTACTTATAGCATTGTGAGACACTGGCAAAACAAGAACACAAGGAGAAGTTAAGGTCATGTCTCGGCTATATACATATATTATTTCTATGTGCAAAACAAAACTGGTTTACAAATGTTTGAAGAATTTGTTCATGCATCAGCCAGCCAAGCAGCATCAGAGCTGACAGAACAGAGTTCCTTTCATTGGGCTCCAATACTCACAAATTCCAACTTTTCATTGGTGCATTTATCTACAAAACTAGACATTTACAACATAGGAAACTACGATAAAAAGAGTTCTTCAGCATGGTGATAAAGGCTTCTCAACTGATTTCACAGTGATGTGCTGAACAGGACAGGAAACTTATTTCCTATTAATCTGTCTTTGGCCATTTCAACTGCATATTATAGGTGCAATTACTAAAACACTCAGTAGTTGCACAACACTGCCCTCAAGCTCCCATCAGTTTGAGAGAACAGGGCCAAATCCAACACTGAACGCCTAATTCAGACTGAGAAAATTAGGCGAGAAAAGGAGAAAAAGGGAATTCATTACTTTTAGGTTGCTATCCAATCAGTTGCTCTGACTGCATGACTTGTACGCACCTTTCAAAGGAAGCATTGATTTCAACACTTTTACACAGTTTGTAGAGAGAAACCTAAATTATCTTTCTATTTATAGACGACATTAAAATATTGTGCCACGGTCAAGTAACCAAACCTTTAAGTTGGAAGCTTCTTTTTCAGAAAAGGGGAAATCTGGGAAAAAAAAGGTATCTTTACCTTAAACTGTTTATTCTCCTCCCGTAACCTCTGAACTTCTACTTGAAGCCTCTTATAGTCTTCCATTACTTTCTTAACTTCAGTGTCATCCAAAGAAGAACTTATTGATTTAGACATTACAGAGGAATCTGTCTTTGTTGCAGTTGTGGATACAATTTTATTTATTTCTATGTCATGCTGTTAAAAAAGGATAGAGTGATTTTTGGTTAGTTATTAAAAGCACACCACACACCTGATATCTAGGAGGAGAATCAGATAAAATTGTCTGTGCACACCTGATACGTGCCTGTATCAAAAGAAATAAACAAGATTTTTCTTTCTTTAACCTTTACTTCCCCCTTCTGTTTCACAGAAAACACCAGATCAGCAGCACTAAATGCAGACAGAACGACCTCGGCTTTTCAGTCCCTGCATATACAGAAGAGGAAATATCCTTAGACCGTGTCGCACGGTATGAATGGGAACTTCTTTGCTCACAGTCTGCTCATGGAGCATTAGTGCTCTCCTCACCTCTCCCTCCCCAAACACAACACAAGCAGCTACGCCGGGACCCAGGGTATTGCTGGAACTACCCACCTGCTCTGCTGCAGTTCCCTCTCTCTTCACTCCCCACAGCTGGATCACCTCTCCATCCTCCTGCATTTCTGCGGTGATGGAGGAACTTGCAACCCAAATTAGGACACAAGCTGCAGACCTCCAAGCCCTCTTCCCTTTCCTGCCTTTGGATCGTCTCCATGTTCTGTACTTCAGAATGAAACTGCCTGGGTCTCACAAAAACGCCCAACCACTCTCTCCCACCCAAACTGCCACCAAAGTCTAAACTTTAAGATTTTATCTATATGAATGAAGTAATAGATCTTGTTACTGGTTGTGCTTTGTTTTGCCCTAATGAATTTTGGGGATTTCGGAAAAAATTATGGCTAAACAGAGTAGCTGTTAAGTAAATTGATCTGGATTTTTTCCTTCCATCATCACTCCTCCAAACTGGAAACGCAGAAAGTACCCTGGCCTAGAGCAAAAGCACCCACTTTTAGGGCAAATGTTTGCTGTCTGGAGCAGGTAGAGCAGATGTAGAGACTGCAACAGCGACATTGTAACAATACATAATTGTAATTACAAGCTGTCCAGTGCAAGGTAGAACAACTGTGCCTTCAGTATCTCCACGCTAGGAAACACTTTTCAGTTTATTCAATCCATCATCAGCTCTGCATTTGACACTACATACTTCCATTAGAAATTAATGAGTTCGTTACCCTAACAAAAAAGGATCCTACAATATTACAGCTGCTAATTGCAATGTAATCCCTAACTGCATTTATGTCTTCCTTACTAGCTTTCTACTTGCTAAAATCAGCATTGTACCAAGGAAGCAAAGGGGAGTGAGCGTTGGACAGGCAAATCTATATTGCTCTTGGCTATAACTGCTTCACTATAAACTCTGAGCTTTATGACCATCAATTGGCATCTTTGAAATTCTTAAAAGATATTCTTTATCCTGTGTTCTTTCAGTAAATAAAAACGGATCAACTCAAAAGATTTCTTTGTGCTTGTGTTGCAATTACATTGTTCAAATTAGCTGCTAGTTACAGTAAGCATCACTAAGACTTTCAATAGTTTATATTGTGTTTTCAAAGGGTGATGCCATCCAGGCAATGAAACAAAGGGTTCTGTCTTTTGCTTATATAGCTGTCTGTATAAACATGCCATTTTACAGGATTTACTGTGGTATTAAGTTAAAACACTCAGTATGCATCTGAAAATACTCACAGGCTTATCATTTTCCGCTGGTAGCTCAAACACACACCTAAGTTTCGAATCCATGAGTTCTTCTGGTTTTGCTTCTTTCCACTGGAATAATTTAATATTAATTTAATATTAAACATCAGTATAATAAGGCAGATGGAAAATGCAGTGTATTATGTAAACAAATCAGAATATCTTACTCATGAAAACCTCCACAGGTGTTTATCTTGTTACCATTAACCACATACTTGGTGAAAAATGAAACCAAATACATAACTGAGTGGTATTGTAAAGAAAGACCAGATACCATGAAGGAAATCGTTCTAAATAACTTGAATCTTACACAGGTAATTTATGAGAGAAAGATAAACCCCCAAATCGTCAGCAATGTTAGTTGTGAAGCCTTTGTTCAGCAGAGCTCCTATTCCAGCTTTTCAGATTTCACATGAGGTTTTCTTGCTGACTGGTATGAACTCCAGGCCTGTTCTTCCCCCTCATTTTCCACCTCCTTATTTTTCAGCATCGACATCTAAACAATAACAGATGTGCTACATATAGAAAGGCAAAGCTTCCCCTCTCATCCTTCTCTCCCCTTCAATGAGGGAGTCTACCATAAAAAAGCTTCCTTCCAATATTTTTAATAGGGATTGACAGTTACAAATCTTTGCTCGATATCAGCCATAAGCCCGAACTGAAAAGACTGAGTCGTAGTAGTGATATACAGCAAGACATGTCCACACTTATGTCCTGGAGTTCTCACATTCTTCTCTTCACTTTGATGATACTTCTGGTAGCATGGTATTGCTTTAGCACATCTCAAGTAGGTGCCAAATTGCAGCTAACCTCTGTGCAACCCGACGAAGTATTTGACTCATCCTAAATAGCTGAATCGTACTTCAGCTCTTCTGTGGCTGAAGTCAAAACTCTATTTTGAGCTCGTTGGCTGCCTGTGAAGTGTTGAAAGCTTTATAGTACTCCAGTAATTTAGCTCACCTGTTTATCCAGAATGGGAAGAGATTTGGAGAGTAGCAACAAAACTGAGAACTCATCAAGTGTTATAGGAAAAGAAATTGTATTGGTCTGGAGAGCTCTGGAAAACTGAAAGGGCCATCCAGGTCCTAAAAACATTCTTTGCTAGCAGAATAACATTTTTCATGGTATAAAGTAACTCATAAAAATTAAAGAGTTAGAAAGAAAGGCAGACTGGCTTATCTTTCTAGTGATGCAGACGTTTTTTTACTATTGCTGTTTTTACCACTGGATCTTATTTTGAGGCCATTAAACAAATATAGCTCCATAAATCTCTTTCAGAAGGGAAATTCTTAACCCTGTAGAGTGCCGCAGCTTTAGAAAGCTATTTAGAAGAAGATGCATATTGTAAAGACTACTGTAAAAAAGCCATGATATGTACTCTGAGGTTTTTTTGGGGTTGGCTGTTTTTAAGTAATACGCATACATACAAACACACACAAGCCCCCCACTTTAGAGTAATGGCCTTTTTTTCTTTTTTATTGTGTCCTCTATAGCTACTGAGTATTCTCTGCAGCTAACAAAAGCTAGACTAGAGAAAGCTTCCTTGTGCCTTCTTGCAGTAGCAAATCTTGCTGTTATAGGAAAGCCACCAGTTGACACAGTGGTTTATTCCTTTCCAAGTTGTCTTAATGTAGCCTGATGTCTTATTTCTAAGTCTTTTGTCCTTCTTTGCTTCAGCACCTGCATGCTTCTGTTACTCGCAATTACAATCCACAGGACAAAAACCTATGAGGGCCTTTCATTTACCTAAGCTGCAACAGACATAGGTAGGGATAAAGAAAAATACAATACTTGTGAATCATCCTCCTGTTCTTGCTGGGAAAAGGAGCTGCTCGAGGGAAGACTCAAGACTGAGAGTGGACGCATAAAATATAAGAGATGCCACGGATTTAGAATACATTCAATATATTCTTAGAATATATCGTTCAAGTTGGCCTTTCTAAAAAATGATATATGGAAAAAATTACATCTACTTAACATTTGTCTCATGGCTTGGTATCCCATTACTGACAGCAGCATCCTAAAGAAGTAACCACAGGCACCACCTGTGTCTTTCAGTGCAAGATTCCTGGAGCTCGAAATAAACAGAGCACACCTTGCCACGCACAGAGATGGAAATCTGGCAAAGTTTTCATGGATCATTCCAGCATGGTTTGACAACAGCCCTTAATGCAGTAAAAGGTCTTATAAAATTATACCATCAGAAAGAAATCAATTTTAATTCATTTCAATACTTACTACTGCTTCCATATCTGAAGTATCAGCTGGAGCAAACATAGACTGAACCATAAACTTGTGTTTACTTTTCTCATTAGGGTCATAGTCAAAAGGCTGTAGCATCACTGCAAGAAAAAACCCCAAAACACATTATTTTAACATTGCTCTGATGCGCAGTCATGCACTGATGATACAGTTACCAGATTTGAGAAATACAAACATTAAAATGGTTTCAAGTTGTATGTTCTTTATGACCAAAGCAGCAGATGAGTCAGGAACCTCACTTTAAAACAAAATTATAAAAGAAGAAAATAGAAACAGACTTCTTCAGTCTGTCCACATTTTTGTCTGAGAATTTTGGAAATGCTGATCGTTGTACAACATTCCTTACACAATTATGGGAAGATAATAGTAACTTATAGTAAATAAGATAATTTGCATATCTTCTGGGAAAGAGGGAAAAATTCTCAAAGAAAGCATCTTTTTTTCTTCCTCCATCCTTGGGGCAGAAGTAACAAGCTGATATTTTGATTAGTTGCACACGTGGTATTGCTGATGGTTCCTGAGAAAAGCTATACTAAGTCAAACATTTTAAACCTTGAGGTTCAAGTCTCACAATGGAAATTTCCTCTACAAAGTTTGAGAGTCTCATGGTATTTGTTTTATCAAGTACAAGTATTTCTCTTCCAAAAACAAGATGCTGGAAGTTTGTTACCAATTTACAGCCAGAAGTCTCTGGTTAAATACTACATAAACTTTGCTTCTGAAAGGTATACAAGAAATATATTTCTCTCCATTCAGAAAATCACAAACATTCCAGAATTTACTTAGGCAGAAAGTGACCATGTTTAGGGGGCAGAGAGCAAGGAACAGCAGGTTTGCAGGGTGTGTGGGCTTTTTAAATTTTTTTATTTCATTCATTTAATATGAGGAATTTCCATGTCTTTTCTTTTTGGGTAAAGAACTAACATGTTAAAGTAACTCGGAGAATTATGTATTTCATTTACATGGAATATTCTTTAATCACAGTGGTCACTTAGAACCCCTACATTTTGCAAATGACACCTGGATATTCAGCTACAGTGACATTAACACGGGTTTGGCTTCAACATGAGACAGAACATATGTGAAGATAAGCAAAGCAGTTTACACAAACATGTTATTAGCTATTGCAAAAAGCTACCACCCCCTCACATTTAAACTGAGGTTTGCATATACTGCAATTACTGCCAGCATACAAAATGGTGTAAGGTTTAAAAATTCACATTTTATGACCCTTCAGTCCCTCAATTCAATCACTAAGAAGAGAAGCAGTTCAAGAATTAGGTTTACTTTCAAGTACTAGTGCTATTAACATTATGTGCCCAAATTCATATGCACTAATTGCAGGGGTTTGTCATATAAAAGCGATATCCAAGGATCTCATTTATTGCAAATGAAGGCAAGTCAAACCAATTTGCCTCCTTCAATGAGCAGAATATGTTATGGCTGTGCCATCTTCATTATGCACACAATCTGTGGCTATCAACAACCACATGCCTTTTAAAGCCAGAAGAGAAGGAAGACAGCAAATTCTCTCAGATGAGGTGCTTTAAAAATTATTCTACATTTTAGCTCACCTTGCAGCAATCAAATGCTAGACCAAAATGAATGTTTGCAAAGTAACAGGCTATTTTTAAAACTATGTTTCCAAACAGAAGCGACTGCACTGTGAAAGCACATATATTTCAACATGGCATGATACATCACTGAAAAGCAGAATTTTTTCTCTCCTGTAGTAGACCCTCAACTTATTTCGAATCTACACAACATGTAAGATCCAGCTGGGTAGTCAAAACTATCCACTGTTTATGGAACTTCTCCAGATCTGCAGTTTTATCCATTTGCTCTGCTGAATGCAACTATATGCTCATTTGAAGATTATTTCCCAAGTGATAGTGCTGAAGCCATTCTTGAACACCAAATGATCACTGCTCTGAATTCCATTCACTGAATTGTAAGAGCAAGCAGCTAAAGAGGGCTTGACAGTACAAACGTTGTTAGCACTTGTATTTTTAGATCAATACATGAAAGCCACATTGACACACATTATTCAGCAAATGTCTTGTAAGCCAGATGGGAAGCTCAAAAATATGTACTTTGTTCAAGAGGAAACCAAACCGTTTCAGCATTTATTCGCATACTATTGGGGGTTTCTGTGAAAGATCGGTTCCATGTAACTGCCCTAATTGCTGGAGAATTTGCTGCTGTGAATGTGGCTCCTTTGTTTTGACTTCGAATTCCATACCTTATGCAAGAACTATGTGAAAAGTATATCTTCCTGCAAAATGCCTTATCAAATCAGTCATTTCATCTGGTTAAATGTTTCTGACTAGCTTTCATCAGAACCCCGAGTTAAGAGACAAAATGATAACATGATCTTCAAGTTTACTAGCACCAACATCCATTAGGCAGAGCTTTGTGTTCCAACCACTTTTCTAAACTGATCACCCTACAGCTAAAGCACCAGAAGTATTCTACAACAAGCAAAAACCACAAAGTCATCGAGATATCCACAGAATGAGGAGTAACGCAAGTTATATTTGGTTAGCCCACTTGCCTCTCTCAAAATTCAAACACAAAGGCCCAACTGTACATACATCCTGTTCTGAAGTGTTCCCAAAGAAATTGATACCAGTTTTAAACTCTTACACACTCCTGCTGTACCCCCCATATTTTACGCAAGGCCCTCTGTAGCTAGTGAAGGAGAGGCAGTGACCACTTCATATACTCTTTTCTTTTCCTAGAACTGTTATTAACTTTGCCAGTAAACTATGTCAGAAGCATTAAACTCTTCTGGTTCTCCTAGAGTAAACCTGCTTTCTCAAGGAACAGAGGAAATTTCAAACAAGAAACATGGAAGGAGGCAAAACTCTACCCCTAATGCCTGCTAGGATCTAGCACGCCCTTCCAAGCACAGAAGGAACAGAAAAGTCTCCCTGCTCAGCTAGTCAGCAACCGTTCTCTAGTTTCCACCTAAATTTATTAATGGCCTGTTTACTTGGTCCTGGACCAATACTGCCCTTATGCTTAAATATCAAAGAAAGGGAAGAGTCATTTACTTCTGGTGCACTCCAAGACATCAATCACAGTTGCTCTTGGCCTTCTGGTAAACTAAATGGCGGGTCCTCTCCAGGCCAGGCTCCCCGTTCATTCTCTGCACCTGTTCTGGCTTGAACTTCTCTGTATGAGCTACTCTAATTTTGCATCCGGGAAATTTTACTAGTGCCTTGGACAACAGCATTTATACTCTCTTATCTCTTCCATCATCTAGCCTGTGCGCACATACTACATTTGTCTTATTCACAGCCACATTATGCCAGCATCTCTGTTACGCTATCTGGCCCCCTCCATTTAACAACCTTGTCATTATAGCAGGAGTATTTTATTCTCCAAGTACGTGATTTTGCAGTTTTTCTGATTAAACTCATCCTCTGTTTCTCTTACTGTAGCCTTCAAGGACACACAGTTCTGCTGCATATCTTCAGCCTCCCAACTTTACATCATCATCAGGATTTTTTGTGTACTCTTCTTCTGCCAGAACTGCTTATAAAAGCATTAAACAAGATTAGTACCAAGAATCCTTCTCAAGGAATGTCACTAGTAACTTCCTGCTATTACATTTCCATCCACCACATCACTGTTTACTCGTTAAGTAGCCCCTTCAATAGCCTGTGAAGCCATTTTTCTTCACTAGCTTTATTGATATTTTTCCCAAATGGCACTGCATGAAATTCTTTATGGGCAGGATAGATCTAATCTGCCACATTTATGTCACCTTTACATAGGATACCCCAACCAGCTACAGGGGCAAGCCCCAAGATCATTGTGCAATTTGATCAGCTCTGCTAGGAGCGTGCAAAGGACACTCACATCTACAGAAACAGGCAGAATGCACTGCACCACTTCACATTTGATCCATGTTTATATAGTTCTTTCCAAAAAAAAAAAAAAACAACCCTAAAAAAAAAAATTGAATCTGTGAAAATCAAGACAGATTCTTCTAAAGCAAGCGGACAAAACCAACCCCAAACTTGGCAGTCGCTAAATAGTCCTGGGATGCGCGGAGGAACAGCGTGCAGCAGCGAGGGTGCCTCGGGAGAGCCGGGGGCTGCAGCAGCGGACAGGACACAATCGGCATCCTAGCAAAAGGGTGACCCACTGCCACCGAAGAGAAGTGCAGCTGCAGAAGCACCCTCCTGAAGGCAACGCAAACTGCCTTTTCTAAGTGAGGTAAGTTTACAAGAGACTAAAAATCCCCCCAAGGATATCTGACGGCAACCTAAGGATAACGTCAGCTTCTCCCCATTTTTAGGAAGCATGTTCAGACTGCTCTCTTCAGCGGGACACAGTGCACAGATGGTACCATCTGCACTTCCTCTCTCCCCCCGTTATACACCTATCTGCAGACTCATCGGCATCTGTTTATTTTTTTTCCACTTTTCCTTTGTAATCCATTCATGTCTTTTATTTAGATTTCAACCTCTCGGAAGCCACAAAATCAGATATCTTTGTTGAAATAAGACATGTTTAACAAAAACAGAATGTGTGCAAATACCCTTCTTTTCAAAGTAATTCAGACCAAATGCAATGAAATCAGATGACAGCGCACACATACACTTCCTGACAGTTACATAAACTCAGCTGTTAAAATTACACGCCATTATATAACAGGTGAAAACACAGGCTACAAACCTGACATCGCAGCAAGCAGCGCAAGCTGACGGGGCCTTAAATGCAGACATTTAGGAAGAGCTGTTATACGGTGTAAGAAGCCAGTACGTGGCACTCCACTGGAATAAAGCAAGCTTTACTTTTCTAGAATTTTATGTGTTTTAAATGAGCCAACACACTAGTACGAAATAAAGTGGAATAATGTTCTGATTGCTGCCTCTGTCTTGGGGCAGAACAACATCTCATACACTTACATCAAAACAGTACAGACAGTTTCACAGGAGCTTAAGGAGGTACAGTTACTACAGCCCAAGGCAGGTAGGGCTGCCCCAAACTCAGCTTCAGTCAGTAAAATTCTGAGAAACTTATGAATTGTTCCAGAGCTTCATGTCACTATACGTAGGCACGGATTTTCTGAAGAGACGAGGTGCAGTACCAATGCAGCGCTACCGAGCGGCTGTGCTACAGCCAGTCAGCAATTCTCAAGAGAACAGATTGCAGATAGTAAATACAGCCCAATTAGTTTAAGTATCCGGAAGTTGTACTGAATTAACTATATTCTAATAATTTCTCATCAGTACTATTTTCTCTAGGTTTGGAGGAATTCAAGTCCTATTTTTATGCCCTGTGCAAGACTTGAATTACATGACTGAAAAATAACTGATTCACAGACAAAGAAACAAATTCTATTTATTTTTCACTTCATTAGCTCCAAAATCAGCCCTCTGTTCTTAAGCAACATTGCTCCAAAGCAAAGGCTAACCACACCTGTGAATTCAAAACCAGTTATGTTCTGTAAGTTAATGAAAGTTCCCTCTTTGATCCCCCCTATCAAAAAGATCCCTTCTGCTAATCAGAACCAAAGACACTGCCATCTTTAAGTCCAAAATTAGGTCCCATGCATGGTTTAAAGGAGCTACCAGAAGTGAGATATATAAAGCTCTATTAAAGAGAAATTTGACCACAGCACATAATAAAGACAGCTTCGGTTTAGAATGTTTTAGGAAATAAAGACTTAATATTTATAAACCCAAAATTCTGTAACACATCTACATATAAATTTACCTTAATATATTACCTAAAGAACAATGACTGTGTACTACTTGCATTTTAAAATATAATGTTAATATAAGGAATGGCAATTTAGGACCATTATTTATTATTACTAAGTTATTATCAGCATGAAAACATGTAGAACACAAATGTGAGCTTGTGATTAAATATACCATAGCCGTTTGCAAAACTAACAGAATCATAAATCACTATAAATAAAGTTATCAGAAAAGGGAAGTTTTTCAAAGCTATGTAAGCAAGAGCAAAGCGTAGCTCAGGGTTAGCACAGCAATCTCTCATAATGGAATACTTGAAGTCAAGTCTTGGACTAGATCCACGTTCTATCTGGTACGCTGCTGGGAAGAGTCGGGCTGGAAAAGCAAGTAAGATGTAGGCATGCTGGTAGCATAACACAAGATGGTTCATTCAACACTCGCTTATAGTGTATTCCGCTCAAGGTAGAGCGAAGGGTCATAGTAAGAAGAAGTTTAAGACAACACTCAATGTTGAGATCAAGACGACATTTAAAAAGCATGGTATGCGCCAGCAAAGTAAGGAGGCTTTTAATTTTGAAAGTTCATCTGAAAGATGAAAAGAATCCACATCTTTATGGCATGAAGATAATTTGTAGCTAGAAACCATGCTAATTTTCATTATCACTTCATTGATTTCTACATGTTTAATATGCTCGCCTGCAGCTAGTGAGGATGACAGACAGCTTTACTTAGGAACTGTCCTGAGTTTTAAAAAAATCTCAATTTCTCTCTAGAGAGCTTTTTCATTTACATATTAGTCATTTCAGAGCTTACTGGATACATGCTAGCCTTCTCCTGAAGCAGAAGTGTTTTGCCTGCCCCACCCGTAGCTACCACATTGTACTGGTTACCCTCACTGTGACATTCCCCAGAGAGTAACGGCAAGCGAGGCACCATTCTGCAATCATATGCACGCTCAATGTGTCACAATAGAAATCCCAAAGACAACAGATCGACGAGTGTGCAATTGTAAGCATGCATGAGATGACTTACACTATTAGAGTTTCTTAATGCTACAGTGCAAAGTATTTTTATTTTGTTGAAGCAAGATCTCCACTGGTAAGGTGTTTAAATATTTTACATTTTATTAAGTAAAAACCTGAAGTCTTTATTTTTACATTTTGATTTTTTTTCCCCTAAGTAAAAAGCAGTAGTTTCTAGCTCCCAGAATTTTTTATTCCAGGCTAGAAAAGTTTGGTAAGAAACTGATGGCAAACTGTATAACCTATCAGTAAGTAATTTTTCTTATCATGCCAATATTAAAATTTATTAATAATAGTAAAACAAATCTGCATGTTTGTAGAAATAATTTTCTTAACTAAGACTTTATTCATGCAGTATGTTACTACTACATGCTTTGACAGAATTCTCTGTTAAAAACACGGATCAGAGAAGTCATTGAGAAAATACGTTGCTTTCATGCATGTATCATCAGCAAGTTAATAATATACAGACATTCTGTTTATGGGAAACACTCGACACTTCATGCTTTCAAGGTAAGCCACTTCTTTGCTTTTCCATTACCAAACT
Organism: Phalacrocorax aristotelis; assembly: GCF_949628215.1. Lineage (NCBI taxonomy): Eukaryota > Metazoa > Chordata > Aves > Suliformes > Phalacrocoracidae > Phalacrocorax > Phalacrocorax aristotelis. The sequence continues at coordinate 14,614,054 of NC_134288.1, forward strand.
CCAGCAAGTCAAGAGCTACTGACTCATTAGAGAAAAATCACTAACTTTTCCTATGGAACAGCAAAGATTTAGTCACTTGACATTTCTAACACCAAAGCATGTTGCATCTTCAGGGAACACAAAACAAGCATGGTTTGAAAGTAAATGTTTTCATTTTTGGTTATATAGGTGGCTCGGCAACAGCCTACATGACTCTAAACCGGTATGGCTCCAGTCCACCCAGTTTTATTCTTACCTTGATGTGCCTGTCCAAGCATTTGTTTGACCCTGTGGTGAGCTGGTTCAGGAAGTTAAGCTGGCAAAAAACTAACCCCACAGGGAGGGCAGGGCTGATTTGGATAGGCTGGCTAAAACTGTTATTGAACTATATAAATCCATTTATGTATTCCCTGCCCCGCCCCAGAAAAGGTGTAAAACCAGATCTATTACCGCTAGACCAGGGGTAAGGGAAGTAAATATCTATGAAATGGCTGCTTCTCCATGAAATCACACTTGTTGCTTTTAGAAACATTCAACAAGATATTTCCAGATTGCAAAGCATTCCAAGAAATAGTTGGTTAGAAGAAGCTATTTTCAATCACCAAAAAACTGCTTGAATGACTTACCAGAAACATTAATTGATGTTCCTGCATCGATAATTCCACTGTTAGGCCTTACACAGTATCTACGTGGTGCTGTGGTCTTAACTTTGAAGCACACATTTCTGTCTGTAGGATTGCCGAGTTTCAGGTTTGTAGTGACAACATCTGTGAAAGGACCTGAGGAGGAGAGCAAAAGCAGACTTGAAATCACACAGAAAGTACTTTCAAGCAGAGGCTAAGCAGGCTCTAAATCTCTGTTCACAAATCTTATAAAGTAATTAGATGTTCAATTTCCATCCACGGCACGTACAGATAATCACGCACACAAAGCTGAGGATGCAGTGAGGCCTCTGAGCATGCTGATGTGCAGCATGCTCCAGCACTCACAGCGCAACAGCTGAAGTTGATCGTTAATAGCAAAACAGAAAGGGGGAAATCATTTATAGATGGTGCTGACACAACAACATGGCATTCCAATGATGCCAAATTCTCTGCTGTATCATAGTTACTCCATTCTAACTACTGAATCCCAGTAAAACCAGGCTTACAGAGAGATACCACATACACCTGTGTTACAGATGATAAATGGGAGTCCAGTACAGTATGTTAACTAGAAAGGGAATGATAACAAAGTGCTACTACAGATTCATCTGCACATGCAAGCTGTACCTCCGCAGAAGCAGGATTCCACCAGGTATTCAGAAATGCCGTACCATAACCAGCAAGGTAAGTATTCAGTGTGCAGCCCCTTTTCCTACCACGTCTTTTTTTTTTTTTGAATAATTCTCTTGGCTACTAGAAATGATAAACCAGAAGAAATATTCATAAAATAGCCTACCTCACCCAAGACAGGAAATAACCATGTGGAAATAGGAAAATTCTTGGACGCTGAGAACACTGGCAGAGATTTCTGTATTAGCAAAGCCAGAATCAAACCATTGTCAAGTTCTGCAACACCAAGCGCAGGCCAATCAGTTTCTCCCAGGCTCACTACCTAGTTGAAACTGCCAAAATCCCTCAGGTTAGAGAAAAGGCTAGTTCCAGATTATCTACAAGACGCTCATAAATCAGGCAGGTAACACAAAACTGCAGTGCTTGCTGAGATGGTAAAAGAAATATAACCACACTTTGATCAAAGTGTCCTCTGCATAAAAGTAATTAATTTGATGCCTGAATAAAATATCTTCATTTATCCTCAGGAGTAAAAGCCAATTAGTCAAAAAAAGCACTGAACCTTTCCTTGCAGAAATGACAGCCCTAAAATTTAAAAAGGGTGAATGATGATGATGATAATAAAAATACTAGCAGGCAATACTCCACCATCCTCCTCCTGCAGCATGGTCGGCTTAAAATAATTTGTTTGCTTCCTTTTCTATAAATTTATCACACAGATTTGTCTCCTAAGATGACATTTAATACAGCTGTAAAAGTATTACAGTCCTGCAACCTTTATCCTTGCTTCAATTTAAGTAATTAGAAGCCGCAAAAAAAACCCAACCAGAGAACAATGTAGCACCATTTCTGCCTGCACTCTGAACAAGCCAGCTTTGCATTTACATGTAACCTGGCACCAAAAAAGAATAAAAGCAATCAAATTTTCAGATCCCATGACAAAGATTTCACTAAACCTGTGCCTGGTGAAACACAGAGATGTGAAAGAGAATGAAACACAGCTGTCAAGTTTTCTGTATTCTGCATGCAGAGGGAGAGTGTAAGTCTAATGGAAAATAACTGGGCAGAAGAAGCCGTGAGTTGTTAAACAAGCCAAACTATCAGAAAAGCCCAGCAAACATTTAAGTGTGTAAAGACAGTAGCAGATCTTCGAGATAGCTCTAACTGGGAGAAGTCTGATGTTTCAGAAGAAATTAATTGATGCCTAAGAATTAAGGATGTGCCTTTACTAGCAGCTATTCCAGCACAGAGGGAGGGTCGTCTGTACAAAGCCCTACATATGCAGCTGCATCCTCAATAGTGCTTTACTAGCCTGCATGCTGGGATAGATTTCCTGTGGGAAATACCGTGTTTTTACTTGGCTGATCCATGAATGCATGAGGGATTTGTGCACCCCAGCACAGAGCTGCTGTTTGCAATAGTAATACAACAACAATTCTATGTGTAAAATAATTTCCAAATGGAGTTACTTACTGCTAACATAGATCATACCAAAATATTTGGCAGCAAAACCTTTCAGCAGGCCGAATTAATTTCTTCTTGCCTGCTTGACATTTCCTCTTCTTCTCTGTCCGCTAAACTTCAAACAGTTTCTTTAGATACATTTTCCCCAAATTACAGGTTTTACAGATCAGCCAGCACAACCGTACCAGAAGGCTGATGTCTGCTTTCAGCAAACTCGTGTGCAGGCATACTCCTCATGGCATTGCTATTCAAATACTGTAGCAAAGCAAAACAGACCAGACAAATGCAACATTAAAGTGCCATTACAGGTGTTTTGAAGTGTGTAAACCAGAAATAGACAACAGAATATTACTCATGGGGTAATTAGGGCACGGCAGTGAAATATTATCAGCTTGGTTGGCCTGCCATTTAAGAGCAAGGCCCATGGACTGCCAACTCAGGCTGAAATGAAACCTTGATAGCCTGTTGTTAGGTTAATATATGTTAGGTTAGACATTTCTGAGGGAGGTTGGGGTATGTGGGGGAACTGATCCCAGGATAAATACAAGCTAATTCTGTACTGGAGATACACCTTTGCTTTCTAACGTCTGGATTTGCACACTGCAGGTAAGGATGGCTTGAGTATCAACTGTCGTATGGGACACACATCTACCCTGGAGCTTCATTTTTTCAAGCCAAAGCCTTAGGACTTCTGGAATCATAGCTACAGATACAGGGATAGGAAATGCTCTACACTTCTTTCCAATGCCTTTGTCCTCACTGCAAGTGGCTGGACTATTTATACAAGTATATGCACCACCTGGGAATGCCTACACCCCTAAGGTGGGCTGTAAGCACAATTACAGTCAGTCAGGGTGGTGCATCTGGATGGTACTTGGGTTAAAAGCAACAAGCAGACTCTGCAGTGAAGACTGACTCTTGCTGTGTGCCTAAAGAGAAGCCACACTTAAAAAACACAACCTTTATTTCATAATGTTCAAAACAAAATAACGTATTTTTGATTGCTTTTAATATTTCTAGATAAGTGAAACTTATGTTAAGGCGGGGTGCTTTCCAAATGACAATTCTCACTTCTTAAAAGAAAAAAAAAAGGAACTATTCTTCTCCCCTGTTTTTAAAGATCACGAGAAAAATGCCACTGGTGTCATCCCAAGGACAAAGTTATGGGAAACTCAGGATCTGTACATGCATCATCTGACATGGGGTTGTCATGGGAGCAAGCTGTCTGCAAGGAAGAATGTAGCAAATTAAATTTGGCGGTGAAAGTTTGGAATATTCCACGAGGGCTTGATGACTTTTTCCTGCCAGTTAGAATCAAGTCAACTTGTGTCAATGCAAACTGGGCACCTAGTGATACGCACACTGACAGTACTGCTTAAAGAAAAGAAAACATCACCTCATATACCCATGCAACAACAGTAAGAGGTGCTGTGGTTTTCCGTAGGGTCACTTTTCAGCAGGGTTAGTTTCAAACCGCAGCTGTGGCTTTCCACCCAGGAGCTACGCATACAACCCTTCACATTTGAAGATCACAGCATTATCTCAGAATTTGCCACGCTCCATTTCCTATTCAAACACTACTGCTGTATCAATCTTTCCTAAGAGTGCCATTCTGCAGTGTACTGCATTATAATATCCCAGATCATTTTAGTAATAATACAAAAGCCTGAGAATTAGGTCAAAAGAACATGATGTCAACTCTATCTAAATTTTAAATAACTCTCATTGCAATAAAAATTGCCCATAATTGTACCAGCAAATCCAGGCTGATAATTTTTTGATCAGCACAGTACTTGCTGTAAGCTTCTTGCCACTCGCTATGCACAGGAACCATGTTACACAGCTACATCGTCTGTACCGAATCTTAATACGATTATTCTCACCTTAACCAAAATTCTGTGCTTTAGCACGGCAAATAAATAATCCTCATAGACATGTACTTTCAATGCATCAAGAGCACTGCTGTAGCACACACTGGCACATGAAAGAAGTTAGCACAAGCATCAGCAGAGGCAACGCTTTGATGGCACACGCTTGGGCAGGAACGTTCAAACCGAACAGGCACAGTCCTCTGCAGATTTGTACGTGCTAATACTACTACATCTTTATAATTAGCTACACACATTGGTTGGGCTACAGTCCCAGGGTTGCTTTATTCCTGCATCAGTCTGTCTCTCTGCTGAAAGGGGAGGTGGTATGACCTCTCATCTCCACCAACCGCTCGTGCTAGCTGCAGAGTGTTCATCTGGCTGTGCTGAGAGCTGAGCCAGGGAGCTGCTCGGGCTGAAAATTAATCCACTTACAAGACAGGGAGTGAGGGAGGAGGCAGTGGGGAAGAGAAAAAGGAGAACCAGTTTTCAGCCAGATCAAGCAGCACTCAAGACACTGGCATCAGGGAAACTGCACCTTTCCGCACAGCATTTTGCCAAATTAAAGCAACAAGGGCTCATATTTAGTAGGCTAAAGCTAGCATGTCTAGGCATACACTCTGCAGTCACACTCCTTGTAGAGTTGGCATAGCTGTTGAAAGTAATTATGGTACATGCCTAATTTTTTTTGTGCTTAAATCTAATGCAAATTCCCATCTGCTTAAAGCCAGGCATCCCCTAAAAAAAATTTTACCGAACTGGTGCTTTTCAGAGCAAAAGCACTGCAGTAGCACTTGATACCGTAGTCAAGTCATGTTAAACTGGCAATCATTGATTAACAAGACTAAGAATAAATTCTCATCAAGCTGCCCAGAATATTTTAGATCCACTTTCTTCATCTTTCCCTAAACAATTTTTGCCACTCCATCTCAGCACCACAAACACGTATCCAAAAGCAAGGTAATTGGAAACAGGCAGAAATCCAGGCAGAGCTTCTAATGAGCAACCCCTCTCGTCCTTCCCTTGTGGAAAGCAGCAGAATGCAACAAATAGGAGGGGAAGGACATATTTCACCATGGTTTAATCCCATCGATGTGTCAGATGAAAGTCATTAATCACCTGATATATTAATCAGCCATAGAAAGGTAACCAAGGAATCTTTAATAAGGGAGAGGGTAGAAAGCAGTAAAGGGGAAACTTAAATTGTTTTGTGGCTATTCTCAGGAGCTCAAATCCTCCACATCGATGTGCCCTGACTAGCAGATGTCCACCCAGAGCAGTAATTCATCCAGTGAAACAGCCACACTGACTCTGCAGGTATGAGCAGAAAGGGTGGGGGTTGAACATAGTACTTCAGGCTCCCTTCACCACACACACCATGCTGGCTCCTGCTCTCACAGCACAGAGTGCCTCCCCGCCAGCTTGGTCAGCCCCTCCAGCTGGGGATGCCCCTCGCCCAGCTCTAGCATGTACCAGCCTACTGCAGAGTCCTAAGCGAGAGCGTATCAGCACCGCCGACAAAACAACCACCACCCAAGAACACGACTGTCTCACCATCTGAGTATTTCAGCCTTTCTACTTATAACTTCTCTTATCGTATCAGAGTTATTTCTCAGTTCCTTTACTATACCTCTGACAGTAACAAGTGATTTAATTTTATTTCCACAATTTCTCCCATTTTATTTTTGGGGATGTCTATTAGCAATAGAGAGAAAGTCAAAATAAAAACACTAGCGATGAGCAAGAAGGCTCGGTAACAGGTGTGGAACTCGACTTACTGCACACTTCTTTTTAAAGTTATATATGGAATTGATGACCTTTGAAGAGAAACACTAAAATGAAGAAAGCTGAAATGTCAAGCAAGACATCTTGAGCTATCAGCCAGGTGCCTGTGAATTGAGAACACCCAAGATCCAATCAAACTCTTCCACCATCTTACTTGTCTTTAGACAAATCACTTAAGGGCTCAATCTTTTGCTATTAAGAGCCTTAAGAGTCGATAGCAACTCCAAAACAGAAGCAGATTTGGACCCTGGTAGTTTTCCTCTCTGTGAAGTCAGGAGAATACTTATCTAATTACAGAGAATCTTGTGAAGATTAGTGTTTTAAAAAGTACTGTATGCCAAGTTTTAATCATCATCATCATCTGGCTCTGGAGATATTCATAATTGAGCATCCACAACTTCCGAAATCAAAGAAGTCGAAGAATGAGAAACAAGAAGTGCCTGTGTTGCATAAACATCTGATTTCACAAGTAACTCACTGAGAGGACCCAACAATCCCAAATTTGGTAATTATTTTTAACAAAAACGTAGGCGACCCTTAATCCTTGTGTAAACCAATCATAAGCCTTTCAATCTCAGCTCAGATTTTAAATGGAAGTCGCTAGAAAACCCCGCCCCTGTGGAATCAATTTCTTTACTCTTACCGTGACTATCCTCACCCGAAAGAGCCCTTGAAGCAAAGTAATAGGAGGGAAGTGGTCATTTCCACTTCTGCTGGGTCAAACAGTAGAAGCCTTGATGAAAAACCTATTACAAAAATAGAAGTGCCATGCAAATCACTCCCCATGCAACAGCTGACGCAGTAATATTTTTTTTTAAAGTAATCAATAAAATGATCTAGGAGGAAAAAAAAAGATGTAGAAAACCAACAAAATTACATGATCAAGATGTCAAAGTTGGAGCAAGGTTGGCAGCAAATTATTCCATTTGGACGGATTAATGAGTGTCCTTCCCTGGCCTATTTTGGCACAAACTATTTTTGCCAGAGTGTGCCTCATGCTTAATGGGGGGAAAAAAAAAGAAGAGAAAAACAACTATGAGACTGAAGACTATTTTCAGGGTATCTATTAGTATGTCATTTTTGTCACCTTTTATTCCTCAGAGGATCATTAACAGTTTGAATTCACAGTTGTAAGAACTGTGAGGCCACACATAAATTTACCAAGAGAAATGGAAGAATATGCCCTTCAAATAGTTTTGGTACCAGTGTAATTTGTTTTTCCAACTGATCTCTTCAGAGTTTTATTACACCCAAACATTACTTACAGCAGTCTTAAGCAACAAAATGGCACAACATGAAATATTTTCTCTACATCCTAAACTTAAAGCACTTTTCTGCACACAACTGCATAAACAAGAGACTAATGCAGAGTTGGCTCGCTTTTAGAGGTGTATCTCTGTTTCAGCTGTGCTTTCATATCCTTTTAGAACCGAATGCCAAATGTATCGTATTACTTTGTTCATTCCACTTACAAATATCATATGTACCAACTCTCTCCACGTATGAAAACAGCTCAGAGAACAGCGGCATACTCTTTTGATAGTGAAAGGGTACGTACATCGCCTTCAGTAAGCATGACATAGTAAGACCTAATTATTATAAGACACCAACTTATTGTACACGGCTAGAGGCCTTATTCACGGGGGTTGCTGGCTGGGTATTGAAAGGGTACTGAAACAAAGCACAGGCCGCCAGGGAGATGTGGGATGCAGCAGTGGAGAGCAGAGCACAGCATGATGACGGCCTGATGTGCAAGCTTCCCTGGCAAAAACAGTGCTAAAGACTGTAGTCAGTGTAAAGTATCTCCCTGGAAGAAGCATCATGATTGTAATCAACATCCCAAACCATGCTGCTTCTTGTACTTCTTGTGAAGTCATTTTTTCTGGTTTAATTTCATCACTAATTTCCATTTCAGGTGCACATTAAAATGGTAGGGAAGGAGCAACTTAACTACTCTAATTTTATACTCATATATACTCTTCAAACAGACAAATTTGATGTGTAACTTAAATAGCAACTGAGCAAATATTTTAAGTGCAAAACTATGCATACATTGCAACTACCAGAAGATATGAGCAAAATTAGAGATTTTGGGATGCACAATGAGTAGCTACTTTTCTAGTAAGTTAAAAAAAAAAAGGCAGCAAGAAACTGATTATAGCTATAAATAAGGAAGGAATCCTCAATTTAGCAGGGTAAGTTGCTGGGGAACCACTTGAAAACTAGCCTATTAACTGTGTTTTCGGAATCAAAGGCAAAAATACCCACCAAACCAAAGCCAAATCAGAAATTTAGTCAGAAGCAGTGAGAAAACTTAAGGAAGAAAATACCTGACAGCTTATACTGTCTGGCATAGAACAAGATACAAATATGAGGTTACATTCTCCAAACCTAAACTTCCATATGCATTAGCTGCACCACTGTATGCTGCCAGTAAGTGCAGTGTAAAAACAGCTATACAAAAAAAGAGGAATAAAGAAAAATCTTAGTGCCTTTACACCTTTGCTCCTAGTCTGGTAAAAGTGTAGGAAGCCCAGAAGAGGAGACATTGCAAACCAGAGGAAATTATGCATGCAAATATTTTGAGAAGATGCAAAATATATTTTTAATTCACATATCGCAAGAAGCAGCAGTTGTAAACATAAACAGGCAACACTGGCAGTCCAAACCTGAAACTGCATACAGGAGGGCTGGACTCCTGCTTGTGAGAAGCATTAGAAGCACCAGTAAGGATGAAGTAACTGGTTAGATAAATAGGAGCAGTCATGGGAAAAAAACAAGTAGTGCATTTTTTTTCCCTTAAAGAATTACTTTTGTCTTTTGAAATGCCTTCTACAAGCACAACTAACCTGCATTAGATCTTTAAAATTATCTGCAAAAACATAAGATTTGGCTCCATAGTGAGCCCCACACCTACACAATTTTATAATTTGCATCATAAGTAACTGGATCACCAGGCAAACCACCCCCTTCTCTATTTTTTCCGCCCCTCGTGGAAACCGACCAAGGAAACGGGATTAAATTTAGAACGATAAAATCTTTAATCCATAGCACCATTGTATGAGGGACTTCATTTACAGCTCAGAGAACTAGACATTAATGTAGTTTAGTAAAGAGATTATTTTCATAAAGTCTTTATAATAATATGGGATAAAGTACTGCAGGCAGCAGCAGTACCCAATTTGTACAAATGTTTGTGAGGCCACAAGAATTACAGTTGAAGTAAGCAATTTTCAGAACAGCTGTAATACAGAAAGGATAAACTCAGTCAACTCTCAGTCTGGATTGTCTTGCTAGTGTAAACACTCAATCACTTCCATCCATGTGCATTTTAATCTTGCACTGCATTAAACATGGCAATGGTGATTCACTTTGCATACATTTCCAATGACAGCAAGAGTGTGACAGCTGTTCCAGACTGATGGCACAAATCCCTCTTGAGGAAAGGTTGCCTAGCAGGCCAAGTTTTAAATTCAACAACATCCCAGACATATCAGAAAATACCCTCTATGTCTCTACAGACATCTCAGTCTACAAAGTAAGTATGAAAGGATTTAGATATTGAATAAATATTGGGTCAAATGCCAGAGGAAGAGACTTGGCATAAGTCTGGCCCCTAATTCAGATAAACTGGTATTTAAATATTCATATATGTATGTAAAATAGCCTTCCTTTTTGCCTCTGGTCATCACACAGGAAGACAACGAAAGGAGGCTTCAGTGTTACCTGTGGTAGGAACTGTCACATCAGAGTCCCTCATTCGGAGACAAGAGAGAGGTCTAACTGGGAAAGAGTTCCTGACCCAACCAGATTCTTGCTTAAATCAGTGAGGATTTACTTGGAGGAAAAAAAAAAAAAAACAGCTTGCAGCAGCATGATGATAATGTTAAAGATCACATTCCCTACAAATACAAAGATGAAATTTAAGTCTGAAACAACAGCTGTTACCATAAACAAAACTGTTGCAAACATCATCAATAAAGCTTTCAAAGCCAACCAACTACACTGACAGAAAAAGGAAAAAGGCTGCTGTTGTATCAACTATGAAATGCATTCAGTAGTTATTAGTTGTTCCCTGCAGGGATCAAACATAAGACCAATACGGTAACAAGATAGTAGAAAATGAGTGTGACTGCAAGATGTGGGCAGAATTAGCAAGGGTCATTTGACTCCGGCATTGTCTCCAGCTAGGCAGAAAGCTATGTTTAGAGGCACTCTAAAAGCAAGAAACAAGACAAACGCTCAGTTTTCTACGAAAGTTACATTATAACACATGTAGAAGTTGCTTGTTTGATTCAAAACTCATTTGATGCAATCAATACCTTCTGGAGCTGGGTGCATACAACAAATTAAGCTTCTTTTAAAATTGGGTATTTGTTCATAGATGTAAGCTGACCTGAGCTCATAAAGTTGGATCATTCACTATGGTGATGATGCCTTTTTTCCAGCTGAGTTTCAAAACAGATCTGAAATTTCTGTTTAAAGGTTTGTACTCTAGTTTTTACAATCCTAATTCCAAATTAGAATGCAATTAAACAAAATTCAGCCTTGTATTCAAAGGTAGCTAACCTATTTAAAAAAAAATAAAGCACTGCATGACTACTGATAAGTTTTTAATTTATAAAACCTGTGAAGTGAGGGAAAAAAGGCAACAATTTAATTTCCAATGAGAAGAAACTATCAGAAACTCCTGTGCAAATTTCTCCTCCATATTCCTCTTTCACGGGGGATAAGACATTACACTTGGCATGCAAGGCAGCGGCTGGTAAATAGAATTTACTGCCAAGCATCTATGTGAACCTGTACCCACTACGATACCCTACCTGTGTCTTTATTTTGACATGATAGCCATGCTCCTAGGACTTAAGAAAGCCACCCCTTACCTTACACTGACATATGTATTTTCAATATAATTTGTTATCAGATATGTTTTCTGAAGCGATGATTAGAGGACACATCCCATCAACCAAATCAGACGGGCAGCCCGCCACCCTGATGAGCTTTAAATAACAAACTTGACAAACTCTTTCACGTATCATTGCAATGGTTCCATAGCTCAAAGTGAGCTGAAAATTGGTGCACAGCATGAGGTTCCCAAGGAACAGGAAATTATAAGTGTACGTGTCCCATCCCTCATAACAAAAGGAAGCGGTTCATCATATTAAAACTACAGAATCCCACAAAACTAAAAGACGTAACTACCAAGTAACAGCTACTCATGCTGATTTTATCACTGCATTAGGACCCTCCTTGATCCCATTAATGCTCATTACTTCAACTTCAATTCTTAAATTCTGCACAGTACAAAATTATTTAAAAGCCCATAACCCATAAATCACACTGACCAAAGCTTTCAAGCAGATTGTGAGATTTTTGGAAGTAGTCTTGGGGCACCTAAATAGAGTCATTAGATTTAACTTAACAGAAAATGCAGCTGAACCTCCTTGACTGCTTCACACACCTCAAATAATTGTTATTTGGCTCTCTAACCATCCTACGTGAAGTTTCTGATTTCTGTTAGTTCCCACACATACAATTCCGCTCCCTTTTCCCAGTGGAGCTGTTAAGTGTCGTGTCTCTAGTGTACAGGACACCAGGAGATTAAGGAAGCTCAAAAGAAACACTACCTTCAACTTATTCCACCTTTCCAAAAATGAGATGTGTCACGAGACTCTCACAACGCACCACTATCTTGCTTTTGTATCCAGTTCTTTCCCTCCAAACACTGCTCTCTTAAAGTGAAGTTAATAGTCTTGCAAAGTGATGAAGTCATTACAAAACCAAGGGTGCACGTGAAATTAGAATAATTCAGTGAGATGCAGCAAGTCTGCACAACTATAATGAACATTTATAGTTAGAATAAGCTACTGCTTTTAGCTAAGTTGCAAGAATACTGAGCATAACATGAACTGCAAATATTTAAGCATCACCAGAAAATTACTGATTTTGTTTGCTAGTTGGGCTACAAACTTAGATTTGTTTAGATTCAGGAAGCCTGTCTGTTATTTAAATACTATGTCCTCTTTTTAAGTGTATAATTTGATAATCAAATTCAAATATGCAGGGGGATGTGAAGGTTTACTTGTATTTAATGCAGTAACAATGATTTTACTAGGAATAAGGCTAGACAAAGAGAAGCGTGGACCGGTACATTTACCAGCAGAAAAGTAGATAGCTATTGACACAGCAGCCTCCAAAGAATAAAGAAATCCTAGTACTGACTGCCATTATGCTGCGAATACCAGGAGGGCTCTAACAGTTTGAAGAAAACAGCATGCACGTTTTCAGCTTAAAAGATGCGTATTAATTATACTAAACAGGCAACTTCTCACAACGCTGTCAGTATTTTGCATTCCCATTCCAGGGGCAATGACTATAAATCCCTATTTATCCAATACAGAACAGAACAAGCCCAGAGCCAAATCTCCCCGAATACCTTCCGTGCTTCAATCATTACAGACAGACCACGACAGAGATGTAGTTATATAGTTTAGTCACAATGGCTAAGTCCCTAACCTCTCCTCTGAAACTTGATAACTGCAGGTCCAGTAAAGACTAATCTTATGTCCCAAATGTTACTGAACTCTTGGACTGAAGAGCCTTAGCCCAGTAGCCGATAAGAACTGGATATTCATGTCAGACACAGGAGGTTTGGCATACCTACACTGCAATGCACAGATCTGACTAGAGTTTACACAGACTTACCTGAAGGAGCTCAAACTATCATATTTGGGAGTGGCAGCCACCTAACCACGGTAACACAGGTTATACGAGCTGCAGGGGACTGTGGCTAAATGCTAAAAACTTCACTCACAGCGCTGCAGATACACTGTTGGACTGAGCACATCTACACGGGCCAAGGCCACACCTTTGGACTGCAGCTCTGATGTGCCCAGGGGATTCACTTGAGCCGGTGACAGAGCTTGGAAACAACACTGCTAGGCCTCAGGCCAGGTCAGAATCAGTACCATTAAGACTGGAGAGTATTGGCTATTCTGGTTTACTGTTGTGCCCTTTGCACACAGCAGAGGTACGCAGTGACATATTGCATATGTGCAGGTGCAAAAATCACATACCGGGAACGAGAAAGAGCATTTCCAATTGGCAGCAACTCACACAGTTTTGCGAGGAATTAATCCTGCGTTTGGCAATACTGCTGTTTGCCGCTTGGGGAGCACTGCAACAGAGTGCTGAGTCATAAGTCCAGCCTAACCTGTAGCAAACCTCTAAAACGTTGCTGAAATGCACCTCAGCCTATGCCACCTCCGTTTTTGTGCATGTCCCCTACTAAACACTGCTCCCCCGACACTCTGCATCTGCAAAGAATGCAGAAGCACTTCAAACACCTACAAACCCAGGCAAGCTCTAAAATAAGTTACATACTAACAAAATTTCACTTGCTGACATTAAACAAATTATCTCTATTCCAGATGGGCACATTCTGCTGAAGCGACAGATCGGCCTCCCAGGGCAGCCATCCCGCGAAGGGCGCGAGGCAGCGCCCTACAGCACAAGTGCCGCACGGTAATTAACAACTGTATCAAAACAGAGCTAACAAAAGGGGCCAGAATTACACATCCTTGCGCAAATTTAAATTTTATAATTCCCAAAGTCAGGCCCTTGAGTACTGTAATCTGACTAATTCTCGGCAGATTGTTGGATGTTATCTCCTAGATAAAAAGAAAGGAAACATAAACGTAAATGTTGTCACATATAACAACAATGGCCTTTTACACCATTTATTACCAATAAAGTCTGAACAATAAACCTTTAGTTCGATGCTTTCTCACCTAGGCTGCAAGTCTACACCAGCCAAGAAGTGGAGGAAGTCACTGGCAAGACAGTAAAGCTCCTATTTCATGTGACATCAAAGACCAGGGCAAGGAAACGGGCACCTCCAGCCACATAATGGTGGGCAGAGGAGAGCGTCCTGCCTCCCACTCTTCACAGCTGCATTTCAGCACAGCACATGCTGATGCTATTTTGGAGCGTGTGTGTTATGGTGTAGGAGATGCGAGGCGGGGAGGAAAGACAACCCCTGCTCATGTTCACAGGCTGTGAAAAATTCTAGCATGAAAACCTCGTTTGATATTTTTTGCAAACAAGTAACAAACAGTATTTTGAAACAAAGCGCCAAATGAATTTAGAAGATTAACTGCAAACCAAGGGGCTGCAAAAGCTTCTTAAAAAAGGTTTTCAAATCCTTCACAAGCAGAAGTGCTGGCTAAGAGAGAGATGTGTACAACCCCATAGCGACTTTATAGGAGTCATTATAGAAGAAATCCTCACTTTGGCACCTTATTCCCCGCATCTTTTTGCAAACATCATACCTCCCTCTAGATTTTACATTTAAGAACAGAGCACTTCAGCAGCATCAGAAGCAAAGCATTTTCTGCTTTTTCTGTCTGTGTTTTGACCAAGACCTTTATCCATTTCCAGTGTTTGCGAATCTTGTTTACAGTCCTACCTCACTGACATTGCTGACCTACGTTAAGCATCAGATCTTTCAGTGCACACCGGCGAGGAGGCACAGCCGCGCCAGCCAGCAGCACCACTGACCTCTGTCAGTTTGGGTCTACTCGTACGGTGCGAAACAACGCTCTGGAAATAAACGCAACTATTTACAAAGGTGAGATTACAATTACAGCCGTATTACCAGGCAATATGCCGTCACAAAACCAGCAGGAAAAGAAGCGCTTAGAGCAGAATTTACTTAATGAATACTTCAAATTGGCCTTTCCTGAATGAAGGACAGCGGTCAGCACTGTTTGTCAGAAAAGACTGCAAGACAGAATTTATTGCTGAGGCATATGAATGCTATCCATAGCATTAAGTCTGTTTGAACATTAATATTTAAGCATACTTTAAAACTAAGCCACTTCTTAGCTGCAGTTAGCCAAGTAACATTTAACGTCGTAAGGAGTATACGTTGCTGGCTAAAGACTTGGCAACCAAAATCTATACGGTTAGTTGATTTAACTTCAATAGTTACCGATTATTTAGTCTAGAACCTCACCTGAAGGACAGGCAGCCTGACAAGTTATCTTTATTTCAACAAAGAACAGAGTCTGGCTGGGTTTACAGCTACCTGCGATGAAGGGGGTAAAAAACCCCCAAAACCCTGAATCACAATTATGTCTCATTGACAAGTCAGCACCAATTAAGGCCCCACTTTTTGCCCACCAGAGTTTGGATTTTCTTGCTTGTTGAAAGCATTATTATTCAGAACAAGAGATGATTTTCATCTAATCATACTTAACCAAAAGAATGTTAAAACAACAACAGTTTCCTTCTTAAGCATGTTTGATACTGCTGCCATAACAACATGCAAATACTTCAGCTCGCAACAAAGATGCGTTGATTCCATCCAGTGTTTATTACAGTGCTTTTTGATAAACCTACTTTATAGTAGTACTTCTAGTATATTTACTAACAAAAACAGGTAGACATCCCCTACATTTGAAAACATACACGAAAGCTTTTTAAAGGAGTATTATTTTTAACAGAAAACGGTAAAAAAATCATATTTTTTATAAAAGAGTGTATTTGCCAAATATTCAAATGAAGCTATAAAGCACCTCTGACTCTAGTAGCATAAATAAACTTGCTGAACGCTTATTTGTAATCCCAGAATATTGTATTACAGTAGCGCTGTCAGGCTACAAGACAGGCACTTCAATGTTAGCGAAAATTCAAACCCATTCAAGATTTTTATTTCAAGGAAGGACATATTTTCGCGCAGGCAGGGTATTCACGTCTAATTGATCTAAATGGTTTGTTAAATCATAACAACATGAGAAAGCCACGCCAGGCCGCCCAGAGGCCCGGCGCGGCTCACCCCCACGCCCCGGCCGCCTGACAGCCCGGGGAGGGCTCCCCTCGCCTCCCCCCCCGGGGCCGGGGGTTTCGGGGCCGCCCGGGCTCGCCCCGACCCCAGCTGAGGAGAACGAGGCGAACACCCCCTCCTCCGCCCGCCGCAGCCCCGCGGCGGCCGAGGGCTCCGGCCGAGGGCTCCTCCCGCGACCCCCCCCGCTCCCGGGCGGCCCCACGGGGCTTGGCCGCCGCCCGCAGCCCCCGGCCCGCCCTGCCGCCCCTCCGCCGCGGCGGGGGAACGTCGGCCCCGGGTGACGATCGTCCTTTTCTGGGCGCGGTGCCGCGCTGCCCGCCGGGGAAGGCGGCGGCCGGGGCCACCCCCCCCCACACCCCGTTCTCCCCTCAGGCCACCCTCGGCCCTGCGGCAGCCGCCCGCGGCGCGGGTAGGGGCAGGCCCGGGGGCGACCCCCGCGGCTCCGCTGGGGCTGGGGCGTGTGTGAGGGGCACTTCCCCGCCCCGCGGCGGGCGGGAAAGGCCCGGCAGGGCGGGGGGCGGCGGCGCTGAAGGACATTTTAGCGGCTAGAGCCCAACTCCGGCCCCCGGAAAATGGCTGCCGGCGGAGCGGGACCCGAGAGCGGCGGCGGCGCCGGCCCGGCGCGGGGAGGGGGCGGCGGGGGTCTCGTACCTTTGAATTTGAGCTCGTGCTGCGGTTCGAGGCTGAGGACCTGCTCCGCTTTCGCCATCTTCCTCCTCCTCGGCGGTGGCGGCACCAGGCGGAGAGAGGAAGGGACGGGAAGGGAGGGGAAGGAAGGGGGGGAAGGGGGGGGTGGCGCGCCCAGCTGGTTTATTCACCCCCCCGCCAAGCGGCCCCGGAGGAGAGGCGCGGCGGAGCGGAGCGGGGCCGGGCGGCGGCGGCTCGGCGGGTCCCGGACGCAGGCTGGCCGGGCAGGGGCGCGGAGCGGGCGGGAGGCGGGATGATGCAGCACGGAGGGGCCCAGAGAGAGGCTGCGGCTGGCGGCTGACGTGTGCCGCCGGCACCGCCGCCCGCCTCCTCCCGCCCGCCTCCCGCGGCCGAGGGGCCCGGCCCAGCCGCCCCCCGGCTCGGCGCGGCTCCCCCCGGCTCGGCGCGGCTCCCCCCGGCTCCCGGCAGAGGCAGGGCCGGGGGCTGCACCTCCTCTTCGGGGTCAAGCTACCGCCCGAGAGCCGTAAGGTGGTGGTGGTGGGAAGTCTAATTCATAATGAACTTAAATCACCGAAAATAAAGATTTTTGTAATCAATGACTTATTATCCGGTACCAGCCTGTTACTTTAGGCCTTCGTTCCGTAAACCGAGCAGCGCCGGGAGCCCCTTCGGCCACAGTGGGGAGGGGAAGAGACATCCAGGGCCGATTCCTGGAGCACCAGAGAGCCGCTCTGCAGGGACTGACATTCTAAGGCACGGCGATGCATTACAAGACCAGGAAACTCCTGGTAACTGCTGTCAAGCTACAAGGAAGACTTTTTAACAAATAAGCCAGTTTTTCAGATCATCTTAGTGATCTTAGATGCACCTTCCCCCCCCCCGTTTAAGTAAACTAACCAAAGTTTTGAGGTGTTTGGTTTGGATTGTTGTTGTTGGGTTTGTGGTGTGTTTTTTTTTTTTTAATTATTTTTACTCCAAGTAACATTATTTTAAATTATTTTTAAAATGTACAGGTTGTTCTAATATGAAGTACTGCTTTATTAATAGCCCTAAGGCAGCACTACATTTCACACAAACACCCCCCTCTCAGGTTGTTTTAAACATTCTAAAAGTTCTTAAGAATTTCTAAAGCATTGCTGTAACCTGTCAAATGCAGCTCCATTGTTACAATGGAGCAGGAGTTTGGGATGCCCATTTTACCAGCAGAAACATTCTGGTCTTAAAAACTGGTAATTCATCTACACCAAAAATTATTCAGTTGGTGACTGGACTTCAGGCATACAGGACATCAGAAGATACCATTTGCAGAGATAAAAAGCAAGTGTACTGACATCAACCTCCAGAGAATAGCAACTCCAAGCATACAGCTAAGTCAAGTCCTAATTAGGGCTGATTTCCAAACAGGCAGCAGGTGAAACATTGTGAAAATCCATTTCGTCACAGCAACCCAATCTGTGTGATGCAGCGCACCTCACCTCCATGCAAGTTCTTCTATCACGAATGTTGTTCTACTTTGTAATTGCCAAAAACGCATAAAGTAGCTAAAACGATCTGGAACTTGTAACAAGAAGGTGGTTGTTCTCATTTCTGGCAATAAAGGCAATGGCAAATAACATAGTATTTGTTAAATGTTAAAAATCATCACCACTAAAGGGGACAATGTCATCCTGTGCTCTAAGCACACCTACATCTTGACACTTCAGCTGCTCTCATCCACAATAATCCCTGTTTTTCAGCTCACCTGCTTAACCACCTCCCATCCTGTTCTGTCTTGGTTTTGTTCAGAGATGTCATTCGTTCCACACCAAACCCAACCCATGCAGGTGTTCAGTACAACTCTCGGTTTCGCATCACGCAAGTGAAACCTGCCAACTCCTAGCCCGTCCATCCAGGCCAAATTTTAGAAGCTTCAGGAAGATAACGCGCTGCTGTTCTTCCTTAAATTCCTTCTCTGTTGGAGAAAAGATGGTCACAATGTCATAAAGGGGTGCATTTTCTTTTCCAGGTCCCTGCTATTCAACCTTGCTTAGTTAATTAGATTTGGAGCCCTGGATTTTCTTGGCTCATTGTTTTTACTACTTGTGGGGAATTTATAGTATAAACTATGGATTACGTCATAACATTTCACCATCTCAAATCAGGGGAGAAGTGAGTTCGTTTATGCTTTGGAGTAAAGCTTTCTTTGGTTGATATTCTGCAAAGGTTATTTTCTTTCACAGAATCTCTTAGGTTTTGTTTTTATAAAGAGATGCTCTCGCCGAGGTAGGCATTCTCAGTCCAGTAGCTAGTAGAAAAGAAAAGGCTTTATACATACCTCCAAGTTAACTGGAAACTAATGGCGAGGAACAAGACAGAGGAAACTTTATACAACATATACATAATAAAAAATCCTAAACTGTTCAGCATGGCTACCCAGACCTTTCCAAGTTCTACTCTTTCTGAAAGAAGTACAAAGTACACCCCGAAGCATTTGATGATCCACATCTTAAAGGGTTTGCCAAGTTGTATCCTCTTACTTCACGCAACTGGCAGCTCGGCACTTACCTGCTTGTGTTTGAAGGACTCTCCCACATTTTCATTCAGGCCAAAGTTTTTAAAGTACAACATTGTTTATTTATCCTAAATTGAAAATTTATGAAGTCTAATGAACTGAGGTCGCCAGGTTTTTGTTTTATGTAAATAGTGGGTGTACATTTAATATTGTACAGCTCAGATTCATTGAAATGAGCATGCATGAAGGCTACCTGTGGTACTACGTCCTCACCAATTACACTAAACAACTCTTGCTTTATTAAAAATTCAGCCACGACAACTCTAGAGGGTTGTTGCCCAGGTGGGTTTTTAGCTAACAGGAGAAAACAGGGATGAACACTACCGGGAAACCCTGAAGAGTACCTGAAAGCTTTGTACTAGAACAATTTTAAAGAACAGTTTCATCTGTTACAAAACTTTTACCTTAACAGCTATAAAAGACTTGATCCAAGTAAAACATTCTCTCCTATTGTGTGTGCAAATTAGGTGGTTTGCATTTAGCTATCTGGATTCCGTGTGCAAACACATAAATGCATTCTCTGTTCTAGCACATTCCTTGTGTTTACCCTTCTTACGCTCTCTCCGACGCACATTCATGCCCCCTTATACAAACATACCTAACACTCTTCAAAAGCAGCTTACACACACCTAAGAGGGTAACTTAAAAATAGCAGGTACTGAACCACAAATTTAAGTTATCCCAGGTCTCCGTTAAAAAGGTGATGACAGTACGTGTTTCCTGCATGTGAACTGCAGCCAGCTGCTTAGTAGGAACTTGTATTAAACATTTTCAGGTGAAACAGTAGTATCAGAAACAGGACTTTTTTGCTTATTTACGCTTCTGAAGGCTGCTATTAACTCAGCATGTTAGACTTGCATCACACATTGAAAGAAGAAATCTTTTAAGTATCATATAAGACAAGTAAGATAACTGTAGCCAACTCCATATTTTTGTGCTCTACACAACCACCAAAGCAGTAATTTAAAATAAAACCAAGCTACCAACCAGCTGGCTGTACTAATAAGAAAGGATCCTTTCCCAGCGTGACAGGCCCCACAACACTTTGCAGATATTAAAAGCACTTTACAGTTTTGATTGACAGAACCCTGGCGTAAGCAGTCAAGAATTTTATATTTCATGCAGTCTAAGCTAAAAGCTGTGTATTAAATAACTTGACCCTGGTAGAATTTGTCAGGCCTTGCCCTGGTTGACAAGACTGCGTGTGGCCTGCAGCTTCTCAGCGATCATGCTGCAAAGAAAGGAAGCATTACACAAAAGCTGCGTTCTCTCTGGTGTTTTTCCCCCATACCTTCTTTGTACAAGTTCGCCTGCTGCCTTTGTCTGTGTATACATCAACCAGGGAAAAGCTACAGTTTCCAAACGACCAGTAGTCAGTACCTCTGGAAAACAGCTATTTGAATCATCACTTGGATTTGCTTCTATTGTGGTATTGCTTACATTCCTCTTCTATAATTCTGTTGCTACAGAGACTGTTTTTTTTAAGATGTTGAGAATTTTGGGACCATTTATAAATAAAGCCAGCACATTTATAAACAAAGCTTTTTATTAATAAAATGTTTACACCTTTTTTTTTTTGCACAATACATCAGACTGGTAGTGATTTAACATGTTATTACACTATAAAAGTTTATTATGAATGCTTAAGCTGAAAAGGCTGTTTACATTATGCCAAATCAACATTTCTGTATTTGCATTCTATGCACTATATGGGAGTGTAACAATTCAAACAAAAAGGAGAGAACAAAAGCCTGGTTTTCCTCATTAGCATCTACAAACCAACAACACAGACAAACCTGTACACACTCTCAGGACCAGCCCAAGAGAAGACTAAAAAAAAGTCTCAAAACATTCATAAGCTTGGGAATTCATCACTACAATATTTCATCACTAGTAATCTGACTACGTTTCATGCAGTGAAGCAATGGTTGTAAATTTGTGCAGTTTACAGTGCTGCAAGTGCTCTGTAACTTTGAGCGGCTTAAATTTGTTTTAATAAGAGATACTATAGTAAGAAGGCACAGACCTTTCAACCTTTGTAACAGGTTAATCCAATCCTATAATAAAAAGGCAGAACGTTCTTAAGAGGGAAAAGAATTGCTGATACAAAGGTTAACCTTCATGCTTAATTTTACAGGCAAACACTTACACTGCAAGAGCTATATGCATATCAGGTTATTTTTGTGCCCTGAATACACAAAATGCAAATGCAAAGTTTCTTGTTTAAAAGAAACCTTCAGAAGGATTTCTTTTTTTCTTCATTGTACTGGGGGTGGGAGGTACAAGGGGGAAGATTACCAGGAAGTCTTAAGTGTCTTACAGCTACAGAAACACAACCCATTTCTGTCTCTTAAATGAATTCACCGCGTCACAATTTCAATGTTGGACAAACGATATTCAGAAATAGGTAGTATAAAAAAAGGAAGTTAAGATATAGAAGAGTTGACATCATGTTACTAGAGCCCTACAATAATTTGCTCCCCCAGGTGAATATGCTTTTAGCCTTCGTTGCATGGTATAATACAGTAGTGGTACGTGTCTCAGCCACAATGTTTTCATAACAGTGTCACAAGACTGTACTAGCGAATTACCATTTTGTTTCCAAACATTTGCTGCTGTGACATACTTCTAGAACCTTCGAGGAGAAAAAGACACTCGCCACTTATTCTTGACTAAGTCCCATAAGGAAACAAAGGAACAAGTTGTCAAGAAAACAGAATAGATTTAATAAGAAATACATACTGTAACATGAATAAAAGTGTGGCAAGAAAGTAGCAGTGAACCTCTTGAGGTGTCAGAGTTACAGCATATCCAAGTGCAGCAACTGGATGGAGTATCACACTCACACAAAGGAAGAGCATGACAGAGTGGTCTGTATCCTTCAAAATGTGAAGAAGTAGCAGTTGGTTTGTTCAATAATACATATGTGAAAAAATTAACAGAAACAAAACAAAGAAAAACCCAGCCTCCTTAACAGAAGAGTACCTTTACAAAGGTCATCAGCTCCTTGAATAAAATTCATTGTTAGTGTTTCAACAAAAATTTAAGAACCCCAACTTGCAGGACGATGTAACGGTAAAAGCAAAATTGTTTCTTCTAAGAAGTCTTTTTTCTAGAATGAGAGCAGTTTCAGCAAATGCTGTCCCAATTTTTCAGAGACAAATCATCCTACTGCTTTGATTTTTCCATGTAAAATAGGAAGCACCAAATAACTAAAACACTAGAACTTTTCCAAGTATTTTAAAATAGCTGTTTATAGCATGTACACTCTGACAACACTATGTTAAAAATTCAGGGTGGGGGAAAATGGGAGGTGGGAGGAGGAAAAAGCTGACCCCAGGATCACTTTGACATGTCAGAGACTAAGCCCATCAGGACTCCTGGGTTTCAGGATAGTCGCATATCCCTTGAAGGATTTGTTATCTGAGACACTTTATGGATAAAGTTTGGTAACGCTCGTTTGATTTTTCCAAGAAATGCATTTTTGATCCTAGCTGACCACGGAGGAGTTTGCATTCAAACTTTTGAAAGCTCCAAAGTATCACAAGGGATTTTTCAGAAATGAGCATTGGTGTCAGAAGGCCTAATAATTTTAGGTAAATATATTTTGGCACATGAATTCTTATATGAGAAACAACGATGTGGTTCCAAGTATATTTCTATTGACAAGCTGGAGCCATCTGACTCCGAAAAGGACAGCTGACTTTTTTTTTTAATATTAGAACCTGTATTTCTATCTTAGATTGGTAATTGACACAACCATCTCATACCTATAAATCTTCTGTCACCTACCATTCCTAGGGCTGTGATCTATTACTAGGAATATGATGTGAACTTAAAATTTTAAGTTCTCTAGAGAATTTTTGTGCAGATTTTTTTTAGAAGCTTAGTTCCAAGCACACAATTCTGCTTCAAGTAACTGACTCGTCACATACAAACAACTTCCTGCTAAAAAAGCTAAGAAAGTTTGTCATCCTTTCTTGTTCATGAACAGAAAAGCCTCTTTTTTTTAGAGGTTTAAAGCATTTAAGAGTGATACATGAAGCTTTTTAGAAAGTGAAAAGGCAGTGTAGAAGTCAGTGAATTAGTCAGATTCTCCTCATGTCTGAGACGATTTTTTTTCTACTTCTTTGTAGCTATTGCTGCTTTTAACTGAGGTTTGCTACAGGGTGGTTAGCTACAGAGTTCAGACAGCTTCTGTCCTGTAAATCATCAATTCCCAAGATAGTCTTTGCAGATTGCTGATATAGCACACCACAAATAGACTACAGCATCCTTAATAAACACTACAGACTTGGTTCACAAAAGCCATTCAAACATCACTTATAAAGCTTCCATTTCCAACTAATACTCAGTTTGTTATTCTGGAAATCAACACTAATGTTAAGGATTAATTTAGGATTAACATAGTAACAAAAATCTTACTGAGGCCAACTTTTAAACCATTCAAGATATTCAACCTGAATTATTTTTTGATAATTAAAATGAAGCTTTAACCATGAACGTAGACAGCTCCCAATGAATCCCACACCTCTCAACCAGGTTAAAGGATTAGACTTCCACATCAGTAAGTAGGCATTGCCTCCTCTCCTCTTACTCTCTTCCCAAGTATGTAAATAACCTTTCTTGAGCTGGCTGGTAGCATTAAATTGGTATTATGTACACCAACACATCAAACACTCAAGTCCGCCTATAACGCCCCTCTAAACTATTAAATGTCTGATCCTGTAGCACTCGGAGGAAGTTTCCCTGATGTCAGTAGGGGTTTGAAGCACAATGATTTGTTTTGTTTCAACATGGATCTAGTAACATAAATGAAGTCTTTGCCTTCTTGGCAACAGCAAAAGTTGTTAGAATTGTCTTAGAACTTTTCAAAGCACCTATTACAATTTTCAGTAGCTTAACCACTAGATGCTTCTGTTGTTAAACATAAGCTTCCATATTCCACCTACTTAGGCATTTAGTACGGCAGTTTTCAGCATGGGTATAAAAATGTACTACAAAACTACCTACAGCACAGATCGAGAGCCTGGCAAGTCAGCTAAGAGACTGTTGTAATTTAGAGGGTCAGATGAAGACACCCTCCAAAACTTCTGGAGCACATTTAAGTTGCTCCAAAGCTTAAGAACTAAACATTTATCGCTTGATATATTTGTACAAATCTAACTTCTGTGGGAAAGAAATGGTATTGGTTAGAAGTTGAAACAGTCATCTGTCAGTTAAAAAATGCTCCGGATCTATGACATGACATGCACCTCATTACATTTTTTACATACAAGATACTTCACCCTTCCAAACTTGCTTTGCAGCAATTCCCTTTGAGAGTATCTGAAAGTCTGGTCTCTATGATGAGCTCCAGTCATTAAACAGGAAGGCATAACGGAATGAAACTTCAGTCCTCAGCTTTTTCAACAACTTCAACAGAAAAAAGTTATTAAAAATTTAGCTGGAATGGTTGACAATCAGCACTCCAAACACTCCAAGGCTAATGCATCTCCAAATAGAGAAGCTATGTTAGGACAAAATATAATCAATTTCAGCAAGCCTAGTGCAAGATGAAAGCAGATGGCCTAACGAATTATTAATACAGAAGAAACCATTTTTCTCCAACAAAAATGAAACAATGAACACATGCATCTCATCCAGGGAAGACTGCATTCCAGCTTTCAGCTAGGGCCAACTGATCAATAAGCAGTTATCTTGGCTCAAAAGAACTTACATCAACAGTCTGTCATTTTAAATAGGCATGTGTTAAAAAGCAGCCTCACTTCAGCGTTTGCAGTTTGGACAATCTGAAACACTGGCTATTTCCATGTTTTCATTAACTGCAGTAATTCAGATCAGAACTGCAAAAAGGATATGAAGTATGCTGGCATTCCACTCCAACTGGTAACAAAACAAAAGGAGTCTGAGGCATTAAGACTTTGCTGCATTTGAGAAGGGCCAGATTGCTGCTGCCTCTTCAGTGCTTCAGAGTGGGTGGGGGGGTTGGTTGGTTGTTTTTAAAGTTTAATTTTGGTGTATAGCAAATAAGGGAGGCTAGATCAGAAAACAGTTCATAAAGATTTGCTAAGATATATGGATCTCTCTCCTGACTGGAAAGAACTACAATCTCTGTACTAGCCTAGCGTCCAATAGAGTCCAATATTTTCTTCTCAAGTCAATAAGTCTTGGATAAATACTATTAAACTATTTTTGTTATCTCATTGAAAAACAGATTTAAACTCCATTCTTACCACATGCTAACAGGCAATAACAATTTAGAACGTCTGAATTCCTTTTTCTACTAATCTACATGAAAGAATATCTGAGACTTTCCTTCTCCTACTACAACCTTTTGAAGTTCAAAAATTTCCACATTTATTCCTAACCAACTTTAATAAAAGCAGTACTTTCTATATGACAGTTAAGATACTAAAGCACTGGTATCTTGGTATAGAATAGACTGCCGAAACACTGTGAACACAAAACATTTTAAAAACCTAGCTGAATTAGGTAACCACACAATTTATTTTTTTTTAAAATTTGCTGGGAGTAAGAATTGAGATATGTCAAAGAAATTAGGGATTTCCATGACTGCCACTGTGAAAGTTCTACATTCAATCGCTAACCTGCTTTTTTATAATAAAAATATGCCCAAGATCAAGCTTACTCTGTTCTTTCTTTACTAATTATATTTCCATTGCACATTTTGATGGAGTACTAATATTTTCTGTTCATAGTTTATTTGCTCTGAGTGACAGAAGAAAAAAATATACATCAGGCTGAACACCAAACACCGATCTGCCTCTACTATAAGATGCTTTGTTAAGGACCAATGTTTCAAAGCAGCTTTGTTCAGCCTTTGCTTGATGAAGGCATACTTCCTGGGCTCTCTGTAAGCACATAGCCTGTACAACTGTGGCAAAAAAGGCATATCTGACGATGCAGGGTAAGTAAAAGGGGTGATAAAAATGCAGTCACCAAATTTCATTAAGTCATACTGACCCGTTTAAAACCTCACTGTAATGGTTCATCTGGATTTGCTCCAGAACAGCTCTACAAGAACTAACACAAACTAATCTGAAGTACAAGCCCTTTCATTTCTCACAAACTTTTCTACATTTCCTTCAGAGAAAATACTTGAGATGATAGAAAACCAGATTACAAAGAATAAGCATCATCAACGTGACCTCATGTTGATACTAAAGCTAAACAGCATATTTTAGAATATACTCAAGTCTATTAAGCTCTTCTTCAAAAATACGAAGTTTCTCGCTAGTGCTGGTGGGAAACAAAGTAAAATAAATAAAATAGCACAAATGGATATGGTCAACCTACAGTTTAATTGAAAGTGTACTAAAACCAAACACAGAGTAAGCTACACACTGATTTGCTAAAAACCCTCACAGATGAAAAGGCCCAGGAATCAAGAGGTAACGATCTACATTACCACGTCTTAAGGTTACTTCCTATTCATATTTTTGTGACCAAAACAGGAAAGACTGAGTGCACTACAGATGAAAACTTTTTCAGACAGACCTCATCCTGCACCAACAGCATTCTCTATTGACCCCTTCAAATGTGATTGAAAGAATTTCAGCCTGCCTCTGGATGAACTCACAGTGACAATACCTAAAAAGCAGGAAAAAAAAAACCCCAACCTGATGGAGATTCCCCAGGAGTTTATCCATAGGTGTGGAATGGAAGGAGAGTATAAGATTGCATTATTTTTTACATAAGTTATAATACTTTAAACAAACACTGGTCTCATAAATATAATATGAACACTTTACACATGCCAAGAATTAAAAGCTTTCCCCTCAAACCTTTTAGGTCTTATCAGAACCACTGGCAGCATCCGTTTACAGCATCTGTTTTTAGTCAGTAACCACTTAATTTAGTCAGAACTACAACTACGTTGTCTTCAACCAACATCTTAATACTAAAAAACTTGTAGGAACAAAAAGATGCCTATAAGCGTATCAGTTTGCCTTAAAGTGATTAGAGTCAGCATGAAAAAAAGATTGTCTGTGGTTTAAGATCTGTTGCTTGTGTCCCCACCCCCGGCGCATATCATCTTTAAATAAAAAGTGCAAATGGGATTTCGGGACTGGATGGACTGATTTGCCTATTATTTGTCTTCAGTTGCATATTCTGTAGCCACCTCACATCAACTGTCCCATCATACTTTGGATTAGCTACAATTAAATTTAAAATAAGGCTCACTGAAGAAAAGGAAATGACATCTAACTTCCAGACTCCTCCCACCCTTAAGTCCCACAAAAGTGCTCATTTCCCTTTTTACAAAAGACCAAAACAAAACCAACCCTAAAATCTTGATTACAAAACTATGTAACATTTCAGTTCTACCATCCATATAGTCACCCTCCTTTCAAGCAAGACAAAAAAAAGCAATGATGGATTCCCTTTGAATGCAAGAGATACTACACTTTTTGTAAGTAAACAGGCTGACATTACGATTGCAGTCTTTTCCACGAGTATACAGATGTCAGATGAACGGGTCCATATTTTGAGGGACCTTGGGTGCATGAGCACCAGCAGATAAAGATCTAAGACTGATAATATAAACCCAATGTGAACTATTAACTTCCAAGACCACCTACTGTATAAACAAGTCTGATTTTCTAAGGGATCAGTCAACAGCAGCTGCGCTTTGTCACCGATGGCTGTCTTCTAAGTTTGAAGCCCTTACCACTAGACGGGGGGTTGGT
The DNA here is from genome assembly GCF_949628215.1 of Phalacrocorax aristotelis. NCBI lineage: Eukaryota > Metazoa > Chordata > Aves > Suliformes > Phalacrocoracidae > Phalacrocorax > Phalacrocorax aristotelis. The sequence continues at coordinate 14,642,184 of NC_134288.1, forward strand.
GTCAGTTGATGGAATTCTGCGACCTACAAGGAGGCAGAAAAAAAAATTTATAGCAAACATACTTGAAACTAAATCTAAGCAGTGTATGTTTTGTATACAAAAACGTGTCTTCAGTTAGACCTATGTCATTAATGACAACATTCCTGCAATTGGACAGCAGTTAACAGTCTATGGTACATCTGTAAGAGGTATGGTTCCACAAAAGAAGAGTAGAAGTGGTTTCAAGCTAATTTTGCAGTGTTTACACTTTGGGCTAATCTAGACTTGGAGGGCTAAGCTATAAAAGCACCCAGAGAATATACTCTGCAGGATCCAATACCATCTGGAATATCTTCACTGAGAACTACCATCTTGACCTGTATTTCCACAGTAGATCACCTGCTCCAGGCTTAGCCCAGAAGCGCTTGTAAAGATAGCTGCTGTAGTCATCTAATCAGTCTCTAAAATTGGCCATTCCTGGTTGAGCATTCTTTTCTGAGGAGGATTTATGATTCTTTTTTCCATAGTTTATGCAAGATCAATTTTAGAGAGCAACTATTAAGTCAGTAAATCAGGAAGCTAATCTACAGCACATACTTTTTACATCAGCTTCAATTTATTCAACTACTTATAAGGACCCTATTTTTTTCCCCCCAGGTCTAGTGGTTCTGTAGTTATTCAAAGCTAAACTGCAGTGCGCACACACACAAACGGATTGCTGTTTGTCATCTTTTCACAAACAGGTTGACATACCTGCACATTGGTGCTGCTGCCTGAAACATATCCTGCAAATAATATTGCATGGAATTCACTTTTCATTCACACACAAAAAATTTGCCATTGTCATCCCCACCATGAACGAGACAGAAAAGATTTGCAATTTAATTAAAAAATCCCAAGGTATCACAAAAATATTGTAGAAAATCTACACACAATAGATGCTATTTCCTGGGCAGTAATCTGGCATTTATGAATTTTTGTATTTTTGAAAGTGCACTGATTTAGACTAAGTACAAACACCAAGAGCGAGAACTTAATTCCTTTTCTCAGCTCTATAAAGTTTGGATCTTCCTCATGCCATTTGCTTTCCCTTCCATAACCTTGGAAGCACTAATTGAAACATTCAGCAACAGATACAGTAAGATGACACTGATTTCTGATGTAAGTGCCCTGCTTGCTATTTATCCAGCAGCATCACAGTAGGCTTAAAAACCTCTAGAAGGAATATCTGGAGGTCATTAGATGACTAAAAATTTATACAGCTCATTTTGCAGTTTGTATTCATGTCTGATTGTAACAAATTTAAGCCAGTATACTCTCACCTAAATAGCACAAAAAAACAGTAATCAAATTTCTACTTGAACTTCTTTCAGGAGAAAGCACATTAACTGTTTAAATACTTACTAATTTCTATAAAGAGTTCATTAATGTTTATTGCATTTTTCGCACTTGTCTCTACAAATATTGCATGAATGGAATCTGCATAGTCTTTAGCATCTTTTTCCATGACTTCTCTGGAAAAACAAAGCAAAGAAAAAACTGTGAATGCAAAAAACCTCCACATTATTCAAAATCTTAAGGGATAGATTAAGCTTTTAATTGTCTCATTAAATGAGTACTTCGTGTATTACCTGTTTGGCATCACAGTCCGCCCTCAGCCTGAGGTTGATGCTCATTCTTTACTCTGTGCTGTCTCCCTGCCTTGAGGAATGAGCATCACTGAAGCACAATCATAAACTAAACAAGGCCTTAATCCATCTGGCAACATTACAGTGGAGTTTGTGTCTTGAGTGTTCTAAGTGTAGGTCTGCAATCAATCATTAGGGGGTGCTTTATTCTTCACACACAGAACAGTTTTAGATGAACTGAAAAGATCCTAAAGCATTAGTTCCGCTAATCCAGTGGATTTCCTACAGCTGTTTACAAAACCAAGTATCTCACAATACTGCACAGATCATTAGGATAGCATTTACCTTACAGGAGGCATGAAGACATAGCTATAAACAGAAACATATTTAGACTGAGCACACAGAGACAAGTGAACAGGTTATTCTGCACCCTTAAGTGGGCAAGTTGATAATGAAGTATGTTTCCTTAAACAAGGTGGAAAAACCGAACCCCCATAGGTGGAGAGAGGACTGGACTGTATGCTGTATCATTTTACACACAATTTCTAGAAAACATAGGATACTTTCAGTAGCAAGGGACTGAAGATATTAAAAGCACAGACTCTGGATCAGTGACCCAAATATTGCCTCTGACTAAAGTACAAGGAATCTCGCTCATTAGCTTGAATAGCAATGTTTACATAATTTATGATGCCACCTAAGCACCAAGAAACAAGCATGTCGGACTTAATACTGCATGCCTTATATTTGTCTTCTAAGTAATTTGATGCCATATTTCCTTCAAGACACATGCTACTTCTAACAACAGTTATTAAAGCTCACTAGATAACTGCTATGAATTAACAATTTGTAAAACTATACTAAGAACCAACTTCGCAGTAGCTTTTTAAGCATGTAAGCATCTGCCTCCTTTGAGACACCAGCTGTGTGAAATCTAACAGAAAGTTTGCACACACCTTCTTTCTGAATTTTGGCTTATTTAACCAGGACATCAATAAAAAGGGCTTCTTTTCTTTTTAGTACATGCCTTCTTGAAAGTTTGGCTGTTCATAGTTTCTCAATAACTTTTCCTGCTCCCTGCAACTATTTCAGCCACAGCCAATTCACCCCAATATTTAAGCAGGGAAGGAAGGCACCTGAACAAGCAAGTCAGAAAAGCCTACACAATACTTTCCAACAGGCTTGATGTTTTTCCTAACAAAATGAGGTGCTACAGATGGACAGGGGTACTACTTATAAAGTGAGGTAAACATCTTGTATTACACTGTAGTTTCACCGGCAGTTTAGGCTTGTGTAACTTGGCACTGCCACCAGAGAAGGTAAATCTGACCCCCTGTAAACAGCTCATTCCTAACCCTGCAACCCTGCTACCCCACCTGTCATGCCAGCAAGTGTTCATGGTGCAAGCAAGATAAATACACTTGGATCAGTTTTTCTTTAAATGGTTAGTTTTAATCTGGATCCATTTTACAAGCTGATTTACTGCCCAGTCACACACACACAGTCGTCTCATACTGGGAGGAAGTGGGCAAGGCTGCCCAAGAGCAGACTAATCAAATCATCTGACAGCAGAAACAGCTCAGACCCCTGTGAAACTACAATGTTAGCGCACAGCAGCTTATAATGCTCTATACCTTTCACCTGCTCTGAAGGCTTAAAATATTTAACACCAGGAGCTTAACTGAAAACCTCCAAACAGTCAACCATTATTTACCTTACATCATTAAGATCACACTTATTTCCTGCAATAGCCACAACAATGTTTGGAGGTCCATGCTGTCGAAGCTCTTTAACCCAGTTCTTTAATGTTGAGAAAGTTTCCTGATGGAGGGGGAAGAAAAAACAAACAGAACGAATTAAGAGTCAGAACCAACCATGACACAAAACGCCCCAGAAATCATAATGCACGGCCAAAATAAGATTTCTTACCTCTTTTGTGATGTCATATACTATAATGGCTGCTGCTGACCCTCTGTAATACATTGGGGCTAAAGCACGAAACTGAAAGAAAGACACCATAGATTATGAATCTGATGTTCCACTGACCTCGATGATTTCCTTATTATTATTATTGACGAAAGTGAAAACCAGCTTTAAAGTTTGCATTAGTGGAAAACTTTTCCTTACAGTTACAGAGAAGCTGTGCAGTAGAATACGTAAATTTCTCTGAAAGCACTGTTTTACAGCGGCCAACCAATAAATAGCTTAGGGATCAGCAGCACACCTACTGCAAAAAGCAGGAAGCCAAACTTGACCTAATTTTGACAAGATTAGAATCTCTCATTTAAAAGACTGTAGATTATGTACAGACACAAACTGCAGGATATATGCTGAACTTTAAACACTGAGCAAGAGGAAAACAATCAAAATTGAACTTGTTCCTTCCTCAAGATACGCTTTTGGACAAAGAGTAATTTCAAGGAAACTAGCTTATATTATTGCTGATCTGAAACATTTAGAAGTTGGTGTCAACCTCTAGCCCAATGGATCAGCCATGGCACTCAGACTAGAAATGGTTTCTTCAAAATCTAACTTATAGCTTTAGGGGTTTCATGGAAGTTTTTCCTCAAAACTTAAAAGTCAGAAGCATGTTTCAAACTAAAAAACTGCAGAAGCCCACAACTGTGACCTGTTGCAAATAGAGCTTCAAGGAACATGCTAGATAGTAAAAGGCTACAGTAATTTTATTGTAATTTTCAGAATTAGATCTACAGCAGGCATATTTGGTGGGCAGTGCATTTGCAGGGTATAAACCACACCTGTACCTTCGCATTGGCACAGTGTTACGAATCCAGGACTGAAAAAAGTGATAAAGCACATGATTAAGTTGCATCAAATGTATTAATTGAGCATCCTTAAAAACAGTGTGACACTCTTAATTTCAGAAGAACCAGACAACTCATCTACCAACCAAAACTCTCCAAGCACAGAGTATACTGCACATACTGCTTTGCTGTAAGCATATGCTATTTAGAGCTTTTGTGCATCTTATTACTCAGGGTAAAAATCATGAATAGAATACAGTTTTTCATAAAGGCTTATTTGGTTCTAATAAAATACCAATTTCCTTTTGCTTAGTACAGTTCAACTGAGAGCAATATTATAAATCATAAAAATCTTGCTATAAAGCAGAATTCCAGATTATTTACATTTGGCTCTCAAATTATGTTTTGAAAACAGGATTTTGAACACAAAGTTCAGAATGTAAAAATATTTAATAGTGGGAAAGGGAAACATGGGCAGGCATTCAGTTCATATTGGGACATAATCCCTCTCTTCTGCCTAAGTACTAAAGTGTAAAGGGAAACATACTTGGTAAACCACCATTTGGACTGGTTGCAACCTGGTTTTTTGATTATTTGACTATTTACATTGGGAATAAACCAACTTTCACTTGCTGATTTTGTATTACTCTCATTTCCTGCCTGCTAACACTTAGCTACTTTTTTCCACCTAAGAGCGATCAGCAGATAAAATGTATTAACAGAACAGATGTTACCAGAAACACTGATTTTTTTCCTTTTGCTATTTTTCCAAAGACTTCAGCTTGCCCTCTAGCCTCCAATTTGTGTTTTGACAGAATTATTAAGAATACATAATGTAATTATCCAGAGAAACTGTCACAATTGTTAGGTAAAAAGGCAAAAATCCTAATTGCTCTAAGTAACCCCCTATCAACTTTACTTAGTGGAGAAGAAATGAGAGAAGAAATAAGGTGTATGTGTAGGGAAATGAGCTATGTGAATTAGTGCATGTTTCCACCTTCGGAGTGAACCTAGCCAGCCGCTCCCTGAAGCCACTTAGAGCAAGGGGTTGCCCAGTGTAGTGTAGAACTATTCGCTGCTGGGCTTTGGAAGTGGAAAACAGCAAATTCTCCTCAAGAAGCCAGGACTATGAATTCTGCGAATTACACATCATAGCTCAGCAGAGATATTTTAGCACCAAGAATGCTGAGGACATTTTTGGTATTCCAAATCAGCACGGATGGGATTCCTTCAACAATTCATTGTCAGATGTGTTTCATGACCAGAAAACTGCGCTACAGATTTCAGGGCAAGGCAGGTATACAGACCATTCGTGACTCGCAGTGAAGTGATAGCACCATTCTGTTTTGGAGAAAGAAACAGCTATGAAGATACTGGCATCATTTCAAAGTAAATATCTTTGCTCCCATTTCATTTGTTTCCTTGGATATACTGGGGCCTCAGAGTGACTGCTCTCAGGTGTAGAACATAAGCGTCACATATACCACAGCTCTTGGCTCAGAGCCCAGGTAAGACATCTTTCCTTTTTTGATTTCAGTAAAGATATCATGCAACTTGTATGGAAGAAAATTAAAGAGGTATCACTCAAAGTCTAAAAACAGAAAGACAAAGAACATGCTGGTCATGTACAGAGCTGTGTCCTCAGATCATAGCGTGCTGAATCCAAACTAGGGCGTTCTCCCATTGCTTGCAAGCACAGTTAAAGTGAACAGGATGAAATGCTAATATGTAATGGGTGTTTCCCACCAAGCTGTGGAAGGCATGTTTATGAAGTTTTCTATTTAAGAGTAACAGACTCTCAAAATTCATGCTCTACCTTTCAGAAGACTCACATTCCAGCATTAACATTTCAGAATGGGCTAGGATGTTCACTTAAGAAAAATTACAGCAAATGCTGACTGACTGCTAGTAACGGAAGGACTCGGATATTTTTGATAACATGGATACTATTGGACATATCCCTTATGACATAAGTTTGCTTTACATGGTGCTGCTGGAAGGAACTAAGTTGTCATTCAAAATCCAGAGCACTGCAATGCAATACAAATATACTTGAGTTACCTTCTAGCATCAAGGCTGTTATCAAACTAAAGAGCTAGCAAGTCAGTTCCAACAGGGCTCCAAAAGCTCAAGTGACTAGACACAGGGATGACTGAGCCTTTACAAGGTTGGGGTTTTTTGTTTGGTTTGGTTTTGTTGGTGGGATTTTTTTTTTTTTTGCATGGGCTCTCTGTTTCTTGAGTCAATCTTGAAAAATAGTACAGCTGCATTTGCCAGTTATTATCCTAAAGTAATAACCCAACCTGATCAAACTGACTCTTACTGGAGACAGCTCTGGTGTCTTTGTTAGTTATCTCACATCCTAAATAAACTCCTCATAAGTAACTTCCACTTGCCAGTAGTTAACAGGCAAGAAGCTGCAAGAATAAGCACTGTAAATATAACTACTATAATTTCTATCAGTTATTAGTAATCCATAAACAAGTGAGTTACCTAGGAAAGTTTTCCTTTTAAATTCTAAGTAAAAACCATGCAAATTAATTGTAATTTCATTTGACTAGTCATTTTCTTGAAAGCTTTTGTTGCCTCCTCTCAGAAGTAAGCATGCTGCAGAGGTCAAAACCTCAAACTACCGAATTAAAATTTAAATTCCAAAACAGACGACATCGCTTCTACACTATCAGTTTTGAGAAGTAAAACTTTACAAAATAAAAGATCAGTTATCACCCATAACACTGCTTGAAACACTGCTTTTGAATGCCTAAACCACATCCTACGCACATTAGTAACCTTAACACTGAAGTTAACGGAATGTGTTAGCAGTTGTATATTTTTCCAGAATCAGGGCCTTCCTTGTACTACGAAACACGATCATTCATTTCACTTGGATTCTCATGTTACCAGTTGCACTGTCTGCAAATACTGCACTTGAACGTTTAAAACTCAACTGCAGAAATGGTACTAGAGACAGCTACTGGCTTACCCCACCTTGTTTCTTTCCAAAATGGCCCTCCCTTTCAGTGAATCTAAACCCAGCCTTTAGTTTTAGAAGCTCCTCTTCTTAAATAATCATCCTTAACTTTGTACTTAAACCATTACAACAATGAAAAATGAAAACATATTTACAGCACCCACATCTTGAGAGAAACCTGCACAGAAACACACATTCTAACAGATACTCTTAAAACCAGATCATGGTGTGACTTTCAGGGATGGGGTTGAAAAGCAACCCAAACCCTAGCTGGAACTATCACCACACAGATATTGCTTCTACTTACCCGCTCCTGTCCAGCTGTATCCCAAATAAGGAATTTGTGCAGCTCATTTTGATACTGTACAGTCTTGGTCATAAATGAGGCTCTGGAAAAAAATTACAGCTTATGCTTTTCAGAATATAAATACATTCTTAGAACATTACTACCATGAACTTTTTTAAAGGTTTACATTCCAATAAAGTGTTTTTCCTCACTTCCCAAAACTGATCAAGATTTTCATACATAAAGGCTGAAATTAATGAGGCAAAGGGCCTCAGAGGATGAAATTCAACTAACAAAACAAAAGGAACACAAATGCACAAGTTTTTATTGTTCACAAGCTTTTGTTAAAAATAAAGGATGTATGACCAAAAAAATCAGAAAGATTAGCCTTTTTAGCAACACTCTTCCTAAGTGGAAGAATCATCACAGGAAATTGCTTAAGTGTATACCAGAAACTTCCGGAAGGAAAGAGATCAAATCCTTCCCTTTTGCATCAGCTTTTTCTATCTCAGTACTAACATCCAGATAAATGCTGGTAAGTCCCTACTTGGGAGTAAAATATGGGAGATTCGTATCACTGCTGGCAGGTGTTAAGAGGACAGAGAAATCAATGTATAACTTGCTGCTTGTCTGCACACTCTACAGCTCCCAAATCCTGTCTGTCTTTATATACTTCAGTCTGCAGAGGCTCTTGCTTTTCCAGAAGAAAAAAAAATTTCTTCCTATGCTCCAGCTGTCACCCCTCAACTTCTAGATGTTTACTGTAAACTATTGCAAAATATTGTAAAGTACTTCTGTGTTTTACTTGATCTGCTTTACATGAATCAGTGTATTTCCCATGAGAACAGGAATTCAGAGACCTAATCTTTTACAAGAGGGAATTCTTTGCTCTCTCTATATATATTACCTGTAGGCACATTTTTTTCTAGAAAAGACACACACTCACTGAATTCAAATGCTTGTAAAATAGGAACTAGAGACGCCATAATTATTTCAAGCATATAAGATCCTACATTCTGATCTTGAACACTTTTTGTATGCTTAATTCCTGTCACTTGAAAATACTGCAAACTTCCCAACTTGTTCTACTTTCAGTCTTGGACAGGAGGCAGGATAGGACCCTGGAAGTGGTCTGTACTGGAGCTTCTTGCAGTACACTAATAAACTCACTGTAGATTCAAAGTCAGAGAACAAGAGTCTGTCAGCATGATCAACAACATTAAATACCAGAGTCCAAAACTCTGAACTTCAATTTATCTTGGACCTTAAGTACCACCACGGCATAGATTTTAATGATGTCCATGACACTTTTGTAGTTAATACGTGGAGTCTTTGGACATGTTTCAGTGTTATAGGAGGACAAAACAGCTATCTTCATTTAAAATAAATGCTTTCCACTGTTAAGGGGTAGCCTTCTCCCCACTCCTTAAGCTTAGATGGTTTGCCGAATAGTACATCAACTTCCAAAAGTTGGTTATTCTTCTAAGCCAGATATAAAGTTGCAGCATCCCTAAGAGCCTAACAGCAATGCATTTCAACACAGTTAACTAGATGGTGTATTCTAGCAACCAGTAACGGAAAAGAACGTGGTATCTATTGTAAAGCACGGCGAAGACTTCCACTTCCTTAAGACTGCTGCAAATTAAGCAACAATTCTGAATTCTCTGGCCATTATGGAAACAATTTCCTAAATCACAGATTCTCACTGAAAATTTATCTTACTTGGTTCTATAAACCAAAACATTCCTGTACAGTCAAGTTGAACTGAACAGCTGTGCCGCTCTAATTCACAACTAAACATACTGAATGTTAGCTGACAATAAAGGTTAAATGCTACTTGAAATTCTGTGACAACTGAAAGCTTTCACTGTGACAAACATCAATTAAAAAAAAAGAGAGAACAAATAGCTCAAAGACAAACCGCTTTTGGGCCAAAAAAAGCCTCCAAACCACAGCTATCCTCAAGGACTTTTAGTTGGGGTAATGCCTGTTTTCTTATTAGTTTTCCTATCTGCTTCTCCCAGCCAAGCAAGCACTGTAACTACATGAACAAGACACACCTGAAAGTACTTTTATACTAATTCATAATTTCTTTTTGATGCTATAATGAAAAACTAGATATTCTGCAGTATCTAGAGATATATGCTGGTCAGACAAAGCAGAACGTGTCCTCAGCATCCTGAGAGGACAACAGTCACAGAATTCAGCCAGGGTTTCTACAGCTGCCTATATTTGAAACTGAATGATGAACATTCATGACAACGAAGTATGATTGCTCAGATAATTCTAAGAGGAATGGAAACAGGACAGGAAACAAGATTGTATGTCATGAACTCAAAAACCCAGGAACAAACATAGAAACACTTTAGTTTCGTAAGATGCTCAAAACTCCTCCCTAATCCTTACCTTGCTCTTTCCACCTCCTCGTCTTAATCAGGAAATAAATTCTGAAACTTCTAGACCTTTTTTTTTATTTGCTTAAAATTTTGGGACACACTCTTACTGGAGCTTCACACAATCCCTGCATTTGGGCAAGTTTTGATTCGTTTACACCACTATAGCAAACTTCCAAGATATCAAGTCATCAGACCAACAAATGATTTTAAGACTGCTAAAAGATACAGGTTTTTAGTCTGCCACTTCAAGAAAGTACACTGATTCCAGTACTGTCATTCAACCCACAAAGACAAAAATCTGTTCTACACATTAGTCCCATTACTACAACAGTTAGCATCTTCTAACAGCACCTTAAGTTACTACACAGTATCTGCTACAGACATCCCCCTGGGAAGACGTGTGTGTGTGATCTCTTTAGGTTCCTTCCTTCAAACAGACTGGTACTACATTGGAGGGAGGAGAAAAAAAAAAAAAAGACAGAAGAGATGAACCCACACACCACACAGTGAGAAAACTACCAGATTAGAAGAAAGTGACTTTGGAGAGAAGACAAGATTTGAATAAGTTCATTCCAGTCTTAGCCCTTCCCCAGGAAGGGAAAAAAACAAGGAAAAAACCATTACAAAACCCTCTCCAGAGTTTCTCTAGATCATAGGAAATCCTGCTTTGCCAGGATAGAAGCATCACAGATGCAAATCTTTGCTCTGCAGCTTTAGACAGTCTTGCAGACATGCAGAGCCTAAAGCCATCGAGCACAGCATTTTAGAATTTAGATTCTGAAAATGGACTTGAGGAGGCTGCAGTTCACATGTGATTGGAGACATAATGCAAATTCCATACTGGGTTACTCAAACATTTAACCCATGTAGTTTAGATATGTGGTGACACACGTCCAGCTATAGAACAGAGCATCCCCACCAAATAAATAGGCACCATTCACGTTTGCAAATCCTAAGACTATGTTACCATAACTGGTCACTAAGCAGACTTTTTTTTCCTCTCCCCTCCCCCAGGAACTGCATACATGAATACAATGGCTAGCTCTGGGCCACTGTAGATACTACCCATATTAACCAACTGTTTAACAGACTCTGTTTTCAAAAGTATCTGGACAACTAGGAATGAAGATGGATAATCAACTTCTCAAACACCTCGGGTAATAAGAAAAACAACTGGATCTTTCAATAGTGTCCACCTGAAGCAGTTTTGCTTGCAGCCGATATCACTATGGGCAGTAGGTCTGAACTTTCTATACAACCTGAGCTTAAATATTTAAGATGGCCTGGTCCCCTACTTAGGCGAACAGCAATACGACTACTACCCACACATCAGTTTCATGGTTCTCCAAAAACGAGCCTCTACTGCTGCTAATTTGGCAGTAACTAGAAGTGCTCAACCCTTGAAGATCTTGAAGAAAACTACTTAGTAAACTATCCCAAAAGCTACCTTTGTTAACAGGAAAATTTAAACAAAAGCGTACTTCCTACAGAATATCTTGCATTTTAATACCAGTATTCACACTAAAAAAAAAAGAAAAAAGAAAGAGGTGGGGTGTAGGGGGGAAGAGAGAGATATCATGGAAACCACATTTTTTTTTGAAGGACAGGATGAGACACAGCTGATCTTTATCAGCAGGACCTTTTCTGGTCAAAGCTGTAGTAGAGCCTGGGTGACACCTGAGACAGGAAGTTGTACTGCCACCCCCCCCCACACTTCTCAGCATCAAGTGAAGCCATGTCCTCCTGTCAGTCAAGAATCACTTCCAAGCAAAGCAGCCCATAATAAAAAAGACAGCAAAAGAAAAAATATCCAACCACTCCAAGTATTCCTGATGCTCATCCTTCCTTCTATCCATTTGAAGATTTGAGCTCAGTAACATTGCTGCTCTGAGGTGGGTCCAATTGCATAAACAATTTCATCAGTTACTTACGAGCATGTGTATTGCATATAGATCCACAACATTAGAACTAATTAATGAAGAGAACTACAACCTGAATTAGTATTAACTACTTTCAAAAACCTAGGAGACTTGTTATTGTACTTGACTCTAAAAAATACCTTCAAAATAATCATGTAGTTGCATAATAATTAGACTCTGAAATTTCAGAGTAGTGCATGAGAAAAGCTTGTTGTTCCTTCAACAGAAGTATCTATGGCGTAATTTATTCATAACTGGAGACTCCTAGCAGGATTTTCTTAGCTTAGATTAACAATACAAAATGGGTCCAGATCTGACATATGAAAATGCAAGCTGCAGGAATGCCAAATACACTCCTTCATTTCCTAAGGTAGCTCATGAGCTAATTAAGGCTGCAGTCATGTTTATTGCCACATTTAGCTGCCACACATGGAGAATCCTCAAGTCATCTATTCAGAAAGCACAAACATATATTCATACCATTTGGTTACTTTATTTAGTTTCTTACCCTATTGTTGGGTTGATGTTGGGATCAAAGCTATCTTCTACAAATCTCCACACGATACTTGATTTGCCAACACCAGTGTCCTAAAAAGAAAAAGGAACAGAAACAGTTGAAAGAGACATTAGTTACTATAAACTGATGATTCTTTTTGTCTTCAAATCTTGCAATACACTGTGCATGAATAACAAGTTCCTGCAGAGAATCTCAGAAGTTAGATTCTGAAATACTTCTGGCATTATAGTCGTTTAGTAGAAAAATGAAAGGTCTCCGATAAGTTAGTTTTCTAAACAAAATTGTTAGGATGTTTTTATGAAGGATATAAAAAACTGTATTCATTCTTATTGTCATTTATTCAAACTCCCCACCCCTCCCAAAGGTGTGCACAAATTGCATTTGAACAGGAGCAGGGAAAGACTGTCTACCACTTTTAGTAAAATATACAGCAATTGAGTACGGCACTCCATCTCTGCAAGCCAATGGAGCACATTAAATTATACAAGTGTGACACACACATTTCAACCTCTGACTAATGCCGTCCCACCCTGCTTAATGAAAGACTTGAAATTTCTTCTGTGACACACCTGAAACATGTTTCTAATGCAACTCTACAGAGCTATAAATGGTAAAAGAGGAAACGTAACATGAAAATTCTGGGCCACGTATATATTTGCACCACTGACTTCACAGTCAAAGAAAAGATATATAGAAGGCATATTTAGGAGTGAAATAACAAACTACTAGCAGTAAAACTGCTTTCAATAGAAGCTGGACATTTTAAATGGTCATTTAATTAAGACAAGTGAAAACAAACTATTTGTTTTATACCTCCAGGGGCATTAAAATTTTAAGGAGAAAAAAAAAGAACTGAGCAAATACATCATTGAAAGTGAAGTTTTATGCCATTAATGCATTTTCTTCAATCTTCCAAATACCTAGTAAATTTGGGTACACTATGTATCCTTGTGTTTATCTTTGCAAGCTGTTTTCCTCTCAAGAAAACGCATATTATCTCAGTTCGGTTTTCAATAATGTCTGCTGCCTCAATAAACAGAGCAAATTTTAGAAAGAGAAACATAGATGCAGTTCCTGACTCTGTGAGTTCAAGGACCAGTTTTCCCAGGTGCTTATTCTCCTTTTCTTACACGAGGAAAGGTTTCTCAGGTCCGGAGAATGCAAACAAGAGCCAGTAGTTATCCCAAATACCTTCAGAACATGAAGGGCACAGAAACACGTAATTTTCCCTCTGAAGGGCAACGTGGCCATTTAGAAGCAGAAAACAATTCTTCCATACTCTCTACAAGACAGGATTTAGATACAGGGGGAGACAACTCCACCTATGCAACATGAGGCTCTCCAGTAAAACCCTCACACCAAACCAAGCCAACACACAGCTTCATAGCCTTGATTTTGTTCTTTTTTAAAAACTTCTACCTCGGTTTACTTGATGCCTCTTTCTTCCACCACCTGCAACACTTAGGACACTTTCAAAGCCTACATAGGTTGTGTAAAAAAAAAGTTCAGGCCCCTCCCCCTCGAGCTTGACTTCAGGTGCTTTTATTTATTTAGTGAACTCTAAGCCCAAAACAGCTTGCAAGGAAGCGGGAGGCATACACTGGATACTCGTGTTTCCTCTCTTTTCTTTTTTAAAGGAAAAGATAGAAAAGAAAAAGAGAAAAAAGTGGGAACATTCACCTCTGGACACCGCCTCCCCCCACGGAGGGAAGGCCCTTCCGCCCGCCCGCTCTCCTCAGGGGGACGGGGCTGGGCAGCCACGGCGCACCGACAGCTCCGAGGGAGGCGAGGCCCACCCTCCGCTCGCGGAGGAGACCCCCAGCCTCCCCCGGGATGGGGGAGAGGCTCCCCGCCATCGCGGAGAGCCCTTCGAGCCAGCCCCTCAGCAAGCTTCTCCCTCCCGCCGCCCCCGGCCCGCACCGGGGCCCCGCGGAGAGCCGGCCACACAGCACTTACCCCCAGAAGGCAAACTTTCAGCTCCCTCAGAGCCATGGCCGGGCTGGCTACGCCTTTAACGAGCGCCTGAGACGCAGCCCAAAACGATCATAGCCCTTCCCGAGGCAGACGCACGCCCGAGGCCCGCGGGGGCAGCCCCCCGCCTCCCCGCGCCGTGGTTACCAGCACACCTTCCTCCTCAGGCTCCGCGGACGCGGCGCCATCTTGGGCGGCCCGCCGGAGTCACCTGACCGCCCCCCCCGCCCGCCGCGACCGCGGATTTTCTTCTCTCTCAGGAGGTGACGGCGGGTGCTGAGGGGCGATTCTACTCCCCCGGCAGCGGCTCTTTATTAAACCGGCGGCGTTTCGGCTGCGCTGGGGCTGACCCGGGGGGCAGGAAGTACCGGCGGCTCCTCCCTTTGCCCTCCCGCTCCCTCCTCCTCGCCCTCCTCCTCCTCGCCCATGTCCATTCCAAGATGGCCGGTAAGTGGGGCCGGCGGGCGGACGGGGGGTGCTAGGGCGGCTCACCCGGGGCTGCCACCGTCCTCGCCGGAGCCCTCCAAAACCAACCCCTCGGTATTTCTCTTCTGTTTTTATTTGTAGGGATCCCTTTGTATTTTGTGGATTTGCAGGATGACTTAGATGATTGTGAGTAACTGTTTTTTATTTTTCTGTTCCCTATTTAGGCCCTCTCCCGCTCTCCTATACTGGGGTTCTTATGCAGCCCTCTTTCCCTCTCTGTGTTTTTATCCAGGTTAGGACGAAGGGAGGATTTTGAGGCTGTTTGTACTGGTAGCCGAAGGTTTACGGGACGTTAGGGCTTACAAATTAAGGACGTATTTGTGTGTTTGGAGGAGCGCGGCGCTGACAGGGGAAGCGGGCTCGCTCCCTCCCTCAGCTGCGGGCCCTCGCCTCACCTGGTGTGTTTTACACGCTTTTAAGTGCTGGCTGTTGGGCTGAGCCTCCGAGGACGGGCGGCCCTTCGAAACGGGGTTCTGAGGGGGGGCAGCCGCCGTCCCGCCGAGGAAGGAGGACCGGGACGGTGCTGGAGACGGGCCTTCTCGGAGACACCCCCCCCCCACCGCTTCAAATGGCTGCTGAGCTGGTGGGTTCAGCCCAAACAGCACCTCCAACAGCGGCCCGCGATGAGTCTCCAGGAGAGGAAACCGGGTCCGGCCGGCGGCGGGTCGGGGGATCGGCCCTGCTGTTGCTGTCGGTGGAAATCAGCCCAGAATGGCCGGGGGGTTCCCTAGATGCCACAGCTCTACGGGTGAGGCTGCGAAGGATGCCCTGTGCTCCCCTGCTCCCGCATCCCCGCGGCGCAGGACGCTGCTGCCGTGGCTGCCTGTGCGCCTCGGAAGCAGTGGAAGAAGAACCACCGCCGTTGTGCTTGAGTTGGCTAACACAAGCCGGTGGTTTGGGGTTAAATACCGTATCGTGGGTTTTAGGCCAGGCAACAGCTCCACCTCAGCTGGTGAAGTCCAGAGAGGTGCTCCGCTCTAATCCTGTAACACAAATCAGGCAGCTTGGCAAGAGCTGTTACTTAAGGAGATAAATCTTTGACCAATAATTATATGAACTTGTATTGCTTTAGAAAGCAGCTGTATATGTGGGGTGGTTTCACTGGCACTTTGGGTGCTGGATTGACTTGACTATTAAATGAAAATTGATACTTAAATTCGTTTATTGTGGGACACTATTAGTTTACCACAAAACCATTATTGTTTAATAGTAGTTGGAAATGTATAATAGATGGATTCCAGCCCCACCCCTTCTCCTCCAAATCTAGCATGAGCAAGCTAATTCAGGAAGAAGGTGGTCTTCAGGAATTGGGGGGGGGGAAATGTTAGACTACAAGTGAGATCTAAAGTATTCCATTGGAAAGATGTGCAGGGACATCACCTCTGCAGGTGGGAGGTCGTTCTGTGGGAGTTTGTTAGTTGGTGCTCTTAAGTGTTGCTGCTCTTGGTCCTTGAGGTTTCCGCATTTCAGTAGTAGGTAGCAGAAAAAAACGATGTGTCGTGTGCATTTTGATTAAGTTTTAGACAGAAAAGTTTGGGATCTTTGATGTAAGTGATGTATAAATATGGTAAGATTAAGTGTGTTTGTAAGAGTTCTTTGTTGTATGTTTGTGTTTTTGTGTGTTGCAAAATATCTCTAATGTTTCTCTTACACAGATAAGAGATGGTAACTCTGTGAGCCTTAATGCATTTAAAACTGTAATTAAAAAGCATCCTCTTTCCTTAACAGAGTTATCTGAAAAGCTAGAATTCTAAAAAATGTAGTAGTGTGGAGGATAGTACTTGAAATACACATATTTCAAGTATGTGAATTTTGATAACACTGCAAGAAATTGCTTAAAAAGAGGTGCTAAGGGCTGTAACTTGCTGCAGTATGTAAATTTAAGAAGTTTGTAAGAAGTCATCACCTTAGATGACAAAAACATGTATGTGTTCAACAGGATTTAAGTGAGAAGGAAATTAGCTGATACATTTCAATGTGCTTGCGCTGATTTAAAGACTGTTTTCCAGTGAGTTCCTCTAGCAGAAAAGCTGGAACAGTTGTTGCTGTAGCATCTTATTTAAAAGTTGAAAGTATCTTTCCCTCTCTGCCCTAATTTAAAAAACAAACGCCCAAATGAACCCTTGATAGTCCTAATGAATGTTTAGCTATTTTAATTGGTTGGGTCTTTCTGAATTGCTCCCAGTTCCCTTTCCAATTTTCTTCTGTCTGTATTAAGAACACCCCCACCACAGCCCCGCAAACCTGGTGCATCATTTGAGTTCTATTTGCTGAGCATGTAAGGCACAAGCAGTGGAAATAAACACAAATTTCCTGTAGTGTTGTGCTGGGTCTTGGCCTTGAACCAGGGATGACCATCACTAGCAGTTAGATGTTCATTCTCTGTTGGTGTTCAGTCTTTGGCTGTTCTGTTGAGACTGTAACAGATTTGGCTGGTGAGTCGATTTAGAAGTTTGATGCTTGTAGGCAAAACTCTAGCTTGAGTCATGAAGTTAATAAATGTTCAGATAAAGAAAGCTTTGCCATAAGCAGGAATTATAAAGCTTTTTATATGGATCATTTGAATTTTGTGTAAAAGAAACGATCAGTTTCAGGATGAGCACGTAAATAAAGGGATGTACATTTTAGAGCATTATTGAAATCTTATTCTTTGATTAAATTCATTAATTTGACAATGCAGTTAGAATTATGGCATTGAAAGCTGTCTTCTGTGTTACTGAAGAGCTCAGATGTCCCATCTAGACTGAGATATTGTTGTGCTAATCCATTGACTAGTCTAGCAAAGACTTCATGATGCATTTTAGGAAAATGTCAGTGAAATAAATCACCGGAACTGTTTTTTTACTTTCTTAACAAAGCTGGTGAAATACTGTTATGTGCCATGAAGATCAATTCCATTGAAACAAACAGACTGGGGGATTCCTTTGAACTTGGGGAAAAGCTGTAGTAAAATCTACCTAAATTCATTGAGTAGGATTTGAAAATAATATTTTGTAAGGTGAGTTATTGGATCATCTGGGAAAAAAAAAATCATTATGCCCTTTGTACAATAAAGAAAATGTATTTTAAATGTTGTTTTTTCCTTCTAAAAACAGCAGGAGAGAAAATGACCTCTGTGAGCTTGTGAAATCATTGCACTGTGCACCAGTATTTACTGGTTTGTGTTGGCAAAAGTGAATAGTGACACTAGCTAATGATGTTGAATTGCTTGGTTAAATCCCGAGGCCCCGTATGTGTTTCTTAGGGGCTCTAAGCAGCTTTTGACTGTAGGTCAAACTAAGGCATGGTAAACTCAAGTTCAGCTGTGAATACTGTGCCATTTGTTCTTGCTTATAGGTGGACAGATTTCAAGCTTGCTTGTTTGATACCATTAGAGGGAAAAATACTGAATGTTTGATTCACTTATGAAAGAACATTAGATAAGAAATACTAGTTCATTATTTTTCTGTAATTTACTTTCTAGTACTCTGGTGTATTCTGAAACTTATAAGTACCTATGACTTCTTATTTTATGGAAAAAGAAAATTAAAATTCCTGAGAGTAGAGAAGATGGATTCTGCCATGAGTATTCCTTATTTATGTGTAGTGAGTGTGTGGAAAAAATTTCAGGTATTTAACTTTCTTGATCCTGAGTAGTTTGCTCTGTTTTCCCTCTGGTCCTGAAAGCGCTGTGGTGTGCTTAGCCATTTTAAATGAATAATAGAACTACACAAGTAGTAAAATTAAGCGTGTTCATCATGTAGACAAAATTAGTCCCAGGTGTAGTATTGTAGTCAAACTTAGAATTGATTTACTTAATTGTCATTTGAACTGATGAGAGCCTTCATTTTTAAACTGTTTCTTAATTCAAGACCAAGTGGGCAGTAGATAAAGTTAATGGCAAGTATATGGATTTTTATTTTTTGTAAGCCTGAATAAATCTTTCTATAATTAGTGGCTAGCCTCAAGAATTAGCTGGTGAAAGAGTGTCTGATCTGCATGGATTTTAAAATATATTTGTATATAAAAATTGCATAGATATAAGGATGGTCAGAGTTGGGTTTGGATATGGAGAATTTGTTGCAACCTCAGAAACAAAATCCGTATAACTTCTTGTGAGCTTTCAGTGGTACAGTAGGTTTCTTTTGAAGCAGCAAATACTGACTGCTGCCTTTTCAGATTCTGTGATGGGAAGGCTGGCCTAGAGCATGTGGACAGATCAATCCCAGACAGATCTGTGTAACGTAAATTGTATACACTTGTGCAGATGAATGTTTTGAACATCACAGAACTTTAAAAAAAAATACAAAGAGCAGCCACTAGAGATAATAATGCCCAGTTGAATGGAAATAAGGGTGTCAGTACAATATGTAGTCATTATGAAAAGCCATGAATAATTAACATATGTTTCTGATCATGTAGCTGTGGGTTCACTTGCAGTATCTGTGTGTACATTTGAAATGAGAACATTTAGTCTAATCCCATGGTTTCCTTCTGTGTGAATCCCTTGGAACTTGTTGGTCAGAGCATATTGTCTGCAAGAATTGCAGAATTCAGAATTGCTCTAGTCTTTTATTTCAGCTGGGTTCCTTGGAGACACTGTGCTTTCCTAAACCAGTCTGGTTGTTGTTTTGGTGGGGGGTTTTTTGGTGTAATTTTTTTCCCCCTGACGACTCAGTTATGACATTTTGCTCCGAGTATGTTCAGACGATTTGATCTTTAAATGGGCTGTATTTATGAGGATGTTTTGGTTCATGTTGAATAATTGTAAAGCATAGTTTTATATGTGAAAATGGAATTTTTCTGTAGGAAAAAAAACCTGAGTCTTGGTACCTCTTGGTAATAGAGGACTTTTTTAAATATAAAAAGTGATTTATAGTGGGTATTAATGTAGTTTAGAGCCTGTGCTGGTTTTGGCTGGGATAGAGTTAATGTTTTCCATTGTAGCTTGTTATGGGGCTGTGTTTTGGATTTGTGCTGGAAACAGTGCTGATGACCCAGGGATGGTTTCGTTCCTGTTGAGCAGGGCTTACCCAGGGCCAAGGCCTTTCCTGCCCCTCACCCCACCCCACCAGCGAGGGGCTGGGGGGGCACAAGGAGCTGGGAGGGGACACGGCTGGGACAGTGACCCCAGCTGACCCCAGGGATGTCCCACACCACACGGCGCCATGCTCAGCACATGGAGCTGGGGGAAGGGGGCACGTTGGGAGCGATGGCGTTTGCCTTCCCCAGCCCCCGTTGGGCGTGATGGAGCCCTGCTGTCCTGGGGATGGCTGAGCACCCGCCTGCCCGTGGGGAGGAGGGAAGGGATTCCTTGGTTTGCTCTGCTTGTGTGCGCGGCTTTTGCTTTCCCTGTTAGACTGTCTTTGTCTCAGCCCATGAGCTTTCTCACTTTTACCTTTCCAGTTCTCTCCCCCATTGCACTGGCGGGGAGTGAGCAAGTGGCTGCATGGGGCTGAGTTGCTGCCTGGGATTAAAGCACGACAAAGCCAAATTTCATCGTGCTGGGTCTCAGATTAAGGGATTCTTTAGGGAAGAGTGTTTGTAATATAAAAGTAATAAAGTAAGAGTGAGGGTACAGCTGAAGCTTGATTATCCTGATTATGATACAGCACTTCAGTCCTGAAAAAATTG
Source organism: Phalacrocorax aristotelis (assembly GCF_949628215.1). Lineage (NCBI taxonomy): Eukaryota > Metazoa > Chordata > Aves > Suliformes > Phalacrocoracidae > Phalacrocorax > Phalacrocorax aristotelis. The sequence goes on from NC_134288.1 coordinate 14,662,715, forward strand.
TTATGTCAGAGATCATGGAATTACATAGATGTATAATTTAACCCACTGGCAGTTTCAGAGTTCATTGTGAAATAACACAGATTTTCCTTTTAAGATGTCCAAAACCTTTGTACTGATTGGTATGACATATTGGGAAGGACTGTGTTTTTTTTAGTTAAACCAGAATACTGAAGTTAGGGATTATATAGGACTTTACATACCCACTTCTTAATCTTCAGAGTGTCTCAGTGGGAGAGGGTATTCCTGTTCTTCTCATTTTACAAACAGGGGAAACTAGGCCTCGTTTGCTTTTAATTATTTAGCCAAAGCTCTGATGTTTTTTAACATGGAGGCACTATGTAAGTTCCACTGCCTGAAGACAGGAGGTCTCTGCCTGTAGAGTCATAACCTAGAGTGTCTAGATTATAGTCTCATAGGCACAGTTTCAAATACAACCTATTTGGCTTGTCACTGTGCTTTCAAGTTGTTACCAGTTTTGTGGTTTCTTTACTGATTTAAGTACCTAATATTGTATCCTGCCAAGTCAGAAACCGGCTTATTGTCTTTAGTGGTTGTCACTCTCAGCACATAGGCTGGTTTGAGACACTACCGCTTGCATCTGAGAAGCAGTATTGGCTCAATTTACATGTAGTTAAGTATGACCGCAATCACTATATTATTTATGTGAATGAAGTGTGCATAATTCTAGGGGTGCTTGGTTGGGAAAGTTGTAAACACAGAACAGGATTTTCAGCCACTCAAGTGCAGCTCTTTCTGTGGATTTGGTTACTGTATGTGTTCCTGTGTCCATCGCTGAAATGAGATAATTTGTGTTGCAGGCGGGTTATTTCATTTTAAAGGTTAAAAAAAAATGTTGTCAGCAAAGCTATCCTATTCTTTTCACAGTTTTTTGCCTGTAATCTGTCATCGAGTGCGTATTACTGGATAAGGTGGCTGTAGGACTTGGTGGGGCAAATTTTAACAGTTGGTATGGTAATATTTGGTTAAACATCTCAAACTGCAAATAAAAAAAAAAGATTTAGAAATGAGTAGGTTTGCATGGGAAAGTCTGTAGCTGATAGGTCTGCAGTAGAAAGCTCCCAGTATCTTCACAATTAAGTTAGTTTCGCAAGGTTACCAGTCAGATTTAGAATGGGACCCGGTAACTAGAGTGAGAAAAATGTACCTTGGTAATTTGAAACAGACCCAAGAATTTGCTGTTTTAAAGCAATACAGTTTGGGATTTTCTGTCACTTTAAAAAATTCAGTTTCTTTTTAATGGGGATGATTTTCCTGTTGGTTTGTGGTGTGCAATTTTGTCAGCTGAGCCCTCTTAACTCATAGCACCTGTGGTCAGTCCACTCAGACTGTGAAGTAAAACATGTTAAAAGCCAAGGATTTTATGGCAGTTGAATTGAATTTCAAAGCTTGAATTTACATGTCTATGTGCAAGTGTTGCTCTTGACTTCATTAGGTACAACTTAAGATCTTTTTATAAGCCATTTCCAGTGAGGTACAGATACTTTTCCTTTGAAGAATAGCTCTAAAAAGAGCCAGAGTTATTGGTATAGTGTGTTTTACAGTGTAACGTTGCTTGCTAACTCTTGGATTCTTTTTTTTTTTTTTTGGCTACTTGTCTTTCAAGTTGGCTTTGAAGATTATGGACCAGACTGTGATAGCATGAGGATAACGGCATTCTTGGATATTCCTGGACAAGATAATTTAACTCCGCTGGCTCGTCTAGAAAAATATGCCTTCAGTGATAACATATTTAACAGGTAAGGGTACAACAGCTACACTTGATGATAATCTGACTCTGATAGTGTGGTAGATATTAAAGTATCGTAACTTCGGTTATCATTCTTCTAAGCTCATGCCTAATATTATTTCTGTTTGAATAACTTTCATATAACATTTCCATAAAAAGAGGTTTTCATTCTTGGTCATCTGAATAAGATTTCTCAACTCTATCTTTGTTTTGTTGGAATGTGGAGAAACTGTATAACTGATAAGTCTGGATGTTCAGAGAAAAGCTTGATCTTTTTTAAGGTGCCCATTTACGTTTGATAAGTGCCCCTTGCATCCCATTAGCATGCTGTTGGCAGGTTATTAAGGCAATTAATGTGTTGTTCACTCCACAGGCAAATTATTGCCAGAGGTCTTTTGGATGTCTTTCGAGATTTCAGTAATAATGAAGAAGACTTCCTGACTGTAATGGAAATAGTGGTCAGGCTCTCTGAAGATGCAGGTTTGAAAGTTTTTTACATTTTGTTGTTTTTTTTGTTGTTGTTTTTGTAACTTATTTTACATAGGCTGCAACATGGAAGGCAGTAACTTCCAACTTTGAGAATGCAATGAGCAAATGAAAGAAACGAAATCATGTAGCAGTGGTGTCTGTCAGTGAAAATGAGATTGATTTTTTTGTGTTTGAAGTATTTTGTGCGGTAGGTGTATAAATGAAAGCCTCTTTTGTAGTAGAAGGCCCAAAGTAATATTTTCAAGGAGGTCATTACATCTGAATGTGTGGTGTACGTGGCACAGCAGGGTTGTATGCTTTAATGCCTCATGTGCATACATTTATGGTGATTGGGTTTTCTCGCTAGTGCTCTCATTTTACCTGATATATGTGGGAGCTGATCCCAAGTCTCTTGGCTGTGTGATGTATGTAAGGCTGTTCTGTTCTATTCAGCTTTCCTTTAAGAACAGGCAGTCTCAGTGGTGGTATTTGTTTTGAGTCTTTCATTTTCCTCTGTTGTGAAACATTAAACAAAAAAAGCTACTTTTTCCTAAGGTATTTGATTGTAATTTCATATTTACTGATGTAGTTTTGACTTTCTTTTTATTACTAGAACCAACTGTTCGTACAGAGCTGATGGAACAAATACCTCCTATTGCCATTTTTCTGCAAGAAAGTCAACCAAAATTCCCAACGGCATTTTTTGAGTACCTTATGCCCATAGTAGTGAGATACCTCACCGATGTTAACAATCAGGTAGGAAAAACAGACTACGTGAGTTGACTCGTTGGAGATTTCTGCATGGTTCAGTGAATTTGAAGCGTGAGGAAGAGATAATAGGAAAGTTCACGTTGGTTGATACCTAGCTTTTATGAAGTGCTTTGTATTTATTGGTTTCAGCACACTTTACTAGGGAGGTCTAAATATATATACATTTTTAAAATTTTTCTTTTAAAATACTTTCCTTAGCAGATAATAGGGAACTTACAGGATTTACCTAGCAGCATATTGACACAGTCTGTTACAGGAGTCATGACTTACAAGGCCTGTCTTCTACTTCATCTTTTGGCTTTTCATCAGAATTGGATGAAAGGGCATCTAAAAATTACATTAAACTTTCGTATTTATTATTAATTCCTTATGTTGTTAAAGCTGAGACCATTTTTTTCTGTTTAATTTGTTATCGTGGTTTATCCCCAGCCGGCAACTAAGCACCACACAGCTGTTTGCTGACTCCCCTGCCCCTGGGGAGAGATTGGAGGAGTAAAAGTGAGAACACTTGTGGGTTGAGATAAGAACAGTTTAATAATTGAAATAAAATGTAGTAATAATAATAAACTAAAAAAATTGTAATGGAAAGGAAAATAACAAAAAGAAACAAAACCTAAGACAAGTGATGCAAATGAAAAACAATTGCACATCCCCAGCTGACAGATGGCCAGCCTGTCCCTGAGCAGCAGCCCCCTGGCCAGCTTTCCCCTAACTTATCTACTGAGCATAACATCATATGGTGTGGGACATCCCTTTGGCCAGCTGGGGTCACTGTCCTGGCTGTGTCCCCTCCCAGCTCCTTGTGCCCCCGGCAGAGCACGGGAAGCTGAGAAGTCCCTGACTGGTGTAAGCACTGCTCAGCACCAACTAAAACATCAGTGTGTTACCAGCATTATTCTGATCCGAAATCAAAGCACAGCGCTGTACCGGCTGCTAGGGAGAAAATTAACTCTATCCCAGCCAAATTCAGGACACTTGTACCCATGTGTTACTAAAAACATACCTGTTGTGGTTCTCATACCAGTAAATGTTGTTTTCACAGCGATGTACTTTATTTTGTTTGTTCATATTGATAGGTTAGAAAGGCAGGTCAAGAAGCACTGCTTATACTGCTAGAACAAGATCTTGTTGCTCAGAGCGACATTGAAAATAAGGTGTGTCCAATTCTGTTGGACCTCTCTGCTCCTGACAGTGATGATGAGTACAAGGTGGAAGCTGTGAATGTAAGTGAATTTGGAAGAAATCTTCTATCTTTACTTTTTTTTCCCCTTTTTCAGTTGCTTTTGTTCTCTCGCTTGTAACAGTGCTGCTATAAAGCTTTATTAGACTATTAGAACTTTGAGATTTTTCAAGAGTGTAAAACCCAGAAAAAAATTATACTTGCATTCTTAGTATCCTGAGAGCTTTACTTTAATCATGGAACTTAAACTTTCTATACCATTGTTATTTCAGTTGGTTTTATTCCTTCTCTATTACGTAGTTGCTCTGTTGTGAATTCAGAAACTGCTGTTGTGATGCAGTTAAGTGTGCTAAGCTGTTAAGCATTGAATCTGTAGGTTTCTTAGTAATTTCTGGTGTTAAGCACCATTGAAACAATGTGAATTTTCAAAGAATTTGAACAGGATCAGGACTTGATGAACCACACTGAGAGGTTAAAAGGCATCTTAACTGAAGTGAAGAGGAAAGCAAGGCTGTCCTAAGTGCTGTTGTGCTGAGTACTATTTATTAATGCCTTTGGCTAAGTGTAGAGGTACTTTGGGTAAGCTTTCTCTAGACCCTGTACCTTTTGTGCAATGAAGAAATCTGTGCTGCCGTGTCAGTGAGGCGCCTGAGAAATCTTTTTGAAAATTGAGCTGGGCAGTAATTGGGAACAAGAATGTTATTGTATGCTTAAAAATGTAAGGTATCAAATCTTCAAACTCAGAAGTTATTTTCCCCAAATGATGAGGGGCTTTTTCCTATAGATGATTGATGATCTATTGAGTACTTGAGTAACTACCACTCCATTTCATTTGTAACAGTAATTGAGGTCCAGGAATAGTGCTGACATAAAATAAACTCAAACCTTTTGTGTTTATTCATTAACATATTTGATTTTTTGGTTTAACACAAAGACTCTTTAATTTTCATTCTGAATTTTTTTAAAAGATCATGTTTAAAGAGTCCATGCTAAACGATTGTCAGAATGGTAGCCAAATCACTTTAAAATGCAGTTGGTTCTTGGCAGCCTTGTTTTAATTCTTCTTAAGATTATTATGTTCCCCAACAGCTTCTTTACATTTGCTCTACCAGGTTTCACGGTAACGTCGTAAAACTATGAACGATGACCTGATCTTAGTTCTTAAGCTTTCTTGAAAAAAAAAAAAAAAAAAAAATTTCCCTGTTCACTTTTGAGAAATCAGTTGACTCCACAGAAAACTGCTGGTGTGTAATTACATTTCAGCACAGATATCTGATACTTGACCTGTAAAATAGTTTTACCAGTTCCTCTTTCTTGTTTGGGAGTTGGGTATTGCTTAGGCAGTGTTACAGGGTGACATCTGAGCACCTGATGCCTTTTAGGAGTTTGAAAACTTGTAGGAGAGTCCTTGAATCGTGTCTTCCTTAGTTCTTATTTAGCATTCTAGTACGAAGGCAAATGTTTCTAGGAATAAGGCTTATTTTGGTGGAGATAAAGGCTTCAATAATTTTGGAAAAATAAAAATAGAAAGATGAGTACTGTTAGTTGGACAACACTTGTCTAAGCATTAAACTCCTGGTGCTGCAGTCCGAACAGCTGAGTAGAAAGGTGCATGGGAGCCCCTTCCTTTTCCCTGTTGTAAATATAAGAATTACAGCAAGTTATCCCAGAAGGTGGGAGCTGAAAGGAAACGTACAACCCAAAGCACCCGATTTTCACATCAGAAACATGGCTTGTAGTGGTAGTTGAAAGTGACAGTTCCTCAGAGAAAGCTAAATTAATGAGCATGTTACTAACTTTAATTATACTCAATGTTAACTCTTGAAATTTCTGAGGATGATTCCTGTAAAATGTGCATTAGCTCACATATATAACTAGTTTATCTCACTCCCTTTTCTCTCCTGTTGTATAGCAAACTCTTATCGTGTTGTCTGAGCCTATGAAGAGCTGGGGCTGTGCTTGTTTTTAAGTATCTGAACAGTCCTGTTGAAGTCAAGGGGCTTACTTGCATGCTTAAGCTTTAGATATTTCTAATATGCTTAAAGATTGTGATTTTTGTGTGCTGGCTGGTGCAATGGAACTTTTGTCTTCTCCATACAAATTATCAGCATGTGCCACATTGTAAAACACCTTCAAAATGCGTTAATAAAAGTCTATTTAGTCAGATAAAAAAGATGAGTTATGTGGGTCTGAACATGTGATTTCTGCAGTGGTGTAGAATGATTTTAAATGAAAAATATATTTGTGCTTCACGTGAAACAGGTGCTTGGAAGAAGGAATAATGTATAGCAGTTAAATCTATTTTATGGCAGTTGCTCTTGGAAGTAACTTTTAGGCCATGCTTACAAGCTTTATCATTTTCTTTTCCTTACACATCTCCTCCTTGATACTTTTTTTTCAGATAATCTGTAAAATGGCTTCTATGTTGAACAGAACAACAGTGGAGCGCATGCTGCTTCCTCGTTTCTGTGAACTGTGCAGTGATGGGAAGTTGTTTCAAGTCCGAAAGGTTGGTGTGTTTTCAACTCTAAACCACTTAGAAATGAATTTGTGTGTTGCTGTTCAAATGCCTTCCTGAATAATGTAGTCATAACTTTAGCTGATGAACTTTGAAGGAGCCTGGAAATGCTGTTTTAATTTGTTGACATGGTTATAGTTTCTGTAGTTCAGTAAAGAAATAGGTAAGAGTCCTTGGTGAATAGCTTTGGTGTAGCATTTAAACTGATCTTGCACAATTCAATGTTTTGCGCAACTGTTTTTTTCAAGCCATCATTCTTTGTTATAGGATGCCATCTTATTTCAAAACCAGGAATTCAAAAGTAATAGATACTTGAGACATCCTTCCTTTAAAAATAAATAAATAAATAAACCTGGTATTATTAGCCCAAAAGTGTAAGATTTAATTCGTGGATGAGTACAAAAGGAAATTTGTAGCATAAGAAGTCTTAAAATATTTGGGCAGACTTAAGGGTCATGCAGAGCTTCAGCTTGGTCCTTAACCTAAGCTGCACTTGTTGGAATTTTAGCTGCATTATAGCTTTCTAAATAAGCATATAGAATGAATAAATTGTGTTTTAACATGGTCCTATCTTAGCTGATTTCAGATTTTGGCAACACCTTTTTCCATTGTGAAGAAATGTCCCTTTTGCCTTAGTTATGGCATATGTAATGCACCGTAAATGGAACTAACTTGAGACCTTGATTAAACTTTGCTTCAGCAAGGTACTTGAGCCGGTGCCCGCCATAGCAAAGATAGTTCTGTCAGTACACCTAAGTCCTGACCCTCGTATCATATTTTAGTCTGCTTTGGTTTTGACAGCTGCTGTTCAAAGTAATTTAAATGAAGTAAGCTTATTGTCCCTTTTAGCGCTTACTGAAGTAGATGATGCTTTTCATGCAGAAACCTTTATTACTATTGATTTCAAAGCATGTGGCTTTTGGAAGTTTGCTCTAATGAGCCCTTTTTAGGGATCAGTTAATATTGCAGGATGTAGCTGCATGGCTGAAACTTCAAGTGTCAAACATGAAGTTGTTACATGGGATAAATAATGCGTGGTGAAGCTGATAATAAAACTAGTGCACTTGAAAGAGCCAAAATGTTACTAACAACTGTTATATTTCTTAGATTTGTGCAGCTAATTTTGGTGACATTTGTAATGCGGTTGGGCAAGAAGCCACAGAAAGACTGCTGGTATGTAAAAATCAAAACCAATTTACGAGACTTTTTTTTTTCTCAGCTGAAAAGGTTTAATAATGAGTTCTTTTATTATCTTCTCTATAAATTAATCAATGTGCATACATTTTTAAAAATTGGTTTGGCTAAGGCCTTGGTTGCAATTATATAGCAAAACTGGGAATGAATAGAAATGCAAAGTTCTTGTTTTGCAAAACACTTAAAAGTGTAATTGACAGCATAGGTATATGTACATGTACACACACACACACACACTTGCTTTAAAATTAATGACTCACTCTTTTTTCCCTGAACTAGATGATCAGTCAAATTACAATTTCAGGAAAAACAGGCTATTAATAATTCTTTCTATTCTTTCCTAGTGCATATAGCTATACTTAAAATCCCAATGAAGTGAATGGGAGACAGATAGTTTTTCCAATTTCTGGAGTTAATACATGTTTTTAACCTGTCCCTCTTTCTTCTATTCTTTACTTATTTTATTCTTTCTTAAGTTACCTTTGTCTCCAATTTCCAAACAAATACCATGATAGTTCTGGTTTTGCTTATTTTTGGCAGATTCCCAAGTTCTTTGAACTCTGTTCTGATAGTGTTTGGGGAATGAGAAAAGCTTGTGCCGAGTGCTTTATGGCAGTGTCTTACACCACGTCCCCGGAGGTTCGCAGAAGCAAACTATCCCCGCTGTTCATCAGTCTTATTAGTGACACTTGCAGATGGGTAAGTAACTCACTCTATAATTGATGCATCTTCCCAGGCAGATCATATGCAAATAACGGACAAGTCAGAAGTGTGCTGTAAAAGTTCTCTCAACTGCATTTACTGAAATTAGCTCTAATCTACTAAAATCTAATCTCCTCTAGTAGGGTAGTATCTTATTTTTCTTCTCTCTCTTACTAAGAACTTCTATCAACAGGCTTTTTTAGAAGTGTAAACACTCTTCTGAGAATGGGTTACTTGTGTTAAAGGTATTAGTTGATGTAGACAGCAATGTTCTTCAAATTAATAACTTTTTTTAAAAGTTTCCTTACTACGACTGTAGATACATGCTTTGTATTCTAACACCCTTTTCTTGGGTGTCACTTATTTGGTAATTGATAATTGGTTATATTTGGTACTGAGTGAAGCTGTTACAGTAAGAATCAATTGGTCCTTACAAAAAATTGAACCAGATTTTTATTTTTCAGTGTTAACTCTGTGGGAGTTGTATGAATCCTGACTGTTGTCTTTATACTATCTCAGGTTCGTCAGGCTGCTTTTCAGTCTCTTGGCCCCTTTATTTCTACCTTTGCAAACCCTTCAAGTGCTGGTCTTTACATTCGAGAAGATGGGACACTGAGTATCCGACCACCAACGCATGATGTGAATTCCAGTTCCTGTCGGCCAAGCAACAATATAACTTTAATGTCCTCCAGTACAAATGCTATATTGTCCAGGTAAAATCACGTTAAAGATGTGGTGTAGTGGAAGGGGGAAGAAAGAATGTAATTCTTGCTCTTTGGGGCTAAAAATCTGAACTTGAGAATATAGTTCTAGGAAAGATATGAAGAGTGAAGTCATGCGTGTGTCTATTTGAGTGTAGCTGCATTATTGAAAAATTTGACTTTGGCTTCACAGGAGGGTAAAGGGAAAACTGGTGAAGTAAATCATAGTGCTATCATAAATTCTGTTTCTGTAGAGAAAATAAGCTTCTGTAGTCGATGCTGTCTTTCATGAAGTATTTCACTACAAAGTATTGCTACAGAGTAATTTAAGTTTTATTTGGATAATTCTGTGTGTCTGTTACCAGTTCAGAACAACCAATGGGAATCAGACCAGAATCATCGACTGAGGAGACTTCAGCTGAAGTTAATACAAAGCTCTCAATTGAGAACCTAAATAAAGATATGCAGGAAGAAGGTTCAGATTATCGTACCCATCGTGGAGATGATGTGTCTCGATTGTCTCAGGGTGATAAAGTTGCTGCTGGTGTCACAGAAGTCACTAAGAACAGCAGTTTTCCTGGAACGAACTCAAGGCTACAGTCTGCTGGGGACGTATTTAATACTTTTCTGTACTGGCGCCCTCCTCTGCCTGATATAAGTCAGGATCTGGAGTCACTTCAGTTCAAGACTGAAAAGCACAAAGATAGCTGCTCTGTGCCATGTAATAACTGTGTTGCTAGTAGTGAAATAAAGAAAGTTCTAGAAAGCTTACAGGAGCACATAGATGATCCAGATGTTCAAGGTGAGACTCTGTTAACAGTAAAATCATGTTTTCTCTGAGCAGGTTTTTCTCCTGGCCTTTACAAAACCCTTGATTGCATTTTAATTGGCTTGGTATTTATAAGGTGATGAGACTTCCTCGAGTAGTAAATTATAGTAGAAAGTTAGGCAAGAGCCTTTTTCACAAGACCTGAGTTATTTCTAGAACCGCTGGGGAAGTGTTCCTAGCTCCTGATCTCACGAGAAATAGATTGGGTCTAACTACAAAAGGGAAAAGAACTTACTTAAAGAGTTTTAACAAATTTCAGTACTGTAACTAAACACTGTGGTTTTAGGGACAGAGCTACCTGTCACAAGCTGAATTTGTCTAATATTTGATTGAGTGAGAATGGCCCTCATTTCAAGTCATCTTTCCTTAGCCTCCCCATACATGCCCATTGACGAACATCCTGAGGTGATGATAGCCTGACAGTGGGATGCACGTGTTTCCTGGGCCAAATCCCTCTTGACAAGCCTGTCATCCACAGTCAACTCCGTTACTTGTTCCACTAAATCTCTTGAGAACTACAGTGAATTAACAGGTTTTCTTCTGCCTGTTTATTCATCCCTTCTCTGCATGCAAAGTCGTATCTTCAGGAACAGCAGCGTCATTTAGATTCCTTGCTGTAGTAGTCGTGAGTAGGAGGCCAGGTGGCAGCATGGCATATTTAGCTGGCTCCCCATGGCCATTTGGAAAGGTATGAAGAAAATTAAAAAATTCTTCACGTGTTAGAGCCAAAGGGTCAGAAAGAAAGAGAAAGATTTAAAAGAGGAAGAGGTGAAAAGCAGTAAAGAGTGGAAATCAAACGAATGAAAGGAGGAAAAAGTGTAAATGAGTTTCAGAAAGAAAAGGCAGAGTAAAAGCAAATGGAAAAGGAAAATTTATATGGAATTAAAATAAATGGAGATGTTAGCTTGACAGCTATACAGTGAGAAATGAGGGGTGTGGAGAGGCATGGGAGAAAACAGTGAAGATTTCTATCCCACCACCCCCTTTTTATTATGACTTTAGCTGAACAGTCATGATTACTTTCTCAGAATAAGGAGATGTGGATGTTCATTTGTTTTCTTCCTGCTTGTAACTGCTAAAACACTCATAAATATGCTGGTAATCCATTCTTCTGCCTTTTTGCGTTGTCTGTTCCCTTTATTTCCAAAGTATTCTAGCATTCTTCACCTTTAACGCATGCTCTAATGTTTCATCTTAAGACTGTACTTGCTGTGGGCTTGTGCAGATGTAGCTGTCTCAAAGTCTCTGCATTCTGAACTCTGAGTAACTTGGTGTTCCTAGCAGCAATGTAGCATAATGTGCAAATACAATTTTTCCTAACTTTATTGGTGATACAGTGCTAAACCCAACTTTTTGTTTTCTGTCTGGTTCTGGAAAACAGTTCAGAGATGGTCTGACTAATTCCTTTCTCTGGATAAAGTTTTTCTCAGAAATGTTTTAAAATGCACTTGATGCCTTTTCCAAGCAGTTGAATCAATTAAAGAATATAACAAAAGGATTTGTATTAAAATGTTTGACAGTATGGAGAACGGGAGGTGAGCCAGTGTGCTGTGATACCTTGTTACAGGGGGTTATTAGAAATATCTTTCAGTAGTAGAAATTGGTAGAATGCTGCTGCTGAAGAAGTTAATGCATCCAAGTCATTGCTCTTAATTTGTGATGGTTTTGTGGAAGAGTAATGACCCTTTCCTTTCAAAGAGCAAATGTTTTGCTAATATACCATTTCTGTGCAGCTCAGACTGGCCTTCTTTTTGTCTTTTCAGATTAACTAATTACAAGTTTAATGCTTCTAAATGCAGAGGGGAGACTAAATAGTCTTTTGCTTTATACAGCTCAGGTCCAGGTGTTGTCCGCTGCTCTCAGAGCTGCGCAGTTTGATTCCGTCGGTGACTATGAGACCAAAAAAATGGAAGAAAGCAGTGGCAAACTTCAGAACAAAACTATTTCGGATGAAACAGCTGGTTTAGATGCTACCTGCAGCCAGGTGGCGAAAGGTGATCTTTCATGCCCTGCCTCCCAGGATAATGTGAGCGAGCAGTCTACCAGCAGTCCACTGAAAAGCTCGGTAAGTATGCGTTTTGCTCTGGGTCTGAAATGAATTGTTATCAGCTGTAGTACTGCGTCTGTTCATGTAGTCCCTGGCATAATTGACCCACTTCTGATCTGAAGGCTTTGACCATTACTACACCATAACTATCATATACTACTTATCTTAATTAAAAAAAAAAAAAGAAAAGCTATTGAGGGCTGTTATTTCTGTTTGCACACAAATTACCTAAGAGTTAAAGTTTTGCAGTGGTCCTGTAGATTTCTCAGATGAAATGTACTAAGTACAGGTTCACCTCTTCCTGTAATGAACCTAAAATTAGCCTTTTATCTCTAGACAGGAGGCTGAATCAGATGGTGACACACACATAGGTCCTGGTTACTATTTCTTGATTATAATGTACAATTAAGCTTTAAAAATATTGTTTGAGCAGTGTTTAATGTTGCTGGAGCTAACTGTGAAATACAGAGGAAAACTCTTATTGCCTATGGACAAAAATTGTACGTAAAACTTGTATGAGCAAAAATGTAAAACACTGAACTTCTGAACTTCGTATGTTTTAGGTCTTTTAAACCTTTTGTTGATATTTGGGGAGGGGTGTATGCTTCGTAATTTCATATGTTTGGGGGTTTCCAGCAGCATGTCCTAAACTAGGTAAAGCTTTTATCTGGGTATTGACAGACTTCGAGCAACTGCTAAGCTGTTTTTTTAACATAACTTAAATTCATGCCGAGAATAAAAGCTATTTAAAGGTATAGTAAAAGTATCCATCCAAAATCTGTATGAATGTTGGGTTTATTGGGTTACATTAGATTGCCTTTTATTAGAAGTAAATCTAACTACTGTTCCCCTTGTTGCTGCTACTATCTTAATGGTGTTTGCCTTAGTGTACAACTTTGTTGTCTTTTTGTACTTGTTATAAATACACTGAATAAGGCTTTGCCTGTAAAAGGCTATTCTGTACCCAAATTGTGGTGTTCTGTAGTGTGATGCTTGGAAATACCCCAAACAGCTGTAAGTCTTAATTTCACTAGCTAGTATGTCCTTTTACAGGACTCGGAGGAACAACACAGAGGAACCAGTGTATTTTTAAAGAGCGAGCAAGAAGATAATCCACCATTTGAAGATGACAAGTCAAAATTACAGGTGATTTAAAATACCATCTCATCTAACTGCTTTAGTGGAGTACTGGATACAGTCCATCTTACCCTGAATAAATGATAGCATTTGCAGTTGATCAGTTGTGGAATGCTCTGGGGCCTTGAGGAGAAACCTATTTTAAATCTGAAAGCTAGAAAAATTCTGTTGCCTTTTTGGTGCCTCAGAGGCAATCTGTGCAGCCAAGATGGGCACTGAGTCTACTGTCTTGTCACTGGATTTACTGTTTGTCTTCAGCAAAGAAGAAATTTTCATTTTGGTTTGATGCAACATGTTGTTAAAGTAATAATTACTGTTCATTGTTGACTGCTCTGTCCTAATGAGAGTACAAATAACTGTAGGGGTCACTTACACTTGGTAAAGCTAGCCCACAAAAGGGGCGTCTAACCACCGTGGTTTGCTGCCTGCTGGCAGAATATTGTAGCACAATAGGCGTGTGTTCTTTCTGAGCTTAAATTAAAGTGTGCGTTGCTGATGTCCTGTCTCTATCTGTAGGATATCATACCTCAACCCTTATTAGACCAGTACTTGTCAATGACTGACCCGGCTCGAGCCCAGACTGTTGATACTGAAATAGCCAAGCACTGTGCGTATAGTCTTCCTGGGGTGGCCTTAACACTGGGCAGGCAGAACTGGCACTGCCTGAAAGATACGTACGAGACGCTGGCCTCAGATGTACAGGTAAAGAAAAAAAAGTTGTTTGGGTTTTTTAATGATAAATCAGAATTTTGAGTAGCTTTTCTGTTCCGTTTGTTGCACTGAAGTTATAACATCATATGCTTTCTTGTAAGGGATAAAATGTGCACTAAAAATATAAAATTCAAGATTTAAATCAGACTTCATAAATATGATTAACATTTTCTACTGCTGTGTAACAAGGCCTCTTTCTTCTGCTCGCTTAATCCTCACATAGGTGTAGTTAAAAAGTTTGTTTATTTTAGTGATGATGCCTAACCTAGTTCACTTCTTAAACTTTGCAGTGGAAGGTGCGTCGGACACTGGCTTTCTCCATACATGAGCTAGCAGTTATTCTGGGGGATCAGCTAACAGCCGCTGATCTGGTGCCAATTTTCAATGGTTTCCTGAAAGATCTGGATGAAGTGCGTATTGGTGTCCTTAAACATCTGTATGACTTCCTAAAGGTAGGAAAGTGTGATTTAATATCTCAAGAGAAAAACTTCTGACTCCATTATGTTAAGTGAGTTTGTTAGAGATGCGCATGTATCAATACCTAATTACATGTTTAGTTTTGTGCAATACTGCCATTTTGTGTGCACGTCTCTTGCTTTAAGGTCCCTCACTTCTCTGTCTTGTATCCCAACACAATATCAAAACAAAAAACCCTTTGTAAATGTGGTTGTAAATGCTCCCAGCTGTTGTAAAGGAATTAATATTTTGTGCAGTCCAGCTGGAAAGTTGGACCATTAGCAGTTTGCGTTTGTGGCTGGGAGAGAACAGATCCTGGAGGGCTGCTGCATAATAAACACGAATTCTGATTTTTGGATTGCTCAGTCTTATGCCCAGAGGCGGTACTTTGACAGGTATCCTTGCAGAAGTGGTGATTTAATGTACTTTTTTGGATGTCAGTCTTGTTTGTCCATGCACTCAGCTGGTTGTGTGCAATTCTTAGTAACCATCTTGTGAATGATCACTTGCTTTCAAGTAGGAAAATGCATGTAGGTGTGAATAGTGTCATACACCAGACATCTGCAACTATCGAACTTTATTGGGTTAATATTAGTAATGTTTTTCTTTTAGCTACTTCATGCAGACAAAAGGCGGGAGTACCTTTACCAACTTCAAGAATTTGTGGTGACTGATAACAGCAGGAACTGGAGGTTTCGTTACGAGCTGGCAGAGTATGTATTTTTGTTAACTTCTGATCTTTAATCTACATCACTAACTTGGAAATAGATAATTATATTCAGAAGTTAGCACACCCTAATTAGAAGCTAAAAGATTACAGCCATTCTTTATTAAGGAACTGAACTTAAAAGCCACTGGCTGTTGGGGTTTTGTTTGTTTGTTTTGGGGGGAAAGAGGGTTGTCAGACTGTTGTAATGAAGCGTTACTGAAACTTAAGTGTCTGGCCATACCAAAATGGAGATCTGGTTCACTTACAGTTTATGAAATATGACAATCTGCGATAGGTACTATTCAGTGAGGCTTCAGATTTTATTCAGCTCTAGACTGCCTTGTAAAAATCAGTGAAATGTAGAAAAATTACTTTGTACATAATGTGTATGAAAGAAAAAACAGTTCTTAAAAAATTACTGTATTCATTTGGTATTTCCATGTGAGTGGTTGTAGAATGGAGATAGGGTAACATCCCACAATTCTTTTTCTACAAGCTCTGTTGATATCTGAAGCACCCAAAGAATGTTCATAGGCACAGCTTGCAGCTGAAGTCTGACCTTCGTGTTTATCTCATTGCCTTTCTTGGGCTATTGAGGATTTACTCTCCCTTTGTAGTTTGGCACAACAAACTAAATCTCGCTGTGGTGCAAGAATGTTGTACAGCAGTTCCCTGACATCTAGTGGAGAGCTGTCACTTTGGTTGGTTTGTGCACAGCTGCTGGTAATGTCTGGTGCAGCCAGAATGAGTTCTGGGCAGGTGTGAGGGAGAAACTGTTTTCTGAAATGTAGATTTCAACACCATAGTAAAATCTTTCTTTTTTACTTTGCAAGAATGTACAGGATATTGGTTTGAAGTTGCAACAAACTTCTTATTGTACTTCTGTTTGTCGCTTCTGTTATTTGGGATAATTTTGATTCAGCGGTGCATCTAGTTTGGATAAAAGCTTCTCTTGGACTCCTTGATGGATTAAAGCATGTACCAAGTGTGTGCTCTTTTATAAAGTAAAGAGAACAGCAAACTGTTCAAGTGCTTTGTAATAACCCTGGTATTTTTGAGGCTCCAAATGATCCTTCCCTATGTTTAACAGATGGTATAATTGGAGCAGGTTAGTGTTGCACTTGCTAGAGTTAATTACTTTCTTTGCATTTCAGGCAGCTGATCCTGATACTGGAACTCTACAATCCCAATGATGTCTATGACTACTTAAGACATATTGCACTAACTCTCTGCTCCGATAAAGTTTCAGAAGTTCGGTGGATCTCCTTCAAACTGGTAGGGGATTTAGCTCACTTCCTGGCAGGAGAGGAGGAACATGATCCTTGAGAGGGATGCCTGAAATCATTTTGCTTTCTTTCAGACAAGTAGGGTGAATACAGACATGTTTTGATAAACATGGCAAACAAGGTGGAAAAAAGTGAAACGAAAAATTTATAAAATATTTTGAGTTGTCAGACTTCCACAGATACTAAAATATCTCTCTCTGGTGGCTGTATGTGAATGATAAATGTATTTTCAACTGAGTGAAAATCAGGATATAGAAGATTTGTATAGACCTTCCCCCAGATCTGGGAGAAGAAAAAAAATAGTTACTGATATTTCCTCACAGCTGATTTAATTTGTTAGGAACTTCATTATAAGGCTGTCATCCCATAGATGTCCTGAATGAGTAGAAAGATTCCTGCAATTGCTGCTTTTCCTTCGTGGCACCATGGAAAGGGGCGTTGTTTTCATTTCTTAAGTGTTTTTTGTTTCCCCTTAACAAACAATTTTTTTTAAAGTTTATGCTTTCTTTCTCCACAATAAGCACAGTAACTTATTAAATCGTGCAAGCACAGATGATCACACTGAACACAGTTTTTGGTGTCCCTTTGTAGGATTCAGTTCAAAGCGATGCTTTTTTAACTTTCTAAGGGCTACAAGTTAAGTCTAATCTCTTCTTTTTTCCCCTCCTTTTCCCCTTCCCCCTTCCTCTGCTTCCCAGGTTGTAGCAATACTACAAAAGTTCTACGCAAACAATGCAAATGCACTGGGATTAAATTTCATTAATGAACTTGTAGTGCGGTTTCGCCACTGCTCCAAGTGGGTTGGAAGACAAGCTTTTGCCTTCATCTGCCAGGTTGGAATGTTTCCTCTCTGTGTTTCTATGTGTACATTTAATTTGGAGCCAGTTTTGAGGCTTCTCAGCAATGTGAGCAAAACTGAAATTCAGAGTCAAGAATTTTTTTGTCATTCTTTGGGTTCTGTGATTCTGTGGGTTGACAAAAGACAGTGGCAGAGTTGGTCTGGCCTCAATACTAGCACATGGCTGTCCAGGTTTGAAGCTGTGGTCCTTGTTTTGTTCGTGTCTCCAGCTGAAATAGCTGATTCTTGTACTGTCTGCTATCCCAGTAGCAAAGTCCAGATTTAAGTTCTAAACTGAGGTGCATTTTGTAATACTTGACATGCTAGGATGAAGGTTCACAAGAGCTCTTCAAAATACCGATATGTGCTAGATGCCAGGAACTATTTCCCTCTTTGTTTCCACTTACCTACCCCCTTCCAAACCCAAAATACGTACTTTGCTAGCAACAAGGAGCAGGGGTTGAATGTTGGAAGGCAAAAGCATGATGACAGGCAAGAGGAGAGCAGTGTTTCCTAAAATATAGTTGAAAGTCATCTGCTCTTGTTGGGTCATCTTCAGATGAACTTCAGAATGGCAAGACATGTTTTCATAGCAGTATTTCAAGGGTTGTGCTTATTTCACCAATATAGGGTGTATTTGTTTGGAGTTAAATAGTGACTTTTTTTAATAGGCCAAATTAAGGCCAAGATGGAAAGGAATGGCAAATAGTGTATTTTTAACATAAATCTTGCTTTCTCATCTTCTGTGTTTATCCTTTAGGCTGTAGTAGAAGAAGAATGTATGCCTGTCGACCAATTTGTTGAACACTTGCTCCCCAGCCTTTTAAGTCTTGCTTCAGATCCTGTGCCAAACGTGAGGGTTCTGCTCGCCAAGGCTCTAAGGCAGACCTTACTGGAGAAAGGTGCGGTCGTTAATTTCCTTTGAAACAACGAAGGTCTCATGCATGTTCTCCTTCCTCTGCCAGTGCAGCTCTTCATAAAGGGGCTCAGCTGGTAAAAGGCTGCTTGGTACTGAAAACAGAATTATGCGTTGTAATCTGGGATGCTGCATTTAAATCGGATTTGGGAATCTAGATGGAGGAATATATGCTGTGGGGACTTTTCTGTGTTAGAATCTTCGATCATCATCCCTAAAGGGCCTGAAACTGGCACCGAGGGTCTGACAGAGGTATTACGTCATCCGCTAGAGGGCAGTTACATCCTTGTTCATCGCAAGGAGTGCTGCCGTTCTGGGTGCTGCTGCAGGGTTCTCTGGTGTCCGCGGTGTGTATGGCACACACGAGTTTATTAAACATCGCATCGGATGATTTTGCTATATTTTGAACCGTTATGTTAATGAATTAGTCGCCTTTGGGGTCCTTCAGATGAAGTGTTGCACCTTTTTCTGAAATGGCTTGCGTTGTCATTTTAGTCTTAAGCTAACTATTGTACTAGGAAGGAATGTAATTTTGTGTGCTGCTACAATTTCCTGTATCACAGTAACAAAAAAATCATCTGATCTCTAATTAACCAAAGGAAGACGCACAGAAATCTCCTCTCCTGTCTTGTTTCAGAACGAAGTATGGAGAATGTTTTGTAAAACGTAGTACAGTGGCAGCTTCCTGAGCTTGCTTTTACTTATTGACACATTTCTATTTAGGGCTCAGCAAAAAGAGTTTATCGTAGAAATACTTAAGTTCCTAATAAGATGAGCAAGAAACAGCATATTTCTCTTTCTCTGTCAGCTTCCTTAGTTGCTTTGGATTCTCTAAGGAGCCTATAAATTGGATGAGTTACCCTAAATGTTTTTGTCACCATCTGTATTTCTGCACTACCTACGCCCTGGGGTTTATTCTTTTGGCTTTGATCAAAATTGTATTTTTCTCCTCTTATTCTAGCTTATTTTAAAAACGTTGGCAATCCTCATCTAGAAGCTGCAGAAGAGACCATTCTAGCCCTGCAGTCTGACAGAGATCAAGATGTGTCCTTCTTTGCCACCATAAAACTAAAACAGGGTAACATGGACAATACTACCATCGAAAAACAGAACTAATGCGTTCTTCTGCGGTGAACGCTGAACATTGAAAAGGTTATTCACCTTATGGTCATGGTTAGTATGAATAATGTGGGCAAATAAGGTTTTTGTTACCTGCTTGAGCTGGAAAGGGTCTACTGAGAGATGTTACGGTGTTCATTTCATGACCACCCGTCATCTACAGCTGTGTGTTTGTCTGATATGCATGAGTAATTCCTTTTGGTTTTTTCTTTGCAAACGTGGGTGATAACTCTGATCTCGCCTGCAGTTACGAATTGTATGTAAAGTCTTACGCCATCCGCAGTATTTCAGTGTAATTGGAATTCATATTTCACTTCCTAACAAAACATTTCCAGTGGTAGAGCAGTCTGCCGTAGCTTAAAATAGCTTCTAAATCTTAAAACCTGATTAGAGCAAACTTACATGAAGATATTCTTTCCTCATTTTTATTGTAGTTTTTTTATTTTTTCAAGTATTGCTTTTTAACGGAAAAAAGTGTAGATATGTAAATAGTTTTGAATTTTAACAAAAAACAATGAAGAACTTAATTCCTTATCAGTGGAAGAAAGCTCAAAAATCATTTCATTTTATAAAGAAGTTACTCTGCTAGAATTAAGGCATGGTTCATTTTTATTTGATATAACATGATATTTTTCAAAGTACAGAGAGCTCAAGATTCTTTGTATATTGTGACTTTCCTATTAATTTGTTATTTCTGAGCTATACCCTTACAGGTGTTAAGGTGTCTGTTTTCATTACTGCTGGCTCTGGTAGTGGTAGGTAGACTTTCATTTCCCAAACTGAAAATTACTCGTTCTTCCCTAGCAGAGTTCACTGCATTTACAGGGTTCAGCTCCTGCAACATGTGCTCTGTCTGTGAAAAGGTATTACAGAATTTTACAGGCTTAAGGTTTTGTTTGTTTTACATACGCACCTCATTTTAAAAACACCTTTTAACTGGTCCAACATTCAAATCCCATACAGCCCGCTACTTTGTTCCTAAACAACAAAGGACTCTGAATTCTGAAAAACCCCAAATACTGTTGTTTGGTTTTATGTTTGGGGGAAAGGTGGTGACGCGGTTTGCTCTCTAACTTCTGTTGGTTGGGAAAGGTTGGGGCAAACAACAAACGGAGGTTACCGAGATCCTTAAGCTTAAGTAGGATGTCTAATGTGTATTTAAACAGGTGTTTTGGAAGAAAGAAAAATACACAGATAGACTGTGGTTCTGTTAATAAAAGTGGATAGCTTCTGATCAGTTTGAAAAATTATAAATCTAATATTTTTTTGGTGGATCCTGTCTTCTGTTGTGTCCCAAATCTGCAGGTAATGTGGGGCCTGGAAAAGAGATGGTGTTACTTTTTTAGACTGTGGGTTGGAACTCTGTTCAGAAATGAATGCTTAAATACTAAAGAAGTGGTTTCACGTAATAACAGTTATTTTCTCTCTGTGAACACAATACTGTATGATAAATGGACCTGTGTAAATATTTCCCTTTGTTTCACTATTATACTAGTAAGTAGATCACAGGGGTGAAGGTTTTTACAGAAATTACTTTTTTTTTTTTTTCCCTTTTTCCCTTCGTTTTAAATCTGGCTTGATTGCAACACAGCAAGTAGGTTCCTCAGCTGGGTTCTGTGGTTTTTTGGAGGGCTCAGTTTTGTATAAGTTTGTTTAACTAGTCTTGTATTATAATATGTACAGTATTTGTAACAGATTGTTTTCTTGTGAGATCACAAAATGCTTTTTGCAGGCAGAAATATACCACTGCTATCACTGCTATTATAGCAAACAGTATAAACTCTGTAGTGTTCTATGTCAATTTTTTTACAATTTTTTTATAATTTAAAACAAATGATTCTTCAGTACAGACTTTTTATAATTGCAATTTCTTAACAAGATGACCTCCCAAGTTAATTTTTTCTAGTTCTAGTATCTTTTTCTAATGTTGGCGTTATACTGGTATTTTCTAACGGTTCAAATTTTCTAAGGCCTCTGACAAGGTTTTACTTCTGTTTTTATTATCAGTTCATTAAATTTCTCAGCACTGAGCAAATTTTAAGTGTGTTTATATGTAAGTATGTTTGAAATGTACTTTATATAAATTAAATACTTTGAACATTAACCCAAATCAGGTTTCCGTCTGTCAGATAATCTTAAATAGTTACCTTTACTTGCAATAATCCACTGGAAAATACAAGCTTCTCTATGTTTTAGTGTGTTCGGTTAGTGTTCACCGAGAGTTTTTGTTTAGGGTGTGTGTAAACAGGAAGCCACCAGCTACAAAAGTTCACTGAAAGGCTAAATGAAGTTCTTTGGTACCTCTCTGGCTCCGGAAATCATGTCTGTTTTAAATGATATGATTTCATTAGAGCATTTAAAATGATTTCTTAGAACTCTACAGTTGCATGCACTAATAGGGGACGTCACAGTTTTTGGGGTGGCTTTTTTTGTAGGCAATGTGCAGGTCTATTAAACAGATTTACCCTCTGCAAGGTTTGTCTTTTTGTTTTAGCTTTAAACTAGAAATTATTTCAGCATGACTAAAGACCGCACTTTACGTCTTGTACTAGACAGATGTATGCAATGATGAGTAGAGCGGAGTGTTCACGTACAGTTCTCTGGGTTGTTTAAATTATGCAAAAATATGTATTTTTAAAAGCCAGCCAGAGCCAAGTTAGGTAGGTGATCCACTTTCACAACAGCGGTAAGGATATAACTTTTAAACATTTCTGGCTAAGGAACATGAAAATAACGTTAGTGGGTGCAATATAGCTTGGATGCTGCTGGAGATCATCAAGCACTTGTAATCCAAAGCATGTTAGTTGTGTTGCTTAGAACTCGGGCTCGCTGGTATCGCGTGTGATCCGCACTTGGCGCCGCTCAGAGGCCGCCCGCGGGGCGGTTCTGTCTGTGCAGGGTGTTGTGCGGAGCCCGGTTAAGTGGGGACACTCTGGAAGTGTCATTCCTTTGTTGGAATAGAGAATCTATGTAACTTTGTATTTATCTCAATAAATCCTGTGACTGTTTTATAAGCAAACTTGTGGTAACTGACTTCTGTCCTAAGTGGGATGCGAATGTATTCTTTTGTATAATGAAATGTCTCCCGAGCATGAACATCATTGTCATCTGTCGAACCAGGGTGGCTTGTGGAATTCATCGTACTGCGTAGTGAAAAAATCCATTAGATGTCCAGAGATTTGAAGTAGCTCTTCCTGCCCTTTCTTCTTGAAGAAAGCATGTCAAAGATGCTTCAAAACTAAAATTGTTCTGTCAGATCTGAAACTCTAACAAGATGTGTTTTAAATGAAGAGAACTTCTGTCTGCTGGGTGCAACTGGCACTCGGATCTTTAGCTTAAATCCTTCCCTCTCCAAACTTCAGCCTGGAAGGGCATTCTGGACTGTTTTCAGCGTGGTGTTGCTGTCAGACATCCTACCTTAATGAGCTCTGTGTAGTTGTTTGGCCTTGTAGTGGGGGGATGTGTGAATAGTTGATACCTGGCTGGTTGGTTTTGCTTCTAATCTCAGGAGTGTTCAATATCTTCTGCTGCTGCAAGCAGCCTTTTGCCTGTTTCACACACTCCCTGGCTGCTCCATCCTCTGCTCTAGAACTTCTGCCGACTGCTGTAAAAGAATATCTGACCTCCCCTCTTTTTTTCTGTGCAGGATTTTAGCTGAAGCAAAAGTGAGGAAATAGCCCACAGCACGCCCCCGCTAAAGCCTACCCACCTGCTTTGGATTAGGGCACAAGACCCTTTCGTAGTAAACTGGAAACACAAACAGCTGTAGGCTTTTTTCTTATTATGCTTCAGAGTAAATGTCTAGGTTGGGATCTAGACTTCCACAAAGAAAACAGGAACATAAAATACAGGCAGCTTTGGGAGTTTACCTGAGTTACTACTTTGCTTCTCTACTGCTTGTCTTCCAAGTAAGTTTATGTCACCCCAGTGAAAAATGAAAAGATGGGCAGGAACAAAAATCTTTCTATAATGGCTGTGGTGCGTTACTTTCCGTGGTGGTCGCTGATAACTCCAGGTGGGCTGTTACGTCACATGTGCAGACTGTACTTGTGTGACGTCAGTTGACGCTGCTGGGATACTGTAATGTGCGTGTGATAGGCGGGGTGTCTGTATGTGGAGGGCTTTGGTGGTACAAGGGGAATGCCTAGAGGAGGGAGGAATTACTACCAGATCCAGACCCCTGTCCTTACAACAATAACAAGCTTTTTCTAAGAGACCAGCATTGTGAGTGTCTCCTGGGCAGGAACCGCTTCATGGCCATGCCTTCCTGGCCCCTGCGGACCTTCGGTGTCCAGCTCCATCTAGTTGAAACTAATGAGATCTTTTCACTGCCTCGATGCCAAAATGACTTGACTCTGAAGAAGCTTAAGTCCCACTTAGAACTGTTGGCTGGGATCCCCCTTCATCTCCAGCGGCTCCAGTACCTGGATGAAGGTGAGAACCTGTAACCTCTGGGGTTCTTGGAGGTTATTTGTAGTATTTCTGTGCCTGCTAGTCATGACTATGTTTAGGTTCTGGATGAAGGTCACGGTTCTGCTTGTGTCTTTTTACTGTACTGCGCTTGGATTTCAGCTCTTGACTTAATGCTTAACTTAGCTTCCTACTCCTTAAAGATAACGCTCTATTCAACAGGGTCCCTTAAGGTTAGAGATGGCGAATGGTGACCTTTCAATTCCTGCTTAGCCTTGTCAACAGCCAGTGCCAGTACATGCCTCGTTCACCTCAGCCCAGAACAGTTGCAGCGAGGCTCTGGCCGACCTCTCCACAGTTGGAGTTGTGTGGAGCCGCGGTGGTTTCCCGTTATGCCAGCTGAATATGTGGTGGTGGAGTACTTGGCTTTGGAGGTGACAAGCAGAGATGGCCAGTGAAACTTGTTTACACCTGCTATTTAAAACAAAATAACTTCCTACTATTTGCTCTTTCAGATCAAACAAGCTTGGTGCTTTCTTTTTGGTATAGACACCACGTGTGCATGGATACATGAGTATTTTTCTCCTGCAGTCCTGGTATTTCACTTGTTAACTGTAGCTTCCGCTGGGGTACAACCGTGTTCTCCCAAGAGCGCTCTCGTGTAGCCTCTTCTAGGCTGAGGGTGTATCTGTTTTCACAGCGTTAGCACATCGGGACCCAAGGCATCCTTGATGCATTATGACAGTAAAATTGGAGAGTACCAGCATGGCTAAAATAACTCAGTCACCATCTAACACTTTATTTAAGCTGGTCGCTGTTGTCTCTGAGGATATGTTGACTTGCTTTTCTTTTCTTTTCCAACTCCCCACAGCAGATCTGCCAGATGAATCTACATTTAAGGACAATGATATTGTCCCTGGTGGAACGATTACAATGCGGATCTGGCGACAGGGTGGCTGGGGGCATCTCGTGGCAGCTGCTGCAAAAGGAGAGACTCTGAAGGTGGATTCTGTTACTTGGGGGGGGTGGTGGGGTGGGTGAGGTCTGGCCGTGGGGAGGCTAAAAGCCTGTTGCTGAAGGTCTAAGTACTCTGGTAAAGCAAGATTCATAGAGCAAATAGTGGGGGCATCTTGAATGGAAGAGACTTGCCAGAGAAATTAAGTAGGTTCGTTGTACTGGCAGCAATTCGCAATAAAAATGGTAATTTCCAGGGGCTGGTAATGCAAAGAGGAGTCAATCCCTAATGCAGTCAGTTCAATTTAGAAATAAGACTTCTTTTTGCTATTACTTGTACACAGCGCATACACTTGGAGTGCAAGTTCTTTTCACTGTTTTATAACTTTCTGTAGCACTGCTGTGACTATACTTTCAGTTTACTTTTCCTGTCCCTGCTTACCCTGATGTCCAAAAAAGTTTGCATTTTGCATTCAGCTGCCTGCCATGTTACTCTTCTGATGTGTTCTCTACAAAAGATACTTAATGCCGGTGTTTATGACTTAGGTAGGAGAAATCATGCCTTGCAGGTAAACAAGGCCTTTTTCTGAGTTATCTTAAAACATTGTTAGAAGATTGAGACTGTCTGTTCTTGGGTATTCCAGTGGGGCTGTGCAACTTGTCTGTCATGAGAATCAGAGGCAGAAGCTCTTTGTTTCATAGCCCATCCTCCTCTGGCCATACTGACTTCAGAGGAGAATGGGACTCAATGTGTGATGGTACCAAAATCAAGAATCAGAAGACATTCTCTGTCTCATCCACTTTATCTGGTGCTGGCGTACGGACTGTCTTGAGTTTGTGCTCCTGTCAAGTCTGATTTGTAAGAAAGCTTTGATTTTTATAGGACAAATAGTTTCTGTGGTGATCTGATAGGGGGCATGCTGCTTTCCTGACTTAGGACTGAAGTGTTGTCTCAGCAGAAACACAAGGTACTCTCGCTGATTTGTACTGTAAACCTTCAGGTCTGAACAGATGTGGTTGTGAAATATCCTTTGGCACCTTCCATAAAGAACCATTATCTCCGTCTCCCTGGCCAAATTCCAACCTGGCTGATCACATTCTGTTCCTCTGTGTTTCCCCGGCCACTACAAATGGAGACCATGGGGTTCTTCTCTTCCCTTCATTAACTGTTTTGCAGCATTGCGGTTCACTGGTGAGCTGCTGTTCCGTCTCGTGCCACAAACAGCTTGCGTTTTAGCATCGGGCAAATTGGGTTTGGGGTTTTTCGGGGTTAGTTTTTTTGGGGGTTTTCTCCATGTTTTGAGTTCCCTCTGAATTAAGGATTCTTCCTACTCGGTGTAGAGTGGGAAACAGAAGGATGTGCCACAAATGGTCTCCTTTGAAAAGAAAGGTGTGTTGGCTGAGGAGCCCCGCAGGAGGCTTGTTGGCACTGTTGATTTTCAAATTAAAAGAAAAAATTTCTTTTCAAGAAATAACCGTGCAGCTGATCTAATAATGTGCTTCCACTTACTAGATGAGAAAACCATGGTGCACTGTGGCAGATGTAGCTCAATATGGAAATGGTTTCTCAGGAAGAACAGCAGCATGAACCACCTGAAAACTGTTCCTAAGAGGCCTCTCAGCAGCACTTTAGAACTGATGTGTTTGGCTTTATTACAAAAGAAAAAAAGCTCCTTCTGGTAAAGAAGGTGATAGAGGACTGTTTCCTGAGGCAGCTTAGGTTTGAGTTGTCTGCTGGAATTAAGGCCTGAAGTCTCATCTAAGGAGACTCCAGCTCCTAAGGAACCTGGGTTTAGGCAGCCAGCGCTGGATGGCTGCGTCCTCTTTCCCCAAACCTCAGGTCAGTTTCTAACAGATGTAAGAGAAGGAGAGGGATTGCAAAGAGAAACAGTTTCTGTAAGATTTGTGGGGTGCTTAATAACTACACATGAAAGGAAAACTGAAATTTACGGTCCTTCCAAGGGACAGCTATGAATAAATGTCATGAGATAGTAGAGAATCAAGATGGGGCAGAAGAAAAAGAAACAAGCAGGTATTATTTAGCTGATCTTGGAGTGGTTTATGTGGTGGGCAAGCGTCCCTTATGTACAGATACCAGACTTTGTGGAGACCTGAAAAGAATCAGACTGGTCTCTTGAAAGAGACTGATAGGTTTGTGTTTGTCCTGCAGCTAGCCCGTCTGGGAGTTACAGAGGACTCTGCAGCCACCACACCATACGCAGGGTTACTGGGCCCAGAGCAGACAAAGGAATGGGCAGCACACCGAGCTTCCGTGGCACTGTTTGTTGCCAGCCACAGAGGTCATTTGGAAACTGCCAAGTTTCTCCTGAGACACGGTAATGTTCTTGGAACAATTCTTATCGGGTCGTAACGGCACAGCGTACCACCTTCCTGCTTCCCCAGGCCATAGAATGTTACCCAAATGGCCTCACATATTTTGTGTCTGAGGTGGAGAATGTATTCGGCCCGTCAGTTCTGATGTAGGCTTGGAGACAGCACAATCTGGTGTTCTTGCTAAGTGTAATGACTTCTGGTATTAAAGAAATTCATCTTGGAAAACAGGATTTCTGATTTTTACTTCCCTCTTTGAGTCTCATTTGTTTATTGCTGTTTTCCTATTATCTAGATATGCTTAGTTTTTATCAGTCCTGTGCAGGGCTTTATCAGCTGCAGAAATCTAATAAGAGTTGTGAGCACAGGTTCTATGGCTCTGACATTTGGGCTTTTTTTTTTTTGCTGCTTTGCAACTAAACAAGCTGCCTTTTCTCCAGAAATCTGCATTTGCACAATGGACAGTCCTTTGGCTGAGCTGAGCTCACTTCATTGTCCAGAATGAAAGGACATTTGTTAATCACTTTGGGTTTCATCATTGAAAGTGAGTGCTGAGGAGGAAGATCCCACCTGTCTGACAGTGCTCCCTTCAAGCCAGGTTCTTGAGCCTGGCCTCCTCAAAGTCTGTCCCTGTTAAAGGATGTTGGGTCTCCCCGTACAAAAGTAATGTAACACCTACCTGCGGCAAAGCTAGCAATGATCCCCCGAACGGAACAAAGAATATCCACCTGCGTGTGAGCTAAGGGCAGGAGCATTTGTTCACTAGACAGGTTTGTTAATTCCACTAGTTAGATGTGACTAAAACCAACTGCATCTGCCTTCAGGAAAAAAAAATTGTGCAGTGTGGCCCGCAGGTGGCATTGCCTCCTTTCGTATGCCTCGGCAACACTCAGACCGTGTATGATTTCTTGCAGGTGCGGATTTGCATTCTACAACCCCGCTAGGAAGGACTGCCCTTCACGTCGCCGCTGTCGCAGGCCAGTGTGACTGCGTTGAACTGCTCCTTAGCCATGGGGCGCGAGCTCTTGGCCCGGACAGCGAGGGGCAAACCACGGTGAGCCTTGCCCGCCGGTGGGGCCAGAAGGAGAGCGAACGCACCATGGTTCGCTTCCAGCGGAGGAAGAGATCCCCTGGCGCCGAGCCACCCTCTGGCGCTGTGCGTCGGGCCTTGCAGCAGGCGTCTGGTCCCATGTCCTAAAATACATATGGACTAACTTGGTTCTGGCAAATTTCAAGGGACAGTCAGTAACTTTCCCAGAGACCCGCACTTCAAATATAGGTCGCTGGGTGGGATTTGCAGGGTTTAGTTATGAAATAAGCTCATGTACTGGTGATGCTGCAGCTAAGATGACAACTAGCTTGACAGCGCAGCTCTCAAACACGCTCTTAATTTGTAGCTTAAGTATTTATAACATTGTTCCCTAGCCAAAGTGGCCATTTAGTTAATACGGTTTGTAGGAGAGCTGGAGCCTGTCTGCAGGATCTCTTTGGAATGCTCCTCACTGGGGTGATTTCCTAATAGTTGGCAACAGACCAGGGCGATACAGTTTAATGGGTATTTCAGGGGACTGGAAATCCCTAGATCTTTAATCCAGTTCTGGCCCTGACTGGCTTTATTGCCTCTGGCAGATCAGTTAAGGGTTATTTTATAAGTAGGGCAGTTTGTCTGCTGTGGGAGGGTGCGGGCAGAATTGATGTGCATGTAAGTGGCTAATTACAAGATTGCCCAGTGCTTGCTTAGTATCTCCAACGTTTTAAGCCTCAGGGCTTTGAAGGTTGGGGTTTCCTGAAGCCAGTGGTGGGTTGAAGGGACTTGCCCATCTGCTTTCAAAGTTTCTTCATATCGCAGATTCCTTAGATGCTTTAAGAATACTACTTAGGGTGTCTTTATGCCTCTGTGATCAGCAGAAGGAAGCTGAGCTTCTTGTCTGTTTCCTGAGGGCTTATTAAGGACTCAGTGCTCAATCTTGAGCAGTTTCCATTGCTCTGCTTAGAGACATTTTTCCCAAAGAGCTCAGCACTTAACTTCCAATTAACCACAGAAGAGGTGGTTCTCGGTGGGAACAGAGCACTCCTGGGAACTTGGCCCACTGCCTTTTTGCTTGCAAAGCCCCATGCTTAGCCAGGAGACTCTACAAATAACTAACAGGAATTGTTCTTGTTTCCTGGTGTCAGAGCACTTTCTTTAACTGATACCAGGATTGCTACATAAATATCTAGGTAACTAGTGAATTTTGGCCTCAACACTTAACTTGGTGTTCCAGCTCAGTGCCTGGGAGTGGCCATGTTCAGAATGGGGTAAAAACCAGCCTCCTGTGGTGCAGCGTGAATAGGTGAAATGTGGATCAGAAAGATGCTGGCTGCGAGCTTGGGATACCTTTAGTTTGTACCTCTTAAGGGAGAGGTTGGGGCTAATGATGGGGACCAAGAATTGACTTGAATGCTCTGCCCTCAGCTTTGCTTTGTGTGCACCGAATGAATGGAGGCGAGCTGCACAGACTGAGTTCTGTAGGAAGGGCTGCAAAGCAGGACATCGGAGTACCCAAGCAAAGGCGCTCTGTATTCCAGGAGAAAAAAAACGGGATTTGAATAATGTTCCCATGTATGTTTTTTGTCAGATAGTCCCAGACGGAAATATAGAGTGTTGCTCAGGGTAAGCACAGAAAGCATAACATGGCAGCTCTCCAGGCATGTGGCTGCCCAGCTCAGGGACAGATAGTTTAGTCTGTCCAGGGAATTGTTTCCCTGTGCTCACAATCCCCAGCTTCCTGGAAGTAAGTCCCTGAGCCTAGTTTCCATGTTAGTAAAACAAAAAAACTAACCTGGAATGCTTTAAAAATGCAGCTGTGTCCCCTAAACGCTTGCCTGCCTCATTCAGGGTGGAGGGTTGGATGGGTGCCTAATGAAAGCAGGGCTTTGCGCCTTCCTTGGACGTTCCCTGCCGCCGGACTATGGGCTGTTCTGAGAACAGTGTGCGTGAACCAGGAACGGAGACCGAGAAATGCAAACCACAGACTCAATCTCTAGAGCGATCTAAGAAAAATATCCCTTTACTTCAGCTTTTTTTTTGTAAATGGAAAGGGCTTTGGGTGATGGTTTTACTCTTTTGTTGCAATTGCTTTCCTTTCCTTGAGTTTGAAGGGTAAAATCCCTGGTCACCGTTTTGAATAGCCTGAAGTTACACCGCAGAAGTTGCGGGAGCGGGGCCAGGCCGCAGTCGGCAGGAGAAGGCGCCGCGGGAGCGGGGCCGCAGCAGCTCAGAGGGGTCTGCAGCACACCAGTGCGCTCTGGTCGTCGGGTCTGTGTCGCGTTCACCGTTCCCGTATGAAAAACCACTGTTTGCTTTTCCTGAGCTACATCTCAGTTGCATCCTGTTGTGAAGGTAATCCACCCAGCCTTTCAAAGGCAGCAGTCCTGGATTCCTTCTGAATTGATATTTGTGCTTAAGGCCTCTCAAATCTAAGATGATAAATAGCTCTTATCTTTCAGCTCCTCATTTTAATCAAGCAAAGCAAGGTCCAGAACGTCAGGTGACAGCAAGTACTGCTTCTGAAGCCAGTTGCTGTGACTGCGGAGGACATGTAGCAGTGCTTCCACATGCCAATATCAGTCTGAACAAATACGTGCAGAATTCCTTCGGGTTGAGGGGACACCTTTGTGGGATCATTTAAGCAAAGCTCTCTCAAAGAGGTTTTATGCTGATTATTATATATAACCACTTAGGAGAATGAGAAGATCACAAATTTTATCAAAGCGATCAGTAGACAAGATATAAAAAGATGGTCCTTCTGGCATTTTGCTGAGCAGTTGGATATTGCAAGCAGGATGATACAAAGTCCTTTGAAATCATTCATTCTTTCTTCCTATTGTCTGTCTAGACTGTCTAATCTGTTCCCAAGCCTCTAGAAATGGGGAGAGGATTTGTAGTTGCTTTTAGACATTATGCGGCATGCTGCATAGCTCTGGGAAAGAACAGCGACTGTCACACGGAGAGAACTGGGTGACCTCAGGACGAGGAATGGTAGGAAATTATGTAGTTTGTGATTACGTAGTTAGGGACAAACATCAAGTGCTTTGTGCTGGAAGCTGGAGGCTCATCCTTTGGAAAGAATAGAACAGAAGTCACCAATGTGTTGCAGCTGGGAAATGGGTCGGAGTGCGGCAATCCAACACCATATTGGGGCAAACGAGAAGAAAATTGATGTCTGGCGAGACGAGCCCTGGAACAGCGTGTGCTGCTCTGGTTAGGTGAGAGGGGTGAACTGAAGCTCAAAGAGATGCCTAAATTAACCAGGGGAAAGGAGAGAGGAGCTCTTCCTGAGAGGGCCAGGAGAGTGGGGCGCGGCCGGTAGAATTGCTCCCCATCTCATGATAAATGCCAGGGAGGTAAATAAGCTATTTACACTGGAGGAAGCTGCTGGGATAATAAGACCAGAAATCAGACTCTGTTTGGCAGCTCTCGTTAGGGAGGAGCGGGGCAAATAGATGCAACAAAATGTATGCTGTTGTGTGATACAATGGTCTGGAAACTGTTTAGACTGGATGGCAGCGTTGCTGGGTGCTGATTTTAATTGTTGCAACATTGTATTTGTTGCTTAAAGTTCCTATTCCAAAGAACAAAAATGGGATGTAGACAGAGCAGATGATATTGCCTGTCTTAAAGTAACCAGCTATGCCAGAAATAAACATCGGGAGACAGCGGACTGAGAGGCAGCGCTCAGGCAGAAATGTGACTGTTGAAGAGACTGAGGCTCTCGATTCCAGAAATCAATGATCAGCTCTGCCGCTGCTTCACTTAGGATCTTGAGAACTTGATTTCTGTCTTGTATAGTATCAGGAATCCCAGCAAATGTTGTTTCTCTGTTGCACTGGTGTGCCAAAGTCCGTTTCTAGAAGGGAGGCTGTAATAACAGCCTTTCCAAAGGAAGGGAACAAACAGGTAAGCAAAAGATCTGTGCATTTTGCACTGCAACTGTTACTTTTTTGGCTCTGTGCTACAGCACAGGGAAAGGATCAGCCTCCAGAAGACTTTAGTGAGGAGTTGTTAATGAACTTTGGATTCCTCAGCTAAAGAAACAGGGAGATCATTATGGAGAAGAAAGTGCCCTAAAAATGCCTTGAGTTTAATTATGCGCAGGGGAGGACAAACGTCACGACTGTCTCTTAATATTACGAAATCCAGAGCAATTCTTTTGGAAGGACTGTGGTTCCCCCGGACACAAAAGGCAGTAACATAAACAAAGATGACAAGCACAGGAATAATTCATCACGCTTTCTTATGCTTATCAGCTCCCCGCTTCCCTTGCCTGGGCTGACTCCCCGGCTGCTCCCAGCCGTCGCGCTGACTGCTCTTCCCCCAGAGCCCTCAGCAGGCCTGAAACAGCGACTGCTGCTATTTAGAAATAGTCACTGTAGCCAAGGAGAGCCCTGGATGTCTCAGAACTGTCACCTTTGATACTTCCAAACATGAGTGAAATGTCCCCCAAACATTTCCCCTTTGGAAAGGTTTCTGATTTTACCTGAGTTACACTCCAAACTTGCCTATGTTTACTTTGTCCCTCCGCGTTCCTCCCATGTGATGCTGCAGAGGGGAAAGGCTCGGTGCTGTTGCTACAAGTGAGATGTTGCGAGGACATGCCTTGTGGTGAATGGATGTATCCAGAAAGGAGAAGGAGAGCAGAGTCTATGTTGCAGCATTAATTTTCAGGCATTTTGCTGCTTCGCCTCCCAAGGCCCTCGGGAACGATGTGTCTCCCTGTCTAACATGTGGATCTGCTACTGGACCAAGAGCTGCGCTTTGCTTGAGGCAGCAGCCGAGCCTCTCCCTCTGCTCCTGCTTCACAGCCCTGAAACTTCCCTGGTATTCAAATCCCTTTCAGTGAAGACAAGAGAGGTTATTTCTTTTAAAAAGTGCCATTTATTGGTGGAACTTCCGTACCTGTGGGGATGTGGGCCCCTTGACTCAGCAACACCTGAGTAGAGTTTTGTGCTCATGTGTTTTATCAACACACCTGGAAGCCTAACACCACTGTTGATCTAGCCTTACTTGTATAGCAACCACCCCTATGGAAACCGAGTGTTGAAACTCGAGAGCAAAGACCTGCGGTTACTGTGGCATTGCACAAATAACTTGTTAGCTCAGTGAATTTTTAAATAGAAAAAAAGAGCAAGCTTGTCGTTATACCTGTTCCATATTTATCGATAGACAACAGTAGTGCAGAACACTCTGGCAATCATTACATTCATTTCTTAAAGTGAATCAAATGAACAGAAATTGTTAAATGCCAGAGTACAATAAAGCTTATAAAACCAACACGCATCAGGAAACTTGTACTGATTGGGCTCTTAGATGTTGTTTTCCTCTTGCTTAGGAAAGAGAATTGTAGTCAGCTTGCAATCTCCCCGGCATTGTTCGTGAAGGAAGCAGACAAAAAGTACCAATGAAACAGAAGGGCTGCAATTTAGTTAATTTTATGCAAAACACAATCAGCATTCAAACGGGGCGTTGCCAAGCAGAAATGTGTTGATAGAGAAGCCAAAATATTCGCTGTGCGTAAATGGTGAAATATTAAAACAAAATTTCAGAAAGACTCCTGGGACTCATCTAACTCTAGGCCAGAGAAGATGCAGGGGTGAAGTCTGACACTATCGCAGTCAAGAGGGCCTCAGCGAGGCCGTGATTCAATCCTGGACACCCTCGGCTGTGCCTCTATACAGTGTGAACCAGCGCGGCTGTGGTGTGGCAGAAGACCTTGTATCAGTAAGGAAAAAGAGTAATAACTTTTTCAGAAGAGTGACTGGAAGAGAGAAGGTTGCAAAGGATTTGTGCTGGGGAGAGGAGGGAGAGGGCAGAGCAGTAAGGAGGGTAGTAAAGGACACAGAAACAGAACTGCAGATCAGCTGGAGAATGTAACTACGAAGGTGACAGCGGTGCAGGGATCCGCCGTCTAGTCCTGGAGACCCCCGCGTTGAGGAGGGCGGACATTGATCTCCCATTTTGCGTTTACTCGCCATGACAGACTCCCGTTAGCACTGAAGTTAACTAAGTGGATGCAAGGTATTTTTGTATTGAACAATGTGCACTCCTCTTTCCCAAACTTCATGCATCCCACTGAAATTTTCTGATTAGTCTTTGTGCCTCAGACCCCTGAAGGCTCCAGCCCAGGGTGTGTAGCTTACCTCTGCCTATAGCAGAACCTGCGAGTGCACATTCTCTCTGCCTTCATTTTTTGAATTTGCAGTGTTCCTTGAGTCTTAACCACCAACTGTGTTCAAAGACAACCAGGAGTCGGTTGTGAACCGTGTCTGAGGCTCATGGTGACTGTTAACATTTAGCAAGGATAGAGGTTTGCAGGGGGAAGCCAAAAGCTATTCACTTTCTCGTATGCTTCCAGCATCCCGTTTAGGTTGGTTTAATGCCTAACCTAGGCTGCAACTGAGGTTAGTGCTTTAGTTTTCCTTCAAGTGCTAGTTCTCCATGCGCTGTTCTGTTTGCAATGTTTGCTTGACATGACCGGTATGGTTTCACGGTGTTTTGCTATAATTCCTGTGTGTACAGAAGCTAATACAGGAACTGTCAACTTAGAAAGCCCATCTTAAAATACGGTCTTACTGGCTTGGGATAAGAAATACAGAGATTCTTTGTCCAAGCCTCTTCTGTGGAATTCGTGACGCTATTTCAATTCCTTTGGTTTCCAGTAACCAAACAACCATTGGGGTCAAGTAGAAGTCAAGGTATAAAAATTTGTTACTATGAGCCTCCTTACCTATAAGCAGCCGTATGTTAGAGGAATGATCTGGACGATAGCAGTTGTCTTATATCTCTTGATGAGTGTTTGTATACATAATTCAAACGTGTCCGCGTGTTTGAATTCCAGCTTGTATTGATTGAATTGGTCTCTGATAATAAACAGTATAAATAAATCAGATGGGAGTTAAAACATAGATGTGCTGTATGGGGGGGAAAAATTAAATTCAGTGCAGTGACCTTGAGCGGAACGTAATTTCAAAAGTGCCTTAGATATGCTGATGCCATAAAATAAGGCTGAGGAAGTTGGAGGGGCAGGAGGGTAGGGGACAGAGGAACAAAACAAACTCATTCAAAATTATTTGGATTTATCAGGATTACAGGGAGATAAGTGGCTTATGCAGTTTATTGTAGGGAAGTGTGAGGTAATGAGGCCAGGGACCAAAAGTAATCAGACACTGGTCGGAGCGAGAGCAGCGTGGAATACAGATCAGAGCGCGGCACAAAGGGCACACACAGCACCGGGGGAAGTCTCATCTAAGGCGAATAGCTGCCTTGATGCTTCTCTTCTTAAAGCGCTCAGCTCTACAGCTGCGCTCACTGCATGGCTGAGAAATGGCTGGTCCTGCTAAAGAGGTTCCTGTTCATCATTGCTAACCCATGAACTGGCTCCTAAACGAGAGCTGGGTTTACAATGATCTGTCTCTTTGCAGATCTTCAGGTATGGTTGTACCTCTTCCTGGGAGCAAACCAAGCAAAGCAGAGAGGAAGATGGAGGGAACGTAGCCGTGCCAGCATGAATTAGAGGGACAGAGTTAGGCCTCATCTATTGGCGTAAAAACACGCAGGAATAATTTCATGTTGCTTTGACCAAAAACCCTTCAAAGGCTATAAGGTGTGCATTTGCTAGTTGCAAATGAATAGTGGGGAATCCAGCCTTTGATGTTGCAGGGAACATGATCTGTAACTGAGCTGCCCAATAGTACATCACGCTAACTTTAGAAAAATAAAAACCCCTATTGTTTCGGACTGATGAGGACCCCGCTGGGCCACAGCAAAGCAAGGAGAAATTGGGGAATCTTTCCAGTTGGCTGACCTGGAGGTAAATTCCATGGTTTTGACAGTACTCGTTTTCTTTTCTTCTGGTTTCTTTCATT
The DNA here is from genome assembly GCF_949628215.1 of Phalacrocorax aristotelis. NCBI lineage: Eukaryota > Metazoa > Chordata > Aves > Suliformes > Phalacrocoracidae > Phalacrocorax > Phalacrocorax aristotelis. Next base: position 14,698,643 of record NC_134288.1, read on the forward strand.
TTTTATTTTTCGTTCTAGTGCCTATTTTCATTTTTTTAAATGCTTGATTTGTTCCTTAAATTTTAAGCTTTAGATTTTTCTCAGTTGTGGCCAAGTAGCTTTTGAAACCCAATCGAAGGCAGAAATAATAAAAGGAGAGCTCTCTTCACTGAAGTCTGTTGATGTCCTCGCAGCTTGCTTCATTCTGTTAGATAACATATTAACCACCCGTGTTTAAAAGTGCTTGCTCAAACTTGGCCCAGATCTCTAAAACATCATTTTTACACTTATTTTTCACAGAACAAATTAGATATTTGAAAATATAATCTTTCTGTCTTACCTTTTCCTGCCCCAATTTAATTTATGTCCGGAAAGACTCCCATTAGTTGATAATTTCCAGTATCTGAATACCTAGGGCATATCAATAACACGGAGACTTCTCATTTTCCTTGAGTCCTCCCTGCTTGGTGCTGCATTAGCTGGAAATCCATTATTGTCTAGAAGCCATAGCCGCATGTGTTACATTTGCCATAGTTGAGGAAGGTAGTGAGGAGCTACAGGGAAAACTGAACTGGGAAGGACAGAAGCTAAGGCAAGTCACAAGTGAAACTTGATCTCATACCCTAATCCTTAAGTCATATCAGAACTGAGGAACGGGGAGTGGTGAAAGAATACTTGGGGAAATAAGAGATGGTCTTGGAAGTTTTCCTCTTCTGAGTCTCTTCAGGCTTTTGTGGCTTCTGGTGAATGTTCTGCCCCGTTCAGTGTCCCTGCTGGGACACTGGAAGCATGGTAGATGCGATCTGATATGCGTTCTACCCCCACCCAGGGATGTGTATCTTCCTGTGACTGCTTATGTTCTTGTAATAATAGTAATAATAATGACAGAAAGAAAGATGACTTCCATGTAGTTGTACCCCATGTTTCTGTTGTCCACTGGTTCTCCATGGCAAACAGTCGGTGTTAGTTAGAATCTGCATCCTTGGAGTTCCGCTGTCAGTTTGGGCTGTTGTCACACACTTAGCTAATACCCTCTAGTAATTTTATTTCTTATTCACATGCACACTTAATGTCCTTAGTCATTAGACTGAAAAATGTTAACCTTGTCATAGTTAGTGACTGGAAGCAGAAAAGTCCATTTAATTCTCAGGGGAATGAATTCTCATTTTCTGCTTGTCAGAAAGTGACATTTTACATATTTTTCTCTTTTTTTCCACCAGTTTAGTGCTAAATTTAAATGTGTGTGTCATAAGAATAGACCTTCTGTCTGTGCTAAACACCCCAAAACCCTTGGCAGGTATCCAAGGTATGAGACTCTTGACCAATAGCTGCTGCTGGAGCTCATTTCATGCACTGAAGAGAATGGGAGGTGAGAATGAAAAGTTAGAGATAAGGGGTCGTTGCAGAGGGCGCATTAGCATTGCATGTCAGAATGCATATTTTTCCCTCTAGAAAATATGGATGAAAAGCAGCTCATCTGGAATAAAACATCCAATGAAGAGACAAATTATGTTAATTACGCAGGCTAGCACTAATATTTGTCAGCAAGACGTGACACTTTCTATTTAGTGTCACAGACTACTGGGAGCTTTTGAAAAGCCTACTGGTTGGAAGGCAAGTTGTCTGCAGATATTGAGTTCACTGTTCTATGAAAGGGAATAACTTGTGTCTTGAAAAATAGATGGCATTTATGGCAAAGAGAAATAATCCTCCCACAGATTACAGCTGCTCACTGCATTGTTGGGCTGGTGGTCTCATCTCATCAGTGGATATTTTATAAGGTTGGTTTTTTTTGTTTTTTTTTTTTTGAAACATTTCCATAAGGCTGTTCGGAGGAGGACATTGTGTGCTGGGAGCTGGATGTATTTTGAGAAAGAGACACCGCTACAAAGAACTCTGCGTCTAAATTGCAAAGATGGATGAAGTAAAAATGAGGGATGGTTATTTTGCTTTTTACAGATGGGAACTGAAGCAGGGGAGAGTGACTATTGTGGCCAAAGTCACCCTGGGAGGCCGTGGAGATGCATCCTGATCTTTGAAGTCCAATTCCAGTATTTTTACCATATATTGTCTTTCTGTTCCCTTGCTGCTGAATGTAGATTTAATATGCACACGTGTAATGAGCCAAACATGTTCTGCATATGTTTAGCCAAATTCTGACCTTAGGGACATGAGGCAAGCTCGCCCTTATCTAGTTAAGAGTGCTTTCATGTCTAGGCTCAACCCAAGGAGTGCAAAACAGTGTTGGCATTTAGTTTATGAAACATCCCCCTCCTGGGCTTGAAGTTCAATTCATCTGCCTGTTTGGTGTTTTAACAAATTTGAGCGTCTCTGGGAGCTCTGGAGAAGAGATGGTAGGCCAGCAGGCAATAAACTGCACGCTGATTGTATGACCTCTTCTGTTGTCCCTGTGCACCAGATGCCGATTAATGATTAGCATGTAACAAATTAATAAATCAATACCATAAACAAACAAACCATCCATTACAGTGGCATGTCAAGTCTCTCTCCTCTAGAGGAGGAGAGAGAGACTTGCTGGCATTAGAGTCTTCACTGTACGTAAATGCCTCTGGACTATGTGCTATCCTGACACCTTGCTGATATGATGCACAGATGAGATTAATTATATTCCATAGGTAATTTGGTAAGTGCTGAAAAAAACATTCTAAGTTTTTTTTGCTTAGTTTTGTTCTGACGGATGTTCTTGAAGGGAAGGGTGAGTGGTGAGCACAGTAAATGTGTGCTGAGAAGGAACACACTCAATATGCTCTCTTCCTGTACAGCCCGGCATCCTGCCCTGAAGGGGTTATCCACACTGACCGACTTCAGACAACTACCTTTGAAGTCTAACAGTAAGACCTTATCACCGGAGCTCCCTCTGTAGCTTTGTGGAGAAAGCAAGGATCCTGTAGCGTATCATTTAAAGGTCTGAATCTGGACCCCAGTCCTGAATCATGATCAGAGAAGTTTAAAATCAATCTATGTGAAATACCGAACATCACTGACCTTAGTCTCTCTGAGCCAGGACGAGGCAACAATTGAGTTGCTGTGTTGTCATCAATAGGCTGTTAGAAGCACAAAAAATTTTGTGCATCTGGCCTTGTTTTTCAGAAATAAAACACAATTAAAGGTGGTGTGATACGTTATGGAATACATTTAATTAATGCCCTTGTAACAATCAAAGGGAGGTTCAGGCAGAGGTCAGAGGTGGCTTCTGAATCTGTACAAACACCTCCAAATCCAGAATGGGACAGGGCAGTAAATAAATTCCTCATTAGCCTGACTGATTTTTCCATTCTCCTTATATAGGAAGTGTGTATGTACTTCTGTGCAGTTCTTTGGGCATGATTTATATATTCTAATAAATGACAAGTATATGTGTGCATAATTAGAAGGGACAATAAAGAAAACCAGTTGATGAAATTGAATTATGCATAATAAAGCTGTAATTTTATAGGGAAGTCTGTAGTCATCAGGAAAGAAAGTGAAGCTTGCTATTTTTATTAGTGTTGTGAGAGACCTGAGCTGAAACTACAGTCTTACGAGCTTTAATATTTTATGATATCTTACAGAGAACTTATTTTCTAACTCTCTATTTCATCCATTTGTGGGCCTTTCTTAAAACAGCATGTCCTGCCCTGCACTCTAATCTTACTGGCTCCTGTCCTTTTATGCTGTTCTGGCTCTGCAGGGCCTGGGTCAACTGTTGTCTAGGCTTAATTTAAGTAGCATTTGTGATTAAATATGGCTGTAAGTCTGTTCTCTGCGTTTTTGACAGATATGATCCCACCTCAAGTGGTGACTTGATTAGAGGATGTGGGAGTCAGCTGAAGTCTAAGTTCAGAACTGTTCCTTAGAAGCACAGACCTGAGGAGGTTCACCATCCAGTCCAGCGCTGTCTGATGTATTTTATGTCAGGTACCCAAAACCCACTGGGTTTAGGCGAGACCAGATGAACAAGACAACCTTTTGGAACCTGAGGTATAGGACAAACTCTGCAAACTGGCTGTCACCTGGCTTATGGGGACCATTCAGTAAGCATAGGCTTACAAGGCAACAGAGTCTATCTACTTTTTCACATGAAAAAATGTGAATCATCAGTGCAGAGCCCTTCTTCAAAACAGAAAGAGATTTGGCTCACCAGGTTTGAGGACCCTTTCTCATATTTGGATGCTTCTGTCACATCCATGACTACTATATGCATATGCATTATTCAGCTCCAAAACAACTGTAGCAATACTGCCAAATACATGCATGAAATGAATATAAAATACATTCCAAATAATTGCAGCATTTATGTAATTTGGTGTCTTCTGTGTTCCACAGAACCTCAGCATTGTTAACTCCAGCAGAACCAGTAAGCCAGTAGGTGCGCACAGCAGTACGGAGCCTGGCTCCCCAGCAGAAAACAGCATGAGCAGAACCAGCCTGGTGACGCCTGTCACTATTGGCAGTTAATGACTGATTAGCAGTGACTCCAACAGTGCAAATGAAGGGAGAATTAAAAGCAGATTTTGGCAATCCTTACTCCTCCTTGAGTCCTTTAAGTGTAAAATACTGCACAAACGTATGAGAGACATTTTAATTGTGATTTTCTGAGTATGAAGAAGATGATTGCTCCCTCTCAAGGTAAACAGCGCTGACCCAAGGTGAGCCTCGAGCCATCCATTGCCAGTGGTTATCCCATTAAAATGCTTATTTGCTCAGCACTCCTACATTAAACAAACAGAAGGACAAACAAATGTGGTGAAAAATACTGTTTTGGTCAAAACTGTGGTGAAAGCTGGTGAAACTTTTCTGAATTTGCATAAAAGTAACAGAAATTATTAGGGACACAGCTTCTAGGAGAACAAAAGCATCAGCAGCGCTCCTTGAGAGCCCAGTTATTGTCTAATTTGCAGTGCAATGTGCTCCCTTTACCCTGGCACTGCGCCCTGGTCAGAGCTGGCTCAAGACCCCCCCCGAAGGGTAGACTAAAGTGAATTTTCCTCTCTTACAGCTTCAGGGCCCATCTCCTGGTGCTCTGCACTGCAGGGAAAGAGCAGTCCCTGACCCAGCAGCACCACTGCTCATACACCCTCATTTTTTCTGCAACAGAAGCAGCACAGCCAGCCTGACTTCTCAGGACTTGTGCTTAAGTAAGAAGGGCAGTTTTGTTGCCCCTAAGGATGTGTTGCCACAGAGAGCTCCCAGCTTTGCCTAACTGCAGCCCGGAAGGAAACGAGGTGAGGAACAACATCCCTCTGCCCAAGTGAGCCAACAAACAGCATCCGTCCCCACTTTCTCCAGCCTGCCAGCTGTATCTTGGCTTCTCCTATGAGACTGTAAATATGTGGCTTTTGTTCATTCAGCAAGTACAATGCTAAGATGGAAGCTGTAATGCTCATGATGGGGAGCACAAGAAATCACTACAGCTTTCATTTAAACAAAGGACATGACTGTGCTCTGGCAATAAGAGCAATAATGGCTGCTTAATTTTTCCAGACAGGGACTGTAGCTCACTGGGATTTTTTGGGCTCTTGCTTTGTTTTTGTTTTTGTTCCAGCTTTTAAGGATGAGAATGTTGTGTCTGACGCATGTCATCAAGCAAAGGAGATTCACTAGCATAGCTGGGTTCATCTTGCTCCCCGGTGAGGAATAAAAGCATTAACCGTCTCTCACTTCAGGAGGAGAAGGGGGGGCTGTTTTCAGCCTGTGAGAAGTGAGAAGGCATTGGCAGGTTTAGGTCAGGCTGGAGCACAGAGCTGCGTGGCATCCTCAGCAGGACAGATTAGCTGGGTGTCACATGGCAGCCTGGAGGCACCGTGCGGAAAAAGCAAGAGACAGAAGTGTGTGTTGCAGGGTGTGGGGGGGTGAAGGCTGCCATGTCTCTTTTCGGTGTGAGGCTGTTCTCCACGACAATCATCTTTCTGGAAAGCAGACTTAGAAAAATGGATTGAATAAAGAGTCTTTATTAAGGAAGCAGAGAGGGAGAATGGTCACTTCTGCACTCCCTGTATTAGAACTCTAAATAATGATATTCCTGGAGCTGTTAAAACCGTTGCTTAACAAGAGCCCTGCCCAGTCACGTTTAATCCCAGGTGGGTACCTGCAGGGCCTGATCCTGCAGTTAATTGCACCTAACTGAAGAGGATGTGGGGAGGAAGGAAGATGCTTTCTGTTCTGTTTATTTCTTCATGGCTGCATCTATTTTTGTGCTTTGAAGTTCTCAGGTTTATTTCAATCTTCAGTGAATCCTTAGTTTATTTCACTTCTTTAGAGAAGCAGATAAAGCATGAAGGGGGAAAATACGAGGGAGAGGGCCAAATGGAAAGTTGAGTCAAACCTGGGCAACATAGCAACCTGCAACCACAAGGTGTAATTTACATTTATTAATGTCCAAATGTCTGGGTGCCGTAGGGCTTTAGATATGCTTCAGTATGGTTTGTAGTGTGACACTGAAAATGCCCGAGGAACACGTAAGGAACCCTGGGATGCTGCTGTCTTTGGGGTCTGACAGAGACACAGGAAAGTAGGACTGGAGGGAATTTTGAACGATCTCCCGTTTTAGCTCTCTGCCTGTGGCAGCATCAGTTTACACCTGCACCGTGTAATATCTTTATGCTGATTATTTTTAAAAGTAAACCTAGTATTTGAAATCTATTTATTTATTATGGATCATTTAAAATTGTGGAGAAATTAAGCAAAAACTTGGTCGGAGTTTTCTTAGTTTGTTACTAGGAAATTAAGAAATTAATATTTACTGAAATAAAAGAAACACACTGCTCTTGCATGAAACATGATTACCTCTTTCTTAGCTATCATTAAAATTCTGAGCTTTTTGTTACTGACACAAGTCAGGAGTAATAAACTTAAATGATGTAAAAGATATGACAGGTAATTATCCTCAGAGATATTCTCTAAAAAAGTTACTTTAATGTATTGTACTATAATGTACCTAGCACACCTCTTCTATAAAATGTAACTTCTACTGTGCACTGCCAAAGAGTAGGAAGTGTGCTTATTCTAAGCTCAGAGTTTTCATATGCTCTCATCTCTTAAAAAAGAAAAAAAAAACACCAAGAAGTAACAACCAGCCTTTGATCTATAATTTCCTGTGCTGTTGCTAGACACACAGTGAAATTTTTGTACTTTTAGAAGGTTTACTAAGGCTGTGTAATGTTACTTTTGAGATCAATGTACTGATTTAAGAAAAACTAAATCATTAAAGGCTGGAAAAATCTTACACAGGGGATCAGACATAATGATGTTCTGAATAATACATTGCCTCGTGTCCAGCTAGAACTTTGCATGTTATAGTAAATACAGCTGCATTTGTTTAAATGATAAGGCATTAAATTAACCTGCTATGTTTACTTTTATACTTATCAGATGGTCTGGCCCCATCTTATCCTTCTCTGAACATCTGGTTAACTGCCTCCCTAAATGCTGAGAGCTCTGCTTCAATGCTGAGCCCTAAGCTTCAGCATTGCGTGGCGGCCATCCGACGCCATGGCAGTTCGTGGATGCTGCAGAGGAAAATGCAGATGCTGCAGAGGAAAATGCAGATGCTTCAGAACACTCTTCATGAACACAACCTCCAGTTCTTTGTGCCAGCTTTGTGCCAGATGCCCAGTGGCCTACTGCCATCCTGGGATGGTTTTTGGACATTTCGTTCTCTGTCCAAGCCTGTAAAACCTGAGGCTCTGACTGAGTAATGCTCAGTGTGTCTTACTTCAGAGGTGGCAACACAACATCTTTCTGCACTGAGATGAAAAGCTGCCCTGTGGTATTCTTCAGGTTATATCAGCAAACTTCCAGTTGGAACCCATTACGGAAATAAAACCACCACTGAGGCAGACAGGAAAGAGTGTTCCTTTAATCTCTTTGAACTGTTCTCCGTGTAGCAGAGTAAGTCTGGAGTCGTGTGTGAGCAGCCTGAAACCCTAAGGTCAAGATTACCTTCAATTCAACTGAGAAAAATAATGAGCCTTGCCAGTGTTTTGTTTCAGTGGTGCAACATGAATCAGATCTGTGTTGTTTTCACAAAGTTTCTGGTTTTGTTTTGAATTTATTTCTCAATACTGCTGATCTTTGCCATGTATGATAGAGGAGACTGAAGGGACAATGTTTTGTTCACTGGCAACCCGATCAGTTTCACAGCACAACGGTATCATTTTCCAGTACAGTTAAATTTATTACACTGTGGTCCTATGAAATGGTTTGACATGCTTTCAACTATTAAATAACAATTTGACGGGATGTGAAAACCACAGGAGTCAGGAAGAAGGTAATAGTCTGTGAGTGGGCCTGAGCTGTCTTGCTACGCTGACACTTACGGTTCCAAGGGGAGCTAAATACAACACATTTAGGAACCTGATGCAAGGAGTGACCTGGGTTGGGCTTCACATGGGAGCAGAGGTTTCTGGTCTGGTTGCCAATGACTATGTTAGACTAGCGTTTGTCACTTTGGTACTTTGGTACTTTGTAGAATGTGGAAGAAACCACAGAGAATCTTTCACTAAGGGGAAAATTACATGTGTGAATGGGGAGCCTTAAGTCTCTGAAAAGAAAAATACCTCCCCTGTTGCATAAGGCAAGCGATCTCAGACTTAAAGTTACTTCAGGTGGACAAAGAGGCAATAGCAGGTACTGGAGACAGTAATTTTTGCACAAACATAAGACTGCAGTGGGCATCCATAAGGATAGACACAGCATGTGACTTTGTAGAAGTGTCTCTGCAGAACAGCAATTAGATTTATTCTCTAAGCAGCCACCTTTTACAGTAGCCAGATCAGTTGGCTACGCACATGCTGTGGTTGCCTTTCATTTCGCTTCTTTCAAAATGTGCAGCAACACTTGTATGGTGACTACAATTTGAGCAGTGCTGCTTTTTCAGGATCACCATTGCACTATCACCTAATAAAAAAAATCTTTCTTCTGTGATGCAAAATGTATTTTAAATAAATAATCTTTCAACTTTGAGCTCCCAGTAAAATATCTTATATTAATGAAATTATGGAAAGGAAGTGCCAGTTCTAGCAGCACAGAATACACATTGTGGAGGAAAATGCACCAGGTTTTTGTCACCCAATTTTGTTGTTTATAAAGCAAATGCTTGTGTGAAAGATAATTCTGATTTCATGGTTCTTCAGCTTAAATACAACCGTCACTTAAGCCTCTACTATTATTTCACCATGCACCCACGAAAGTATATGCAGGTGCACATCCATGGTGATGAAAGGTGTATGGCTGACCTATTCTCATGCCTTGCTGTGGTGACTGTGTATCAAATACAGTAAACTTTTTGCACATGCAATACTGAAAGCATCAGCCATAGCTCCTCTTTACAGTGAGCCTGTTACCAAAGAACTCATTTATCTGAAAACAACAGTCAGAAGACAAGATGGCTTTAGTTTTCTGAAAAAATTTAGTCAGCTGAGGAGCAGGTGCATGTCACTTCGCTAACGTGAACCTTAGACCACCAAAAGCTTTATGAAAGACTACACCAAATGAAATTTAGATTGAAGCGTAGAAGACATCTAAATCCACTTGCACCTTGTTTTCAAATTTTGGTTGAAAATAAACTGTGTAACTTTTTACATATGTATAGAAACATCCCATTCTGCTGACTTGCAGAAAAGCACAGGTCTACGACTTTTATATAGAATTAAAATTGTCTTGACTTGTGCTGCATTTTTGAAGTGATTTAATTTTGTTTTGAAGCATTTCCCCAGTGTGTGCACTGAGTTTAATAACAATGTCCTGACCTTAGAGATGGTGTGATATTTTACGGTGTGCAGTGACATTTATGTGCCCAACTTGGCTCCAATAAATAGGTTAATTTCCACAAATTAAATGCCAGGTTTGAAACGTTATAAGGCGATTTCATAATTCTGTATTGGCCTTCTGGATTCACAGTTGGGGCAGTTGACTGGGCAGTCCTTTGTTAGCTGCAAATCCACAACTTCTACACAAGTTTTTCAGGTATAAAGGGTCAAACTGGAAGCGTTGGGAAAAGAAATAGGTTTATAGTTTCATGATTTCTTGAACAGCAAAACCCCAAATACATGGATCCATTAACTGACAGATTTATGCTAGAGAAATTAGTTAAGATTTTAGACAATACTCCTTACACATCCCAAATCAGGCTATATCAAAGTACATCTCGAAGTAAGGGTACTTCAAATGATGGGAAGTATAATCAAAAACTCCTTACTGTTAGTACAGAGTTAATATTCAGACATTGGGAATAAGTTTCAGAAATGTCCAACTGTAGATGCTGGACAAAGAATTTATTTTGGTCTTCAGAATCAAACCATGACTCACACGGATTTGGATTTCACTTCATACAAACATCTACTGGATATTAGATGCCAGCTTTGGTTCTTTAATATAACATTTTCTAAAAAACAAATGGTCTTGAAGCTTCCCTTTCATTTGGCCTGAATTCATGTCATTATTCATGTTGCTACTAAATTACATATTAATCTTTACTATACCGGTTTATATAAGTCAGACAAGAATAAGAGGATCTATATGTGACCTTAAAATGAACTGAAGAACCATGTGATTAAAATAAAGATACAAACCTAGCAATGACAAGAAAGCACACTGATTTAAAATATTGTTCTTACAATTATCTTGCTTGTTCAAAGAACAGTTTACACATGTTACAGTTAGTACTTAACTGCAATTTAGCTTAAATTTTCAGAGTCTGATTCCAAGTTATTCTTTATTCTGGTTTTTAAGTAATGTGCCTGAAGTTACTTCTGCTATGTATTCTCATTCTTGGGCAATCTTTCCAAAGGATATGAGTCACTTCTCCATTATTTGTAAAGAATATGGAAAAAGTAAAATATTATTTTGTGGGCATTTGGAACTGGATGTTAAAAAAAATAGGTGGGATGTTGATCATTGTGAGTCATTTCTTGGGAAGAAGGAAAGAACAAACACTAGCTGCTGACCTACTGCTATGAAAGCCAAGGACTTACTGCTGACTCAAGAAGTAGATATTGATAGCTGCAGAATACAAAAGAGGTCTTGCAGCAGGATTAGAGAGGAAAGTCTTTCCTCTTTAAGTAATAGAGAGTTATAAGGAGCTGCCTGTGTTGATTTCTTGGAGGCTGTTACTTGTTTAAACAATGTCCTAGTTTAAACACGTTAGCCAATTAGAGCTATATCCTGCAAATAGTTGCTACAACTAAATGAGTCTCCTCCTGAGTTTCCAAAAGTCCTGGCAAATCTTTGGGTAGGTAATCAATTGCAAGACTGAAATCCGTAGCACCATGGTAGCTGCACCAGTAACTCCAGTGCAATCCCCTACTGTTTCTGAGGCTTTCACCAGTCCTGGGCGGTATAAATATTAGTATACACAAAACTGAAGCAACATAAGTATTTTGTAACACATGCGCATTCTGATCAACTCATTGAAAAAATCCTGTTTTGATACCAAAACTGATTTTTGAAAGTGACTTCATTTTGCTAAATGGCCTTTGTATGCTTTATTTATACCAGTCAGGCATCTGCACTGGGAACTACTCAGTTACTTACGTGTGTAACTACACAAACCACCTGTAAAGCACGCACAACACAAAAGATAATGCATTTAATAATTATGACTTAACCGTCCTTATGATTTGCCTGTTTTTTTCAAGCTGCAGTGGACACACTATGGTGAAGCCTGATAATTGTCTTTTCTGCAGGTGTTTTTTGTTTGCTTGTTGTGTTTTGTTTTTTAAATGAGGAAAGCTTCTTTCCAAATATAACGATGCAGTTCCATGGCAGCTTAAGTGAATTTTAAGTCACACCTTGCTGCTCTTTTCTGCCTCTTCTCATCCCCCTTCTTTACAAAAGAGATGGTTTTGTGCTAGGAAGGTACTTGAGCAACTCAGTAGTGAGCCAGTTCAGAGTGCTGATTGAAAACTAATTCTAAACACAGATTCCAATACTGGTAATGATTAATTGGGAGTGAGCAGCAGGGCAGGATTGTCAGGAACACGGCAGTCTCTGTTTGTGTTTGAAAAAGCTGCTGAGAAACTGAGTCTGAATGGAGGCTTTCATGGAGAAACAATTATAAAAACGTGCTCTGTCATTACAAAGTAAGTTTTTTTTAAGACTTACAATAAATATTTTAAAATCATAGTCCTACTAATGCTAACAAAAGTAGCACCTGCTTTGTGATCTTTAAGAGTTTATTAATTGTTACTTCTAAGTAAACCTGAGGCAGAGTTAACAGCTCGGATGCCATAGATTTCAAAAAATCAGTAACAAGTAAAATGCTACATTAAAATGTTCGCACTTCAAAACGATTGTGGATGTTTACATGAATAATTTTTAAAGCATCAATGTTTAACAATCCAACAGTCCACTATAGAACATTAACTTAGGGATGCAAATGGATCTATGTGCCTAACTTATTCCTTAATGTCAGTCAGAGGGCTCACATGGCCACTTCAAATCCTTAAAAAAGGTACCTTTGCAGCTTTGGATTTGAAAACCATGTTCAAGTTCCAACCCTGGAACAGCTGATCTCCAGCCAATAAATCCCTGGGTAGTCTTTGGTACTGGAGGAGATGGAATCACCTAGAATAAAAGTAACATGTAGAATTCAATTATTAAAAGGTTTTTGATTGTAATCCTCTTTTGTGCTGTAGTGTGGATGGAAATGAGAACTTATCAAAAATAGCGGTTTTAAATGCAGTATGATGCACTGATATCCTGAACACACACTGATGTTAATGGAAGGAAATAAGAACTTCAAAAGATAGCCCAGCTGCATGCAAGCTTGATTTATAACAGAGGATAGCTTGTAATTTAAAAAGTCTCTAGAATAATTTAGGTCCCATTCTATAGCAAGACACAGGGAAAGAGAGAAGTAAAATGGCCAAATTCCAATGAAGTAACTAACTTTCGTTTACCACCCTTCTAAAAAAATCTTTTAGTGCCTCAATTGGTATGTATAGCAGGAAATCAAAAAGCAAACTTATTGTTTATAGTGTATGTTAGCATTTTTTTTTTAATTCTTAATTTTTTTAAGTAAATCCTTTCTAAGGGCTTTACTGGCTTGACATTATTAGGACAAGAATTTTATCTTCAACTTTAGTTTTTTTCCTTATAGAATAAGAATAATAATAATAGTCATAATCTTTAAAACTTGTAAGTGTCTCTAAACAGAAGAACTAGCACTTTTAATTTGCTGTAACGTATTTGGTAGCAATGCAGCTACGGAATAATAGTTTGGTGGCCAAATGCTAAAGATACTACTGACCAAGCTGGCTTTTGCATCAAGAACTACTTATTTGTTCCACCTTCTTTCTACTTTAAAAGATGGGTAAGCATCAAGTTAATCTGCAACTAATCTAGCTCAAAAGGAAACAAAACAAAAGCCAAAAACCTCTGTTCACTGACTGCTGTGCTTACTTTGGCTGAATCATCTCAATTGGGCATGTTACATCATTTTAGCATCTGGGGACTTAGCAGAGAAATACACAGCAAGAGAACAATGTTTCAGTTCTCTTGCCAGAGTTGCTTCACTTTGTTCTTTGGCCAAGACCAGAAATTGTTTATGATATTTAGGTGGAGCAGTTCCTCTGAAAAGATAATTTTTATGGCCATAAGTGCCACCCACTGAGCAGGATAATGAAGGAAATCATGTCCCACTTACGATCTGGGGAAGGGACTATGAAGAAGCAATTACTAAGCTAACCTTGAGAGAAGAACAGATATGTTGACTGTTACCATGAAGGTAAATGTGCAGAAAGACACGTTTCTGAATAAGGACTTAAGAAACTTCATTTTGCATATATAAAGGGTGACCTAAATCACAGCTAACCCTTATCTTCCTTAGCAAATAAAGATTCTGAGGTTAAATTGAAACTATACTGTTTCAGTATCACCAGGCTGTGGATGCTACTTCAGCAGCTGATAACTGTCTGCGAGATCTGTTCACACACGTACACCCTCATTGTGCTGAAGCAGAGGTAAACTTGACTGAAATTGGAGGCTTGAGACAAAGCTGAAGAACAAGTAGCACTAATGGCAGAAACGCTGCCATTTCATTTCTCTGCCATACTCAGCACTAGCTCTTAATTTTTGTTTCAGTGTAATCTCAGTAAAAGCTTTTACTACTTCCCCACCTTATCTTCCCACCCTTGGAATCCTTTGAAAGAAAGCTAGTTCAGCAAGTTGGAACTTCCAATCTCTTTTGTTTCCTTCATCTTCTCTAAGTGGACTAACCGTCCTTCTTGTTAGCATATTCTGCTTCCCCGTTTATGAATATGCTCCTCTCCCAATGTCACTAATTTAGCTGCCTTTACAGTTATCCTATTAATTGGAGATTCTCACTCTGTATATTTATAAATCAAATCATCAGTCACATTCAACTGATTTCCAGCTGTTTGACAACTTTTAGACTCTGAATATGTGAGTATAAATCCTATAGCATAAAATCAAATAGTTATGAATTGGCTGATTAGAACTGGCTTCTGGCTAATCTAATTTGTGCCACTAAAAAGGACAGTGGCATTGCCTCTGCCAAAAAGACGACTGTCTTAAATAAAGGTAGAAAAAATTACTGCATCTTAACCAGTAATTAAAACTGAGAGTTAAGGTTGTGCTAAACCTTGAAGTAAGACACGTGTATGTATATTCGAGCAGGGAATGGTCAGCAGTCACAAATGGCTCTGTGAGCGCTCTGCGGTACTAAGCTGCACGGTCGGCAGTTCTGTTACTAGATGTCACAGAGGAGTGCAGGGGGGAGGTGCTTTACAGAGAGATGATTGTGTACAGTGAAAGCTCTGTGAACTAACAACCATATCCAAAGGGCAATTCCTTGTCTTAAATGACTGCTTTTAAAGCATTGCTCGGGTTGCAAACACAATTTACTTTGACCTTTAGTTAAAGGCCCACCTCTACAAGACAACTGATTTTTAGAGCTTGTGTGGTTTCTTAAGACAGATATTGCTCTACTGCAATTTTAAAATCTAATTTTCTAACCTTAATGTATTTTTCCACAGGTGTCACAGGTCGAACCTGAAGATGTTCTGGAAGCTGTATCTTGGGCTTTGTACTTTCATTCTTTTCATCTTCAATCAACTAAAACCAAAACATCAACATTAAAAATTGGACTCTATCTCTTGAAATATGCTGTAATATCTGATATCTACACCATTCCCCTCATTGTTGCATCTGAACTCCCTGTCCCTTCCATCTAAAACAGGACTACTTATTGTAGTGCTTTGGAAATTATTGTAATGTACTTTTTGGTTCAGAAAGTGATGTAATTCTGAATTTCAGATGGAAGGCCAAACATTGCTAAGTGATTCCAACTCTCTTAGCTACATCACTGGTCCAAGAAGGGCTAGAAATATATCTTTTACACTTTTTTATATATATATATCTTATATGACCATAAACCAAAGATTAATACATGCCAAATACACACGTTCGCCAATAGTGACAATGCAGTTTGCCAACTTTTCAGCTGTAGATCTATTAGTACTATGCAAAAGTGGTATGCATGACAGACCATAGCTGTCAAGGATGGATGTTGAAGCCTAGAGGACCAAAGTTTTCAAAGATGCTAACTTGGATGCCTACGGGAATCCTCAAAAAATCCTAAAACAGATTAAATACTTCTGGTCCCATGGAAAGTACATTTATAGCTATTCAGGGGCTGCATCAATCCTGTTCTTTAGGAATAAAATACTGTGATTCCAAATGTAACATTATGTGCTACTATATTCTAATACCTAAACATCACTGAGAATAGACATCTCTCCAAATATTTTCGTTCGTTGTAAATTCCCCCACTGAAAATTTAATTAGCTAAAACCTTTTCCCCTTGATTTTTAAGCTACCATATGGATAGACAAAGGGGAAATATTTTCCTGTCAGTGTGCATCTAGTACTTGTTAACACTATTGGGAGTCATGTTTCTCAAGAGAAATATATCAGAATATGCAGAGCATATAAATTACCACTTGCTGTATTTTATTCAGAGGAAAACTGAAACTTTGAACCCATCTTAAAAGCAGCGCACTTGTTACCTCGGAACTTAGCTTAGTAAAGCACACTCAGTACTTTTCTAGTCTTCTGTGCTCTCGTATTTTGTGTCCAGAGGAATTTGTGTACAAGTAAATTTCACGTGTTGCTCAGATGTCATTCAGTTTTACCTCTTCAAGAGGTGTTTTCAAGAATCCCCATTTGTGAGACCATCTTCTTGCAGCTTCTAGTTCACTCTCAATGTATTTTTTCCTGAAACAGAAATATTTAAGATGACGTTGAAAGCTTTCATTAAAACAACACCCAACACAACGCAAGTACTAATGTCACAAAGCAGAGCACTTTAGCATGACATTTTAGACCTTTACCTCAAAACAGGATGTTTATTTATGAGTTAACGATTGTCTAACTTGGAGGTAACGGGGGAAATATTTTCTATAGGTTGGAAAAGAAACAGCATGTATGAATGCACTTCCTTGCAAATGATGTTTATGTTAGGAATTGGAGGTCTAATTTGCTATGACACATTTTTTGAAAAACTGGAAAAGCAAGGACCAATGTCTTTTCGTACATGCTTCCCATTTTCTGTTGACTGATCATAGAATAATAGAATCATTAGGGCTGGAGATGACCTCTAGGATCATCAGGTCCAACCACCAACCCAGCACCCCTATGTCTCCTAAACCATGCTGTGAAGTGCCACGTCTACATGGTTTTTGAACACCCCCAGGGATGGCGACTCCCCCACCTCTCCGAGCAGACTGTGCCAATGCCTGACCACTCTTGCAGTGAAGAAATGTTCCCTAATATCTAATCCAAACCTCCCTGACACAACTTGAAGCCATTCCTCTTGTCCTATTGCTTGTGACTTGGCTATGATGGATGAAATGACCCTTTGTCCCCCGCTCTGCCCCAGCCCTCTCCCGGTTCCTCACACCCAGGGGCAGGATGGAGGGAAACCGTGGAGCCCACGGGCAGCGCTGGCTGCTCCGGCTCTGTCACTCACTGCTTTGCTGGTCCCGCTCAGGGCTGTGCCACTGCGGGCACTGGAAACCTTGGGCTTTTTGCAGATGGGGGGTGTCTGAGGGAGCACCCGCACTGACAAACACACGTGAAGTGAGCACACGAACAGCCTCCTTCAGCTGCCGTGGCGGGCTGCCTTGGGCGGCAGGGGAGGGAGGCGGCCGGAGAGAAGCAATAGCGGAGGCCCGGGGCCGCCGGCTGTGAGGGGGGATGTGGTGGGTACGGGACCGTTACCAGCAGTTGTCCCGCGCTACGAAGTTGCACGACTGCGCCGGGTCGGTGCGGCTGTGCGCCATGGCTCGCTGCGTGGAGCGGCCGGCCTGAGCTGCGGGGCCCAGCAGCGCTGGGACGGGACGGGATGGGCCGAGCAACGCACCGGGCCGAGCAACGCACCGGGCCGAGCAACGCACCGGGCCGGGCCGGGCCCTCGCAGCTTGGGCGTTGCCGGGCGACGGCAAAGGAGGCGGTGCTCGCGCGGGCGGCGGTTACAAAAGGGCGGGAAGGCGAGGCGCGCGCTCCCTGAGGCGCTGGGTTTCTGTGGCGGCGGCCCCTCCGCTCCCCTGTCCCGCTGCCGGCCCCCCGCGCTGGCAAGTGGCCCCCCTGGAGTGTGAAGGGCTAAAAACGCCCGTTCTGAGTTTTCTTCAGCGCCCTCAGGAAACCAGAAAAAGTACACTTGATGCTGTCAGTAATATTTTGGGGGTGGCTTTGAGTGGTTTTGTTTTTTTTTTTTAATGTTATTCAGTCGGAAAATGTGTGGATTAAGCTGATGAAAAGCTGTTACCTCGCTTGAGGATTTAGCCATATTTGAGAGCAAGAGGTGTTGTCTAATGTCTGTGATTTAGTGATGAGCTAGGCTCACCTTATCAGAAAACATAGTTGGTCACCTTTCTGGATGCTGAGCTGTTAAGAGTCTCTTTTATACCTGGACAAGGGAGTCGTTCAACAGCTAAAAACTTGGCAGTGTTTTTAGTTGTTTGTAACAGATGTGAAAAATTGTTGAAGGATGCTGGGTTTTTATTTTGATAAGAGTCAGCTTGCTAACGTGTCTAAAGCTGAGACTGTATCTGCTACAATGGGTGTTAGCTTCTGTTTCCCAGTTTTTTGACCTGTCTCCAGTTCCTAGGTCCTCTTGATACACACCAAAATTAGCTTTTGGTAATTGTACTGGGAACCAACATCGGTCTTGTGACATACAGTGTCTTTCTGGTCTCTTTTTCTGGTAGATCTTGTTCTTTACAAACTACCTGCTAATATTAGAAGTTTTGAGAAAGACTTCAACATACTTTATGGGTTATACGTGAGAACCCTCAAAATATTTACAGCTTGTAAAAAGTTCACTGTGTTCCAATATATTAATATTTTTGGCTCTCCAGCAATTTTTTGTAGTTTTAGTTTCTTGCAGTTGCTTTATAAAGCATTTCAACAATGAATGTAGCCAACTGGCTCTTTGCCGTTATGGGTTTAAATAGTTCCCTGACCCCTTTCTTTTTGTCTGGAAACTGACTTGTGCAAACACTCTGTAAATAGTTAATGTGACTTTTTCACACCATTGGACAGTTATTCTTATTACAAAATAAACGCAGAAAGGTTTTGACCTAAGCTGAGTGGTTTATAGGTAGTGTGTTTGAACGCTTAATTGCTAGCTTTTTAATTTTTTTATGGAGCAAAGGATATAAAGGCCTTAAATATTTGAGTATGAGAAGACTGTATACACATTTATTAGTCATTTTAGAAGTACTAAGAACCTCTATTTGAGTAATAGGAGAAAAAAAATTCCTTCTGTAGTCCTGAAATAAAAATCAATACTGTTCTTCTGGGTCTCTAAAAATCATGAAACTATCAACAAATAGAATATTTCACTTACATGCCATTTCTTGATTCTGTAATTGATAATTAGACTAGCAATTAAATCAGCTGGGTCCTCTATCACACTCATAAATGCTTACTTATTGTCCTACTTAATTAACTCCTGCTGCTTAGTCGTGTCTATCTTGGGAGCCCTCTTATTACAGCCTTGATGCTTTCTGTAAAAAAAGTAATGTGTTAATGAAAGAAATCAAATTCCTAGTTTACTATGCGTCAGAATTTAAACTGCTGTAGTGTTTGTCAAGAGAGTATAAAACTTCTTATGCTAACATTGTGGACATAGGAGTTTACAATGTTCGGTCATTCTCTTTTTATACTTAACCGAATTATTTTTCAGATGAGGGAATGCAGTGAAGGAGTAGTTAGTTTTAGGTCTAACTAGGTTCTGAGCACAGGGCAATATTAGAATTGCACTTGCACTATAAGAAAAGTGAAGTAGGATTTTAATGAGCTAATAATTATACTGAATGACTTAGGGATACAGGTCCATTGAGATTTGAAAGTAATTTGCTGAAAGTCTGGATCTCGTAGCTACATACAGCAGCACTTGTCATCACATGACAAATGTTGAAGTAGATACTCCATCACTCAAGGTACATGTTTAAATAGAATCAAGTCTAAATACTTGGTGCTTCCAAGCAACATTCAGATCATCTGAGATGGGTTATTTCTAGCCTGGATATGGCCATGAATGCCAAAATCCTAATGCTTCCTGTCCTCTTCCAATTAGGAATTATCTAATTATTCAGGTGCTCAGCAGTGCTGCTGTTGATCAAGTGGCCATTCTTCAACAAAACACACCTGTCCTTCAAGAATTTACAACCTGTATGTCTCTTGAGAGTTGCAGATTAGTATCTTGAGTTTCAGATATCCTTCCACCTGCATTAAGGCATCACTTTACTGCTGGGGAGTAGTTTCAGTCTTGTTTTTTTACAGATGCGGTACTCTTCTCCCAGCAAGCAGTAAAAGTGCTTGTGGTGCTGTGTTCTGACATGGGCTGGGGTATTGATATGGATTAAAACTAATCAAGTGGAAAACAAGATGCTTTAACCCAAATACATTTTTCTGTGTAGCTGTACAGATGCCTTCACCATCACATGATGGGGCAATGCGTGAGGGTTTGGAGGGGGCAGTGCTGGATGATAATGCCAGGTCTGAGTTTTTACCACGCTATGGCCTTAGGATGTTGTGTTGACACAAATATAGGTGGTACTGCTCTGTGAAATAGGTCAGGGAACCAAAACTGACTTAGACTCTGCAGAAAGAGAAAGTCAGATCACTGTTTTAATCTGTTTAATCTGTTTCACAGAACAGATGCGCAAGCAGTTGTGCTTCTGCAATCAAGGCAGCAGACA
This sequence comes from Phalacrocorax aristotelis, assembly GCF_949628215.1. NCBI lineage: Eukaryota > Metazoa > Chordata > Aves > Suliformes > Phalacrocoracidae > Phalacrocorax > Phalacrocorax aristotelis. The sequence goes on from NC_134288.1 coordinate 14,718,850, forward strand.
GAATGGAGACAGGAAAAGGTGATGCGTGAACTGAAATGAACAGCCCAGGGTAGGTGGATATCTTAAACCTCTACTGCTGCAAAAGACTTTGTATAATGCAATGATGGCTTTGTTAATGTCATTCACGGTCTTCAAGATGTGAGTTGATTTTTGGTTTCTGGAAATCTCATGCATCTACCCTGACGTGAAAATGTTCAGGCTCTTTATATTGCTTATTTATGGAGAAAGGTGTCTAAATTAGCACACAATAGCTTTCTGTGTGATAATCTTTGAAATATTTGAAAGGAACAAGCCTGTTCGCTTTTGGACTCGGTGAAAGTATTTTTAAGTGCTGTTTATGAGCCTCTCCACTCCCACTGAATATGCTGAGGTTTGATTCTAGATGATACTTTTGCTCAAGTGCTGAAGATGCAGGTATAAAATACCTTATGCTTTACAGTACTCTAAACCAGCTACTCTCTGATTTTTCAGCTTCAGTTACAAGGCTGACAGATCATGTCCCTAGTTCCAGCATTATGTTATCAACTGCAGAGGTTCTCTTGCACTTAACATTTTGGCAGTAGAGACTAGTATCTTCTGCCTTTCATCAGAGAGTGGGTGGGAAAATTACGGAAAAAAATATTTTTTGTTGTAAAGGGTATTTTGAGTGTTTTTATACTTGCTAGTTCTTAGGACATAAATTATTATTTTAAGTTATTCATCACAGAATCACAATCAGATCTAAATCCTTGATCTCTTTATGAAGAGCTCTGCATTGTTTAGGTTGGACATTTACACCACCACCCCTCAGAAAAGACAGGTGAGAATCCTCTCTGAGAAGTATGGGATGATGTACAAAACTGTTGCTATTTTACTGCCCTATGTACACGCAAGAAAAGCGTAGGCAGAGGAGGTATGGGGCACTACAGCACGTAATGTTGTGGTCGGGCAGGACAGTCCCTGAGAAACTAATCTGCTTGGCTGGACTTAGAGGAGGTCTCAGCTGTGTAAAGACTGTCTCCACTTTGGGTAGGCTCAGGTGTGTAGCAAAACAAAAGTGCTTGTGAGACTCTTCATCCAACTCTGTCCTCATCCTATGTTATAACTGTGTCCTTTATCATAAACTGTAGTAACTGCCATAGTCAGTGAGAAAACAGCAATGAAAATGAAAAAGGATGACTGGTTTTCACCATTGTGACCTAAAAGCTTCCAAGCTGAGAAGCATTTGTCACTAGATGAAGCCTTGAATTGTGTACTTGTTTTCTGAACACTTTTGAAGCAAACTAGCAATTGTAGAGATCTGGTATAACGGAAATGTATTTTCTTAGGAAGAGATGGGTGTTGCAGACAGCAATTCTTTCTTCATGGGAACAGCTAGAGCACAGGGGACTGTGCAACTTCTGTTGCATTGTGTCCTGCTGGGATAGATGTTTGTAAGTGCTGGTTTCTATCTGAGAAGTTCAGGCAGTGCAATGTAATACATGTGCTGCGAATAGCACATACCAGTGATCTGGGGAATTGTCCCGGAGCTGTGTTGCTAACTAGTATGTGACCAATAAGTCCCATACGTTCCTGCTGTGCTGTGGCTTTTGCTAGATGTCTGGCAGCTCTGCAGAGGCAGCTGTCAGTGCTCTGACTAGTCTGTTTGATGGCTGGAAAAGCAGAACAAATGCTCTGCACTGATGGGAGATAATAGCAGTAAGGGAGAGGAGAATGTTAACATCCCTAAGGAAACCCACAGTGGTGTCTGCCAGTCCACGTTCTCTGGTTTTGTTGCTGAAGGCCTGCTCTTCACACTCGAAGCACTGCTAGCTTGGCATCTAAAAACTTGAAAAGCAGCTTTGTTATTTTCTTTCAGCTATGCTGAGCTTGCTTCTTCCCCTCCAATGTCAGCAATATCAAAACCTTTGAAAATGAAGCTTTTTGCCAAGGTGTTTATATATCCATTTATGTATTGTGCATTGAAAATGTTTACCAAAAAACATTAGTTCTGCCAGTTCTGTGCTTGCTGCCCCATGGTTTGCAATATTAAGTGTGGAAGTCTAATACAGGAGATTGCAAATGTAACTTCATTGTCTTTTGCTAATATTTCTAAATAATATTTCAGATATAGGCAGCTGGAGTGGTAGGCTGCTTTGTTATGATTCTTGTGAATTAAGTAAACAAAGTCCTATTGACATTACAGACTCTGGCTTCGTTCCAAAAAAATTCCCAAATATGCTAAAGCCTACCACATCAAGAATATGTTAACTGGAGTTCCTGAATTTCCATTTAGGAAAGGAACCCAATGGCCTGGTTAGAATCATTGTATTTTGTAACAAAATTTAGAACTGTCGTCTTATTGTGGCTGTAATTATCCAGTGACTTTTGAACAGTGAGTGGTGCGTCCGCTTTCCCAACAATAAAATGTTTTCTTTCCATAGAGTGGCACTTACAGCTACAGCTTCATGCAAATTTCTGCGCTTGAAAGGCACAAACAATCTTAATTGAATTTAGATACCATTCAATAATTCCTGGGGTTTTATTTGTTTGGGGCAGATTCATTGCTTTTTGTTCTAACAAAGGATTTACATGAGATACTTCTTTACATTCCACTTGATGGATACAATTATATTTGTGTTGTACCTGGTGGAATAAGTATACATGCCCTCCAAATAAAATTATTTCTGCTAGTGGCATGGAGGGCTCTGTCACTTTCAAACTGGAGGAGGTGTTTACATTCAAATCCTTCATTAATAGGCATTGTCTCTGAGCACTACTCCACAGGTCCAGTTGCAGAGAGCTTGCAGAATGCCACCTTCTTGCAGTTTCAAAAACCGTGGAACATGACCACCATTTCTAGCTTGCTTAGTGTTAAAATTCCTTGTAAATGCCTATGTGCACCATCAGAATGCTCCCCGATACATGCTGGAGTACCTGGGCACAATATTATATATTATAATATAATAAAAATTAAGATATTTCATATATCTAATATATAAAATAGAAAAATATATTATATATAAAATTATATAATACATAATAATACAATATTATATTAAAGATGAAGGAAAAAGACATAATTTTGAATTTAGTTGCATTGTATAAACTGAAACCAAACTCTTCATGGTCTTTGAAAGTATTTTTTGTTTCAATACAGTGCATCTTTCAAACCAGAAAGAGTTGCCTTTTTTCCTTTAGCATGAAAGGCAGGGGGTCTAGGACATTTTAATAGCTTTCATACCCTATTCTGCAAATATGTTATTGCAGCACAATAGTTTCTTTGCATGAGAATTGCTTAAATGATTCAAAATGGATTGAAAAATATATTTCAAGTTTTAATTTTATGCACAGAACATTAATGAGCAGTGCCCCTTAGAGACTTGCTGTCAGTTTAACATATTCACAATAATCTCAACACAGATGTTATTCCATCGAAATCCTTTTAGAGGGAAGAAACTAGTAATTTTTCCTTGGAGAACGTCAGAAAATATGTTATTGTTGAAATTACATTTTGATCCCAGAATGCTATGTAAAATATCATTGCTAGGAAGAATAAGTAGCACATTGTTTCTGAGGTAAAATGAACGTGAAACTTTTTTGAGCCTCCTGTAAATTTTAAAACAAGTTAATGTTTTGTTAGTCCCATGCAATTCTGCTTCCCTTGAGGATGATTTTAGGCAGTGATGGATATCGGCATCTAATCGTATTCTGATTTAAGAGGGTATTTGTTATTAGTTCAGATTTCTCTATTTGTAACCATAATGTGATGAAGTTATTGTCTTTCGGACACATTTCCCTGTGCATTCTCTGAGCCTATATGTTAAACTACTTGTTAGAAAGAAATTACATACTTACAATGACAGTTCTTGTTGGAAAATACTTAAAGTAGTCTTTCTGTTTTGTGTCCTGTGATATGTCTGTGTTTTGGTTTTTCTACTTGGTGCACCCATGTTGTACTCTGCTTGCTCTTACATTTATTTTGAAATATCTTCTTTGTTTTTGTATTAGACTAGCCTTACCTGAGTACAGCTTTGACAGTGAAGTTATGTTTTTGTTATAAAAGTGGTAAGGTTGTAAATACATTGTAAATATTATGTTGCTCAATACTGGAGGCATCCTTTCTATTCCATTTAATCTTAACCAGGGATGATCTTCAGTGGAGAAGCTCTAACTAGTGCCTTGTATAGGCCCCAGCCATATGTAAGTGGTGCATAGGTAATGTGAAGGGCCATATTTTGGAAAGTCTTGGGTGACTCAAAGCAAGGGTTCTGCAATTTTCCCAGGTTCTAGGACTGCATAAATACAAGAATAATACTTCTAGGTATTGATAGTGGAGTACGTAGTGCATCACCAGTTCTATGCAAAGATAGCTGGTTAAAATAAATCCCATCAGGTTTTAGCGTGTGTTAATGACAGTAAAGGTCCATTCGCTGGCTTTTGGTGTACTTTATAGTGCCTGATTTACCTCTATGGTCATACTTACTTCATCTTGTGCTTACGTGAAGTTTTCTGTGGTTGAAGAGGTTTGTACATCTTAGATGGGACTGAATGAAGTACATGGAACTTCTGGATAGATAGTAAATATTTCTAATTAAATACTCTAAAAATTTTTTTGTATCAATGAAATCTATACGAATTCCTGGAATTCCTTAAATTCTTTCTTTTAAGAGGAGATAGGATTTTTAAAAGAAAAACCAACAAAGTTGTAAGTGGAAAATGGTAAACATTGGAATGTTTTTATCTTTTTCTTAATGACCTTTCAGTAAATAATTTAAAAACTATCAACAAAACATGCTTACATAATTACTGGCATTATTAAGACACAAGTAATTAGGAAGCAGTAATCAGAAAGTAAGTAAAACACCAACTGGATGTATATTCAACATTTCCAATAAAGTATTAAAATGATATTTTGGCATTCAGACGAATCTTAAGACTCTTGATAAAATGTTTTTCCAGTCCATTTCTATACATTATGAATACAGTTAATATATTGCAAGCATGAGGAAAGCTCAGTTATTTCTAGGAGCATTCTACACTGCTTTTCTATTAACACCTACAACAGCAATGTACTGGCCATACCTCTTTACTAGCCCACTCCGATACCTGTAGAGTTATGCTGAGGTAACAGCAGAGCAAGAAGTTCAAGACATTAACTGCAGAGAAGTTGATTCTATGTTCAGGCAGTGAACGTGTGCAGTGATTAAGTTAGAATGGCATCCTGTATTTGCTGAGCTGTTGGCTGAGAATGGTGAAGGCTTAGGATTTCGGATCTCTTAATGCATTGTGATGAAGTAAACATCTATACAGAGCGCTTTGTTAAATTCACTAAAAATGGAGTCAAAATCATCACTGACTGGTGAATTCACCAGTGAAAAAGGTGAAGCTTTCAGTAACAGCTGCACAACTTCTGTAGGTTTTCATGGGTATGACTGGTGTGGTTTTTGCTGGGTTTGATAATGTTAACTTAAAACTTTCCAGTACTTTGAAAGATTGAACATGTTGTGACAAAATGATATCAGCAAGCATAGGCATAATTCTAACATGCCAAGTTTGCTGTCTGTCTTTTTTCCTGTAGGCAGATCACAATGTTACGTAAAATTTGTGACTTGTAAGAAGAGTTCAAGCTCCTGGGGCCTCCTGATCATGCCTGTTGTTCTCAGCGTGGTTTAAATGAATCCATAGTTTTTGTGTACTTTGACTGTAGTGGGAAAGCAATGGCAGGTCTCTTGCAAATACCACTGATGATACCAGAATGGAACATCATGTTTAGTACATTATATGGGTCTCTTGTCTCCCTTTTTTCTTGCTGGCTTTCATTAATCAGTGAACAGTTCTGATGTCTTTCATGCTTCCTGGAATTCTAACGATTCTGAAAGATATTTTGCTTCTCTCGTACCATTTATATTTCCTTCACGTCTGAAAGATTTATTTACACTCACAGCAGCTAGTAATGCTGCCTGAAGGACAGAGGTTTTGGCATGTCAAGAACTGCGCTGAGACCTTGATTTCTGGGGCAGGATATAGGGTTGTTTCCCTACTGAAAGGTGGGCCCCAGACAGGGAGGGTCTAGTTTTGGCATTGCAATGGCATTAGGCTGCAGTCTTATACTAGCTCCATTTCTCATGTTGATGCATACTTATGTGCCACTTGTCAAACACTTCTCAATCTATTCTGTTTAAAATATTGGGAATGTTGTAGTTCTATATGCTGACTTAATCTAAATTTTCCTTTAAAAATTGCACCTCTAAACTTATCATAGGAACTAAAAATCCTATAGATTTGGTAAACTAATTGAGAGTAATTTCTCTACCAAGAAGTCATTGAGCTTAATTTATGAAATTAAGCCACTTGTATTCTAGCCTCTAAATCTATAAAACATTCTTTTAAAGTGACCATCATTTTCGTGTTTTAACAATATGAATATAGGTAGCCAGTCTTATGCTGTGTTTTTACTTTACACACATAAAATGCCTCATATAAGTTAAGTCTGATATTGAAAGTTCAAACAATCACCAGCAGTATGTAAACCTCTACTCTGTAACAATGGAATATTTATCCTGGGTAGAGTGCCTTTATGAGACCTCCATACTGTCTGAGTTCAGCTTGATTTATATAGGACTAAGCGGCCTTTTGGCCTTGAGCTAGCCTTTTCATACAGCAAACTAAGGACCTAAGACAAAATTTAATGCTGTATATTGCTGTCTGTGGAACTGCCTGTGATAGATGTTTCACCCTATGGAATTAAAATGTTGTAATCCGTTGGCTAAATTTTACATGTAACCTCCAGAGGGCCTCTGAAGTGCTAAAGAGACCATGGAACCAAATGAATCAGCGTGTGTGTAATACAGGAGTAGGAATTACCTGTACCCTGCTGTATTACATTGTCTCTACTGCTTCCTGATCAGATTCAGAGCCAGAGTGTAGCTTCAAGAAGCAAAGCTGGTATCTGCTTTGTTTCAGTACATCTTAACTGCTTCTGTTGGGATTTTTATTACATTACATAAATATAAATTTTGCAATATATCCACTTATGAAATACCGTGTTTATTTGTCTATCAATTAATAAACCTACTGAATTCTTCTTTTGGCCTGGGAGCAGGGAACAGTTTGAGCAGCTTAAATGATGGGAAAGAAAATAGATATATTGTTAGCACTATTATGGGGAAAAGCTATCAGGTATAGCAGGCTCAGTTTATACTCCCAAAAGAAAACATTGGAACCAAAATTGTATTCAAATTCCCTTGGAAAAGGGTCAGTGCTGTGAGGTCTTCCCAGAGAGAAAAGTAATTATGCTGAGAAGACTGTACATTTTTGCACTATTTTGGTCCCAGATGCTGAAAGGTGACTTCCTCTGTGCCTAAGGAAAATGTTTTCCCTCTCATGGTGAAAATGTCCCAGTCATTTTCCCACAGCTAGTCACAACTTTAGTAGGTCTGCAAGGTCAGCTTCCTGAAATCTGTTTTCCCCTCTAACCACTACAGGTATGTCTAAATCTCTGTGCTACCAAGCTTGACGGGATCCTACTGCTTCTTATGGATGGATGGATACTCATATTAAGGAGACAGATGCTTACGGAAATAATTATTATATCTTCTCCACTATGTACTTTTAAGCCTTACTTAAGGGTTTAGTCTTGTGGGAAGATGCTTCTTCCAAGAGCATGATTATTTTATTTATCATTACTCAAGGAGACAAAAAGGCCCTTTCTAGCCTTGTGAAATGACCATGTGCATATCAAAAAAGGCTGTCGTGTTTCTGCATTGTGCAAAGTAGAGGGTGATTTTAGCAATTATTGTTAGCTCTGTACCTTACTACTGAAGAAAACTACAGATTGGTCTGTGGTCATTCTATGGAATGATGTGCTGTGAAAGGTGATTCTCTTACCAGAAAATATTCTCGATATTGATGTCTGGAAGGCCTTTAGGATAAGTCTGGCGAAAGAAATTCAGTTCCTCTGCAGAATACAAAGAGAAAGAAATGCTTTCAGCAGCAATCTGGTTTTAATAGTAGCTGTGGGAGGTCATGGGATTTAAAATATTTACACTGTCATACTTATAAAACATGATGAACCTAGACATACTTAGTTGCATTCAAAAGGCTCAATATTTAGACATATGCTCTATAGGTAATGTTGCCATAGTGAAGAGTGGTTGTACAGGGACTGTAATAGAAAAAATAATGCATAAATCAATTTAGCATTGGTACTGGGGTGAATATAGGATGTTGGTATTGAATTTAGGTTAGATTTTGCTGTTTTTATTTATCCTGAAAGTAAAAAGTATTTTTTTTCTTTTCTTTACAAATTTGGAAAAAGATTTATTCTTATCAATTACTTGATTCAAGAATTGGCAGTTTTCTTTGATCAGATTTGCTCCTCCTTATGTAAGCTGCACCTTTAAACATAACAGGTTCTGTCCTGTAAGGAAAATGAGTACAGCTAGGAGCTGTAACAAGATATATGCAATAAAAAGGCAAATGATGAAGCATCTTAATATAGCTATAAATGATGGTTTAATAGATCTTTGACTAACCCAGGTTATGACACATAATTTAACACGTGTATCCCAATTCAATGAAAACCTCTTTCACTAGCATGTTAAATAGTACCCACTCATGCAGGCTTTCACATTAAAGTAATTATGGGGGAGGGGGGAATTATAAGAACAGAAAGAAAGTTTACTCTTCCTCTTTATAGTGAAAACAAATGTGTTTTTCTCCAGAATCTGCCAAGCCTGTGTTTTAATGATTTAACAGATGGAGTTGGCACATGTGAACCTGGAAGATGCATCTGTCTGATTTTTCCAGTCTGAGGATTTTTTAACTGCATTAATGGCACAGACGATGGTAAAATATCACCTCCCCAGGCTGCTTTGCTCTCCTAACACATAATGTCTTTTAAGGAAAAAAAAAAAAGTGATAAGAGACTGGGGTGAGGAAGAGGCCAGAGAAATAAGGATTTGAAAAGTTTAATATTTTCTGTCTTCACTGCATTAGGCTTTTAAGCCTATCACTTTGAATTGCTTGTGTATGGTGTGGAAACAGAAATTCTACCCAGGCAGAATTATCTGTGATCTCAGGGTTCTCTTAGTTGTCTAAATAAACACCATTTAAAAAAAGGAGACCAATAACCACCCGTGTTTTGTCCTTTGTAATTTAAATGACCGAGTGTTGCATTTCCAGTTTGGAAATTTTACTTTTTTTGTTAGTTCTTGCAAAGGTTCTGCTCATGTATAACTTCAGATTTAGCGATCTCATTTAGTCACTTGTGTTGTTCATTCAGGCAGGTGTGCAGACACATGTCTGTTTTAACTGAAATGAGGGCCTTAATTTGAATTTATTTTAGAGTGGAATCCTTAGCACTCATTGGGCTTTCTACTGAAACCAATGATATGACTACCTGTGTAAAGACCCTAAAGACTATTGGTTAAATGCCTCAGTAGTGCATAGGAGTGGACTAAATTATAGACTCATTAACTTCTGCTTCTGCAGATATCTTTCTCAGAAAGTCCCTCTTCTAAGGGAAGTATTGTCCAAGGGCTAGATCAGTACTTACCCAGGTAAGCTCTCCAGCTGGCTGCACTAATGTTACAGATCAACCCTTGCTTGGATATGGAAGGGCTCCTCATTCTGTTTCTAAACAAAAATTGTGATAAAATGAAATTAATCTGCAGTGGGCTGTGAACCGTCCAGTACTTTAACAGCACCATACTTTTTGGTTTACTTCAGCTTTACCTTACTACTCCTGAGAAAGAAGATATGAAGAGGAACAACTCTTGTTGTTAATGAAATTAGCACAGATTTTCTGTTGGACATACTGAAAAATTTTAAAATGACAATGAAAAGGGCAGCAAAACTATTGCAAATGCTCTAGAGCTTTATTGCTGGTGGAAAAAGTCTAGTCCTACAGCTGTGCATCAGAAATGACTGCATAGTTATGTGCCTCACTTACATGTGGAATCAAAGATACACAGATAACATGACTGGATTTACTAATTGGTCTAATGAGAGAGAGTACCTCTATCTATGAGCTTTGCCTTGCCAATGTTATTAGATGACTACAGCTAAAAGAACAATACCAGAAATGTACAGTTACATGTGTTTGCACTTCAGAAAATCTATCTGAAGTTGGTGCAGATGCATCACCTGCACTTCGTGGTAACATGTGAACTCTGATCACATGAGGGAGGTGGAGCTATATGGTTCTACAGCCATCTCGGCTGCCTTCTTCCATCTCTCTAGTATGTCAGTCCTGATGCCACAGACCTGTCTGAGACTGTTAAATTACTAGACATATTTTTAAGCAAATGTATTTGTTGAGACTGATTCTCCACTTCCTGGTATTTTGTATAGTTTACATTGCCCAGTTTTATGTGTCTAAAAGAGATGTGTAGATAAAGCAAACTACCAGTACATTCCACTTGCTCTAGGCTATCAATCGTCATGAGATTCACCACCCTTTGGAGGTACCTGTTCCATTTGACAACAGCAGCTTAGGCAGCCATCTTCAAATAAATTCTTAACTTCTGGTTGAAGTTAGGTGTGCTTAACATTACTTTTGCTACGTATCATGTAAACTAGGTATGTAAATTGGAGGCTTTCAAAGTGCCCTTGCAGAGTTTAAAAAAAAAACAACAAAAACAAACCCAAACAAAACAAAAAAACAACCAAACAAAAAAAAAACCAAAACCCCAAACTTGTGCCAGTGCAGAATCAAACACACTTATTTTGATAGTCTTATCCTGATTCATGTTGATATAAACAGAAACAGAATAAGTGTCTTCATTTTTAGTGAATCAGAAGAGTGCTAAGAAACTTCTTTCTTCAGAAGCACTTGAGTCCCGGAAAGAAGATGCCAATTTTCTGTAAACCTAGTACACTGAAAATATCATTGCATGAACCATAGCAAATATCACTAGAACTGTTTGTTTTCTTAATGCCCTTTTGTATTTTAACAAATGGCTGTAATAATTTTCTTCACAGTTTTAAGGTTTGATTAATCAGTTCATTGTGTTCTTTCTTCAGAAGAAAACGTGTTACTGACATCCCTTGATATGAGTGACATATGAGTTCTAGCTGAAATGATAGAACGTCCTTTAATTTAGCAAAACAAAAATATGCTTGGCGCTCTGTTCTTTGCTACTATTCCAGCCAAATTTCACTTTCAAGAGTGATGTGGCTCTTTTGTCATTGACTATGGTGACAGTACTTCATCTGGATGAGATTCTTCATGCCCGTGAGGTGTGGTCCACAGGGTGCTAGCAATAATACGAAAGGTGACATCTCTCTTACACTGCTCTCTTCTGCCAGTGTTTTTAATGTTGCAGCTCAAGTCAATGAGCAAATAGAAAAGGATGGAAATACCTGAAAACATGAAAATAGCTCGAATAAGCTCTTTCCTTCCTTTATGTATTTCTTTCAAGTTTTGTGGTGGGTATTTTTCTTTTAAAAATTCTGTTTTTTTTTTTTAAGATCATCATTAAAAAACCTCTAAGATAAAATCTGTGCTAAGGCAGATGCCCTTGAAATGCAGCAATGGAATTATATACTCTCCAGGACTCAATCCAGTTAAACTGGATGATCCCAGAGCACTTATACATGCTTTATGTGAGACAACATCCACTTCAAACATCCATTTCAAAACAAAACCTTCTCTCAATGCTTTGAACCCTGTTATGAATGGACATGGTACTCTTGGATTTGTATCACGCACATGCTGTTTGCTCTTTGTGTGCTTGCCAGAGCACCATTAATGATGGGCGAACATTTTAGGAACCTTTCAGATGACACGTAAGCTTCACCTCTCCAACAAATTCCAAATTACAAGTGTGTTGCAAGTTCAGGAATTTTTATTAGCTTTGAATTCCTTTTTCCATTATTTTCTTCTAGAAAATGATAGGTAGCGTACTTGATTTGTTTACACTGTTGGTAGAAAGAGGAGAGATCTTCTCCTTGAAGGTGATGCTCACTCCAAGTCAATTCCCTCCCAAGCCAGCTGTAACCACTGAAACTGGTTACAGTAACACTTGCTGTGCTGGTTACTGAACAAGCCTATCTTCATAGGTACTAGTCATTTCAATGTACTCTAGTATTGTCTCCGTTATGATATTATGGAACTAAAAAGCATGTGAATGTAACTGACTTGCTGAGCAGCCTTTTTTCTTATTGTCAAGACTCCACTTGAAAGGCTGGGTATACCACAAACACTGAATTTGTAGGACAGAATGAAACATGAGAAATTTTTGATGTGTGAAGATGAAGGAAAACGTTACAGAACTTGGAATTTTTCTAATTCCATCATCCATGGAAGTCAACGAGACTTTCTGTTGATAAATCCACAAGCATCTTCTGCATCTCATATAGTAGATCAACTGTAGCTTTCTACTCTGAGATGAATTGCATCTTTCAGAGAAAAGAATTTCTCCATTATTGAGGAATGTTCTAATTCAAAAATATTAACTGCATCATGCCAGCAAAATATAGAATGTACACATTTAATGTCCTGTATAAGAAAGATGGAGTTAAAAACTGCATTGAATACAGGTGGCTGCCTCCTAACTCTAAATTGTCTTGTTTGGAACTTATAAGCATGACATGTGAATGCCTGCAAGCATTTGTGCTCATTGCCAATGATTCCTAGAAAATAAATGGAAACTAATATTGAACATACCACAAAACAAAAAACCCATGAGGATATTTTTATAGTGGCAATCATGATTATTGGTAGTTCTGACCATGAAAACTTCTTTGCATGTTTTTTTATCTACCTGTGTCCTGTATAAGGAGTGCCTCTGTTGCCAATTTTAAGAAATTTCTGAGATTGTCGTTCTGTGTTGGTGCATGTGTGCATCTGGTAGTGGTGGTTGTTGTTGAGAAACTGTTTGTACTCGAGCATGGATTTAGTTTTTTTTCAGTAATCTGTTTATTATTTTTTCCAAGGAATAGAACGTTTTGTGCAGAAAAAGAAAAGGTTAGTCAGTGTGCAAACATAACCAACAGCTCCCATGATCTTATAAACCTTTAGTTATTTAACAAACCAATTAGAATATGACTTGGCAAAACAGAGTTTAAGGTGAATTAAGATTGTCTCATATATAGCCCACATTTATAGGATTTTTAAAAACAACTTACATTTGCTTTAAAGTAATCTGTGATTCAAGAATTAAAATATAAAAAGTAATAAAAATCTTTAAGACGTGTGCTCTTTTTAGCTGGGATAGAGTTAATTTTCTTCACAGTCACTTGTCCAGGGCTGTGTTTTGGATTTGTGCTGGAAGCAGTGCTGTTGACCCAGGGATGGTTTCATTCCTGCTGAGCAGGGCTTACCCAGAGCCAAGGCCTTTCCTGCTCCTCACCCCACCCCACCAGCGAGGGGCTGGGGGGGCACAAGGAGCTGGGAGGGGACACGGCCGGGACAGTGACCCCAACTGACCCCAGGGATGTCCCACACCACACGGCGTCATGCTCAGCACATGGAGCTGGGGGAGGAGGGGGAAGGGGGCACGTTGGGAGCGATGGCGTTTGCCTTCCCCGGTCCCCGTTGGGCGTGATGGAGCCCTGCTGTCCTGGGGATGGCTGAGCACCCGCCTGCCCGTGGGGAGGAGGGAAGGGATTCCTTGGTTTGCTCTGCTTCTGTGCGTGGCTTTTGCTTTCCCTGTTAAACTGTCTTTGTCTCAACCCATGATCTTTCTCACTTTTACTTGTCTGATTCTCTCCCCCATCACATTGGGGGGGAGTGAGCGAGTGTGGGGCTGAGTTGCTGCCTGGGGTTAAACCACAACATCAGGAAAGATCAGAAAAGAAAAATGGAGCTCTAGATGATTTTTTTTCCTATCCCCAATTTCAAATTTATGATAGAATTAGGCTTGAATTAGGCTTAAATTTGTCTCTCAGTCAGCAATTCTTCTCTATAGTCTGGAAAGGAAAGAACATCTCTAGAGAGAAGAGCGTTCTGTATTTGCCATCTAACTTTATCTGGAAATAATTAGATTCTTTGGAGAGCTTATGTTCTGCTCAAAGTTGTTGTCTACAGTGGGAAGTTAGAGCATGCTAGGCAGGGAAATGATGATGAACAGGGCCTTAACTTCTCAGTCTTGTTTCTTTTCCAGTGACCAGGCATATCCAAATCTATCTGCAAGGTAAGCTCACCAAATAACAATCCCTGCAGTGGATGCGGCAAATTTGTTACATGGACAGATAGAAATTTAGTGCTTGCAAACTAGGGAAGTAATACATAAAAGCAAGTTACAACAGAAAGTTTCCAAGAACTTCCAGAAATCCAAAAGTTTCTTTGCTATTTGTCTCTAGTCCCCACTATAATGTGGAAGTTTAGAAAGTGCACAAGTCTGGGGTTTTTATTTATTTTTTTTCAAGGTTTATTTTGCTTGGCATCTCTTCACATTTGTTTTGAGTGGAAGAGTTGTCTTGTACCTAGATCATGGGTCTAGATCCCATGGATCTAGCCCAGGGAACCCGAGATCTTTGGAGCTTACACAGTGAATTGTGTATTAGTCTGGTTAAATTATTTAAGGTTTTGTTTGTCACTTACAGAGAGAGAGTATAACAATACTTCCTTACTTCCACATTATTTTATACCTTCTTAGGTATTCAGGACAGGAACTTTGTTTCAATCTGTGTTTTCTAAACTCTAAGACACAATGAATCTGGTTTCGGAGGGGACATTTAGTTGTAACTGTATAGTACTGATAATCTGTAACAAAATACTCGATTTCCCAATCTCACACTCACTACAACTGGAGTGTTGCAGTTTTGTGTTCTAGCAGCCAGGTTAGAGTGAGACACAGCAGCTTCCTCCAGGTCAAAGGTTTTTGTTGTCTCATTTGGCAGAGTGTACTGGGTAACCAGGAAAACACTTGCTAATCCTCAGAATGTTGGATATTTTTCTGTCATAGGAAATGAGGTTTTCCTTTTAATAGTGTGGTAGTTATAGTCAGAAACTAATGTTTGGATAGCTTTGAGAATTGACACCAGTACAAGATAAACTTAGTTTGGATCAATATTTGTAAAAGTATATTGAACCTCAAGCACTATGACTGGAAATGCCCTATGGCAGCTTACAGAAGGTGCTAGTTGAAAAATTATGAGGGCCAGACTGAACCAATCTATGAAGAAGTCTTTCATCACTAATTTGAATAAGATTTGTCTCACTGTAATAAACAAGCAAAAGAAGAGAGTCAGCTAATAGAAGCTTTTAGTAATAAACTGTAATTGATGTAAGAGAAGTTTACAACTCTCTCATGACAAAGTTGGTTGCCATCTCTGTAGTGCTAAATGCTCTGAGAGAAGACAAATACTCTCTGCAGCACAAAGTGTGACTGAGTACCTTTAAGGAATAGAAAGGGTTAAATGACCTTTCATCACTTTAATCACTTGACTAGGTAGAAAAATTTTTAATTAAGGCCATATGACTGGGAAAATGTCATAGGTGGTAGTGTAAGCGGCACATTCTTGACTGTTACATGCTCCTCCTGATGAGGGTCTTTTCCAAAAATGTTCTTTTCAACCAGTGTCTTTTTCTTTGGAAGATAATACTTTAGCATAGTAATAGTAACAGAATCCTAATGAACTGTGTGGTGTCAGATGGTGAAGACTGGTGGTTCTTTAAAGCAGTGGTTGGTGTAAAAAATTAAAATTTAAAGACTTTGCCTGTGTTGATTGTTTTTATAATTTTGTTTGAATGCCTTTAATCCTGTTCCCACACTATAAAATAAATCACTGATATAATTACTAGTGCTTTAAAGGCTGGCTGTGGCCTTTAGGAACTGGGCCAGAGACAACAGAGTCGGTTTGACTGTACGCTGCTTTTTGAAAATGTAGTCTTTGTTGGATTTCTTTGTGAAGGAGTCAGGAGCTGTAATCCAGTTACATCTAGACCTTACGCATAGGTTGCTTATGCCTATAATGACAATAAGAAGCCTCCTGGGTGATTTTATTTTTTGGTGGGTATGAATCGGATGATTCTCTGGTCCCCATTTAAACCAAAAAAATGTGTTGGGGGAAAATAGGCAAGTAGCTCAGTTAAGAGATTAAGCTTTCATAAGGGGCTGGGATGGAGCCATATAATAAATTTTAGGCAGATGACCTTTTGAAGACAAACTTGGAAGGAGAGTAAAGCTTAGAGGTTTGGCTTGACATCCAAGCAGAGTTACTTGGTATAATCCTATAGGGAGGAAGTGATTGCTGACAAGGGTATTCTGGACTGAAGAAAGAATACAATATAATGAAATTATGTTAATATTTTTATTTTGGAAGATTAGCTGGGTATGAAGGCCTTTGCCCTCTCCTCTGTAACGATAAAACTTGTAAGTGTGTTCAACTGAAACATGCTTGGTTTTCCATTCTGTTTTTTGACAGAAGTATAGGGAATTGCCCACTACTGTCAGGAAGATAACCAAGAGTAAAAGACAAATCAAGTTAAGTGTTCAAGACTAACAGATCTAAGGCAAGATGACATTCAGTTTTCATATACTTGAGCTCATTTTTGTGCAACTCTGCAACTAGAAATACAGGGGATTGTAGTGCTGAAGACGACGCTGTCTGCTGGTACACGCTTCCAGCTCTGCTTTCCCTGGGCATAGTGGCATGGCTCAGTGTTGGTAACTTTGGAATTTGTGTCCAATTCTATGGTACACCTGTGCCTGTACTCTCCCTGAGGTCCACTGTTTTCTGATAATCTGAGGACTCGGGTTACATTTATTGCAGCTCGTTTCACAAGACTACTTTTACATATACTTCAAGACTCCTTACACTGTAGTTTGGGAGTTGCCTTGTTTCTTTTCTAATTGGTGCAATGAAAGCAGTCTGCAGAGACGTCAATATTAAACATCAAAAGACAGTTTTCTAAGTAGAGCATGCATCTGATGAGCCACGTGAGAGACTTGCAGGGAAATAGGTTTATGCTGGCATTAAAAAATAACAACAGCCCGCCTTGTTTGAACAGAGACAAATGAAACATTTGCATCCTTGGTAATTTGGATGCTGGCAATGAAGCCTTGTTTGTCAGTCCTTTGACTTCAGACACTGTCATATAATTTTCACTCAGAAGGATATGTACTGAAGAAAAAGGAAGGCAAAGTATGTTTATTATTTCTTTACATGTTCAGCAGGAATCCAGTGATTTGTTATTCAGACACATCACATTGTTATGCTACACGATGCAATACCACGAAGTGTGATAGGTCTTGAAAGATGAAAATGTCTCTGTGGGATGATCACTCTCGGGGTGTTCATCTATCAGTTTGTACCATGCCTTTCCAAGTCAAATCAGAGCAGCAGAAAACCCAACATCTGTGATGTGAGCTCTTACTTTTTACAAATCAAATATAAACATAAACAGTAGGAGTCCTGTTCCCAAGATGAAATAGATAAGCTTTGTCATAGCATCATTAATATTTTGTGTTGCTCTGTGATGCTTGGGATTTGGGCTTCAGAGGAGCCTTGTGCAAATGTTGCCTTCAGCTTCTGTGTTATGTAAATTCATTCCTTTTGCATCACTTCTTTTCCACCAAATTTTACTATCATTTGTAGTTTCCAGTGGACCCAGGCTGAAAGTAAAATGCAACTGGAGAAGTTAAGTTTCCCTCTGGTTCTGCATGAAAGCCATGTGTACACATGAATTTTACATACTCAGCACAAAACCATAAGGTCTTGAAATTCACTTAAGTAGGCCCACGTCAAATACTTGCGCAAAGCTCTGTAGAATTTAGTGAAGTCTTTTTACTCTGTCACCTAATTTGGATGTTTAATTACACTCATGAAACTGCTGAGGTTATTGTAATTCACCATGTTTCCTTAGCTACAGGTGAGGCAAGGGAAGACAGCAAGAAGAGTTGTGGTAAGGAGACTTTTACTTAATATGCTAAGAGATCTTCCTTGGTTTCTCTCATGACAGCTTGTCTGCCAGTTTACATTCCTGAGCTTCAAATATCACTCCAAGCTAGACGTCTCTTGAAACCTGACCTATTTATTCCATTCCTACTCATCACATTTTGGTGAGGAGGCTAACATCTAACTGTAGTCTGCATAGGGAAAAGCTAGAGGAAAACAAAACTTTCATAAATTTTCATGGAGGGTGGAGAAAAGCTGCCCTGCAAACTGGAGATTTTCTGACTGAGCACAATTTGTTCAAATCTCAGGGTGCTGCAGATGAGCATGAGAAGAATGCGAGAGAAAACAGTAAGAACAAAATTCTCGCTTTTATGAAATCTGTTCTGTGGGGCTGGAGTGAAGCAGGAAGTTCTTAATGCAAATTAAAATCAGGTCCTAAAACCGTATTGAATTTTCAAACTAATTTTCTGTTGCCCCTGGCCTTGCTGGTGCTGCTTTCTATTTCATTGTTAAATCTGAACTGTTCTGTATATGCAGTCTTCATGAATAAACTGAAGCTCTTTTTCTATTAAAAGTTTGTGTATTGTATGCACTCTTGACTTCTCACAAGCGTTTTAAAACTTTTTACTTATGTTGTAGTAATCTGTGGGAACCCCTAGCAGTGAATCGGATTGTATTGTCCTAGATGCCTCACAAGCAGAAGTGCCAGCTCTTGCTCTGAATAATTTACTTTGGCCATAGGCACCATCAGCTGGGTATATTTGCCTATATTCAGTGGAACCATTTCAGCACACTAAGTGTCTGTTTGTATATAAGTAACATTACAGAAAACTGACTGTGCCAGTTTCTGGATTCAAACTTGGTTACAAGTTGTGGTATGGACAAATCTCAAGTATATATTTTCTACTTTAATGTCAAGATGATATCAACATACTGTGATGTCATTATATTTTTTGGTATACTTAAGGTTTTACTCAAATCTTAAACTCTTGAATTTATGTTGTGGTAGTTGTAGTTTATCTTTTAAATTAAGTTTCTAGCCTTTTTGGCTATTGAGAATCTGGAAATTCAGAGTACAAGAAATGTAACATTTTTTACATTTAAACATTTTAATAAAACCTGATCATCCTAAGCATCGTGACTTCTGAATACATGAAAGAGCTTAAAAAATTTTCACTGTTCTGCGTAACAAGGTCTTTAGATTCAGAAAGCTTGTTAAATGAAATTCAGACATCCTGTAGAATATATCTGTATCGGTATGTATACTTGAACCTTGAATGAGCATGTGAATGGAGTGGAGGCTCCATTTAGCTAGCTGTCTGCACAAGGGTGGATTTACCTAGTCTGTGTTATCCCAGAAGGTAGCAACAGCTGGTGGTGTTATGTCATGAAATAGAAAGAAACTTCAGAGACTCAGTCACTCCCCATCTTCAAAGCCAGATATGTAAGACAGATGAAGGAATGGCAGATTGCTACAAATCAGTCTTTGGTTAATATCTCCTGGGCTGTTCAAACAATTTTACAGTTTTTACTAAATACAAACTCCCTGTGTTTCATTGAGAACAGCATGTATCTTATTTTTATGCCCAGATCTCACTGAAAGCTAATGCCACCTGGCATAGATGCTGTCTTGAAGGTTTTCTGGTTCAGTTCATTCAAGGCTTGATTTTGCGGCTGCTGCTGCTTTAAGTGCCCTTTCCCCCCCACTTCCCTGTTTCTCTGTCTGCAAGCTGATTCTATAAACTTGTTTTATGACCTGCAGAAAGCAATGCTCTCAGAAGGAATAGAATGGCATTTCATGTGAGACTAGTCCTCAGTACTATCTTAGAAGGACCAGAACCTAGTGTTTCTCATCTTGTTCTGCAACTTCAAAACCAGCATTTGGGAGAGAATGATTTTACACACCCCTCTGACTTCCTGGGGAGGAGTTGGTGTAGTTCTGAAAAGAATTGTAGTTACCTTTGAATTACAGGATTGGTTTATTCTACAAAGATTATCTTTTCTTGAGATAACAGCTAGGACTAGAGGGAAAACACAGTGCACGTGCTTTTGCAAATGGTGCTATTTTGGCATGTCAGATTATTTTTTCCAATGAGTTTTGTTTGACTGCTTCCTTAGCTGGGGGCCAGGCTAACATGTTCAGCTGGGTCATCTTTTTACATTATCATGTGTAACAATTGTGCCACTGGAATAAGCTGATGGTGTTTTGATAATAGCTGTGTACTTCCACATCTCACGTGAAGGTTGGACAAATAAAATGGCATTGGTAATGTTATCTGATGCAATGTTGAACACCAAGTGAATAACTTTTGAATTATCAGTTTTTGCAGATGTATTGCAGAGCTATTATGAAAAAAAAAACCACAAGGATTTTCTGCAGGCAGTGTGAATGAGGATGGGTCTTAAATTTTGCCTTCAGGCATAGTCCAACCGCCACTAAGAAATAAAGGTCAGTAGAGAAACTGGAGTGAAATGTGAAGGCTAAGAAGAGAAGGGTCCACTGGCAAGCAACACTACATCAGACAGAAGCATGCCTATATGCACATATTTGCTTGAAGACTTGCTTTTCTGATCCATGTAGTGTTTCTAAGTGAATCTTCTGTTTTCCTAGGAAACCATTATTAGGCTAATTGAAATGCTGCTTATATGTTTAAAAGCAACAAATGCCATGATACCTCCTTAAAGCCTTTCAAACAATTGTATGAAATTCTTGCTAGGAAATAAGGTACAGTGTGTGTATAAACATTTCAAACAGCATTAAATAAACAATGTTTCCAAAGTCAATAGACTTTCCTTGTATTTTAAACAGAATATTTTAATGATCTAACATTAGATGAGGATAGAAGTAGGATTTGGTCCCAGAGTAGTGACTTTTTCAAGGGAATGTTTAGCAACGGCAATTCTTTTATTCTCTTTAGAGAGCAAATGGTTCACGTAATAGTTACTATCACTGCTAGTGTATTCCTGTCAACTGAGATAATGCTTCATCTTCTGATCAAATAAGAACGTGGAACTAATAATCTTCTAAATCCTTATGCAGTTACTTTACTTGTTGAACGTTTTATTCATTCACACCGAGCAGCCAAATTCTGTAGTCCATGTGTATGCTTTAGTGGAGATAATGGATGCATATGTTAAAACTAAATTTGGCCAACGGTCAGGAAACTTTACTGAAGGGGCTGATTCTTTTTTCCTAGCAATAACTGAAAAATATTTCTAACAGAATGATATAAGTTTGCCCTCATGGTGGTACAGGATCTTAAGGGCTCAACTCACTGTTGCAGTGAACATTGGATCAAGCTTGAACTGATTTCTTTGTGCTTTTTACCCCCCTTTTTGTCAGCTGCTTTCAGGTATCCAAGAACTCTTTTGCAATAGTTATGAATTACTTCGAGTTCTTATTCTCCCACCTCCAAATCATTATTTCTCCCGTGTAACATTTTAACAGGTCATTTCAGACTTGTCCAAATTATTGCTGCCCCTGTATACTGCTGTGTGACATGCTGGAAATTAAAAATATTCCCATATATTTCCTTTGTGTCTCATACTTACACAGGAATGAGAGGTTGAGTGTGTTGGTTCAGCTTTACATCTATTCTGTATGGACGCCTACAGGGACTTGCAGTGTATCTGCATTGTACATTACAGTAGGTGCTTACTTTACTCTCAGAGCCAGAAGTTGTGCAAACACATGTGGAGCAATAGGCACACGTCTCACCAGTGCTCACTGAGCTTTAGCTCAGTGTCGTGTTCATACAGCGTCAATCAGCTCGCAGCCTGCGTGGAGTTTGCTTGGCATATCCTTGCAAAAAGTACTCTCTAGTACCATTGCTAAATAGCTGTGCAATACATTGCCCTTTCTTTAAGTCCATGTATTAATTTTGTGCTTTCTTGAACAGAGAAGGAAGTGAATGGAAAAGAGAGTTTGGAGGGAGGTATATGAATTGTACTGAATGTGCATGCTCATTAAGTGCACAAAATACCTCTTGAGTTAGGTTAGGAATGTTGTTATCCACCATGGGTGGTATTCTGCAACAAAGTGAACCTTTTAGTGATAGTTTGATGGGATACTCACTCTTTATTGAATGTGGCTGTTGAATATCATCATCTGTGCATAAAAATTGTTAATCATTTGTGAAGCGAGGCATAGAATTTTCTTAGCGAACCTATGGAAGTGTTTAATAAACAGAATAGCCTGTAAAGTGTCAACTGGGTAGCAGCGATCTTACTAGCAAATGTATCTATTTACATTTGAAAAAATGAATGCTTGGTGCTTATTTTAAAATGTTATTTTTTAGCAAAGATGAAAGACTGTCCCATGCAGACTAGTCATGGAGCTTCAGCTGTCTGCCAGAGAATTCTTTTTTACACAGATACTTCTGGCATGTTTCTTGTATAGTCCAATAACAAATTCAACAAATGATTCACAAGGAGCCATGTGGAGAGACAAGAGGGAACAGGCACAAGTTGCACCAGGGGAGACTTAATCTTGATACATGAAAGTTTTTTACAGTGAGAACAATCACTCACTGGAACAACCTCCCCTGGTATGTGGTAGGGTCACCATCACTGGAGATTTTCAAGATGCGATTGGATAGGGTGCTAGACAATCTCATCTAGACTCCCTTTCCCATTAAAGGCTGGACCAGATGATCTTCCAAGGTCCCTTCCAACTTGGGCTGTTCTGAGTCCATGGTCTGCAAGGCCCCTGCTCAGAGTTCACTGCTGGAACATCTTTTTAAACAGTTGCTTTCTGACCTCTGGTGTTTGCATTGCACAGGAAGGTTGGAAGTATCAAAAATGTGATGCTAGTGCCAACCTGTCAGGTATATAACGTCGTTACCTTCTTTAAAATAGCTAGGTTACAGGTGCAGCTGCAGATGACTGTTGAATCTGCGTGGACTGTTTCAGAATTACAACCTGCTTGTTAGTTGTTCTGTGAGCACGGTCATCCGTCAGTGTGGTGATTGGTCTGGACTCGCTACAAACATGAGCTTTGTCTAGTTACAGGTGAGCTTCCTTTCAAGAAATGAGTGTTTGATATGACTATATTAGTTTCCTATAACGGTTTTATATTAATCATGGAAAAAATAAAACCATTTTTAATCTTCTGGCCCCAAACAGAACTAGATGTGTGGTAAACTGGGATGTCGGACATTCTGCCATTTTGAAAAGGCTAGGAAAATGAAAGTGCTTCACTACTAAATATAGAATATTTCCAGCACACATGCTTAAAGTATTAAGCCAGATTCTTGGCTGGTGCCAATCAATATAGTTCCTTAGGAACGTGACAATTTACCAAGTAGAGCGTCTGGCACTGTAGTGTCTGTCACATAACATCACATAAAGTCCTTAGGAAAATGAAGACTGTAATTTATGGAGGCCAGGGTGTCTGCAAGACTGACTCTGGACATAAACATAGCAGGCAGTTGTCATTAGAGGATGGATGGTTGTTGGGATAAAACCGATCAGGACCCACTTGAGGCATGGAAGGGCTCAGCTGCTGCTGCCAAAGGGCAATTTGAGGTTTGTAGGCTACAGACTACTGCCCCTCTGAACTGTGTTAGAGGTGAGTAGAGCAGCAAGCTTTTTGTCTTAGCGCCTTCTTTCTTATCGTGGGATGGGAACGGCACTGTCCTTGAGACCAGTAAAGGCCATTTGTCCACAGAGTAAGCCAAAACATGAACCTATTTTAAAAAGTAATGTATTTACCCTCTTAGAAAATAGTAATTTTTGCTTGATGACTAGAAAATAGAAACATATTTTAATGAAATTGAGTCCATTTTCTCCTACAGATGGTGCTATTTTCCCATGAAAAATCTTGAAAGTTTGAAAAGTCAAATGACTTCAATGCAAATTCCTTTTTAGCCCAAAGAAAAAAAAAAACCAGGGTGTTACAAGGACTATTAAACAGAATATGAAGCTGTATTGCTCTGGAAGTGGATGAAAACCAAATGGAAGCTCCCCAGTAAGCTCATCAAAGCTGTCCTTCTCAGTTTTGCCCAATCAGCCTATCAATCTGAGCTATGAGATGCTGTCAAGTACTGGAATAGGTTCATATGGTGTTGGGATTTATTTCTGTGAAAATAAGTTTTATTATTAAGGGTCCACACATGCAAACAAGTGGAAAATTTGGCTTCCAGAACCTTCCAAGTCTGTGTGTTTCTGGATCTAGTTTATCCATCCTTCTTTGTCACCCTCACACTTTTATCACTTTTGAAGTATCCTGTAGTCAAAGCAGGTGAGTTGCTGGAGGCATCTTAAGTGTTCATTGACCAACCCAGGAACTAAACAAATGTTAATGTTCTCTTGAGATACAACTTTTATTTATTAAATATAGTTGACAGAGATGCTGTGTACTGACAGTTTCATGAGTCTCATGCTGCTTGGTCCTTTTCACTCGTCTAGTACTACCTCACAGGACTTAAGTGATGATCAGCCTGATAATCTGTTCTGAATGATGCACTCTTACTACCTTGTCTTTTCCTGCTGACAGATCTTTGATGCAGTCTGTTCCCCTTAGAAAAATGTCTACAGCTATTTCTGACACATAAAGCAAAGTGACTGATCCAACTTGTTTCATGAGACTGTGACTTCTGGTATCTGTGTTAGGCAGGTATAAAATTATACATGAGGACACGCCTCCTAATCACAGCCTGTTGCCCCACTTACGCCGCCTAGTACTTTTTAACTCCTATCTTGTCTTGAGTGTATAATGGAACTTCAGTCTCCTAGATTGCTCTTAGATAGACTGCCTAGATGCACAGGGTCATTATATGGGGGAAAAAGAAGAATTTGATGCCTGTATTGAAAAGCCCCCAAAAAAGCATTTGTAGATTTAAAGTCACAGTACATTTTATAAAGACAGCAACAGCCCATATTGTGTTTTCTGTCACTTTCTGATAATCCCATTCTTGGTGTGTGCTGTGAACAGGTCTTGTTGCTGCTGACTCAGGCTCAGACTGAATCAGAAATTTGTCAGGAGAAATTTCCGATACAGAACCTGAAATGTCAACAAGGCAGCACCGATGTTGGGAGGAGTTGCCCTTCTCTGAAACTGTACAGTGGGAGAGCAGAAAGGAAATCACATTTCTGCCCGTTCCAAACTAGTTGAGGGTTTTGTTTTGTGTGTGGTTTTTTTTAAACTAAATGTGTGTCATGGGCTGGCGAAGGCTGAAGAAGGCTGAACGTGTCCCTCTGTGAAGACAGTCGCTGCTGGAAACAGGCTGCCGCCAGCAGAGTGTGTGACCAAAACAATACAGTTTTCTTTCTTTCCTTTTTTTTTCCTCTTTTCAGAACAACTCCTAGATGTTCTGTGTACTGGCAGGCGGGAGGAAAAGAGACAGATGGTGTGACAGTGGGAGAACAGTCTATTTTAGCACTAATAAAAATGGGACTTGAGATCCATGTACGGCAGAGAAATTATAAACTGGGAATGCCAGGGATTAAAGCAAGACAAGCAGTGACCTTTCAGTGCTACAGAGCTACACAGTGATGTTTTTTCTTTTGCACTTTAAATTTACAGGTTTTGTTTCTCCTCCTGGAAAATGTGAATCAAACCAATAGTGGTCTTGATGTACAGGTTAAATCCTGTTTTAGATATTATTGAGCAAAATATAATTAGGTTAGAGAAAGTAAAATATTCAAAACGAAGGCTTTTTCCACCTGCATCATTTCTACAACTGCTTGTTTTGCATGTTTCATATTAAGTAAAAGAATCAAGTACCTTAACAATCAACAAAAGGAATAAAAATGGATGTTCTCCCATTCTGTGAACTCTAATGAGTTTATGCCAGTTCACCTGTCTTGTGGGTGTAGCAGCTGCTGGGCTTGGGCAGCTCTGGGGAGGTAACAATAGCTGGGAAGGAGAGTCTTTTGCAATTCCTGCAGGCATTCTTACTGTATAGCTGTGTGTTTGATTTGAGGTTTTTCCTCCTTAGCATTAGTATATATTTTACTGTGAGGGGATGAGTAAGACTGTAGCATGGGCTTTTGTGGAAGGAAAATAATGGGATTTCTTGTTTAGTCAGCCATGAGGTTTCACCTCTTCCTTTGTACTGAGGTTCCAATAGCCCCAGGGATTTTATATCAGTCTGCAAAGTTAGTAGCCATAGCTGCTGGAGGGGATAAAGGTTGTCAAAATGAAATTAAGCTTCCTCTTGGGAGAGTTTTTATAGGTCAACACAGCTAGGCTTGCCTTACTGTTTTCTTTGAAGGAACTCACTTTAAACTTTCCTGAAATGAGTGTATCTGGCAGGAGGAAGGAGGTAATGATGCACACAGGCAAGACTAGCTGAGCTGCTAAAAAAGGTACTGCCTTCTGTTGGCTAATGCCAACTGTCTGTCTGTCTTCTCATTGGTAGGGAGGAAAAATATTTCCCCTCTTTTGAGATATAAACACAGCTAATTCCCTGTGACTCTCACATAACATCTTGGAGATTTGACATCTGCAAACTGCTTTAATTAATATTTGGGCTACCTCTTACAAGTGTTATAGCACTTCCAGCTTACAGAAGTGGCAAACCTTCAGTTGATAAAATGTTTCCAGAGTTGCTAAAGACAAAATCGACTTATTAATCCACATTTTCTGTTTGCTTCTGATTCAGTTCTCATACTATCGCCAAGAAATATCTGAGAAAAAAACCCACTATCACTTTTCTACATTTTTCTCAAAACTGTCCTCACTTGAAAAGAGATGTCTGACTTGTACGGACAGTGCCATCAGGCTCAGCAAAATCTGAAATGTTGACAGAAACAGAATGGATATTCTTACCAGGGTGATCTCTGGTGTGCTTCTGCCACGTTCTGCCTGCAGACATCCTGGAGGCAAGGTTTCCTGCACTTCTAGAAGTTTTGTGCACTGCTCTATTAACTGAGTTGTAAGAACAGATGTGTGTTGTGTACCACTGCTCCCAAACCGTCCAGCTTCTTCAAGGATGGAAGAGGAGGGAATAAAAGAAATAGCATGGACAGAAGGAAGCAACGGAAGCCCAATTCAACTCTCATGAAAGTCTACAGGAATTTTTCCAACAACTTCATGGGAACTGAATTAAGTTGTTGGTGAGAAGCCATGTCCAAAAAACCTCCAGACCTTCTCTTCTATTCTACATCTGCACTGGATCTGTTGAATTTATTAGGAATAAAAACCTAGCTTACAGCATATGGAAAATAGAGAGGGCGAAGGTTATAGAAAACCCAACTTATTGATGTAGGAGTGGAAAAGTCCTGCAAAATAACCTGTTTCAAATATACTAAAAGCCCCCCCCACCCCCAAAGCACACAAAGCCTTCCTGCATTCATAGTCACTGACTTCATCAGTTTCGCAGCATTACTTTTCAATCAGCAAACATCATAAAAACAGGAAGGCAGATTTATGGCTGTTTATTAGCCAGCACCATTACTGTATTTACTGTAGTGTGAAAAAGGAAATCAGGGAAAAGTGCTATAAATCTCAGTGGCTGCAACCCAGATGCATTTATTTACTTACTGGATACTTCACTAGTAGCTTAGCAGATGCCTGCTAGTTTGCACGTATATTTTGAGCATATCAGCAAAATGCTCTAGAGGAATGGGTGTTAAAATTCTGCTGGGGTCTGTTATGGCACTGCTAGGAAGAAACTAGTGAAATGTGTTTGGTTTAAGTAGCCAAAGCAGTTATTGAAGAAACACCACTGTGTTAACCAATCACTGCTTTGTTAAAGGGAGCATAATTATAAATATATAAATATAAATATATAATCTTGCAATAACAGCAGGAAGGTAAAGATCTGGCTATTAAAATAATAGGAACCACAATCCTCATAAATCTCATCTGAAGTCCTGGGGCTGTAATATCCCATCTGCTCTGTGGGATGGATGGCATCAGATAGGGAGTTCTGTTTCCTGCAGGCCAGGCCCAAAGGTAGTACTTTACCATTGTGGATATAATTGTAATTTATCCCAAGACAGTAAGTCGTCTGACCCTGGATGACCTATTTCTATCTGCAGTGAATAAAAATGTTATCTGTGAACACAGTTGTGTTCAAATGTGCATAAATGCATGAGTACCTTCTTTACGGAAGACATTTACATTGTTCTGAGCAAATGTGGTGTTCTTTAAAATAAAGAACACTTATTATTCTTTAAAATAAAGAACGCTACCTCACAACAGCAGATACTGCATTGGCTAGGCCTGTTCTTTACATCTTCATTATCTAGAAAAATCTAATTAAGGAATGGAAGTTGAATTGAATGTATTTAGTCCTCCAGTGTGTCTGAAAGATCTGTTTCATTTGTCAACTTTTCAACAAAAGCACAGCTTATTTTATTTTATTCAATTCAGATTTGCAGTCAAATGTAAAACTTTGGATCTAGATCTGTGTTTAAAGTCCACATGTATTTTTCCTAAGGGGAAATAATGAATCCATTCAAGGCAATTAAATATTTCCACTGATGTTTTGTGAACCAGGAAGTAAGTTCATGCCAAAACCTAAAGGGCACAACTTCTCTATAAATCACCTTCGTTTTAATTGTTACTTTTGGGTTGTTTTTTTTCTACTTACTGTTGGCTCTCATTGTTTTTAAAATGAACAGTAAAATGCAAAGAGTATAAATTATAAATGAACAGTTTCAATGAGGCTGTTGATTGCAATGACTGAAATCTAATTAAGCAGTTTAAGATCTAAGTGATATTATTATTAAAGAATTATGTTAACAGAGCATTTGATCAGCCTCTTAATTTGTTTTATGTGATTTATACTTGCGAGATAATGTGATTCTGAGTGACAAAAAGATCAATTCTTTTTCTTTCCTCTTTTTTAAGGGAAACTAATATGCTATATTTAAATTGAAATAAATTGTTAGAGAAGTCTCAGGGAAACAAGCACTCTTGGCATCTTAACTTACTTTAACTGGCTTAATGTAAATACTAGTACTGACTTTTTTTTTGTTTTGCTATGACACTACATGAAGTACTTTTAAAACAGGAACAGAAATGTGTGCAGATGGATGTATGCAGCTAGACGTACATTTTTACACTCTAAGTTCTTATGGTGACAAGCTTATTACCACTAGCCAGTGAAACAGTTGTGTGTCACACTACCTTTTTACCAGTGACATCACTGTAAACATCTAATTTGCATGCATATATTTTTTCTTTAAAATATAGTGCAGTGTGTTTTTAAACCAATGGGAGTCTACTGGGATGCATACCTATTATTTAATTTACAAGTACAGGTTATACAAACATATGAACAGTTTGGACTTCTTCCTGTGTGATGGAGCTAAGTGGCAATCATGGGGACAATGTGCTAGATAACAATGTGCTTATTTTTGGAAGTGGGGTCTGTGCTTGGTGGCTCTCTGGGAGTCAGTCTTGGTACGGTTCTAATGAGCATTTGTACTCCTCACTCTCTGATTTCCATCAGTCCTGTCCTCAGCTGTCACATACTACCTGAGGGTCACCTGCAGAGTCGATACACAATTCAGCATATCTGGGCTAATCACACATTACACTTTCTTCTTTGTTGTTCACAGATGTTGTCTAGCTTAGATTTCCCTCATTCCACTGTAAATGTATTTTTAAAAGCAACCTTTCCAGAACCTCAGCACCTGCTCCCCTTGCCTCGGATGCTGAAGTGCTCTTTCAAAGTTTAACAGTGTTTGTGTCCAGAGAATGAGTCTTGTCCCATCTGCCACAGAGGGTTTGGAGGCATGTTGGTGGACCCCCAAAGATGAGTATGCAATTGAAGGAAAAGACAAAAGAGGAATGGATCATTCTAAATACAAGTGGATGCCAAGAATTAGCAAAATACTATATTTTTGTATTGGATTGCTTTGATTTTTACTCTGTAACTCTTTAAGTTTGCTCCTTGTTACTGTGAAATTAAATCAAGCAGGATTTCAGTCTATTAAAATTTTAGTGTAGTATAACTGTTAGTTTGTTTGAAAACAACTGTTACATTTCAGTGCACAGCCTGACTAGTTGAATGGTACCCTGGGGAACTGGGCAAAATTCCAGGGAGACAATCCCATTTGCAGGTTATATATGTTGTTCCTTGGTCACTGTGGTGTTGACCTTATTTTGGATGAAAGGACCAGATGACCCATGCAACAGCATTACCATTACCCTGTCTAAACCTCACTGCCTCTCTCCTGTGGGCATACCTGGGATTCTTGAATTAGCTCCTGGAATCTTCTTGACAAACAGCTCTAGTTCTGCTGCTGCCTGTGCCCTCCCAGTCTGTGGACATCCAGTCTTTTTAATGGAATTGAAATATTGTTCCAAGGAGTTGCTTGTAGTAGATGGTCCCTGGCAGGGGAAGATCTCTTTCCTAATTCACATTTATTTTTAAACTTTCAAAACTGAACAGAGGCGGGGGAGCAAATCACAGGGAAGACTGAGACATGATGCACTTAAGACACAGAGGAGGACTGAGGGTGCCAAACACTGCATAGGAAAGAGAAAGTCATAAAGCACAAGATGGCACAAAGAAAGGAAGTGTGACTGGTTGGTTGACTCTTTTGGTGTGCTATTACTTTGTGTATGCCAGGACTCCCATAGGCAATAACCAAACCCTTATGCCTGACTCTCTGCCCTCCTAAATTTGTTGTGCCTATTCTCGTATAGTTCGTTTTGCATCATTCCTTGAAGACAATCTCTAATGAGCCAAAATGTGCAGTATTGTTTTTGAATACATTCTTGGGGGATTTTTTGTGTCTAGAAGGATGGAAAATTAATTTTGCTCTTGAACTGGTTCAAAATCTTCCTCCCACACTGTGGAGCCTGGATGTGGTATTGGAAGATAGTATTTTCTGGCTGCAAGCATCAAAGCGAGATCCAAAGGGCAAGCAGCTTTAAATATTTAACTACTAATAACCTGGTTCATAAAACTGACTGGGTGTTTATGGAAGACAGCATTGCTACTTTATGCTATTGATCTAACAGATGCAGTTAATCCTGTATTTTTAGAATATAACAATGTGCAAAAGTCATTCTGGATAGATAAAAAGAAATACTCAACTCAGCAAAGTGCTTTAAAATGTTGATGTCTCAGCAGCCTTGCTGTCTGTCATTAGCATTTTTTTCTTTATAGCTTAACCTCAAAAAAAAATATTGATTAAATTTATGATCAAGTAGCATAAAACATTTTACAAATTTGGTTTGCATGTGATATATTGTGTGTTGTCTGAAGGCTCTGTGACTAATAGGTGATCCAGACAGCATTAGTAACTACTGATACACTATGGCTTAAATGTAAACATAAATGACCACTTTTGGTATTTCAAGTTTTAAACATTAAACTAAACATACTTTTAAAGAGATTTAATTTTCACTGGCCAGAACTGAGTTCCTTCCAGAAATCAGGTAACCAGTGAGGCGCCCAAATCAACTTTTCCACAGGAAATCACAAGAATCCCGTAAGAAGTTTAAGGTTTATTGTTTCCAAAACACCTTGAGATTCTCAAGTTCAGGTACAATAGAAGAGGAATTGTTTTATTAGGATGTAAAGTGATATGTTGATAGGTAGGTACCTCCTGAATGGTGGTTTCAAATATTAAATGATGATTATCCAAAGCTCCAAGGCACTGATTCTTTGAAAGGGCTTTCAGTATTGTGGGAGTGGAATGACAGGAGGCTGTTTGCAGTTGATTAATACTGAGCTACTAATCTGTACATTTTTTTGTTCTTAACAAATAGTATATAATTCAGTCCTGTGGAAGAACGGCCCATCCTTAAATCTGAGGCCAATAGAGAGCCTGGTCGAGTAGTAATTTGCTTCACATGCTCCCTGCCTTTCTTTCCTTGAGCATCTCCCAGCTTGAGACACACACTCTGCCTCTCTTCCAATAGCCTATGAGGGGCAAAACTATTGTGTATGCACTGTCTGTAGACTGTAGGAGACAGCTGTATTGTAAAAGGCATAGGATGTAATTAGGTAATTAGAGAATGTGTTTATACCAACAACAAATGATGCACCCACTGTCATTAAAAAAACCCAGAGTGCTAGGGGGTAATATTGTAACTCTTTCCACCCTTTCTGTACCTCTTCTTTCAACTAATGTTATCCTGGAGATCGCAGATGAAATAGTAATTTGTATAAGAAAAAGAACGAGCCCCAATATGACTATAGTACATCTTGAAATTTTAATTTTTGTTTTTACAAAAGTATCAGTCAGCTACACAACCCTCCTCCACTTTTCTCCCCTCTAAGGGTCAATACCACTTCCTCTTCATTACGTTCTTTGGCTTTTATGCAAGCAGCTTCTGCTTGAAAATTTTCATGTATCACTCATACATCTGTAGGGCAAAACATCTCTCCTAGGCATCTATCACTCGCTCACAGCTGACACATAGTCATAAAGGTGACCTATTTCATATTAACAATCAATTTCCTTTCATTGTCACCACCAGGATATGTTCTACCATTTCACTTTCCTTGTCTGAAGTGTAGACTTACAGGTCAGGCTGAAGATTTTTTGAAAGTAAAAGGATGATTGTTTGATCCTATGCATCACTGAATCCTGTCAATTTTATTTTAATGCTGAGGAAAAATACCCAAACATTGCCTTCTGACAGAGGATAATAGAACACAGTCATACTTAAGTATCAAACTTTGTATGCAATCTTGGTAAAATTGTTTCCATAATGCAGAGCGTTATATGAATCTCATAAATTTCAAGGCATAATAACATGTTAGCGGAGTTCTTCGTGGGATTTCAGTGCTTTGTGTCTCTTATATTA
This sequence comes from Phalacrocorax aristotelis, assembly GCF_949628215.1. NCBI lineage: Eukaryota > Metazoa > Chordata > Aves > Suliformes > Phalacrocoracidae > Phalacrocorax > Phalacrocorax aristotelis. The sequence continues at coordinate 14,751,380 of NC_134288.1, forward strand.
CTTGAGTTATGGTGCTGAATCGTGGAAAAATTAATAAAAAAAATGCATTTTAAGAAGATATTCTCCTGCATGTTACAGAAATCTGTGTTATGCAAAAGAAATAGTATGCATAAACCTACCGTGTTCTTGACATCTATTTGAATTGTTGAGCAAAACAGTCTGTGTTCACATTTTAGGAGACACAATAATTCACCAAAAGGCGCAATCTGTCTTTGGAGAACCCACAGGTTTGTCACTGAATTTCATTATCATATGAGGCATTTTTGTGGGGAAAAAAAGTGCCTTGAAGAGAACCGTCTGTAAGAAGAGGAGGATAATCCCCTGAATAAAGATGCTTCTCTATGTTATGAAGTCCTCAACAGTTGATCAGACTTAGCTGTAGTGTGTATTGGATTAGATTTTTTTTTTATTTTGAATTTTAAATTCCTCTTCTCCTTTTCACTGCTCCCCTGCCCCGACATCCATTCCTCTCAAAGTAGTTGAGAATATTTTCTTACTACTTATTCTAGATATATTTGAGCACAAGTGATGTAGAAAATCAGTCCACCATAATGTTTGCCTAATTTGAACTATTTATTTTCCTTCTGCTTTATTCTGTGTAGATGAGTGTGCACAAGGTAATTTAGAGTATATTTTACTCATGGTAAAAACTGTACCAATTTAATGTGGCTATCTGGGATGTGAGTGATCCAGTCAGGTCACTGGAATAATAAATATTGTATTATTTCAAAGATAAGTGGAAACTGGGAACATCCTGTTGCTAGAACAGCAAAAAGATTACCTGAGAAAATTTTCATACAGAGACATTTCAGGGCTTGGGAAATACACTTCCCATTCTTTACTCCTTGTGCAACACAGATATAGTCTAACATGATTACTCATGCTGTGTGCTGCCTTCATGATTTGTTCCACCATGTTCCACTGGATTTCTCAAGGGCTAATGTACCATTCAGATTGAGTCAGTGCACCAGAAACTGGCCCTAAACAGAAATATTACGCTTAGGTTTGGCAGTCTTTTTGCTGGAAAATCTGAATTAGAAACTTCTGAAATAACCTTCAATATTGGTGTGAAGTATAAAAATCTGCATTGCTCCCTGCTTCTGCCAGTCTTGAGACCTAGTTACTGGCATGTTGGTCCTGAGGTATCGTACTCTTATAGTTGTTTTTAGCTTTGACCTTGAGAAGCTCTTATGAATCACTTTGTTTTCACTTCCATGAATTCATCTTAAAATTATGAAACAATAAACAGTGTGTCAAAGGACAGTACATCTGAGAGACAAAACAAAAGAATAAAAAAAGCTAACAGTGCTGGAAGCAGCAAAGCAGTCACAGAACAGTTTCATTGCTAACGACATGAGAAAAAATGCCTCACGTTGTCAACATTCTGAAATCAAAATAAGGGGAAAAAAATACTTCTAAACCTATTAGATGTGTTGAAGAGCCTTTTTAGGCCACCTGCAGATATTCTGGACTTCCTAGATCTAATGTGGAAAAAGAGGGAGACACCTAGAGAGCTGAGAGAACCAGAATACTTTACATTTCTACACTTGCACTACTCTACATTTTTTAAAAAATTGATTAAAAGCTCACTTCTGTTTCTGACTTAAATCTCAGAGCAGACACCATGGTGTATGAATCAGTAACTTTAATTTATATTTGAAATCAAAATATGTATAGGAGGCAGAGAATTATTTCTGAAAAATCAGAAAGTTCCTGCAAAATAATTTTGAACATCTATTGAGCTTTCAGCAGTGTTTTCTTGCACTGTTACCCTAAGGCACAACAGAAGTATCTTAAATAGCAAATGTTCAGGCCAGTGAATTTCAGCAGCGAGACACTACATGTCTGACACAAGAACTCTCAGCTGTCTGGACACAGAATTCTGAAGAGTTTGTGCACTTGCCTGAGACATGGTACTTCATGGTTTCATGGGACAGTTTGGAGAAACTGAAGAGGACTGTGGCCTTTTGAGGAAGGATGCCATGCTTTGTGCTGTACACTAACAGCATATCCACAGAGATTGTGGAAGCAGATCAACAGCACACAGGGGTGAAAAGAAGCAATTCAGATCATGGTAAAAGTGGTATGTCTTTGCCATTGCTAGTCCCTGTATACTAGAATATTTTCTATTCAGTGTGGGCTACAGGTCTTTCTTCTAGAGCTGAAACAACTGTTAATTCTTCTCAAAAGTAAAATATTCCTCATCAATACATGTTTTGTATCTCAGTGTTTTTCCAGCTCTGAGAGCAGTATAACTGCAATGGTTGGCTGAAGTTCTTTCTCTTTTAAAAGGCAGAATAAATCATGATCATTCTTTTAACATATTCACTGAAGAATTAGCACAACTCTAACAAAAAGTTGTGATCAGTCATATATATTTTCCACTGGTTTAAACATATAAAATTGAAATCTTTCACCATGATTTACAGTCAAATGAAGTGGGCAGTTAATAGGTACTCATAACTGCCCTTCTTTCCATAGTCCTTGAAAAGGGTAAAGCCAATAACTTAAACTTTATTCGTGCAGCAATAAATCTTAGAAATGAAGCACAAAGGCTGAGGAATAAAGCACTTCTTATCTCATGAAAGGCATTATGTCTCGAACTTTACATAGATGTAAATGTCTGCATTCTTCATATACTAGACCTTATTACCGCTTTGTGCACTCGCACTTTAGTAGCCCGCGTGAAATTCAGACAAGTGTTAATGTGAATTAAGCATGAAATTATGAGCTGAAAGCAACTACGTTAAAGTGCAGCCGGAGTTTATCACCAAGTACTCCATTCCCAGAATGTAAAATATCACCAGTTGCTCTTCAGCTCCAGATAATGTGGAAACACTCTGGTGTGCTTTGGATGATGTTTTTAGGCGAACGATTTACCTCTGCTTAGGCTGTTGTGGCTATTACTAAACCATGAAAGGGAGAAAGGAACAGTTTCCCACTTGTTCTCCTGTTTGATCTTGCTCAGGCTGCAAGTCTATCTGCATTGCAGGGGAACTGAGCCTGTGACAGAATGCTTTGTGTCCTGATTTTGGAGCATTATTTACTGTCCAGGGTTGCTCCTGCATGCATGATAAAAAGTGCTTTGCCCTGTGCAAAGAGATGTAGCAGGTTCCCCTCCTCTCTCTCAGCAAGAAAAACAGAGGAGGAGGTCAAAGTTCTGAGCTACAGATTGTCCTGTACGGATTGTGCAGAAGCTACAGGTCTCCTGAGAAGGTACTGTGACATGTGCTATAGGTGGGCGAGTTGCGTTCTTCATCTTCTTTCTTTCTTTCAGACAGTGATACTTTATGCTCGTGAAGCGACTAAGGAAACATTAGCAATAAGTAGCTGAGTAATGTTACTAATATTAATAGAAATGACCACTCACCTTGTGTAAATTTTTTTATAATTAAGGTACAATTCAGGATAGATGTTCCAAATAAATAAAAACAGACTCAAACCAATGATGATTAGAATGCGTTCATATTTGAGGACACTTAGGATGACAATCTACCTTTAGCTGCCTGATTTCCTAGATGTGGTGAATGCTTTTTACTTTGTTAAAGGGAAAACAACAAAAAGGGAAAAGGAAACAAAGTTGACACTGTAAATAAACTGAATAAGATTTAGAAATGTAAAGGTATGAAAAATTAAGCATCAAAACTGAAGGTATGAACTTGAGGTTAGCAGGTGTATTCACTGGCTAATGAGCAAAAACCCAGAATACCTGAAACATTGTTTTATCTGGAATCTTAATGTGATTGTTTGAGGGCCTTGGTTGGTAGGTGCAACTACGGATTAGAATGTGTCTGCAACTTGCAGTGTGCCATGCAGTGCATGTTTTACCACACCCAGATGATTCAGTAAAGCTTTGAGATAGGAACAGATCTTTGATTGCAAGCATTTTGTAGAATGAGGCAACCTTATGGGTGAGACCTGAGTGTAAGTGGATGGCCTCTGCTTTCGTGCTACTGTGTGGTTAGGTAAATAGTGGGGAATTTTTACCTCATTTATAGGGTCAATCTGGCAGAAGATGTAGCAGACAATAATACAGCACAGGGTAAAAAGGTAAGAGGGTGAATCTGGAATGAGGTTTACCAAAACGTTTGTCATGGTGTTTGCAGATTACGTGAATGGCTACATCCCTGGTAGGTTTGCACCTGTGCTTTTGCCAGTGTTGGTACAAATGGGAACGGTCCATTTCCTCATCATGGTTTTGATGGAACCTGCCCAGTCGATGAGGCCCCACTTCAGCAGATGGCAAGAGCTGCTCAGCAGCTGGCCGGAGTGGTGCCTGAGCGAGGGAGACTGGCAGGAGCCTGTGAATGAAGGAGCTGACATCCATTCAGAGAGAGAGGCTACAAATGTTACAAGTTTTGTGGTTTTCTTTGCAGACACCGCAGAGACCACAAGAGTGCTGTGCACTAGGTTGTAATTCTGATACTGTAAGATCCTTTATGGTGCTTTGTTTAAGGGAGTGTTTATGACTCAGTTTTACTTGTTGTCTTTCTGATGTCTTTGATAAATTGCAGAATAATATTGTGCTACAAAACGAGGTGTAAACTAGGTACAGTTAGAGAAGTACATGTATGTTGCAGTATAGATAAAGCACTCTGTGTCACACACAAAAAACTTAAATCTTTTTAAAGTATTATTTCTTCTTAAGCCACCCACTTTATTATCTTAGGCTCTGCAGATCATTTCAAAGACAGTAAATGCTAAGATAATATACCATCATCTATCATATCTGTCAGGTATGCAATGGGCCAACATTTTAAAGCCTTTTTACTTTCTGTAAAATCTTTGAGAGAATCTTGTTACCTGAAAGCCATGCATACAGGCCATGAAGGTATCTTCAGGCACAAAGTGGCTCGTATCTTGAAACGCTTCACCTTTACTCCAGCAAAGCTCACACTGAGGTCAGAAGCAGGTGAGCAGTTAGTATGTGCCTCAGTTTTGTCTCATTATTGTTTCTGGGTGCATCAGTATCAGGATAAACACACAACAAACATTACAGTCTGAAAGTTCATATAGTTGCAAGTGGATATACTTGCAAAATCTGTGAATCTTTAAGGATCTGCTTTCAGTGTGTGTTCAAATACAGAGATGTCTGCTATATTTTTGATGTGGAGAAGCTTAGGGATCTATAGCTCTTCTAACTGTTCCATTCACAGTATTTATTTATACTGGCATAATTCTTACTAGATTTCCAAGTTCTAGCAGTGTTTGAATGGTGCGATTTGTACTAATTTGTATCGTCCCAGAATAAGGCTATCTGACTGTTCGCTAAATAACATGCATGATAAATGTTATTGCAGAAACTTGGTTGTACTTACGGATTTGGACATTCAGCTGTTGTGAACAGCTAAGACGGGATTCTTTAACATGTATTCCTAGTTCTGCTGAAGATGTATCTCAATGCTTCGTTATTAGGATTCAGTCAAACCATTTTGGGTGATTTCATTCATTGTCTTTTTCTCTCATTCATTCTGTCGTATTCTTTCTTTTACCTTCAGGAAAATCGCCGAAGTGTCAGACTGCGAATTTGCTGTCTCAACTGTCTTTGCTCTTTCCTGATGCTTTGTGATCTGAATTGGGTCACGTGCGATTTTGCAGTGGTACAATAGTCCTTTTATGTGAGAACCATTCCTCCTCAACTTGCTTCCTCTGCATCTTCAGTCTGGAGACTATAAATAGAAGATACACTAAAAGTAAGGCAAGATTCCTTTCTTCAGCTACAGATTTCAAGATGGAACGTTCATACTATTTTTGTCAAAATCTGCAAAACTATTGCTTCAGGTTCCCTGCTTCTGAAGAACTTAAGCAGAAACTTAAGCTTCAAACCCAGATATGACTCACCATCAGATATTGTTTTCTGTGGCAGTGGAGAAATTGGTGTTAAATGATGCCCCAACATCAGTTACTGTACAAATACTGTTGCTGACTCTAGAGGACAAACTTTTCCTGTGGCAGCTAAATGTTTTGAAGTTTATTATGCTGTGAGGGGACAGCATATCAGATGAAGCTACAAATAAATCAATTATAATGTGAAGATTAGAAACATACTATTATATTGCAATGGCTATGGCCATCTAATCCAATACATACCTCTAGCAGTGGCCAGTCCCACATGGCAAAATTGCAAGGAAACCCCACAGCAGCCAGTCCTGGAATTATATGCTCAAAAGGGACCATCTGTCCTAACCTCAGGCATGTGGAGGCTAGCTTATACCCTTAAGCAGGAAATTTTTATCTGTGATTTTCCCTCTTCAGAAAGATTAAAGTACAAGCTTTCAACTCTACTGGATCTCACTCACTCAGTTTTTGTAAGGTATTGAAGAGGTGTGAACACCGTATGTGATCTGAAGAGAGTGTCAGTGAGAAATCAGAAATCATAAAAACTACTGAAAACAGCAATGCGTTTCTGAAGAGTTTGACTACTGCCTTACTTATTGCAAGGAGCAGACTGAAGAACCAGATGATATATGTCAAAAAAACTAAGACCCTCATCTTATCACTTTGCAACAAGAAATATTGCTGATTTCCCTCTGAATGTTTAAGAAGCTATTGCAAAATATGTCCAACATAGACTGCTCCTCTAAAAGTCTGGGTGCTATCCAGGATCAGACTCAGCAATGTCAGCATGCTGAAAGACAGGCTTATCTCCAGGAAGTTCAGGAATGAGGAATCCTAGAAATTTCATGAGGTAAGTCAGTCTTACTCAGATAAGTAAGATTGAGAACTCAGAGAAACTGTCAGAAATATTGATGTTGAGGTAAGCTGCATAAAGTTTTGGTCAGTTTCTAAATTGTGATTATTCATTTTCAAACCTTTGGAGAGTCATTGCAAATAAAGCTGTGCCTTTTGCTAAAAGTGTGACCAACATCATACCTGTCAGACAGGAGAAAACAGCAGTTACTACTTGAGGGCAAGAAGGCATAAGCACAAGAAAGTCAGTCTCTAAAACATGGCAGTGATCATATGGTTGGACTAGGCAAGGGCTTTGAACAGTAATGTTGACTTTAAGTCTTTTATTGATAAAAATAATAGGCTGTTTTAGCCAGTCTTTGATTATAGAACTGATAGGCTAGCTTTCCAGTTTCTGTTTTCAGCTTGTGAAAATTTTAACAGCTGAGGATCTAGACAAGGACTGGTATAGAAAGGACGCCCAGCCTTTTAGCACTGTCTGCTTGTTTTACAATTCAGAACTGCACAGTGATACGCAGCCTGCAGTGCTGATAGATGCAGATGTGCACATAACACTGAATGCACATGTTTATGTTGCCTTTGGGTGGAAAGCATTCAACCCTCTTTTTTTTTCAGTCATGACTGTAAAAAAAGTGCCCTTTGAGTCTTCTTTCTCTTTGAGTAAAAGATATCTTGATTTCTCTCTTCCACCTTCAAAACCTAACTTTAAACGATGTTTCAGAAATGGGGAAAGCTCCCTACCTTCTTGCTTATATTCGGTGAAAGATTTCTTGAGGGACCAGATGTATAGAAGCCTGTAAAACATGCATGAAACAACTTATGACAGAATAACAAGCTGCCCTGTGCCATCACGGCAGCTGGCAGAGTGAGTCATTGCTTCTGGCCCTGTAATGCAGACCTTGCGTGTCTGGGAAATAATGCCCAGCCAAGTGTGATTGCAAGCTATTATTGAGGATTTATTTGTGAAATTGGTGTAGTTGAGGTCAAACATCTTTCTTTCTATTTTCGTGTAGTGCTTTCAGGCAGCTTTCAGTAATGATTCCATTATACCCCTACTATGAAGATATTTTACCTCTTATTCAAATTGCTGTTAATTACTGAGTTGATTTTCACATCTCATTCCACTTTTGAGTAGGATAGTATGACATTGAGCCAGAAGCAATACTGACTACGGAGAAAACAGGGAGTTTGAGCTTTAAACTGAAAGTGAGTGAGTACAAGAATTTCTGAAACAGATGAATGCAGCCTGACAGTTACTGTATATATTGAAAATATGTTGTCTAGGAATTGAAATTATTTAGAAACAGTGGTTTACCTTCAGGCCTCCAGGCAATGTGTTATGTTAGTATTAGTTCCTTAAAATGTTTTAGGTCCATTTGATGTGATAAGGAGGTAGAGAATGATTTAATTTGTAATATCAACCAATTCAGAATTATTCTTTGATTTGCAGGCCATATAATGTGTTGTACCCAATAACCCAGAAGATAATAGTAACATTTATTTTTTTAAATCTTGGAAAGAAACAGGTTGAACTGTATTGGAGATGTCCCATCTTTGACCAGATTTCTAGGGAACATGTAGTACTTTGACAAGCTATTTTTGCAAAGAGAATGAAGTTGCCCTTGATGATTTTGGGGATATTAGCATGTTGGGCTACACACTTCATCTCATTTCTGGTACCTAACATGGAAAGAGAAGAACGCAGATTACTGTATAGTCAGTTGGGAAAAGTAGACTCATATTTTAGGATTTCTAACCTAACAAGTGGAGCTTCAAGAAAGCAATTTAGGAAACCTGGAGTCCTAACTTTCCCTCTTAATGTAATGCCCCAAATTAGACAATACAGATATCTTACATGAACTTACGATAATGCCTGCATCACCAGTCTTCCTTCTCATCTTCCTCCTTCCTGTAGAAGCCCATCTATCATGCACATAAGCTCTGTACTTAGGGGAAAAGAGATGCTGTGATCTAAGGAAATGTAGGATCGTTTCCTGCTTTTTGTTTCCCAGTAACATGGTACACTGAAGCTTGTGAAAGGCTTTCTTTATAGAAGCATGGCATATATAGGCAGAATCCCTTTACCTTGCTGGAGTCCCCAGATTCTGTGTAGCTTATGGATTTTATGCTTTAGGTATTCCCCTGAGAGAATGGTGGCAGAGAAACAGTGATGAAAATGTCCAGATTTTTGAAAATTTTTTTTTCTCGCACAAGAGTCATTTGGTCTTGGAGACAAAGGTACACACAGAAATGCATGAAAATGGTGTGTGTAGTTACTTAGATTTCTGTATGTACAACCTGCCTGAAAATCTTCACAGAAACAAAGCCCTTCGTTAAGCCTAAACTATAAGGTATGTTAACCTTCAAGCAGTAATTATAATACTGAAATTATTTCAAATCTGAAGGGATTTCAGATCCAGGTAGGTAATTTGATGTGGTTGAGAGGAACATTTCCTCAAAGAGGTCACAGATAATGGACAAGTTAGCATGAAAAAGCTATGTCTCAGTGGGCTAAAACATTTGTGATCCTTTCAGGATCATGCATGTTTTCTAGAAGGTAGTCAACTTTGCTTGAGATACTCTTTTTGTACCGAAAGATTGGCTGGTGCTAGTACATGAGCGGAAGAGCCATGCCACAGGTAGCTGAATACAGCTAGTTGGAATCCTTGGGTTTGGGTTTTTTTTTTTTAGTTATAAGTATTTGGGAAAAATCTTCATACTTTATGCATTTTGTTCTAAGAAAGCCTTTTAAAAAGAAAAAGATTTTGTTTTCTTTGCCAGTAATAGGATTCTAAATGGAAAATTAAGGACTTTGGTGTTCCTGCAGATGCCATTACTATTTTATGCAGCACCTTGCCCTCTTCAACATTTTATATTTAGGCAACCCCTGTGAGACAGAGAGGACCTGTCACCTCTGTCTTATGCTTCTAGAAATGAAGCACAGAAACATTCTCAGGAATACTGACTAGTGTTCTGGTTCTGCGTTTCCCAGTGACTCTTATTAGGGCGGTTTTAGACATTCTCTTCCCAGCTCTCTTTCTGTTCGGTAGTCCAAAGCTACCATGCTGACACTGGACTGGAAATGAAAACCCACTTCTGTCCACATTTTAAGCTGATGCACCAGCCTATGAACAGAGGTGGATGAGGTGGTTTCTTCACTCTCAGATGGTTTCTAAAGGTCAAGGGCTGAGAGCTGGGAACAGTGATATTCTAAAGCATCCCTGGGATTACTGTCAGAGATGCCTTATCTTGGCTGACTCTTTCTCCAGATGTTCTTATTTTGACTATTGATCCCTTTGACTATTGAGGGAATCTGCACAAGGGGCACTGACTTTTACATGGGACTAGTTAAGAAAAATACTTCCCTCCGTTATTCCCTGTTTAAATACCATAGTGCCTTGTGCAGCTGGCCCTAACAGATGTATTTCAGTCACATAGGAAATCTGTGGCAAAATTGGGATTTGAATCTTAGGTCTTCCAAACACTCAAAGTGACAAAATGTAAATCATCATAATTCTCAGCTCATTGGGACTTATATGGATATTCTCTTCAAAGCCAATAAGGGTATTGTAAGTAAAATCTGTAGGTTTAAGTCCTGAATTTCTGTTGAGTCTGAATTCTTACTGCTACAGAAATGTTGGTATGTCTTTTTCCTTAGAAGAACCAGGCAGAGTTGTAGCAGGGTACTGGCAAACGTTTTAGAAACGTTATGTTATGATAGTAACCTTGTACAGAAATACTGACTTATGGTACTTGACAACATTACCTGCCAGAGAAAACTTGGCAAGTCTTCTAATTTGGTCAGTGAACATTGCTAAAGAGAAAATTAATTTGTGAGAAATTCATAGTTCAGCAGAAAGCACTCTTGGTCCTTCAGTTGTGTACGCCGGAAGGGAAATATTCAAATAAATAAAATAAACTCAGCATTTTATATTTACAACAAGAGGGAAGGGACTCAATGTCTCCTACAGTGCTAGTAATTATTTACTTTTTCACATGTCATTGCGTAGGTTCTTGTAAAAATCCCAAGATTACTTTTATATCACTGAAACTCTATTGTATTTCTCTGCTTTACACTGTTGTAAGTTACGAAAGAGTCAGGTTCTCAACATTTGCTAGGCAAAGTTGGTATCAGTGTCGATTCATTTAGCCCCTTGATATCTCCGTGAAGTAATAATGTTTTTGATTTTATTGGTGAAATTAACGAAGGAGAGAAACCTAAATTCTTACCTCTGCATAAATCCATCTATGCCAAAAGGGATCATTTCAGCAGAATTGTTCTTAAATAATTCTTAGGAAAATCCCTAAGGTCACATGATAAGGACGTGATGCTTCAGTGCAATGCAGTTAATGAGAGTAACCAATGGACATGCGCGAGTCACAGCTGGCATTGCAAGGCCTAAGCTTCCAAAATCCTAACCTTTTGTTAACGCTTTCTTATTTTAAATTCTTAGAACCTGTTTGGGGTTCTGGAGAGATTCAAACTTGTAATGAAATCCTGTTTTCCTCCTCCATTACTGTTCATCCTCCCTTCTGCCCTGGTAGCACGTATTCCTGGCTTTGGCCAGTTGTACATATATTATTCTGAAAGTCTTTGATTTGGTTCCTAATCATGTCTGATGTGCATGAGCTACATTGTCCATCTCAATTATTTTCCAACAGTGTTTAATCTACTGCAAAGGATGTTTCATAGTGAAGAATACCTTTTGGGTTAAGGTAATGCCGTATTGGGCTCTCTTGGAGATAAACATATGCATAGAGAAAGGGGGCTCTTGGTAGGACACTAATTAAAAGTTCATGGGCTAAGCTGTTTTCTGGAGTAACTCTACTGAACTCTGTTGAAGAAAGAAAATTTGGCCTTCCATCCGGAGAAACCTTAATAAGTTGTTTAAAGGCTAAACTGTGCAAACAGCATGAAGAAGATTCTGTGGGATGAAGATCTGACTAGAAGAAAAACAACAGATTTATCTCTTCTTTCAAATTGGAACAAAAAGGGCCGAGTAGATCACAATTTTTAGCAGTATTTGTGGTTAAGAACCTTAATGCTGAACTTAAGTCCTTTGAAAAGCCATCAGACTGCTGCCTCATAAAGCTCTAACAAAAAATAAAATCTAAGTTATACCAGTCTTCTGCAGAGAGGGGTGACTTGCTTTAAACAGAGACCTCTTGTGATGTCCTAAAACCCTTTGGCAATTGCAAGGAAATAAAAACTAAACCAAATGGAAGAAAACCCACGAAAACCAAACCCAAACAAAAAAAAAATGCCCCTAAAACCCCAAATCCAGAACACATTGTTTAGGGGAGAGGTATTTCCATCCATACTAAATGCCTCAGCCACCACTGTGCTCAATGATTTTTTGAGTTTTCAATGTGTTTTTACCCATAGAATTGCACTAATGCAACAAAATGTAAGTCGTTGTTCCAAAAACCCTGGGCCCAACTCCAGATTCATCATGTGGACTTGAAAAAGCCAACATCCTTTGGAGTTGCAAAAATAGTACTGGATTATTTATTTACATAGCATACATAATTTTACAGGTTGCTTTGCGCTCCAAAAAAAAAAAATCCTAGCCCCTGGAAGGGTAGTGCCACAATGAATTTTGGCTGCTAGGTATAAATAAAAAGAAAAACTGTAATAAATTCTGAGAATTAAAAAAAGAATCTCATAACCAATCTCTTCCATCCTCTGTATTTTAAATATTTCTGCAGTTAATGAATTTGATTTCTAGCCTAAATAAAGTGCAGAGAAGAATTGCCCCAGTATCTCCTAAAAAAAGATTTAAACTAGCACACTGGAAGCATAGAACTCAACCATCTGTTGCTGGGTTGTTGAATCAATGTCAAACTCAGCAGCATGTGAAAGAGTGACGTACAGTACAGTCTACGGAACAGGGCAGATATTTTTGGTGACATCTGGATGCTTTTTATCTACTACACAAACAAGGATTTTGGGGACAACAAACTCTTAATCGTATGTGCTTAGAATATCTACAAACCCAGAAAAAAACTCCATGGTGTTTGCTTGCCAGGTTACACAATTCTTTCTCTTCAAAAGGCCTACTCTTTGAGGAGGCAGACAGTTATAACAGGATATATAATTTCTTTACTTCCTCGATTCTTATTTCTGGTGCACATTTTCTTAATGAGTTTATGAGTAAGGTGGCCAAACCCACACATCTTTTCCTTGGATGACTAATTCGCTTTGGGCTTAGCAACTCATCCCTGACATCAATGATCAGCACCCCTGCTGACTGCCGTGTAAAATGTTTACACTTTATGGTTTTAGCTCAAGTACAAGAAAAAGCAAAAATGAACCAACGACGAATGAGATTTGGAGAGTTGGTATTGAAGTGTACAATGGTCATATTTAATCATCTTACAGTTGGCACCTGCTAAAACTTTACTGTTCTCAGTGGGATAGGTGGTAGGTCTGTGCTAACGTTATTTGTGACAGTGACAGAATTCCAGTGATGTCATTGGAAACATCTCTAATAAAAGTTTGTCATAGCTTTAAAATTGTACTTTGGGGTGGATAAGGGTTGTGTGCTTTTTTGTTCATCTTTTTTTTTCACAGGGGTGTAATTATCGGCCATAGTCCATGTGAGAAAGCAATCCAAACACCTGTGAACAAAGGAAGTGGTTTCCATACATTGTACATGAGAGTTCTCAGAATAGCTCTTTTACTCCTATTCAGCCGCCGTTTCAGTTAGGTTTGAATTTACAGAAAAGAAAGAGACATCTGGTTCTTGCTTTGAGTTCTCCATGGGAAACACAATAGCAATAATTTCACTAAAGAGGGCTATCTATCAGTGATGATGGAACTGTTTTGGATTTATTTAACTGTAAAGTAGAGACTTTTCTTCTTCAGGTAGTGGTGTCTCAGATTTTGGTGTACGTTTCTTATCCTGTGCAGTCTCACTGTGTGAAAGAATGGTTGAATGAATAGTTCAACCATGAAACTTAGAGTACTGTGGGTTTTTTAAACTTCAGGCAGGTCACTTATGGACCTAAATTAGGGGCAATAATGGTACACACTGGATGGTTTTCCATTAGTAATTAGGACCTGATTCTACTTGCAGTCTCATTTAAAACAACTATTATTTCAGTGACCTTAATGAAATCGGGAAAATTACAATCAGTGTTTTCATATGTTTTCCTGATTGAAAGTGTGATGTGGAATTTCCCTTAAGTCACCGTCACCCCTTACAGACCTGAATTTTTGTCCATTTCTGTTTTTTCAGTGTGATTTTAGTTAATCAAGAGGTTAATTTGGAAGCAGCTTGTAGAGGACATGAAAGTCTTCAGGTCTTGGTGAGCCTGCTGGGAGGTAAGCCCGTCTGTTTGTAGGAGTTGCTCAGTGTATTGTCAGGTCAAAGATGAGAATTTAAAACCAAAAATCAAACATATGTTTTTAAGACCTTGTAGAAACACAGGAACATACAAACAGCTGTACTGTCTCAGCTCAAATGCCCATCAGTCCCGGTGTCTGCTCTCTGCCAATGGCAGCAGCAGATGCCAAGGCTGTGGTACTTTGTTGGTATGCCTCCTGCATGAGTAGCTTCACCATGGATATTAATGTTTTCTATATTGTTTTATATTGATGGTCATGACTGTGCTTGATCTGCACAGTACCTAGCAGGAACCCAGATAGGAGAAGACATATTATTGTTGCTGGTTGTACATGGAGATCAGCGGCAAGGGAGATGAACTGATTCTCCGGAAACAAGGCAGGAATTCTGTTCATGAAGGAGTGAGTTGGAACCAGTTCTTCAGTCTCAGTCCGACATTTATGCTGCGAACACAGTTTTTCCTCCCTCATGGGACTTTGGTTTTGCCAGAATAAAAAGTGAGTCAGGAACCTCAGGAATGGATCCAATGGAATGAGTATAAATGTCATTTGACGATCAATCTGACCTTTAACAGTTTTTCATGTTACTAACATAAAACAATTGCCACAAGGCTCTGAACAAGGTCAGTCTAAAACCCCCTCCACTCTGAATCATTCTTTATTCTCTTCTTAGAAGCATTCCTTCTTTGCCTCTTTGTTGATATCTGATGTTTTGTGCTGGTATGAAAATAATGATGATAAAAATAATATGATTCAGGGGTAAAACATTGTGTCAGTCAAATTAGGTTCTGAATGGTTAGTAGGAAGAAATAGTACTTCTTTGTGGTGATGTCCTAGGCAATTAGATACTGAGAGAGTGATGGACCTTGAATGGCTGATTTGTATTTTCTCATTCTGCATTCTCTGGACAACAGAAATTCCAAGGAAGAAATTGTTCAATTTTCAAACCTTGTTTTAAATAAATAGGCATTGACATCAATAGTGAATACTGTTGCTTGTGTGCCTAGTATTTGCATTCAGGAACCCACTAACTGAGATGATGATGTCATTTTAGGATTGTCAAGGTGTTAGATTTAAAATATATTGGACTTTATATAAAGATCACTGATCAAACTAATCAGGCATATACATGCTGGAAGCACATCATTATATGAAAACGTTAAAACACAGAAACTTACTTTTTTAAATTGCTCTGAACAATTTTCTTTGCTTGCAACCTAGACTACTGACAAAACATATGCTTAAATTTATGCACATGAATTACTGTACTGGGCACTGATAAGGCCGTGCCTCGAATCCTGGGTTCACTTTTGAACCTCTTGGTACAAGGACATTGAGGTGCTGGAGCGTGTCCAGAGAAGGGCAACGGAGCTGGGGAAGGGTCTGGAGAACAAGTGTGCTGGGGGGCAGCTGGGGGGGTTTAGCCTGGAGAAGAGGAGGCTGAGGGGAGACCTTATCACTCTCTACAACTGCCTGAAAGGGGCTGTAGTGAGGTGGGGGTTGGTCTCTTCTCCCAAGTAATGAGTGATAAGACAAGAGGAAATGGCCTCAAGCTACATCAGGGTAGGTTTAGATTGGAGATTAGGAAAAATTTTTTCACTGAAGGGTTGTCAGGCATTGGCACAGGCTGCCCAGAGAGGGTGGGGAGTCACCATCCCTGGAGGTATTTAAAAGATATATAGATGAGGTGCTGAGGGACATGGCTTAGTGGTGGACTTGGCAGTGTTGGGTTAATGGTTGGACTTATGATCTTAAAGATATTTTAAAACTCAATTCTGTGATTCTATTCTATATGTGTAGCTATAAGATCTATTTGAGCTAACTTTATTTCATGTGGCATTTGTGGAATCTGTTGGATCAGGAGAGGTAAAAAAAATCAACACTTGTAGCCCTTAAGGAATTGAAATAAGTCATATTTTCCTGTTATTTATTTACCTGTGCACTTATGCTTGCACATGGAATTACTGGGGATGTAAATGAGGCCAAGATGAAACCCAGATAATTCCCACTTGAAAGAAGATATTGTTTCTCATCTGTGGATAGTAGATTTTCTTTTCCTACATGGATTTTGTCATTTAGACTATAATCCTTTCTTGTGACCTTTTATCAGACATTAACTTCTTAGGAACATATATTACAGCTTGTATGCAGAAATTTATTTTTCTCAAAGCTGCTTCCTGAACATAAGTTTGACTATTACAGTCATTGTCACAGGGTGATACAAATATAGTTTGGCCTCTTCATTTGAACATACTGCAATTCGATCAGCAATGTTCCTTCTTCATTCTTAACATCATCTGCCCTGGATGTGGTTGGTAGCATTCTTTCTTCAGAGAGCTCAGACACAGTGGACCCGTCATCCTCTACCTTAAAATTTCTTAAGCTTGGAATTCTATCCCTTGCTTTCAAACCGTCTGACAGGTGACCCCTCTCTCCACCTCCCCCCACACCCAGTTCTCTGAATTCCTCCATTTTTTCCTTTGCTTCCTCACTTCTCTCCTGCATGTAGAGGTCTATCCATACTAGCTTCATGGAAGATCTTTCTCTTATTATTGTTTTACTCTTTTAGAACTCTGCCAATTTCTCTCCCTGACAATCCCTAGGAAACAATTCTCTGCTGGTGCCATTTAAATGCTGTACCCCTGCAAACCATTGTGTAATAGTTGGGATAAGGAAGGATGCCCTATTTAAAGAAATTGCATTGTCTCTCTGGCTTCTGCTGAGCAAGCTTAACCTTCACTCTTCCTGCTCGTCCTGGCTCATACTTCACACTATGTTGGTGGGGTCTATTTTAGTCTGGGGGTTCTCTGATTCTGTGGCTGTCCTTATCCCATCCAAGACAAGGAGTTTCTATCCTTACAGGTGATACTCGATATTAGCTAAGGCTACAAAGAATCAAAATAACAAACATGTTATTATTCATTGGTTTGTAAATGTATACCAAACTGCACAGAGCAGGCACAAGAAAAAATTATTAATATTGTGTATTCCTTGTTATATGGTACTTAAACATGCTTTTGTTTAAGATTCTGTCCTGTCTGTTCAGTCCTAGTTGCCATTTTCCCCCCAAAAAAATATTTGGAATGCTGTTCTGTTTGCAGAGGTTGCTTCCTCCCTTCCGATTGACTTCAAAGAGATAGCAGCCTATGCTTTATGAGGCTCCCATTTGTACAGCATCAGTTTTGGATGACTAAATCATGTGGAAGTTTTTCTGGAAATATTTCTTGTATTTGCAAGAAATAGAATTTACAGTCTAAAGCCTAATTTCCAAATCTAAATTAAGTGGAAAATTTCTTATGCTTGATAGCCACATTTCTCCACCTGGCTTACAGTTGTGTTCTTTTCATTTTGCAGCCTGCATCAGTGAAGAAAACACATATTTACAAAAGACAAATCAAACATAGTAATCAGTTGTATCTGCAAAAGTGGGTATAAAATGTTGGAACCTGGCAGAAAATTTAATTTAAAATGCCTCAAAAGAAAAGAAGATAGTTAATGTGTTTCATTACAAACTAGAAAAGGGATGCATATGTAAAGGGATGGGTTTAAAAATGAAGTCCTACACAAGTGTCATAATGAATGAAAGCATGTGTCTTCGCATACCACGTGTGCGGTGACCCATTGCGATACCAGCAGAAATGTATAAGCACTCACAATGTAAAGCATGCTCAGTGTGCCCAGTGCTTCCTAAAAAAATCAGACCTCCTGTTCATGCTCTGTGCGAGTTGTCTGAGAGAAGCCTGATTGCTTTTGGACCCCTTGTGCATGTGCAGTGGAATTGATATGGACTCACGTTGTCTACATGTCTGGATTTCCAGACGTCTGGCAACAGGGTTGGAGCTACAGCTTTGGTGTTGCTCCTGCCAAGCATTTAGAAATCTAAGA
The DNA here is from genome assembly GCF_949628215.1 of Phalacrocorax aristotelis. NCBI lineage: Eukaryota > Metazoa > Chordata > Aves > Suliformes > Phalacrocoracidae > Phalacrocorax > Phalacrocorax aristotelis. The sequence continues at coordinate 14,769,303 of NC_134288.1, forward strand.
CAAATATCCAAAATTCTCAATTTCCATGGGAAAAGAATATCCGGGAGAAACCTGGATACCAGCAAAACCCAGATGTAGGCTATCCCTACCTATGTGAATTGCACTGTAGAATGGATATTATATGCAGAATTGAGATGCTTGTCTTTGACAACAACTGTACCCTGAAAGCTTGACTGGTGAGCAGAACTGTATAGTACAGCGAGTTTATTGACAGCAGTTATCTTCTGTGGGAAACCTGGAGGGTTTTTGTGACTGTACTCATTTTAGAGTTGCAGCATATATTTAGTGCGATTCCATGTATCATCCCTTCAGTGCTTTTGACTTTTAGAAAAAACCCTACAACCAACCCTGCAACCCTTTAAAAAAAGGAAGTTTATTATATTTAAAAATATTTTCTAGTTCAATACTGAAACTCAGATTTTCATCTGAAACTGGGTTCTGTTCATTACTATAAACAACATATTCATGGAAAGAAAGGAAACCACAGACTAACACAATCATTCCAGCAGAATGCCTTTGTTTTGGCAAAGGAATGTAGATCAGTTCTACCAGTTGGGGTTTGAAATGGAAAGGGGTTTGAATTAAATATTGAAGGTAAACTGTAAAAGTTAAGCTGTGAGAGTCTTATTCAGTGAACTGTGAGATTCTTACACAGCTTTGTTGGACATATTTACACTGGATTCAGTGAATGAAAGCTGACTGAATGCCCCAGGATCTGATCTCATATGATGAAGATATGTAATTTGATTTTTTTTTTAATTATAGGCTATTTCTCAAATCCCTTATAGTCCACGGCAATAAAAGAGCTGTCATGAGACCTGTCTGGCCTTCTGGACTATCAGATGTATCTGGCATAAAAGTATTTTTTTTTGCTCTGCATTTGCAGGCTGCATTTGGTAGATTGTATTACAGGGATATTCCAGTTTTCTTCATTTTCTCCTCAGCTGCAGATTTTAGGCAAGAGTTTAAAGTAGCTGGAGCTTATGGAAAGGTCATTGGTTTTTAAATACCTGGCGACTTCAATTCTTTCACGGTTCCTCCATCTGTGTGGGCAAAAAAAGAAAAGAGATAGACCTGCTCTTAGCTTTTTAGGGTTCATGAACTCAGCTTCATGACTGCAAGACTGTTTGCTTTGTGAGGCACAGAGCAGTTCCTCTGCTTTACAGGAGTGCATTCAGAGTATCCATTGATGCTTACTTCTGTACTATCTGCTATTCTCTATAGGACAGAAGGTTAATCCCTGAAATGTGTAAAATAAGAAATTAAGATTAGCAGTCTCTCATCATAGTTTGTCTCACAGTTTATTGCAATCCCCCCAAGATGGTTTCTCCTGTAAGGCTGGGGTTTAGGTGTTCACACTTTGCTAAGAGAGTCCTCTCCTTCCAAAAGCCAAAAGAGCTCAAACATCATGTGACACTTTTTGCCTTTGGCATATATGGAGCCTACATGTGCTGTGACACAGGTTAGTCTCTTCCTGGCGAGACAACACTGCCTTGCCAATGGAAGGTACTGTTTCAGGATTTGTAGTGTGGAATGAAAAACAAAGTGAATCCTCCAATCTTGCTCTTCTAGCCCCATCATGGGTTTTGTTTTTACTGCTCCATAAGATTTAAGGGTTTTTTTTAATGACCATGTTCTAGCCTCATTTTTCATTTCAAGTTTGATGGCTCCTTTTTTTTTTCTCTCACATGGCCGGTTGTTTTCAAGTTTAATATCTGGACATTGGTTTTCTATACTATTTCCAACATAACTCCGTTGTAGCATGCAACAGTTATTGTAATTCATTCTTCCCATCCTAGCCATTCCCACATAAGCCACACCCATCTTGTACTTACTTGTTTCGCAGAAAATTAGCCCATCAGTATCAGCAGGTCATAGTCCACAAACAGGAAGGCTGCCACACTTTTTTATGTAAGTAAAGTCATTGCTTCCTATTCCTTCTGTAAGCACATTCAGAATCACAGTTTAAAGTTTACGTTCCATTTTATCAAGTCTAATGGATGTATGCAACACAGAAGAAACAGTTCTGTAGGCAGAAGTAAATCAGTTTGAGCTTGTTCACTTGCAGAAGCTCTTGGTTGCCTTTGTTGACTGGACAGAACTGAGCACATGCAGTGGTTCTGGACACCCGGCCTGTAGCATAAGGCAAGTTTTATATATTTTAATTATTTCTGTGATGTGTTTGCTAGAGTTTGTTTTTAAAAAGAGATGGTTACATGAAGTAATTTATTTATGAAATCCACAAGGCTTCCCAAGGCCTGAAGCAGCAGGACGATAATGATTAATGAAGGCAGACAGCATGTGGCTATGAGTCCCAGCATAGCTCACATATTAGGAGTGTTCTTCAGGCTGCATGGGAAGTGAGGAGAAATGATCTACTGAGACACAGTATTTTCATTCTGAATATTCTACCATACTTAAGATGCACACTGTATTTGTAAATTACATATAGGAGGATTAGATGTGAACAGATTTTCTTATGAGTAAAATGAAAAATACAGCTTTCTATGAGTAGTGAAATCTTTATTGTATGATCAACATGTAGCTGTAGAATGAGACACTTGTCACTGTTCTTTTGATATTAGCTATGAAGGTTTGTATAGGAACAATATTCTATTACTGTGTGTTATAGAAGGTCTGGAGACATAAGTGGCCTCTGGCACAAGAAAATGTGAAATGTAAAATGGGAGTAGGTCTTCATCCTAAGAACTTGAGTTCTAAGCAGCACATGAAGATGAAGCGATGGTCCAAAGATTATACAGAGGAATGATGGCAGGCAGAGGAATAGAATCCAACTGTGTTGACAACAGTTCTAGCCACATTGCTCTTTGTCAGTGTCGCGGCTGCTGTGTTCTGAAGAGACAATGCGCATTGGCAGAAGCACTGTCTCCTCCAATGGTCTGTCACGCACCCAAGAGGGGCTAAGGCAGTGCAAAGTCTTTGCAAAGCTGAAACACAGCTTGTCTCCGTAACCAGATACACAGTGTTAGACAGGACTGTGCCGCATAGCCAAATGAGGAGGTTTTAGTGTCAGAGAATCACTCAGAATGCACAGGCCCACAGTTCTGCGTCTCCAGTGGACAGAAACTTCTTAAGCAGAGATGCTCTCTTTTGATGAAGTGTTGGTTCTGTGCTATGGTAGTTGTGGTTGTTTCCCATGTCCTCCTCATAAAATGAAGACAGAATGCTGCGCTTATAATCCCTATTTATTGAAGATCTGTAGAAGTGTATCTTGCACAAGATGCATTTACAACTTTCCCGCTCCTGTGTTCATTGCACTTTTATTCCTGCTGGGCTGAATGTTCTCACTGTAAGACCAGAGACGATGTCTGCTCTCTGTCTGGGTGCACAAGTACCAGACTCATCAGTATAAGCATGTAGAGTCATGGAAAAAAAAAAATCTCTGAAACTAGTTTACAATGCTTATAGGAGGAAAGCTACCTCTGATCCTGAATAGCACCAGAATGTTTGACATACTGAGCTGGATAGTATATAGTATACTGTTAGCCACATATTTCAACCTAGATTTCTCAAATGAGAGAGTATGATGAGGTTATTGGGCTAGTTACACAATAAACTCTGTTAATGGCAAAGAAATATGAAGAAAAAGATAGCAAGAAGTGTTTAATATTCAGAAGATGTAAGCTCATTGGACTTCACAGAAGACACACCAGGTTCTGGCTCTTCATTCTTGGTCACTCTCATTCAATGTATTCCTGAGAAAACATGATGATGTGTATGTAAACATTTAACATTATCTACATAGCTAATAGGTGTTCAGAGGGAGGTCCCATATCAGTAATCTTTGGGTTTGGTTTTTTTTAACTTGCTAAAAGTAATGGTAATTCTGCCATCCTTGTGCAAAAATAAGTGAAATTATCTTTGAGCATGGAGCTGACATCTCTGGATGCCAAAACAGTTTTTGTTTTGTGTGAGAACTCAGAGTGCCAGAAAATTCTTTCTTTTCTCTTTGCTGCTCTGTTATTAAAGCTCATTGAAAACTACAAAAAGTAGAACATAGTGTCAAGAAGAAGAATTGTTAATCTTGGATTTAAAAATTGCAAGAAGTAAGTGTCACATGACAAAAGTAAAAACTATCTCCCCCTCATGATGATTGGGAAGAACACTTTGCAGAGGAACTCCTCTAAATATATGCAGCTGAATCTTGTTCCTCAGAACAATCCAGCTTAGTTTACAGTCACATCCACTCATCTAAAGAAACCCACAGGCAAAACAAAATGCTGGGATACCCACTGGTAGGTACTATGGAGTAAACAGCTTTGTCTCACAACATCTGCAGCCTCAAAAACAATGTGATGTTTAATTACAGAACATTTCATCCAGTTGTTGCAACGCATTTTTCTCTTTTTTTTTTTTTTTTCTGGCTGCTGGGGTCCAGTGACTGCACTCTTGGGGACGTACCAGGGCAGGCTGATTCCTATATACAGAAGTATGTGTTTCAACACCAAAAAAGCTCTCATGTGAGTCATGAAAGCAAGCCAGCTACAGTGAGGATAGAAATGGGGGGAGGGTTTAGGCACATACCTGCTATAATGCAAGGTTAATGCCTTCGCTTGCATGCCCACTGAGTTCCAATTGATTTATTTGTGCTGCCGCCTTCCTACCAGAAGGGAAGATTGACCCTGGTCATCTCATGGACCTCCCAAAGACTCCCCTCTGGCCCCAGTGGTCAGTGGTGGTGTCATTCTCCAGAAGGAGAGGATCAAGAGGATGTAGGCTTTCCCAGCCAATAAGGAAAGGATAACAATAAAAAGTATTGGTGATCCTGTACCCAGTCCATAGTAACAGCTGAGCTCTCAACAGTGTCTTAGGTGAGGTAAATGTGAAGAAAGCATTTAATAGAGAGCAATGTGACGTATTTTGTAGATTTTTATAGGTATTTCCTTTAGAAAATGAACACTGTTCTGAGCAAATTTTTCCAAGCCATCACTACTCCCAGTTCTTCCTCCCCACATTTCTCAAACTCCTACTCCTTATTTTGTTAGAAAAGTAGAAGTTAACTGTTAGTCCATTGTTTTCTTCAAAATGAGTCAATTCTGCCATATCCAACAGAGTTCAGTTTGAGTTTAGCTTCTGACTAAGACAAAGTACAATTAAAATGGGGAAAGTGGCACAGTGCTTAGTACTGTGTCTGCTAATTGCTCCAGTACTTTCATTTATTGTGACAGCTCTCCATGATGCATTATCACTCTGGTGGGTTCTGCCCCCCCCACCTTTAGCAGCTTTTGCTTAGATTAATTTCTGAGTGTTGCTGCACATTGGTGTGCTGAGCGCTCGGCACAATTTGCAGCTATTAAGTCTGGTCCCAAGTTTGCTACTTTTAAAGTTCATATTTGATCTTCCACCTCTTGTAATCACAGAAGGCAACATGGCTTTGTTGCTGCTTTCATTTTCCTGCCTTTCCCCCTCTTCTCTCTCTCCAAATGAATTACAAACAGATTGTTACAGCCTGAGTGAATTGCAGTGCTGCAGGGTATGAGGCAGGAGGGCTAGTGTCATGGAAATAAAACAAAGGAGGAAAAACTAAAAAAACCCAGATAAATATTACTTAATGCACTATTCACAGAATAAAAGTGTTGGTATTTTTGAAAAGATACAATTTATAAAATGTGTAAAATCTATAACATCTGCTAGGACATTGACTTTGCAAGTTAGATGTGCTGCACTTACCTACTCTCTGCCAGGTGCTATGCTATCAACAGTTGCCTGAGGAGTGCAGAGTTGCTCTCTATTAAGTTCAGTAGGAGCAGTGGATAGTTTTGAACTGAAAGGAAATGGAACACTAAGAGTCAAACTGGCAAAAACCTTTTCTCCATTATACTCAAGAAAACAGGTTCAAATGAAACTGACGTGGGAACTGTACAGTGAGGTGCAGCTTGCAGCGTTATTAGTAAACTACTGCTTGGTGTGTATGACCCCATCAGTGCCCGATCATCGCAGGAAACTTATCTGGCCTCTTTAAACAGAGCTTTAGGGTTACATATGGGTGCTTAAAGAAACAGGTAAAGAAACTAGCTGGATTTTGAAATTTACTTTGAAGTCAGTGTGAGTCAGGTACAAAGAGACATATTTTTGACACTAGCAAGATACTTACCTGAACCTTTACACACACAGGTGCATTTCTGCAGCTCTGGCTTGCAGCCTTTTAGCTCAGCAGTGAGACTCAGAATTTCTGATTTGGAGGTTGGGGATTATAGCGATACTTGAGATAAGGGATGCTATGCTTGTCCATGTTTTTCCTGCTTTATCTCATTTCGTAGAGGGAAAATAACAAAATACTGAAAGTGTTGGCAAGACCTCTTCTACACTTTGGGTTTTCATTCCATGAAAAAAATTACTGTTTCTTGTGAAAATCAAACACTCATTGTACTTTAATAGAGCCAAATTAAAAATTAAGGTTCCTTGATGACCCTGCATTCCTCTTTTTTCCAGATCCATCCTTTGGTTCTCTAAACTTCTTACCAATTTCTGTTGTTTTTTTTTTTTTTTTTTTTTTTAAATTTTGTTTCTGTTCTTATTTTTGTGATCCACAATTTCCTTCCTTTTTATTTTTTCCTTCTACGGCCTTCCTGAACTCTTATTTTTTCTCCATTGTTCCCCATTCTGTGTCTTTCCATTATGATCTGCAGCATTTGTTTCAGTCACTGTTGTATTCCTCTTTTCTGCTTTTCTCATCAAATGAGAGGTCATCCCCAGACCTTCAGTATTTAAGGTCTGGGTTGGAATTGCAAAATGTAAATCCAAAATTAAAACTTGTCAAAGTTCAGAATATTCAAAAATGGGAGGAGAGAGAGATCTAATTTTATTTGTTCTGTTTGATCTCTTACTATTATTTAGTTAGTATTGGGGTAAGGAATGCCTGTGGGTGTGCTGTGCTCCTGCATAGTAAAAACAATTCTTGCCTTTGTGATTTGATTACCTTCACAAATAAAACAGACAAAGAAAGTAAAATGGGAAGCTGAGGGATTATGAAGGTTAAAATGATTAAATTATATTTTTAGATCATCCAGGAAATCTGAAACTAGATCTCCTGAATCCCATTCTGGTATCTTAGCCATTTCTTTCTTTCCTATTTAGATCTGAGATTTGTGTCAAAGTTCCCTTCTTCCACTCTCTTCTTGGGCTAAAAAGTCAGATAATCATATGCCAGTCCTGAAAATGTACCGTTCTTGAAATTTATGGCCAAATTTCCTTACAGTCCAGGAATTAGCTCTGCATTTCTTATGGAAAGAGCAGTAATCTCAGGATTTGGTTAGAAGAAAAATGTTGCTGATTGAAACCGTGAGCTGCAAGAGCCCCTTGTCCTGTGGGCAAGGCCGGCTGTAGAGCCAAAAGGTCTATCCCTCATTTTAGGAATAAATACCAGACCAAACTCTGGTATGTCTTTGCTGATTTTTTCTGCTTAAAATCCACTCTCCATTAACGATTCATTGGGTAAAGCCATCTGCCCACGTAAGTGTCTGAATCAAACAATTATTCCTACACAGATTACAAATTTAAAATCAGAGAAGCAGGCATTCTGTCAATGGTTAAATGACTTATTTGACAGTAGGCCATTCTTTCAAGAATAAAATGCTGAGAGAGAAATGAGTGGGCTCAAAGGGAGGCTAAGGCTATACATGATGCCAAGAACTACACATGGTTCTCACATAAATATGTCCTTAATAGTTACTCTTAATACTTTGTTGATTGATAGGTCATAAACTTCTGACACTAAAAGTGCAGAGATAATGAAATAAAGGGAGTTTCAGAAATGGAAGGAAAGCCAGGGCATTTTTCCAATTAATTTTTTGAATGTACAGAGCTATATTTCTCTTTGTAGCTCAAATTCTCGAGCTTGCCAGATTTCTCAATAAGAATCTTTTGTCCTTGTCCAGTAACTATCTTGATAATACGTAGAAAAAGCAGGACTGGAAAACACTGATGCAGTTAAATATTCACCATGTCCCTCTATTGATAACAGAAGAAGGCCTGGGTTAATACAAAGACATGATGTTAGTTGTTTCCGTGACATGATCCACTTCCAAAAGGAAATTCAAAAGAGGCATGTTAGGTCCATTTCAACACACATCTAAAATATCAAGGGTATGCTGCCTTTAGGCAAGAATTAGAATGCAGAAGTTATGGATGGCTGTGCTGCTCCCACTGTATCTGAATCACAGAAATATGGTACTTCAGGGCCAGAATTTAGATAAAGAATGTGTGTTCCATTTAGGAACCCACATATATGTCCAGATTTTAAAAAGAGTACATGTCAGTAAATGCTGGCTTTATCAGACAGCATGAAGCCTTTTTGGAAACTTGGCTCTCCTGTACGTGTTTGAAGGGGGATGAGCCCTTTTGAGAGATCTGTACATAACCATTCATTACAAAAAGCCTTTGTCATACATGACTGATCAGACACATGTTTTTCAGACTGATAATGCCAGGGTTTGTTTTATGCTGGTTTAAGACCATACTTAGCACTTAGAATCCTCAAACTGAAAAGCTTCAAGAAGGCATCTACAAACCATGGGATACCATTTCCCTATAGAAGTTTTGTAGCTGCTGCATTTTGCTCCACTAATTCTGTCTGCCCTGGGTGAAGACCATGACCCCTTTCTCTACACTGCTTTTTGTCCCAAAAGAGATGCCTGAAGGAGTGAGCTCCTTCAAAGTGCTGGTGGAAAAAATAGCAATGACTGTACATAGTTCCTCCTGGACACAATGCAAATGACACCCATTCCTCAAATCTGAAATCTAGATTAAGAAATTTTTGCTGTGTCATTTTGCAGTCTTTCCTTCATTGCACTCACAAACCAGAAGATTCAGATGGCTCTCCTCTTCCTAAGGTGTAATTTTTTCCGGGACCTCTACATTTTTTTTTCCTTCTTTTGCCAGAGGCAGGGCACTATTCCTTTGCAAAAACAGTTGAGCAGATGCTAGGTTAGTTGAATTGTATGTTATTTTCTGATTCCTACCTTATGCTTCTCTTGCATTATGAACCTTCATATCTTTCTAGCACTGTCATGACCTATGTTAATAGAGCATCAGAGAAAACTTTTGTTCTCACATATGAAGGCAGTAGGACAGAGTGTTGCCATCACCATCTTTATCTGAACCACAGAACGTACGTGATTTGCCCAGAGCAGAGAAATGAACTTGCATGTGTTTCAGCACCTAATTTTTGGCTTATTTGTCCTCTCTGAAGATTATAGCTTTCCTAAGATAGGAAAGACATTCAACCTCTGGTTATTCTACATAAAATCCACTTTCTATTACTCTACTAATCTGCTGTGAAATTGCAGAGATAGAATTAAAATATTGGTCATTAAAATTATTTCAAATACGTAAGCTCTAAAATACAGCACTGTTAAACTGTGTGTCTGTTGCTCAGTTGGGCTGAGCACTGTTTTATCTCAAAACAGAGCCTGGGCTAATCGGGAGAGTAATTATTCGCTGTCCACGCGGTGGCACCCTTGACAGGTACGTGAGCCCAGTGCATACTTGGCCACCCCTTGCAAGAAAGCGTCTTCGCTTGGCTTCTTCCAGAATCCTGGTGTTTATGAAGGAGCTTGAGAATGCGCAAAGGTCCATCTGGAGGAATGACTTTTTATCTGGATGTAAGTTTCCTTATCGTATCAGAGCTGCTACAGCTGCATCAGGCTTTCAAGGTCTTTAACTCAGCTGTATTTTCTCTCTCCATGAACTGACAGTTTAAAAAATACTTTGTAAATCACAAAGAAATCGTCAAATCTCACTTTACTCTTTCCCTATATATATTAGTCTCTACTATCCAAGCAACCTGAATTCTCATCTGTTTTTTTCAACTCTGTATCTCCTTATTATGCCTTCTTGTTAAGGCAAAATATTTGCTGGTTGTAGGACTGTTTTCTTTCTCTTTTTGCATATCCTTTATTTGGCTCAAAACACATCTTTCAGCAGAATCATGATGTTTGTGTCTGCTTTGCACCACACAGAGGTATCTGTTCTCAAAAACTCCTACTCAGGAAGATTTATCTTTCCTGCGCTGCTTCCTATATGCTGTTTTCACGCGGTACCATCCTCTCTGGTGCGAATATGTCTTTGTTTTACTGATGTCAGTGCCACATTTGCCATTGTCTTTAATGAGGCCGTGGCTTTACCGAAGCAGTAGAGCAACTGCCTGCTGAGAAGCAGAAGGAAAGTAAGGGAAAAAAAAATGTGAATTTGGGAGAACACTCTTCTGAACAGAGGTTACGATATTGCTAGTAGAGAATGTGGTCTGTCTGATACCAGCATCTGGTTTGCCTTGTGGGTAGTCCTTGTGAGGTGAATAACAAAACTCTCTCAGACAGCAGTAACAGTGAAATGGCAATAATGGGGAACTGTAGAAGGCAAGCACTATTCTGGAATGGGCCCACCTAAATATAATTTGTTCCAGATGTTCAGAATGACCCATTCTTTAACTATTGTGACATTTATCATGAAAGGTGACTATAATGATGAATGGTATTTTTGTTCTATTGGTCAAAGCTTTAAAAAAGGTAAATAGTTTTTCGTGTTTTCAATCAGTAAGTGCCAAATTTAAGAGACCCTGAAAAGACTTTTTTCTCAGAGGTTCATGCCTAGGACCTTCTGAAGTTGCAGCCCAAATCTCCCTGGTTTTTAGGGAGATAAAGGCTTCCCAGCTACAGTTCAAAGATGGAACATTAACACCTGAAAAGGAGTACCTGCTGCCCTTAAAAACTTCTTTCATCAAATGTATTAATAGACTGAGGCTATATAAAATGATACTTTGTTTTTGTGGGTACCTGTACTGAAAGATTTCTTGGAAGTATAGGTAGTGCCACATAATTTATTGGAGTATTTCACACAAAGCTAAAAACAAAAGGGTGGGGAAAGTCTAACAGGTATAGTTGGATCTTACATGGTTTGCAGGTGTACTGCTCAGGCAAAACCACAAACTATAAAGACAGCAAAGCTTCCCAGAACTTTATCTTTGTTACAGAGCTCTAAATTCTTCATGTTATGATGTAGGCTGTTGTTTTTAAAATTTTTTTGTAGAGTCCTCCTTTGCAGATCTGAATTCTTCCTTCACAAAAGCACGAGGCTTGGCTCTTAGTTCCGTATGTCTTTATAAGCCCACACCCTGGGCGCAAAACTTTGTTGAAGATCATTCCCTTGTCTTATCCTGCCAAACACAAACTTTAAAGAGGTTTGGGATATGGATGTTCTTTTGTCCTGCTCAACGGACCCCTGACTGAGATAATATCCTTAGGGTTATGAAGTATTATTGAAAGGAAGCACAAGAACACTGTGCTCTAGTTCTCCTGCATGTGGCTTTAATTATAGATTCTCATGAATCCTTTTCATACCTGCTTTTAAATTTTTTTTTTCTTGAAATCTCTTCCACTCTGTAAAGATTCCATTCAAATGAGTTGCTAAAACACTATATAGGAACTAACTGGACAGAATTAAGGGATCCTGATACTACCTTTCATCTTCTTGTTTCTAATTCAGCCTGACAAACTGTACAGAAAAGCTTGAAGAACAGGGGCCTCTTCCTCATGAAAGCATCTATAAAGTCAAAGCAAAGGAGTTTGAGCTGCTTTTCATCATCCAAGGTCCGATGGCTGAATTTACATACCAAACAAAACAATATCATCATCTTATAAAATAATGTTTGGGGAAAACATACATTTCAGGATTATTTTTTTTATTCAATACTGGCAGCACTTTGTCTCTCTGAAATAACTATTTATACAAGCATTCACTGTAAAACAAGATAACCTGGGGTCTGAGGCCTTTCAGGGAAGTATTTCTCATTTTCTCTGATGATTCTTTCCTGAGCTGTTTTATAAATATTAACCACCGAAGTAGTTAAAAACCTAAAAAGTATTTTTAAATACTGAAAGGAGATCAGTTTCATTTTTATAGATGTGATCTTACTTAGTATAAGATACACCTAAGCATCTAAGAGCAGAATCTATTCCTCTAGAAAGTAGAGATTAATTAAGCCTTAAGTAAAAACAAAATGTGCATTGACAAGGATGTCGTAGAACAGCTGCATTTCTGAAATGCTTATAGTCAGGATAAATTTCAGCCCTAGACTCCCTTCAGGTGTCTCAGAAGTTTCCAGTTTACTGGTGCTATAAGGATATTAGAAAAATTACACTTAACGATTGGATGCCAGCAAGGTATTCATTTTAAGCAAACACCCCACACGCCCTCTTAAATTCTTAGGTACTTCTTAAATTCAAGGAATGGATCTGAAGATGTGCTGGGAACCCTACTGTCCTGGAAACTGGCCTGGGTCAGGACACATCATTGTGTCTGATTTGGTTTTAAATCTTTTTGTTGATGAGACCCTATTAACAGACTTGGCCTTGTCCATAAAAGATCACTTTGCTGTTCATAACAGTGATTACTGCCATATTGCAATCCACATTTTTCCAGACAACTCGTGTACATTCAGTACCTGCTTTTACAGGCATTTATTATGTTAACAGTTGAATCCAGGGACCAGATATTTCAGGATGAAGAGTGCTAGTTTCACAACAGTCAAAAGAAGTTTTGCTTCCAGCTGAAACTGAATTGGATTATACAGTAAACTGATACTTTTTGAAAGAACTAAAGGGATGTAACCCTTTCAGCTCTTGAAAATATAAGTTTACTGTATTATTTGAGAAACAAATACGAGCAGATAATCTTTGTGTAAGTCTTGCCCAGAGGGGCAAAGACATTAATCCATAGTGTGGAAGTTCAACTCTCTGTTTTCATGCAGGATTTGAGAATCTTGAGTTCCCAGTTAGTGTCTCTGTTTCAATTTCATTTTTCATGGAATGGGAGAACAGCAGTGCTCTCTACTTCAGGTGGTAGAACCATAGAGGAGAGTGGAGAAATACCTGAGAGAGTTTGTAGTGTAATCTTTCCTAGAAGTAACACCTCTTCCATAATGCTGGGGACCATCACTGATTGAAGGCAAAATCTTCTTTGGCAGCCCTGCTGGAAAGATTATCTTGTTTCAGTTGAAGTCAAGTTAAGACTTCCCCATTCCCTGTAATCTTCTTATGACAATATTATATATTTTTGCAGACTGCTATATTCTGTGGCATTAGAAGCTATGTGTAACAGCACTGATAGGCAGCACATGAATCTATGTATTTTCTGGATAAAAGAGACCATGCTGTTAATTTGAATGTTTTCACAGTTCATTATTAAGCATATTGGTTTGCTTTTAGAATAGTATCAGAAGCAGAGACCTGAGATCAAATCCTGTTGTGGTAGGTTCTATAAAGATCAAGCCCAGAAAGGTTTATTCTGTTTAATAAACAGGAGTAGGTGAAGAAAGGCAGAATGATTGTATGTGTAATGTAAGGCACAGAACATACCGAGATTATGGCTTGGTTTCTCCAAGTTATTTAGATGCCTACCGCTTGTGGATTAATACTTGTTTTCATGGAACATATTAAAACTTATGGAGTGAAAACAGAAGCTGGGACCCTAGGTGGAAAGTTGCTGCCTAGATAACTTGTCCCAAACTATATAGGACACTGTGTCTAGAAACTGAGCAAAATGCCATTGAAATTTAGACATTAGTCACAAGGCTGTTGCCCTGTAGTGTATGGTATTTCAGACAGATTAGCTGGACACCACAGACCAAAATAGCATTTCTGCAGCACAGCCGAGGAAGAGATGATTTAAGAATAGGCCATCTTAAATTCTGGGTGGTCTTGTGAGCCACATGCACATACGATCAGAGGATTTAGCATCCTCATGCTCTAAGACCATATGCTGGGATATAGATTTCTCTGTGGACAGACTGTTGGGATACCTCATTTGAAAATGCCGAGGGTCCCAGAGCCTGTGCTTAAGATAGTGATGGCTTTAGAGCAAAAACTTATGAGCTGTATATTACCTTTGCTCCAGGCATAGAGTCCCCATTTTAGCAAGTTTTAAATTTTGTACAGCAATTAAGTGCCGTTTATAATCTCATGTCTATAAAATATATCTGTAGCTGTTAGCTATTTGAGAGAATTATGTTGTCAACATCACAAAACTATTAATTATCCCGAAATTAGAACGTGTCTGGAATGTAGAATAAATGAACATGAGGGCTTGTCAGAGTGCAGTAAACTGTGTGGTTCATTGGTAGCTAGTTGAGGAAAAGTCTTACACAGTAGAATTTAAATGATGGGGTAACCTGTAATGTTAATTAATCACTTGCTGTCTTTTTTGCCTGATTTTATTTTTAAATTTTCTGTTAATAATTGGAAAAAAAGCCAGGTTTTCATAAAGTTTTTGAAAGCTAGGGGATATGTTCTGTCCTGTGCTGCTTTGTGATTAATTCTTTCCTGTTCTCTGTAGTTTTTCATACTTTGACGTTACAACAACTGTGTTCCAGGAGAGCACTAAGAAAAATAATTTACGCCTGTGACTCAGGGACTGTTCTCATCAATCCTTGAGCAGTCTGACCACAGTTGATTCTACAAGTTTTAACTGAGTTGGAGGCTTTATTGCTATTGTAGTAGCCTTTATCAAAGCCCCTAAGTCTCTAACATTACATTTCCTTGCCTAGCTGTTCCAGCATTATTGAATAGCTTAGTCTTAGTCCTATTCCTGGAATTGTACTTATCTGCAGAGGTAAAATGGCTTGCTAAAGTAAATTCAAAAGTATTCCCATCCACAACCAAATCAGATGTAGTAAAAGAAAAATAAAGTGAAGTTCTAAAAATTTATTTTGCACTAATTAAAGAAATTTTTCTCTAATACAAAATCTTTGCACAATCCTATGTTCCTGTAAAAGACTGAGAGAGAAATCAGTGCATGAAAAATGACCTAAACCATCCACTGTAATCAGTAAAACTGTTAAACTAAAGGAGTTGTGTAAAATTTGGTTTTCGTTATTGGCTGGCTTTCTATGTACTTTCTTTCAGTTTTGATTTGAGTTGTGGTTTTGACTCCATTTAGAACTGGGCCAGAACCACAACTGTGGATCCAAATACCCACAACTCCTGTCCCAGATCTGAATTTTTCATCTTGAGCTCATCTCTGATTCAAAAGAACCCCCAAATTCTAGGCAAAATTCTAGGGAAACCACTAAGCTTCACTGGTTAGAGTGCCAAACCACAGTTCACCCCAGGTTTGTTTGAAAATGGTTTAAAACTGGTCACAGATTCTGTTGAATATGACCCAAAGTTGGATCATAATATTTAGAAACTTCAGCAAATCTACACAGAGCTCAGCATTTGCAATAAAACAGAAATTGAGAGAGTATTGTGAAGTTCTGGGTTTTTTTCTGTGGACATTTTACGGAGTTCTGCAAACCCATCATGAGAACTGCACTGATTCAGAGGAACTGGTAGTTCGGAGAACTTGTGTGCTTGAGAGTAATTCTTAAAGAGCTGAAAGAAGTGATGGAAATGTATCAGTTTCCTCTCTTGTGCTTTTTCCATTTTTAGTGGAGTTGTTCTTGTTCTGTTCTGCATTCTGCACAATTAAAATAAAAGCCTTTGAAGCGTCTGAATTTGCATATTTTATTTTTTTCCAGACTCTGTCATAGCCTCTTATGCAAGTGATAGCATTAAATTGGAGCAGCACAATGAATTCCAGGAAGCGAGTAATCTTCATTAAGCTTGTTTATTTGCAGGAGCTCCATTAAATTAAGAATCCTTATCAGGATATGTCTGCACTGATGAAACTAACTTGACTGTTTGCCTGAAGGATTGGTACCCTATGTGACACTTTGGGGTTCCCTACCTGACACTTTGGGGTCCTGGGCTCTAATCATGTGTATTGGGTTTGTGTGGCAAGATTTTGGTAGCGGGGTGCTACTGGGGTGGCTTCTGTGAGAAGCTGCCAGAAGCTTCCCCCATGTCCAACAGAGCCAGTGCCAGCCAGTTGCCTCTGGCCAAGGCTGAGCTCACCAGTTATGGTGGTAGCAACTCTGGGATAACATATTTAGTCCACTGATATTTGATTTTGAGACACTTCTGTTGTGGTAATGGCAGGTGTAGTTTTGGCTCAAGTTTACAATCCAGTGTGAGGTGAGAGTGCTTGTGAGTTCTCATGAGCCTTGCCCTCTGTACTGATCAGGCCTTACTAAACCCCTGTTTGTTTTCAAATGGGACTGTGTGAATATAAGGCCTGTTACGCATGGATACACCTGTTAGCATGAGTTTTAACTGCCACAGGATGAGACTTGCTGGCCCAAGAGGATCCTTGCAGGACAACATTCTTAAACAAAGCACATCAAAGTTTAACTCAGAAAGACCCCTTGATTCTTTACAGGGCAAAGGCTCATCATTCAAATGCATGTGAGTATTTTATTCAAATCTATTTCTAGTAAGAGAATTGGGACCCAGTGAATGAAATTGCGTTCCATTGAATTCAGTGGCAAAACCCCCAAATGATTTAAGAAAAGGCAAGATTTTACCCATGCATTAGTCTATGAATCACTTAGTAAATACATAGGCTATGTTACTTAATTTTCACTTTCTAGGTATTCATGGGCTTACCTGCAAACATCTGGGATTCCCAGGCAAGACAGATGTATTTCAGTTTTCTGTTGCACTTACAGGATACATCAGGATGCTCCATGCTTCTTCTGCAGCTAAAATGTCTGTAGTCTCCAGTGGCAACATTTTGTGTTGTACACGTAGATCATTCTGATCTTATGTGTTTCTCTGCTGCCAACATGGTTACTTCCAAACATTAAGACCTGAGAGAGAATGACTTTTAATATTTAGCTAAATCTAGTTTTACTCTGTTGATTTCAGTGTGGCACTTATATAGCTGGGTTAACAGGTTCCATTTTCACATACTTCATTGTAGAAAACCAGGTTGAAAGGGACCTCAAGGATCATCTAGCCCAACCTTTCTTGGCAAAAGCATGGTCTAGACAAGATGGCCAACAGTGGGGCCCAACAGTGCTGGTAAAGACAGAGATGAAGAAAGCTTTGAGAACCTCTGCCTTTTCAGTGTTGTTGGTGACTAATTCATGACTACTGTTTAACAGCAGGCCAGTATTTTCCTTCTGTTCCTGCTTGCTGCTTACGTACCTGAAGAAACCCTTTCTTCTAGTTTTTGACATCTCTGGCCAATTGCAATTTGAGCTGAGCTTTTGCTTTTCTAACTGCATCTCTGCACACCCTGACAATGCCCCGGAGGTTCTCAATGGGTATTAATTGTGCTTCCAGAAGAGTGTTCTTAAAAAACATCCCATCACTCGCTACCTCCTTTATCCTCCATGGAAGCTTCCCACAGAATCCCTCCCAACTGAGCTCTGAGTGAGCTGAAGTTTGCTCTTCTAAAGCCTAAAACCTTAGTCTTAGTATTAACCTTCAGCATGCTCAGTGGGGTCCCAAGCTCCACAATATTGTGATCACTGCAGCCAAGGCTATCAGAGATATTACAGAGCAGTTTTTCTTGGTTTGTAAGTAGCATGTCCACCTGAGGTGGTTGGTCTTCTCGTTCTCATTTTGGGAAGCAGCTAAGGAGCATTTGTCACTGCTCTGGTTGGCCTGGCTTATTCCCCAGCTGGTTGCAGCGGTGTTAGCATTACCATTTTTGACCCTGCCCCCCTGAGTCCTTCAGTTTAAAGCCTGCCTCACTGAGTTGGTCAGCCTGCTGCCAAAGATTCCCTTGCCTTTTCTAGACAGGTAGACCCCATCGCTCCCTAACAGGCTATAGTCATCGAAGAATGTCCCATTGTCATAAAAGCCAAAACCCTCCTGATGGCACCAGCCATGAAGCCAGAAGTTGATTTGCATTATACGTCTATTTCTGGCTGCACCCTTTCCTCTAACTGGTAAAATGAAAGAAAAGATAACCTGGGCACCAATACTTTTTGCTTGCACACCCAGGGCTTTAGTCTTCCTTGACTCTGCCCAGGTTCCAGCTTGCAGTGTCATTCGTGCCCACATGAAAGAGAAGCAATGGAGTAGTCTGTGCTCTTGACAAGTTGTGGCACCCTCTTGGCAGCAGGTTGGACCTTAGGTCCTGGAAGGTGGCATACCTCTCATGACTCCCTGTCAGGCCAGCCAATGGGCGCTTCAGTGTCCCTTAACAGAGTGTCACCCACTACAAGCACTCGTCGTTTCTTTTTGTGGTATCTACTGTGTTCTGCTGGTACTGTTTCTCCTTGCAGACCTTAACTGTGGGTGCCTACAGCTGTTAAAGCTTCATATCTGGTTTTGGTTGTAACGCCAGAGGGTGGGGACAAAAGCAGAGTCCTGCTTTTGTGGGTCACCGAGGTCCAAGGTGTCTCATTCTCTGTAGTGACTCCCACAGGGGCTTTGTTCTGAAGTCACTTACATATCTCATTCTCTGCCCCTCTAAAACTGTGCAGCCTTCTAACTGTTCCCTGCAACTCGGCCACCAGACGCAACAGATCATCAACCCGTACACATCTTTTGCAGGTACATGCCTTTTCTCCAGGAGAAGGTTCTGGGCACTCACTGCAACCTACCGCCTGTACTGAAGTCTCCTTCCTTACCAGTTCCGTCTGGGTGAAGCATCAGATTTCTCAGGGGCTTTCTCTGTAGGAACAGCGGTTTTAACTCTGAAGCAAGTGCCCACCATTATGGCAGACACCTAGAATGCTTCCCTGGGCTGTGGCCTACAAGCAGGTTGCACGGCCCTTCTGCAAAAACTGCTGCGCCCTCTGGCTCCCTGTTTGCACACCCTGTTCACAGTTCTTCTGGCTGATAGCGTTCCCTAGGGCAATTTAAATCTCCCGTGGTTGCTCTTGGCATTGCCCGAGCCGCGTCAGCCTCTCTCATAAGAACTGCTGGCTCCTGGCAGGGCTCTCTGCTCTTCCTCAGTTTCCTTGGCTCTGGGAACCCCCCTGTACACCTTGATCTAGTGCTCAACCACAGAACTTACCATTGCTGCAGCTGTCTGCCTTGCTGACTCACATATTTGATCCAGCCCAAAAGCATATTTATTTATAATAGAGATGTTTGTCTTCAGCTGTCAATATCAACATAAAAGTAAATCTCATTTGAGAAACATGGTTTGTATGGAGAAGCTCTCCCCCCACTCCCCATGGTTTCCAAATAGAAGATTTATTTTGTTTGTTAAAGTTTTATGTTAAGCATTACTGTCGTGGTTTAACCCCAGCTGGCAAATAAGCACCACACAGCCGCTAGCAACAAGGGGTTTCTGCTATAGCAATTCTCATAACATGCAACTCAGATACCAGGTTATTACAATTTAAAGGTATCCCTTTGGACCAGACCATTGGATTTAACAGTGCAATGAACTCCTCCCCTTGCCCCTGCTCCACCTTGGACTTACCCACAGACTGCAGTCCCTTAGGGGAGTACCTGCTCCAAGCGGAGCCTTATCTATGAGCCACAACCTCTCCAGGGGTATGGCTGCTGTGGCATAGACTTATCCACAGCCACAGTCGCCTTGAAGTGCACCTGTTCCAGCATGGCGTTCTCCATGGGCTGTGATGCCTTCAGAGGTACACCTTCTCCAGTGTGGCCTTACCCATGTCTGCAGTCCCTCCACAGGTGTACCTGCTCTGTCGTGGACTTATCCACAGCCACACACTTTGAGGTGCTCCAGCATGACCTCATACACAGCCACTGATGCTTTCAGGTATACCTGCTGCAGCAGGGACTTACCTGGAGCCGCAGACATTTTGGGGTGCACCTTCTCCAGCATGGACTTATCCTTGGGCTGCAATTCCCTCAGAGGTATGCCTGCTGTGGCACAGACATAACCATGGCCAGAGATGCTTCGGGGTGTCCTACTCCCATATGGACTCATCCACAGGTCACAGTCCCTTTGACTCGAGTTCACACTGGAGTTCCAGCCTGTCTAGTACAGCAGCACAGTAACAGCAGCAATGCCCTGGCTGTCTGCCAGCCTAGGAGCCTGCCCAGTGCTGTTATCAGAATGTTCCCAGGCACAGCAGAGTAAGGTGATGAGCAGTACAGCAGTACAGCAAGCAGCGAAAGCAAAAAGCAGCCACTAATGAGCACTAGACTCTAATATGCAGTAAGGCAGACAAGCACCATGGCAAGCACAGAAGCCAGCTGATTAATAGCTGAACAGCAGTAACAGCTATAAATTCAATCTAGCACATTCCAATCAAACCTGTCGTTATCTTGAACCCTTTGAGCCCCATGTTGGGTGCCAGAAAGGACTGTCATGGTTTAACGCCAGGCAGCAACTCAGCCCCATGCAGCCACTTGCTCACTCCACCCACTGTGATTGGGGAGAGAATCAGAAAGGTGAAAGTGAGAAAATTTATGGGTTGAGACAAAGAAACAGGGAAAGCAAAAGCCACGCACAGAAGCAAAGCAAACCAAGGAATCCCTTCCCTCCTCCCCACGGGCAGCCGGGTGCTCAGCCATCCCCAGGACAGCAGGGCTCCATCACGCCCAACGGGGACTGGGGAAGGCAAACGCCATCGCTCCCAACGTGCCCCCTTCCCCCTCCTCCCCCAGCTCCATGTGCTGAGCATGGCGCCGTGTGGTGTGGGACAGCCCTGGGGTCAGCTGGGGTCACTGTCCCGGCCGTGTCCCCTCCCAGCCCCTTGTGCCCCCCCAGCCCCTCGCTGGTGGGGTGGGGTGAGGGGCAGGAAAGGCCTTGGCCCTGGGTAAGCCCTGCTCAGCAGGAACGAAACCATCGCTGGGTCATCAGCACTGTTTCCAGCACAAATCCAAAACACAGCCTTGGACAAGCTACTCTGAAGAAAATTAACTCTATCCCAGCCAAAACCAGCACAATTACCAAAAACATTTGTTAGGTGTGAAAGGCTCTAAGCATTGACCCACTTAGGAAATCAGTCCATTTTAGTGAAAGTTTTGTAAATGTTACAGAAGTTTCTTGTTAGGAATTCTTAACTGGTAGCGATCATGCAGTGAAAATGCAATTCTTGCTATTTTATCATCACATAATTTGTGCTGTGGTATTCCTCTTCCATTCAGGAAATGCTGCTAAGGCTATGAAAAAGAAGGAAAAGGTTTCAGAGGCTGTGAACATTGGAGACTGGAGAATGGGCACCCTTAAAATCAGAAGCAAAAAAGAAAGATTAATCAATTCTTAATTAAACAAGTGGCAGAAGTCCAGTCTAATACCTTGAAAAGGAGCTCATAAAACATGAAACCAAATTTAATTTCCCACTAAGTGTATTTAATGATGACTGTAGGTCACTTGTGAAGGTTCTTCTCCAAATTATTTAGGCAAAAATTTACACTTTTTTGAAATACCAATGAAAATCATTTTGACGTGTTTAAATTCTGCTGTACTGCAACAAAAATATTTAGAAATATTCAGCCCTCTGAAAGGGTAATTGTTGTGGTGAGTTGGACACATTATCAGCCGCAGATAGGAAGCCTTCAAAAAGAGGGCTCTGCTTAAAAGACATTTGTGCTCTCACTTAATTAACCCAATGCCTTGTGGTTCTAGCAAAGCTGTTCTGCTACATAATGACAAGAAAAATGAGATATTCATGAAGATCTGGGAAGAGTTGAATACACATCTGCTTATATTTGCCCTCCTGGCATGACCCATCAGGTTGCTGTTTAGGACTAAAATTAAAAATGCAGGGAACTGAAGATTTTAATGAAAAATACTCATCTCTTCTCCTAATTGAAAATATAGAAAGGCTTAATGGAGAGAAGCTGAACTTTTAAATGCTTGGGCTTTGTATTCCTGTTGCTAGACCTCTGTGTGTGTGCTCATGTGTATGTACCAATTATAAGTATATATCTCCTTGTACAGTGACAGACTATTTTAAGGTGGCTCAAACAGTTATTTGTACCAAACTGCTTGATAATGAATGTCTGGAAAACTGATGACAGATCAAAGGATCAGCATTTTAGGTTTCCATTCCTGATGTATCTAGTTTAGGCTGACTGTAAATAAAGTTCTAATCAAGTTCGAAATGAGCAAGCCAGGGCATTGCAGGGTAGGGTAGCATTATCTTAGAAATCCTGCTGAAGCATCCTTCTGAAGGGGCTTATTATCTGTGGGAATTGTGGAGAGATTTGTAAGCCTTGATTTTTAGTGAAAACCGCCTAAAGCAATATTAATTGAATATGCATCTTTGTGATAAACATACTGTACTTCTGAAACTGTTGTCGTCAACATGACAACAAACGAGCACGGAAAAATAAAATCCCTGAGCAAGAGGCAGATTTGCTGATAAGAAATTCTACTGAGGAGTACGAAGCTTGCCATTCCATTCTGTAAACAACTGCACCCATGTGGCTGCATCAGAAGGGCACTGTTTATGTGCAGTGGTTGTTGGGTTCTGTAATTGTGTCTCAATGAAAGATGTAAGAACATGAAAAGTGATGGAAACAAAATGAATATGCAAAAAAAGGAGGAATCTGATTCAAAGGAGAGCAGTAAGTTAGAAATGACATCCAGCCCGGTGTATGCTCATGCACTTTTGGGATGCTTGAGCTGCTCTGCATTGCAAGGTGAGCATACATCCTGCAAACAGCCCCATACGCTGCAGGTACGTTGTCTCCTACTCACAAAGAAATGAATGCTTCAGTGAGAAGTCAGCAGATTCCTTCTCTGAATAC
Organism: Phalacrocorax aristotelis; assembly: GCF_949628215.1. Taxonomy (NCBI): domain Eukaryota; kingdom Metazoa; phylum Chordata; class Aves; order Suliformes; family Phalacrocoracidae; genus Phalacrocorax; species Phalacrocorax aristotelis. The sequence continues at coordinate 14,791,838 of NC_134288.1, forward strand.
TTTGTTTTGCAAAGTATACAGCAACTTCCATATAGAGGAACTCAGAGTCAGATTAAGCAACAGTACAGACTGGGGTTGAGTATGGCCCGGTATCTACCAACCACAGTGAATGTGATAAAGAGGAGTAGAGCAATCCAAAGTGGTATCTCCTCTTTTCTTCTTTGACTGTTTTGCCTTTTGCTTTATTTAGATTCTGAAACCTTGTCTTTTCCAAAAAGATTTTTCAAACAAAATACTGAAAAACCTGAAACCTGATGAAGGACAGTGATTTTTAGCAATTAATTGGTCACTTCTTGTTCTTAACCATGTAAGGAGTCTTTGCAAAGGACTGGTTAGAGGGACGGGAGTTTTGGGTTGTGGTTTAATGCTATGGATTGGTAGCAGTCTCTGTCATAGTTTATTTCCTGCTTAGGAAGTTTTCTTCTAGTTGCTTTTCTCATATGCATGGTCTTCACTCAGCATAGCTTGTATCGTCTGCTGAGGGTTCCTTTCCATCTAGGTGTAGAGAAGTTCTTTGGTTACATGTTCCCTTGATGTAAGGATCTTGAATTATATTTCTTCAGGGTTTCTGAACTATATGAAAAATGGAGCTGAAGAGAACACACTTTTAAAGGTTTAGGCTTCATGTTCCTTTAAATTTGCAGGGGTTTGGTTGCACTCGTCTTCCATGTAATCTTCTAGAAAGTATTTAATAATTCAAAAATAAGAATAGAGAACTCCGAGACTATACATTACAACTGAATGCCAGCTATACCTACTAACACCATGATAACTGGAGTAGATTTGAAAGATCTATTCCTCCCTGTTCCTTCTGCCTTTGTACAGATGTGTATGCTGTAAAAGTTATTTATAGGATTCATTTAAATTCCAGATCTTTTCCCAGCACATTTTCCACCTTCTTTTTCACAGTACTTGTAAAATCAATACTCTCAAACAGCTTTTTTCTTAAACTCCCCCTACCTTCCTTTAAAGCTATCTTAGAGGGCTCCATGTGTTTCCATGGAGCCACTTTTTAAGCAAATAGATACAAACTTGAGCACAGAACTTATTTTTTTTAAGGAAAGCCGGTGCTGTTGCATACTATGAAAAGCCTAATCACACTTGGCTTCTGCAGGTCAATATTCAAAACACCTAGTGCATATTTTTTTTCGAGATATGTTATGTCATTATACACCATGATTAGGGTAAAATTTCCTATGAAAATTACTTCATAGTCTACTACAGATGTGGTTTTAACACCTCTCATGTTTTAGAAGCTATTCCACATCACATGAATAACAGAATTATTATTACTGTTTAAGCAGCTAAGCACACATTAACGTCTGTAGCTACAGGTTTGTATGTCCACGCTTAAGCAACTTAATCTTCAGGGTTTAGAACTGTTGAGCATCATATAGCATTCATTGAGCAGATGTGAATATAAAGATGCTGGGGAGAATGGGAGCTGCAGCTTCAGAGAAATGTTTTCAAGTATTTTAAATCTAAATGAGTAAAAATTTTAAATTAGAGGCTCTTCCAGAAAAAATCTCACTTCTATCACAGCAGTACTAAAAAAAAAAAAAAAGCTAACTATGAATAACTAGCATACAAAATACCTAAATTCCACAAAGGCCTAATTTTGGCCTCTGCTGAAAACATTTTTTAAGCTAGCTGACCAGCTTGCATCTCATTTATGCCAGGTACTGCTTTTGATTGTGTATTTCCAGGTAGTGCTAAGATGGTTTACAGAAGTGCTGTTTCTTTCTGAGTTTCCCCTTGCTTGTCTGTATGTTGCAGCGACACATACTCGGAGATGGCACACCCTGCATAGGTGTTACCATTCCTCTCCTCATAACTCTCAAGCTGTTGTGGTGTAGCAAGTTTAATCAAGTCCCTCGTGGTTCTATGACTTTTCCTGTTGTGATAATCTAGACATGTTGGGTACCATAAACAAGATACGAAGTTAGAGTTTCACAGAGCTAGGACACTTGGCTGGGCCTGCTGAGTTCTGTCTTTTGCTATCTTTTGGCTCAGCTTTAAAAAGGCAGCAGCATGAACAGCTTTGAGTTTGCATTCAGAAGCAGATCTGTGTTCCTCCCTTCTAAAGCTTTCCATTTCTGTAATGTCTTTTATCCAGAATCTTGAAATTCTTTGCAAAAACCAGTGAATTAAACCTCACAGCAAACCTGTGATACAGAGAAATGTGAGATCTACTACTATTTGTGACAGAATAACTAAGCTTTAGAAATAGAACAAAACAGCACTTCTCCTTCTGGGCCTAATGCTTTTGATCAAATGCAACAGAGGAGCAAATTCAGGCACAGAGTTTAAGGGTTTGCTGCAGTGTTATCTTGGGATATGTCTAGCACAGCCAGAAAGAGCCTCTGAGTTCTTACAGCATTTGAGCTATTACTTCAGCCTAAATTCAACCTTAAGCTATTAGTTCAGCTAAGATGGAATCAATACTGACAGCCAATACCCAGTTCTTTAGAAAGAGGCAAAACCATCTCCTAATGCATTTGGCAAGTCGTGGAGCAATGACCTGTGTGCATTAGCAACCAGTTGCCATCATGCAGCATGCAATTTGACTATCTGTGTTAGTTCTGTAGTCTGAACACAAGTGAAGAGTCAGACACACACATATTCGATTATCATTGTCTCTAAATTTCTGTTCCTGGAAACTTTGGTTTATTCTACTGCAACCTGATGACAATGTGAGTGTTGTCAGTTGTGAAGTCCCTGTGCCTTGTGAAGTTAGGTGCAAATGAACATGGTGAAATATATTTTGCAACTGAGAATGTTCCAAAAATATAGTTACTTTTTTTTTCCTTCGATAACTTTGCAAAAATATATTTTATATTTGCATTTTCCAGGTGGTGCTGTCTCTAACAAAATAATCAAAATGCTAAAATAAGGGTTCAGTGGTCCTCTCCTCAACTTCCAGCAAATCTGTCACTGAAATCCTTTCTATATTCGCTGCTAGGTGTCTTTCCTTTTACATGGCAATACCCATTCATTATCAGAGAGAGGCAAAATTGCAACAAACTGGTTAATTCTTTGAATGTGCGCAAAACATAACGAACAAAAGCAGTTTATTCAGTGGCTTGCTTGCTGCCTTGAACTGGGGTTTCTCTCACCCCTTTTCACAGTAGTTGGAAAAAAAACCACGCTTGAAGTCAGATTTTCATCTGACTATAGTTCCTGTTCAGGACCCAAAACAAGCAGCCACAACTGTAACTGCTGAAATGGCTGGTGGCAGAGGAGGGAAGTTTATCTGGCATTAAATGTGAGCTGAGCCCTTTTTAATAATCCCTGTAGGCCAAAAGCATGTGAGGAAAAAGTACCTAAAGCTGGAAAAACAATGAGGTAGACACCAGAGCATTCATTAAAATCACATTAATATTAATTATGAGGGATAAATGATATTTGGAGCTTTCTCTGCAGAGAGGTTTGGTCTAAATACAGTGGACAAGATTCCTAACTGATGTTCCTCTGGTGAAAGACAGTAGAACTGAGTCAATTTACACTTACTTAAGGTTTGGCCTCTTCTGTTCGGAAATTCCCACATAACTGAGAAACAGTTACAAAACTGAATGTGACTCGTAACAGAACTAAGATTTCTCTTTTGATTTCAGATTTACCAAACAGTGGCTTGACAGTTGCTTCAGTTCACTATAGATATATGAGCTATATTCACAGTTGTTTCCTCAGCGTGGGTTTGATTTCAACAATTCTGGAATTCAGAGCTTGTGAAGCTCCTTTGTGATTGACTTAATCTTTCACAGAAAGATCTCATGGATTTAGAGTTGAGATCTTGACTTTTTCTTCAAAATCTTTTATATTTTTCAAAGTTGACACTCTTAGTTTTAAATTCCACATGGTTCCTTTTCTAATTCCCCTATGAAGAAAGGAAAGCGAATAGTGGGATTTTTACAACTGTTTATAGCAGAACACTGGGAAAACTTCAAAGCACAGAGAAGTGATTATGCTTGCGTTCTTGTCTTTTTTTCTTTTTATCCCCCCCCTCCCCCCATTTCAAATTGTATTTATATTTGCCTCTGATCCTCATGTTACTTTCTTCTTCAAGCTGCCAAAAGTCTACAACTGTGGTGCTGGAGATTAAATGGCAAATTTCTGGCAACCATCACAGAGCTTTGTTTCCAATGAAGAATTAAATCTAGCCTCTGAAATACAGGAGAATCATTTTACTTGCACTATCATTTATGCTCACAGTTCTTGGGTTTATTGTCATTTGCACATGGAAACATAACATTTGCATATGCAAATAGTACATTTGAGTGTCTTGTGCTTTCAAAACAATACACAAGGTACAATACCCACAGTGGCCTAAAGAACAAACATGTAGAATGAAACTAGTAGCCAGCAAAGATAAGAACGGCAGGATAATTATGGCAAATACTCTGATGGAATCAAGAACATTATTTTAATTGTCTATTGTCAGCAGGGCTGGCCATAAAATCCTTCTGTGCTCTTCCACTGAACCTAGTCTGTCTCTCACAAAGATTTATCTGGGAGGAGAGAGAACTGACACTGAACTGACAGCCTGGCTGGGCATCAAAGTGTTTTGCAACAGCCCTGCTGGTTGTGCTGATGCAAAGAATTAATTTTTTGCATTTGTTAAAATCAAAGCAAGTTATGGTATTAATGTGAACAGGACAGAGGAAGAGAGGAAAGCTGATAGCAGGACCTGTGGACATCAGCACTGATGTTAGTTACCCCACACCACAGGAAATGCTCCCCTAAACTCTCTGAAAAATGTACACAGATTGTATATAGAATGCCTTTGTAAAGGAGGCTTTGATCTATTGAATGAAGCTGACCTACTTGCTGTGTTTTAAGCAGACAATGGAAACACAAGACATGAGACATCAGAGACTGATGATAGTTAGGAAATGGACTCTTAGAGCAGAAAAACTAGGGTGCGCGCAGATGTGCCTAAATGTTCCAGAAGTCTGCCTAAGACAAAAACTGACCTCCACATATCTTTCTATGAAGATGCATTGAAATATTGTGGGTCATGGTCTTCTTTTGCTTTTCATAACAGAGGATGTGGACAAACTTCTCTGCTTGCTTCCCTCTTCTCCTGTCTTGATGACCTTGAGAGGAAGCTTCTTAAAGAAAGGAGAATTCTGAAGGGAAATTAATGTAGAATGTGGTACCAGTCTCAGAGGAGATCTTGGGTAGTTTAGTTTGAATTGTTTTGTAAGGAGCAGGTCTGGTAAGGATCAGAGGGATAAGGGACTACAGTCATTAACTGATTGATGTTCATGTTAAAGTCTCCTTAGCAGCCTGTGGCTCTACTGAGGAAATCCCCCTCAAGTAGGTTTTAATACAGCCATAGTTACAGAAAGGCATCAACCTGAATACAGCCCTTTCAGTCCTTTCAGTGTCAAGCTGCCTGGAAAAGTCCTCAGACTGCCTTTTCTGTATGTACCACACCACAGGCCACAAAACACTTCCCAACAGCCTGTACCACACTTAAGATCAATAATGAAAGAGCAAAAGCCACAAACTACGATGTGCCTCAGGAAGGGAGTAGAGGAGATCAAGGGCATTGCCAATGTGAATGAAATCTACATGAAAGAGCCTTCATCATTGCACTGCTTTCATGGATTAAAGGAACAATTGAGCAGAAGAATGAAAAGGCAGTGCCAAGAGGAAGAGAAAATATGGAGGAGGGAAGCTCGGTTTCTTTGGTTAAGCCATTCTAGTCACGTTCTTGGCACACAAGCAGAAAAGCACAGCTGCTTTACATCTGCTACAGAGCACTGGAACTGAACAGGCACTAATATAAGTATTCTCAGCCTGTTCAGATGAGTTTTTTGTTTGCTCTGGTATGGATACAATACTTTTTGTAATTAGTAACATGGAAAACTATTTTCTAATGCCACTGCAATGACTGATTTGGCTTATAAATGTTTTCTTTCAAAGGTCAGGCCTACAGGGACTTACAAAGGCTAATTTTGTCACTAGAATGTCAGACCTGATGCCCACCCTGGGAGACACAAAAACCACTGAATTACACAATTTAAATGTTTTATGCTTATATCCATGAAAAACACTGACAATTTCCTTTCATGTAGCATCCTGATTATATTTCATGCAGTAAATCTCCCCAAGCATTTTAGTGCTTTGTGCCTAAAGCGAGGCCCACATCCCTGGATACCAATGCAATACAAAGATAACAATAATAATACCAAATTTCTTTTCCTGCTTTGTAGTCTTTGATGCATATTTTGAGTATGGCATTGAAGTCTCTTTGCTAAAACCTTCAGTTTAGTTAACATGAGGAAAATGCATGAAAACGCAACATGAAGAAATCTTGAATCCTAGTTCAGGATCTCTGTTTGATCCTACTCAATACTCAGCAACAGCCAGGCTGATAAACATATAAATTGATGGGACTGGCTTAAATTAAACCATCCACTGACAGTACTGTTAGAGGGTCATATGTTTCAGACTCAGTCTCATTCTCTGTGTGCAAGTGAAGCTTCAGCTAATATTGATACATATTCTGCTTGCCTGAGTTATATGAATCAAGACTTTTAAAGATGAGTAAAATACCAAAGCAAAGAGAGACTGTGTTACTCAAATTAAAGCCTGAGACAGACTTGGAGCACAGCTACCAGGAAGGGTTTGAATCTGGGATTCTAGTCTCACTGCTACCAGAAATAACAGTTTTGGGTCTTCTATCCCCTGCTGCTCCTATTATTTAGCAAGAGCTTAGGTTGTTTTAGCTTCATATTAGATGATAATACACCTATGTGGGTGACAACAAGAACTGCAACTGTGATAATTATAGCCGAGAACAGCTGTGTATACACAGGAATGTGTATTTTGTGTCATATGGCTGTCTGCATTGCTCAGATACAAGCACTGGTGGATGCCTGAGTCTTTCAGACAAGCATATGAAAAAAATTGACATTTCCCAATGGTCCTATGAATATTTAAAGGTGGAAGACCATATTGCTGATGTTACCTGGAGTAGCAGACTAGTGTTTAGTTTTAAGATTTGGAACATGTTTTGGGGCTCTGTGTGTGTGTCTAGTCTGCAGGTAGAACTGTAAAGAGGGAGTTCTGATCTGTGGAGCAACTTTCTGTGTTTGTTGTAGCTTTAACTGCATCTAAGCCATATGCCTTGTGCAGCATGTTGAACAAACACCTTTTTTTATAATTCTCATATCTCAGGGGAAGCACTGAGAGGGCCATGGCAAATTGCTCGTTCAACTAAATGTTGGTGAAGAGGCTGCTATGGATCAGGCTTTTGGAAAAGATTCAATGCCACTGTCTAGACAGAGGCAAGAAACAAGGGCTCCCTTTCCCCTTGTCCCCTTGCAGCCTCATCACCGAGCTGTGTAAGACTGCTAATTAAACTGGAGTTTTGCACGTCACCCTTAGGAGTTTCTTTCTTAAAAAAATGTAGGTCATTTGATTGACATGTATTCTTCAGCATCCTAATCTCCAGTGAGAAAATTATGAAAAACAAGCTGTGCTGCATGCAGACAAAACTGAGGACTACACAGAAACTGAATGTTTTATTACATAAAAGTTTTAAAAAGCTGTAAGCCACATTACAAGTAATAGGAATAAGGAGGAATAGTGCAGCAAGCCACACTTTTACTGTAGTTAACAGACGCTGCTCTTATTTGCTGAATAACTTCCACTCAGTCTGATGGAACCCCAGATTTCAAATAATGGGTGTGTTTCCTTGGTGATCTATGACATTGGGCCCAGTCAAGAAATGAAGAAAGGAAGGCTAATATCTGGACATAGAAAGGTGTTGATTGGGAAATGGAGGTCAGAATTGGAAGTGGTGTCTTACTAAGGGCTGGATCCAGACACAGGCTGCCCTGTCATTCTGAGAAGCAAAAGGAGGAAGGTCAATGCAATGTTTCCAAGAACCAGGTAATATCTAAGAACTGATTGTCTTTTCACAGTTAAAGACGGACCATTATACGTCAGCTCAGGGCAGAACTTAATAGCACTGGTAGAATCATGCACTAATGTGCTACTGATTTAGAGGATGTTGATGGTGGCCTGTTTGTATCCTGAACTGCTTAGACACTCCCGAAGTTATCCAAGAGAAGAGCTAGGAGAAGGGGACTTTAAGCACTGTCTTCTGTCAGAGATCTCTTCACGTCAGAATGAGATGCACAGATGGGATTGTCCATCATCTCTACTGAGACATTCCTCTATTATAAATCATGAGTGGAACTGCTGAATGTGCTCTAAAAGCTGGAGGAAACTTCCATTAAAAAAGTATAGAGTTTCTATCTTCTCTTAGTCTACTCAGCAGATACTGCTGGAGCTTCCAACTCAAGGCATGTTTGTTCCTTAGGGCTGATAGAAAGGATGTACTTGTCTTAGTCCTTTCCTTAGCTACTGAATGTAGACACACCTGCACTCACTGATGCAGAAGCAGTACATCAGCAGAGAGGTGAGGGAAACCAAGATGGGAATCTACACCTTTATCTGAATATTTCAGAGAGAAGTTTCCCTCAGACAGGGTAATACAATCAGTAGTACACTAACATAATTCTCTTTTCTGTCATGGGGATATTGATCACCTGCATGCTGCATAACCACTGTTGTATTACACTAAGGACCCCAAAGACTAATTGAGCTACTTCAGGCTTTTTGAGGTGGCTTAAGGGGAAATATCTAGTGAAATGCTCAGTGGATGTAGGCAGGCTCTCCGGAGAACTGACAAGCCAACAGTGTGGGAAAATAAAGGGAACCAAATGGCTTGCCCAGTGACTAATTTACGCACCAATACTTTTGCTTGTGCATTCTCAGTGCACCTATGCAGTCCAGAAGATCCTGGCCTGAATAGTAAGTGAGCAGCATCAGATCTTCCCTTTACATTTGGCAGCTGCGTTCCAGTGGTCACTCTAATCAGGTTTATTACAGTATTGACTATCCAGTGGCCGCCATGTTCTGAAGTTACCGTTGGTTTGGGATGCTTCCATTCCTGAATGCTCATTTTCCACATTGTATCTAGGCCTGATTTTCAGAAAATAGAAGCTAGGCATTTGTGAAAAGAAGGGATTCTCAAGTCACCCCAGACTGTATACTCAGAAATAAACCATGAGTCACTTAAAAATTTAATTCAGTATTTTTATAGGAGGATTTTTAAAATCTAACAATATTTGTATTATTAAATTTATACCAAATGTGTATTTGGAAGTATTTCTCACTGAGTAGTATAGAGACATCTTGGGTGTCACTGTAAATTAATGAGCATCTGTTTTTCATTGTAGTGAGAAAGCTGTGAGAAAGCATCCAAGTGAGACTATTCACCATTAAGAATTAAGCATCTATGGTGAGGTATGATACAGGGTTCTGTGAATGTTTCCTCTTGAGTCAGTCCGTGCCTGGAGGCTTAATATCTAACAGGTCTTTTCCTCCTTTTGATGCCAAAACACAAAATTACTTGCAAGATTCATTTTGTTCTGGAAATGTGTTTCTAAGGTTGGTTTGAAGGTGGTATTATAAGGTGCTGCAATAGCTTGTGGCCTGTTTAGGGCTATTCTTAAAACTACTAAAGGGAGTTGAAAAAAGAAAACAAAACAGTAAGGTAAAACTTCTTTCCTCTGCATATTCTGCTGCTTCTTCACCTTTGCTTGGGACATTTTGTCTGCATTTGTATATTTAGTGTGTATTTCTTAATAATGTGAGGAAGAGTTATAAAATTATTTCTGTTAGCCAACGAGCTATGTGTCTTCTGGGAACATATAAACCCTGGCTTGCAATTTGTACTAATGCAGCATTTAAAAACAAATGCAACCTGGCCCCAAACAAACCGAAGCCTGGGTGTGTTCATGAGCACTGATTCTCTATGACCTTCCTTTCATTAGCTAAAATCTCTGTGCCCCTCCTTTTCTTTTCTCTGCTGGAATAGAGTAATACTTCCCTGGAAGGTTTAGTCAGATAATGTTTGAAAATTGCTTGAGATCCTTGAGGAAAGGTCGTCACAGTGAGAAGGTAAGCTCTGGTGACATGACTACAAAATTAAAAAAAAAAAAAAAGGTAGAACTACGGCACAGCTAAAAATAGAGACTGAAATTCCTCTTCATTCCCGAGCCATATAAGGATCTGTGCATAGCTATGTAAAGCAGGATCTTAATGCAAAAAGAGATGAATTTTTGGCTGATTTAACATGGGAAGCATTGTGTTCACATGTTTCCTTTGTAGAGCTAAATCGTAATTTTAAAGCTGTCAGAGGCCTTTCTTTAAATTAGAGTAATTTATTGCCATATGTGCCCAAGAACAGCTACAAATGTAAACACAGGCACTCCCTTGGCTATATCCACTGCACTTTTCCAGATCACTTCCAAGAGGAAAAGAAGTGTAACAGAGAATGAAGCAAAAGTTCTCTGCCACTCACAATGAAAGGATTAATTCTTCTTTTCTAGTACCTCTAAACGGTGGCACCAGAGTCTGGTCTTCGTCTAGAATTTCCAGTGACATTGCTGGCAGTTCCAGGCATGGATGACATGCAGGAAAAATGCGTTGCTCTTGCACAGAAATCTCCCTGCTAATAAAGTCCTCATCTACATATACATGCACACATGCTCACACACATAAAGAGGTATATATAGGCCACTTCGCACTCTAAAATTAGTAGCTATGGAAAATGATATATGCAATAACTTGATACTCTCAGTGCCTTTGTGGCAGCACATTCCTGAATAAATACCTGTGTGATATGTTGATGATGTGGCTCAGATTTTCATTTGACAGAATGGTGAGTGAACTTGGCCTGGCAAATCTTGTAGGACTGTGAGGTAGCAAGCCCTGCAAACCTGAACCGGAGCACACCTATTGCAAGATTCCCAATAGCAAGTCTGGGATTCCCAACTAGTGAAATAGCATTCCCTAGTTTTTGACAGTGTCGGATAGAAAAGATGCCGCAAAATGCTGAGGAAGAGAAAGAGGATGTCAATTAGATATAAGTTCCTCCTTATTGGCAAAGAACCATTGTACAATCTGATTCACGTAACATTCATGAACTTGCAGGTTTTGTTTACACCCGTTTTGTGCCTGATTTGTATTTGTACTGCTGTCCAAACCACAGTCATATAAGCTCTTTTTTGCAATCAAATTTGTTCTCTAATGCAAAACAAATAAACAAATAAACAAATAATCAAGACCCCAAACACACACAACTGTATTTCTAGTTTATGTATCCTATTTCCTTCTTGATTCTTTCTTCATACGTTCTGAAAATTGAGTACTAGACCCGGTACAGGCTAATCTGCTGGCTTCCATAGGTTTTTATGCATTGCTCACATTTCCTGTCTATCTTTTGTGTCATCTTTTTTCATTGCTGCTTTAGATTAGCCACAATGCACAGCCATTTATGGTTGTCATATGTTATGTATCAGGCTTAATTCTTCATCCTTCCTTTCATCATCTCATCATATTTCACAGACCACAATTAACTATGATTCTTTTGAGGCACCCAGCTTGCCTTTACTTGCTACTTAGCCTTACACATCCATATGGTTCAACTTGGTTTTCAAAGTTCTCTGTCATTTTGCTATTTTGTTTAACACAGCAAACCAAGAACTATTTTGGATGGTTTGTTTGCTGTGGCATATATGTGTACCTAGATATTAGAGTTTAATATCAAAGAATAAAAGGCAGCTGGTAGATCTGGAGCATTGTGGAAGGTTGTGCTACAACAGACTGATCCGAAAACTTGTATTTGTTTCTGTTTATGTCCTGTCTTTCTCTGGTCTGTGCAGTGATGATGCCTTTCCCCCCGGGGAATTTTACTGCTTTCTTTTCTATTAAGAACATTTTCCTAATTTGGTGCCTTAATTTTAAACTGCCGTGCTTTGTGCTGTGTATTGTGTTCCAAGACTGGGAATGATTCCCAAAGCTATATTTTCATGGCACGCTTTTGCATCTCTGTTAAAATCAATGGGAACATGTTAGAGAGACTGAGGGCAGAATTCCTTTTAATAGGAATTTTTGTCTGAGGTATTTTAGTATCTGGTGACATCTCTTTCAGTCTGAACTTTTCTCTCTTCTACACTCTATTCTGTGCATTCACCCATCACATATCTTTTGTCCTTTAATCTGTCTACTATTTTACTACCCTCCTTCCTTTTTTCCAGAAGTCCCTGAAAAGTTCGAGAATTAAAAATGCACACACCACGCTAATGTAGTTACCCTCAGACTCGATTGAGAGTCATTGCTTTTGCGTGCAGTCCTGTGGGTATGTATATTTACATTCAGCACAGAAAACACTTGCCATCATGAGTCTGCTCAGTCCTTCCTACTTCTTCCCAGAGGCGCCTTGCCCAGTGTTTTGCTTTTCCTGTTTTATGGGAATTGTGGAAGATCTCCAATCTGGCTTTAGTGACAGTCTTGTAAATTAATATATTGTGAGGTTAATTTTTTCATTATTTCCTATTTTTTTACCCCACCCCTTTAAAAGTTGCTTTCCCCCTCCAGTTAAGCATACAGTCCTGCATCTTAAAGAATTCTCCCTTTCTGTGCACAACCCCCATTCAGTACTTGTAGACGGTCATTTTTTCTCTGTTCCACACAGACAGGTTATACTTAGTTGCCTTACATATACCGTTTTAACTTCAAATTTGTCTTTCTGTTTGCCTGCCTCTGTGGCTGTGCTATGCTAATTATAACTTAATTTGTTCGAAATGACCTGAATTATCCATAAAAAGATATTTGAGAAAAGTTTTGTGTTGCTTATTTGTTCAATGGGATGTAATCCCACAACCTTAGAAAGTATCTGTGTAAACTGAACATGAAAGCAGAGTCTTGTGAATTTGGAGATCATATAGATTTTAAAACCATAAAAAACAAATTGATCTTCTCAGCTGACTCACAGAACTGGTCTCAGACCTTCCTGCATAAAGCTACCAGCATAAGCTTGAACTAAATCTGACTTTTTATACTGTCTTGACATCAACAACAGATGCATATCATGGGTGAATACGATATTTTGAAAGGCGTGCAAAGGATGTTTCTTCCTATGAAAAATTTCCCTCTCTACTATTGGACCCTTAGGGATTGCTGTGGTTGCAGTGAGGGTACATTAGAACCAGAGTAGAGCAGAAAAATGGTAAGTGCAACTAAAAAATGGAAGGCCTGAAAGAATAAAGACGGCTACAGGAAGCAGCAGCAGGAGATTAAGATTTCCACAGTGTTGTCTTTACTGCCCTACATATAGTCTTAGTAGTAGGAGGTGTAATACTAGATGTGAAACATAAGTTTACACTGGGGATATGTGGACTTTCGTCAGTGTTTGTACTGTGTTCGTATCTCATGCATTTTCCCTCCCTAGTCTCTTCCTATCCACTGCTCCATGTGCTCCCAACTCACACTGAACAGGTGAAACCTGGTATTTCCCCACATGAAAGCACCTCTCCAGCATCTGTGTGGACAAACGATTCAGGAACATCAGCAGGAAACACGGGAAGGAATGGTAAAGCTCATGACTGAATCAAAGTGGGATCTGGATGCCAGTGGAATCTGAGCACCAGATTTTCCAGCATATCGGCTGAAAATACAGAGCAGGGAGAGGAATGTTAAAATAAACTTGTTCAGCTAAGGCTGGCACTTTGGTCTTCTACCTGCAGCCTCTAAGCCCCTCTTCCACTGTAATCTCAATTTGCCATACAAGGGAATGCTTTAAATTAAAGCAAGGGAGAAGTTAAATTTTCCATGGCTATCTTCTCTGTCTCTCCTTTGAGGATGCCAAACCGTTGACAAGTACGGTATTATTTGTGTATGTATATTTAAAGTTGACTTAATTAATGAAACCCATGGAGTCTAACCCCTAATCTTATTAAAAATGTCAGATGCACAGAAACAAGAAGCTGTTTTACATTTGAAGGATATAGAAATGAAAGGATTGCTTTCAAATTTATTTTTAAGTTGGTAAAATATTTGTGTGCCCATAATGTCCAGTTAATTTTGGAGTTTCGTCCATAAGGAATGCTGGGATAGGATGAAAAGTAAATGTAGTAGAAGATGAGGGGGTTTTTTCTTTTTTTTTTTTTTGTTTGCATCTGGTAGGTGTGTTTCCTTCTCTGAGTCTCCTTGGGGCTGCCTGTGAGTCAGCTCTAGATATTTCACATTCTCTAATAGCACTTTCTTATTTATAGAGCCTGGTTTTCCTAAGATGCTGAGAAACATGGCCTTTGTGAAGTATTTGCATTGTTTCAACGGGATGTAGACAAGGGAAAAAATATTCAGTGTTGCAGAGAAAAGGAGAATATAAGGGCTTAAATATTTAAAAATTTGTCAAAGAAATCTGGAAGACGTCTGCCTCCACTGTTTGTTCTTCTGTTCCTTTGCTTTTAATTATCCCCACCTCTTTCTAATGGAACATTAACTACCATTTCACAACTTCATATGATAGACCAATCCACAGACAACTGCTCTGACATCTGCAGCACCCTGGACTTGGCCTTCTCTTTCTTCCAGATGCAGACATTTCAAAACTAAATCATAGAATCATAGAACGGTTTGGGTTGGAAGGGACCTTAAAGACCATCTAGTTCCAACCCCTTGATGGATTAATTGATTAAATTAATTATTTAAAATTATTAATTTATTAATATTGATTTAAAACAGTTTAAGGAATGAACACAAACAGGCTCAGTGCACAGGCACATTAAGTATTATTGTGGAGGTCACAACAAGACTTGTTTAATTTCCGTATGATTTTTCTGATCCATGGAAGGTGAAGAATCAAGGTCCATACTGAGCTTGTATTCATGTCTGCTGTTCTCGCTTGCATGATACTGAACACGTGGTCTCTGCTAGCTGTAGTCCAGCAGCAGGTGATACCTGGAAATCTTTTCAGTTCCACAGGAAGACCACAAGAAACAAGAAACAATTGGGTGGTTTTTCCCATGAATGGGGGCAAACCGGTAAGCCAAAAATATAGCTAGGCAGATGGGGAAATGCTGATCTGATATGCTGTTCACTGGCACTGCAGAAGTCTTTCAGCTGAGATCACACACAGCATATTGGAAATGTCTGAGTCAGATGACTGGAAGAAAAAGTTACAGATAAGGGACATATGTAGACATCTGTAACAAGGGACAGACACTGTTTCAGGGCTAGTAATAATGATGCAGATTGTTGGCAGAACAAGGCCAAGACTGATCTGTGCCTTGTCCTGGTTATAGACAGGAATTTGTTCAGCAACTCCTTCCATAATGTCTTTGTGCACAAGCGATTTCCTTCAGTTCTTTGCAAGGACCAGCATTTGCCTAATTGGAAAAACTTGCAAAATGTTTTTTCCAGTCCCTGCACACTTACATGTATCATTGCAAGTGAAGGAAAAAATAAATCCACCTGCTTTCTGAAGATCAGTGACATCTATTGTTCTTTCAACAAAAGAATGAACACAACTGCCTTTTAGCACTGACAAGCCTAGCTGCAGAAATGTGAAGACCAACATTTGCTACAGTAGAAGCTGAGAAGAGTAGATGAGGCGGTGTTGAATCATGTAGAAGGGGCTATATTTCAAATAATTATGACCAAGTCCTTTCTTCATTTTCCCTTTCTCAGAAATCACTGAGATTGCATGGATGCAGCAACAAAGCAGAGAGCAAAATAAAACTGAACCGTGTACACAATTTTTCCACTAGTTTGCTAAATGCTGTCATGAAGGTGTCTGACACCATAGACACAGAGAGTGCTCAGATGCTCTTCCTAAAATACTGTAAATCCAGTCTTCTTATGATCTTCTTTTATTGTGATAAACAAGAAATAAAACCAAGACAAACAAGCAGCCTATAGTGAAATTTTCAAACTGGGAGTGAATAATCATGTGGAAAAATAAGATTCCAATCATGACATGTCTCACTTACTTTTTGAGCACACTGTATGTCAAAGCCCCCCAAAAAGAAAAAATGTGCAAGTGGAGAATGAAAATGCTGGGAGCAGAGGAGGAGTCATTCACTTGTATAAATAACTCTTTGCAGAATCTGACTCTTGTGAATCTCTATTTCTATTATAAATACTTTTTATTAAATAAAAGTGAGGAAATGTTACTAAATGTGTTACTAAATGGCAGGTGAGGAAGGGATACGTGCTTTAGAAGAAGGGATACATGCTTTAGAAGTGACCAGTATTTCCAAAGCTTTCAGTGTGTAAACATTTGAGCATGTTTGACTTTGGTGTTCAAATAACTAAATAAAAAGGGAAGGCATGTGTGTGTCAATTTGTACCTAACAAACCTGGCTGAAGACTAACCACGGCAGGATACAGTTAGCTTAAAAAAATAACTAGGGGCCTTGTGGCACCCTATGGCCAGAATGAAGAAGAAAGGTTTTTGCAAAACTGATGAAAAAGCAAGTCCAAGTGGAAAGCTGAAAGATGAAATAGGGAGGTTAGACAAAAAGGGGAAAAAAGTGATCAGGAAAGAACCTCTTCTGGTAAAAACAGAGGATTTTTCAAGAAACTGTTGATAGATTCCTGATGTCTCAGGAGATAAGCTGCTTGTGTACCTGTCTTCTGAATAACACCTAGAACATTCATGATCAGAACAAAAACATGATTCCGCTGCAGTTGGCTCTACTACAAACACCTTCATTTGGGAAAGAATGACTTTCACCTGAGAATTTCTGGAACTGGGCTCTGAATTCCGGAATACCTTGTCACTCCCAGGAAACATTCTGCATGTGCAGAGTTAAAATTATTTCAATTTGGCTTGTTCCCACAATGCAAATTTCTACCTGGGCATTACTGTGAAGAACTTTTTCAGATTCTTCTCTTCCTATGTGTCTAATATTGATTTAATTGTGGGTTTTGGCGTTAGTTAAAAGCTTGAAGTGTTTTTAGTAGATAAAATATGTTGTGTCCATTATTTGTGTCAGCACTCCCTGGGGATTCTCACTGTTCAGAATGTTTTCTCGGAGGCATATACATACACAAACCCTTGCAGACGTCAATTCAAGCTCTGCACCCAGGGAATAATGACTAACAGACTTCAGACAATGAAGAATCCAATTTAAAATCCAAAACTGGATTATAAAACCCCTTCTGATTCTTTGTAGATTTCTGTAACAAATGAACTCTCTTTGCTATTTCTAAATATCTAATTATATTCATATTTTTATGGGTTAGTCCCCAAGACCACAAGCAAAGCAGATTAGAAAGGAAGTTGCGGAGCTGACATCTCCAATCCTCATCTGAGTTTTTAAATACTGATGCTTGCATAGCATGAGGACAGATACTTTATAAATGATATCTCAGCTAATTCAAGTAACTTATTTGAGAGCGTATCTGAAGTCACTAGAGATTTTCTCCTTCTAGGCTAATTGCTCTGCACTGGGGTGCATTAAAGAATTATTTTGGAGCATGATTCAGACCATTGATTCATGGTATACTATGGCTATTTTTAATCTGTTCAGTGAAAGTTCGTAGGAAAGGAAAAGCACTGTGTATTTCTGTTGTTCCATTTTCCTGCTCATTCTGTGCCCCTCTAAGTCCACTGCTCTACCAAAAGCAACATATAATTTTGATTAGATTTTCAGGTTTAATACATGTTTCTCCTTCTGTCTTGTACCACTCTACCATGCATTAGTTATGGACAATATCTATTTTAGGTCACTTAAAAATTGTTACCGCAGCTTGACGATAGATGTTTCTTCCTAAGAAATGCTTAAATTCCCCAGCTCAGCCTCTTGACATGAGCTGGTTAGATCAGGAATTCTCACAACTGGACCTTCGTGTTACACACTGCCACACAAAACACATGCTTGCAGAAAAAGGTAGCAGTAAATGAATATAATGTCCTGAAGAGGACAGTTCTGGGAAGGATGCATGATTACTTATGATTGCTCTCAACTTTTCACCCTCTCATCAGCACTGCCACACTTCCCACTCCCCTTTGCTTTTCCAGGGGAAGGGCCTGACTTTCCTGTTCTGCTGATATAATGTGTTATTTTCCTTTTCCCCTCAGCATGGTGTTTTTTGGTGTTATTTTCTTGCGGTATGCTCTCTGTCATAGCTGGGCTCTGTATGTCAATTCAGGGCTGATGGTAAGTGCCGGACAGCCCAAGAGACAGCAATTAAGTATTTATTTAGAGACCTCGTAAAGCAGGGTGTGGTGGGGTAGTGGTGTCAAGGGTGGATGATGGCACGCTAGTGCAGCGAACATGCCATTCATGAAGCTCAGAAAGGACCTCAAGATGTTAGGACAGATTCAACTTTCAGTTAATACCTGGAGCTACTAAACTGGTTCAAGTGCAGTTACTTCGGACTTAGAAGTGATATGAGGATGACCTGGGCTTCTGAACCAATAATGGCTGACAACTGTTAATATAAAATAATAGTGATGTCCCAGAGGATTCTAATCCTGCAAAATAAGAGAGTGAGTGGAAAGGCTCTGGCCTAGCCCCTAAATGAAGCATCTTTTTGTCTGCCTGAGCTGTCAGAGTTAATAAAGTTGAACCTATTTTTCGGGATGAGCTCAGTAACTTCATGTCTGGGATACAGGGGATGTTCCACAGTCCATGTTAGTCTGTCTTTGTGCAACACGGGGTGAAATTACTGCCTTTCCTCCAGCATTAACCTTCTATTTTCACTTGGGTATGTCGCATTTTGGCCTTTTGCCTTTTTATTCCTTTAAACAAAAATGTTTTTAAAGGCATGGAGATTTTTCATAATCCTCATTATTTATTTACCCTATATATTTTTTTTCTTCAAAGTTTTTATTGTTTTGCAGCCCACAAATGAAGTCTGAGACTAAATAATTCTATCGGGATGCAACAATTTTGCCATAAAACCCTGGCTGAACTATAGCTTTATGTTAAAGATACACAAACGATACAGATGTAAACATGAAAATACACCTCAGCATGGTTACCAACATGGCCATATAATGGTTATGGTCTGACAGGTTTAACTTATGAAACTGTAGCTTTATGTTAATAATGTAGGATCCACAGACCCCCTTCTCTTCCCTTGATTTTACCTCAATACCTACCACTTATTTACATCTTTACAGTAGAGCATGAGATGCCCTGCCTTTATCCCAGTACCTCTGTACCTCATTACACACTCATCATCTGCCCTGGCTAATGTGTGTCATGAATTTAGGAAAATAATCCAGTTCAGACATATGAAAGTTTTCAGGCCCTGATCTGGGAGCATGCTGTTAAACTGAGATCTGAGAAGTTCACATGCAGTTCTTCTGAATGTCTGACTCTGCTGGAGCAGGATCGCTGCAGTGTGTGATCTGACCCTGTCCCTCCCCACCCCCTGCAGCATGAAAAACCATCTGAGGGGTTTATTTACCACAGCTGCCCATGAAAGCTGGTTTAAAATCAACATTCAGAGAACAAGCCATGGGGTTCCAGTGCAGTACAGAATTTACCAGAGAGGAGAGTATTGCTCTTGGACTAGGAAAACAACCATTCTGTTTAGCAAAAGGTTCTGAGGTTTTGAAGTGTATTTATTTTCCAATAGGAAATGACAGCAAGGCCTTTTAAAATTCTCAGAGACAGACTGAAAGACACAGGCCCCAGAGCAGACAACAGTCTGCGTATTTTACCAAGGACAGGGCAATGTGAGTTTTAGCCCCTATGTAGTGTTATTTTAGCTTTGGAATTGCAGCTTCTTCAGATATCTCCGTGTCTTACATGAAGCACATTTTTGTTCAAACTGACGTATTTCTTCAAAAACTTTTAGGTTTTGTAAAAGGTTTCATGGGAAACCAGCTCTCCCTTGTATTCTGTGACCCAGAGAAGTTGCTGTATATACGCACCTTGTCAAACAAATATGGCAATGCAGATGGCTTGGGACATGTAGGAGACTGACATAAATGGTGAGAAACAGAAATCACCCAACGCTGGATCAGGCATTTGTGAAAACTCTAACAGCATCTGTGGTTTTTAGAATGTTTCTCCACCTCTCCTCCGAGGGAACCTTAGACCTCTGAGTGAATTTATGGCCGTATTTGTTTTCCTTATATTATTTCTGTGCAACTATTTTTTCCTTTGTAGGGGCGTGTTGTTGCTTTTTGCTGCAGCTGAGTTTTCTGTAAGAACTATCTTGCTTTAACCATGTTATCCTCCATCCACTTTTTTTGTAATATAGATTCCTTCTGTCCCTTTTGACTCATCTGGTTCGTTTTCAAGGCATCCTGTTTATTTTTCCAGCTATTTGTTTCTAATATGTGTTATTTGACCTCTTCGGTCTGCTCTTTTGGGGATGTATACAAAGCTCTTCCTTTATTTGCATTTGCTTTTCCTTCTCCCCTCCACAGCACCTAATGTTCACCAATGGAACCCAAGAACAGGAAATGGGAATAAAAATCCACAAGCCCACAGAGGTTGACAACAAGCAAACCTCATTTTCATCGTGCAGGTGTGGAATGCTTCAGGTCACTGTGATGTAGAAATACAAGGGCTAGTATTTTATCCCAGGAGCCCCCTGACACTGTTCTGGGAATGGGCTGCAGCTACAGGAAACTTGATTGAAAGCAGCATTCTCCTCTTGTTTCTTTGTGCAAGACAGCCATCAGTAAGGCAGTAAGCAAATCAGGACAGCAAAGAACATCTCCTCAGAAGAACTATCTACAGGGAATGATCTACATTCTTGTTGTGAATGGGAATCAGAGGATGGTGCTACTTCAGCCATTTTATTTCAGCAATGCACTTGTAGAGAAGACAAGGGAACTTTTCTTCCTGGGAGCAGTTTTTCCATGGTTGTGGAGCTTAGCTCTTTGGCCAGTTTCCCTTCTACGTGCTCTGTTTTAAGAGAAAGCTGCTGAGATTCTGACAGGGCCTCTGGCTAGTTGTGGTTTGGCAAAGTGGTGTTCATCTGAGATGGCTGCTTCCAGAAGAATAGGTGTCCGGAGCTCACAGGAGCTGTCAGCCATCTTGGTCAGGCTGCACCACAGAGCACAAAGGCAGATTTATCACAAAGGTCAATACCTATACTGACTTTATAGCTTGTATATATATAATACAAGCTATTGGTCTGCCACCATTTACTCACCACATCTGCAAAAGCCTTGATCGTCTCCAGAGTTACTATTATGGAGCTGTACTGGCACCTGATATTATTGTAAGGAAGAAATATTACAGGCTATGGTTTGCAGTAGAGCTTGCTGCTTGTAGCAACCGCTGGCTTCATTTGGTGAAAATGCAAGGCACCTTTTGCTCCCAAAAGGAACAAATAGCTAAGCTGTCAGCAAGTTTACCCTGGCCTGGCCCACCTGGAAAATGAGTTGGTGTTGACAAGTGCGTATATTTTGGCAGGCAGACATGCTTTTGAGGCCAGGAGCTCTCTTTCTGAGGAGATGTTCTTTGTTATCCTGATTTGCTTCTCACACTTCTGATTTGCCCATTACAATAGTACTTCTGTGTGCGTATGTATATGTACCCAGATGTGATGTGGGGAAGTCTCTCCTTAGCCATTGCAAAAGATCCGCTGTTCTGGGAGTGTTAATCTCATACCAGCACCAAAGAAGCCAAAGGGGAAAATGCTCTTTTCAAACAAGCTTCCTGTAGCTCCAGTCTGTTCCCAATAGACTTTCATTTTCTGCCCTTTGTTTCACAGCTCGCTTCAATGATGCACTATTCAGTTTGGAACACACCCCTTTCCCTCAAGCTTTGGCCAAATCTAGAGCAGGGCTTGATGCTGAAGCCTAAATCACAGACACGTGGAAATGGAATGAAGCTGTGTCAGGGGAAGTTCAGGCTGGACATTAGGAAAAGGTTCTTCACTGAGAGAGTGGTCGGTCACTGGAACAGGCTCCCCAGGGAAGTGGTTACGACATCAAGCCTGTCAGAGGTCAAGGAGCATCTGGACGACACTCTTAGTCATATGGTTTAGTTTTAGGTAGTCCTGTGAGGAGCAGGGAGTTGGACTCCATCCTTATGGGTTCCTTCCAACTTGAAATATTCTATGGTTCTATCTTTATGTGCTGGCTATAACCACAGCACTAAATAGGAGCCTGCGGTTCCAGGGCAGTGCAAGGGGTGGTCTTCACAAAAGCAGATTGACGAGAGAACTTGCCATGTATGTGACAATTCTCAAGGCAGAATACTCATAGGAAAATCAGCTCTGTTGATGCTGGCCCAAATCCACGTGCCAAAGCATTTCTCTGAAGAGAGCACACCCTTTTTAAAACATGCATGTTATGAAAAATGTTTGCTTTTAAAAGACAGAGCACAATGGGAGGCAGCCTATCCTGGTGGCTTGTGTTGTGTTGAAGATCTGGTGGAAGGGAGGTTTGGAATGCTGTCTGATTGCAGGATAACAGATTGTGCGATTTAACAGAAGTTCACAATATTACGCCTCACGTCCCCGCCCCCTCACCCTTCATTTTTGCTATTCTTATAGTAGAAAGTGGAGACAGAGTACAGCTAGGCCATGACTCTTCTCAACAAGATGAGGACTTAACCTCACGAAGACGAAGACTCAAAGTATCTTGATGACTGTGGCCTTGTCCTTTCCATATTGTTTCTTCTGCTGATTTGCTTTGGTTACAGGAACACTACAGGAAAGCAGTAGCGAGAATAGCTCATTGCTGTATTTCTGCTGGAGGAAGAACATACCTAATAAAATTATTTGGAAAGCAAAGTTCTGTAAATTCAATTTTAAATATGTGAAACATTTTTACCAGAATAGTTTTGTTTTTATTCCCTACTTCCGATGTTTTGATATGGAAGAGCACTGTTGGATCCACATCAAATGTGACAGGTTTCAAGTATAACCTTCCTGATTTCCTGCTACTGGCCCTTCTTTTTTGCTTTTATGTGATTTGGGTTCCAGGTGGTTGCATCAGGATCTTTGATTTTTGGCTTTTGAACTAATATTTTTAAAAAATCTAATCCCCTGATTGAGGAGCTTTCACTTCCAGGTTTCAGGATCAAACCCATTGTAGCTGGAAGATAGAGTATTTCATCTTTATTTGTATTTGTCGTAGCACTTAGAAACTCAGATTTACACTGTAACATCTTTTCCATAGCTTATGTTGTTGTTTTTCAGCCCTGAAACTGAAGCATTTGTGATTTTCTGCCATATGTCTTTTAATGAAGTCTTATTGTTTCTGGAGGAAATCAGACTTTTTTAAAGGAAAGTATAATTTGGTTCAAAATGCCTTTCTTTCCCACTGAAGAACTCTGTTACTGGAAGATCTGTGAGGAGCCATGACCTTTCAATCACTGCCATTGGCATCAGGCCCTCCATAAGGGAAGCCAGGAACAAACACTTTTGTGGGGCGGAGGGGGGTGTCTGTTCATCTCCTCTAGTTCAACCAGCCTCCAGAAGGTTGCAAGATGAGGTGCAGGAAGCAGAACAACATCATAAGATGAACCTCTCTCCTTTTTAAATCTCCGTAAGGAGGTTTATGAGGCTGGGAAAAATATTTCTCATTGGTACCTCTTTCTATATAAACCTATATGAGTGACTTATTACCTTTAGAAACAGATTCAATATTTTTACCCTGAGGTAAAACTTTAATTGTCTTTACAAAAGCATTGTTTGGATGAAGAGCTGAGGAAGTGGCACAGTTTATTCATTGCAAGCTTTGGTTACCCTTTTTATACCATGTTTCTCAGTTTATTGTTCGAATGCTTTCCCATCAACTTCATCTCCAGTACATAGAAAAAGCTTTTTGTTTAATTTAATTACTTACGCTGTTGCCAAAATTAATTTCTGTTAGATCTATGTATCTTATTATAAATGATAAAACATTGTAGATATAGCAAAATTTATCCCAGTCCTGTTCTTACGTCTCTGTAGACAGAGATTAAATCTTTGGCATGCAGGTCATTGGTGATGAGTTTACTCTTGTTACTGACTGGATTTTGAATTACTGGACAAATTCTTTGCTTGTATATACTCCTTCCTTCCCCTAACTTCCAGGGCTAGTCACTGATATAAATGAGAGGATGTTGTCCTTAATATGGTGCTGATTTCAGTCCTGAGCAAACATGTTTCTCCAGTGACGGCTTCATGTCACTGAAATTTCAGACATTCCTAAGGAAGTGTGTGGCATGTGTGAGAAATGGGTACAGCTGATTGGGAGAAAGCTCTGTACTAAACACTTCCTTTTGAGCTGCTTCATTTTTGCCCCCTTTCTTCTTGAAAACTCTGTCTTTGGGGTCATGCACAACACCTTGCATATAGTTACACAGACTGTTCACAAATGTGAAGAGAGAACCAAGTTAAACCGTATTCTGAGAGCTTCTCTGCTTGCACCTGAGAGCTTCTGTTGATTTATCCAGAACGTTGGCAATAGTTGCTGTTAATTAAAATGAATCAGTTTCCTGCAACTGAAACAAGTTGTTGGGTTTTGGGTGGAACTAATCTCTAGAAAATACTTGCAAGGGTGTTGTGAATGTCTGGCCATGCGGTGTAGTTGCAGAAGCCGCTGGGTGCTGAGCCAGGAGGGTGGTTGACCTTTGGATTCTCAGTCACCTAAACTTGAATTTGAGACATGATGTGTTTCTAAAAGAGATGTTGTAGTTCAAATGAGTTAATTCAGGGAATTTCTGCAGTGTGGGTAGGTCTGGTTGGTCACTTCTGGCCTGGTTGCTCACTTGGCAAACAAAACCAGCTAGATACTTGTTAAAGAGGTTAAGTGGACATTTGCCAGTGATGATGTGGACAGTATTTCTTGCCTTGGGATAAAAGATGGATGGGATTAATTCTGAATGTCTTATAGACCTTTTTCTCTGTACCCTTATGAATCCATGACAACTTCTGGTCTAGACCGTGACTGAGCAGATGAGAGTTTGAGCAGCTGAGAATGGAAAAGTGTAATCCAAGATCGAAGTAAACAGGGAGGAATTCCTACACCTGAGTATCTAATCAGTGTTTGTTGTTGGGTGTCAAAAAACATAGGTAGAGGAAGAGATAGCCAGTGCTGAGGCTGAGCTGGTGATTAGACAGCAAAAATAAATTTCAACACAAGAAATCCTGCTGTGCGCTGCTTTCACATATTGAAAAGATGGAGGTTTGTCGGCAGAATGTTTTAAGTTACTTGGCAGGATTAATATTCTACACTAAATAGATGAAGGTTCTTGACAAAATACAGTTCGTCCTAAGCATTTTTTTGACAGAATATATTTTATCCATATAGGGGTTTTAGCAAAATTGTCAGCAATGTCTCATGATAGATGGCAATATGAAGAGTTGTAAGAGCCCGACTATTAAAAAAAGGACCAGACAGCTTAGTGCTGTGGCAGTCTATTTGACTCTGAGTGGGTGGCTGGAAAGGGATGGGTGATCTTCTAATGGGAATTTAATCATATACCTTCTAGAAATAATGGGAATCCAGAGATGATTAAGGAAAAGATGAGAAAGAAAAAGCATTTTGGAGAAATTTCCTCACAGAGAGAATGATTCATTTTGGACTGTGCTGTCAAAAGGCAGCTATGGAAACTGCAGCTGTGGATGTATTAAATAGGAGTCAGGCAGGTGCTTGCTGGAAAAAACGTTATGGATGGAAACAAGCACCAGGAGGAGTGGGAGGAATCTGCAGAGCCAGCTTCCGGTTTTTAGTTACAGCAGAATAAATGTGTTATTCTGCATTTGCATTGCAGATACACAACAGTTCTCAGTTGGAGCAGATGCTTGGCTGCCATGGATTTTCGTGAACACGTGTCCAAGGGGCCATTCTCACCTTCCTCTAACATTTTTTAAAAGGAAGAGGTGTATTAAATGCCAGGATGAAGGGAACAGTTTCAGAATGGAAAAGGTTGAGCAATGGTGGTGTAATAGAAAGCAAAATTTGGCCCACATTAGTTTCCTCTGACAGGGCTGTTTTTCCATTAGTACTGCTAGCACTGAAGAGCATCTCTGACATATGACAGTATATCCAAAGTTTAGCCCTATAGTGAAAGGCACAGATTGATAGAGAGGCATCTTACATGTTGGGGAGGAAAACAGGAAACAACAAAGAGGATGGCTTTGAGTATTTTTGGAAGAGGAGCTGAGCGGTTTCAAAAAGTTGCAGCCTGTTACTGGTGCCATCATGGATTCAAAAAGAGAGTCTGATGTTCTGCATCAAGGGAATTGTTGAGATATAAGTCTGTAGTGGAACTGAAGGAGAAGCTTCCAAGAATGCTGCTTACCCAAACCTGCTTATTTCCCTTAGCTCTCACACTTCCTTTTGCTTCTCTGTCCTGGCCTTTTGGATTCAGATCTCATGTAGTTGCAGGTGTTGCCATCGGTTTCTATGAAGTCATTCCTATTTATGCCAGAATGAAATCAGGCCTGAGAATTTGCAGAGCAGGAAAAGTTACTGATCATAAGGAAAGACAGCATGTAAGTGTAAACCTCTAGAGATATTAACTGAAGCTGTTACTGTTTTCTCTCCTGCATCTCAAGCGTGAGTCCGTTGACTCAGGGATCATGTCTGGATGCCTCTGGGTCATAATTTGAAAGCAGTTTCCAGTTTATCTCAGTGCAGCTCCTTTACACCCCAATTTCTCTGTGTTGTCCCACTGCCCTGCCTTCACACCAATCAACACAAAGATAGCTACAAAATACAGCTGTAATAACGAAAGCCTCAAGGTTATTTCAGAATCCCAGAAGCCAGACCCTCAGCTGGTTCAAATCAGCCCAGATCTGTTCACTGCATTGGACAGGCACCAGTTTTACACTGGCTGAAGATTTGTCCCTGAGATTTCTTTTTGCAAATGGCACAGGGAGAAAGTTGCTGGAGAGGGCTGAGGAGAAAAACATCCTACTTTCTTTTGGGAGAGTTTAAGACTTGCTGACTAAAATGCCAACCATCAGTTTGTTGTCTCCTGAATCCTGGGGATACAATTTACTAGGTAAAAACCACATCTGTTCTTCAGCTGAGTTTCACTTCTTTGAAAGCGTGTCCAAGCTACCCACCTAAATGCCTCCATAAAATTAGGTTTTAGTTACATATGTTTCGTTGTGTGTTGCATGTTTCCATGGCACACTGATTCGCCAGATAAAGCAACCTGCAGCCCATTTAGTTTATCTTAAAGCCTTTTAAATCTGTCTCCTCTAAGCTTGAAATTCTCTTGTTCAGGCATCCACTGTTGTTGAAACCCCTATGCCAATAATTCTTAATGACGTGTGTGTCTAGCCAGAGTAATTCTCCTCATTCAATTTGCAATTTTCCAAGTCAATCCTTTCAGCATTGTGACTGTAGCCATTTGTTTTGCATTGAGACATGCAGCTCTTTTAAACAAAATGATCCAGACTTTATACGCAAAACAGTGTCTTATAACGAAGGGCAACCAAACTCAAAGTTTGTTTTGGAAACCAGGGATAGTATTATTTTTGCTTGCTCGCTCTCCTGGGCTCAAAGCTAACTCACATCTATGTACACAAGCATGCAAAGTCCTTCTTTAGTATTTGACAGAAAGGACAAAAGCAGAACCATTTCCCATTTGGCAGCGTATTTCGTCTCTACTCTTGTTCAAAGAGCATGTTGGACTGAGGCTTGTATCTTATGTTATTTCCCATGCTTGGGAGCTAATATCTGCAGTAACCAATAGAAACTCTAATGCTAAAATCTGGACTCCTGGTTTATAGAGGCAGCACTTAGGGCATCCTGATGGAAAGAAAGAGACTCTTTACAGTGCTTAATGGCCAACCTCAGCCATCTATTGAGATCTCAGTGATGGGTTCAGGAGGGAAATTTTGCAGCTGCTATAAAGAGGATTGCAGCAACTTGGGTCTTTGGAAGGAGCTCAGGTGAAGATAACTATGTGGGAAATGGGGTTCTCATCAGAACAAACCAGTATGGGCACACATGCCTTTTTATTGTCAGGAACCATTGTGACTTACATGCTCATTTTGTCTTGAAGACAAGAAGCTTTTATCCCTACATGAGTAAGATTTATGCGCGCTCAGGAGGTTTTACTTTGGTCACTGTGAATAAAGAATTTATAAGCCTCCCTCATTTCATTCATTTATTTTTGCCTGTTCTTCAATACCCGTTGAAGGAACAGACACATTTAAGGATGTTTATTTTAAGTTGGTACTCTGGATTGAAAAGCTTTTCCATCTGTTTCTGCCCTGCATTGGTTATAACATTTTGCAGATGGCAGTATTTATCAGGATCCCACTGCAGACTACTTACTGGCTTCATGCCTTCAGAAATGGGCCATGTTCATCGCCACTATAACTTCACTGAAATTGGTGGAATGACACCATGGGTAAATCTGACCCATCATCACAAGTGCTTCCTGAAGTATCATCATGCACTCTGGGCACAATGGCTGTGTCTTGGTTGACTCGTTTAATGTAAATATATTGAATTATAGTAGTTTTCATGATTACTGAAGATTACTGGTTTGCTTTAAGAACCTCTTGGTTCTGATTTTTCCAGTCCATGAGTGATTTAGGGAACAGCTTTCAAACAGGCCATCTCAAATTGCAGCCACAGATTTGGGCATACAAGCTATTTAAGCAGGCAGAAATTGGGAAGGCGCCTGCTGTCTTGACTGAAGCAAAGGAGCTGTCCCTTTGGCCAGTTTTTCTTTGTTTCACTTATTCCACAAAATATAACACCTCTGCCATATTGTTACTCCCCATTCCTTCTTTCCTGATTTTCTCAACATTCTCCCGAGTTGTGTGTTCTGTAAGTCCCTTGGGGTGCTGGTCCTAAATGCTGCCCTTAATCACAAAGCACTTTGCCTCACTAGATGGTCTCAGTGATTTCCATTGGAAATGCTTTTGGAGCATGGCATTGGCAAGAGCTGGCAGAATCTGGTCTCTTTTTTAGCATAGGCCTAAAGAATCACAACTCCATGTTCAGGTTTCAGGACCACTTCCATTTGGAAAGACTGTTTTTTATTTCACTGCCAGGTTATTTTTTCTATAATGTTTTATTTACAGAAACTACAGAGTAGAGAGCTGGAAGTGACATAGGTCATGAGGCCAAATATCAGGTTCAGTTATGGAAGGAACATTTTCATGTTTTTTTAGCTTTCTGGAAAAAAAAAATATTTTGGGACAAAGCCTTTCATGCCTGTCTTGAGGCAAAATGCCACTTGCTTTGGAAAGTTTGAAGAAAATTGGTTAAGAACCTACATAAGTTAAGAGAGGCTGGAAGAAAAATGAAATTTGACTTTTTAAATTTATTTTCCACCATGCCCTATTATATGGAAGGAGTGGTCAAGAGTGAAAGAGAATTCCTCTTTAGAAGTGTTTAGCACAGCAAACCTACAGAGCACACTGTTTATTCAGTGCTGCTATGGAAAGCCCAGTTCCAGTCATGCTGAAGATTTACATGAAATTACAAAATGAAGATTTAACTGCCTCTTTCCCATGTCCCTGCTTTTTCTCTCCTTTCCTCATTTTTCTTATGTTTTGACAATATTTGGGAAAGGGTTTGTTTCTTAACATGTGATTTGATACAAAGGCCCTAGATGCCTAACTGGGGCCCCTCAATACTATTTCAGTGAATGCTATCAATAATTTGGCTGTCTAGCATATCCTGGATACCATTTTGTGTAGGTTTTGACTGTGGACAGCCTCGTGATTCTAGCTGTGAACCACTGTAGTGAAAAGAGAATTTCTTCCAAATAGTGCCCATCCAGGAACTAAGGCTGAAGAGAGTCCCCAGGCTGTTCTCAAAAGAGCTGTGGGCTAGGAAAGAAAGAGAATGTAAGCGATGTTAGTGTCACAACAGTGCCTGAGAGCCTTCTCAGTGGTTAAGCATATTTGAGGCATCAAGATGGAAAAATACTTCAGAGGTTTTGTAAGCTGCAGGAAAAGTTCCAACTATTTAGCAAAGTTAATGCTGAGCTTTTCTGACTCATAGCACTAAAAAGCTGCTCCAAAGTCTCACTGCAGAATCAATCAGCTCAGCTAGCACCCTTCCCATCAAATAACACCTTCCCTTCTTGCTCCGTTTTAAGACCTAATTGAATAACTTCAGTAACAAAACCACATAAAACTATTTGCCCTTGTGTACCCACTCCTACCAGAGGTTGCTTACATGTTTCGCCTTGCCCTACCTGCACGCTTGCATGCTTAAGTTCCGTTCAAACTGGAGCTTGGAGCCTGTGCTAGAAATCAAAGTCCTTACAATCAAAACAAGTCAGTTAATATTGTAGTCCTCTAGAGAAAATATAGCCCAGGGATGTTTGGTAGTGATAATTCTCACGATCAGACAGATGCTGTTGTGGAAGAGATCAGTTTGTTTAACACAGCCAGGGGGGCCTGACTGGGGGCTGGAAGAACTACCTGACTGTAGTCTCAAAGCTGCAGCTGCAGCTGAAGAGGCTGGACTAAGGTACATGGGGGTCTGTAACACACAGCTCTGGATCCCCACAGAATGTACTTTACCACTTATTCTAATGGCAGTATTGTGCCTGTGACCTTCACACCCCTTTTTAGTTTGGTCACCAAAACTGTCTGTAGGTCTCTTGAGTATGTCTTTGATTCCAGCATAATTGTGTGTGTGTGTGAATAGATCTGTAAGCAATTCTTTGGCATTGTAATCATTGCCTCTATTTTATTTTTATTTTTTATGATTAATGAGTCAATTGTATGAAATTACCTTTTGCAATTAAAGCATAATTTAGGAAAAAAAACATTGAGCAGATAATGCTCATTTGTCATTAAATTGTTTGTAACTCAGGCTGTTGTATGGCAAGGTCTTTTTAGTTTCTGTTTTTACTACTGGATGAACAACACTGACTAAAAAAACCCACCCCAATATAGTGCTAGGAGTGACTCAGTCTTGTCCTTCATTATTTAGAAGGAAAAGGACTTAGATTCGCAATTTACGTTGATAATAAAGAGCATTTGGGCTTTGGGAGGTCGATGCAGCTCTGAGCTGAACTTTTGTAATATGGAGTTGAAAGGGCAATGGATGTAACTAAGTGTTATTTAAACTGTCACATAAAAAGGAATCTAAAATATGGTACCTTAAAAGTTGTTTCTTTTGTGAAAAGGGAAGGACAGATGAGTTGTTGCCTATGTAATTGTTTAGTTATCCATCAGTTTACTGCAGACTGCACGTGTGTACTTTTCAAAGTGCTTTGGTGTAGACAGACACAGACCTTTGCTCCGGAGGAATTCAATGATTTGCCCCATGGGAATTGCTGGGCTTGCCGGAGTTCACGTAATGACACTGATGGGTCAATTCTCTGCCAGAGCCAACAACTCATCTTCATCATCTTCTCAACTTCACATCCACTAATGATCAGTCCTCATAATGAAGGCATTTTTCACCCTGCCAGGAGTCACAAGGAGAAAAATTGATTGACAGAGTTATCTGGATTGTAGTAATTAAATCAGGGCAGACAAATCCCTGCTCTCATTATATTTCAGACATGTCTGAACCATGAAAAACAGAGCTGAAGCATGCTGATTTGCTTCCTACAGTTCAAAATGTGGCTTTAAATGCTGTATATGATATATAGGGTTAAAATGCATAAATACAGACAAATTAGAAAAGGATAATTATAAATCACAAGTGGTCTAAATATGGGTGTTGGGTTCAAACATCTTTAGCGCAATGTGCACATCCAATGTTTGAAAAAAGCTATTATCTATAAGACATTAACATGTTTCAGGAAACAAACCTGAAAGTATACTATACCTGCAAATGCATCCAGGCTCATTCTGTAGTGCTGTGCATAGAAACAGCATTCGTCTGTACCAGTGAGGCAAAAGGGATGCAGGTAGAAACAGGGATGCAAACCAGTGACAAGATACACAGTACCGAATTGGCATGGCCACAGGATTGGTGCTTGCACAGCAGAATGGTGTTTGAGCTCTCTTGTTTGCAGATGAGAACACAGATTTATACTGTAGAAGCCAGAAAAGGATTTCAAATACTCTTGGAATTCTTTTGTTGGTGAATTGCTTGTTGTGCAGCACTTGCCTTGAAGAAGGATTTGTGTGCAGATGTTCTTTGGGTAATGCTGCAATCTGGATTCAAGAGTTGTCCCTTGATTCTTTTTAAGGAGATTTTTCTTCCATCAGTATATTAAGCTGAGCCATTTTTCAGATGCTGTAAAATATTGTACCCACTTGAAACAGAGGATGCTACATGAACTTGAATTAACATTAACCACCTAATTAAACTGATTTGATCTAGTTAATATTGGGTGTATGAGAAATGCCTTTAGAGGGAGGCAGATGAGGGTTTAAAGCAGGCAAAATGAGTAAGGAGATCTGGATTCACTGGGACAGATGCTCAGATAATGTAAATTGGTTTAAGTTCACTGAGCTCAGTTTAAAGCACTGAGTTGCATTTATGGGGTATTTGGCCCGTATATGATTAAATGAAACCAAACCTTAATAATTCAGAAATGCAGATGAAGTAGAATTTAGACAAGAGTGCATTAACCAGAAAATAATTTCAGGAGTGAAGGTTTTGGGGATACAATGCCCATTCCCTTCACATGACTGTTTCTATGGGTCCTTCCATGGGTCCTTCCAGCTTAGCTTCATGAATGATACAAATCCTCAGCTGGAATCAGATACCCAAATCAGCATGGAAGTGCTCTGCCTCTGGTGCTGCCTGTGTTCGGGTCTGTAGTACTGCTTATGACTTTCTGGATCTCAGCAGATAGCGTCAGCATCCTGAGGAAATTCACAGCTCAAAGAACATGCAGGTAAATACAGATAGTTGAAGGTTTTAAATGTATTTCTTGGTAATGTAATGTTTTGCAAGACCTAGGGTTTTCATTACTTTTGACTTTCACATTTTATAACACATGGCTTTATGTAGGACACTCAGATTTAAAAGCAGTCATGGTTTGGGATAAAATTTCAGTGCTACTTTTCACGCATTATTTTGCCAGTGCACTTCGATCCATATTGATAGAAGTTCTTTTCTAAACCTTTCCAAGCAGAGTATTAATTGGATAGAGCACTGGTCTGAGAAGCAGAAGATTAGACTAAACTCTCAGTCACTGAAATTGTGGAGCAGCCACTGACTGCAGGAGGCCAGGAGAACACCAATTAAACTCTCTTGCCAGCGCCCTGCAATGCGATTGAAAAAATAACTTCAAACCCTTAGCATTTTCTTTTCCACTAAGAATGATCAATTGTCCAAAACTAAAGCCCCATTTTAGGAATACTTACAACCTTTCCTATTTTGCCTCCATGGTGTTTGATGTATACAGAGAAAAAAGTATCCACAAGAAAGGCGTGGAGGTGGGAGGTAACATCGGAACCTTGTTTTAATCCTGTTTCTGATGTTGGCATTTGTGGTAACCTTCAGCATTTCAAAGAACTTGTCTATTTAAATTCTTTTTGTATAAAATAGATATAAACGTTTCTTATCTGCCTTTAGTGTAGGTGTCAGGTGAGCCTGAGATTGAGAGGGAATTACTTGAGGTTGACCTGCCTGAGTACCCAAGTGTTTAGTCACTGGGGTTCTTTCTTCTTATGCTCCCTGTCAAAATATTCTAACCTCAGTTCAAACTGAACCAAGCGTAAATATCTGAAAGAGCCAATGCTACTATGGAAGCTCTAATTTCCATCTTGAACAGGTTGAGCATCTTAGGAATGACAGCTGGCATGTCATGACAGTTTCTGTTGATGAGTCCGTCTTCTGAGAGCCTCATTAGAGTTTTTGCTCACGTCCAAAAGGGTTCTGGGAAAGAATTGTTCTGACATAAATCGAAGAGAGGTGCATGTTGAAACACTACAATTGACTTTGACCTTTCAGTGTCTGTATAAGGCAGATTACCTGCTCTTGGCATGTTACTCCACATGCTTCTTTACTGTTGCATGGATTGTTATTAACCTCTGCTATTTGTATAGAAAGGGTTTAGTAGTGGATTGTGATGCAGAGTATTCTGGTTGGCTGCAGCTGCTGACTATCCCTTTTAGATGTATGCTGTAGTGTAAACTTGTAAACTGCCAAAGCTGAGACCAAATTTCACATTGAGAACAGAAAAGTTTGTTCATGTGGAAGTCACAGACTGTATGAACATCTGGGGCAAAACATGAGAGCCAGTCAGCAATAAAAGATGGGCACTGCAAGTCAGAAAACAGATGGTGGATATATAGCTAGGCTGAACAGTGAAGACAGTCTTGGTACATAAAGACTGATCTTTAAAGGGCTAATAAGGCGATTATAAAGATAATGGTTCAGATTCTGTTGCTTTTGGGTTGGCCTGCATATCACCTGCGCTTAGCTTTGCTATTGGGCCACCTGTGCAAAAAGGCTGGGTAGATTCTTAGGACATGCTGTGTTTTGCAGCAGTTGCCTTGAGTGAATCCAAGGTCCAGGCATAACAGAGGGGGATGATATGATGGGGACAGGAAAAGTGCAGTGAGGACTGGAACTCCGTTAAGCGGAGAGGAAGCTGAACTGAACATCCTTATGAGTCAAGCACAGATTTACCTCAAGTTCAAAGGTCAATCTGCAACCTCAGGCAAAGTCTTAGCCATGAGAATAAAGCAACCATATCCTGCCCATTATTCCTTCTCTGTTCCCACAAATCTTTATCGTTACTAGCTGTCATGAATACTCCTAGTTTCCAAGGTGTGGAAAGGATGTGCCACTGCACAGCCCTCGGTTGTCACTGCTTCTGGTGGTGTAAAGCCATGGAGATTATATCAACACAATCCACCCAGTGACGTCCTTTTCTCCATTTGCAGCCTATTGTTCTCTGGCCGACTGTGGCAGCTGATGCACATTAGAGGAGGTTTTATTGAGGAAGTTACGTAATTTTAGAAGATTGCAGACAGGATCAGGTTCTTTCAAAAGCAGTTTTGTAATCCCCTCCTGGAGTCACCCAGAGGTTTGGGACAAGGATGGAAAGTGGAAACAGCCATGATTTTTTCAGAAGGTGCAGTTTTCAATGTATGGAATTAATAAGAGCCAAGAGACAGCAGCATCAAATATGGATGATCAGTGTAAAATAAATGAAAGACAATCTTTGTGTTCCATTAAATCTAAAAGACACTGTCTGCAGTGGAATTTGTACCTGCACATGAGGAAAATGGATGAGTGGGCCGAAGATGGAGAAAGTTCATGTGTTGGACTGGGGCAAATAAGAAGCTTATTTTCCAGAAATGGAGAATTGTCATGACAATTTTTGGCTCAGCCTCTGCACTAGAAGAGTAGTGAGGCTCCATGGCCCTTAGAAAGTGACACTGATTTGTGTCAGTGGACGATAGGCAAATCCAGACTCGGATTGCCTTGGGTTGGGGACTTGCTAGGTGATTGAGAAAATTATAGCTGAAGGAGAAGCAGGGAGGAGGATGAGTCAAGAGCTGATGAAGAAAGGAATTATGAATAATGAAAAGAAAGGCAGCTTTAGATAAGGAAGTGTTGATACCATTTAAAATATGGCAGATATTTTTCAGAGCAATAAAATGTCCTACCACATGCCAGCCTGTGTCACAGATGAGGAATGGAGTGCTGGAGGAGCTACTTCTAAAGCTGGTGTGTATTGGTTAGTCAGAGGGAGCAAAACAGGGAATAGCTGTCGTTTGGCTATGACCCGAAATGCAGTTTCTAATCACACCCACCTGCAGATATTAAGGACAGCTGGACAGTAGAGGTGCTGTGTAAGACAGAAATCATGTTTTACATTTACTTCAGTCACATGCACAACCTTTTCCTTTTTAAGCAGAAAAATAAGGCAGTTCAGCTTTCTTGACATGTAGGAGCCTAGAGGGCACCCCCAGCCCTTGCAAGCCTGACCTCTTTAGTTCTAAATCAACAGAACAGATAAAGGATTTCTTGGTTTTGAAATCAAGCCTAACCCTTTTCCTGCTTGTAAGCAGCCACTTCTCTTTTTCACTCTGAAGAACTGATGTGAACATATGTCATCCTCAATCTGCCACATTTTATCCAGTCAGGAAACAAAATTCATAATCTGTAATTTTCATGGTCAATTGTCAAAACAGGACAAGAAATCTTGCACTAAAAATTAAAGAGTAAACAGAATTTTCAAAATAATTCTATTGCATTCAAACTCTTACAAATTCTATGTTGGGTAAAAATGTTGTATCAACATGTTATTTTGTTTAAAAATTTATAATGTTCGTCACACTCAAAAAGGAAAGACAAAGGCTACCACAGTTCATCTACTGACTTGGAGGCTATTGTTGGAAATCAAATATCTTAGTGTTTTTCCTCTGAATACATTTTAGTTCCCTCTTTGTGGTGAAACTGTCTGTTCCAGATATTCACACGTTTGTGAGCCTTAATAAGTTGACGTTCAAGTGGCTCAGCAGACAACCTGAAACAGAGATCTGTCAATGTGCATTCTGAAATTAAGGACAAAGAGCGATTTGTTAGATATAAGATTTGTTACAAATTAGATATTCAATTCTAATAACATGTCTCCAAAACAGTATAGTGTAAAAGATATAAAAAGGAAAAGGAAATATGAACGTGTCCTTCATCATTAGGACCCACCATTTGCTTACAAAGTTTGGCAAGTAGGAAGGGGGTTTAGGAAGTTTTCCTTTGTTTCGAAGCAGACCCTTTGGCTGCCTCCTCTTTGGTTTCCATTCAGCTGATGGGCTTAGGATAGCTGACCTTCTCTACTCAGTAGAACCCAATTAATTCTTTTTCCTCACCAGCTTTCTCTGCTTCTTCCCTGCCAGTTCAAAAGGTCAGCTACAGCTACTCCCTTTGTCACGACAGAACGAGCGAAACTGAAGAGTACTAAAATAATGGGAAGCAAGAAAGTGGTAAGAGTTTTGTTGTAAACATTGACACTGACTTACCATGTGAAGCAGTGCACAGAGAGATACAGACTGGAGATCTTTAGAGTAAGATTAGACTCTGAAGTGCTTTCCATAAATCCTACATGTTTTTCCAAACGTAATAGAATAACAAACGAGTCAGGGGAAGAAACTTCCACGATCTTGACATGGAAAGGGAGCAAATGAAATCTGGATTTCTCCAGGTCTCTCCCCATAGTTACTACTCCTCTGTTTCCCTCTCCTTCCCCAGATACATACAGCCTCTCTTGCTTTGTTATTTGAGTATAAAGAGGAGGAGTACGGGTACAACGCTGGGAGATGAAAAACAGCATGTGGCTTACTCACAACCTTCTACATTTTAGGGGGCTTTCAGAAAGGGATCTCTCATTTGATGAAGATCCTTTTTTCTGTTTAGTCATAAACAGATGAATCCTATAATAGCCTCTGTTTCCTCTACTACAGGAGGTCTGTATGATTAATAAGATCTCCCTGTAGTGAATGCCAAGCCAAACAGATGAATGCAAGGCGCATCTGCTGTAGATTAAACATTTGGAAAAAACATTTTATAAATATTTTTTTCCACAACAACATATCCATATGGCAGTTAACTAGGGTATATATTTAAAACTTTGCATGTACAGTATATAGCCATGCATATGTATTTAATATACTTATTAAATAAGTAGTTATGTTGTCACTCAACAGATAGCTTTCTGATATGACTTTTAATCTATTCGAGATGTCACATCAGACTGTTTGAAAGGACCGCATGTGCTTTTTCAAGCAAAACTTGAGAAGACGCTGCTTCGGAGTGGGTGGGTTAGTAGGAAGAAAACCTTTTATTTTATTATTTCTCAGAAACAAGAATGTGTAAGATAATTACCTGGTTAGTATGAGGTAAGAGTGAAATAACATACACTGACTATGGTTAGAGAGATAAGGTTGTCCTGGGTACAATGAAAACAGATCCTGAGGAGAGAGAAAAGTTAAACTAATTTGAAATGTTTTAGCCAAAAGCACTAGCATCTAAATTTAGCTTTAATAACACTTCAAAATACTGTAATTATATCTCATTATAATGGATATTTTAGACTTCCTTTTCTAATGGGTTAAAGGACTTTACAGAAATAAGAAAAATTATTTTTTTCCTAGTCCTTATTGTATAATGGGGAATTCCTCTTTTTCTTTCTCTGTCTTCTGCCTTAGAGGACTGGATCATAATTCTAGATTGACGAGAAATGAAATCTGACAATTTAGCTCAAACTAAAACCAAATTCAACAAGTAAACATTACCCAGAGCAGCTATCAGCACTCTTACATAAGTCAGTCTTGTCTATTAGTATGTTGTTCTTGTAAGACTCAGCAATATTATTGTAGGCTGATTTTATGATAGGCTGGGTTTTTTTGGTTTACTTGTCATGAAACCTAAGATCCTGATATGTGATTAAAGAACCTCATTTCTGAAATGTTTTTTAAGAGTTTTCTTAACCGGCCTTCCAGTCTAGCAAGCAGAAAGACAAAAAATCAGTCTTTCAAGATTCCATATGTGCTTGCTTGTCCTGTTAAGGATTAAGACCTGGTTTGCGTGTGTGCATGGAAAACTGGGGTACTTATCTGAAGAGAAGGGCTCTCTGAATCTGACAGTTGCTCTAGGAATGGCTAATGCTTGTCAATTCATGTCTGTCTGGGCTTTAAGAATGTGGATTTCCAGACCTTACAGCATGATACTTGCAACCAGACATGACGTTTCCCCACATGCTTTTACACAGATTTCAGAACAGAGGAAAATAATAGCCTCACTTTGCTTTTATCACACACCATTAGGTACTTAGCCGACTCAAACAAGTAAGACAAAAAGCGCCTCATGTTCAAGAAACTTCTAATATTTATGTTCATTACAGTTTCAGACTTTGCTGCCTAAATTACTTGTTTTCTGATGTTCTTGCCATAGTTTTCCATATGCTTCTCTGAGTGTCCTGAGGGCAGGTGGGGCACAGAGGTGGGTAGTTGCCTCTCTTTTGAAATAGTGGCTTGGCGGCTTATATCTCATTCTACTTTAGAAACTAATTTATTGTCCTCGCTTTGCTCCTGAACTGCAAAGTGCAGCTTTACTATTTAAGTAATTTATTTTTTTTTTTTAATCAAAATACCTGTGGAGTTTTGGAACAAATCACTGAACAAAATTTCCAGAAAGCTCTTAGAAACAGTGAGAAACTGGTGGATTTGATCTGGGAAATCTTAAAGTGGTCCTTTTTGAATCTGGGTTGAAAACAAAACACAGAATGTGAAGCCTGTCTGAACACATCTAATTTTCAGAAGTATCTGTCTTTAGAGTCCTGGTGTGAGCCCTCATTAACTTTTTGTGATGTTCACCGCAGATTTTTTTCTACATGTGTCAGACCATACCTTAAATTAGTTTGAAACTAGATTTAGTTAAATGAGTTTAGAGAAGACCACTCTTATTGTGGTTTAACAAAGGCTTATTTTATACTGGTTTTGATTTTTTCCCAATGAATTAAATTTAAATTGATATAATCTAAGTTTAAATTGATTTAATGGTGTCTCACAGCCCTTTGTACTGGTTTAGCAGAACTGATTTGTAGTAGCATTTCATTTAAGACTTCATGAGTCCTGGATTCCAGAAATGGGTAACTAAGCTTTTCCTAGCATTACTATAAGGCTGCACCACCTGTAGGCCTCCACGCTGGTGAATTTACCCAGCTGCTCAAAGTACACTGCACAAGCCAGAGATAATAAATGATGCAAGCACCTCCAGCTCTGGCTGAATGTTCTGGGTATGAACCTCCCATGCATGTAGGCAGAGAGACCATCCAAGAAGGCAGTTGGGATGATTTCCCAGATGCTTCCACCGCATCCTGTAATAATATGGAAAGATCATCATGAAGGGAGAGGGTGCCCAGACAGTCCCTGTGGTAGCTTCAATAACATTCATCAAGGACGTGCTGTTCTTAAAAGGCAGACGAGCGTGCATGGGCCAGTCTGTGTGGCTAGTGTGTAATCCAGGCAGTTTTGCAAAGAGCCTTTTGCTAGATGGTTGCTCTTTGCTCTCTTCTGCCAGGCCTTTGCCAGGGCTTCCCACAATCTTACACAATTGTAGGAGAACACAGGGTCCTCATCATGGCAAAGCAATATCTCCTTAGGGAAAAAAAAATTATTTGCTTTATTTTTTACATAATTAACTGAAGAATAGCTTCTTTAAGTGAAAAAAGGAGGGTGAGATAGGTTGATGGACTTAATCTTTATTTAAAATTTTATTTAAAACTTATTTAAAACTGAATTTTTATTTAATCCATTATTTTTATCTGGTTCACCTCAGAGGTAGAATGGAGCTGGGAAGTCGGTTCTCTCACTCCAGCTAGTGTGCTTCCTAAGAGGTCTGGATTTACTGAGTAGTGAGACATTGGCCTTGTCTTTCCTGTTGGCACTAACCTGTATGAAACATGGCTGCTTAGCTGTATGACACCCCCTTCACTCCCAGTCAGATTAAGACGGGTTTTGTCTCTTGCTACGAGCCCTCTAGATTGTCAGAGGAATGACTGGAGGCTTTGAATGGACTTCAGTCCTCCTACAGCTTTGCCAAAACGCCAAACCACAGTTACTAGCATAGATTACAGAAAAAAAACACTTTTAACAAAACACTCCGAACTACGAAAATATACTTCCTAGGAAAATGTTTTCTATTTTGCTAAAAAAAATGCTTGTCATTGGAAATACAAATCGTCATCATTAAAGATAGCAGTTGGAGAAATCTAAACTATCCTGCTTATAGGGCTTATTTAAAAAAAAAATTAGCTTTTATTGACAAAAATTAAGAAAAAAACCATCCCATGTTTTTGCATAATAAAAAACTGCTTTCCTGATCTCCTAGAGTTCAAATAACAGTCAGTGTAGAGTTTTGCTGCCTATGGCTAAGGACTTTCAGCATCTCTACTTTGGCTAAGGATCCAATGCAAACAGTTTGCTGCTGTCTAAGGTGAGAAGTGCATTCAGTGAATAAAAAACAGTTCTGGCCTGGGAAAGGGAATGAGAAACTTATATCTGAAAATGTCACTTTAAACTCTCTATATAAGATACCCATGGTTCTCAGCCAATATGTTTTTGTGACTTAGCTACATTTCCTGCCAGATTATTCAGCTAGATACAGATCCCTTGCTCCTACAGTGTGGAAACCTGAATAATAATTTCAGCTGCAGAAAGCCCCGGTGAATCGCTGGCCTACTTTGCTCTCCCAGGGGGAAGGTGCACTTCTCTAATTCAGGAGCCATTGCTTTGGCAGATGCCTCTATTTACTCAATGAGCAGGTCAGGACAAGAGGAAAAATGGAACATAATCCAACAGTATCCAATTAAAGGTAACTCTGCGCAACTGTACCGAAGTCATTGCTGTCAAAGCCTCTGGGGAGTGTGGTTCATTTTTTAGCCTTGTTTCCTAAGGAAATGAGGCTGTCTGCCTGTCTACCTTTCTGTCTGTCAGCATCTATCCTCTCCGATTAATTTATGAATCTGTTTGCCATTATCAAGGAAAAATGACTGAAGAAGAGAGAGTCTTCAAGCGTACAAAATACCCACAAAGTTAACAGAACTTGGCAACTGAGACAGAAGGAGATCCGAAGTGCCTCCATGGAGAGAAAAGCAGATGGAACAATATCGAACCATTCCTAAGCTGGAACGCAGAGCAGGCGTGTCGGCCTCAGCAGGCATGTACTGCCTCACCAGTCTGAACCAGCAGAGTACCTACTCCACTCGCCCATCCAAACAGCTGGGGAATGTGGGAGCAGACTAGGGGAACTGTCCGTGGAGGACAAGATGTTAGAGACATAGGAAGAGAGACTATGGGAAAGGGGAGGTAGAAAGTAGGGTACACAGGAAACAACTGCATTTTTTTAGTGGTGTTATTCACAGAAATTCTTCCTAAAATACCAAGTTCTGGGCTAGACTATAATTCAACAAAAAAACACCACTCAGGAACCTGGTGCCAAAGGATACCATGTAGCATGCTAGGGCACTCTTGGCAATGGCATCCCTGTAAAAGGAAGAAGCTGGCAAAAAAAAAAAGTTGTTTTCAGAGAAGAACATTGCCATTGTCTCCCCACAAAGAGCTGAGCCCTGACCCACACGCTTTTAGCAGATCTGTAAAAAAATCATAGTGTATGCGCCTTTTTAGCAATAGACTTCTCTAGCACAACTACTCTTCTGGGTGAACTTAGAGTGCTATTAAAATGCTATGCTGACTTAATACCCAAATAACTGTACTGGGGTTAGGTACTGCTCTCATAATCCCAACATAGGTAAAGTAGTAGGAGGTTTGGGGATAGAAGAGCTCTTAGAAAAAAAGATTTGAAAAACCAACCAAGAAAACATTATAGGTTCCCAAAAAGTTGAACCTTGTGTGTCTTAAATTTCATCTCTCTTCTGACTGAGGCTCAAAACTGGTTTTGGAACCAGATGTAAACATTAGTATTATTATGGGTATTTTAATGCTGAGCAAGAAAAATATCATTTGCTTCTGTTTTCCTGGAACTGAAAGAACACAGTGAGAGATGGCAGAGCAGGTTCAAGTTCCAGCTGATTATTGGATTCATTAGAAATGGGCCGTCTGAAGCAAACAATATAGGCAAACCCTGGCGAAAGCAGAGTGAGGGGGTGTGGGTTTTTTCCTTTGTATGATTTCTCCCCCAGCAGATTAGATATTTGGAACTATTTCAAGACATTTTTCATTTTGTTGGTAAATAGGCATGCACTTGTTCTGGGATTTTGGTCCCTAACTGTTCACTTTATCCAAAGGAAAAAGGCAAAAACATAAGTGAAGCTCAAACAATAAAACCTCAGCAATGGGTCAGGCCAGTTATTATTACATGATTTCAGGCTTTGAAAGGTCATTTGTGTTTTCCAAGTTGGATTTATTTTTTACACTTATTTGTAATATTACCTCGCTGTGTTTCATAATGTCAGGGAAAATGTCTGGTTTCAAGCCTAAAATGTCAAAGCAGCATTTTCAGAATCACTCAGCACTGAGCCAAATGTTTTTCTGTTGGAGTCAGTGGTAACAGCCTCACTTGCCTTAGCAGGCTTGGGCTAGTGCTGAATGTTACGGAAATCCACCTTTGTTACCATTTTTGCAGGCAGGCTGCACTTCTCCATACTCCCTTTCCTTCTCTTCTTCCATAGGGCTATTAGTATGTGGCAAGATTTCTAGTACAAAAGACAGAAGCATGACAATTATGAGTCCTGGATTCACTTCCTATCCTTCCTAATGACTATCGGTTGAATCATAAAACTGTTTTATGCCTCACTTTACACCTAAGTGACACATAGAATCCCCATCTCAGAGGACTTCACAGTTCACCAACACCTGGGAATGACAAAACTGCTGCTTAAGCAAGTGCCAAGTATATATTATGGAATAAACTGTTCCTGTAGTGTTGCGAGAAGTAATATAGATGAAGCTGATGCAATCTAGACATATGTCTCCATCTGTGCTTCCATGTTAGGGAGTTATTCTGGATGATACTGACTGCAATGACCAAGAATTTCCCTAGCAAGGAAAATCAGGCTTTAAATATTTGATCAGGAGAACCTATTGTTGATACACCTTTCCAAGTGCCTTTGCCATTGGCTTTGTCATGATGAAGACAAAAAAGGGGGTATAGAATAAAATAATTTGCTCTTCTAATAATTATGATTCAAAGTTAGGGGTTTTTTCTTGACTCATCTCCCAGTCAGTACACTACTGAAACACATCTGTCTGCTGCAGCAGTCAGTAGAACATGCTCAGTGCCATATCCTTAGGCGTAGCTATTTTTTTGCCTACTCTAGAGATATCTTATGTCTTCAGTTGCAAGTATTGCCAGATGAAAAAACTGTTAGCACTCAGATTCTCTAATCCTCTAGACAAGATAAAAAAATCCAGCATTCCCCTATCGTTGTCTGCCCTCTCCTGTACCTTGCATTACTATCACATCAGCTTAGAATAAGCTGATAAGAGAAGTGTACAATAAATGTGTTCTCTCCACTACTTCTATATGGCAAGAATATTTCTTTTGACTTGTATTCAATACCTTGGTTTATGAACATTATCATTCTTCCTAATAGCCTGTTTTACTGTAGAGAAGAATTGCTGTGATATAAGGGTATGATCCATACGTGGGGGTTTTTCATGGTGAGTGTTTGGTAGCATAGTGCCATTAGGAATATTATTCTTCACCCTGGATAGACGTGCAGTACTGGCTGAAGCAGCTCACACACCTCATGGCTCCCAGAGAACCTGATAAATTAGAACTCCTTCTAGCAGAATAATATTTCTTCCTACTGTGATACTTGTACAAATTCCTCTGCAATGCTAGCTGGAAGCAGGGAACAGAGAAAGGTTTTGGCCCCAGGACGATGAAGAAGAAGAAGCAACGAATAAAATTCTGGTCCCGGAGCACTGATTCTAGTGAGGGTAGCTGTTCAGTCAGTGCATCTCAAATTGTGGCATCCATTCGTGGAGGAAGGTTGGACTGCTTGTTCAAGGTCCCAGATTTCACGTGACAGAGCAGGGACACACTAAGTTATTGCATGTCTTCCTGTTTTCCTGTTTTTAAAAAAATAGCTACTTGACTTGTACCTTCTTTGTCCTTGTTTAAGGACATGATCTAGGAAAAGGCATGAATTAGAACCATGTATAGGTAGCCTTAAGTTTTAGTTCTTTACTTCTGAAATTAATAACACCAACTGAAACTAATACACATTTATTGACTGGAGAAGACAGGGAGTCAGAGGAGGAAGGGAGTTCATTTCACACAGTAAGATTAAATCTAAGACTCTGGTTTAATTAAAGAATAAAGAAGGATCTCTGTCTCCTCCTATTCTGAGTTCTTAGCCATAAAAATGTTTCATAGTATCAGAAAGCTATGGCCTACAAAGATTTAACATTGGTCCCATTAAAACTTCCGTAAGTGCTCCAGCTTACATTGAGAGAAATAAACCTTGTGCTCATGATCATGTGTGGCAGTGAGTGTTTGCACGATGTGGCTCCTGAGCAATAAAATCCAGCGGTACTAACTTCGTGATTTGGTTTTGTTGTC
This sequence comes from Phalacrocorax aristotelis, assembly GCF_949628215.1. Taxonomy (NCBI): domain Eukaryota; kingdom Metazoa; phylum Chordata; class Aves; order Suliformes; family Phalacrocoracidae; genus Phalacrocorax; species Phalacrocorax aristotelis. Next base: position 14,836,560 of record NC_134288.1, read on the forward strand.
AGATGGTTGTAATTCCCCTGAATTTGGGATTACAGAAATCCCAGAGAAGTGCAGTAGTACACGCTTTTTATGATAATGTGATCTAGCAGAAGATCTTATGAGATCTAAAATATTTCTTTTTCTAGCCTGATTGAAAGACTTGCTAGTAACTTCACTTTCTCAGGGAAATCAAAGTACACATTCATGCAGTCTCCAGCCAAAGACATCTGGGAGAAAGAAATAACAACGTGACTTCTCCATCTCGTTTGAGCTGACCTCCCAAACACCACTGCCTAAGCCAGGAGACAAAATAGGAATCTAGAGGTGATCTTAATTTAGGGCCTTCTTAATGAGATTGAATTTAATATGTTTCTTTTGTTGCCAAAGTTTTCTTTTGAATTACTTTTCCATACAGTTATTAACTATGTTGTCAGGGCTTATATGTCAAGTAAGAGGATTAAGCATACGTTTTGATGAAATTCACCAATGCAAAAATTATGTCTTGAAGAAATTAACATCTTAATGAAATTAAGGAAGTTTGGTGCATCCATAATATTGACAACAGGTAGGAGTTACCGTCTGAGGGCCTGCAGCACTGCGACTTTTGGCAAGCTGGAGATGCTTTCTCATCTGGGATGCTGTAACCAGAATGGCCCTTCAGCCATTCAGTAGTGCTAATGTTTGCAGGAATGAGCTGAGTGTTTTACTGTGTCTTAGATAATGCATTTAATTTTTATGTCAGTGGGCCATTGATTTTATAATTTTTCTTTTGTTTGTTTGTTATTTTGTATTCTTTGTTGTTCATATTTTCATATTTCTCAGTTAAGACCATCAACCATTGGCAGTGAACTAACTGACACGCCAAATGACTCAACTGTCTGTTTTTCTGAGCTGCTTCTGGATAGCACCTAGAGAAGAAAAGAAATGGTAGATCAAGACCGTGGTTTCTATACAATAAAATAACTTTCTTCTTTTGGGATCAGCTTCTGTTAAAAATCTGCTCCTCTACTTTGTCTTTAAAAGGGGGGGTGATTTCACATTCAGCGTTCTCTCTTGGCACTTGGCGAGAGATTTTTAAAGGTATAAATGGCAGGTAGACATCTAATTCCCATGGAAAGTGTCTGTAATATCAGTCAAATTGCACCAGAGATGAGATTGCTCACTGCCTGCACAAAACACTGCTATAATGTAGGAGTTTGTGCACCAGCTATGTGAGCCACTTCAGAGCGACTTGTGTCCTGACACAGCGGTGGGAGCTACTATTGCCAGTGATGATGCCATCTGACACAGATGTGACAAGGGTCAGAGCTCACTCGGTATCCTGCTGTAATGCACGCTTCGTATTCCTCTCAAGGTGATTCCTAGAAGCATAGGATGTTAAGGGTTTTTTTTCCCAAAAGCGGGAAGGCTAAGGGAAGGTTTGTACCACCTTTTTGCTCCAACTGTTTAGCTGGCCTGCCAGGCACTCCCACAACCCATGATGTGGTTGCCTGGCCCCCTGAATTAGCCTGGAGCTGCCGCCTCTTCTGCACATTGTCTTAACCTAGAGGTTGCTCTGCTGTTCTTTACAGCCTCTGACAGCCTGCTGCTCTGGGGTAGTGAAGCTTATGGGAAGCTGAGAGCACACTGAAGCTTCTACATGCTTCCATGCCTAAAGATGTTGTAGAATCAGGGTCTTCTAACATTGAAATAGATTGCTCTTCTTAAAGAAGACATCATTATCTTCACTGAAATCAATTAATTACCTTCACTGAAATCACAGAAATTAGGAAGGAGTAAGTCAGCAACAGCAATAATCCTTCTTTAATTCAAAAGCAACTTCTTAAAATCCCTATGTAAAAAATGCTTGAAATGGTTGGTTCCAGTCCTTAAAAAGCCCCATACAACTCTGTCAGTATAAATCCTCACCTGGAATTTGCTTAAGCAAGTTCTTACCCTGCAGCACATGACTGCCCAGACCACTCACATGCACGACATTAAGATGCCATGTGCACAGTCCGCTGCAGCCATCGCCATCTGGTGTAGAAATGACGAAGGGTGAGGTGATGCTTGTTGCGGGCTGTGAGTAATGAAGCAGGACCAGGGCTCATTACCCAGTCTGGTGAAATGAAACACCACCCAGTCAACTGCACATTCCTGGGCTATTTATGAACCTTCCCATCTCTCCATCTCCCACCTGAAGCTGACTCACACAGCTACGTGCCTCGAGGTGGGAAGGTGTTTCATGCAGAACGAGACCTGTTGGGCTTTCCACTCTCTGCCCTCTGGTGGTTTTTGCAGCCTGCTGAAACATGTGGTACAAACATGGCTTTATGTTGCGCAGATGGGCAAAGTATTTTTCTCTTGCTATTGTGTCAAAGCGTCATGTATAATTTAAACAATATTTATAACATTACCAGAAATAGTCAAATTACTTTTTTTGAAATCATGTAGAACATAGCAAAACCAAATGAAATTAAAGTGAAAAATACCTTTTAATTTCAGCCTGTACAATCAGATGCAATCACATAGTCCGTGTGCAAATGGATTAACATGCCAAAAACATATCTTGGGGCTAGAAGTGTAACATCACTCAGTAAATTAACATCAATAATTATAAGCTGTAAACAGTAGCAGATATAATTAAGATTGGAGGCCCAAGGGTTGTATGTGCCTAGCTTCAACAGACATCATCAGGCACTGCGATCTTGATGTTCAAGTCCCCTCCAGAGACAGCAAAGTTACAAACATTACCCTACATGGAAATAAAGTGTCAACATATTAGGAGCATTTGCAAAGTTCCCCTCTCTCTATTTTAAAGTCAAACAGGGCTTTTTCTAAAAGATGAAAACAGGAGTTTTTGGTTTTCCTATGTGTGATTTCATCCTTGTGCCTGCTCTCCTTGTAGCTGAAGACGTGTCAGAACATCGTGTCAAAACATTATTTTTCAAAGGGTTAAATTAAACAAGTTGTTACAGTACCCTGCAGATAGAAAACTGTCCCAAAAGAGTAGAGGATATTGCTTTGTTAAATTTGTAAGGGGGGAAATACAGAGGAGGGAGGGGAGGAGGAAAGGGACAGGATAACTACACTGTGAGATTCTGAGCTGTGTGGAAAGAAGAGACCAAAATAGGTGCTTGTGTTTGAAATATCCTTTCTGAGCTCTGAATAATAATAATAATAATAATAATAATAATAATAATAATAATAATAATAATAATAATAATAAAAGAAAAAAACAGCCAGGGTAGGGGTTTCAAGTGAAACTATTTGAGCATTTTTCAGGATGTGGACATTATTGGTACCTTTAAATGGAATATTCAGAGCTTTGCAGTAAAAGATATTAAAAAACACAACGGAGTACTCATCGTTGTGGGGAAAAACCCCTGGTCTGTTTTTTAAGAGCTAGTGCTTCAGCAAAGAAGGCAGCATCAACAGAGAACTGGTTCACGCTTTGAGCTAAGGATTGTGATAGTACGTTTTGTGGGTATAATTTGCCTTTAGAGTTATAACTCTCAATAAGGTATTTGTATCACTGAAACTCCTTTTGTGGAAGTCCTTACACAAGTTACAAAGTGCCCTATGTTGTGTCGAATTTTCCTTTTCTCTAAGAAAAACAGTTTGTGGTATTTGTGCACTCAGAGGACGGTGATGTAAAGGCCAGGCTGCTTTGGTTGGGGTGGGTATCAGAAATTACTCCTGTTCCAGGTCCAGAACGGCCCTTGTTTCTGCACATAACCCAGGTATGACACGTGGGACAAGGAGGAGTGTTTAAGCGCTGACAGAACTTGGCCCTGTCCTCCTGGGACAAATCGAGGCATGTCTAGTTAGTTCTGTTCTTCACAATGACATAATTAATTCCGGATGATGGGAGCTGCCCTGTTTGGACCACTGCATAATAGTATTTGTGTGGGGAAACCCTAAGATGCCACTTAAGCTAAATGCAATTTAGCTTCACTTCAAGACATCTGGCAGAACAGTAAAAGGTGGCCTAAGCATCCACGGGAAAAAAGACCAGGAACATAATTTTGTCCTTAAGGTCAGAGAAAGTAAGTCTGTGCTAGCAGTTGTGGAATCCACACCGATGCGAATGGGTCCTGGATGACGTTCGGGTAATACTTCCAATGACTTAAATGTTTGCAGCCTTCCAGCGTTTGTAGGATCTGCCTCTCAGGTGTCTTTGAAGTGGTCCTATCAGGGCTTCAGCAGAGCGTGTGAAATTCCCAAACTGATACAGGAACATGCTACCGACACATTTTTACTACAGAGGGAACCTGTGAGATGTTAAACTTTCACTCAGTGAAACACGAGTGCAGCAGGTATGTCTGCTGTAGTCCCTGAGACTGCACAGGCACAGAAAACATGATCCTAAGCTCCTTGCTGGTTAGGGGAGGAAAAACTCCTTTGTGCACTGTAAGACTGAGCCCAGATGGACACATCCCATCCTCAGGGTGGAGCTGATTCCAGACGTGGGACTAACACAGACTCATAGCAGGGTCCTCTCTCTGTCATGTTTAATAACCTGCTGGGGAACACCCTGAACACAGAACTAGCGCTCTGTCTGGCACGCTGCGCCATGTGGCTGTACCAGCTGTCTCAGAGTCTTTCCCGTAGCAGTCCAGTACTTGGTATAAATGTGCTTTTACTCACACAATATAGCAGAGAAGAGACAAGTCTGGTCATACACAGAAATGAATATAAATTCTCTCAAAGAAGACAGCCTTTGAAGATTGTTGAAGTTGTCCTGTCAAGTAAACAGAAGAAAAGCTTTCAGTTCTTGGCTTAACAAAAGAGCAAAAATCAACCAAAGCTTAGCAGAATTACTTGCCTGTTTGTAGTGATCCTAGTGGTTTGTGGGGAGGCCACATCTTAGGAAGTTATTGCTGGTAACAGGCACGTACAAAGAAGAGATTGGAAAAAATGGTGTGACAAGTTTGTCTTGATCCTCCTGAAATATTTTTGTTTCCACTAAAAGATACAGAAATGGTCATTTCACAGTCAGAAACTGCTTGGCCAGGAAATTATTATATGAGGAATTTTGCTTCAGTTGTTGATTTTAAAAAAAAAGGCAACCTCAAACCAAGGGTGCAGGCTGGCTGCGTTCCTCCTCCTCCTCCTCCTTTACGCACAGTGCCCTGTCATGTTGATAGAGCTGTGTACATGTGCTTGGCGTCCAGAGACGTGTGGAGGTGGAGGTTGGCAAGGCAGCAATGTGCACAGTCCACAGCTGTTGCATGGCTGCAGCTGTTTATACCTGGGGCTGAGGAGCTGACTTGGTCTGGAAGCCCCACGCTGCTTGGGAAGAACAGAGGCTGAACGAGCTGCTCAGCTATTTCCCCCCCTCCAGTCCGATGTCAACATCCTCATTCTGCCATCTTAGACTATTTATGCCTACTTTACCCATATCACCCTCTAGCCCTGCCTGGAAGTCAAACAAGGTGAAGACAGCTGAAGTGTTACTCTAACTTGCAGCACCTCTATAAATCTCTTAGTAAAGAGCCAGTGTAGTTTTACAAGTGTGATGTCTTTTTATTTTATTACCCAGCATGCAGTACATGAAGCTGTTTTCCCACAATGTGTAAATTTAGTGAGGGAGAAAACCCAATCTTTCCCATCTCTCTGCCATCAGCTGCCTTTCTGAGATCAAGAAGCATGTGGAAATGCTCCCACTGCCTAAATTCTGAATGACTAGAAAATAGGTTAAAAGTGCTACTTCGTACTGTAGCACTTTACAAAAGTGTGTGTTGTTTGACAGGACTTAATAAAAAAATCTTTTAATCTCTGTCACTGTGGGTAGGTAGGAAGGCCAAAAAGTCTAAATGTTTTAAAGGAAAAATTTAATTAGTATGCAAATTTGACTTTCTGCATTAAAATGTCATTTACTAAGTAAATGTTGTTGCACTGGAAGTTCAGATATTTGATCATTTTCTGTCAAGGTGCCTTTGCAAATTTCCTGAATGTAAAAACAGCATTTCAAAAACAAAATGAAATTCTCCTTTTGTTGCAATGCATCGGGTGTGCCCCTCCAAAGGCTATCTGAACAGAATATCTTAAATCAGCCACCAGTTTATAGTGGTTTCTCTTTCCCCCGATTTGCAAATTCTGTTCTCTCAGTGCCAGCAGAGGTTTCCTGAAACAGGGAGCCAAGAAATATACCCCTGCATGTCATAAATTTAAATCATTAAAGCATACCAACAAAATGATTACAAAAACTATTGTAGTTATTAAAGTCAAAGGAAGTAGTCGTTGAGTTAATGTCAATTACCGCTGAAGGTTACAACAGTGATTAGCATGTACAGTATTAGGAAGAGACTTATGCCCATTTTGATAGTTAACTAATTTAATTGTCTCAATAGAATACACACATTCCTGTCTGCTGAAGAAGGACGAGAACAAGATCAATGGTTGAAGGCCCAGCCTTGCTTTTAACGTAGAGAAAAATGATGTTCTAATATAAAAGTGATGGAAAAATAAATGTGAGGGAAAAAAAAAAGATGGAAAGAAAATGTAATAAAGGCAGGAAATTCCAAGTTTAGTTTCTTTCATTCAGTGTCTGTGGGGTCAGTGGCTGTTTCTAGCTGCCGCTGAATGAATGTACTGTCTCAAACTACACCTTATATGGAGCTCTTCAGGGATCAGAAAACATTGCACATGGGAGCCATATGTTCAATGCTTGCCATCATTGAGAGCTGAGGTTCAGGGCTGAAAACTGATTTAAACATCCATATTTAGAGCTCTTAAGTACAAAATAAGGTACAAATTCTCATGAAAGTTGAAGACAGAAGAGAAAAAACTGTGACCCAGAATAGAAGTGGTTTTGAAAAAGAAAAAAAATGGCCAGGGGAGGTGGGTTTCCAGCAGCGCTGAAGAGCCTGCCCTGCTGAATACACGATCCCTTACCACCAGCTGCAATGCAAAGGTCTAACAAGGCTGACGAGGGTAAGGATATGCAGATTTATTCCGAAATATGTGCTCGCTCTGTATCTGTTAAAGGCCAAGTGAGAAGGAGCCTCTCCAGTGTGGAGGGTAAGGGACTACTCTTTCCACCCTTGCCTCGTTTTACATTGGTGCAAATTTGCCTGTCCTATCCACAGGCACGCTAGAGCACGCAAGTAATATAGCCCTTGGTAGACCTTTCAGGTTTTGTGTATGTGTCTGTATAGTTTCATAAACTGGGTGGCCCACATGAGCATAAAATGTGTGATTAGATGTTTCTGATCTGGAGGCTTCTTGCAGTAAATCTAAAAATTATATATAAGCCATTGCAGCTATGGTGAGGTGTTCTCAGTGTTCCTCACAGTCTCATGCTAATTTGCTCATACACTCACTCTTGTTGTCATGTTGGCTGCAAGCTTCTGCGGGTCCATGAAGAGTCACTAACCTTCTGATCTTGAAGCTGCCATTCACGGCAGGGTTGAGATGTGTTAGCAGCAAAGCATGCCCTAGCAATGCCTGCGCCTCACCTTTGAATGAACACCAGACGTCAGTTCCTACCATTGTTAATCCCTTTTGATGAGCGTGAAATTTCTGTGATGAAAGAACCTATAGTGGATTTTTCTTTTGCATAATAGACAGTCTGATGGTTAAAAAAAACCAACCATTGCATATGACTGTTTTCACTGTGTTAGCAATTTTTATATCTTATTGGCAATGTTCTAAAGCAATGAAGATTCAGACTCCTCTGTTCCCCAGAGATCCTTGTAATTACAACAATGACTGCTGGAGCATGAAAAAAAGTCATTTGGCAAAATGGCCATCTTGGCTTGCTCTGTCTCCTTCCCCCCTCTCTCCGACTTCCAAGGCCTGTTTGCTCAGTTGACTAGACAAACACATTGTTTGCTATTTGCCAGGGCAGATGTTTGTTTAATTCGGCACCTTCTGCTTCCTTCCCGATACTGAGGAAAGTCATATTGTTCGCTCTACTTTCTTTTCTGTTTGCAACACCTCTCCACCACCAGCCATGGTGCAGAAAAGAGGAAGGACAATGGATGCTTTGAAAATTTTTTTATTTGGCTAATGAAAAGTGATTCCATGTACTAGCATTTCTAGGACCTTAACCACCATCTCCTGTATTCTATAAATGGCATGTAACAAAACACAGAGAGCGTCTAACTGGATTGTCTCATGTGCAAAGAGGGTGTATCCAGCCATTGAATGCTTTTATGTAGAGGACAAACCCTCTTTTTCTAAACAAGCATGAAGGTCCCAACTTGAACTGACTCAAGCTCTAAGCATCCAGCTCATCCAGCTGAGCTGGATGAGCTCATCCAGCTGAGTCCTGCTTGAACAATCCTGCCATGGAGAACTGCCACTGCTCAAGAGACTATTTGCCCTGTAGTCTGCACCGACTACTATGCCGAGTCAGGTTGGCTGCAGAAAGTCAGCATAAAACCTATGTGGCACTTTCTTGCTGATTTGAGGGCTCAAGAGGCGCAAAGACAGGGAACTGGCTTTCTCTGTCAGAACACATCTTGCCTTTAGTAAAGCCTGAGAGAGAATGGAGAAATGACTTTACAGACCAGCGTATAACTCACTAGATGGTGTAGTGTTAAGTCTCATCCATGTTCTAAACAAAACGCTTGCCACTGGAGATCGTGTTCTCAGCAAGAGTTTGGATTATTCCAACCCCTTTATTCCTCTTTCCATCTTTTGTGTGGCTGGCACAGTGTGCTCTCCGTTCCTTGCAAATTCCTTCACAAATTTTTGGCTTTATGTGTATCTCCTCTACTTCTTGCTTTACTCATGCATCCGGTTTCTCTAAAACTCTGTGGCTTTATATACCTTCGCTCTGCAAAGGATGGCTTTACATACCAAGCAGCTGATTGGAGAACTTAACTCTAAGTGTTAAGTACAACAACAGGATGAAGAGATGTTGTTCTTTTACTTTAATAAAAAATATAGTGCCGTTGTTCCTGATCAGCTTGTGAATTCTCAACAAATCCAGAGATAATTACTAGATTTATATATATCTGAATATCAGTGCAGAGCTGGGCTTTTATCTACATGCTGTATGTACCCATTTTTCTGTAAATAAAGAAGTGTGCTAATTGTCATCAGAACCATTTGTTGCAATTTTAATGCCTGTAAATAATGAATAGGCAATGCAGGTTATTCATTAAAGACTGACAAACTATATATGTTGGCTTGTTACCCCTTTGCAGAAGCCAGGCAGAAACTATCGAGGTTTTGCAGTAAGGAGCTGACACGGTCATGAGTGAGTTGTCTAGGGCAGTGCTGTCTGCAATTTACGCTGCTGCATGCCACCTGGCACCTCAGCCTTTCCTGATAGCGCTGTTATATTTATTCCTGCTGTGCTATAAACTAACAGACTTACTGGAAACTTCAGCAAACCTTGCCGTGAGTTTCACATTTCTATTTTACTGCAAACTTCTTCCCTTTTCTAGGATACAGTCTCAGACAAGCCAACAGAAGCAAGAGGTTTGTGAGCACTTACAGTTTGGTATATTATTTTTATTTCCTCAATAGTTTTGTCTCAAGAAATCACTTTGGAATTAGTTCTGCCTCTGGTCCATTTGGAAAAATTATTACCTGCATGATCACAAGTTTTCTTACAAGAAATATTCCTAATTCATGGAATTGTCTTATTAGCTTCACGTGGCATCTTCTGCACAACTGGAATAGCCTTTCTGAAAAAAAAAACCAAACCCCAAAATTAACCAATGGAAAAAATTCTACAGTTGTTAACAGTGCTGAGAACTTTTGGGGACAAAAAAGTGATGCCAGTGTGACTTGGAACTGAATCTGGCTCAGCGTTGTCCAGAAGAGTGAATCAGAGCCTTGTATATGGCAACAATATCATCCCCTTGATTCTTTTCTGTCTTATTTCTATAACATGTTTCTTGTTTCTTGATTTTACAACTGCCATGACAGACAGTTTCAAAGATTTTCACATTATAGTCCTCTAAATCTTTCTTTCTTGGCCATCATCTTGTACAGCTGATTAATTTAATAATCCCCTTCTGGTTTAGATCGTGGTCCCAGGAAAGCAGCACTTTCTGTTTTCTGTCTCATCCTCCCAAAAGTTCAGAATATCTCTCTAACGCTGTGGTTCTTCTCTGTCTTCATTCTTAACCATATCTGCAGTTTTAGCGTTGTCAGCAGATACGAACACCTTATGTTTGATATTCTTATTTAAACCATTCAGAATGGGTATCTTTGCAACCCCCTCAGCAGTCTTTGATAACAGATGAGGTTATCTCAGGATTTGTGGCATTACTTTATGAAAACCATGGGAATTTATGGAACGTAACCTTTTTCATGATTTTACCTAGCTGGAGAGGTAAAAGACAAGATGTCTGTTGGAAGTGATCCAAAATACAATGACGTCAGTGGGAATCTTTGCACAGGCTCCAAGAGCGTGTGAAGCACCAGTGCAAATGCTGTGACCAATGAACAGCAGATAGCTGGGAGACACCTCTTTTGGCCATAAAGACTTTGTGGTGCAGCTAATTTCAGTTTCTTTGACAACACTTGTATGCTGAAACACTTAACTCCCTAAAGCATAATTATTCTTGTCAATTCGTGACTCCTTCCAGTAAAGTGTAATACAAAATGCCTTCAAAAAGGCCACCAGCCAAATTCTTCTCTTGTTTAGATGTTCATAACAGATCAGTGAACAAAATTCTCCTTTCACTTCCATTGGTATGAGAGAGGTCACTCCATTTAAGCCTAGTGAAGGACTACTGGGGGGGAAAAAGAAAACATTTTATGAGAGACAAAAGTGAGCCTGCTGATTTCAGCTCAACTGCATAAACTGCATAAATATAAGTGAAGGCAGAACTGAGTCCTTATTATTTCCTGTCTACTGCATTTCTCTCATTTTGTCATGGCAGCTGTGGAGATGGAAACTCCCAAGATTTCTACAGCCAAGTCATCTTTCACCAATAAAGCTATACTGACTCACATAATAGATTAGACTGTCACACTAAACCTGACAAACAACATTTAATATGTCTCAAATTGCACCCGGGCAGATATCCCTGTAAACTACTGTCTCTACCATGCAGATGTTTCCCATCTCTTTAGGAAGAGCTTTGATGGTCAGGCAAGTGGTTCGCCTGCTCTCACCCGCTTTGGAACTCACAGAGATGTGGTGGGCTAATGGTGCACCCAGTCTTTTCTCTCTGTGAGTGTTTCTGTGTATTTCATAATTGTGTTGCTGCCATTCCAAGGTGAAATACATTAGTACTGTCTATCATCCTTCTTTGTAAATACAGAAACAAAGCGAAGCTGTGTTCTGTCTTTGGAGGCCTCCCTAGGTGACTCCCACCTAGGCTGACAGGGGTGTCCTGTGTTTCTAAAGGAAATATTTAACAGTTTTTCCCAATTTTCCTCCCCCCCTCCTTTATTTTTCACAGAAACCATTCTCTTACCTTTTGCTAGTAATAAATAGAGCTCTCGAACAATGCAGGGCTGTTATTAGCTGTTCTGTGTTTCTTTTCCTCTTCTAACTATTCTTTTAACTTGCTCCAGCCTTGGGATTTTTTTTCTTTTGACTAGCTCTCCCCAGTTTGCCTCCCTTACAGAATGTTTGTGTTTGAAAGACTTCTACACTTTGCTGGTGCTAATCTTCATGTCCTCGCTTATTCCCATTGGCCTCTGTTGCCCTTTTTCCTGTTGGGATGGATTTCAGTTGTATCCTTTCCAACTGCTTTTTAACTTTTTCCAGCTCTGTGCAGTCAGCTTTCTGGTGCACCATAGGACTCCAGATTGAAATTCCTCTGGGCGGTTCACATTTCCTTAGATTTCCATAAGGTGAAATGCATTTGGGATCCTTGCACTGAGGAATATCTCAAATGTAACGATAACCCCATCCCAGATGTGCACAGGTCTGTCTGAGGGGAGCAATCAATAAGATGAATGCAGCACAGACATGCTTCCTTCATTGTTCATGTGTGTATCTTGTTGACCTATGTGACAAATAAGCCCTTGTGCAAATGCAGGTATTTCCCTACTTAGCAGGGATGCCAGAGGATTGCTGATCAAGCTGCTGTGGGATTCGGTGATGGGCAGGACTTCTCACCACAGCACAAGCCTTGACTACTGTCTGAAGGGGTAAGTCCTTTAGCTGCTTGCTGTGGGCCAGCTGTTGGAAGAGATGTTAGCCAGCACATTACACTCATGTTTTACTCAGTTCACTTGCTCCAGTAGGTCCTAGGGATCATTTTTATTAATCCTTAAATATTAAGACTAAATCAGTACAGATTTTGATGCACAATGCTACTTCTAAGGAAGTTAATGGCAAAAATCCAGTTGAAGTCAGTAAGTGCAGGAAGAGCATCTGACGCAAGCCAAGGTATTCACAGTCAGAACTAGAGCTCTGGCCTTCTAGAGCTTGATGTTTGGAAGGAGACAGCAATCACAATGTGAGCAGATGCTCTGATCTCCTTAACTTCCCATTTCCTCTCTTTTGTTCATATGTGCCAGAGATTTACAGAGATTTCTTTCAAAGGCAGGGCTTTTTTTCTCCATCCACTTTCCGGTGTTGTGCTTTGCTTGTTTCTTTCGCATTGTCTTAAAAAAGAGAAAAGGAAAAATAGTTCTGTGAGACTACTGGGAGAAAAAAAAAAAAAATTCTCTTTAGGATCTTGGCTAGAAATGCAGCAAACACCATCATTATGGTTAGTAACAAAGGACACAGCATCGCCTCCAACAAAATCACCACTTACTTCAGTGTAAGATTAGGCTAGGAAAAATAAAACCAACTGAGTTTAATAGAGGAGAAACTGACTTTGGCTAAAACGATAAGCCATACTCCAGACCTGCAACGACAACTGTTTAGATCCAAGACTCAAGGAGGTACTGCCTTTCCTCTGTTACCCGCAATGTGTTCTGCTCGTTACTCCAACAAGTCTAACAATCGCTCTTTCCCTCTCTCTCGCAAGACCTTTTGTCCGTCCTAATTCAAACTACCCCCTTATGCAGTGGAGTGCAGGTCCTTCAGATAAGCACAAACTGTAATTAGGTCTTATTCTGAGTAAATAATGTGTGGGTGGGAAAAGGAAGAAAGCAGGAGGGAGAGAGCAAATGAAAGAAAGAGGCAGGGTTTTGGCAGGGTTACAAAATTGCAGAAAGCTTCTTGTAAGTCTCAGGCTAAGAATGGGAGAGGTTTGCATTAAAAAAGAGCTTTAATATGTCCTGCAAACTGACATTTTTGGTGATTATGTAGACAGGCTTTTTTAATTTTTAATAACCATTAATGCTGAAACACCGTTGTAACTCTTCTGTTACAAGCCTCACTTTCAAAAGGCAGCATAGGCGGGGATCCCCCGGAGCTGCAGGCCTGGGTGCTCTGGGGAGCGTTAATGCAAGTGTTAGCATCTGTTTGGCTTTGCAGCTCTGTGCCTAGCCCACCCCAAACTGTATTTGCACACTACTATGCAATTCACTTCTTGTGGCCTCAGGGTTTGGTCCAGAGTATACACTATGGGCTGTTAGACAGGTCCTTGGCCCTGGGGCATCGTGGGGAGTTTTGGACTATGGTGGTCTGCGAAGTGGCGGTCAGGAACCTGCCTGTGCTGCCAAGGTGCAGAGAGTCCTGCTCTCGCTCTTTTCTCAAAAATCGCTAGATACCTGTGTGAAGATTGATTCCCTTCATAGGAATAAAAGGCAGCACCATGTTATGCATGATGTCTTCAGCAGCTGTAGCCCAAACAATTACATTCCCTTCACTGTCCCCAGGCAAGGTGATCCTGGGATTTGAATGGCAATGTAACATCGTTTTGAGGGGCTCAGCCCTATCTTCTCATGGAGCTATTGCTGTCAGTATTAATTCCTGGCAAGATCTTCGGCCTTCTTATTCCAGAATTCAGGCCCACTTACTCCTAAGCCATCTATTATTTTCAACCCGCTGCTCCTGCCCTCAGGTGGATAGACATCAGCCTCTTCTGAAGTCAGGTTCATTCTCGGGTATCTTCCTCTTCCCTGTGCGAGCTGAATTAGGGAGCCTTTTACCGTTTGGAGACAGAGAGGCAAGAGATAGTAATGAACTTGAAGGCTAGTGTCAGTATTAACAATCAGTGTGCGCCTTTGTCATCTGAAATGCTGGATCTGTTATGTGACCACCCATACTGAAGCCTTACAATTAGATACCCTGTCTAATCCTCTTCTTTTTACTGTGATGGTTATAATGATGAAAGGAAAAATAACAAGTGGTAATTTTGGTTCAGCCATGTCAACATGTTACTTGCTCCGTGCAAGTGTTTGACAGTATTTTTATATCCTCTTCCAGCCACTAAAAAAGCAGTTGGGCTAGGACTGCTACACAGTATTAATCCTTTTTCTTCATGGCCTTCTCATATCTAGCTGTCTGTCTAGCTGTCTGTCTGTCTGTCTATCTATCTATCTATCTATCTATCTATCTATCTATCTAATTATATCCTGTGTATATATATCTCTCTCCTGTATTTAATCAGTTTTCCTATGAGGATGTTATGGGAAACAGCATAAGGGAAAGCCTTACTACAGCTGAAAGCAACAACAGCCACTGCTCTCCCCTCATCCACCAAGCCCGTCATCTCATCACAGAATGTTATTAGGTTGGTCAGGCATGATTTCCCCCTCATAAATCTACACTGACTACCCCTAATCACCTTCTTGTCCTTCATCTGTTTGGAAATAGTTTCCATGATTATTTGCTCTATCATTTTCTCAGGGATCAAGATGAGGCCTGTAGTTCCCAGGATGCTCCTTGTTGCCTTTCTTGAAGGTAGGGTTGAGATTTGATATTGATTTCTCCCAGTCCTCCAGAACCATCCCTGATTGCCATCGCCTTTTAAACTTAAAGTGAGATTGGCCATACAGTTACATCAGCCAGCTCCCTCAGCTTTCAATGGTGTATGCCATCAAGTTCCCTGTTTGTTTAGAACCTGAGCCTTCTCCACGCAGGGTAAGTATTCCTTGCTCAGGATTTTCCCATTACCTTCAGAGGCCTGGGATTCCTGAAGGCAAATGTTACCAGTGAAGACAGACGTGAAGAAGGCAGCAAGTACCTTGGTATCTTTCACGTCCTGTTGTCACCAAGTCCAATGCCCCAGTCAGCAGTAGGTCCACATTTTCCCAAGTCATCCTTTTGCAGCTGAATTTATTTGCTACTTAAGCTCCTGATGAGTTTAGCAATGCCTGGGAAAAGGGTTTCCTTTACACAGAAAACTGAGGCTTTTCTTGCAAGGTCAAAACCTGCCAAACTTTATGGACTGTTTTGGCTGAGAAAAATGCCAAAGAACACAAAATAATTCAGTTTTTTGTTTGCTTGTTTTGTGATGAAGTAACAAAAGTGTTTGAGGAAAGCAGATTCTTCCCTAGAAAATCAGTGTTGTTCTCCTTTGACAAAGGCTTAATGGAAAAAGGCAGTTTGCACTAGGGATTTGTGTATGAGTCTATCTGGAACTGAACTGTTTAAGATCAGTCCTTGGTTAGAGAGAAAATGTGCCACCTTCCTCTGCAGCGATCACTCTCTGAGCAGGGTGAGTCTGAAGGCCTGCTTCTGATGTCAAGTGGCTCAAAGGAAATTCTGACTTGTCTAAAGGCCCTGGAGGAGGTTGTGGGACAGATACACCAAAAAAGAAAAAGCTGCCTCAGGAGGCTGATGCTGGTTATGGTCAATATGCATGTGTTTCTTGTCAGCAGAATGGCTTATGTTCTGCTTAAATTCCATACATGAGATTTTGGCTTCCATTGGAAATTTACAGGTTACCAAGAGTATTGAATTCTACATTATCAGCTGTGGGTCCCAGATTCCAGTCTTAAAATATTAATGTCTAGTTTCCGCATGCTGAATTGGCTGCACATGTCAGCTTCCTGTGTTCTGCTTTCCAAGTTCAGTGTTTGCCTAAATTTTACTTCTCTTGAAACATTTTCATTGGTGTAATGAATGGAAAAAGTTCACCAGTGTGCTCATTCTGTAAATCTACACTACTCTTTCTGAACGGATAGACAATTTTCTTTACAGGAGACATTTATTTTCAGTATGATTCTGATCCAAGAGCATTACATAACATCTACAGGCATAAAAAGAGAACAATCCCAGAAAAGATGTAAATATACATGTATATATACACATACATATGTACAACATGTATATATCTATATATGCACAATTGTGGAGAGGCACAAGGGAGATCATAGAACCTTCACAGCAAGCTTATGCCTGGTTGGCATGGCACCTAATTTGCCCTATTCCTGAAACAACTTCTAAGAGTCAAAGAGGCAAATTACAAAGAAGGTAGTTTGATGTTGACGTTCATCTTGAGTACTACTGACCTATTGATTTCAGTCATACCTCTTTACACAGCAGTATGTCAGCTGCTAGCAGCCATTGCGTCATTATCATGCTATAGGTAATACTTCCCTGAAAAAGAAGTGCTGCCTACAGATTGACCATGATGGCTAATTCATGTGGCTACCTGGAATAGCCTTGAGCAGCAGAAGCTGTGACTCTGGAGACTTGGCTTTCCTATGCCAGCCAGGTACACAAGTGTTGAGTGTTTGCCTTAGAAAAATATATTTTGGAAGAGTTTTAATATATCAGTGATTTTCTTAGACTCAAGTCTTATATTGAATTACGGTCTAATCAAAACATTTGAGCCGGTATAAATTTACTTCTTTACCTTAGTGTATACCATTGGAAGAGGTTTCTTCCCACCCACACTGCTAACTGGCTTTCATTTACGATGTGTCAATATTGGAAATATTTATGTGACTTGAAGATGGAGACTGAGACTGCTGAGCATGCATGAGCCATGGAAGGGTTAACAAAACCAAAGCCTTCTTGCTGCTGCAGAACCTAGTGTGTCCTTTTGAGAGGGGGAGGGAACCAAGAACTGAATTTGATTTATTTTGCACGGGCAAACTCAAGACAATAGAATTTCCTTTGTTTTCATCTGTAAAACCAATAGACAGACCAAAAAGGAATAGAGGTGAAGGGTTATGGAAGTCATATTTTTCTACCCTCTGTGACTGTCTTCAGTATTTCTTGTTATCTTCAGATATTGCTTTCAGCACAGTGACCTTTGAATAAACACGATTGTGGTGTCCTAAAAGAAGTGAAATAAAAAGCACAGACAAATTTGAAAATGCCATCAGGTCTGTGACTTCTTTTGAGCTAAAATGGATACTCAGAGTAGACTTCAAATATTAGAATAATAAAACATAAACTTGTAGAGAAGACTCCCATGAGAATTCCTACTTTAACTACTAATCTGCTTCTGCTTAATTCCATATGGGAAGAATAGTTTAATTGGTGACCTTCTTGTGTGATTTTAAGAGTAAAAAATAAACCCACTGCATATTTAGCAAATACTATAGCCATGCCAGGGGCAGGATGGGGGAACAGAAGAACTTTTCAGAGTCTGTATAGTTGTTGGAAAGTTTATACCTAACATTTTCTTCTGTAAACATAAATGTAGCCAACATTTTACTACTGAAACTAATAATTTAAGCAACTTCTCATGAAAGCTTGAAGAATTGCCTTTCCCATTTGTGGCACAGAGCCTGTGGTTCCTATTCTTCAAATCAGTCCATCAGAAGAAGGGAAAATATCTATGCATCTGCACATCCCATTATAACCTAACCTCTGAATGCAGAAATGGCATCTGAGTAGTGAAAAGCTGTAAAAGCCATCGATGAAAGCCTGCTATGGCTTATTATGAACTCTACCTGCCTACCTTGCTATAGATTTTATTCTTTCCACATGAACATCTTTCGGAAGGACGACTTAGTACAGACCCGTACTACAGTAAGCTGCATTCTTTCCTGTTCCAAGCACAGTTTCACATTACTCAAAAACTTTCCAACTGCCAGACAAACTTTGTTAGAGTCCATATACTTCCCTTGGAATATGGCATTTGAGGCTCTTTTCAGGGTCGGTCTACATAATGTGCTATGACTAGATACATAACTATTTCCTTATAACATGAACCAAGCAAAAACAAATTTAAGGCAAGTTATCCTGAACCCTGGGCCTCAAGCCAGTCTTTTTGTGTTATCTCATGGGAAATTCTGATCTGAAAGTAATACTGGCAATAGGGAGAACCTCTGAGATGGTAATTTGCTATCTGTCTGGCCTCAGGGGTATCAAAAACACCTGGCAAACATGCAGGCAGCATCTACTTTGGAGCTCAGTCTGACAGCACAACCCGTGACCTCAGTATGGATCGTGAGCAGGAAGTCTCTGCAGTGTGCAGAGAGGCTTGGGAGGGAGGGCAAACGTTTTTCACTTCATATATCATTGGTCACAGCTCACTGCTGGGATTCCACCAACTCAGCCAGTGCTAAAATGTTGTGGAAAATGAAATTTCCTGAGTTATTGTTTTTGGCAGTTCTAATCACACTGGACAATTGGGCACTGGAACTAACAGAAAAACTCCTCATGTTAATAAGAAAAAGACATATGTTTAGTAGCTTGCTCTGGTAACTAAGAAAAAAAAAAAAAGACTGACCTTCCAGAACTGAAGCAGATGCTGAATATTTTCAACATCCAGAACAGTCTTTGCATCTGTCTGTAAAGTAACATCAGTCTGTGCAATACTGCAGCTACAGTCAGAAAATGCATCACCTGCAGATTTCAGAGCAGGATCCCACCTCATGCACATTTACTTGCCACAGCTGCTCTTTCCAACAGCCTAATCACTTGAAGTCTAACAGCAACCAAGGCAGAGAAATAATTAGGAGGCTGGGAAGGGAAAGAAAATCAGCCAGGAAAAACTAGTTACCCTCTCACCTTCAGCCTCCAGGAACTGCAGGCCTCTGTGTTTCAATAATCAGCCTCAAGCTAGAGAAATGTGTACTGCTCTGTTCCTCCTCCCTGCAGCAGTGCTCAGACGAGGGGTTTGGACAATATGCTTAGAGTCACAGAGCTAAATAATGCACAGCCCTGGCTGGTGAAATGTAGAGAAGGCAAAGCTGGGTTCAAAACTGATGTAAAATACTTTTAAGTCACCTCTGTTTCCCTGGTTGGTGGCTACAGATCAGAGCAATCTGTGCGACGGAAGGGCTACTTAAGTGTCATCCACGTAGAATCTTGTATTGTCCTGTTCACCTCGGCATCCAAACCCCGCCAACATACGGCCACCAGCAACTTGCTCTGCCCTGTTGGCTCTGGAACTGGAGGAGGGTTCTGGTCCTCAGGCAGTGGTGTACAGCTGCGGGGGGAGTGGGTGAGTGGGGTGTAGGGATGCCCATTACTCCTGTGCTGAAGAACATCCCAAGAGCAGCTGCAAACCCAGCAACTGAGCATTTTTCTTAACTCACAGGCAGGCGGTAAACAATAAAAACACTTAGTTTAAGTAATTAGCTCTTATTACCACTCTTCAATTATCCTTGTAGACTGTCTGAGGATGACCTTGAATTAGACCTTTCTCCCATTCCTCTGTCACATCCAGCTTTGCGCAGCCAGCCCTGATTTCACCCAGGCTTTCTCTGTAGTGAGCAGAGCTGTCAGGAGGCGGCAGTGCTCCCCTGCCCACGCTGCCTGCAGCCTGCCCGCTCCCTCCGGGTCACTGCCATTGCTCTCCTACTGCTGAGCCAGAGGTCATGTGCCCTCAACATCTGTAAAAACCCCAAGTGATTTCTCATCAGAACTGTGTAGAATGAACTTGCTCCAATTTTATTTGCAACACTCGAGGGCCCTCAGCACTTTGCAAGATTGCAAATGAGAATCTCCACGTAACACTTCTGCATAGTGACTCATATTTGGACTTGTTTCAAATCAATAAATCTTCAATAGAATAAGCCCCCCAAGTCTAGCCCAAGACACACTCATCCTATTACTCATTCTCTTTTTGGAGCACCCATGAGCAACACAGGCTTCACAACACAATTAAAAACCCCAAGCTCTGATGGATCACGGTGGTGAAGGGAACAGGAGCAGTTGCTTCATGACAGGCTGCTGTGATGCTACCCACATACAGAGAAAGGTTCTCTCAGAGGAAGTGCTGGGATCAGTTGGATCTAAGATGAGATGAGCAGTGTCATTTCAGGTTTCCTAGTGAAAATACTTAAAAAAAAAAAAAAGGCAAAATCAAACCCTTCTGTTGGAAACTACTGATGTGGAGACTGTATTTTCCATTAATGAAAAGTTGGAAAATTCCTGATATTTGCTTTGAAGCTCCAACTCTGAGAGGGATGACCAGGTAATTTAATATTTTCATTGCCTTCCCATCTCATCCCACAACACTGACTAAAGGAATGCTACAGTTTGCAACAGGAGCACTTAGGAGACACCAGCACAGATAGCCTGCACAGACAATCTGTATTACTTTCAAGGTTCAGTGCTGATTTCTTTGCACTTTTCCGGTCTCCTAACACAGAGCTGTGAAGGGTAGGCCTCTGCTTCCACTAGTTTTAATGCTTCTAAATGTGAGCCTAAAATTATAGGTGACCAGGAGAACTGCCTTTTTCACAGAGAGGTAGCCAGGACTTGAAGCTCAATGTGCTAGTAAACCTAAAGGTCATAATCACCAAAAGCAACACTGGGATCTATAAATTCTGTCATGCACCTGTGACATTTCTTGACTTGTAGTGGAACACTGATATCCTAAAGAAGATCAGGGCAGCCTGTGCTACGCACTAATGTCAGACAATCCCTGCCAAAGGGCACTGATAGTCTAAATAGATAATTTCAGTTTTAGTGAGAGAGAAGTGCAGCCCAGAGGGACTGCTTGCTTTCACAAGTTTTGCAGATGCAAAGCGTGGCGAGTTGCGTCTCCCCATCTGCCTTGGGTTAACCGGGGCAGTCTGATGGTGGAGTGGAGCTCGTCTGTGTTATTTGGACCCTGACAGTCCGTGAGGCGGGGAGTAGAGCAGCCAGTGGGGGGGAGAGGGAGAGCATAGCTTGAACAACTTGTTGCCAGACGCTTTGTTTTCTTTCCAGTCTTCAATCCCATGAAACAGACAGAGCAGTGGGAAGGTCTTGTGTGATCCCAAGGGAGACTTGTTTTCCAAGTAAAGCCCTGTCTGGGCTTGATAGACGGATCACAAACCTATGGTGTTCAGTGTGGGGCAAACACGCATCTCAGCACCTCCACCTGGGCCCCCCGTTTAGGTGTGGCTCTGTCCTTTCCTATGTGAGCTCAGGGTAAGTTTCTTCCATGCCCAGTGCGGTGCTGGGGACACCAGATCCTATCCTGTGGAGAAATGGAAAATGCCACTGTTGTTGACTGAGCAATAAATGTGGAATGGAGCTGGTAGTAGATGGCAGATTTGAAAAAAGTTCTACATTAAAAACATAACAGATTTTACAAACTGTCATTGAATGAGAGCACAGGACTACTGGTTGTACAGAATGCTACCTCGATTAACATTTCAGAAACGTTTTCTAAAACTTTTCCTTTTTTTTTAAATAATTGCAACAATAATGCTAAAGAAAACCTCTTCAAACACAAAATAATTTCTGTTGTAGATTTTTTGAATGCCAAATACCTGCTGAGTTAATCTTTGGAAGAACAAGAAAAGTTTGTTCTTTGTATATGTAGATTGTTTCGGGGTATTGTTTGATTCTGCTTTTGATAGGGGTCATGTTTCTGGGCTTAGCTGGATAGTTTGTTTGTTCCTATTCATTAAAAGGGACCCTGCAGCTATTTGGGGAGGGAGTGTGGTATTACATTATTATTGCTCCAAAAAGTATGGACAAAAATGTATTGTAAAAATTCCAAGGTTTCTGGTAGGAGTTCTCTCTGTAATAAATACTCTCAGTCTGTTGAAGTGTAGTTAATGTGCTAACACTGTGTTGGGCTAATTAGACAGATCCTTAAGGTACAGAGTTAAAATATACAGATAATTTTGGCTATAACTTTTTGGTACAGCAGTTTTGTGCAATGGATAAAGAGAACAACAACTTCCAGCGTCAGCCTTTGCTTTGGTCACCTCGTCCCATAGCCCTTGCAATACCATTGCAAATAACAATGCTTGTGATGCTGCAGGGTCCTGTCTCCCTGCTGCAAGATAAAAGTATATGGATGCTGATGAAAGTTACTCATACCCTGGAGCAGGAGACAAAGGCCCTGGGATGACATCCGCACTGCAGAGATCAAAACTTCTTGTGAGATGTTGATTTACCTTGTTCTGGTTTGCTTCAGGGCTGGTGGTGTAAATCACCTTGCAGGATTGTGGTTGACGGGCTTTACTTCTACAAGAAAGGAAAAAAAAAAAAATGTGAAATTGCCTTCTCTCTTTCTTTCTTAAGCCATGCAGTTTGCCTGCAGAGGGACATTAACTGCAATAACTCTACTTGCTCAGGAATGGCACTAGGCAGTCTCTTCCAGTATAAAATGCCTGTGCTCTTAACTCATTGTGCCCTCCCCGAGCAGAACCCAATGGGTTTTTTTTTCCTGGAAGAAACAGTCATCATCGGGGAATTATTCCAAGGGAGCCAGTTTATGCTGGAGTTGCTAATCCGTAGCAAATTCTTTTTGCCCACCTTCTGGTCAAAGCCACACCTATTGCACTGAGGCCAATATTTCACTTCCTCTGAGAAGTTCCACTCTATCTAGCCCATGGCTGGCCTTTCAGAACTTGTGGAGCATTGCCATTATTGTCACTGGTCGCAATGCTTTTCTAGTGGTCAGCTTTAATACTTAGGTCCCTAAGTCAGAGGAGAGTGCAATTTGCAAGCTCTCTTTATTTGGCTTTGTCTGTCCTCACTCTATCTAGCTCTTTAGTCATTCATGGGATTATCCCACACTGCCAAAGACATGTTTCCCCTGCCACAGACTAACTTTTCCATGAAGAAAGTCACAAGAGATTTCAGCTTTGCTGTAATGCAGAGTAATGACAGCATAATAGCATCTAACCTCCTACAAAGTGCTCAGAAAACAGGGAGGTTGGCTGAGATTATTCAGTACTGTGAACTGCATTCCACTAGGCAGATAAAAACAACTGCCTAAGAGCTCTGAATTGATCAGAATATTCATGCCTCTAATTAGAGAAATCTTTATAACCCACTCTTTTTAACTGTGTTCCAGAGTCACTATGAAGAAAGTTATAAAGAGACCATAGAATCTGCTCTTTTTAGGTACCTGCATTATTATTTTTGCAGCCCAACATACTTGGCGCTACTGAATGTATATACAGCAGGTACAAAGCAGCGCTTCATCACCACGCTCATCATGTGTAACTTTGTGTATGGGGGTAACAATATCTTGCTCACACAATACCAGAGAGAAGTGAATGAAGCAAACCTAGTACAACTGGGTCAAATAAAGACTTTCTACTGAGTAATGTCCGTGTTTCAGGTAGATAAATCTTGGCTTTAATGTAATTTGGAATTTTTAATTAAAACCTTGTGGCTTCCAAGGGTTCATTAATTTGTTCCTTTCATAGTTCTGACCCACATGACTGATTCTCCACTCTTCTGCACTCTGTGTAACTGTTAGCCTTGCACAGAGTGTAAAACACCTGCCTCCTGGTGTTGTGTCGTTCTAAAGCAAAGGACACTCCAGCTTGCAAAGATGGAATAGCACTTGTGGCAGTTTTTCAAATAAAACTGGAAAAGGGGCCATATGTTCAAAACTGCAAAGTCTCCTCTTTAATTCTGTAATTTTTGAGGGTTTCCTTCAAATTCAGAAATCTCAACGTTTTGGTAATTCTTCTGTTTTCAGTTTTGCTTCTCTGCTCTCACAGATTTTTGTTCCTAAACACAAAGGAAGACTAAGTATAAGGTGTTTTGTCATTCCTTTCTCTTTTCTTTGCCACTCTGTACATTTCAAAACAGATCCAACATTTGTCTAATGGCAAAAGACAAAAGAAACCTCTGTCACTTCATAAAATCTGAAGTTAAACTGCAAAAAGAAGAAAAGTAAAAGTGAGAGAATTTATAGCAAACCCAAAACTGTTGAAAAAGCAAAGAAAAAAACTTTCTCAATTGTTACTGTTTACTGTCAGCAGAATCCCGTCTTCTTTCTTTTCCTCTTGTACCTACAGTAGAAGCAGAATTCACCACAGATTAAAACCTCACCACCCCCAGTCTAACACTTTTTAGTGCCTTCTAGTGCTTGGGTAAGATTTTCATACTGGGTATATAGTTAGCATATAAATAATTATCATTACCAACCGTTTTCATAACTCATGTTTCATTAGCGAGCAATTCTCAACGTTCCTTTGGAAAGTCATTGACAGCACCACGTTTGTAACTTCAAAGAACCATACTTGTAATTCCCAGGATCATATTTCCCTTTGACAGTGTACGAGCAAATTGCACCAAAGCCATCAGTCTGACCAGTTGCAAAAGCCACTCAGCTTCCCACTGAATCTGGATATTTTGACAAATGTCTTCCAGTTAAACCGTTGAAAAAACAGCTCTTTACTGCCCATGACCAACCGTGAAAATCAGCATCTACTCTTATACTGCAAAGGCAATTACTGACATAACCTATCTCTCAAAGTTGTTACTGCAAGACCAGATGTTCCTCTGAAAGCATAGCTTGAGTAGCACATACTGCAGAAAGCACTTGGTGAAGTGCTGTGGCTTGTGCAATGCAGTCAGGGTCGCTAACTGTGTCCCTTCTGTCCTTAAACACGAACAGAAGGAGGCAGTGGCCTTCTGAGCTCCCTTCAGGAGCTGGGCAGGATCTGAGCCGTTGGTTTCTGCCCTCCGACCAAACGGCACACTGTCCCTTTATTTAAGAATGAAGTCTGTAACAGAGTAGCGCTCTAAGCAGATGTAAAGAATAACAGGCTAGTTATAAACAAGCAAATTTATATATATATATTTATATATGTATTAAATAATGCAAAAAATGCACCTGCCCGTGGCATTGCCCATTCCAGTTCATTGTGTACCTAAAATTATGTCTACTCTCAAGGGGATTTCCTGTCCATTGCAGAACTGAAATCCTCCTTGCTATTCTGAGTACCTGTTGAAAAGAATCAGAGCTGCAACGGATATATTTCAAAGGCAAGAAGAAAAGACAGATCATTTCTTAGATCAGTCTGACCTTGCACATGGTTTTCTTGCAGTTCTTACCTTCCTGGGTGCATCTTTTGTTATTGCTATATTTCTGTTAAGAGAGGGGCAGACAGGCTAGTCAGAAATACACATAGTACTGCAGCGGCAAGTTTGTGCCCATAAAGGGTAAGTAATTTTCTCTTGATTTTCTTTCCTTTCTGTATTGTTACAAATGTCAGCATTAAGCAATAAATAATACAGGAAATGCCTGGACACATGCAAATCAACAGCTTTGCCATCTACAACCCACTGCTGTTTGTCTTTGTGCGCTTGGTAAATGTGGGCTGCAGAAATCAATGTGCTGAAAATGAGCGCAAAGGTTTGCATCAGGAAGTGGAGAACTATTTCTCTATTCTTTGTACCTTTTTTTTGTCCTCTTCTGGCTTTTTCCTAGGCATGGCTCTCTATGGCCTGTCTTTCAGTCTTTTTTTCCCTTTCTGCTGTTTTTTTCTGCCTTTGTGCCTTGCTCATACCAGCTCTCTTCTGGCCCTTCTTCAAGTTTTGGCAGTGCCGTCTCTGACTTGTTGGACACAGCCCCATTGTAGTGAGAAAGACTGTGCTTTTAGCCCTCTGAAGATATCCCAATATGACATAATGAAGGACCAGAAGTGGCCCCTGCACACTCTCTAAACAGTGGCTCCATATTTGTATTGGAGGTTAGCCCTGCTTTGAGGAGAAGGTTGGGCTAAAGGACCTCCAGAAGCCCCTTCAATTATTTTGATTTAATGAGGGACTCTTGGGTGAAATATTCTTTCAATGGATCAATGAATCTCACTCTGCGCAGGTGAGGTCTCAAAAATACTCAAAAATACTCAAAAATACTTTGAATTTGTATCTCATGATAATCATCCATTTCAGTCACCATTTGTAGAGAACACTCCACACTGTTCCATCTCTCTCAAATGTCCACAGAAAATCTCCCAAAATATCATAGTCCTAGCGAAGTAAGGAGAGTAAGATCAGACTGTTTTGTTCAGATGTTTGACTGAGAACCTATGAGGTTGATATTGCAGAATTCCGCACATCCTACTTACTAATTCCTCAAATGTCTTCAAAAATAGGATTTCACAAAACGAGCAAGAAGGCCCAGGTCAGGTCTGATGGTAGAAATGCCTTCCAAAAACTGGTGAGAAATAGACATAATCTGTTCTATTATCTCTGTCTGTTGTACATTCGATGTCTGCTGCTTCTGAGTAATGACATTGACACCCAACTCTCTTCCACAGACATCCAAATTAGGGATATCAGTCTTCCCTCCATCTTTTAATGACCTGTGGTTTCCATGTGGTGGAAGCATGGGGCAACACTGAGCAGGGGACATAGTCTTTGAAGGGGGCGTGATGTGAGATACGTTTCTTCCCCTGACATTTGCTGGTTGCTAATACTGCTGCCAAATCTGTTGCCTTCTTGTTCGTTTTGGACCTTTCTGAGACATTTAGCTCCCCCCGCACTCTGCAGGCAATCCGTATGTTCTGGAGGACTCTGGAGTTCTCATGGGGGCCAGGCAGCTAAAGTGAGATTTTTCCAATATCTGTTGTCACATCCAAAACTCTTAGTTTTTTCTAGCCTTAGATATCAACGGGACTGGGCTGTGCATAACAGCTGTGGGCTCAGAAACCAGAACTGCAGATTATTTTTGAGTATGTCACATGCTCAAATACTAAATTTTGGGTTAATTTACAGTATTGCTGGCAAAACCCCCTTCATTTTGCCTATAGCTAAAACGTGTGAATCATCAGCTTTTGCCAATTCACAAATTTCCAGGATATCCAAATTCTCCCATTTACCTTGCTCTGCAATTCACGTCATGCTGTTCTCTGCATGGGATGGAAAGATTTTGATCCGTGCCACATGCTGCACATCTTCCCAATGAAGCAAAAAGCCTCCCTTGCTGGCTAGTACCCTGCTGACATCCCATTTCTGCTAATTAGGACCCTGAGTAGTTAGTACAAATTATAAATGTGGCAGGATTCCAAGCTGCAAAAAGAAGGGAAAGTGGGGAAAAAATTGTTGGACAGCTAAGGGAATATGTAAATGTATTTAAAATAGATGATTCTAACTGCAGTGAACAGATGATTTTTTTTTTGTATTCCAACTGGATGGCTTTAATCAAAAATGATAGTTCATACATCTGCTCTTTGAAGATAAGCCTGCAGTTACACAAAACACTTAAAGAAAGAAGCTGTGGTGTGCTGATGAGACCTCAAAAATTCTAACCCATGACTAGGAAGATTATAGTCTGGTTACTTCAGCAAGTTGCTAATTCTGAAATATTAGACTGAGTTGTTTGTCCTGTCTGAGGCATGAAAGGGATGCCTGTAGATTGTGCTGAAGCAATTAAGACATTTTAGAAATCATTAGTGGACTTTCTTGATTGAACAAGCATTTCCCCTCCAGCCTCTCCCTGACTTTTCTACAATTGTCTGACCTAGAAAGGCAGCTTTCCGTCATCCTGGCATTTATTGTACAATGCAAGGTAAAGATGATAAATTAAAGCATCCCTGCTTCTGTGAATGCGGGGGTCCCCTGGAAAAGCAAGCTCAAATTTAAGTTGGAATCAGGGACTCCACCTTCATAAAAGTCATAAAATTGAATGGATAACTGTCTGATACAATCTCAGGAACAAGGTTTTCAGAACAGGGAGGGGGAGAATGTTAAGTCAAAGAGAAAGAATACTCAGGTTCCTTATGCTGCCTGTGAGTTTGTAAAGAGAAAAATCTACTCACAATAGACAGTAGTGCTAGTAATTACAGTATTAATAATTATATGTATTGAATTGCTTCATCAAGCCAAAGAATTAATTGTTCATGTAAAATCAAAAATGTGAAGCAAGTAAGACAGAAGTCTTTGGTAGCTGAGAATCTGAAGCGATTACCCAGCCCACAAGGCCTGTTCCGTGTTTACACAGCATTCCTTCATGTTTCTCCTGACGGGCATGGCCCACTGACCTTTCCAAGAGGATCTGTGCAACCTGGTTGAGAGGATCCGTTGCACTATTCCCTCCTTCACAAAAGTGCTTAGAACTCTTCAATATTGAGAAGCTTTTACCAGGAGGAGTCTGTAGAAGTGCCATGGCCTGCAAAGCTTTCCCTTTCATTTGACCTTCAGTACCAGCCACACAGATGTACTGCATCTTTGTTTGGGAGGTCAAGGCCAAGTTTTCTGCTGCTGGTATCATCCATCTCTAATAGCTCCCCTAGCAGAGAAGGCATAGAAAATCACTTTTATGCTGAACTGCTGTATTCCAGAGTTTTATGTTCGGAAGCGTGGAGAGCAGTGACTGTCCAGCATCCCAGTTCTGGTCTCAAATCTGCAGTTAAGCTGGTTGTCTGACTGCTGGCAAGAAGATCTAGCTGAGGCAGGGATGAGAAAGCAGAGGGCAGGAAACTATCAATAGCCATTATAAAAATATATTAAAATGCTACAAAGTGTTTTTGTTCGGGACTTTGTCTATGATTTCTTTTACAGAGTGTTCTGCTATGAATTTTCCAGACAGTTCAGCATAAGGTCGCTACAGCAAGTAGCACTCATCTTCCCTGGGCTGAGATTTTTCATTTGCTTCCTACAGCTGCATTGACAAGCTCTGAAGTGCTCCACAAAACCACTGTAAAGTAGATAAAATTTTGTAATTATTACATGGTCCTGGAGAAAATATTGCTACAGTGTTATAAATTCTATTGCTGAGGAGCCTGTTCATTGGAGTTACTTTGTCCAGCTCAAAACTGTAATTATTTAGCAATTAATCCATCTTCCACCTCAGTGAAATAAGTAGTACAAATGTTTCAAGACTGTTTGCAATTGAGGATCTTTGAGATCCAGCCCTTCTTTACCACGTTCTTTTCTGGATGCTCTCATGAGGACAAACTCTTCCCTACAAGAGAGTTTAACTGAGAGGAATTTGAAGGTTGGATCTATTGAGAAAATCCTTCATAGGTCTCTCCTCCATGCACACCAGGCGTGTCCCTCTTTAGGGTTCAGGGACGCCCAGCATAAACTTTCTTTCCATTTGCTGTCATTGTTTTCTCCATGCCTGGATGGTCTTTCATCCTCCGGGTTCTTTGGCTCTTACGTTGGTGGCTGTTTCTGTTTTCTTCTTCTTGTCCTTGTACATCTCAACTCTCTTTGAAGGCACTGGGATGCTGCACTTACAGAGGATAACCTTTCAGATACAGCAATCTGCTTTAAACTTCCATATATTTCTTAAGTCCAAACCAAAGGAAACACAGCAGCATTTTAAAAAGTTGCTACATATCCAGCTCAACAATGAATAACCTGTCACGGGTTGAAATGACAGCAAGCAAGCTGAGAAAACAAGTGTTTAAGATCAGGTGAGCCTACACAGCACCTCAGAGAATTGTTTGCTTGGTGAAGTGTAGCTTTCTGCTATTCCACGTGTTTTTCGTGCAGAATAAAACTGCAGTCATAAACCCCCTGAGTTCCAGAACACAGAAGCTGCTCCTCTGTTGAACCATGATGTTGCAGTTGCTGCAATTCAAATTATTGCAGTATTATTCTGTGCCTAAGATAACACTTTGGTTTAGGACTGTGTAAAGCAGTTGCGAGAGGGTAGCCTGCCTGAAAGTTTGGGTGAAGCACTCTGTGCTGCCATGTCTCAGTGACCCTTTGTTCATTGTCTTCAACAAAGAAGGCTGTTTGTGTCTCCAAAGCCATACAACTACTTCCTTGAAGGAAAATGTCCGTTTGCCACAAGATTCCATCCAGCTATTCAGTAGCTTTGATTCTCTAGATTTGGACATTTGCTTTTTCTCTTTTTTAAAGCTTTTTAAAGAACTGGATCCAATTCAGTCACGTAGAAACTTGCCTGAATTTTCACCCAAAGACCGTTCTGTCCACCAGAGAGCAGATGCTGAGTAAATTCGCAGCCCAAAGCCCTGCAACATCAGTGGGAAAAACTCCCCTGAGCCCGGTCCGTCTGGAGAAAGCTCTGCAGGAGGCAGTATGAAGATATGAATGGTTTGTACTTAGGGCCACCCGCTCCAGAGAAAGGTCTCTCTACTTCCAGGCTCCAACACCCCTAATTGATCAAATGCCAAAAGACGTGGCATTTGTGACAGTGTCTTGAGATCAGACAACTCAAGTGTCAGGGACTGATCCTTGTTGAGGTTTCCTTTGGAACTGTTCAGTCCCGCTGTCCTGAGCAGTTAAAAACAGGCTGTTAGTTGTCTTAGATGTTGTCTGTAAAGTTACCATTTCCAAATTTCCTTTTAGTTTGTAAACTTCATTGTTCATTGCTTCAAAATATTTCTCATATATACCAGTTCTAGAAAGAATTAATTAGGGGCCCATGAGGAAATGTTACAAATACAGGATGCAATGACAATTTTACATTATCCAGACTCTGGAGACCCATGGAAGTGTTTCCTCATTTGATTGTGGTCTTATTACACTACAGCTTTCATAAGTAATTCTTAGGATAAAATGGGCTTTTGTATATCTACATACTTCCTCTAAAAATGTGGGGATCTCTTACTACCAATTATTAAAATGTTCCTTATTCTTATTAAAATTAGTGGGAATTTTCCCATTATTTTCACTGCTATTTCCTGCAAATATTCACTGGGATTGTGTGATTATATAAAGCAATTTGGTAAGTTTTATAACATTTTCTTTCACTTATCAGTCATAAAGCTGCTAATTAGTCCTGTGACTCAACAACTATTCCAATTCCTAATAGTATCATCACTGTGTATTCACTGAAACATGTGTACCGTGCTATCGTTCTTCCAACTGAAAGGGAACAACCGGCATCGTGTTTGTTTAATTCAGTCTACCTATTCTCAGTTGTGCGTTGAATCTCATTGTAATTTAGGTTCTAGCATTCGGCCATATCACAGCAACTAATAAATATGCAGATGCTGGGACTAGAGCAGTCTTTGTGCTGCTATAAATGATCGCTTAGCTTCATGCTTTCCTGTTTATTTATATATATTGCCCTGCACCAATACAAAGGGAGCTACTAATTTCATTCATTTTTGCAGGACAGTGTTGCTGCCGGTTTAATGCCCATTGGCAGTGAAACCTTCTCATAAGTGATATTCATTCCCCCTGACAACCTCATTTCAAGTCATCAGGAACACTGTGTCAATTGTAGACTAAAAATAATAAAAAAAATAAAAATAAAAAATCTGCTGTCAAGGGGCTTCCGAGGA
This sequence comes from Phalacrocorax aristotelis, assembly GCF_949628215.1. NCBI lineage: Eukaryota > Metazoa > Chordata > Aves > Suliformes > Phalacrocoracidae > Phalacrocorax > Phalacrocorax aristotelis. The sequence continues at coordinate 14,867,649 of NC_134288.1, forward strand.
GTTGAATAGGCATGCAGATCTCTGCTACATGTAAAATTAATCATTATATTTCTGCTGCTAACTTGTTTTTCTATTTGTGCCACACAGGGATTCTTAAATGACCTAATATTGAATCTGGTGAATTATAGGCTGGAAGACCACAGTGTTTATTATGCACTGACAGAGGATGGATTGATCTAGTGCTTGTGGGGATTTTTTTTTTCTCCCCTGCTTTGGAGTCTGCTTGCCTCTGGTACCACCTCATTAATCATTCCTGGAATTTACCTTTCCATAAATACTTGGAAAGGATTTTTAATTATTTTTTTCTTTACCAACTGCATTTTTTACTGTGTGATAAAGGCAAAACCGAAGAAAGCCATGCAGTCACGCATTTATTCATACAAAGTGGAATCCTGGATCCAAGATTAATCTGAAATTCAGTGTTGCACCTCTATTAAAACCATGCAGTTAAGTACATCCCCACATTTTGCATATGCTTATGTGCTTTTGGCTTCAGTAGGCCTGCAGGGAAAGCATTTGCTAAACAGCTTAACTCAATAGAAATGTACTTAAGCATGTGCTTAATTCATTTGCTTAAATGGAGCCATGGTGCTTGAAGCTAATAGAAGTAATTTTAATAATTTCAACTGCACTTTTAAATTTCATACATTGCACACATATTTAAAATTCATCTACTCAGAAATAATAGCATTTGAGCGTAAAGAGAAGGACTAGGAAATGCAATGTTGTGATGTTAGTGTTGACACAGAACTAGCTCTGGTCTTTTCAGGCTCAGTTTTCTTCTCTTTACAGAGTTTGATCAGCCTTAACTCATTATTGGTTTTAACTGCTTTGAAGATATTTCTTACACCATTATTCATGCAGTTAAACTTAGTGTAGTAATAGAAGAATATTTCCTACAGGAGAAATACTGATAACAAAGATGTTTATATCATACTTTTCATTTAAACATTTGCTTTTGTGTTTCTTTTTAAAGTACATGGGCTTCTTTAGCTCGGATACCACAAAAAGACGCTGTGCTATTAGTGATTTTCCAGTTGCTTAGCCTCATTTTGTTGTACAGAGTTTTACCAGCTGGTGTTTCCTGAATACTGCATTGTCAGGTCACCAGTTCATTAATTAATGTTGCACATGTAGCCATTTTCAATTTTCTGCTACATACTCCTGGCCTTGCTCATGCTCAGGGCCTTCTATGTGACACATAGTAGGAAGAGGGCTATCAGGATATGGCTCAGTCTCCATGGATTTCAGAATATTTTACAAACACATAAGCTAGTCATGAGTTTCTTTTCCTGCACAGAATTTCAAGACAACTTACATTCCTTCGGTGAAGCTGTAATATATATGCTGTAAAAATAATAGTTTTTAAAATTAAATTCTTTATTGTGAAAAAAGAAGCATTTGCCACTTTCATTTTCCTATTTGTTTTTAAATGGAAATCCAATAGACAGGTTTTCCCAAAAAACAATGTGGAAACACAGATTTCCATCCAAATATATTCTGGATGCAAAAAGATTGACCAGCTCTTTGAGCTGCACAGTGATGTTTTGTGGTGGGTAATAGCATGCCCTTTACAAGTGACAGAGACAAGTAGAATTTACTGTTTTAAAGTAGGAATGCTAAAGTTTTGGCAAGTAGATTCAGCAGAGCAGGTGCCCCATTTTAAACTTTTGCCTACGGAGTTTCACCTGGATGTACACAGTTATCCTGTGCTGGAATTACAGAAGTCAGTAACATGGTTGCCAGACTTTCACCCAGTACAAATCTCATTGTAGCCAGCAATATCCTTTTGTCAAGCTTTTATCAACAATATTGAGGCAATTGCTGAGATCCCTATTCAGAGTTAATTAGAATGTCAAACATGAGGCTCATGGTTACTGCATGTACCTGGATATTTACTAATAATTCAAGCATTTTAACTGGCAAATCTTGCTCTTTGTATCCTTGTTTGGCCATGCTGACGTGTGCTGAGGATATTCAATTTCCACGTTCATAGCTATTCTTTTGGATGTTTGAGTCTCTCTCGTGAGGTGGTTGCTGTTACAGGCTGCAAGACAGTAAATTAAATTAGATGCTCCATTCTAGTGAGACCCAAGGTAAAATCCTTGTGAGATGCCGAGCACCCTGAACATCAGCCAAAATTACTAGAAATTGTAGTTGATTAGTGGTTCTCAGGTTTTAGCAACTTTCAGAATTTCTGTAGAAGAGAAATTTCTGTAGAAAAGATCTTTTTCATAAAGAACACTTCTGAGTTCTTCAGAAACAGACAGCTTAGACTCATTTTTGCCCTCCAATGGAGAGATTCGCAGAGCTGCTACAATCCAAGCTGCTGTCCAAGGATACTTATCATTCATACAACTTGGTACATGCTCTTCTGTGTATACGTTTTACCTCAGTGTTTGAAACCGGTATGAATCTAAGGTGCAAGTAGGAAAATATACTGGTGTAGTGTAGGAATGGCAAAACAATTCCTTCCTCAGATTTTTGATGGCATCTTTCTAATTCCACTATTGCTGCAATGCGATGTATAAATAATTCCCAGTAAGGAAGGAGATGGGCAGGTTTAGAAACTTGTAATGAAACAGGGACCTTCTAACCCAATGCAGCCTAGAGCTGTAATGTCAGAAAATTGTCTCTGGCCCAGATTTTAACATCCAGTGCACTGTAGCCCTTTCTTCTAAGTTCAATATGTCTTCATTCCTCTTGAATCAAAGCAGAAAGCAACTGTCATAAATTTAATTTGACCCATTACCTTTTTAGACCGTTCCTCAAGGACATGATTTTGGGTGATATGCATCCAACCCCCAACAAAGTTTTGTAGCATTTTTGTCTAAATAAATAAGCAGTACACGTGTGTTCTAAAGAACAACCAAACTGTGCCGGATTGCTCTGCCACTGGTTATTATATGCCTCTGCCTTCTGTAAGCAGAGATCTTCGTTCTCCATCATTATCCATTCTGCTACGCTCATTATAAAGAACTATTCCAAAGATTTCTATTAAGCTATGTGCATAGTTCAATATTCATTGCAATGGATTTCTAATTACATTAGCATGAGCTCTGGCAGATCTGTCCATATAATAATCAATAACCGTCTTTGCCACCCACCTACCACATGCATGTACACTTAATGTTAGAATCACCCACGGAATTAATGACTGTCTATGAGGCAGAAAAAAAAAAGATAGAGTAACTATATACTGTAAAATACTCTCTTTCTTGGCATAAGCTGATATTGATTCACCCCAAGAGGAATATTCCTGTTACACCTTCTATAAACCACAGAAATTATTCAGTAGTTGCTAGGGCTGAAAATTAACACCAAGTGGCTGCAATTTAAAACAGAATGCCATGGAAGAGTGGTGGACATTTGGGTACCACTGTTCAATCACCATTATGCAAAGGAAATGTGTAAGGATTACTTTAATGCAGCCCTATTTTTAAGAGTTGGTACAGTGGGTGGCATGGAAGCAACAACTCCAAGCAGCCCACAGTATGTGTCTTTCATGCACTTCTTTCCTGCAGTGAATATTTGTGTTTGCAGAGTCCAAAGAACTGGCAAGAATGAGAAACCAAATTTTCTGTTGACCCGTGGGCTTTCCTTTTCAGTGCTGACAGTACCTTTCTCAGACACAAAGCCTCAAAGTACACTCATCTGCTCTGTCCTGTAGGTGACTTTGAGAGGCCATCTGGTACAGAGTGTCTCGTTGGCAGTCTCCATCACTACTCTGCAAAAAGAATTGCCATTTTAATGACAGGATTATTCAAAATGAAATGTGATGTGGTCTTCTGTCTAGTAGGTAGAAACCACATAATATATTTAACTGAGGATCCTGTCTGGTGAACTTTCCAGAAGATAATTACTGATTCTTATGTAAACATTTAGTACACTGAATGTCTTTTTTTTTTTTAAAAATAAAAATCTAAATCTTGATGAGACTATTTCTCCAGCTTCAGAAAAATATAAGATGGGGAGAAAGGGAAGACTGATATTTTTCTATCACTTGCACGAGGCTTTGGAATATTTAAATTTCTCTGTATACAGTTCTGTAGGTAGCCACACTGGTACCAAACATCCCTCACTACAGATTTGTAGGGATCTCTAGCTTCAAGAAAAGAATGAGATAGAATAATCTTGGGTAAATAGTTGCCCCTGCACTGTTAGTTTCTCGCTTTTTCTGGACCAACTGAACAAGGCTGTTTCTATCCTGTATATATCTCCTCTTTATTGCACAGAGGATGTTTGAGATCCTGGAGCAAATATGTATTGCATGGGACATCTCATGGGACACTTGCACAGCAGCAGTGAATGCCCCCCTCCCACTTTCAGCCTTGCCTAGCGCGGTCCCTGGTGTGGTGCACGACTTTGCCCTCGTTGGCCAGTCGCAACACCTGGGAATGGGAGGAAGAGAAATAGGATGATGGTGTAGGAATAGATCCTGCCCTGGGGCATAGCAAGAAGACCCAAATGCAGTAGACAGTGATAAAGCTGAGACCCCTCCAAATAGCATGCCTAGGATCCGCTTCTAATGCTTCCAAACTCATGGCTGCAGTTGAAACAACCAACTTTACACAGATATGACCTTTGCGTATGCAGATAGGAAACTCTGAGATCTTTTAAAGTATGATCTTTATTCAGGAGAATTTTCAGAAATAGATAGGGTATCAGCTATCTTCTCATAACGTGGTGATAAACACTTGTTTCTCTTGCAAGTTCCAGACAAAATTTTGCCACACTTCAGTAGACTCTAAATATTCCACATCTGTCACCAGAGCCTGAAAATTTTGCAAGCACCCAAAGCACTGGTGATCTAAGTCTACTGCATGCAATTAAAACACTGCTGATTCCTTTCTATATTTGTATCTGTGCTCTGGGCATTTGTGTTCTGGGTTGGCAATGTGAGAGTTACATATCATTTCAGTCATCAGTTTTCAGTGTCTAGTTAGAACAAAAATCTGATGAAACTTCCCCTTCAAATCTGTCATTTTGAACCTACTCATAGAAATTAAATCAGGCACTTTCTTAATTAATACAGTTTTATAAACCAAGGAATATTTTGCTGGGCTTAATTTAGGCATCAAACAGAAGTTAAAATGCAGATCTCTGTTTCAGCATGCTAGGAAAATTGAAGTGTGTTTATATCTTGCACCAAGCATTGGCATTAATGTTCAATTTTGTCCTGTTTCTCATTCTCTGGAAAGTTTAAAGTATCCAAGCAGATTAAACTGAAAAGGAGCTGGTGAGAAATTGCTACCCATCCCATGGTTCTCAGGAACTTTTATCTTTTTTGTTTAATTGGAAGCAAAAAGTCATCAGGATTTTCCACTGATGGGTGCACAGCAGATTTAGGGATACTTCATAGGAATTATGCAGGTTTCCAATAGCAATTGGTTTGAGTAATAGCTCAAGGTGCCTTGTTAGCAGGGTTAGCAGGGTTGGAAGAGTCCTGCAGCTGGGATGATTTTTGGTGGCTTCTTAGACCCACACCCAGGATTTTTTCTTTCATGGAGAGTTGCTGCTGAACTAAGCCTAGAGTTTGCATTCAGGTTGGAGCTTTTCTCTCAGAGTAGATTCACTGCATCAGAGCTGGATCAGCATTTGTTCTTGTGTTTTTTTAAGTGGGTAGAGTTTACTATATATATTTGTGAATGATGAGGCCATTGGCAGTTGTAATTCTGATCTGCTGAGTGCCACCCGCCCTCAGCTTCATTGAATCTCAGAAGCAAGCTGCATGTCTTGCTCAAGGTCACACAGAAAGCGTGTGGCAAAGTCAAGAATCAAACCAGTCTGACACGTGCTTTTAAGAGCTTCCCTTCAACGCAGCAAAGAACAGCATTCATCTTTAACAACAAACTGGTGCGTGGCAGTTTGTTGTCCTCTGAGTCATCACTCCTGCTGAACGCCTCCCTTGGGAAGGTTGTTAAACTTCTACAACACTCACAAAATCCTAATGGTTTTTGCTAAATGAATTAAGAGCCCTTACAGCTTTCATGCTGTGTACCATGGAGTTTGAAAACTTATGTCAGTAGAGCAGTAAATCTCTTAGAAGCAATAGGAGGCAATGAGGAAAATAACGCAAAAGGTGAGAGCACTGTCACATTTGCCCAAATGAAAATTATAAGAAACCATTTTGGTGGGGAATTGTATAAATCGGTGATAAACAATTGCATGAAAATAAACAAACTGGGAAACTTTTCAAACTGCTAAAGCCCCAAAGCAAGTCAAAGAGTTTTTTCCCTTGTGCTTCTGAAGCCCTGTTACTCTAATGATTGTTAAAAGTTATATGCTTATCTTAAGACCAAGGGAAAGGTTGCTGCTTTAGCTTCCCATTGGGGTAAAAGAGGACTGGACCTATTACATTCCTGGACACTGAGTATTCCCTCTGGGAGATATTAACGTTGTTGTGTCTTCCTTGCATTCTTGCTCTTAAACAAGCAGGCTGAAGGATGGCACCTCTTATGTTTTGTAGTGTGACAACAGCTGCTGAAATGTGCAACTCTGAATGTTTTTCCAGAGGCTGGCTTAAACATGTCATTGCACAAGGCTTTTCATTAAAAACCTTATTTTTCAAGGCTCTGTAATCTTACACATAAAAGCTGGATCAAGGCTGGAACTGAGCATCTGGAAGGTCAGTTTAGCAGTGGATATCTTTTTTTCTTATTTTTCTTCTTTTTTGTTTCTACAAATGAAAAACAGCTAAAAAGGTCAAATGAGAAGTAAGAAAAGAAACAACAAGCAGAGGTGGCTTGAACTTCTTAGGTCTGTGGTTCAGTTTCTGGGCTGAACCAGACTTGGGCTTTTTCTTATCTAGGTCCACCTGCTCACATGTCAGCCGGATTCAGATCTGGCCTTTAATACTAATACTTTTTGCTTCTAAACTCAAAGCTCCAGTTTCCTGATCTGACATGGACTTCAGATATTGACTTTATTGTCAAAAGCTTGATATTTTTTCATTTATATTTTCAGATAAATCTTAATGAAAATGTCTCTGCCAGACCTCATAATTTGAAGTAATGTGTTTGATTGCCTATGACAGCTCTGCCATTCAGACCCCAAAATATCACACTGCTCCACTCTGTCGTCAGCAGCCCTTCAGGACTGTTTAATCTGGTGTCATCAGTGTCATCATTTCATGAGGATTCATGCTTTCTAGAAGAAAGGATCTCTTTCCTTAAACATCCCATGGACCAAATTCACTTCTGCTGTTGACACTCATGGATTTAATTGTCTTTTACACATCTTAAGACTTTATAATGCCCATCAAGGCTCTCTGGGTTCACTCTAGAACTTTGTGACTTACTTCCTTTAACATATTTGGGAAAAGAGAATGCATTTCTTTAAATAATTTATCAGCAGCTTCTTTCTCTTGGCTATTGAATTTCTAGAACTTAAAGTGCCTGTATAACATTGATGGGAGGCTTTGATAGGTGAGGTGGGAACTCTGGCTAGAGGGTTGAGTCTGGACTTGCAGTTAAGTCAGGCCCAGGGAAATGTAATAGTTGTCTGTGGCTTCCCTTTTGCAGTCATTTGCACTTGCATATAAACAGCATGAGTTTCCGTCCCGTGAGGCAAATCTTGCCCCTACAGAAGTCAAAGGCAAAGCTTCAAAATTTTGTACTGTCTTGGAAGTAAAACAAATAGCCTTGGTATGATGCGATCCCCAAACATGCACTTCCAGTCGTTTTTGAAGGCTGTTAGCAAACAATACCACTTGTTTCTTCTACTGTAGGATCCTGTCAACAGGATTCAGTCAATAGGGTGATGAAGAAAAAGCCTGCATTTTCTGTGGTCAAGGAAAACTGTGATTTCTGCTACAGTTTCTCCAACTGGTGCTCTCTATCTCAGTGCATTATGGTTTTATAATTCTTGCAACTTCTCCCTTGAATAGAAAATTCTAAATCATAGTTAAAGTTCAACTTAAATGGATGCTACATCTAATGCAGGTTATTATTATCATAAAATCAAATTTATTATAACACGAGTTTGCCTGGCACTGGAGCAAGCTCTGTTTCCTGGAGTCAATTCTCAGCTAGTTCTATTTACCTGACTAGTGTTCAATCAATAAACCTGCCTCTTGTCAAAATGTGTATCATGTCAAGGTCCTACTAGATGCACCTTCAGTCTGATAGTCTGAAATGCTATCCCAGTCCAGCAAAATGGTTCTTTTATCTGCTCCTAGTTAAGAATTGACATCTTTTTCTTATCCTCAGACATGAAAATCAAAACGCTTATCTGCTTCTCACCAGACCTGTAGTGAAGCTTTCGTACCAGGGAAGAATCTTGAATACTGTTCAGCACCTTTGATGAATGCTGAATTGTAGTGAAGCTGTCCACCTTCCAAGTGGAAAAGAACTTCATTATGCTTCTGTTATATGCCTCACACTGCCCGAGAGTCCTGTGTCAGACCTGAAGTGTTGACTTATCCACATAGTGGTGCTAGACTAGGCTAAATGACCTAATCCATCACTTCTCTCTCTCTGACGTGTTACAAACACCTACATTCATCAGGAAGCTTCAGCTAATCATCCCCATCAGGATGGGAGTGGGAGCTGGACGTGGGAGTTCTTACTCAGTTACATTCCTCTGGAACTCGCTTCTCCTGGAACTCTACCTGACCTTTAGCTCCAAAAATGTTTCAGGATAAGTTATTATCCTAGCCCTAGGCCTACTTCCCCCCCTCCCCTTCCTGCATAGTAGAAGGTGAAATAAACAGTTAGAGGAAACATGGGTTTATTTGGCTTTATATCCATTGCGGCAGAAGAAGTTATGAGACTTCTGTTTTGCATTCTAGTGTGATTAAGCTGGATAAAATTTTAGCTTGTTTTTGCACTCTCTAGAGATCTTTGGGTCTGCAATTTATATTAATCCAGATCTGCCTGCCTGCTCCTCTGCTTGTTGAATATTATCTACTTCTTCTGCCATCTCTTCCTACTTAGCAGGCTGAATGAGAGTACTAATTAGACTCTGGTGCCAATTTACTGATGCACCATCTTCTGTTCACCCCATGAGAGAGGGATTAGTTAAACGCAACAGCTCTTCGTCTGAGTTACTGGCATATGATATTTGTTGTAATTCTGTCATGAATGATATCTGCATAACAGGCAATTATAGCTTTCTTTCCATATTGAAATCTATATCGTATTTCTTCATTTCCCTTAAAGGACAATCATACCCTGTGCAACTATCTTCATAGTTTTATGGCTACAGGAAGCTTCTAGACATTCTTTTATGGTGGGTGGGAGAGAAACATTGACTTTTACAGCCCCATATAGTTTTTCTTCCTCTACAGAAACACATTGTCATTCCAGCTATGGCTATAGAGAAATTTGTTATGGTAAGATAAGCTGCACATGCAGTTCACTGTAACAAAATTAAAAGTAATGAGGTAAGGGAGTATGTTTACCATTTTAATAGGGGCCCACCACAGAATACAGAATAATATGGGAATCTGAGTTGATCGTGAATAACCCATTTTATCTTCCTGCATAATATTTATAAGCAGCACATAGGGAATGAGTTTTGATGGTGTGGAAGCTGTTCTGATATGAAACAAGTCAAAAGCAAAACCTAATTTTAAATATTGTGAAACTCTGTGCATGATCTGATAAGGGCAAGATCAGAATGCCACAAAATACGGCACATGCTCAGGTCTCGTACCCTAAAGACCCCAGCCAAAGACATGGGTGTTGTAATACTGACTGTACTGGCAAATGCCAAAAAGAGCATCTCAGGCCCAGCAGTATCTGCTACGAGACATGGCACTGATAAAAGAGGTGTGATCAGACTGGCTATCGCAGAGGTCTTGGCAATGACAAGTGATTCTCAAGGCCAACTGCAGTTCACTGATTTCCATTAGGAGCAGCTCATTACATGCTAAATTGGCCGGCGGGTATTTTATTCTTGGTTTATAGTTCGCTCTGTATAGACCAGACCAAGGCAGATGAATCTGCCTTGTTTATGACTATGGAACTCTAGTGGATGCGTTTTAAAAAACACTTTTCCTCTGCTGCCTTCTGAAGTTCACTCATATAAAACAAATCCTCTGATCTTAGTGACTTCATGTTCATGTAATGTGAGCCCTGACAGAAATGAAGTTCACCCATTTAGTGTTTTGCAGAAAGGCACCAAAGCAAATCCATCTTCCTGTTTAAGGGATATTATTGTGAAGTTGCTTTTTGATATTCAACGACTCTCATGCAAGCATGCAATAAACTGCCTGGTATATCTGTAGTGAGCATAGAGGTTATGGCACAAATGAACAGAAAACATACAGAACGGGGCGGTACAGCCGATAGCTAGATTTTTGCTCTAAGATGGGAAGCACATGGGTTGGTTTGATTTAACCCCGAGAAAAGTTAATTAATCAAAACACACAAAAAAATAAGAAACTAAGGGCAGGAACAGCAGGGATTAATACATTCTCCTAGCAGTTGAAGAGAATTATAATAGAACCAGAGGTTTCTAGGACCTTGCTATGGAATTTTTGTCTTTGAATTTGCAGCACTGAAAGGTTTGTGCTCCCCACACAGCGATAAATTCTCTTTTACAAACTGGACTGAGAAGGAGGAGGGAGGGAACTGGGTGGAATCAATTACAAACCATATCAGACATTTAAGTTTAAACACAAGACCTTGCAAAGGCTTGCATGAAATCTTACTAGCAGTATAAACAGGACTGGTGCCAAACTAAGCACCAGAAGTATTCAATAATAAAATACAGCTGTCTCCATTGGCACCTACCCATGCAAGTTTGTCATTTTTACTGTTAGAAATGCTGACAAAGAGAAATCTAAAAAATGAAAACATTTTTTCAAAAGAGGGAGGTTTTCATGAACTGCAACCTAAATATTCATTTAACCTTGGAACATTCCATAAAAATAATTTATAACATAATTTCTTCTTAGAAATGCATTTTGACAGAGTTCTTTTCAAAGACTTTGGTCGAGCTTGGCAATGCTAGCAGCTTTGCTTTCAAATCCATAATTCTTAATTATTAAAATACTCTCTATACACTTTTCTTGGATTCTAGTGAGGCACATCAAAGCAGGGGGGCCTCTTTGCTTTGGCTTAATGCACACCATGTCAGCTGAGGAGGAAGCAAGCGTAACACAGCTCTGTAGACAGCCCAAGCTTGAGATATGTAAACCTGATATACAAAAGCCATCCCAGGAAACTGGCACTGTTACGAACTATTTCTAGCAGGAAGGCTTTGCAGAACTGGACCCTACATGGAGGCTGCTACAGTACCTCTGAATCACTCCATGAACTTAGAGCCTTGGGAAACAGAAACAGACCAAGACCTGTTATCACTTGTAATTTGCTTTACAGCTGGATCGACTCTGGGGGACTTTCTCAGGAAAATTAAGTAGGTTTAAGTCCTGAGAAGTGAAAGACATATGTGCACTTACACACAGCGATTAACATGTATGTGTTTGTGGCTGCCCTGTAATTCTCATCTGTCATGTGTATCTGCTTTGGTAGGGAAGTTCTCTTACTCTTTTATTTTGCTTTACTTCTAAACTGCTTCCCAGGCAGATGGGCTATGAGTACCAGTCCCTCTGAGATATAATACTAAATGACCATGTTTTAGCACCTTTCAAGACACCTTGGGAGATTTCTACTTTATCTTTAGTCAAACAAAATAAGGACATTTTTTTGCCAGTTAAAGGAGGATTTAGCTTTGGATTATATATCTCTATTTACAAGTAACTTATGATATAGGAGGGGGCAGTCACTCCTTCCTGCATCACTCCACGGGCTTCTGGTCCTTATGAATTCAGGTTTCCCCTATCCACAGATGAAGCTGCACTTTCTGCTCTCCCAAATGTGACCCCAACTTTGGTCAGGTCTGACCTTGGATTCCTGCCACCACTTGCACTGATCATGGTTAGCTGAAGGATGATCAGGCAGTAACTGCATTACTAAAGATAATTTTCAAAAAACGTACTCATTTTACCCTTACTTCAATATTTTTTTCCCCTTTCAGCCCTTTCTGCCCCTGCCACATCCTCCTTTGTCCACTGGAAGTTGCTTTTCCCCCAGATGTAGCTAATAAAAACCCAGCTCTTCTGGTGGCCACATCCTAGCTGAAGGGCTAGAAACCATTCTTTGTCAGGTATACTACTGCTTACTTAGAAGAGAAAATTAACCAACTGTGTCCACAAAGACCTTTCCCTCTTCCAGTGGGATGTCTTTCATTTAACATGTGAGGTCTTCCATAAACCTTCTCCCCCACCTGCGCTTCTAGTGTTTCTAAGGAGTCAGAAGGAAATGTAATGGTCCCACTCAGAATTCCTTAGACTTCCCTCTGACTATAATCCTGTATTTTTAAGGCATAATAATAATAATAATACATAATTGGTTTCTGAACTTACAGTGACAATGAAGTGATGTATATGCTTGCTCTTCAGATGACCTACTCTGAATTGTAATGTATATAAGTTTTCTTTGTACCAAGACTGAGGTCTTTAAACTAAGAGACTATCAAGTGTGTAGAATTCCAGACTAGTGCATAGGAAAAAAAACTGTGAAATGCTCTTCTTGTTAAAATTACAGTTACTGTACTGTTCTGCTTAAAATACTGCACAGTCATAAAATTCAGCTTGAAAATTATATGATCAGTCTCAAAGCAACTGCCGTCAACAGTTCTCCTTGTCAGTCCTGTACATTTTAAGTACTGATTAAATTCTACAAAGATGGTCGAAAATAACATTTCAGCATTGCAGAGGTGGGCTCTGGGATTGCTTTGAGCTTACAGGTAATACACAGGCCAGCAATTATTAATGTTTAACTGAATGACATTGCAAGTAATGAGAAGACACTGTAACTTTAAAAGAGTAATATCTTTAAAGGCTAAGACTGCTATCATTTTTTAAAATTCTATATTTATTCCATCTTAGTCCTTAACTGTGAGCCATGCTATGTAATAATAATGGAACTGCTCAGGCAGCAATTTACCAATGTGCTTGAGGCCCTGTCAAACCACATGGAGTGATGCCATAATCAAATTCATAATGTCTTATCTTTTTCAGATAAAGTAATCATCAAAGGAGTGCTGGCATGAACAGAGAAAAAATTCAGGGCTCAGACATGCTCTAATGTAGTGAGCTGTGACACAAATTGGGCTGTCCCTGTTTTGCCTTTCTTCTCTATCTGTGTTTCCAATTGGTCTGCCAAAGAAACGCTTCTGGCTTTGTTTCATCGCATCTCGTGAGACAAAGGAGCTTTATAAAGGAAAAAAACTTGAAAGGGTTAAAATTTCAGTGAAGTGTTAGTGTACTGTGTCATCCCGTCCCCCTTCTTTTTCCTTTAACACAGTTATTGGCTGGCATAATAGAGAGCAAATCCAGAGTCTTGAGATTTTCAGTTAAATCAATAAAATATTGTTTAAAAAAAATGAAGTTAAGTGCATTATCTGTCCATTACTCCATTATGGTTTGCCCTCAGCCATGGAAGTGAGACAAAGGTTCCCACAAGGCAAATCACATTGGTAGTTAACCTAAAACAGCTTTCCCAAATTGGGAACTATTTCAGGTCTCTTTTCTGCTTGGGAATTAAGCACGTGCCTATCACTCAGCATATTAGTAATACTGCTGAAGTCAATGGAACGGTCCTGGGGTTAAAGGCAGTTGCTTATGTATATAATATCCATAAAGAAAACAAGAGAGGACATCGCTGTTTAAGGGCAACAAGAACTAAAAGATAAATCTTTTCAATCATACAACAAACTACAAAGGGAGGGAGGGAAGAGAAAAAAATCTGATATTTTGCTTAGAGGGGTCCAATTCAAAAGCTAGTGAAGTCATTACAATGCTTTTTGGCTTTGTGGGTTTTTTCTTTTCAAATTTATTTCCCTGACATTTGGCTCAGACCAACTCGAACATCCCATTGATCAGCTTGTTTGAGTTACTTCTGTTTTAAATATTTGCTCGGCCTTGACGTCATATCTCGCTGGAATGCTCCCATGATGTATATAAGGCCCAGGCTTTGCAACAGCCTCATGTATCTTTGGTGGATTTTTATGAACTGGAAGGCAATTAAAACCCTGTTCTCCAGTACGCTGAGCAACCTCAGCTCCCACAGACGGCAGTGCAAATGGCAGCGGGTGCTCAGCACTTTTGAGGAGATCTGAATCTAGCTGCAAGGCTGTGTCCTTGTCAGTATGCTAATTTTATATAATTAGGAAATATCAGTTTTCTACAAATATATTACAGAAACAATTAAACCTTACAATGTTTACATTCCCAAGGACTTCTGCACCTGTAATAAGGAAAGTACATACGAGCCAAATATTTTCAGCCTTTCTTTCAAACAGTTATGTTTGATTTTGGCCCCAGAAGCGTAGTCACCCACACTTTTATTTCCTAAAATGAATAATCCTCCTTCAAAAGTTGCAAAAAAGTTGGATAATTGAGCGGCCCAAGTGTAGATTTTTAAAAATGTTATCTTCAATCTATTTTAAGATATGTAGAGCCCACAGTGTACTATTCTGATGGGGGAAAAACACACCAAAAATCAGTATGAAAATGTACTGCGACACTACAGAATACTAATCACTCCTACACAGAGCGAGCCTTCATTTTATCTGCTTTTGCAGAAGGATTTTATAAAGTCAGATTTTAGAATAACTAAAACCCAGTACAACTGAAGGAGACAAAGCTTTGCACTTGAACAAAGGATTGTTTTCTCAAAAAATAACAATGACAATCTGGTTTGTGCTTTTAGAGCTGTGCATATTATAGATGATGGATAGATGGTTACACAATGAGAATATATAGTGAGCTGAATATGCTCTCCATTAAAAAAATCCCAGGCAACTAAGCTTCAATGCAAATTCTTGTGATGTGACTGCTGGCAGACTTGGCTGAAGGATTGTATGTGTTAGGCTTGCTCCTGCTCTAAACGATGTCCAAACATCATTTATAATTCACCAAAGAGAGGATGATCCCTCCTGGATTCTGACTCTAAAAGTTGAGACAACTTCTCCCCTTCTTTTGACCTTGGACATACCAAGACTTGGAGGTCCGGTTCCCAGCACCACAAGTGGACTGCTTTACCACAGACTTTCCCCTTTCTTGTGCCAAGGATTTCCAACCCTGTCCTTCCACTCCATGTCCTCTTGGATGTCTTCACTGAGTCCGCTCCTGGCCTGATCCATGAACTAAATAGCCAGCCAGGAGAAAACAAAAATCCTTTGTCTTCCCAGGAGATGGATTCTTCACCAGCTGTAATATCCTAAAGGAAAGGGCACAACTGGAGGTGAGCCAGGACAAGGGAGTCTAGACTCCATCCTTGTGCTTACAGAGACCGTGCAGGTATTCCATGCCACAAATAAGAGTCACGATCACAGAGGGACTCAATCTTATTGCCTTCTGCAGGACTAGGAAGGAGTGTCCCAGAATTGCTGCGTGAGTAGGAGTTTATTTGCTCATGGTGCTGATAGCTCCCACAGTGAACCAGGAATGGACAAATGCCTCCCACAGAAAGAGTCCCTGAAACCTGGATAATCCATTTGACCTGAACTGAAGATGAGTACTTCAGCAGAGAATCCTTCCAGTACTTAGGGTTTTTTGAGCACTTTTGTCACGTTTGTCATTTTGCTCTGGGACTTTAAAGGGGACAAATTCTGAGCCACCCCTCAGATTCCTTGGCATTACCAGATGCCAGAGTTATGTGAGTACTAGTCATTGGAGAATGTGCTCTGGTTTCCTGCAGAGGGCAATTGCCATTTGCCACTGACTGTAGTTTATGAGAGAAGCAGTACAATGATAGGAAGAATGGGAGGTTTAAAAAAACTTTGGTTCATAAACTTAAAAAAAAAAAAGAAAGCCTGTTTTGAATTATTTTAATCATTTGCCCCCGTATCACATCAATCCTTTACTAGTGGGTTCTTCTGTCAATGGCTTCTCTGATATTGTGGGCGATAAAACCATCAAAAGGCTTTAGAGGGATTTTTAAACTTTTTGTTGTCATTGCAGTTCTTGTCGATGACAGTGTTTGGGTGTCAAATAAATGAATCTTCATTACGGGGGTGGATTGAGGAGGAATTGTGGCCAACCTGGCTCCAGCTGAGCCAGCTCAAGTGTGCAGCAGGATGACGACATTTGTGCTGTAGTGTGATGTGTGGAACCACTGGCCTGCTCCACTGCTAACTCGTGGCTTTCAATGCTCCATCACTGACTGTATTATTTTCTTCATTACATCCTTATGGTGTATTTTGGGTTTTCCTTCCTTTTGCTTTATCCGGTACCTCCATCAGAAGCAAAGAAAGGAAAGAACTTACCTTCATTTAATTCCGAAATGTTTTGTTCATACATCCTAAGTACTGGCTTCACATATTTCATGGTACCAGCTGCTAAATTCATAGGACAGAGTCCTTACTTGCTTGGAAAGTCATAACACACTCTGTCAAGTAAATGAGGTTGAGGTGGAAGAGTGGAAGCAACACCACGTCACTAGTTCCCACCTATTAAGTGGAGATACTGCTTCATATGCACTAGCTG
This sequence comes from Phalacrocorax aristotelis, assembly GCF_949628215.1. NCBI lineage: Eukaryota > Metazoa > Chordata > Aves > Suliformes > Phalacrocoracidae > Phalacrocorax > Phalacrocorax aristotelis. The sequence goes on from NC_134288.1 coordinate 14,884,150, forward strand.
ATTTCTTCCAACTGTTACGTTTAAGGAGCTTAAACAGTTAGGGCAGAGAGCTATGGTGGAACAGCAAGTGACCTATGCATATTTGTCTAAGTAGCAAGGTTTATTTTCCTTTCATGTTACTAAAAACATGGTCAGCAGAGCACTGAGCGAAAGTAAGAGGTTCACGCTTGGCTTTGGAAAATTCTGTCTCGGCACAGTAAGAGCATACCTGACCTCACTGCATCATGGTTACCAGCAGAATTTAAACAACCAGGATAAATCATTGTCAGTGATAGCAACAGGATGTTAATCCAACAACCTTGAGAACATCATTACAATTTTTCACACATTTTCTATCTTCTCAGTGGCTAAGAAAAATCTCATTTCTCTGCTGAAGTCCTTGGGGCTACAGAAAGCAAAACTATCAGAGACACGTACGTATCTCCTCCTTGAGCAGCAAATAAAAAGCCGACACAACAGAAGAGAAAGCATATGGCCTTGCAAGTGCCCTGAAGAAGATCCTCCAGGTCACATTTGGAAGGCGGTGAAGAGAGTCCATTCCGCAATGAATTACGCCTCTTGTAGACATTGTCTTCCTTGAGCTTGTCTTAACAGATGCTGTGTGATACCTTTTGAGCCTGACTCCTAATGTGAAAACTGCTTCATTTCTATAGAAACATGAATGCTTAGCATAAGACATCAACAATCCATCTGATCTAGATTCCCTTTATTGTCAATGGAGAGAAATAGGATGCATCTGACCTATTTTAGATGCCTACGATAAAATAATGTTGCATCACACAAGCTTCTTACTGCTGACATTACAGGAAGTTGTGATGACTAGCTCAGACAGGGATTTCAACACTGTAGATGTCTCAGACTAGGTGAGACAAGTCCTGCCCACAGTTATGTGGGTATTGCCTTAATGAATCACAACCACAGAGACTTCTTCAATATTTTTAGAGATGGTAAAAATCGGATGGTTTCGGTTTCCTGGCAATACTTGAACGGGAAATGAATGAAATGAAATTCTGTGGTATTTTGAAAACTTTTTTTTTTTCAAATTTTCACTGACATGAAATTTTTTAAGCTCTCACTTCTTCAGAGTGTGTCATTTTGACATTCTGCTTTATAACAAATGCCTTTTATGCCAATATTTAAAAACTTCAAAATAAAAACTGACCTCAAACAGAGAAGGGGACTGTTTCATGTAGAAATTTGTAATGATCCTTTTAGAATTGTTAAGTTTTATTTAAAATGAAACAGTCATTAAAAATCAATGTGTCATTCCTGCTGGATTCTTCCATTTCACAGGAAAGAGATTGGGCATGAGAAATTTTCCTACTCTGAATATCTTGTTTCTGGATAGGATGGTGCTTGGGAGAAGGGTGCAAGTAATCAGTGTCAGGAATAGATGTTCCTTACAGATGTTGATCCTGACTAATGTTTGTTAACCACATAACTACTTCTCTGTTACACTGCATAGACTCTTAACCCCTTGACTTGTTGAGTCAGAGTATGCCACAAGGTAATTATATAAGTTAAATTGTTAACACAACTCCTGGATTTTGCTTTACATTTTCACTTTTTCCTGAGACTCAGAACTACTAATGAAATTGGAATGAGACTTAAGTGGGCTTTTGACTCTCTGTCCCCAAATTCCATTTCTGCTCAAGCCCAAAGATTTGTTACTTCTCTCTTTCTCTGCTTCGAACATCATCTAGAGGTGGCACTATATTATCTATATATATTATCGATATATATATTGATATATATATATAATATATATACATTATCTATAACCAATTTTTAGTTTAACTAGTGTTCTTTGGAAAATAAAACTTAACAACATTAAGGTGACTGTTTCATGAATCATAATTCATTAATTGTAATTAATATGTTAACTGTAATCAATCAAGTTGCAGCTCGAAAGTGCTTCCACTGCTCTACTGCTGCAGCAGAACCCAAATCCTGAATCACATTGTGCTGCTTCTTTTGGCCAAGATGCACCCAAATAATTTTATCAAATTACTGAAGAATTCTACAGCTGTCATGTCTCTTCTTCTCCTTCAGTAAATAACATAAAATTACTAGTCCAACATTAAACATGTAAAATGCTTTCCTTCATTGGTCTGGGTGAGTGGGACAACTTTTAAATTAAAGAAAGACTACACCAGCTGGCTGATGTCCAGAAGTGGTCTCTGGGGAGAACTTTATTAGTAGTAACTAACCATAAGTACCCACAGCCTGGCAATGTTTAGCAGAATGTTGGCAGACACACTGTACAGTACTAATAAATTAGTAATGATGATTAATTAATAATAGTTTGCATTCATGTGACACATTCCTTGCTGTAATTTACTTCTCCTGCTAAACATGGACATGAAGAACAGTCTACCTTCTAGTGATCTACCTTCGTGTAGACTGCTTTTGCATCTTCCTCCTGCCTCTTCCTCTCTACCCAAAGCAAGCTACATTCTGGCAAGATTTCCTCATGCACCTGGCTTTCTGGTCCTCTCATGGTGCCTCTCTGGATTCTCTGGTCCACAGCCTTCTGGAAGTGCCTTACTGAATGCAGGGCTCAAGGTGAGGTCTTGCCAATGATGAGCAGACCTGAAGGATTTCCTCCCATCACTCAGAAGTTATGCCACTTTTCAAAAAATTCGTATGATGTCATTGAGTCTTGCTCAGCTTGGGATCTATGGGAATACCTAGATATTTGTGTGGTCCCCTAGTCAACTGTCTAGCTGTGTAGTTACACAGCTGTTCTTGCCTACCTGTAGAAACTTGCACCTCTCCGTATTGAATTAGTTTGTCCATCCCATTTCACCAGCTTGTCAAAATCGTTTTACATTCTCATGTCTTTGTCCAATGTGCTTGCAGCTTTTTTTTGGTGTGTTCTCATCACCAGAATCAATAGTGAAAATATTGACTAGCACCAGATGAAGGATTGCACCCCACTTATTCTATTATTCCAGTGAACCACTGGTCGTTACTACCTACAGAAAGTTTTAGGACCAGTTTGCAATTCATTTTATAGACCTAGACTATGTTTTCCCCATTTACTTTTGAGATACCATATGAAACAGTTAAGTTATTAATGTCAATAAATATGGAATCTACACCTTTTTCCTTATCTGGGGCAGAGATGGACCAGGTATAAAGTAAGTAGTAGGAATGCAGAGAAGGGAGAACAAGGTAGGACCTCCTCCTTTGATTCTGACAAATACCTGGATCAGGTTAAATTTCACCCTCATCTTCTTTTTCCACTTGGATGCTTATAAAAATATATTTGGTAGTTTACTGTAATACTTGTCTGGCAATTCAAGATGATTGACCTCTTATTTCCTGGCCCTCCTCACCCTCTGCCCCCCATTTAAAGATTAGATGTTAGGATTGACCTTTTTCAAACATCTGCAACTTGATCTACTCTCCATAGAGGGCAATATCTCCATCATACCTACTAACAGCTCTCAGATTGCTTTAGCCATTTTGTTACACACCCTAGTATAAAATAAATCAGACACGATGCGTCTGAAACATTTAACTGATCTCTAACTTGCTGTAGCTGTAGGATCTCAGCATTAAGGGATGAAACAATGCACTGTCGCAGCTCATCTATTAATTGATCTAATCCATCTCCACATCTCTAGCTGGTAATTTTGTTTGGCTGATGTTATCTCAGGAAAAATATTTAGGCTCCTTTCCTAAGTTTTAATATAGCTTCATAAATACAAAATCATGGCTGTTCCCCAGCCAAGACCAAGTCACAGATATATGTGTGAATTGAACCCTCTGCTGGTGAATGATCTTTAACAAAAATTCTAGCCCACAGCAAATACAAAATAGAACCCATTAGGCTAAACCTTGGCTAAAGAAGCTGAAGTTACATGTTTTATCTCATGCTTGTGATGAGCTAAAAGCTGCACCTGGTTATCTAAAATCATTCAGATGATGCACAATGATTTATTAAGATGCAAGAACCGATTTGTGAACCTGGCCATAGGATTTATGAAAACCAGAAGAAATCTATTAAACATCAATATGATGGTTATAAATTTAGACAAAACTTCTCTTTTGTTTTTTGAATAAAGGATGAGAGAAAGACTGTTGTGAGTTCAAACAAAAGTGATCTTTTCAGGGAAACACTGAAGTTGTGTTTGATCAATGGGAAATATTTTATTTGACCTGAACTGAAATATTTCTCTTCATTTTTGAGCTATTTAGCTTGTCTTAAAGAAGGTTCATTTGTTAAACATTACCTGAACTTTTACATGAAAAATGCCAATTTGAAAAAAAAAAAAGTTCAATTGGGAAAATGTCAAAATGAAACTTTTTTGCATTTCTGAAATAAACATTTTAGATAAAAAATGTCAACATGAAATGTTTTGACATTTTAAAAAAATACCTCCCTTTTTTGATTTTGAAACTTTACCAAATTTAAATGGAATTTACTGTTTGTCTAGAAAATAAGAATTACTTGCACTGGTAGCTTTCCCTGGATAGGCAGCTAACCTTCCTGCCAGGTTAGCATTAAAAGATCAGCCAAGCAACTGTACAAACATATATTATAAAGCAGTTCTTGCCTTTACTGCAGCTCAGATTTGGACTTGTTAGCGGTTATCTGTCTGTCTTCACTCTTGCACTTTACAGTGTCCAGCTTCCAACCTTGCACACAGTTCTATGGTCCACAAAGAAAGAAAGAATGAGAGAAATGAGTACTGTTTAACAAGCGAGCAGTTTCCCATTACATTAAAATTATATTTTTGTTTAAAAACCTGGCTACTGGCAGATTTATGAAAGTACATTCCAGAAAAAATGGTTTGTCCATTAAACAGAAGCAAGTCCATAATCCTGAATGAGTTTTAGAGATTGTTATAGCTAAATTCTTAAATTAAAACAACCCCTTCTAGACCAAGTTCGCAGCATTCCAAAATAAGATCGCAAGCTGCAGTGAAGTAGCATCATGGAGTAGTTGTTGCTTGTGCTGCATTTTTGGAGGTTATAGATGCTATATGCTAACCATATTAATTAAACATAATTTAACAAAAATTAATTTTATGGTTTACTAAAAAAATAATGTTTTACTGTAGCTAAGAAGCTTCAGCTGTGAAGCAGTTACAGTTCATATGCAAGAGCTACTTTTTGCGACAGAAAGAATTTCGCATTCACTTGATTTCACAATTTCTTCAGCCGAAGCCTAAGACGATGCTATTCTAATAGCAGCGTGAGATGAAAGGAAGCTCTGCCAGGGAACACTAAGCCCACCTCAGACCAAGACCCAAAATGTTACGCAGATGCCAAACTGCTGGCTCCAGATGCCTGCCCCCTTTGTGGGATCCACAGCCCTGAGCGAGGAGCCTCAGAATGGCAGCCAGAAAAGGCAACATGCTGGGAGGAAGCTGCTTAAAGCAGCCACTGCTAAGGAGAAGAGTGTGCCTTCAGCCATACCCCTCTCCAGGCTCCTTGCTCAGCACTAGTGGCTCATTTCTCTTTCCATGTGGGATTAGCTGTCTGGAGCACTCTTTTAAAGGTAAGGACTGCAGTCCCCTTTTTTCCCCTCCTTATAATAAAGCAGGACTTGCGCTACCCTTTTCAGTGTGAAGGGGATCTGGGAATGGTTCCTTTTCTGCAGCAGCCCAGTGGTGAGGATCTTCACCTCAAAGAGGGGGAGACGTCTGGGGAAGTGGGTTTGAATCCCTCCAAGCAAAGAAGGAAACTGGATCCACATCCTGACCAAGCTAACCACTAAGCAATTGGATAAAGGGGACTCCTCTGCCCTTCTTTTTAACAGAAAGCACCGGTTGTCCCTACAATATGGCAGGCATGCCCTGAGAAAAACCTACTGGATTTTAGTGGAAGCAAGTAAAGGAACGGCTTGGTTTAGAATCCCAGAGTAGCTTGGATGTGTGATAGGTGTCTTGCTTCTCAGCATCGCAGAGACCAATGCACGTATTCAACAGGAAAACCGTAGGCACTTGGGAAGTTCCTGTCTTTTTGACCTTGAAGTCCCTTAGTTGGAAGGCAGCTAAAGAGGGGTTTTGCTAAGCAGAGTCTGGAAGATGTGTTCTACTCTGATGTCCCTTCTGCTGCATCTTCTGTATTTGGGATGTAACATGTTGGAACGAAGTGAGGGGCTGTGTAGAAGCACACATTGTGTTGGCTAAGGGGCTGTTGGGAAAGTGTTAATTCACCCTTGGGAGAGCAGGGGAGGATGCAGTAACACACAGCTGTCTGTCGTGAGTGCGGAGACCCACCAGCTGTAAGGAATTAATGACTTCTCACAGTAACACTATAAGAGTTTGAGGTGGGGAAAGGAGTGCCTTTCTGCTGGTGTTGATACCTAGATGAAAGACTCTGGAGAGGCACTAAGGCAAGTGGAGTGGGCTGAGCAGCCTTCCTTTCAACTCTCTTCTATGTGCTTTAGTTTAGAGAAGCCTTTCAGTGTTCTGAAGAGACAGAGTATGCTTAATATTGACACTTCCATTTCACAATGGAGTATAGCTGAAGATGATTTTACCTCTCTCAGCTCTGACTTCTTGCCCTCTTCTGAGTATCTGTGGGCTGCTTCTTTGGCTATTAGGGAATTTCTTAACCCTGCTACTTCTAGCTTAAGTTGTGCTGGGCTTTCATGTTTCTTATTAGCCAATTTGAGGAAATTGGATAATGTGAGGTTATTAAAAGTTGCCTAGCATTTAGATGAATGGAGAAAAGTATGTCCACTGTAATAACTACTGTCTGTCAACTGGGCTGTGTTGATCCCTGCCAGCCAGGGTCCAGCCCCCTCTGTTACCATGTGTAAATTACCTACCTAAATACAGCAAGCTAGCAGAGCTGCTTCATGCTGAGTCCTAAATTGACACCAAAAGGGAAGCTTCCATCCAGACTAGAAACATAAGGAAATGGAGCAGACTAACCAGTAGCACAAAAAGTTCTGAAACCACAATGGCTATTAAATAAAGCTAATTTTTCTGCAGGCTCTAAGTCACTGTTTAAAAATACAAACATCTAGATAATTAGAGGAACTTCAAATCTGTCTTTGGAGCATCTCAGGCAGGATGACATTGTCAGCTATTCTATTTTGTATTGATTCCCACAAAGCTCAGTTATTCCCAGCCTTCCATTTCAAATGCAGCACCTTGTTTTCCTGTATCTTGAAGCAAAGAAATTAGATAAAAACTATTGATTAGCAAGGCACAGAGGGGAGCGATGTCTGTAACCTTCCTTTGTCTTGCAGCTCTGCAGCTGAGGCAGCAGTAATAGGATTCTGTGTGAGTGCGACTGTGATGAGGTCACACTGCTGAGAAGGGAATGAAAACACTGCAGTCAGCTAGATCACTTGCTTCTCTGATAGTTTTTGATATTGTTTGTCAAATTGTGATTTGAAGGTTATTTCTCTGGAGGCTAAAGCTGCCTTGCTTCTCTTATGCACTTGGCTGGGCTTTTAAAAATCATGCATTCATATAAACACCCCTCCTCTCTCTAAGTTTCTGGCTCTTATTGGGAGCCTTTTTGGCTCCCAATAAGGAGCAAGAAAACAAGTATCTCCAGATATTTTCCATCATTATGAGATTAGAGCAGCTATTTGTTACAATAAGCTGTCTTTGTTTGGTGTCTCTACCTCTTCTTCCTCTTTCCTTTTTCACTAGGGTGCTGCAGTCCTCTTCAGTTCAAAACAAGTTCAATAAACACTTTCAAGACATATGAGCCGTGAAGGGTTATGCTGATTTAGTACAGGGTGGTGTAGCATTTATTGGTATCATTACTCAGGAAAGAAATGAGGAATTTCCTCATTTCAATTGCTTTGAGAAACGGGTGGTTTGTGACCTACCTAGGGCACTGCAAAGCTGTACAGAAAGTTCAGAAAAATGAATAATGCTTTCTCATTCTGAATGGGCTCTACCTCTTTCATTCTTGCATTGCTTCATAGCAGTGAAGCAGCTTGTTGAGGTGACAAGGAAGAAACTGAGGCACAGAGGGTCAATGATCTGTCTACTGGAAGAGGGTGTCAGGTAGTGTCAAATATAGGATAAACACTCAAGATTACCTGGGCCTCAGGAGTCTACTTTTGGTGCACAAGGCAGGCTGCATTCCTCTTTTCCCACAGAGGAAGAAACCACATGGGGCATGCAGTGTCTCCCACTAATCAGACCTTAGGGATTCTTTCTCCCTTTGGAAAGCTCCCTTGCCCTAGTTCTCCAGTAACAAGACACTGGAAGATTGGTATGGAGATAGTTGGCTAAGAAAACACTCCAAATAAACTTCTGGAATTGCACAGCAGTAACAGGATGCCTTTAGCAGGCAGCTGCCGTGTCTGCTGGAGACTTAGTGTGCAAAAACAAGTATGTCAGGTCAAGCTGCATATTTTGAGGTTTGATGTCCCGCCCTCTCAAATAAGTGATGTGGGAAGAAGTCTTCTGGGAAAACTCCTTCCCCGGGCTTATTGCTGCAGGGTTTTCTGTGGGAAGCAGTGAGACTTTCCCATCCCCTCCTTTACCCCATGTGATACTCTGTGATCAAAATATGTGGAACTATCTCATGCTTCCAAGAACTCCTCCAGTGCTGAACAAGCACACTCTGCATGTTTGTCTTTAGTCTTTGTTCTGTTCTGTATGATCCCAAGGACATCATTATTTGTCCCTTGTTTTCTTCGTCTGTGTGAAGAAGGTGATATTTCCTTTCTCGAAGGCTGTTGTGAAAACTTTCAGGTTTTTTCAACTCCCCTACCAGATGGAGGGTGCTATGGGAGCAAAGCACCTTGCTGTAATTGATTTGTCTGTAAGGGAAAAGTTCATGGTCCTTTGGAGATCTTCCCCCCTGCCCCGAGTAATCTGCTGGACTGTTCTATCATTTGTTGTTGCTATTGTACTGTTTGCATCATCCTTATCAAATATATGGCTATGTTTAAGGTACTGATGAAGAATGCCTACGGCATAAAATAAGAGCTGTGGGCGTACTGCCTCTAGACTGCCCACTGAATGAGTTGCCAATGGCTGGACAACTGGAATTGCACAGTGCCTGATGAAGTAGCTGTCAGTCAGCTGCACCTGAATGGGTGAAATTAGGCCCTCTTGGTCCAGGGCTGCAGTAGGTATTATCTCATTAGCATTCAGCATCACCTGTGTGCTCCCAGAGAGGCACTAAGAATGGAGGCTCAGAAAAGGAGATTAAAGGAAAGCAGTGAGTGGGGAAAAGGCTTGAAATTGCATTATTCTTTAGAAAATGGGCAATTGCAATGTACTAAATAACAGAAACAGCACATTCTTTAAATCTCTAGAGGGGCAAAGCTTGGCTGAGAGATCTTTTTACCCTGGTTTGTTTCAGTGGATAATTCTTTTTTAGCTCCCACTTATATTTTCATTTGACAGGGTTTTTTTCCCACCCCTACCCAAAATATAGTTCTAAATGTGGTTTACAAGGGCATGTGACTTTGTAATCAGAGCAGTATCTGGTGCTATGAAGAAATGAAGCCCCTGTTCACAGTAGTAAGGTTAGAATGGCACATAAGTAAGCATCCTTATGATGTTCAGAGAGAATCTGGCAAAAAAATCACCTCTACCCACTAGATTTAGGCAAATTTTATATTTAATCTCTTAAATATTCTTGGCCACTATTTGGCATATTTTTCATGGTTGGCCATCTATCTCTTAGCAAGATCTAAAGGACTCAGCCAGGTGCAAAGATAATTGTTTCCTTATTTCAGCCAGCATCTGCTCAGCCAGCTGGGTTGCTCATCTGTAAAAGGTGACAGGCTCAGGTAGCAGCCTGCAAATCCTACCTCTTGTGCTCTTGTGGCATGCAGCCCTGCTGAAAGTCTGTGTAAGCCTGCACTGGAGAGCACCCTGCAAAGGAAAATGTAGTTCTGCTGAGGAAAAGTTGAAAGGGTGAGCCAGGTACTTAAGAAAGTAAACAAGAGGCAGAAGTAGTTTGGTTATCACAGAGAAATACTGCAGTCTCCCAATTTTCCATTGTTTGCTCTGACCCTAAATTACCCTTCCTTCATACTAAATGCATGTGTTCTCCCCATACATTACATTAATCTGTTTTATTTTACAAGGCTGTTTATCAACAGCCTGTGTAAGTCTTGGCTGCCAATTCTCCATGTCTACCACTAATGAAGAACCATGTCTACCATTATTTTAATGGCTTCTGTGATCTGTAACTCCACACACTTGATGTCGGTGCCAGTTAGTCTTCTATCCTGACATTCTGTTCTTTTAGCAGATGGTTTGTAGGAAACTGTTATCTGAAAGTCAAGCAGTGGCAAGGATATCTAGCATTCTACAGGATGGATGAATTCAACCTCTAGCATTCTCTGATGCATAGCCCTCCTGTGCCCATATTCCTAAGCAATAGTCAACACTGTAAATAAAGAGAAATAATGTGCTTCTGACTGAAGCCAATGAGAGATTTGTGTATGGCATAGCTAGAGAGCCAGGTCATATGTTGTTAGATTCTTTTACAGATTTGGAAGTGTGCTACTTCTTCATAGCTCTGTTGCTAAACAGACATTTTAATTTCTAAGTGCTTTCTTTCTTTCCTTTGTTACCCCAAACTGCCAAAATTAGAGGCATCTGACATAAGAAAGGAAGTAAGTTTTGTTTAATTTATCTCAGATTTATTTTGTGACATTTCCTGGATACATTTACCCATCACATTATTAAACAAGAGTTTATTTTCTGGAGACTAGAGCTTCAGCTTTGGCTATATTTCAGAAAGACAGGAATTTAAATAATGTCAACATGCTGAGGAATTAGAAAGTCTTTCAGGTGTGTTTGCAGGAGAAAGTTCAGAGCTCCACTATTTCTCCTAATAGTTGGCCTGGGGCTTTTTCAAATGTATAATCTTACTTTTCCACTCGTTTAAAATGTAAACAGAGAATTTTCGCAGAAGACAGAGGGATCCATCTGCAAATAATATTTGGTTTTGGCAATTTGTTTCTTTAATTACGATGATAAATTTCCACTATTTGGCAGCAGCACAAAGAAATATGTTCTTGTGTGCCTTTGTTCCTTCAGGAGGAATGGAGAAAGTGGGTCTTGTTCAGAGAGAAATTCCTCCATCTAGTCACATAATTCTTGTAATTCACCCCAGCAAGTGATGAGAATCCCCTTTCTTTTCTTCTCCCATGGGAAGGATGTTTGGCTATGATTCAGAAAACATCTTTTTTGCTTTTGGACAAACCTTGACTGACTCAGGATGAAACCCAAGTCACGAGGTTGTACAAAATTCTAAGACAAAATCTGCCTTTATGTCTGAAAAACCCCTCAGTTGTAATGGAAAAGATGCATATCTACATATTTGCCAGAATAAATATACACAGTTCAGAGGTACTAATAGGCCAGTGGAGCAGCTGACTTAAATTTGGTGGTGTTCACAACTGGGATACCTTAAATTGGGCTCAAAGCTTTAAAAGTCTCCGATGTGCCTCTTGGAAATGATGACTTGAATACAAATTTTGTGCCTTGAATCCATCTCTAAAGCGATGGATCATCCAGAAGTTGTTGCTAGGTTATTTGGATATTTTCTCAGGGGCTGGATTTAGAAAACTCATGAGTTAATCTTTAAAAATCTCTCAGTTTTGTAGCAGCACACACAAGCTTGTTATTTCTGCTTCCTGGGCAAACAACAACCAGAGGTGTGGGAGAATGTAAAGGATATATCTGAATCTTTTTAAACTTCATATGCATTACTTTGCCTCCAGACTATGAGGCAGATCTCCCGTACAGACTTAAAATGACTTACCCTTTTTACAGTTGTATCCTGTTAAAATCCACATTCCACACAGTACATGTGCTAATGTCGAGAAAGTAATTTGTTTCTCAGTTTAAATATAAAAACCTGTGTTTAGTACTGTCTTGGTGGTAGGTTTTTAGGATAATTCTAAAAAGCTAGTCTTTTTGATCCCTTTCTCCCCTTTTTATTACAAAAGAAATATACTTACTTATAAATATATTTATTTAAAATATATACTCTGCATTATGTTTTGGGGCAGATATCTTATGCTTTGGACAGAGGAAAAATTATTTGCAGGACACAACTTGACATATAAATATCCTTTATAGATTCTACACCCTATATGTTCTAACATAGATAGTATGAACATTTGTATTCATGGGACTGCTGATCTGATAGGGGAGAGGCATGGAGCTTCTGCTTACGTTGACTTACCTTATGCATGCCAATTGCACTGACTCGTACGCTGTGTACATGCTGATGCACTATCATTGAAATATTTTGTTAATGTTTTCAGCAGGCGAAGGAGAAACCCTGAAAAAATTAAACATCTAATATGTAAAGTGTTTTATATTCCTTAGACCTTTGCAGAGTAGTTCAAAATAACTGTAAAAGATGTTTCATATTCAGAATATCTGAATGGGCCGTTGTTCTGGGTAAGGAAGAAGGAGCAGAACTGGATGAACTGGATGTATTAAATGCTTTATTCAAAAGGTTTATCCCTTTTCTGCTTTTTGATTTCCCACAGCTGAATTTTCTTAGTTTTTCCTCTGCTGTATTTGGCATATGCTTCATGCAAATATATTTAAATCATAGGGCTGGTCAGAAGCCCTTCACCTTTGCCTGTGTTCTGATGTTTAGTTATCTATCTTAGCCATATCAGGGGTTTTTGGTTTGGGTTTTTTTTCCTTTTTATTATTCTATGCCTGCTTAATTGTAGCTTTTATGAAGAAATAGAGAAAAAGTCATAAAGACAATAAGACAAATCATTCCCAAAGCAAACATAGAGGGAAATGAGGAGAAGAGTTGGAGAAATATTTACATGATTTGAATTTTCTATCACTGTTCCTAAAAATAGAACAAAAAATTAAATAAAATGAAGTACTCGGATGATTTGTTAGTGAAAGGAGTAAAAAGAACTGCAAACATGAGAACAAATGTTCGTTTTTATTCCAAGTAGTAGTTCTTGGCAGTATTCAGGAAGCTCTAATAGAGAAGATGAAATGTAGATTTTTATCCCACTTGAGCATAAATCAGTGTACCAGACTAAACAATATCTATTGTACAATGCACTGAATTCTTTTGTACAACTGTTCAATTAAGTCTGTAAACTTGACAAGCTACATAAAAATATATTTAAATGACTCAGCAGGTCCCTTTTGTACAACGTGAGCAGTGTATTCTTTCTAGGACGTAACACACATGGTTTTCATCAGGTTGTGACGATATAAATCGTGGTCAGTAATTCTATCGGAATGCATTCATACACACACTGTTGCATTATAATGCTAATAATATAGATAAAATTCTGGAGATATTTCCTGCAGATCCCCTTCTGGGACCAGAAACCATCAGAGAAGAAACCTCTAATTTAACTAGGATACCAAAAGACTGGTTTAGTCACCTTCTGATCAGCCCATCATTCTGTAGGTCACTGCCATCTTCCTGCAGCAAAAATAAGCGCTGCATGGGGAAATGTTTCAGTAGAATTCAAGAGCAACAGCAATTACCTAATTACTGGTGTGATCATGTTAAAGGTTACGTTAATAGGCACCAATGATGATTGAATATGAAGGCAATGGTGTGAGTGAAATCATAATTAGTGTAGCATCAGGCAGGCGTTATGTTAAACATCCAATGAAAAAATTAATAGGGGTACACAGGTGGACTAAAATGGTATATGTATAACTTAATATGCAACAATCCAACTTTCAGAAGATGAGAATAAGCCTTACTTTATTATTTGCCCCTTTTACGAAGTTAAGCTAGTTATGAGTTCCATTCACCAACTAGGAAAGTGTGCTGTGTACGAAACACTCAAGATCTGCACACTGCTATCTTTGAGGTGCTCTATAACTTGCAACAGCGTAGCTGTGTTCTGTGCTCAACCCACTGGGTTTATCTTCCCTAATGATATGCAGTTAGTTGCTTTCCTGCGAGTTCATCAGCTGCTGAGAATTAGGGTAGAAATCTGAATGGAGTAGCAGGACAGTGGAGGTGCTCCAAACCCAGTGGAGTTTTTCAGGCAGATGATAAATCAGGTTTGGATTTCCACTCATCAGCATGTCTAGGAATGGTTTGATATTCTGTGCATGTGTGACAAATGTGAAAAATTTGCTGTTATTGAATTAGCAGAAAAGCACCAACATTTATACTATTTAGAGGTTGCAAAGGTTTCCATCAACACTAAATAGGTAATTTTTCATGGTTACAATATATGCAGTGCTAAGATGTTATTTTATGTCTGCTATTGATTTACCTGGTGCCTTCTTCCAAACTGGTGAGTATAGCTATATCTTCCCTCTTTTATAAACTTCACTGTCGCCTAGTGAGCTCTAGAGCCCACATATTTATATGCCTTTGCATCCTCTCCTTACTTGTATTTCTGTTCCAAAACTGCAATACTACAGAATTTCTAGAAATCTGGCACATAAATGTATTTTTCAGGACAGCAGAACAAAGTGCCTTTTTCTCATGTGGGTCAAAGAGGAGGCGTTTAAAGGGGGTCAGGAGTTTTATAACAGAAGGAGAAAAGGGAAAGAACTGTCACTGTTAAAAAACCTTAAGGTCCCCTACTATAAAGAATTTAATTTGGTTCCCTGGATTTTTCCAACTGTAATATAAAAATACAAAACGTCTTCCAGATTGGCCCTCAAAGTATTTTTTGCATACAAAATGTTCTGAGAGAGTAAACCCATCTCCATGGAATGTACCACTCTAAAGAAGGTAGACAAACCCTTTAGTTGCCTTGTGCAGAGCATGAGGGGTTTCATGGGAGGAGTGTTGCCTGACAGAGTGGGAGATGTACCAGAGATTTCCAGTGCCAAACCTGGCCATTTCTCATGGAGAAGATGGAACTTGCTTTGCTTGAGCTTGTTAAGAAGGGTCATCCCACTTCTTTTCTTTTTCCATTTTTTTTATAAATCCATCTACCAGTTCTAGTTTTTTTCAGTCCTTTGATCTTAAACTGACTGGAGTTCAAAAGATGAAAGTTCTCATCCTTATAGCCTTTTGCTGAAAAAAATGAGGTAAAAGAAAATCACAGTTTAGAAGTGCCTATTTGCAATGAAGTCAATTTAATTTGGTTGATTTGAGTTTCTTTTAATTTGATTGTTAGGCACTGGAACAGAACTGTAACAGGAACTTGGTTGTCCTCATGAAGGTAGTAGAGAGGTGTGTGCGTTGCTTGGCACACACAGCAAGGGAGTTCTGAAAAACGTGCCTTTCAGGATGTATCTCTGCCTTTGGAGACAACAGCAAACAAAATCTGAATTGTTCCAGATACGAAAGACAATCCCCTTCCTTGCCCTACATATGACACTAAAAGTGGGTCAGCTGATGACTGGTAAGGTCTGGTGTATGTAGGGTGTTGGGTGAGCAGGAAACAACGCACAAGGAAAACTTGGTGCTGGGAGCTGAGGCATGAACCACGGCAGCGAGCAGCCCTTAGAGGCAAGTGTTCTGCCTGTCAGCTCCTGTCTGTCAGGGCACAACTGCAGGTGTTTTTCAGATATTTTTGGTGTGAGTTTCTCAGGCTGCTAATTTTAGGGGACTTTGATTCTCATGCTAATGTGAGATTTGAACAGAGATGAGCTGTTTATTACTGTTAAATAACATAATTCAGTTATTGCAGCACATGTGCACGATACTGACACATTCTTATCAGACAGGATGAGAAATGCTGCTGTTCAGGATACTCACTTATGCCCCTTGGCTGGACCCTCTTTTGGAACAAAGCTATGAAAGCTTGGATCTCCCTGCCTGCACTGTTTTCTCCAGTAGACAGGTGCTTACACCTGATTGCCTTAGTTGGTGGCAGTGTTGCTGTTTCCCAGGTTGTCCGTGTGATCTGATGTCAGATAATTTCTCCTTAGCTCTTTCTTCACAAAACTCACATCTCTGGGGATGTAATACAGTCAAACAGTTTGTTCCTTTAGGTCACAGGTGAGGGATTCCTTTACTAGAGCAGGCCAGAACCTTGTATCTCTAACATGTGCCTTTCTTCTGTATTTGTGCACTTGTCTTATTAAAAGACACAAGGCAATGGAAATTCATGTTTGAATTCCATGTCAGCATCTGCTGATTCCTAAACATAAAGGGCATTTTTATGTATTCCTCCTCTGGAAGACTGGATTGCCAGAAGCAGTGTTCCCAGGTCAGAGGAGGGGAGGCAGAAGCATCAAGGAATGCTGCTTTGACTTCCTCCATTCTTGGTGGCATCTTGTGTAAATGAATGTGTTCAGCCTTGTTAGCAATCATGCATCCCAGAATTGATAAAGGTGACTTGTGATAGATGCCTGCCTTCTCTTATCTCAAATGTCTCTTTGAAAAGCTCCTTTGGCAAGAAGCCCGAGTGAAAAAGAACGATTCTTCTGTCTTAGACCAAACTTCTAAAGAATTTGAAAAATTAACAGCTCTGCTGGCTGTTATTTCTATTCCCTCCTCTGCTGTCTGCTTTCTAGATTATATTTTAATCTGAATGTCTGACTGCTTCTCATTTTCCTGATGCAAAACCTCTCAATAACCAGGAAGAGAAAGGTTGTCTTTTACTTACAATAGTCTTTGGGTCATACCATCAGCTTCACTTAAGCTTTGGGTCTGGCTCGGCAGAGTTCAAAGGATTTATAGTCTCTACTCCAAGTCCTTATCCAGTTTTTCTGAGTTTGCTTAACTCAATAGATATGAAAGGTCTCAGCTCTTCACCTAAGTATCAGCTGTATCTACTACTAACCAACAACAGACATTTAATGTAGGAAGGAAGGAAAAAAGGACATTGTATTATAATGTTTAACTTGTGAAACAAGAGGAAATGTCTTCAACCTGTGATCCGTTTGGGTTGCATAAGCTATGAATGAGGTATTGTTAGATGAATATTAAATATACATGTATATATTAAATATTTAACTTGATCTTTGTTCAGTTTGCCTTTCTTGTAATTCCTTTTCAGTGTTCATAGAAAACAAACCTGATTTTTATACTGCTTGCCAGTACTGACTTCAAATTTTCTGTTTGTGTTAATAATATCAATTACCTGCACACATGAGTCACGTTGAACTTTGTCATTATATTGGAGAAGTACTTCTTGGAATATGTCCATAATGCTTTTTGCCATGAAAACACTCCCTATTGCTTGAAAGGGTCTGTGGGTGGATTTACTGTTCCATGCATATATAACTCTGGAAGTTCTTAATTCTTAAATTTTTTTTAGTATAAAGCTTAAACATGCAACTGTTCCAGTAACTTAGGCAGAGATGATAAAAGAACTGCAGAGAAACGTTATTATCAAACATAGGCACAAATGCAATCTGAAGTGTCTTTTCACAACAGCCACTGGAATCCCCAAGTTTGCTGCAGACCACAAGTATATTTTAAACCTTAGGTTAGTGTATACCCACAGTATGTCCCCTACAGCTGTGAACTGCTACTCTTTGTTTGGGACTGGGCAAACCTCCAGTGGCTATGTTCTTACAAGGAATGCATTTTCCAGTGTTTTGATTTAATGACTATTATTCAAGCTGAAGTCAGTTCCTTTCTCACACTATTTTAGGCTGTGTGTGGTAAACCTTTGTGCCACTGTTCTCCTCAAAAAGTTCTGGCGTGTTCTTTCTGTGCTAAAACCAATACAAATTATACCAGGCTCTGTATCTTATGAAGTAAATGTTGGTTATCTTTGTACTGAGTAAATCCTGAATTTAAATGAAGCTCGCAGTTTGGTATTTCTGCTGGTCTACTAACCCTCCTTTTTACTGATGCTGTTCAATGAGATAGTGTCGGGAAGTTCCTGTTGTGTTTGGTGATGTACGAATAGAGAAAAGGTCCCTGCCCTGAAGGCTGAAAGTTTAGATATTTCTATTGATTGAATAAATGTTGGACGTTTGTCTTTTCTTGCCAGAAAGTGACACATGAAGGCAACTGTTACCTGGACAGATAAACAGTGAATTCTGAGGATGGAAAGGAATTCAGTATGGAGAGAGGCTTGCTGTAATGGAGGTGTGATGGGGAGAGGTGAATGTGTGACTGTGTAGCATTCTTCGTCTCTTTCTCCCTATATTTTTATTTCAGCATGATACTTCATTAATCAGGCTTTGTACAGACCTATGACATTCTGTGTGTTCCACCATCTACTCTGTCCTTTGCGCTTCTGAGGTGGTTCAACATCCTCCTCCTCAGGGTGAGGAGCTGCAGCCTTTGTGCTACAGGACTCTGGGCCATCCTGTCTTTCTCACTTGCATTCAGGGCCTTATCCAAAGCCTGTCTCATGTAGTGAGAAACCCTTCAGGAAAGTGTTTGCCTTAGTGGGCCAGATCTACCTGCTAATCTTTCAGGCATTTTAGTCCTTATTTGTAATTTAGAGTGGGTTGAAATTTCCATTTAATTTAAAATTAATAAAAAAGAACACTTTATTTTTTGTGTCTAGGGAAAAATTATTTTTTTTAATTTCCATTTTAAAGTTAAAATATCTTACGGTTTTTATTTTTAGATCTTTCTTTACACATACTTTTCTTTGGTAGGCTTAGTTAATAGTAGGAAAATTTTATTTTGAAAATTTAAAGCTTCTCAAAAGGAGGAGTATAGTTAAGAAAACCTATCCAGGGAAAATACGATGTTAGTCTCGTCTAAAGGAAGAACAAAACTAGTTATGAAATCACTACAATTAAAATAAATCTTTAACCAGTTTTGCTCTCCATTCAGTGACAGCAGCTCTGATAAAATGTATCTAATTAACACCCAGCAGATAACAATTATATTGTATAATTATGATGAGCTTGTTTGTTCTTTAATTGACAGCTTAAGCAATGTTTTATGATGTTTATTTGACCTTGATGCTAATCTGCACCCTGCTGCTGTGAGCTGCCAAATGCATGGCTGTTTGGATTTCCATCTCCACCACTTGCACTCACCACTTGTTATCATCGTTGACACCTACAGCGTGGTGTCCTGCACCATCCCTCCGTGACTGCCACAGTGTCACTCTGATCCCATCCAATTGCTGTGAGGTTGCACCCAATTTTTGCCCCTCTGCTGCCTGTCCATCTATGTGCATAAGCAGTGTTAAATAGCTGGTTCTGTAGGATCCACAAAGCAAAATACATCATATTACTCAGAACCAGATAAGATGTTCATTGTTAGAGACCAAATCACTGAATATATCGGATAGTTTTACTTGTAGTTGGTGCAGGATTTACAATAGACCCACAATCTGCTTTCCTTTAAAAGGTGCTGGATAGTTCAACAGCCAAATGCCTGTGCTGATAGAACAGATGTGTTTGGTTTTGACGCATCCTGAATACTTCGAGAGGATTTTAGTTTTTCTGTAAAGGCAGAATACAATTTCTTTGCTGTCCTGTCAGTAATGAAGTCTTGTGTGTCAGTACCTGGCTGCCATAAAAATTTTTGCAGTAATACTTTATGATACTCTACAGCCTGTACTTTTTATTAAGGGATGTCTGGGATAAAATTTCAAATTAATTTTCAAAATAGATTTTTTCCCTTTGGTAGAGAGGCAGACCTAAATTAGCTAGGCATTGTGGGGTAAAAAGTTAGAGTGGAATGACAGTTGCCTGCCTCAGATGTTCAGGGATGACTAAGGAGGTCATTGGTTTCAAGCCCAGTCTAACCAGATTGCTTAATCCGAGACTTGATTTTTTTCCACTGACAAAGTAGGATCAAGCAGGACTGCTTCCTACCCCCTTTCCTACGTGTTTTATTGGGGTAAAATGCTGCCTTCTTGCTGTATATATTTTACTGCAATGAATCTTTAATTTTTAGGATATTAGTGCCTTCTAATTAAAGGACACTTCCAAAACCCTGTTTCTACTGCAAGTCGGGGGAGAGGGGAGGGGGAGGAAGAAGTCCCTGTAAAGACTGAACTTGTGTGGATATTCGAACTGGATTTACAGTGGTGATGTATTTTTTAAATGTCTATGAACAGGGAATCTTTAAACAGCTGAGTAGCAGATCACTCTTCCCAGCACAATGGCTCTTGAAGAAAATCTTTGCCCCAATTCCATAATTTGAAATGTAGCTGTGCTACTTGGAGCAGTTGTTTTCCATCTGGAAAGGAGGAAGGAGCTACTCCCTCCTGGGTTCTTTTCAGTCTTCATCCAGAAGGCTCTGGTCTCTGATTTTTTTTTTTATTTTTCTCTGTGGAGGAATCAACCATTTCTGGTAGCCACCAGCTTGGAAAACAAGTTGAGTCTACAAATTCTCAGTTCTAATTTTTCATCTCCATTTTTCATCATGAGTGTTCTGACTGTTCACAAGCCCCTGTAATGTTGGTCATACTGTAACATACAATAATTAAATAACATCTTAGCAAAACCAACTCATGTATGCTCAGATAATGTGAGGGTTTTAACGTAATCAGGGAATAGCTAATGAACAAAGCTGTAGTTCCCCCATGTTGTCTCACTATCCTTATACTTGAAGATTTGGAATAAAGAGGTATCTGAAATGTGGAAACTGATGCAATCCTACTTTGCACGTGGTGTACTGTGTGAACCACATTTATGTTGGGGGTTACTTATCTGAAATCAATTTTAAATTGATTTAGTGAGGAACAAATAGGAAACATCCTCAGAACGAGGTTTTGTCTGACACTTCTGGATTTGGGGGATTCCATTAGAGAGGGAAATAGCCTGGGAACAGCTTTTCTTATCACATCATCTTGTCCTTTTTAACTTCAAGGCAGTATTAGAAAGTGCAGTGGTACATAAGACTTAGTAATAACTATTATTATTTGTTAAACGTTGTCTTATACAGCACTGAGAACATTGGGTTTCTGTCCTACATGGATCATTAATTTGGGTATGCAAGATTTTTCAAACAAAGTGTCCTTGATGATTAGAGAGATAGTATCACAAAGTGCTGCATTTTTATTTGATTTTTTTCCTAAATGAAGGAACTGAGCTTCAAATTGAATCTAGTTAACTGTAGTAGACTTCTGGTTTGAGGATGAGATAAAGTATGTCAAACCATTTAACTAGATCCTCTCAACATAAATTGAGTGTTGGAAGGAGATGTAGGAAAATCTTCTGCATGGCTATCATGACTTTACCCCCAAGGACTGTACACGACCTCCCAGTTCAAGATGGCAGTATTACCAAACCAAATTCAGATGCTCAGGTTCTCAGATGCTGTGATAGGAATAGTCCTAAAGGAAGAGGATCTATCTGCATTAAAAAGGCAAGGTAATGGGCAGCTGGACTCTCAGCTTCATTAATTGAGATATACCATTTAAATCCAACTGATAATGTTTTGGGTTGGCAGGAGGTGAGGATTTAATGTATTTTTTTCCTCCTCCTTTGTGAGAAGGATTCTGTAGAAGCAGATCTCCACTCAAGTTAAATCAAGGCAGATTTGTTATCTATTACTGGTGCATAAGATAATAAAGGGAATAAAGTCTGGAGATGTATCCAATAGATTCTAGTAAGAAATATCCTGAAGGGACCTTATAGTATTATCTGACCTTTAAAGTAAACCAGAATTTACTCAAATGCCATAGGAACAGATTATATGCTTTTTGCCTTAGAATTCATAGGGTAGCTATTGATAGAATTAATAAAGAATAATTTTTCAGAAGTGAACATATGGCTTGTTATTACTGTCTTCAAGCCACAATCAGAACATTATCTAAATAACTCTCCAGAATATCAGCAGTATGTTCTCAAGCATGTAGTACATTAGAGCATGACTCCTCAAATACTTTGAGACTATGTATGTTCTACTGTTGATCTCTAAACATTGTCGTCTATGTTCTGACTTCTAATCCCATTAAAATCCTTTATATTGGGGATTCTATAAAGGTGCTGTAAAATTAAGTGTGCTTGAGGTGACATTACAAACTTTTAGTTTGGGAACATTTTTCAGAAAATGAAAAATTAATTAGCATCGGTCCAAATACCCACAAGTCTTTTTTATTTTTGTTCTTGTGGTGTGGGCTCTCCTGTCTCTTAATTGGTCTGATTCTTTTTCAGTGTAACTTTCCAGCCTTTTACTCATGTTCCTTCAAATCTTCATGAGTTGAGCGAATAGATGAAGTGGGATGAGCTGAGAAAACATAAGACTTGCAAAATTTTTCCTGGTCACAGGGACAAATATTGCAGCTTTTTCCCCTAAGTTTCCTGCTGATTCTAGTGACCAGGTGACTCCCAGCCAGCTCTGGGTAAACACATTTTAAAATGTTTTCAGAGACAGGTGGAACAGTGTATAATGGGCTGCTTTCCCCACCGGGCTGCCATGTACCTCTGCAGAAGGAGAGGAGCTGGAGCCAAGTACACTGGGCAGGAGACTTGGACCACTAGTAATTTAAATGTCTTGCTCATCTAATTTGGCCGTCACCCATTTTATTCCTCTCTCTTTGATTGATGTATCTATTTAATGCTTTAAGAACTGGGACTCTTTCTCAGCAGGGGTTTGTACAGTGCATCGCATGAGGGATCCTGACCTTGTTTGGGGCCTTCTGTGTTTCTCAGAATGAAGCAATAATATAATAGACCCATTATATGTTTGAGCAACATTTTTAAAAGCTTGTATCTACAAATGTGGTGATTATGAAGAGTTGTTTTTGCTCCAAGTTAGCACACACCAAAAGGGGGCTAACATCAGCTCCCTTTTCTTGGCCTGTGTGCTCAGAGGAAGAGGACAAACTGGCTTTTTGGGAGCAAGAAAGAAGAGACTGCCTTTATTAAGAGAAGCCAAAAAGAGAGACAAAAACCAAAAAACCCACAAAAACTTTAAAAAGCCAAAAATGCCTAGGCTCCATACTCTGGATCATAGCATCATAGCTCTTTGCTGAACCCCAATCTGCAGAGATTTCTGGCTCCTTGCTGCATTTTGAAGCTCTCTTGCTGTCTTGTTATTAAAATTATCCTTAGGAGACAGCCTTGTGTCTTTACTTGTCTGCCTTTGCTTTTTTTTCCTATTTCTTTTTTTTTCTTGATGAGTCATTCTACCAGCTTATACCCTATCATCAGATAGACCAGACAATGAAGTCACTGGGGTTGCCTGAGAGCAAAATTGGCCCCATTATCCACAACCACTGTGTCTGCCTTGTCACTGATAATACACCACTCCAGGGCTGGCCTTCTGAGTATGATGGAAAATCACCAGGGACAAGAAACCTCCTACCCAAACAAAAATATTTGTTGAAGTTTTTTGGTATGTGTGTTTTAAATTTGGTGAAATGCTTCCAGCTGAAAACAGGAAATCACACACAAATAAGACCGGTGTTATATTTTGTCAATGTAGGAGGGAGAGTAAATTATCTGATAGTGTCCTTCACTTGTGTGCACCAGCTTCAGCCTTCTGAAATTAGCAATGGCAGGAAGGTTTTGTTAGTCTTCTAGTTATAGTATAAACTTCTATATTAGAAGTTTATACTTTATATCAGAATGTATGACAAAAAATAAGGATGCTTTATAAAAATCATTGCTCATTAACTCAGTACAGAAGCAAAATTGAACCATCATTTCTGGAGGAACATGACTGGAGAAATACTTGCCCCAGCGACCTTCAGTCTAGCAACAGGACATACCAAAGATGAGAAAGAAAACAAAGCAAGGGTGAGGGATGTGACTTTATCAAAATTGTATGGTAGGTCAATAGCTGCCTAGGAAGAGTAATAAGGTTTTCTGATTCCCAGAGAAATGTTCTTTCTGCTCAACCACAGTACCCTTCAAAGCAAGCATAAAGAGACTTATGGCTCTGATAGTGCTGATGGCTTGTGGTCTGCTCAGTTGAAAATACAAATTGAAATAACAAAGTGCAGCTGGTCTTTTGGGATCTATAGTAATCTGATGAGGAATTCCATAATAACTGCTAATATTAAACCTTTTACAAGTCTAACTACTTTCATTGATACAGGACAGAACAAAAGCAGAATAGGAAAGAAACCAAGTCTTGCAAAACCATAGTCTCCATAGAGACATCGCTTCCTCCCTTTTGGTATTTTTAACAAGAGGAAAACCTTTTTATTGCTTAGCTAGCCCATTCCAAGAGATGGGCCTATCAGTGTGCTCTGGAGAGACTGAAGTGGCCGAGTTCCATCATCTGCCAGGTCCGATCATTCTTTTGATTCAAAACTGGTGCGCTGTCATTATTTTTTTTGTACTGCCCAATGTACCAAGCACAGCAGAGCCCCATGCTTCCGTGCACTGTATGAGCTTAGTATAAAAGGATGCTTTCTCTTCTGACTGTATCTCCAGCCCAGGAAACCTTAGTGCATCTCTAAAGTGACTAAAATATGCTGGGAGAAAGGAGAATCGCAGCTCCAATGTGCTGCTTGCTTAGGCTGCTTTTTATGTCATGTCTGCAGAGACCACAGAGACAGTCTCACTAATGCTGAGCCAGTGTCAGTTCAATTCTCCCTCAGAAGGGAGAACCTTATGTTTGCAAACTCACCCCAGGATTACAGTCCAGAAGGTGACTGGTTTTGGCTGTATGTTAAAATCGTCTTGCACTGTTTTTCCAGCCTTGATTCTATCTTACCAACCGTCTGGCTGTGCCTTCCTTGCCTTGACTATTTTGCCGTGATTCCTGCTTACACTGTTTGTCACACTGATGGAAGATTAGCTCTGTGTGTGTGGTTTTTTCCTTTTTTTTTTCTTTTTCTCTCTTTCCATTTTTTTCCTCCTCTCATTTTCCCAGTGCGGCATTTAGGAAGGAGGCTGAAAATATTGAACAAACTGCTGATGTCCCCAAGATTCAAATGTGTGAAAAAGACTTGTAAATGAGTCTAGCACACTCAGAAACATTCTTAACATCTGTTCAAGCAGGAGTACCAATTCCCTTTCTCGGAAAGCACAATTTGTCCTCCCTGTTATTTAAAACTTCAGATTTCTTTGGATTTGAATAATATCAAAGCGGAGCTACGGAAAATAAACTGATTATTGATATTGCATTTACAATTAGAGGTGTGGTGTGGGTAATACAGGATTATAGAGTTTTAACTGCTGGGTGTCCTTAACTTTTCTGTATTGTAAGCTGCCTTATTTAGCAGTATGGAATGTGCCATGTAGTTGCCATCCACAGTTGCAAACCCCATGGATGACATCCCCTGAACTGATAGACGTGGGGTTAGTGACTGTTCTTACAGAGCAGGAAAATGGCAAGTGTTTTCCTCTGAAAATTTACTACTTACTAGAATGAAGCAAAGGTGCCCTAGAACTTTATAAAAACAATTTTAGGCTTTATTTATTTTCATATCTACTCCTGATGAGGCAAAAATCTCGCTAACTCACTTTAGTTTTGTCTGGCAGTAAACATTTCAGGATTCTGTGCCCAAAACGTAGTTGCAAAACTCTCAACACTTCTGCAATTTAGTGAGAGAAAGGCTATAAATAGCCAGACAGACAGACAGAGGCACAGCAGGGAGAACCCAGGGGTCTAAGCTTCCAGTCTCTTTAACCGCAGTAAAGAATTGCAGACATAAAAATGACAACTGAAAAGAAAAAAAACAACTGGTATCTCTGAAAATGAAGAAAAAAATAAGTAAAATAAATGCTACATTTAATAAAAATGCTGAATCGCCTCAGCAGTTTAATGGGCTTTAAAGATTGCTGCAGTAACCTTCGCTTGCTCCGGCAGGGCTCTGGGATGAAGTCATTGCTCAGGGCAGCCGCACTAAGCCTGCATCCATTTCCCATAGACTTTGTGCTTTGCAAGGGGCTCTGTGCACGCAGCCGGTGGGGAGGGAGGATTCTGCTGCAGGAACATGGGGTGTCTTAGAGAACAGACCAGAGCTGTTATCCTGATGTCTGTGGCTAAATCCCACCGTTGGTCGGGACTGCAGCATGCTGTGAGCTGTGAATAGGTTTTTGAGGACTGTTTTAATGCAGGTGGATGAGAAATCTAACTGCGTGAGCATTCCCAGGAATGGAACAACTTTCTTTAATCACAATTAATCAATTGGCATTCCCCGTTCAGGTGACTTTCATTGCTACAAATGTCTCATGATGGTAACAACAGAGTCTCTACTGCAATTAGTCTACCTTTTAAAATCCATGCTACTGTTTTTAACTCTTTTTTGACAGAGGAATTATGTAAGGCACAAGACTTATTGCTGATGCGGTACTGAAAGATGAAACACTTTTCCTCTGGAAGGTTAATATGCTGCAAGTCTCCCCATGATTAGGAACAAAAATATACCAGCAGGTGGGATACAACCAGAACAGAGAGAGTTCTGTGAAATTCAAGCTTAAAACAGGCAATAAAACTAGCAATGGCATTTTAGCTTAGAGGCCTTCTACAGCAGTGGTCTATATTACCACAAAAGAAGTCCCCTGGAATATGCCCATTCTTTCAAGAATTATGAGATTCTGTGACTTTGATAGCAATTTTCCAGCTGGACATTGGTCCTAAAAGCCTGACAACTGTTCTTTCCTGAGAAAAAGGGATTTTGAAAGTGACTTCTAACACCAGCACAGGGACAGCAGTTAAACCTGGTTCTATTTGGTAGTGTTTAACCCTTCAGGAAAGCTTGGAATTTAATGGATTCCAAGGAGAAGCCCAGAAAGTTTTGGGTTGAGTACATGAACTAGGCCTTCATGGATCTGTCTCTTGTATTTATTTTGGACTGATTAAGATTTAATTCTGTTCAGAAACAGTGTTGCAGTTGGCCAGGGCTACCGTGCGCTGAACCTCCAGGTGCAAGCATCTGGTGCCTGTTTTTGTTCCTGTGACTTGCATGTCATCCTTTCTCTTTCCAGCAACAAAGTAGTACCTCATTCTCTATCAGGCTATTCTGGTTGTGGGTGCAGCTTGTAACAAACTTAATATTAGACTACCTAAAAATCTGCTGAATTGTTGACCTTTGGCACCCTGATTTCTACATTCCCCGCCATGATTTTCTATTTAAAGTATCCAATATTTCCTACCCTGCAAGCGTGAACATTCAGCGGCCAGCTCACTAGCCTTCTGTGGTGTAGCTTTCTTCTCATTCACAGTCAAGAACATGGCTATATATGTTTTGCTAATTATGTAGGAAACCCTCAGAGTGGTCCCAGGTCAGAATCCAGGCAAGTGCTTAGACACTTGTATAAATGTCCGTGCATGAGCAATCTCACTTGACAGCAGCAGTACTTTTGCACTTTTCCAGTTGATGTTGTTTGCTGGACAAGGTCCTGTGAGGTAGCTTCTTGCAGATACAGACCGATGAGTGTTAACAAACTGTTGCCATGTCCACTTGCCACTGAGGTCATGCTTGCACTCCAGCCACCGGCTGGCTCCCGGTTCCTAACACCCACCAGCCTGCTGTTGGCATCGTTCCATCTTGAGACGTGTACTGTTCGCACTTCGCCTCCACTTGGCCTCGCGTTGCCCTGAATTTCTCTCTGGGACTTGACTCTGAATGGCAGTGTTTTCCTGCCACACAAAAACAAAAGGTTCTGGAAATAAATGCATCTTCCAGAGACTTCTTAAAGAACAATTTTCAAGGAAAAAAAGCATTGGAAAGGTAGTAACATCTGCTCACCTTCTACTCTGAGACTCCATAAATCCTGGAATTGTCTATGTAAGGGAGGGAGGAGGGCAAGAGTGAGTTATGAGTGGTAAATTATGACTGATCAAATTCACTTGAACAGGCTCCTTCTGAACCTGGTAAGAGGGCTCAGCTAGTATTTTTGTGGTGGCAATTTTGTAGTGGGATGGAAGAGAAGCTGTTCTCTATGGAAGTGCATATTGGGTGGTGTAGGCCATCACCTGTGCTGTGTGAAACAGTGAACTTGGTATCAGCAGTAATTGCAATAGTGCTTAGACAACTCTGGTTGCAGCTCTATGGGCTGTTTTACTTAGGAGGAGACAACTTAGATTTTTTTTGGACAGCAAAAACACCTTCCAACTTTCTCATCCATAAATGTCTCTTACACTTGTTTTTCTATCCCGATCGCAAGCACATAAACACTTGTCTTTATTTCCCAAGGAACCTCTGCTCCGTGTTCAGGCATCTCCTTTGGGGAATAGACACTTTCCTTCAAATTTCTTTATATTAAACCAGTAAAACCATGAAGAAAGGCCACTGTCTTTGGCTTGTTGCTTGGGATGCACCCAAGGTGTGATAGGAGGCTGAAGCAATGGAAGATTAATACTGGAGAACCTGGGTGAGAACCTGACTGCTTACATATCACTGCTCTGTAACTTGTCTGAGACAGGCCTGCAGAAATTCTGTACATGCCTGTTTTCAGAAGCTTTGGCTCAGTAAATAAGGATTATCCTGCTTCTATCTACTTTTGATGGCAAGGCCCATTTGATACATCTTCTTGTCCACTCTGTTCCATGTAGTTGCAAGCACATGCCATCACTCCTCATAAAAAAAAATAGGCTCCTTTTTATGCAGAACTGATTGCAGTGATGCTAAATTCCTTTCACGGTGCAATGTCACAAGCAAGTGAGAGGAAGAGCTAGAAAATAAACTTAGCATGCATCCTACTCTAAAATTTTTCTTTAGAAAAAATGTTGTATAACAAGAGCTTTGCTTTTCTATTTGGTTTTTTTTTTAGTCCAGTACATCTTTTTTGGTTTGATTTTAATTCATATCTCATACTTGCAAGTCTGTCGTGGCAAGGTGCAAGTGGGAAAAGTCAAGCCGTTTGGTGTGAGATGGGCTTGAAAATAACCTCAGTATTTCACAGTAAGGGAAAATCAATAAGGCCAGCGGGAAAGAGAAGAATAGGTATATTAATAGACTAAGACTCTGAGTAGTGGGGTCACGAGCTAAATGTAGCTATACCTGCAGCCTGAAAGATCATTCCAGGTACCAGAGCCAGTATATGGTGGGAAGCTTAGAAGCATGGCCTACTTGTAGCTAGACACAAAAAATATGGGTTGCTGGGTTCTTTTTTTGGGCTGGGGAGGTGTGTTTCCTCATTAGGATACAAAAATAAAAACTCCAGAAAATAAACTCGCAGACAAATTTCCAGCTCAGATGCTAAATTACATTTTACTAGGTAACTGGATTCTGTGAGAGCAGCAAAATGCATTTAAACTGGTCAGAGTATCTCTGATACTGAATATGCCTTGATCTAGGGAGGATAAAGAACTTCCACGACTTCTTTTTCAATATCTGAAATTATTGTGGATATTATCTTGTTGGGTCCATAAATAGTTGCAAAAGAAAGCGTTGGTTGTCTGTCCATGAACGCTATCAGAAGTACCCCAGGATGCTAAGATTTAGTCTTAAATTATACCGTGCTTTTGTATTTTCTTTTCCTGTATGGATATCCAAATTCTGTTTTCTGCAGTGCTCACTGCCAAAGTATTTAAGACTAAGACTAAAATGTGCTAAATCCAGGAGTAATATCACAGACGCAAGGTGGGAAATGTCAATATAAATATTAGCAAATCTAGTGCACTTAAAAGATGTAAGCTTTTTAAGGGAGGTAGCTGGGTGGGTGCTTTCCCTTAATATAAATGGTTGTATCATCATTTGAACTAAATTTATAGTAGATTAATGATGCCTAAGTGAGATATGGAAAATATCTGGAGTTGGTATTAAATAAACCAGGCTTGACAACACACATAAAATACCTGATCAGTGTACTAGCAAGGTGAATTCCTTTATCTCTAATTTCTCATTGGTCTATGCTTCCTTCTAATGTCTTCATCTGGCTGGAAGAGGACATCCCTTATTTGTTTATACTGCCTTGAATATTAACACTGCCTTCTACACTGCAGTGCTTGAAATGCTGTAAGGAAACGTCTTAAAGGAAGGTTACCCAGTGTGTTGAAATAACGGGGGGAGGAAAAGGAATGATCAGAATTGCATGGAAGAGGGACTATTAAGAGTGGCTTTTGGTGTGTATTGGAAGGGAGGGAGTGGGTAGAAGGGTTGTTTTGTAGAACTATTGTTCTCTCCATCATTTGAGGCTCAGACAGGTGACTGACTTGGCGGCAGTACTTCTGTGCTTTAGTATATCGCTTTTGTAAGTTTTTGTAATTTCCTTCGTTCTTCTGTAACAGGACACCCTAACTAGGTATGGTTAGTTTTCAGATTGTATTACACTTGATTGTATATTTATAAATCCAGTTAGGGGCCACGGCCATCAGTTGAGAAAGGTGCAGATAGGACAGTTGTACACTAAAATACAGATGCCTGCTGGTTTTAGAATTTTGATTTCTTCTGCCATTTAATGCAACATGAGAATATGAGGGAGGAAAAACTGCTTGCTTTTGGAGCTTTCATGTTGCTAACAGCTCCTGTGTGAAGAGGAAGTTTGGATGGGGCTTTCACTGAAATCAGTGAGATCTGTATGTGCCTATCGTATGAGTTTGGCCCCATGTAATTAACTGGAATATAAAGTTTTTTCTGTTGTTATTGTAGATGCAGAGGAAAAGGAGCTACTAGGAAATGTTTAATGAGGGTGTAATGGGGAAATGTTGTCTTGTTAAGCAAACACTTGATAGAGAAAGCTTTATTAGTCCCACGGGGCCAAATGGGTGTGCAAGACCAGACACGATAAAACCTTGAGCCATGTTGTCTGACCTCAAAATGGACCCTGCTTTGTGTGGCTGGTTGGTTGGACTGTGTGACTTATGGAGGTGACTTCCAACATGAATTATCCTATTCTGTTTGATTTCTTTTGCCGCTTTTCCCACTATGTGCATAGAGGGAAGGTGGGACCATTTCATTTAAATAAATGATGAGTTTGATCTTGTATTACAGAAAAGCTTTAGAAGTTAAACAATCTCATATTAAAATAACTTTGATAAGAGAAATAGAAGCACAAAGAAAAAGATCAGAGCAAGATGAATCCCTGTCCCCTTTTACCTTGCCAAGGTTTAGTATCAATGACAAGTGGGGAAAAAAAATACAAATAAGAGAAAGGAATGACTAGTTTTACACAAGATCAGTCTTGTCTCAGCTCACGATCGCTTACCCCTCAGGTAACTTCACATTTGTAATTAGTCTAGTTAGACTAGTTTAGAAAGAGTTTTGAAAGACTATATATAATCTTATAATTTGTGACTAAATTGAATTTCATGAGACACCTCTAAGATGATTCTACATATAAGAAAGCACTTGCAGGATTAGAGCCTACATGCTTTGATCAGTAATATTTTGCCATAATACTCTTTTCCAGAAATATCCTTAGCTACTGCCTAATTCCCTAGCTTTATTATAGTTCCTATTAGTTACTATTGCTTACCGCAATTCTTTGACATATTTCTGCCTCTTTTTTAGTTACTGTTCTTGTACTCTCTTGTTACAACAGGTGATGGTGTATTATCATACCAAATAAGTGTAGTTTCTGGAATGCAACTAAGCTGCAGAGAAACTAGTAGGTAATTCCTGCCCATGACCTGAATTTCATTCCTTGCAGTGCCACTGACTTACCATGTGACCTTGGATGAATTTCCTCATTAGGAAAATGGGGCTGAGTATTTACCTCCAGGGCATAGTGCTACAGCGTTACAAATGCCAAAAGCCAGGGAAGTACAAATTTCTTTGGAACTCTCCCAAATTCTGTCCATTGACCATATGTTAAAAGACATTATGGCGGAGTGTCTTACCTACGTGCTCCATGGGGACAACAGAATATTTCATGTGCTAGTAGAAGAATGCTTAATGGGCCAGATTTGTTACTCAACGGTGGTGTGATATATTAGAGGAAATCTGCAGCAGAGTAGGTTTGTAATACAATGATGTCAATGCAGTTCATGCAGCAAGGTAAAGGATGGTGCTTAAGCTATAAATACACCCTTTTCTCTGTGCATTGCTTAGGCTAGTTCATCATGTAAACCCTGCCTGATAATGAAACAGCAGAAAATATATTGGTATGTTTGCCGTTTCTTGCTGTAAATATGGGTAAGATTGAGCTTTTGCAGTTAGCAAAGAGCAGCAAGCGTCTGCCTCTTCTTTCAGATTAGACAGTGGAGGATTTTTGTTACTTTACCTTGCGTCTCCTTTTTCTGCTGTCGGAGGGCTTGTGCACATCAGAGCTCATCTGGGTTTGTCTGCTTGTTTTTAATTGCATTAGCTGCTCTGCTAAAAACAGATTGTCTCTTCTTACAGACATCACCTTTTCTCTTTGTCATCTTTAGTACTGAATTAAGAGGCAAAGGTATGATGTGTTGAATGTACTCTACCACAGGGTTAATCCAAGAAAAGGAAGAATTGGATGCTCACAGAATCTTTCTTGTGCACCTAATTGTGTGTTAAATATGGGCATTACATCAATAGCAACCTAGGTCTCTGCTTTGGGAATGTCAGTAGAGGTGTGAAAAACTAATGTGGACATAGTCCAAAATAAGGCAGGTAAAAAAAAAAAATTTCCATCTCAGACTATTTTTGCAATAAGTGCCTTATTTTATAAAATGTTATGGAGGAGTTTATGAAGCAGAGGAGCTGATCGACCTAAATGAAATTTTTTCTCTAAAAAATTGAAGTATTTAAATCCAGGAATGCCTGCAGTGCCTGATGGGGAATTGTAAGCTCTCGAATTATGCTTCTAGAATCCTCTATGGGCCTGGTTCTCTGGCTGGATTGCCACATGCCTGGAAAACCACACACCTCCACCACAGACTGCCATCCCTTTTTCTGCAAGAAAGGCATGACTCTGGGAGTTACAATACAGACAGGGAGCTCAGCCTAGAGAGGAAGATAAAGTTATGAAACCTTCAAGCACTGGCCCTTCCAAGTATTTCTTCCTCCTTCCTCCCTCCCCTAAACATGAAAATACTATTGAAAACTATAATTTGTATTCCCGTGGCTTCTGACTGGGTAAATCTTGAGGTAGTATTTAGAAGGGTAAGAAAGTGTTAAGAACAGTAAGAGGAATAATAAAAAAAAGAAAATAATGGAATTGTACTCTTCGGAAACGGATTTTTTTTACCGCATCCAAAACAGGCGGTTTTGGCATTTTGAATTTCACTTTCTGCAAGGTTCTTGCTAGAAAGAATGTGCTTCAGCAATATTCCCTAGTAACTTGTTCACCAACTTGTTTCCATTGTCTAATGCTGGTTCCATTCCAGCACCGGTATTCTCTTGGCTGTTATCTAGTCCAAGTTTTACTCAAATTAAATTCCTTTTAGCTAAGCTGTCAGAGCACTTTCCTGAGCAAACACAAATCAAACACTCATCTGAACTAAGTCTGTGTTCTTGACTTCCACACAAACTTCAGGCATGAGAGTATGTTTGCTGTTATTGAAGGTACCTGACAGCCCCTATCCTCCTCAACACATTCTCTTTAATTTTAATTAGTTTCTAATCTTTAGTGTCACCTAACAAAATGTGTTTGTAGTTCATGTCAGGGTTCTTCTTTTTATTTCTTCGAAAACAAACTCTCTTATTCTTTTCTGCTGAGCCATCACTGTCTTTTTTTAAAACAAAAGCTTATCTGCCTTTATGATTTTGATTTGTAAGATGCCTCTAAAATTTGAAGCAAATATTTGCTCTGCATTACACAAAACAGGAATTTAATTACTTGTTTTAGATTTTCTTGATATCTTTAACATGTCCAAAAATAAAATATGATGGCAGCAACACAGAATCACAGGTTGGAAGGGACCTCAAGGATCATCTAGTAACAAAACATACCTTCCCAAACATCTGCATTCATTATGGGTACTGATAATCAAGGACCTGATTCAGCAAAGTTCTCGAGTGCCTGCCCTAATTTTAAGCACAAATGGTCATAT
Source organism: Phalacrocorax aristotelis (assembly GCF_949628215.1). Classification (NCBI taxonomy): domain Eukaryota; kingdom Metazoa; phylum Chordata; class Aves; order Suliformes; family Phalacrocoracidae; genus Phalacrocorax; species Phalacrocorax aristotelis. Next base: position 14,917,717 of record NC_134288.1, read on the forward strand.
AAAGCCAATTCATCATTTTTCATATCTATGTTTTACAGCCTTTTATTATTGCCACTGGTGCTGATCCAGCTAGGCTGTCCCTAACTACAGACAGTGTGGCTTCCTTGGTGAGTGTGTCTCTGAGTTTTGTTTAAGTCAGGAGTTACTAAATTATGCAATATTTAACCTATTGTTCTTCATGAGGCAAATACTGCTCCCATGGAAGCCCACAGCCACACTTCCTGCTTTCAGTTACAATAGAAAAAGGCTTCAGTGGAATAGATTATGGGAATTTTATTATTTCAAAAGGGATATTGACTAGTTAGACATACAAGAGGATAAAATACTTTTTCTTTCATCAATAGGCTAAGTACTTCTGTGGAAAAATGGACAGCTGTTATGCTGTAAACGTAACCAATCTGCATCACATCCCGCTGGTGTAAATCTATAACCCCTTCAAATCAGTCTGAAAACACAGACTGTTGAACCAGAAGAGATCCTGAATGGCAGCAGGGGTGGGGAAAGACGGGGAAGGATGTCTCTGGTTTAGCCACTTTTAGAATGCAATGAAGCGATAATGTCAGAACAAGATGTACTTTTTAGGAGCAATCATTCATTCACTACTGTCAAGATTGCTATAACCTATAGCAAATGCATCTATTCAGTGTTCTTGTGTGACCCTAGTGTGGAGAAGGGAACTTCAAACCAAACTGTCAGGTTTGTGCTTCGCGAGTTCGACAGCAAACCCACTCACCAAGTTTGATGTGAGTGTAAATATATACTGGGAAATAGAGCCGTCACTGACAGACTTACCAAACCCAGACTCTCATTTTGGAGCAGGCCTTCTCCAAGATAAATGGTGTGTGATACAGCCAACTGAATTAATTTGCACCATGATCATTTTAAAATGCGAGGTTTAACTGTCAGTGAGCCCATGCGTCTGGATTGTTTGCTTGCTGCATTTGTTTTACTTGGTGAGATGAAAGGAAATGAACCCAGATGTAGGTGATTTTATTTTTTCACACACATGAACAATATATGCATACCTTTCCCCTCTTAAGTTTCAAGAAGGCTTTTATCATGGTTAGTGCCTATGGGTGGCATTTTGTTCTGAATAGTGGAGTGCCAACAGAGCCATTCTGGCTGCAGGAACAGGGGTGGGTCTGCAGGTGCTGGCTGCATCAGCAACTTTGGCTGGTGGACGTTCTCCCCTACACACGTGATTCTTGAAATGGTGCTAGGGAGACCCTGGAGAATATCTCCTCCGTGCACACCAGGAACTTTTTCCTGCCTCAACAACTATCTCAGAAAGGGAAAGGGAGGAGGGTCACGAAGCAAGAGTATCAATCCTGTCCACACTTAATTGGCAGGATCAAAGTGGATCACTAACCATTTAATGTCTTTTAAATAAACAAATCTCTGGCAGAGCACGTACAAGGCTGTTTGTGTGAGACAATACCTTCATAAGAAATGGTGTCATTGAGAAGCACCAGGTATTTCTTCCTAGCTACACGTTAAGGCAAACAGCTCTCCAACATCGTATGCCCGTGTGAAGGGAATGAGAGTAGACAATTGTGTATAACAGTCCAGTGGCTGAATAAAAAAAAAATGCATGAGGGAGGAATCGGGTTGAAGCAAATAGGAGAAGCAGCAATGGTCTTTCAGGAAAAACAAACCTGAAGGATTCTCTGAAGGATACCATGAAATGGTTTTTCCAGTCCAGACTATGGTGGGTGTGCCTGACGGTGACCACTACAGAAGCTGTAGCTGTAGGTGCAGCAGTGTTAATGTGTTCCCTGCTTGCAGCAGCTGCCAAGAAGCAGTGGAGAGCGGCAGATTATAGCTAGGCCTTCCTCAGATGTGTATTACCTTATTTAGGTATATTTATCAAAATGCTTAGCTGAGATGCAATCTGCTGCTGTGTTTTGGGAAGGGCGCAAGTGGCTCAAATTTCATTTCTTTGTTATATAAAGAACAAAAGAGACACCCTTAGTTCCTGGAGCTGTGATACATGTGGTGTGAGGGAAGCTTGAATTAATCCCTGCCAAACAGGCTTGTGCATCCCATCAGAACATAGCTGTAGTTCTGCTGCTAGACAAGATGGGCATAGAGACTGCAAATGCTCTACCTGGAGGTTTCCTGCTGTGGTATGCGTGCTGGCCACTAAGCGTGGTTTGCCGTGTTTCCCTAATGCGCTGCCTTGTTGATAGCTCCGTGACAGCATTGGTGTAATGTGGTGAAGGGCCCTGAGTGACTTAGAACTGCTGGAAGAGCAGCAGCTCCTGACTGACAATCCTCTGTTCATCTTAAGAGCTAATACAGTGGAGGAAGCACTTGTACATCCTCATAGTATTCTGTACTTGGACATCATTGCCTTCTAGATTTAATTTTCAATGATAAAATACAATTTGCATAATGTGTGGAAGGGTCTGATACCACTGTGCTAGAAGGAAACTACAGCTAGAAGCACCATCATGTTCCATTTCAGGCTAATTGAGTAAGAAAAATGCAACGATAAAAAGAGGGGAGGGAGAAATGTTCTCCAATTCACACAGGGAACCTAATAAAAGGGAAAGGATGGTGTTCACGGTGCTAACCTGCGCGGTGTCTCTTCGGGCAAACTCGTGTTTGTGTCGATACAGCTAAGCCTGGCTTTTCCAACAACAGAGCCTCTCCTGTTCCCTCCTTCCCCTCCCCACTCCCGAGGGGTGCTGTCTAAGACAAAAGTGCAAATGCCATTGTCTAGAGCAATCCCCGATTTACTTCCAAGTCAGGCTTGGAGCATGTGGAACTTTTATGAGCTCTCTCGCCCTGGCCTGCCGCTGACCTAACCCTGCCCGGCACAGGTCACCGCCATTCAGCACGGAACAATGCCATTTACATGCCAGCTTCGTCAAAGGCCTCTTCAGCGCCCAGAACGCTAGTCACACCCGATTTTGCTGAATAATGCTGGATAGTTTTGTGAAATGTGCCTGTGTTTTGCTATGCCATCCGCTGAACAACCACGAGCTCAGTTTGCATAGCAACTGTGAGAACAGGGAGGCCGAAATCTCTGTCGTTTAGGGCGCCCAGCCCCATCCCTATGAGGGTTAAATAATCCATGACTGAAAGAGAGCTGAAGGGCTGATAAATATGCAAATGGATGGCTTTTAAACGCCTCTTGGGCTGCAGTGAGAGAGGTGGGTGTTCGACAAACACAGGCCTGAGCTCCTAAGTGAAGAAATAAAGTGTGATTGATACCATTTTAAATCCAGGGGCTAAAATAGCCGACTTTAAAATGTCAATACCTCTTTAAATGTGGGTGGCATGTAAATTGCAACCACATATGCAAAGAGCGACAAAGATTTAAAGAGTGCTGGGGCGAAATGAGTTTACAGGCTTGCGTAAGGGACTGAGCAACACCAAGGAAGGAATTATTTTAACCACCAGGATGGTAACAGTCCTTAGATCCTGACTCCAGGGTGCAATTTTTTTCTGAGCCCATCTATTTTTAAAAAATAATTTTAAAATAAGTTTGACATTTTGCGTGAGGAGCTGTTGAGAAATTCCTTATATAACATTTCCTAACCGAAATATTAAAAGCTTAGATGATCTGAATTTGAGTGCAATTGTTTGTTCCACTTACTGGAGTCCCTCCTCTGCCCCCTCCCCCTGCTCCTTTTTCTGTATTGAAAAATAAAATATAGATATGGCAAACTGTTACAAATCTAAATTCTGCAGCCATAAATACTGTAGCAAATAATCTTTTACACCCTCTCTTCCCTTCCTCCTCTCTAAAATGTATTTGAAACACAATTACTGTGTTTAATGATTCAATTTGTGAAGACTTTGTCACTAGGACAATGAAAGTGGCTCAAGTGTGATAAAGCAAACATACCAATAAACCTTGTTTTTATCGATTTGTAGGAAGCTCAATTGTCTGGGAGAAACAGAGAGAGCTGACATCACCCCCTGGTCCCACTGGAATGCAGTGATAAGTGTCAGCCTATTTTTCTTAGAGGCAATTTCTCTGGCTATGTGATGTCTGGCTGCAAATTTAAAGTAAATGACATTCCACAATCTGGTAGAGATGGGAGGTGAAGTCTACATTATTTGTTTTAGCATTTAAAATAATTTTGTGTCTGAAAATTTCTTGGTGTCTAGACAAGATGTATTACTTGCCTGCTGAAAATATTAAAATTTTGTACTGTACGGTCGACACAGCTACTTTTGTAGTAAATATACAGATTCAATTTAAGATTTTTAGACTCTTTTTTACAGCATATTATATTATTATTACCACTGGGGGAGCCAGATTAAATTTAATTCAGGTAGTCAAACACGGTGCTGCTCTGTGCAGGCCGAATTGTCACAGCATTTTCTTTAAAAGCCTCTTAAGCATGTTCATTTAAATCTTTTGCATTTTGTTGTCTTTCGGCACAAATGCAGCAGCATGTCTGATGGGGAGACTGGTGGGGCAGCTGTGCATACAAAACACAGTATGATCACAAGAGCAATATGAGCGCTCTTCTACTTCTGGCTTAATTCTACAAGTTCCTCTACTTTCCATAGTATATTTGAAAATGCTAGACAGGCAATTTTAGGAATATGAATACCTGCCACTGCATAGAAAGATCTTGGGCAAAGGAATCTTGGGTGCAGTTTCTGATTCTTCAGGTAGCTGCATTCTGGCCCAAGCAATTGCCTCAGTAGTAGCTTGTGCTGCGTTTTTCGTTCTTGTGTTTGACTGTGCATGAGTAGTGTCTGTGCCTTAGTCTGACATAGGCAACCAAGCCAGAACTTCTCTGTTCCTGGCTGAAAGTCAAGGCCTGCATCACCTCATTTCTTGGGCTGTTTTTGCAGTTGCACATGGAAATCCCATAGAGGTTGAGTGCTTTGTTCTAAGACATCTGCAATGAGGTGCTGCTTTTTGGTTTCTGACTGCACCAAGATAGTCTTTAAAAGAGCCAAGACTAAAATTGGCACGACCCCACACTGCTCTGCACTGAATCTGGGAAAAAGCGTTCTTGGACTTGGGTGAGACTGGGACCTGGCCACGTCTTCTAACTTCTCTGCTGTGTTGATGCTAACACTGCAGCGATAAACTCAATTGTTTACGGAATTGGGGCAAGCTTCCCGTATTTATCAGATTCTAACCTGAGCAATTCTATTTGCCTGTCTTCATTCAACTACACCTGCTCAAGATTATAACTGAAGCCTTAAGTGTGGCCCTCATATGCCCTCTCTGGTAACTATTGAGACAGCTGCACTGAACTCGCGGTGAACATGGTGAGCTGAGGATCCCCAGTGAGTCCATTACTGTGCCTCTGGCACAACTGCCTTCAAGTCTATTGCCTTTCTTCTCCAACTTTTCTGGGATATCTTCCTTTCACATTCATTTGTGCTCATCAATCTGGGATGTCTCTGGAATCACTAGGACCTGATACCACGTCGCTTGCTTTTGGAGTTGTCCCTCAGCTACTCTAAGCAGAACCAAACCTATTCCTAAACTAGATGATTGTTTTAACATAACTAATCTCTTGCCCATATACTAGTGACATTTCTATTAGCAAAGCTGTTGGTTAAAAAATATTAAGTCTTTGATCAAATGAAGATCAATAGGTAAAGCAATCAGGAGAAATATTCTTGATTTCTTATATGAAAAGTATAGAGAATGTTCTGTTCTAGTCCCTCTTATAATAATTTGTAATATTTTTTCAAGATCACTTGATCTATGATCTCTGTCTCTATATTGTCATGAATGAAGAACCTCTATAGCTTTAGGAAAGCTGAATTTCATACCTATGGTAATATTGAAATTGATCACTAAATACTATGATTCTTTCATGAAAATTAATATAAATATCTTTAATTATGCTGCCTTTACTCAAATGCAAGATTATTTGAAATAAAAAATTTCTCAGGATGTTTTAAGGAAAAATATTTGCAACTACTTCTTTTCTCATTTAATCTCTTCAGCATATGCTACCTAATGTGTACACATTGCACTGAGGTAAGAGCGTGCGTGTGAAGTCAGCCCATGTCAGCTGATGTATGGGCAAGAGACAGTAAAGAAGTATTTTTGTTCTAGAGGGAGAATCTAAGATATATTGTGGAATTTCAGTTTCTAAAGAATTGAAAACTTGTCTTACTGAATTTCAGTAAATACAGTCATTCTGTTATCTATGTAGCATTTTGTCTAGCAATCTCAAGACATATATAATATATACTCTAACATATCCATCAACATGGATAGATAATATTCTTGGGGTTTAAATATGATACAGATTTGGTATGTAGGTATTCACTTAACTTGAAAATACGTTATTTATTTGGCCATCTTTAAGTATTCCAGCAGAAGCTTGATGATACATTTTTGCTATTCAAGCTCGTGAAAAAAGAAAAACTTCTGTAAGAAAAGCTTATCCTTAGGGTGGGTTTAAAAACCAAGTTCATTCCATAACTGCTTCTTTATAATAAGAATATACTCTTCCTACAGTCAGGAAAAAATGCTTTCTGATAGCAATGTATGCCACAAAGATGCTGGATAGGAGCAAAATAAACGTGGCCATGAACACTGAATACAAAATCTGTATTTGTCCTCCATCTGTACTTGTGTGACCTGTTTGTTTTTGTTAGCAGGTATCAAGCTCGCTATAGCCCCAACAGGCCCTTTGCTTTCTCCAGTAAACAAAATCACTTTGTCATGTTCAAACCATCATGCTGATAGTGCAATTAAAGGTAATATAGTGTAACAAAAAGATGCGCAGTTAAGTCACCAGGGACAGTGTAGCTGACTTGTGGAGTGAGAAAGTAACAGAATTTTGCTAGCCTTTAACCAGTCTCCCTCTTCAATTCTATAATGCTCATGTTTTTACTGTAGCGAACAAATCTTATGCCTCTCTTCATGCTTCTTAGTAACTCCCCGTTCCTTATTAAGAATTTTATGTTTCCAGCATTTCCAAATGCCAGTTCTCAAAAATTATGAGCCAGGCCTTGGGGAAAAAGAAATCATGAGACTGGCCTAAACCAAGGTACTTTGAATTCCTTTTGTCTTCTCTCTTTGGAGCTGTAAGGGTACTGGCACTTCATCTTTTCAGGCTTCTTTCCACCACTATGAGAACTAGATATATAATTCTCAAAAATGAAAGACAAGATTGCTTTGTAATGCATGAATCTAGCAGCTGGGGCTTTAAAAAAAGCAAAACCATGAAATATCACGAGACTTTCAATTGCATGTGGAATGCTGTTAAGTTGGAGAGTGCTCGAAGGCTGAAGAAACTCATGTTATTAAAATAAGTTGCATTGTCTGAGTTTCAACCTTTGTTAGAGCGCACCTTGATGGACCGGTGCCAGCAGCACAGCCCAGCACATGTGAACACAGGCAAGCAAAAATTATTAAATGCCTTTGCCTTGCCCATTGCGATTCATGCACTGCAAGATGCCCTCAGTGATACTGCACAGCCAACCTGCTGCAGGAAGCAAAGCCCAGACAGCAGAACGAACTCACTAGAGCTTCAGATTTGTGACCTTCAGTGTGGGTTTGAGTTGCTTTAGATATTAATGCTGTTTCCACATTTTGAATATGTCAAACTCTGGCTTTCTGGTGAGACGGTGATTAGGAAATAGCTTGTATGCTGGGATATCATCTCTTCTATCAGCTGTCCCGAGACAGTCCACACTATTCCTACAGTGTCTGTCTGACCTTTTCCCATGACTTAAATGCTACAACCTCCCCATCTTACTGGCAGAAAGTTGTCCCTCATACCTAACCTGTTAAAGTAATACCCCAGTCTTTCCTGTCCTTCCCATTGGAAGACAGATTATTGCTTTTCCCTTTGCTGCAGCCATTTATGTATTTGGAAGAATATCGTATCACCCTTCAGTCTTCTACTCTTTGAACTAAGCCCTCAGATCAAAGGTATTTTACTGCAGTTTAAAACCAGCTTACACAGAGGCCTGTATTTCCTACTGGAAATTTTTACTCTTATGGCTTGCAGGGCACGTCTGTTGCCTTGTTAGAATTAAGCCCCCGCTAACTTGGGTCCCTCATACAATGAACAGAGAAGATGCCCTGCCAGTACCCTTGCCTCTGGCAGTGCTGCTCCTGCCTTACTGCTTTCTGCATTCTTATTTTCAAACTGCACGCAGGTTTTGTTTTTCATTTTACTTTTGGTGTATTTGAACAGACAAAATACCTTGAAAAGGTAATACTGACAAAATTACAGGGGCTCATGTAAGCTGGGTAAACACTGAAAGAAATACTTATATCAGCAAATTTGAACCCGGGAGTTTCCCATGTTGAGATACATCAATGAGTAAACAAGGGGCTTGTGCTTTAAAAGCAGGTGAAGACAATGGGGGATGTGTGAAAACAGTCTTGAATGAAGGCACACTTTCCTACAGAGGTCAGCATCTTTACCAAAAGTATGCAGAAGGGTTAGTAGCGTGTGCTTTCTAGAAAAGTGCTGCTTCATGATACTAGAAACAGGGACTCCTCTGGGCGAGTAGCTTGTGTTACAGAAAAGGAGGATCAGAATCAATGTTAACCTTTCTGGTGAAACTAGGAGCTAATCCTCATTTCTTCACACAATTGTGGGAACAAAATACCTGACAGTGTAACTAGTGACTAATCAGAAGGCATGACCATCATGGGACTTAAGCCATTTGAAATGTGGCAGATGGGAAATGGCTTGGCAGTATTCTGATAGCTTTTCATGCTGAGTACTGAAGACATCCCTGGGATGGACTGAGGTTAACGAGGCTGTTGGTCTTGACAGTTGTCATTCCAGTGAAAGTTTTCTTGATATCATCTTTGGAAAGATGCTCAAACTATCCTTTGGCCTGTAGCGAGGCCTTCAGTCACAGAGTGCTCAAAAGCTCATCCAACCTGTGCAGCTTGTGTCCTCTATAAATTACTTTTTATTGTAAACTCATTGTCAACATTCAATGAGGAAATTAATTACCACAGAGATGATACAGAACTCCACTCAAGGAGTAATTTTTTAAATTTTTGCTGCAAACTGCCATATGATACATCCAGAGAATAAGCACTGTGGTTCTGCAATTCCTCTAACAGAGTGCTGCACGCAGAGGGAGAAAAATAAAATAATTTAAAAATCAGACTTCACTGCAGGATGCTTGAGGACTTTGTGCAAAAATGGAAGAATAAATTCATAGGATGCTGCTAAATGCTTTGCAGTGTTTTTTCAACTTTGCAGTTTTCCCCTTGCTCTTACACAGTCTGGCTGGAATGCATCTCACCTACTTGGAGATGTCCACAATGTAGGCATCCCTGTGTGAAACAGTCTTTTCAACTTCTTTTGTACTCAGTGAAGAGAAATAGGCACTTCAAAGGTGATATTCACCTCGACTTGCAGCTGACTCCTGAAAGTGGTTGGATGAATCACACTCTGCAAGCGTGACTGTCCATTGACTATAAAGGAAGTCCAGCAACAAGTTCGGATGGAGATACCTGAAATTAGGTACTATTTAACCCTTCTCAGCTGCCTATGCATGCAAGGCCTTTCTCTTTCAGCATTTATTATTGAAAGGGATGATATGCATATGTGGAATGACCCAGATGTTATATTGTGGCAGTCTTGCGTTTGATACCTTCAACGTAGATGGGTCTGAAATTCAGGATTATTTGCCCTATTAGGATTTCTGAGTGTTGAGAGTACTCCTAGAGGGAAGAATAGCAGTGTTGTTCTGCGGAGCTGGGCACGCTGCCCTGGCTGACTCCTGTTTTATGTGCTGGTGCTGCATATACATTACGTCCAAACCTCCTCCTGGCTCCTATAGATCAGCTTTGGCGTATTGCAGGAACAAAACTTTGTCCCCACCACCATCTTCTCTCTGAAGAAGCAAAGTCTCTAGTTTATAGTAATGCTTATAAAACTGAAGCTGAGTTACAATCTGCAACCAGCTTCTATAAGTTTGGTATTAAGAGGTATTAAGAGGACTACTTTTTCTAATATAATTAGAATATTTTTAAATTATCTTTTTTTATATTTACTGTAGCTCTTAAAACTGGTGATTTTTTTTTTTCTGATGTAACTGATTACATAATGTTTGCACTTACAGAGGCTCTCATTTACGACTAATGTGTGTGTTTGGAAGAATGTAGAATCTCAGGGCTGTTCCTTTGCATTTGCTGGCTGCAAGGCAGATTGACAAAGGCAGCTTTCTTGCCAAAGTTCTGCTGAGAATCTGCACCTCCCATTCCCAGTAAACCTGGAGTGGCCTTTGGCTTCCATGCTGGAACACACCCTGTGAGTCAAGTCAATGATTGGAAAACAGCCTGTCAGGTTCCTTCTTTCCCAGAGTCCAAGTCTTGTATTGGGTCATAGGGTGGGAAGGTGAAAAGGAAAGGTCAACAGACCTGAGAGCACTCGAGAGAGAGCCATCAATGTGAGCCCCTTCCAGCATGGTGGCACCAGCAAGCACACCCAGGAGGCAGCATCAATAACCCCTCTCTGTTGCCCTGTGACTCCATGTGTGGAGCTGTCGGGCCAGCTGGTTGTGTCTGCACTATGACAGAGGCCTTGGCACAGGGCTGTGAATGCGGGAGGTGTATCTGTAACTACCGGCTGCAGTCAGAGCCAGTTGTGTGCCTTTCCCTCTCCACTGTGTTAGACTGAATGCGTCCAGCGTCATGACTTCAGGGTTGTGGTCCTTATGTGAGGTAGCTGGTTTTATTACTTTGGCCATTATACATTTTTGCTCTTATTTCTAAGTGACTGCAGGTTCGTGAGAGGCTGCTTCACTTCTGGCTAGATTTTCTGAGCAGGACCTTACAGGATGCTTACAAACTGCAGCTATTTTGCTTCTAGCTCCTTAAAGCTATGGTAGATGATCAGGTGAAGGCCAAACTGAATAATTTTAGATCTTACTTGTCCCTCAGTGAATGCTGTAGGTAATTAGTGCATGAAAGACAGAGCCTGAATTTCACTGACATGCTTTTTGGGTTCCTGGAATACCTGCCTTGAACAAAAATCACAGTTGTCCCTTGGCCTTTCCAGAAAATCAGAAGTAGAAATGCACGTGCAGTCCATATCTAGAAAACAGTGGATTTAGGAAGCTGCAATGTAGATGGATATGTCTAGTTAAAACATCAGTCTTCCTATAGGACTAATTGGCTTGATGCCAGTTCTTGAAGAATGGAGCTGTTCCAACATGTAATCAAGTAACTCCTGAGGGCCCCCCAACTGATGCCTTAATATAGCCATACCTGCCAGAGCGACGAGATGGCTTTCATTCTCAGCCAGGCAGAACAATCTCCCTTTGGAGAACAGCAGCTTTGGAGTATAAATGTATTCGGAGCTTTCTCCAGCCTTGGGGGAAGGGAATCCTCATACTATAAACAAACGGAGATTCTTATATCAATTGTTTGTGCCTTAATTATTGCAAAGAATAATTAACTAATCCCACAGGGACTTGGAATGGGTTGTAAAGTATGCAAGACTTCGTCTTTCTCTCTGTGCTAGCAAGCTCAAGATTTGTGATGAAGAGAAAAGGCATTGTTCTCCAATCTCTTAGGGGATTTAACCTAGATTTCATTAAGCCCATGATAACTGGGTGACACAGAGCACACCAGCTTCTTCTGCAGCCTGTGCACATTATATTTCATTGCAAGTGTCTGTCACTTGCTTAGATCAAAATTGAAAGACACTGGTGCATAATCAAGGTTAGTTGACCCCAACCTCTACTGGCCCTGGGCAACAATGCTGCGCAAGTAATGCACAGAGATCATCAACGGTGCCTTGGTCCTTGGCCTTAGCTGCACCCTTCTATTATTATTAATTATTATCATTATCTCCTAAGGTTACAAAGACTATGGAAGGGTTTAGCTGGCAGTGTTTTTCAGGGTTCCTTTGGCTGCCCTATTTGGAAAGCAATCTGTTAACTTCTAGCTTCCCACCTTTTGCTATTAGGACCAAGGATTTTTACCCACATGCACAACCAGCAAAAGAACAGTGTCTCAAGGAGTTACCCCATCCAACCCTCTGCCTTATGGCAAGATCAGCTTTACTTACATCACTTGCAATAGATCTTTTGTCCAACTGTTCTTAAGAACTCCCAAACCCAAAACATTAACCACCCCCCCAGGTAATTTATCCAGTGTTTCCCTGCTATTACGGTTAGAAACTTTCTCCTTGTTGTTCTTTAAGCGCAGGATTTCTTGTCCTCTTGACAGTGTATTTTTTTTTTCTCCATGTTCTCCGCAGGCTTTTGTAAATTTTAATTCTTGTATTTTCCTCTTAAATGGAGTTCTTCAAGTTCTGTAAAGTTTCTATTTGAGATGTAGGGACCCTGACCTCAAGGATACTAATTGTGATTGCTTTCTTCTGGCAAATCCTTGACTGCTCCAAGTTTTAAGTTGTTGTAAAGCATGGAAAGAGCACTTCAGTGGAAGCCGCCTTTGCTTCCTTTGTATGCCATGGTGGTTTTGCTGCTTATCTGTCCACAGCTACCTTCTGTGCCACCCCAGATTGTCGGTGCTATAATCACTGCAGCTATGTCCCTTGATCTCTGATTCTAGTTATTACTATTAAAGTTGTAGCAATACCTTGTGCTTTACTGAAAAGCAATCTGGTTTTCTAATTTGTAATGTAGATGTCCCTACTATCCTTCTGTATTCCACAAATTCTCCTGTTTCACACTCCAAGACATGAAGAGAAATACTGAATGCAACCAGGTCTAAAACAGGCCTTCAGGGTATCCACTCAATATATTATTCCAATTTGAAGATAATTTCTTGTTAAATACTCTGTCGCAAGTTTTTCAGCCTCTTGCATACATTGCGGAGTTGCTTCAAGACCAAATTTCTTAGCTTGCCTATATGAATGTTTTGTGAGTCAGAGTCAAAAGACTTGCTTAGAACAAGCCATGACAACTGTTGTTTCTCCTCTACCCCTGAGCCTGTTATCCTGTCATGGAAAGAACTGAGCTTGGTTTGACATCATCTGTTCCCAGTAACTGCATGTTTGTGCTTACTCATTTTCTTGTTATCTTCTGTGGGTTTACAAATGGATTAATTCTTTTGTTTCAGTATCCATCCAGAAGACGATATTTATTTGCCAGACAGTAATTTCCCATTTCTTCATCTCCTGCTTTCTGGTGGGTCCTATGCTGGTCTTCTGCCAGAGCTCTGGCCCTTCGCTGTCCCTTAGGAGTTCTCAAAAACAACTGCTAACAACTCTGAGATTGCTCTAGCTTGTTACCAAGGTACCTGAGGGTAAATGGTATCAAAGCCAGCTGAGAGGAAAAGCCTGTATCTCTCAGTGCTTCCTAGCCAAAACTTGTCCTCAGTTGTCATTTGTGATAGCTGTGTTGGCTCCTGGGGTAGCTGCAGTGAGGCAGCGCAGGCTGAGGTGGGTATCACTCTCCTGGCTGTCTGCCTATGTGCCGGCAACAGAGTTTTATTATTATTTCCCGTAAGATTATGCCTACAAACACCAGGATGCCCTTATTTTAGAGGCTATGAATATGCAAAGAAACAACAACTGCTATAAAGACTGTATGTCTGTAAGGAGAAGAACCAGTGGAAAGATAATATATATGCAGGAGTGGGAAAGTACATGGACAGGGAGAAATGGACAAGCTGTATATAGTCCTTGATTTACCTGATTTTATTTTAGTTTTATTAAAGGGGAATTCTTACTAACTATAGTTGGTCAGATGAGTTGAAATCCTGACCGTTACTTTTGACAGAAATAAATAAGTATAGTTCATCAGCTGAGACAAAGCTCCTAGATACAAGTCTGTGACAAAGATGCTCAACATGTTTCTTAAGATGTATTTCAAAGTCACACATGGGTATCATCCATGAAGCCACAGGGTACTCTCTGCAGCCTGAGGCTGGCGTGGCTGCATGTTTTCGCGGGAGCTCTGCCTGGGCTGTGAGTGCAGAGGACACAGCTTTCTGTTGGGTGGATACCATAGCTGAGGTCCCTCTGAGAGAGGGTGATGATCATCAACTGAACTCCCCTCTTGAGCTGGAGAGGGTTATTGCGCCCTTCCTGTGCGCCCTGCTGCACAAACTGCCCCATCACACCCTGGCTGCCGTGCCACGCTCTGTTGGCAGTGCTCCTGGTCGCTAGTGCTCCCTGGCTGCTTTTTATAGGTGTGGGGTGGTTGTGGTTCCTCTGGCAACACCCAGGTCTTGCCAGCATCTCCCATGAGAGCTGCTGGCTCCTGGCAGGTCTCTCCGCTGCCCTGGTGTTTCCCTGCCCCAGGAAAACCCCCTGTGCACCAAAATCTGCTGCTCTGCTGCAGGTCAGGCTGGCTCTGGAGCAGCTCCCCTCAGCGACTGACATACTGAAATGTGAATGCTCTCTGAAGGTGTGCACGGGCACCCGTATTTGGTGTGTGAGAAGTAGCTCCAACTTTCTGTTGCTCTGGCTTGTAAGGCTAGGCAGAACTGTAAGGGGAAATACGTGCTCTGAACCTGGGCCAAAGCTGACTTAAAAACTTTAAAACTCTTGTGTTGCTTTGAAATAAAACAGTAGACCGTTAGGACATTAGTCATAGGTAGAAGGGGCTGCTCATTTCAGTGTATCACAAGATGGACAGAGACAAACTATGCACATGACAGAAACACCTCCACAGCTTCTGTCTCTGGTTTTTAGAGTACTAGGGCGTTTGAAAAATAAAACAATGGCAAACAGGGATGAGATTTGGGAAAAAAAATTTTTAGTGTAGGAGACACAAAGATGCCCAACTGATTTACTAAGCCATTCCCTTGTTTTCAGTACCTGTGTTTTCTGCAGAAGTGCCATCCTCTACAGCCTTCCTCAGGCAGCTGGGTGCTTCAAAGAAACAGGATGACCAGAAAAATTCACTGAACAGCCCCACCATGAGGATTTGTGGAGCTGTGTGGGTAAGGGCAAAACATCACCAAGGTTTGAGGTGCAAGGGAAAGCCAGATGACAAAAACACTGAAAAAGCTGGAGACAGGAGATTTTGGACATCTCACCACCTTCCATCTAAGTTTCCTCTGCAACCATGTGTTTCAGATGCCCATGGGCCTGTCTGACTCTTATGATTCCAGCTTGTCTTTGAATAGTTAAGACTTTTATGGGTTGTGAGCCTGCATACAGCACTTCAAAGCCATGAGTACTGGGAGCTCGATACTGAAGGCACCAAGTGGCCAGTGATTTTTGCTGTTACGGCTCTTTGAGTGTGGCACGAATGTGGAATCACACATATAAAAGGGACTGAATCAAAATTTAATCAACATTTTTATTCTGTTCTTCAACTTGTGCTCATTGTTTCGTATCTGTGAGCATGCTGAAGCCTGAAGTGATTGAGGGGGCTTGCTGTCATCGCAACTCAGTCTGCTCTTCATGCTGAGCACTTCATTTTTCTCTGCCTGGGAAATTTCAAATAAAATGTCAGTCTGTGCATCTGATTAATCTGCTAACAACTAAGTTGAAGGTCTAAGTGCTTTAAAAATATAACACAGATTTTAAGTTCAAGGATACAGTTGAGGTTAGAACCCTTCCCATCCATCCATCCATCCTGCCAGCCATCTTACTATAGTGCAGTTTGAATCCAAATAAGCCTAATGGAAAAAGGCAATGAGGTTACACTGGCTAGTTCCAAAGCAGTCAGGAAGGTAGCTGAAGCAAAATCAATACTTTTGAAAGACAAAAGAGTTATAAAGCCTTTTTCCTTGAAGACATATATCCATGTGTCACAAGAAGCCACCACCACTGTTGATGTTCATTTGGCACCTTTGCTGAAAATTGTGGCTGTGTCTTCAGTCTGTGGAAGCCGAAGATGCTCAACTGTCTTTTCCTCAAGGAAAGGGTCATTGGGTCAAATGAGCAAGAAGCTGGTGTGTCTTTGGAAAGCCATTCTCAACCTGTGCTGTGAATGGGCGGGCCCTTGGTCTCTTGGGAAGCTGTATTAGCTCGGACAGATGCCTACTCCACACACTGTCATTTCAGTTCCTTAAGCACTCAAAAGACCCATGTATTTTCTTTTTTATAATCCCATGTTTACAGATTCATCTATGTGTGTTTGTGTACGCTCCATATTATTATTTACAGCTAACTTTGTATCCCTTGCTGTTTCCTTCTCCCTCTTTTGTTATGTTATATGCCATATTTTCATGCCATATGTCACTTAAGCTGCACCTTTATGTGTACAAAATGTGTACCTAATCTGCATGCACAGTTACTACCGTTGTAGACACAGGCACAGAGTGAGTAGGCATATTTGCATGCAATTATCTGATTTGCTTGCCCAATTGTGGTGATTTGCATATGCAGATTGTGTGCACAGTTGTACATTTACATTTTTTAAAAACTGGCCTCAATGGTTTATTAAAATAGCTTTAAGCTTCCTCTTATAAAATATTGAAGATCCTAGAACCCCTCTGGCTTTTCAGTATTATATCCCTTCAGTAGATGATCACCACATTTTCATATTCTCTCTCCCTCTTTCTTGCCCAGTACTCAAGAGAGATTTAGTCTGCAGATTTATACATCCATTATTTCAAAGTATATTTGATCTTCTCCATATGCCTCTGTTAATCCACCTTAGCTGTAAGTAGAGGAAAAAAACCGCCCTTGCTTAACTTTCAGAGGATATTCCACCTATCTCAGCTTGTGTTTTCCATTTAAACTCTGATTTTATTCAATGAATTAATTCTGATGGAACTGAAAAGATTCTTTTCCTAGTAGAGAATTCTTCAGTTGCTATGGGTTAATCCAAGACTGTAATGTGTGCCCTGGCACTACTTTAGCACAAAGGGACCAAATGTGTCTTTAAAAGCATCTAAAAGTTCTTCTGAGAACAGACCGAGTAAGAGGAAAGTTGCCAATTTGGTTTCTCTGCCTTACGTTCTTTCAGACGTGAAACTTGCTTTACCGTAAATTCTCAGTCATACTTCCAACACCCTGGGACTTCCCCACCCATATGACTGGTAAAATTCTTGATAACTTCACTAACTGGATCATATCCCTAGCTTGGAATAAATGGTCCCTTAGTGCTCGGTGCCACACATACCTCTAGTATCTGTGAACCACGTACTGATACAGAATTCAGCTGAGTAATCTGCGGTTTTATCAGGCCACATTGAAACCTCAGTTATTGCTTGTGCTCTGGATAATTCCTCTATAATAAATGTAAGAGGAACCAAGGAAAAGCTGCAATCTCAAAATATACCAAGAAAGCAGGTCAGGATTTTTTCATAATGTTTATAGGGGAAGGGAATGGAATAAAAATCTAACTGCAGAGGTACTTTATAACTGATTGTAATAACCCCACCTAAAATTTAGCCAGCAAAAGCCTGTGCATTTTACAGTTATGGTTCAAACCATGAAAACATGAAGCAATCATCTCAGTTACCTGGAGTTCCCAGAAATAAGCTTATATTTGTATTGCAATGGCAAGTCTCTACTTCCTAAAAAATATCTGAGAAAAAACTCTGCCACGTATGGCCACAGCGAAAGGGTCAAAAAATATTCATACTTTCTCTAAATATTCCACAGTTCTGCTGATGCCCAATTATGTCTTCTGGAAAAAGGTTTTCTGCAAAGGTCACCCAGCAGGGAAGGGAACAGAAAACACAGCATAGTAACTGGCTGGAGGGAGCAAGCATGGTCTTTGAGGTTGCATGTCCCACGGGAGCAACAGAAATTCACATTAAACTATGATTCTTTCTCTATCCCCCTCCCTGTCATATCCCCTGGAAGCTGCAGATGCTTAGGCAGAACTATGAGTCCACCACTGCTGCCTGATCTTGTCTCCGCTCTGACACTCAGTCACTCTCTGGCATCCTTTTGTCTAGTCACCACCAGCCCCCTGCTTCAGGTTACAGACTCTGAGCTTAGGTGTGATACTGTGGAATTGTTTTACCACTTCCAATATGAATTAAACTTACAAAGAATTTATGGGATTAAAAATTGAAAACCAAAGGGAAAGCAATATTTTATTCCTACCATAACTAGCTGTCCCCTCTCTCTCTTTTTCCCGAGATGTCTGACACATGGTGAATCACAGATATCAGTGCTAATACTGAGACCTGAAAGCTCAGCTGAGGCAGAGAGGAGAGAAAGAAAAGCTTGGAAATCACAACCACCTCGCTGCAGCTGGGATGAGACAGCTGCAAGCAGGCTCCATGGAGAGCATGGCCTGGAGACAGCAACCTCACCTGCCCACGGGTGGGCTGGGTGGGAGGCTCTAGATTCTAACTCAGGTTGTCCAACCTTGTGCATTTAGTCCTGTTCTGCTCTGCTTTAAGCCATGTGAAATCTCTCCTCAGGCATGGTTTTGAGTCTTGTACAGTTCGTAGAACACTCAGAAAATTCAGAAATGCACAAGTGCATTTGTCTAAAATTCTCTCAGGATTTAGAAATGCACCTTCAGACTTTTATGTCTCTATGCTTACATGCTGACGAGTCTAGGCTGGTATTAATGCCTCATACAAAAATGTAAATGCTGCTTACAAGGGACTAAAATAGCCTTCATGTAAGAAGATGAACCATCTCTAATTTTGTGCACTTGGGTCATTCTGCAAATGTTCAGGAAATGGTTGAAGAATGTTATTTCCTTGCTCAAGTATCTAGTAAAAGGCTTCTTTGGCTTAAACTGGATCTTCCAGAATATCTTAGAGAGAGAATTCTAATGCTAGTAATTGTAATGCTATGCTGAGAAAGTAAAGTTTCATTGCAGAAAACTATCCGGTGTTTCAAAGGTCCTAGGGATGAGTAGCTTCCACTCAACAGTTAAAGTTGATTGAGCTTCCACAGGAAAGAATCAGACCTTCTGACACTGCAGAGAAAATATCTTTCCTTTTACCAAACTCTCTGGGCCGTGTGACAATGTGTGGGGATTGCATTCATGAGCCCAGCTCAGTCCGGGAGCCCCAGACGTGCAAACTGACAAGTACCATTCAGTGCATTGCACTGCTTTGGGAGCAACCTTCAACCAATACCACGCTGGTTAGCTACTAAGTAGAAGCAGTAGGGCATGATTAACCAGTACGTGCTTTTCTCTACCTAGAGGAGCTCACAAAAAGCTTGATGGGCCTTTGAGATGAGGTTCCACATTAAGAAAGTGGCTTGCTTTGGAAGACATTGCAGATCTGCCTTGTCCTTATCTTGCTGTGTAGGAGCAGCCTCTCAGGCCCCGCTGGGCTCATCTACGGAACGCAGCTATTCCAGCAGAGGGTTTGGAAAAATTTGCTTTGTTTCTGCTCCTTCCTCATTTTTTATTTGGTTTAAAAGAACATTCCTGCCCCAACCTAAAACGCTAAACACACAGCCAGAGTTATTCCTTGCTATCGTTTCCCCTCTGCAGGCTTTTAACAGGTTCTTTCTTACCAGGGAATTTGCCGTCTGCTGTGCAGACAGCTGTTCCCTCCAAGAATGGAGAACAGCAGCTGGTTCTGCGTTAGTAGCATTTTTATTTTTGCAGAGTATCACAACGC
Source organism: Phalacrocorax aristotelis (assembly GCF_949628215.1). Taxonomy (NCBI): domain Eukaryota; kingdom Metazoa; phylum Chordata; class Aves; order Suliformes; family Phalacrocoracidae; genus Phalacrocorax; species Phalacrocorax aristotelis. The sequence goes on from NC_134288.1 coordinate 14,937,119, forward strand.
CGATACTCTGTAGGTGCTGCTTATCAGGGGGTGTGAGGAAAGGACTCCTTGCAGACCATGTGAATGGGAGATACATTTTTTTCTTGAAGTGAAAAACTCACTTTCCCTGCTTCCAGGTTCAGGTTGGAAGCAGTAACATTGCTCTGCAGCCACACATTCTCCTCTACCCCACCTGACAGACCGCACTAAGTGTGACTTACTATGCCTTTACTGCATCACATAGTTTTAAAGTTCATTAAAATAAAATTCGAGGGTTTTTTTAATACCCAAAATACAGTTTTTAAAGGCCAGTCAGAAATTACCTGGAAATATCCCTCTTTGTGCAGGAAACTGTATATAGTTATAGCATATAACTGCTAGCCCATGCCTGCTGCTGTGTCCCAGTTTATTCTGGGGTTATAAGATGGTGGGGTTTTTTTATTTAAGCTCTGATTCGGAAACATCCAGGACCCCTAAATCTCTGCAGGCTACAGGTAAAACAGAATTTTGATCATATTTTACTTTTAGGCCTCTTTCCCAGTGCTCTGCACTTTGAACAATCAACTTTAAGCAAGTGTCTGCAATTCCCATTGGATTGGTCCTTACGAAATGTACCAAGAGTCCCCTGACATCAGAATTAATCATACTGAATTAAAAAAAAAAAAAAGTTTAAATCTGGCTTCAGCAGGGAACCTACTTTGGGATAAACGATGAATTTTAGTTTACCCAGCATCCTGCCTTGCAATCCTTGCTCCATCCCTAAAAATGAAACAGGCTATAAAAACAACAATGATTTTTACTGTCCAAGGTGAGAGAAAAGCCAAACCCCTAAAACCTACATGGAAAGCTTCAATCAGGAAAACATTTTATAATTGTTTTAGGACGGTGTCATATGTAAAGAAATGTGTAAGTTTATAGTATTGTGTGTTGAGATTGAACACTTCCAACTGCAGTGAGAGCGCACTCATGATCCAAGCATGACCTGCTAATAAAATAATAATGCGCACAAACAGAAAGTAGTTCTGCAGTTTCAGAAAAAAATAAGCATAAGATTTTAAATGTGGCCTTTATTCCTTTGAAAAGATAAAGCGATTCTTTACTCAATATGTCAACAGCAAGAGTATCTCAGGTATGAGATGCTAAAAAAAGTTTTCTAAAAGAAATACTGAGCAAATTGATCTTTTATATAAGTGGAAGGAGGGAGTGAGAATAAACTGACCTAAATAATGGAAAATTTTGGAACCATGAGGGAATGGGTGAAAACCATTTCAGGTAAACTCCTCACATGTCCAAAGACTGAGAGTGCAAAACCTGTAATTACAAGAATGTATTTAAAATGCCTGGAACAAGTGATTAAGAGGGGCTATTTGAACTCTGAAAGTGCCATTTCCTGACAGCAGGAGGCCTCGAATTCATATTCCCCAGGGAAAATAAGAATTATTTTAGGAAACAGGCATGAACTGGTACAAACAGGTATATATTTGTCATGAATACTTAAAGGCTTGAAGTCAGAAGGAAGTGACTAAAGTGTCTGACCGCAAGAATACAAGTGCTTTTGAGTAGGAACAGTGAGGGTTAAAGCTTGAACTTGACGAGCTGGCAAAGGGGATTTTCTACTATAGTTGTCTCTGTGGGTCAGTGCTGTTAAATATATTCATCACCAACTTGGACGATGGGGATGGCACGCACCCTCACGAAGCGTTCACTGTGAGAGTGGCACAGCACCGGAACAGGCTTCCCAGAGAAGCCGTGAAATCTCCGTCCTTTGGGATTGTCAAAACTCAGCTGAATAAGGCCCTGAGCTAGCTTTGTACCTGAGTGGAGCAAATGACCTCTAGACGTCCCCTCCAACCTATTATTCTGTGGTTTTATGACTCTGTTTATTCAAACATTAGAAAGGGAAGCAGTAGGATAGCTGGTTTGAAAACTTCTATCCTCCAAAATATCATCTGAGTGCCTGAAATATGGCCATTCCCAGAATCAGGGGTACCACGTGGGGAACGTGGAAGCAAGTTGATGTGGATGGGATATTTGGTAGCTATTATTAACAAATGGGGCTGGTAATAGATGTACCGAGAGGAGTTTCTCGCATTACTGTCTCAGAAGAATTAAAGAATGGTAACACAGGAGGAGCTCAGAAGGTGAAAGTGGTTACTTGGCGGAGGAATAAAAATTGGGGTATAGCGGCAAAGAGACAACATTTAGCTAGTTTGCTGTTTCCAGAAGAATGGTTGAATCTGAAGCAGAAATCTCCGCAGAATACCAGCATTTTTAGTGTGCTATTGCATTTTGTTGTGCTTTTCCAAATGAGCTTTCATTTCCGTGAACAGATATACAGGAATGAGCTAGCCTGTCATTTCAGATACAACAGGGGTTGACACTCACAAAGCAGATGCGTGTGTGTGCCCGTGCACACATGTGCATTTGGTGACCATGATTTGCATGCAAATGGTATCATTATCAAGTTGATAGTTGACTGTTTGACCACACATGGACATTACACACATAATGGCACCTCTAAACTGTCTTAACAATCTCGCCTCCAAATCTCTTTTTAAATTACAAGTTAGCTGGGTGGTGAGAGCTTTGCTGAGGTTGGAACACATGCGTGTAAATTCTGAGGGCAAAGCTATATTAGAAATTTAACAAGCCACTGAGGACTAAGTAAGAAAGAAAGAAAGAAAAGAAAAGGCAAGATTTTGTGGTTCTGCCCTTGGCTAGATGTCTGTTTGTCCGAGTCTCCATCCACATGTCCATGTCCTGCTTATGTCGCCTTCCAGGAGAGGGTGACTCGGTTTCTGGCTATTCTAGGTGATCATTGCTGGGGAAGATGTGCTAAATCAGAAGCCCACTACATCACCATCTCTTTGAAACAGAGACTTCCTATTCTGGACCAACATCTTAAAAAGCTTTTCTTTTTCCTTTCCTTTTGAAAACCCTTTCTCTCTTCCACAGCTTGGGGGTCAAACTGATCCTTGCTGTAAGTCCACCAAGGCTAATTTGGCCCATGTTTTTACCTGTCTCTCAGCCAAAGACCCAGTTAAAAGAGATCCTGACAACTCATGGAGCAAAGGGAGTTATTTCCTCACTAAATGCTCTCCCTGGGCTAAATCCTTTATGTGAACTGCAGTCTTTTGCCAGCCCATGAGAAGCTGGTGGCAAACACATCTGATGTGTCTGCTCAGTCAGAAGACCTTATTTCAGCAGGAAATATCTGGACCTACTTCTCCTTGCTACTGCTCCTAAATATTCCCTTGTGGGTATCTCAAAAGCCATTACGTGGAGCCAGTCCTAAAGGCAGACATTTTTTCCTTTTTTTATAATGGGAGAGTTCATTTATGCTGAGAATACAGTTTTTACCAGACTGCCTGCAGGACAATACAGCAAAAGATTTATCCCTAATAGCATTTCACTGAAGTTTCACCACAGAAGACAGGATTTTTTGTTGTGCATTTTTTTTATTTCCCCCTTCAGTTGCTATGAAAGTCTCTGCTCTTAGGTTTTTTTTTTTTTTACAGAGCATAATCCCTAGATGTCCTCTGTCAACTTCTATCAACTGAATTTTTCTCTTTCCTTCAATCCTTTCTCATCTTTGACACACTTCTTTTCATTTTGCTTTTTGTCTCCTATTATGCAGTCAAAGGAAATTCAAAAAGTAACTGTTTATGAGCACGGTAACTCTGAAGTTGGACAAGCCGTCCGTAGCAAAATTATCATGAAATAGGAACTAGCCATCGCTCACCTGCAACTTCATGTTTGCTTTTCTCTCTGACTCTGTCTGACACAATCTGCTGATTTACAAGCTGCAACATAACATCTCCATGACTGTTCTCCACTCTTTCCTCCAGGTTGCTGCTGAGCCCAAAGTGCACACCCATCTTCCTGCCTTTTTGAAGGAGGGTTCCCTGCTCCAGGATCTATCTCATCTTTTGTCCAGGTGAGGGGCAGAAACTTAGCTGAACTTCCAGAGCTTCTCCCAAGAGAGACAGCACCCTGCAGAGGACAAGTACGGGCCTCCAAGTGGGATGGGATTCTCTTGCAAAGTGCCCGTCTCTTCCCATTAAGCTCAACAAGCTTATATGAGGCACTAAGTGCCAAGTGGCCAAATAAAGGAAGAACACGATCCTGTATAAGTGACATCACTGACAAATTGCCTGAATCTACTAGCAGGCTCCAGTTCTGCATAGTCCTTCCTGAGTCCTCTGGAGGTTCAGTGATGTCTAGTGTGTGCCTACTGGGTTGTCTGGAGGGAGACTTGAGATAACACCCCATCCCACACCAGTCCTCCATGTCTGCCTCTTGTTTCTCTGCCACTAAATAAGCAGAATGGTACCTACCTTCTCAAATTGCTGCAGAACTCAGGGCTGCAAAGGCCTGCTTGAGCAGCATGTCTCATAATTAATTGTTATACTAAGCTTCCTCAGGTGCCTGCCTGCGTGAATATCCAAGAATTTATGGGCATTTGGTAACGTCTGAAAAAGAAAAGAGTCTCTTTAATATGCTTATGATAAGTATTTGCACTATTTTAGAAAGCTATTTTCATTCCACTCAGACACTTGTTAAATAACTTTTTAGAACTTGAACATTTACTGCTCATTTTATATGTGAAATAAATCAATCAGATTTAACAAAGGAAAGAACCCGATTTGCCCACAGCCCTGTCTGAGCACAGAGGTGCCATTTTGCAATCTAATGAAGCTTTCAGTTAAAGAAATGAAAGGTGGGGGGAGACTTTGATGCCTAATAAAAATGATTCAGCATCCTCATAACTTTGACAAGTAGTGTGACTTATAAACCTTCCAGTGGAGCAGTATAACAATAGAGTAAGAACTTGTGTCTAGACCGCAGAAGATACCTACCAACAATGATGCATCCTCCCCAAATCCAAAAGAGCTTTGGGAAAGGGAAGGTCCCCAAGCACAGCAATAAATATAAACATGATATAATGCCATGAAGAAAACCCATGCCATGGGTTTAGACTCATGGCAAGAAAGGATGCCTGCGTGCACTCAGCTTTCAGTAACCATGCTTGTCCAAGTCATTAAGACGACAGTGAGATTGCAGACTTTTTAGGAAAGGGATACTACTCCACGAAATTGGGCTTTTTTGCTGTTAATAACACATTCTGTAAGGATTAACACATTTTCAAAGTGATGGACTTGCTTCAGACTCTGCCTAGCTCAAGCGGCCCGAGGGAATACAGTCCCGACCTCCTTTGGTGGCAAACAGAGCCCCAGTCGAGTAATGAATAGCAGCTCTTCAACTCCATAAAATCAAGGTGCAAGATCGGCGTAGGTGGACTTTACCAAGGAACCGGGTATCTGGACTTGCTAGTGTAGCCTGTCTTGGCACTTGTGATGACACTGCATCTGAATTCAAGCGAGTGACTGACTGACAGTTAAGGTTAGTTACCATTTGGGGCTGCTATGCTTTGGCCTCACATATGCTTAATGGACCGCAGATCTTCAGGGCTACCCAGCACTATGTGTGGCTCTAACATGGCTACAATCCCTTCTTACACATCACTCAATTCTCTACTGTTTCTAAAACAATGCATTATTTTTCCTTTTATTTACCTGGTGCTTCATGGCTAATCAGTACAGAGTTTAAACAGGGATTTTGATATATATAAAAAGAAGAGTTCCTTAACACCTTTATAAATCATCCATACTTCACAGTCTGAGGTTATTACCAGATGGGTATCTGTTGAGGCCTGTCTGAAGAGACTATCTGTGACTTTGATGTATTTTTCCTATGCTGCTAACAAATGGGTCACGGCCCAGTTATGTGATTATACAACATGTTTACAACTTCTGCCATACCGAAGATGCACAGAATATTGCTTGGCAGGAGCCAAGACATGCATCTTGCATGATATAAGTTCTGACTCTCTCCCTTCCATCCCTCTACATACGCAAGGAATCTCACACAGACAAAACTTCCTTGCTGTCGTATTTGAGAACGGTGGGGCTGAGTCTCACAGACAGAAAGTCTCTGTGTCTTTAATATGCTTTCATGCTCAGCAACAAAAAAGGATTAAAATTGTACAGCGTGAAGGCTTCTGCGTTATGAAGTATCATCATCCAAACACTTTAAGTAGTATTCTATAACATAGTCTACCATAAGTTCAGTTTTTACTCAATCACTTGAAACGCACTTAGGAAAATTGCTTCTTTTGCTGTTTTCACAACAGCTCTGGAAGTCAGCCTCTGGTTTAATGATAACTGCTTTAATCACAGTTTGGCTTCTTTCATTCTGACAGCATTGATGTAACAAATTATTTATTTTCTGTATGTTAAATATACCATCACTGCAGCTACCAGAATTTTGTTACTGGTGCACTAAATGCAAACGACAAGGTTTGCATCTCATTAAGGTAATTTGTGTGCGCATAATTTTCAGTAAACACAGTGAATGAAATCACATATCTTCTCTACCAAAAGTGTCATCTGAAACTATTTGTGCTTCTTTTAGTAACGGAAGTTATTTTTCAAGCCCCACTATATATAGCAAAACATGTGTTCTCTCAAACAGGAGAGCCAGACTGTAAAGCGAACACAGCATCCTCGAGCAGGAATTGCATTAAAAAATATTGTTACACCATTAGGCTGAACAACCCCCCTCTCGTGTGCCATGAATCGCTGAATTCTGCTCTGAGTGTGGATTCTGCAGGGTACGCAAGGGGGAAAGGATGTTTGTTCCTATACCGCGAGCAAGCGGATGGGGGAATTCTGTCGCTAATTTGTTCTGATCCTGCTGCCTCATTAGGGCAGTCTGTAAAAGATGGGAAATGTGTACCATGCCAATGAATGTGAACTTTCTGCATGGAGCTGTTAACACAGTAAATAGCTCAGGAGGAGGGAGGGAGACAGCTGGAGTACATTGTGTTTCATAAAGACTATACCGGGGCCTTGAATCTTCATTTAACCCATCACTGAGGTGACAAATATCCACCGCTTTGCTGCTGTGTGATGCCGCTTCTGCTTGCCTGTTAATTTATCTGTTTTCAGGCTGTCTAGACATTGTTTGGGTCAAAAAGTGCTGTCTCTCCCCTGCCGTGGGATTTGCCTGCTCAGCTCTCGCTGCAGGCTTCTGTGCCAAACGGGCTTTACAGAAGAATGCTCCCTCTGTCTGGATGGCTTATTAAACAGGACTCCGAATATATGGAGAGGTTTTCAATCAGGCTAAGGCTTCCTACAGATAAAGTTTATTTTAACCTCTTCTCTCTAAAAATACACCGTCGGGGATAAATAATTCAAATACTTTGGGTTTTTTCCCCCTGTGATTAAAAGTCTGCCTAAAAGCGTCCTTGAAATGTTCTCTTATGAGGTTCAAGCAGGTTTTGGATGGTCCAACCCCAGACTACACTAAATGCCACCCTGGGCCCCACGGCATGCCTCCCACCGGGGCGGCGCTGCACCCAGCGCAATGGAGACACTAGTGCTTATCAGAAGCCCTTGCTGTTGCTGCCAAGTAAATATTAGAAAATACTTTTTAAATGGTGCTTCAAGTTAAGTAAAACTACAGATGAATACCTTGGCCATATGTTTCTTGGGAACACTTGTGAAGTTGTTGCCCTTTGGGACACTCAACTGCAGGCATGTTTTTCCTGTGAAAAAAACCATCCAGCTGCCTTACCCAAATTGTTGCCGTGAGATTCTCAGTTTGGTTCAGTAGGAGATAACCAGAAGTTGCGTAAAAGCTAAATTCCCGTTCACTATAATATAATGTTGCATTGCATTATATCTTCAATATCAGCATTGATTTCCTAACATACCTGCTGTGATTTAGACTGTAGGAATCATGTCCTATCTGGGACTTAATGAAAAATCTCTTTTTATTTTCTTTTTTTGGGGGACATAAACATGGGGTTTAGATTAACTGAAATATTTTGCAAGGACTGCAAGGACTGTGGAGAACATTTGTTGATCTTTGAAGAAGTAAGCCATGTTCTCATTTCATGGTATCAATCAGCCTGACTTTATCTTCCGAGATTTACAGCTTCCTCACGCCATATGTAACTCAGCACTTCTTATTGTTTCAATACAGAGCAGAGGAAGGGTAGCCCAGCTAAGGGAGCTGTACTGAAAGATGGCATAGGCATCCATATTAGGGCCCACAGCATGATTCTTACATGCACGTGTTGCTGTATGTTCAGCAGAAATACTTAGATTTTTTCTTTTTTTTGCCATAAATTCACATTTATCACTTCTGATACATGAAAAATTTGTGGAAAAGAAATCCACCCTCATTAGAAAAAAAGTCCTCGCAGCCCTCTCTCCTGGTGTATGGGTCAGCACACAGGCTATGTCTGCTGTCTGCAGAGGGCCTGGAGATCCCCTCTGAGCTGGCAAAATTCTGTCATAGGTCCCTCAAAGGGAAAGGAATGTTGTTGCTGAAGATTAACCTCTCAGGATTTTCAGCTGATTTTTTGGAGGACAGGTCTCTCTTTTCTCACATCTGTTAACTATACCCAGTTATTTTCTGAATATTTGCTGTGAGTAATTCTTTGCTGGCCATTCTCTTACTGGAAAAGAGCTCATGACCCCAAAAAAAAGCACCCAGATGAGGTGGAACTCGTACAGACTCGATTGACTTCAGCAAGGTTCTGCTTGAACCCTGGCTCTTGGCCACCTGGAGTACACCCAAGAACCAGGCCCTCAGATGACCAGAGTTCAGGCAAGTGTGCCCAGACAACAGCAACTAACTCTTTGAACCCAGCTCTGAGAAATTTTTGCTCTCGGCTTTTGTGCTCTACTGGGTCGGCAGTGATTAGTGCCTTTCAAGCAGTTTGCTAGCAAGGCTACTGAAGAGACCATGGAAGCAGCATATGTTCAGATGAACAGAAATTCCTGACAGCGTTCACCCAGGCTGGCTTTAAAGTCACTCTCACTGCAAGATTCTCAGGCTTCACATCTTTCCTCACAAAGCAAGGACTACAGAGAACCTTTGTTCAAAATTTACTCCCTCCTCCCCATTGGAATTTAAAACAAAATGTCATGGAAATACAAGATTTGTTAAAGGTTACTATTACAAAGCCTAAATTTTAGACCAAGTTAGACCTGAAAGAGTTTCTTTATTATTTTTTCCGTGACTAATTCTATTTTTTCATAGAATTTGCATTGGTTTTCTGAAATAGCTACAATCAATGTAGTAATTCTACTAAGAGTGCTTTCCAAAATACAAACTGAATAGAGAGTTACTTTGTCTGATTTACTTGTAGATCTACAGCTACAAGATTTTTCCACTATCCTTTTTATTCTGAACAGTAAGTTAAAAGAAGGATCACAGAATCATAGAATCATTAATGTTGGAAAAGACCTCTAGGATCATCAAGTCCAACCATCAACCCAACACTACCATGTCTCCTAAACCATGCCCTGAAAACTAGCCATATCTTCAAGATTATGGTATAAGGCTATTGTTCACAGGATTTCAAAGCTTCTTCTGCAACTCCTGAGTTGTGGACAGCAACTGAGGAGTATCTCTCACTGAGGCAGGGAATGAAGTGAGGTTTAAGGAGAGGAAACCGCGGGGGGTGCGGGGAATGGTCAGTAAAATTAAGGGTCCTACTATATATTTTCAACCCACCTAGACTACTAACCTTCTACTGTATCACTTATGAGTCTCCCACTAGAGGCATCTCTCAGAATCATATTTCTAACTGTATTACAAATCTGATCCGTCTCTTCCCCTTCACTACCCAGGCCGAAATGCGCCTCTGACATTGTCTGAAACTGTGGAGGACTCCACAGCTATAGCATCAGCAGGGGAGCCACATGGATAGGCCACTGTTAGCTTACTCATCTCAGATATCTCTTGCTGTGCTCACGACTGATCTACTGCAGTGATGATTTTAATGACCTTCGTCTCTCTAAATCAGATGCTAAAGGCAGAGGGATGTATTTCACTTCTCCAATTTGTAATTAGCAAGCAGCAAACCTAAGTCAGGCAGTGTTTTCATGTTGCCTTGGCAGAGGTTGGGAGGTTCAGCCCTGTTCACTTATAAGGGCACCCAACAGAATGCTGGCCCCCTGAGATCACCCCCAGTTCTGCCAGGGATCTGCAGGGTGGTTTGGGAAAAGTCTCCCTCTGCATTGGGAAGCAGGCCAGAAGTGAGACAGCAGAGGAGGAGATGGAAGAAGTGAGTTCAGTTCCTTGGTCTACCAGGGACTTCCTTCATGACCCTCAGCCAGGTACTTTATCTTCTTGTGATTCAGTTCTCTGTCTCTAAACCAGGGCAAACAATGCTTTCATACTTCAGTGTGGTGCTGTGAGGGCACATTAGGAACTGTATCATCCCCTAAATTCCATGCGAGAGATGAATGAGTTGATTTATACGCAGACCTAACAGCTGTAAGAGCAGGTGCTCCTTTCAGCGCATGCCTACAGTGGAGATTTGAGATAGGCACGTTTGTAACGACAGTGGGCTCTAGAGATGGGATGTATTTGGAGCCTGTGGCCATTACTGGGTTACACGCAATAAAGCGTAAGGTTGTGCTTCTAAAGGATAAGAGCAAGTGCCTCCCATTACTCTGCTGTGATGCCCTGGGCAATTCAGGAGTGCAGGCAGGCAACACCCCCTCATTCAGTCAGCCCCACAAGGTGGTTATCACTTGGATGCCAATGTCAAAATTGGACAAGATTAGATGTGGACTCATCACTGCTTGCTTTAGGTGCATTTATACATGTACAGGATATTTCCAGTAGGTCTGTGGGACAGTTTTCTGTTTGATACCTACATTACGTTGCTTTCTAAGAATAAAATATCCATTGATGGCACCCAAGAAGTTACTCCTCCCTTATCTCAACACTAAGAGGCAGTAGGTTTTAGAGCTGTAGAGACTGCTGATCCCAACTCAGCAGGTGATTTTGTTTGATTCATCTTGTGCTGTTTTGTCCGCTTGGGTTCCCTATAACTTGTTGTCTAGCAAGTGCACACAGACAGTTTACTCACTGTATTTAGGGCGGGTAGACTTGATGCCAAACAGCCATCATGGAGAAAGCATCTTCCATCTCTGCTGGGCTTATTTTGAATAGGTAACCCTCCTGTGAAGAAGGCTGGCCTTCCAGCCCTCTTGTTCCTTGGCATCTCAAAACAGTACTAGTGCCCTGGTGGCCTTTTCACCTGAGAGGACGTTGTGAGTTAACAATTCTATCAGAACTTGGTGAAGGGTTGGGGAAGTGGAAATACACAGTAAGAAATGTTTGATTCTCTACCCACCATGTGAAGTTGATAGAATTAAAAAAAAAAGCCTGTGTGGGTATGCAAATATTTCAGGGCACTGGTAAGAGCCCCACACCCATTCAAAGTTTGCCATATTCCCTTTTGACATTCTACTGGTCTTTCACAGATTGCAGCATGCCTTCCTTTTGGAAGTTTTAGTTCCTTTTTCACTTTTTGAGATGAGGTTTCTTTCTTATGCCCAGACACAAACTGAAGTGAAACACAAATGCAAGTAGTTTTTACCACCAGGGTGTTTTCCTAGACGTGCTCTTATTGTAGTCCATATCCTCAGTCTCGTACAAACACCCGTTTGGCTTGTAACCCTGTGATGGCCAAACAACAAACCGGAGCTCAAAGCTGCTGTTGCTCTTAGCTGCTGATAATTTGTTCCTTTGTTTATTCCATCTGAAACCAGTTTACAGTTCAGCCTACTTCTGTTCCTGTTGGAGATTTTGCTCCATAAACTGTATGTCTCCCTGGCCAAAAAGTCAACAGTTACTGCACTTTCATTTCCTCCTGTGAGGGTGAATCATAACCAAGCAAGGGCCGTAAGGCCAAAAACAAAAGGATAGGGAAGCAATGCAGTGGACCAGCTTCCCCAAGCTGCGTGAGCTCCACAGGGTGCCCTTTACAAATGCAGTCCATGAACTGAACATGAAACAGTTTCCTTCGCAATGGCTGGGTTAAACTGACCCTTGAAGGTTTGCTTGGTGATTCCGGTCAGATCAACTGGAGCTTTCTAAGCAGAGCAATCTCACAGCACTGCCCTCCCTGCTTCTTGAATGTACCCTTTTGTACTCACCTACAGCAGCAGCAGACGGGCTCGATGACTTAGGAGGACCTTCCAAACCTACCTCCATGGCCTCTAAATGTTCAGAGAGTTGTTCTAACAGGCAGCAAAACATGAGCCCTAGGCTGGGGCTATGAATGTAGTGTGCAGTGTGGGTTTTTTGAATCTCTCCATTCTGAATCAGCTTCTACACTGAATGAATGTATATGGCCTTATTAGCAGCTTTCCTAAAAAGTATCGTTGGAGGGCAAAACTGCCAAAGCAGTGGGGTTTGTGTGACTTTATAATTTCCTTTTAACATAATTTGTAGCTGTTTACTGCTTATTTTGATAAACTACTTCCCCATGCCAGCAGGGTAGGGCTGTTGCGGAATATCATGCCAAGTTTGGCTTATAGAGAAGAGAGGAAGACAGAATACATGTTCAAATCAACAAACATATATATGTGTGCATGTGTTTAAAGACTAATATTTGCATGGAAAATATGACTATAAGAAAAAGTATTTCAACTTTCATTAACATTTTTGTGAGGAAAATGAGTATTTTCTGATCAGTTTCAGAGTTAGAAATAACCTGAAATTTATTTCGCTGAGAAATTTGCTCTGCTTTCTTTTTCCCAGTGCAAAAAAAAAAAAAAAGTTAGAGAGCTGGCATGGTTTCCCAAACAAATGGGTGTTCATCTGGGACTATGACATCTCAAACAAAGGTAGCCCACGAAAGTATTAAATCATCAGATTGCATGGTTGTGGGGGGATTGCTCAGCTGGACACACTGATGAAAACGCCAAACACTCCATCCAAGGACAGTAGGCATCGCTTGTGTGTTTTCACTTAACTCCAACGCAAAAAGGAAGCCGTGTAGCTGTACTGCAAGTCAGTTTGAGGTGAGTGTCAGTCCAGAAATACGTTATACTGACGGATTTTTCAGTCCCACATTTTGGATGTTCAGGAGATGCCACCTTACTTGAACTTGCAGTTTCTCTGAATTTTCTACTGTAAGTTAGTCACGGCACATGTACTCACTAAATGGAGGTACCAAAAATTTGGCAGAAGTTTGGGAAAAGATGTTCTACAGTTTGTTGAGTTTTGCTCATATTTGAACCCTTTTCTGTCCTCTGTGGCTTGGTCCAATGCCCATCAGTGTTCATGGAAAACTCCAGTTGAACTGGATGAGTTTTGCAGATCCGGTTCTGTAACATGACAAGTTTCCTCCATTCATGCTAGAAAGAATGGAAAGTGCTAAACAAACTGCAGGAGGTGGGTGACCCTTGTCTGTGCCAGCTCCCCAGGTTCTGCCTTCGGATATTGAAAGACAAGATAGAAGAGAAAAGCCAGTTTCCCTGCAATGGCTGAATTCTGACCTGAACCAGCTCTTGGGCTCATGTAGGCTTTTGAAAAACTGACATTTTCCTCTGTGAATCACACATGGAATTTGCACCTTATGTCACACACACACTGAATAGTGGAAAAAGTATGACTCAGTTGTAGTCTTTTTATGAATTGAACTCTAAGACAAGACGTTTTGCATTGTTTTGTTGAGAAGTCTCTGTTCTCCTCCCTTATACGTCCTCCAACACCCACCCACTCAGCGGCACACACACTTACTATCCCTTACCGTACCACACACTCCCACCAGTCCTTTGCTTTGACCCTTCTACTGGAAGTTGTTTACTGCTACTTATTCCCTTCAGTGACAAGTCACTGCCGTTATTACTGTATAGTTATTATTATTTTTGTGCCAGTCACTCATCTGGACAGGAAAGCTTTAAGAACCTTAATTACTTTGTGGCCAGACATGGAGCTATATTTCTAAAAGTAGCTTTTCTTTTTTGGATCAAGTTCATTTCCTACGGTGTCTGGTTTTATGAGTTTGCTGAAAGCTTTCAGGTCCTCAGGAACCCCCGTACTTTCTTCTCAAACACACACACACAAATAAATATACATAAAGAGTTGAAAATCAGGGACAATAAAATTGTTTTCACCTCCTGTCAATCACCTGCATGGAGCCATTTGCAGTTTCACATACATACTCTGCTTTCATTTCTGGGATAAATACCTCTCTAAAATTATCTTTGTGATTATTGTATGCTACGGTTCAGGACCCTTCCAGCTGAAACGTTCTACAGAAAATATCACTGTTATTCTTGAAATGTAATTTCTGGCACTCACCACCAACTATGTTAATTTTTATATTTTTTAAGAGAAGTGCAGCAGAACTGGCAGAGAGATAGTGAGTAATTCCCTTGAAGCTATGTCCCCGCTGATTTGATTTTTCCTTGACAGCTGATCCATCATGCTATATGCTTATTTAGACAAATAAATAAGAGGGCTGTTATCTGCCAGCCTGGCCTGAGGGCTTTTAGCAACACCAGAAAGTCTGCCGGCTTTCCTTTCAACATTCAACGAGACGATCAGGGAATCACATTATGGTAAACATGGATACTACATTCTTGAGTGGGAAAAGAAGAACTAGTCTAAAACCTGTGAATCCATGAGAAGTCCAGTGTTGATTGCACAGTAACGTACCTCTTGCCTGCAACTAGAAGAAAGACCCTCTGAGCAGGGCTTAGAGAAGTGGCTTAAGGAAAACTTGAGCCTAATTCTGTGTGGTGAACAGAACAGTTCTCAGATTTACTGCTAGCACTGGGAGATCTATTTTGATAAAATATGCTCTGAAGAAAACAGATTTGGGTCAACTGAAACATTTTGTGAATTCATGTTCAACTTAACGAGTTGTTTTGTTCATAAATTTAAGCAACCCAAAATGTTCACTTTCAACATTTTCACATGAAAGAGTACACCTTTCAGAAATGTACCTGGTTTTATTTTTCAAATGTTTACAAGTGAAATAAATTATATCTTTTACTTCCAACTAAGTGACATATTTTACTCATCCCAAATGATTCATTTCATTTGGTTAAAATGGGGGGGCGGGGCGCAAGGGAAGACATTTTCTTTTGAATCTACCCTAAAATGTTTTTTCCACAATTTTTCAGTACAGTTTTGCAAATAACTCCTTCCTCTTCTTGAGAAACCCTTTAGTGCATCCACAGAAACAGCCATTCCTCCACCTGCTCTCCACGTGCTCTCCAAGGGACATTTTCTCTCTTTCAGTGAGAATAAAGCAGCTCTTCACCACTCCTGGCTGCTGGTAACTTGAGGGCAGTCTGAGGGCTGAAATGAACCTGCTCAGATTTATGCTGCTCAGTTACCTGACTTACCGTCTGAGCACAGACAGGCTTCGAGCTTCTTGCTGTCATAAGCGAGGGGTGAAGTTACAAGCAGAAATTTGCTCTGTCCTAAAACTGTGGGCTGGATTTTTAGAAGTTAGGCAAATAAATTCATGCAGCACTGTATGTCTGTTTGAGAAGAAAAAATTCCAGAGAACTTGACATGAAATTATAATTAATATAAAAGTCTCATAAGCTTAGGAATCTGGCTCTTTTGGACCATACTGTCTGCAAGCAACTCCCTTGCATGTGCAGAGAAGGCCCACATATAGTGTTCTGATTTTCCGCAAAATCTAGATTTTACTGCACAATCTATCCTGGAGGTTTTCATAATGTGGGCTAACGGGATAACTGTGAATTAGGCAGAAAATCAACTCTGAGGCACAGCCCTAATATCCATATGAAACTGTGCAGCCTCACCCAGGCAACCATAAAAAATTCCAAGCTGAAATAAAGCATGGAGCTGTGTCTGTATTCGTATGGGTGTCTGCAGAAGACCTGATCTCATCTGACCTGATGAAACATTGCCACCAACTTCACAAGGCTCTGATAAACAGTAACTTTCCACGGATGACTTAATTTCTCTCCAAGCTTGGTTGGAAAGCTGGAAAAACTTGCCTTATAAAAGAGAATGGTCTCATCAAAATGAAGATCTCCCCAAGTTCAAAGACCTGAAGGAGTAACAAATTATATCTTCCCTTAGCTTTTTTCATAAATTAATTTCATTAGGGAAAGTTTAAAGTGACAGCTTTTAAAAATCACTTTTCTTTCTTTGTCCGTTCTCTTTCAACACCACAATCACACCCCAATTAACTAACTGTACTGCTTACAGTAAAGACTAATGATCCTCCACCGGCCCCCACCTCCATTAGCAGCTTCAGAATCCCACCAGAATCCCAATTAACACATCGATTTTCTTAAAAGGAAAATAGTGATCTTTGGCTGTCTGTTCCACCAGCTGTGTGTTCCATCACCCAGTCTCCAGCAAGTCCATTGATTTCCTTAAAATAAAACCAGCAATTGTCCATTAATTCCTCTCCCCTAACTGCAGGGTCCCACTCTGATTCTTCTTTTTGCCAGAGTTCACTGGGACGTTTTAACTAAGCAGCTTAAGGACTAATATGCAATCTTTCTCTCCTGCTGACCCACTGGTTCATCAAACTGATTTCAGCTGACTGCTAGTGTGGGACCGGAGGAAAAAGCTCAGTGAGGATGTTAGCTGCATGCTGCCAGTTCCAACTTGGTGAAGCATCCAGATAAACCGGGTAAAGAAAAGGGTCATGAAGGCCTGTGTGTTAAGGTTGCGTCCTCTACAATCACACTGATAATTAGACTTTGTAATGAGGGAGCCCTCATTATCGGAAGCTATACAAGGAGTCTGCAAATGTTATTCTTGAGGCTGGCTGGAGGTCAGGAGGGAGCACATCCACAATGCCGACTTGCCCTGAGGCCCAGCAGAAGAGCAGCAGTTCTTGTGCACCCAAGGGGGACCCTGCCTAGGGATTCCTTGTGAGAGAAAACAGCACAAGTCTGATGGCCAAGAAGTTTCCCATTTGAGAGTACTCATCATGTTGCAAAACAGACTGCAGAGAGAGGTTATAAATAATTAGGAATGAGAGACCCAATTTGGATAATGGAACCAACCTGCCTGTAAGTTCTTTCAAGCACTCACCTTCCGCCAGGGCTGCACAGCGTTAGAAACTTCTTCAGGATGTGCATGAAACAGTAATGCAGATGGCTTTTTGAGTAAATGACACAAGGCATCTTCTGAGGTTTCACCACAACGTACAGACTTCAAAGATGGAAAATACCAACTTCCGCTGGCCACCTAAGTACCTGTTTTTCACAGGTAGGCCACAGTGACAGAAGCTTGCTCTCCAATTTTTAACGACAATACCCACAAGACTCCTGTAGTAAAAAGTGCAATAAAAAACACTGTGAAATAATAACCAAGTGATAAAAATACAAGTAGGAACACATGAAAAAACTCACATGCACTGCAGGAGCAATGATAAAAGCCTGCCTCTCAACCTGTCTAATCTCACACGCAAACCACACCCTAGGGTATTGCCAACCAGCTGAAAGCAAGAGTAGGAGCACAGTAAGTGAAACCACATGAATGTGTGATGTGTAGCAATGATTCTGAACCCATATTATAGCCTTCTTCTTTTACTGCTTGTACTAGATTTCTTGGGAAGGCTCCCTCCCTGTCTGGATTTGAGAACCAGGAGTCAATAGAATATATACAGACATCTCAGGGTATTCCACAAAACAGGCCTGACGTACCATAGAGTCATTACCGATAGCTGCATTGGGCCAGATTACGTGTGCAAGAGACTGTGATACTTCTCTTAGGAAGGGTTAGGCTGTACTTTCTTGACATATACTTCAGGAGACAGCTTCTGTGAATGGGAAAGAAGAGAAAGCATAGGAAGGAAAGGCCTACTTAACAGGTACAAGGAATAAATAAACTAGTGATGGACACAAAGTACATCCTATGGATTTTATTGTAAAATACATGTTCTTTTTGCTTTTCTTGCTGACTGCCCGGTGAGAAATTAAGAGCTGTGTTACTTTTCAATCAGAGTTGAGTCAGCCTTAGTATCTTGCTTTACATCTCCTGTGTCAGTATAACAGGTTGAGACACAAACCGTCCGGCAGTGATATCTTATTCTAAATGAAGTCAACAAAAGGTTTGCTAATGCCTTACACAAAGTCAAGATTTCACCAGCCTCATGCTCCAGTCTTCCTAAATGCAAATTTCTTTCCCTACAAGGTGATTTGAATAATGTTCACCTCCAGTTTTTACAGAGAGAGCACACTGAGGCAGACCAAATTATATGAGGTTACTGAATTCAAACCCAATACTTGTACCAATTTTATTTTGGTTTTGTGGTGGGTTTTTTTTTTTTGCTTTCCTAGCATTTTCCGAACTTCAAATGCAAACATAGAAAAAGTACATATAAAACCTGGCTATGTTCATCTTTTCAATGAGAGAGATCATTCTACATACTGAACGAGATTAACATGCTGCAACTTGAAAATTTATGCAGCTTTTAGGTTCACTACTGGATGCCAGCATGCTACTAGAGATTTGGAGATAACGACAGGGCATTAGACAGTCTCTAAATCACACCAATTATTTTCGATGAGAATAAAATGAAGATAAAGCTGAAAATAGCATTGTACTTTCAAAGGAGTGATTACAAGGCCCAAAACCTGGGCAGCAAGGTATATGTATTTTAGCAACATGCAAACTGAATGCTAAGCAAAGCCTTGCATTTGGCATCATTAAAGCCAAGCCCAAAACAAAGCACCCATGGCATGCACATTTTGAAACTCACCATTTTAAGGGATTAGTGGGAGGGGTATGATCCCAACCACAACGAACCCAATGTAGCATTTTCTTGCTTGGTGGATGAAAGTGCAGTTTCTGTACAACCTCATCTAAAGCCTATTTATTCACCAAAGTGCCAACTCCAATTATGAAGGCTGAGCCTACCTCAGAGTTTGCCAGTATACCTGGGTGTGTGTCTGTTTCCTTCTCACTCTCTTCCCCTCTCTTTAACACTAGAAAATTATTGCCAAGTGATTAGCATTTGCAGTAAGAAAATGGGTGGGTTAAACAATTCAAGTTTTAATTCTGTTCCAAAACACACGATCATTTGCAGAGCTTAAGGAGAATTACAAGCACTAATTGAGTCTGACAGTGCACGTGTGATGGCAGATAAGGAATATTAAAGCCATTTCACCGATAGGTAAACAAAAGTAGGTAAAAGTAATATATTTCCCTGAGGTCACACAGAAAATCTGTTACGAGGGTGAGATGAAAACTCTACATTTCTGATTGTCTGGTATCATGTCCTGTGTAAGAGAAAAGCTCTCCATGAAATTGCAATCTCTAGTTATTAATTTCTGTACTGCGAGGACTTGGGATCTTGTTTTCAAAATAACATCTGCTAAAATACACAGGCTAATAGATACATCTGCATTCACAAGGAATAATGTAGCTCCACATTCGGATTTCCACATGCAAATCTTGAATTAGTCTTCTAACAAGTTCATTATGTGAATGATGTCTAATTTGCACATGCTGTTTTGGCAACTGTCTGTGCAATTTTCAACACGCAGAACTGCATGCCTGCCCTTTGGAAACTGAAGCTCTTTAGCAACCCTTCATGTAAAATTCCCTATTTTTCTTTCATTGAATTAAGCTGGTCTGAGAACTGTGAGGTCTCTTTTTTTATTATTATTTAAAGGGAACCAATGGAGAATATTACAAATTACATCCTTAAAAATGAGTTAAGAGTATGATTGACTTTGAAATCACTTTAGTCTTCTAGTTTTTAAAGAGGTTTATTCTGATTAACTGACCTGAATGTTAACACAACTGGAATTTAATTTGTATTCAGACTGTAAGAATATCATCCACTCAGATGAGACAGTGTTGTTTAATTAGGTCTAGTAGTTAACTCAGAAGAAAGTACATGTACTGCTAGAGGTTTGGAAGGCTGCTACAGGCTCCTGGGATTTGCAAGAGTTTGGAGAAGCTTAAAAATAAGAAGTGAGTAGTTTTAGGAATTAGAAATGAGTGCTTAGAAGGCATCGGAAAGGTTCTGCAAAGTCTGTAGTCAGCATCTTTTAACCTTGTGCTTCCCATTAGCATAATGACCTTGGAAAGATTTAAAATTTTGCAATCCAATAAATAAGGTAAATCACATATATACACACGATCCAATTTCTGTGATTCCAAAGAAAGCCCTCAGATATGATGATAAATGTGATATCTACACTATCTTCCACAAGATTCTTTGTGTTTCATTTATGATGCGAATGAGCTGTGAAAATTGGAAATAATGTATATGCCAGCAGCCATTAATAGCAATAGAAGGTTATCTTCACAATTATAGTTTGAATCTTTGCAGTTTTCTCTATAGTTGATAAAATAAATTATACATATTCCTTCAAATTACCATGCCCACATAGTTTAATACATTGTTAGAGATGTTGCTTCTGTTGTTGTTGTTGTTGTTGTTGTTGTTGTTGTTGTTGTTGTTGTTGTTGTTTTGAGGCATTTTGTTTTTAATTGAAAGAAACACTGCAAATTAGACTGACATATTTTTGATGAAATGACAAGGCAAGCACAAAGCCATACAGAGCTGACAAAATGAGATAGAAAAAGAGAACTATTCTTTAAAGTTATAAATGTGAAAATTGATTCAAGAACACTAGCTGTTTTCAATTTTTTATTACGATGTATTTTAAGGACACCCATGTTCTTACAAACTGGAGTTTATGTTCTGATATGAAAATATAATTAACACTTTAATTGACACTTTGTGTCCTGTGGAGTGGAATTTTTCTGCTCTCAAATGCTAGCAATTTGTAAAGAAACATGGTGGCAGTAAAATATTTAAACATCTTAAATTGGGGTGTCCTCCTACAGGAGTCACTGGCATGGATGACTCATTTGATTTGCCTGAGTAGCTGACCTTAGGCCTGCCTGCACCTGGAGAACCAGGAACGGTTTATTGGATGGTAGGAATGGTTTATTGGATGGGAGGCAGAGTGCCCGGGCTCCAGGGGCTGCCACAGAATGGGTTTGCATGTCACCTGCAGCAGGTCATCTGCAGATACTTTTTAGGCACCTCCATAAAGTGCTTTGGGGACAGGCTGGAGAGTGGCCGTGAGCAAGCTGACATGTTGCATCATTAGTTGGTGTGGCTTTCCAAATACACTTTGGAAGAACAGCCACTTGGTAGTGCATTTTAAGTTGTCCAGTGGACTTCCCTGTCACATCAGAAGGGTATTTGGAAATAGTAATATTTTCAAATTCCCAATTAACTTCTATCCCTATGTTTGTGTATATTGCCTGTGATTTACTGGCTGGCTTATATGAAAGCCTGTGCTGCAGAAGATATTTGCTAGACCAAAGGCTCTTTCTCAAACTGCCTGAAGTAAATGGAAAGACTCCCTGTAGCAAAGCAGCACAAAACCCCTCCAAACACAGCTGTCATTGTTATTACAGCAACGCTGAGAAGCTCGGCTAGCTGAAGTCACAAGTGAGATGCTCTTCTATAAACCACACAGCAAACACCCTGCACAGCCGTACCTGAATTCTCAATATAATGTGCTGGGCGGGCAGGGGCTTCAGCACAATACAGTATTTGTTGCAAAAGTAATTTTCCAAAGCCAACACAACTGTCTCTTTAAGAGCTAGAAAGGTCTGGAAGAAAAAAGGTATTCTTGCTGTTGCTTGGAAAGATAACTGTAGAATCACAGAATATGGATTTCATTGTCATTACATTCTAAGGTCTCAAGCTTCGTTGTTAAAATCCATAAACACAGTGTTAAAACAAATTACACAGTGGGGATTTTTAGATTCAATCTTGTATGACTGTACAGTAGCTTCACCTTAATACCTCTCCTTAGGTAGTAGTGAAATAATCTACTCTTTCCATCCAGGTAGCAAACAAAACCTCATTTTGCTCAGTAGAGCAAAGAAAGAATTCAGAAGTAATTTTTCTCTGGTGGCAACAAATTTCTACCAACTTGATACAGATGACAAACATAGGTTTCAACTGACAAGGATGACCAAGATGACCAAGGATGGACTGCATCCCATGCATTCAGAATGAAATTAACTGGTGACACCTCACACAACCACAGTATGTGCTGCACTGAAATAATGCTCAACTGTCGTCTTCATTTCCCATATGTTTCAATCAGTTGCTACTAAATCCCTCCCTTCTTTACCATGTAATGACAATAGTCTGATCAAGCACGGCCAGCAGGTCAAGGGAGGTGATTCTGTCCCTCTACTCTGTTCTCATGACATCCCACCTGCAGTGCTGCGTCCAGATCTGGAGCCCTCAATGCAAGAAGGACATGGACCTGTTGGAGCAGGTCCAGAGGAGGGCCACGAAGATGATGAGAGGGATGGAACACCTCTCCTATGAGGACAGGCTGAGAGAGTTGGGGTTGTTCAGCCTGGAGGAGAGAAGGCTCCGGGGAGACCTTATTGCAGCCTTTCAGTACTTAAAGGGGGCTTGTAAGAAAGATGGGGACAAACTTTTCAGCAACGCCTGTCGGGATAGGACAAGGGGTGATGGTTTTAAACTAAAAGAGGGTAGATTTAGGCTAGCTCTAAGGAAGATATTTCTTACAATGAGGGTGGTGAAACACTGGCCCAGGTTGCCCAGAGAGGTGGTCGATGCCCCATCCCTGGAAACATTCAAGGTCAGGCTGGACGGGGGGCCCCTGAGCAGCCTGATCTAGTTGAAGATGTCCCTGCTCACTGCAGGCGGGTTGGACTAGATGGCCTCTAAAGGCCCCTTCCAACCCAAACCATTCTATGAGTCTATGGTTCTATGATCAACATTTTAGAGATATTCTGCCCTCACCATACTGGAAGGTCAGTACGGTTGAACAGGTAGCTGGTAGCACATGGAAGGCGCAGCTGAGTGCTGAGCTGTGGAAACACTGGGTAAAGTTAACAGAAATACTTCTTTCAGGGCACACTGTGCATCATTTCTCCTCTGGGAAGCTGACGAGGTATAACATGTGACTGTTATTATTTTGCATAAAGTGTCTAAAACATGGACACTTTTTCAACAAAATGTCACAAAGCAGGAGACCTACATCGATGATGTTCCCCTCGCTAGCTTTTATCAGCCCATGTTCAGAGAAGAAATCACTGCTCTCCTGCCTGTGTTGATGAGCAGTGTCAGAGGATGCAGCAAGACGTTGGTCAGGAGCACAACATGCTAGGTCCAGTTTTGGAAATTTAAAAAGAAAACAGAGACAAAATCCCAGGGAAGGATGACAGGAACTATCTGAAATTTAGATACCAGCAGTGAGAAGAAAAGATTGAAGGAACTGGATTGGTTTAATCTGGGGAAAAAAGGTTAAGGAAGGGCATGATAAGGGCACAGTACTATGGAGAAGGTTGATTTAAAGAGGGTGATGGTTAGTTATTTCCCTTCTCCACTGGAGGTAGGACATCAGCTTAAGAAGAAATGTGCTTAATTTGCAGCAAAAAAGATTTTGAAAAGCTTTCTGCTTATTAGGAGAGTTAGGTAGTGGAACAGGCTCTTTAGGTTAGTTTTAGATCTCATTCTCTGGAAGGTTTTTAAGACTGTGTTACACAGACAAAGACAGTAGTACGCCAGAGAGAATCCATGTGTAGAAGTAACTTAGACTGTACAGCACAAGGAGAGGACGTGCAAAGTTTGCTTCAGTCCATCTTTGTGATCTCAGAAGAAGTGGAGGTAGTTTGGCCTAGGGAAGGTGGGTATAGCTATTCCAACATGCCAATAACCTGACCTAGTTTTATTGAAATTTTTATTTTATTTCAGACAAAAATGGGAGGTGATAGGAAAAGTTCCATTTCTGGAATGAATTATTTCACTTCTAATTTTCTTTATTGTAAATCATACCTTTTTCTCTGTCTTTTCAAAAGTCTGCATCAAAACATACATTTTGGCTTTATTGAAATAAAATTTAAAACCAGAGCAAAAATTATATTTACCCATAGTTTTCAGGGAATTTCAGGATTTTAGGTTCCTGTTCTTGTTTGGAAAAGAAGCAAACCTCAGAAGTGCTAAGTCATTTGTATCTTGGAACGGCTCTGCTCCCCACAGCACTCGTGTGATCTTTGGCCTCTGGCAACTGGCAGGGCTCCTCAGGGTGCCCAGGGGAAGTACGGGAAACTGCACTGCTCAGAGCTTCCAGAGATCTGCGGGCTGGATTGGGCTTCCTGTGCTGCTGCCTCGACCTCAGCACCGCCAATGCCCACATCTCCAGGGGACCTGTGGAAGACAGCCCCTGAACATCTTCTGCAGTTCCTGTGTCCTCTGCCCTCGTTCGACAAAGGCTTTAATCGTCCCTGTAGGTTTTGTGAGACTCTCTATTTCATTTAGCGGGGATGAGATAAAGGGATGAGAATCTCAGAGGATTCTGTGACTGAATCATGGCTAAAGTTCAAACAAACTACTTTTAGAGCTGGAGTGGCCAGGCAGCTTCAGGGACTGCAGCTGCAGCTGCATTCCTGCAAGTCCTGCAGCATCAGACCTTGGCAGGCAAAAGGCGACATGTTCCTGAGCTGACTGACATTACGGCGGTTTAAGCAGATTCCTCCAGAGCAAGCCCAGACTGGAGAGGTTCGTTTAAGACATCATCAGCCGTCTCCTCATGAAGTAATCGGCTAAAGAAATAAGACTGGGAAGATGAAAACCTGGGAAGGTAATAGAAGCTGGGGGAATGGAAGTTGGTGCCTGAAACAATTAAGGGTTCAGAGGTGAGTCAGAGAAAAAACAACTGCTTTTTATTAAAAATTCATTTCAATTTCATGGGCAGGCTGGAGAAGTAATTCCGGCACAGGCTGACTTCAGAGCAGTGCCTCCCAGATAGCAGGATACAGAACAGCTAAAGCGTACCAGGAAGACACATGACAGAAGTATTATCATTAGAGCAAACTTCTACCAGCTAGACATGCCCCGGCTGAAGAACACTAGAGAATTGAAGTGAAATGTCCTTGATGCAGGGAAATTTACAGGCTCTTCTGCAAAAACTCCTCTCACCAAACTCTCCAAAATCATATCAAGTCTAATATCTCCGGAGCCAATGATGCACCAGGTTTGCAGCATTACATCACCCGCACCCAGCTTCATTGGCTGGTCCTACCCCGAGGACAAGACATTCCTTCTTGCACCTTTTCAAAGCTGCTGCTTCTCAGGAATTAACTCTTTAAAGGGTGTCACCTAGGGACAAGTCTAAATTTCTGACTGATACCTATATACACGTATTTAACACAAGAGGTTTTGGTAGCCACAGCTTGAAACTCCAAAGGAACAGCCATGTCTCTTCAGTTCAGATTATTTCTCAACCTTCACTGCAGCAAAATGAACTATATATTTTCTGTCCTTCAGAAAAAAAAAAATCTAGTTGTCAGTGTTACTACAAAAAGCAGAATACGCTGAATCAAAAATACTATGCAACCTCAGTAAATAAGGAATTGATAAGGGAACGAGAAGGGCTGCTGCTGCTGCAGTGTAACAAAAAAATTCCTCTAACTGGTTAATTAGGTTAATCGGTAGCGCTGCAAAAAAGATGCTGCAGATGCAGGTTAGCTCTGCCTTGCCTGAATTTGTATTGCTCTATTTCAGTCTGCATCCAAAAATAGCTGATAGATCTAGACAGTGTTGCAGGAAAAAGAGTGGGGTACATCTGTGTGTGTGTATATTGTGTGTGTGTGTGTTCTTTCCCCCTTCCAAATTTCCAGTTTGCCTAGTAAGTGTGAGAAATCAGTTTCATAAGATTACTGCCCAAAATCAGCTGAGGAAACCCATTGCATTCTAAGTAATTTGGTTATGTAACTTTTCCAAAAAAAAAACAACCCAAAACACAACAAACCCCCACAGGAAAAAAAAAAAACCCACACACAGAAAGATGCAAGGAAGTTTCTGGAAGATCATTTCTTGCCTAACTTTTTTTTTTTTTTTTTTTCTGAAGAAATGTTGTTCCAGGGAGTGTCTGACTAGTTCTGCAGCTTGGCAAAAAAGCCAGACGTTACCTCATAGCTGCGGCCAGACAGCCCATTTCTATGCCAGGCAACCACTGCAGAAGCACACAGCACAGGGCCCTGCTTGATTAGCACTTCTGCTGTTTCAAGAGTCCTGGAGTGTTTTGTTCAAGGTGGGCTGCTGAGTGGGGACTCGGTGTGCTTTTGTGCAAATGAGCTTGCAGGCAGGGGGAGGCATGTGGGGTGCGGGAGGAGAAATTGGGGGAGGGGGGAAGGGAGGCAAAGGGACACAATAGGGGAGGTCTGCATTAATATTCTGCATTCATGTTATCTTTTGGAAACAGGATCTGTTTGATCTGACCTGGTCAAAAAAAAAAATAAAATAAAATAAAAACAACCCACGAAGTACCACATCCTAAAGGTCAGAGTAAAAGAAAGAGATGGGGGAACAAAGAGCTGTAATGACAGAGCAGGTCAAACTGAATTAAATGTTTAATTGTCTCCCTGGTGCCTCATGAAATAGCTTTCTTTAAAGCAAGAAGGATCTTTTCTTCCAGCAAAAAAATAACCAATTCATCAGTGAGTGGGAAGGTGACGAGTGTTTGTAAACATTACAGTCAATATAATTTTCTCATCTTCTCCCTCATTGTTGATTTACCTTGTTTAACTGTGTCATTTACCTAGTAAAGCTGTGCCTATATGCTATATACCATAAAGGCGGGGGTCCCTGCACAGAATTACAGCTGCCCAGCATTAACTCTGATGTGCTTTTTAGCAAACCGTGGCATTTACACAAGAGAAGGGCAAATAGCAGGGCACAAGAGTGGGCAGAAATGCTCAGCCCTGTGCCACCGCACCTCCTCCTGGCAGTGTCCTAGGGTGACTTCTTCCAGCAGCTGAGATGTGGTTCAGCGCTCTGGAATGGAGACAGTCTGTGCAATGAGCTGGGAAAGTAGATGGCGTGGCCGCGTAATAGCCCAAGTTCACACACTCGTGTCCCACGTCGCTGTGGGGATGCTGTAGGGCACTGGAGCTTTGTGACCTGTCCTGATGTACTGCCTCAGTTCTCATAAATGATGGTAGAAATTTATGTTTGGAAGAGAAAAACCACATTTTAATCCTTTTATTTTATTGGGTGACAAGATAACTACTAATAAACCCACCATTCTATCTGAGAGTACTGCGTGATTGTCAGCAAATTTGATAACAGAAAAATGTATGGGTTGGGATTATCTTTAGTAGCCAATTTTCCAGATGAGAAAAGTTATAGATAAAGAGGTAACATTAATTGGGTTTGGTCACATATAAAATCTGTGGTAGGATCAAACCCATAGCAGCTCTTGCCTCTGAGTCTTCTATTTGACCCCTAATGCAAGATGTGTGCCCACAGGAGGCATGAATCAGTCCTTCTCAGGAGAACTTCTGCAACTTCTAAACTCCTTCCAGGCCTTTTGTTTTGTTTTGTTTTGTTTTACAAATAAAAGCAGACTCTCAGATTTTTAGGAACTTCAACTGGAAGTTGGAAGAGGAGTGAGAGGGACTAAAATGTTCTGCTAATGGGCTTAGGGTAAAAGTAGGATCAATCTGAGACAGTTAAGACTGAGTCCAACTGCTGTATTGTAAGGCCCAACAAAATGTGTCAACACCAGGGATGGGGAAACCACAATGGGACCTTTTCCAAGATTTATGAGAGATGTGCTCTGGATCTTCCCAGCATCGCACATGTGAGCTAAGAGGCCGGTAATCGCAGTCCTCTCTCCAGTTATAACACTGGAGTACAAATGCTCCAGGCAAGTCCTTCTGCTCAGGGTGTCACAGAGATCTCTGTGAGGGCTGTGCTCTAGAGGTATCACCTAGATTGTGTGCTTGCTAGAAGCTCACTGGGGCCAGAAGAGAAGGAGCTGGAGAGTCCACCACTACCAGCAGTTCTATCATCACACAGCGAGATGTGCAGCTCCTGGGCTTCGGGTCTGTGGTGTGTTCGTAGGCAGCCTGACAGGTTCAGGTGTGGCCCAGTTTGCAAAACCAGCACTGATTGCAGCTGGGAAACTGGAACACCCAGGAGATAGATGAGAACGGCGGCCACTTGCTGCATTTGGTCTTTTGGGGGATTTCCCAGAGCTGTATGTTACTGGTTCTCAGACCACGGTCTGGCTCAAAATCATCTCGCTGCTTGACTGGATGTATGTAGCATGGCACGGTGTTTGTGGGGGCGGGTGTCTGTATCAGTAATAACCAGCATTAACAGAGCTTTCCTATGGTGCAGAATACAGCTGATTCCCGGGATGCCAGGGAGCCCCATGGGGCTATGGATTCAGAGCATCATAGAATGCCCTGAGTTGGAAGGGACCCACAAGGATCATCGAGCCCAACTCCTGTCCCTGCACAGGACACCCCAAATTCACACCATGTCTCTGAGGGCCTTGTCCAAGTTCTTCTTGAATAGTGTCAGGGTTGGTGCCGTGATGCTTCCCTGAGGAGCCTGTTCCAGGGCTCCACCACCCTCTGGGGGAAGAACCTTCTCCTAATGCCCAGCCTAACCCTCCCCTGGCACATCTCCCTGCCATTCCCTCGGGGCCTGGTGTTGGTCACCAGCCCTGCCCCTCCTCCTCCCCTTGGGAGGGAGCTGCAGAGCGCCATGAGGGCTGCCCTCGGCCTCCTCTTCTCTAGGCTATGTGGAGACTCCAGTCACAGGGCTGCAAAAGAGGAAAAGAAGGAAATTGCTTTTCTCTTCCTTTTTGGCAAATAAGGAGTTGGAGCAGGGTGGATAGCTGGGTGCTGTGAACTGTGCTGGCTACATTTTAAATCCCATTTTACAGTCAACATAGGACCAAATAATTTTTGGGCCAAATTTCCTTTTTAGCATATTTAAGTTTAGTGTAGAGTAAATTTCCTCAAACTTTGGCCTGGTGCTTAAAAACACACCAGTAACCCTTGGCACATGGGAGCGAATCATAAGCCACTCCTATCTCCTCTGACTTTTTCCCCAGTGTGAGGGGATTTGCTCTTTCTTACAGTTTTTCATATCAATGATGACAAAAGGACGTTGGCATCGCAGCTTCCAGGGATGTTCTGAGCGTCATTTGGGAAGCTCCAGACTTTGAGTTGTTCATGAACTCCTCATCTGGCTCCTTTAGAAAATCTTGCTCGGGACATCCAATGCGGAGCTCCTGGCAGGCTAAACACAGGAGAGCATTTTGCAGCTCTTGCTGAGTCTGTGCTGCAGCACCCCTGCACAGATTCAGTGCAAGAGACGAGAAGGTGTTTGGTGATGCTTCTCCGTGGGGCACATGGCAGTGACCCGTGAGGTGGTTGGGGTATGGTGAGGGAGAGCCCATGGCTTTGCTCAAAGCCATGTCTGCCCCCGTAGGACTACAAGCACCTGAAACAGCTGCAGAGACCAGGTTGGGCAGAAGAACCTGGTGAGGTTCTCTCCCACTGCAGCAGAAACATATGCTAAGAAAACGCAGTTGGAGGAACTTAAGGCATTGGCAGTCAAGGTAGGCAGCGAAAACCTCAAGGACAGTTTCAACCCCAAACACTAGCTTCCTCTTACCAGTCTACACACCTACACAACACACAGACAGAAGGATGGTTCTTGAGATGGGAGTGGGAAAGGCTAGTTAGATATATTTACAGGATGCAGTAGAAGAAATGCATTAAAAAGTAGAAATCTTTGACTCTAACCAGATCCTCCCTTCCAGACAAATTGGAAGCAGTTGGTGGAGACTTGCAGGGTGATGGACAGAAATAAGAACCAGCCCTGCTTACCCTGATGAGGAACGACAAAGCCATCGGTCCCAGATGTGGTCAGGAAGAGGTTATATTTGTACAGGGCATGGGAGGAGGAGGATGCTTATTGTTGTGTCTCGGTGTGGATGCTAGGAGTTTAGCGGTACACGTAGGCACTGCCCATTGGGAAATAGGTATGGATGGAGCTGCAGTTTCCTTAGAAGATAACAGAGGTATTAACATTAAAGAGTAGAGATTGTTTAGATTGTTTGGGAAGGAAGAGAAGGGAATGAGAGAAGAGAGAGCTATTTGAGAAGAAAAAGGATTTATTAGCCTTTGAAAGTGGGGATCTGAGAGAGGCTGGAATGGGGCTGCTATGTCATTATGGGCTGCAGTTGGAGATGTTTCAGAGAGTAAACTAGCAATAGAAATATTTTATAGGCCACCTGACCAGAAAGAACAACTGGACTGTGAAATGACTGTGCAAATAAAACAGGCATGTAAAAAGGAGAGAGTGGTAGGAATTGAAGATTTTAACTACCCAGGCATAGACTGGAATACATTAAGGGAAGGAAAATAAGGCTGGAGGTATGTTTGCAGATCAGACGCAGGCCTGCTTTCTAATTCAGTCTGAGCATCAACTGCACAGCTTGGGTATTACAAAGGGACTGCATGAGGACATGCACAATAGGGGAGAGCCCTGGGGAGGCAGCTTTGACAGGCTCCAAGGGAAAAAAGATTTTAAAGGTGGGTTGTGAAGCAAAGTATAAAGAAAAGAAATAAGATAAAGAAATGGTAGTTTTGGTCTGAGCGGCCTTGGAGCTTGAATTTCAAATATTCAGGTTTTATTGGGCTCACAGTTCCACAGAAGCAGTCAGTGGTGTGTTTGCAAGTGTCAAATCATGACCCACTAATGAATTAAATCCTGCAATAACCCAGCTTTACCCCAGGTGAAGCTCTGTCTGCCATTAGTTAGGCCTGGGGAAATAGGGCCTATAATGAAATCCTGGCCCCACTGACACCAATGGTAAAAGTCAGGCTTGATTTAACGAGGCCAAGATTTCATGCCTGATGCTCATAATCTTGTTGGGCAGGAGGATGATTAGGGGAAGTGGGAGTATAAAGCTGGTCTGAGGAAGCAGGGAGGCTCCCCAGTGGGAAGAAGGTCTGGGGTTTCATTGCCTGCCATACGCACCTCTTAAAGAGTCATCAAAGAGTGAGAGACCCACTATTAAAGGTAATGATTTCAAACCACTAGAGCAAAGCTGGAGTCCATTAGTGTCTGCATGTCTGAAAGCACAACTGAGAGGATTTGGTGAAGGTTTGTTTACCAAAAATGGCTTGGGTGGCTCCGTTCCAGGTCCTGGGCTGTATGCTCCTGGAGATGCAACCACCTCTCTGGGCAAAAATGATCACTGAGGCTGGATTTGGCTGGTGCCTACAGATTGTGCTGCTGGAAGGCCTTGCTCCTTGCTAGGAAGCTCTGAAGTAACTCTGTGAGGACAGGGGTGCCTCCCAAGCTTCAGTACCACAGCCCATGCAGCCTGCTTGTGTTTGTAAACCTAGAACTACCTATTGAACTGCTCTGGAAGTGTGTGGGATTCTTGTTTGGGTTTTTTTTCTATAATTTTGGAGACCCCTGCCTTGCTAATTCTTTCTGCTGACTGATTCAAAGGTACCGTTACCAGATACATATGAACATGACTGATTTTTTTAAAATTTGGGAAAAATGGATCACTTCTAGGCAGGGTACTGTGTACATGTATAAAATGGACAAGGAATAGCTAGCTTTTGAGCATTGGGACTGTCATGAATCACACAATTGTATGCTGTTTTCTTATAGCCCATATGTGTGAATTCACCTCATATTTCCTATCAGATAAAAAAATACAGACAAATAGGACAGTAGGTAAATTTGAGAGGTTTTAGGAACTTACAGATGGCTCTGAAATAGCTGCGGGTATGACACACAGTAAGATATGAATTTTACTACAACTGTAGAGCTACTGCAAAAAAATAGCCGCCTTGTTTTATTCCTCTGTATTTAAAAAACCAAAAGTGTGTGTTTAGGGGACACAGAAGGAAAGAGTGAAAAGAAACCTTAAACCCTGGATCCCAACAGGTGCCAATGAATCACAGCTCTCTTAGTCACCATTACTGGCTGCATGAATCAATAGAAGACTCTGACTATTAAATAAAGATTCAGTGTTTGTATAAAATATTATCTGATAACTGGCTAGTCTATATTCAGTGAATGCTTCACAAAAGACTTGGACCGAGACCTCCAAAGACAGGCAGCCCTGTATGCAATCATTTAGTGGGAGAAGAAAAGGCTGAATTTTAAAAGTATTCATTAAAAAAAAATCAGCTACTATTAAAACACAATTTAAGTTTTTAATTGAATGAGAATGAGCACTCCAGTAAAATTATTTGGAGTGCAAAGGCTACTGCAGAAAAGGTAATTATACTTGTGTTGCAAATGTTTGCTTAGCAAAATGAAGTGCACTGTGACAGGGGCCCAAATTCCCAGGGGAGGCACAGGTTGTGAGCGATTCAGGTTGTAGCACAGAGGGTGAAAGCAGACCCTGTGCCAAGTGCTGGGCGGCTTGGTGCAGGGGTGCAGCTGGAAACCCCATCCTTTGCCGGCAGGCGCTGCCTGAGCCCCCAGGCCTCAGGGCAGCTCTGAACAGCAGCAATCATCAATCCAGAAGCAGCAATTTGCAAGCTATGTAGGTTCGTATTTGTGCACAGCAATGGATGTTGCTATTGTCCAGAGCAAAGGACACATCCATTGCAACTACTTGTGAAAATGTTGAATCAAATATAATGCCCCTTCCTTCCTTTCCTGTCTCTCCCAAACTTTTAAATTTGGCAGGCAAAAGTCCCTCCTCCAAAATACCACTTAAAATAGTGACTATTCAAACAGATTTTCTTTCAGTTGGTAATATTTTTTGGAGGTCAGGAGATGTGAATTTGTTCATTAAAACTAGGGTTTTTTTTTCTCTGCAAAGAACGAACATGTTCTGTGACAATTGTCTCAGTTGCTAATCCATTTTTTGACCTCCTTCAACATTCCATGGAGAGTTTTCATCCATTCTCAATAAAGACTGCTCATTAAATGAATCTTCTAGCAGAACTGGCAGGGCGTAATAAAGAGATTTTTAATCCTTTTTTACTCCAAATAACATACGGGCAACAGATACTTTCAGTGTGATTCACCTGGAGTTGTTGTGGGAGCTCTTAAGAATCTGGTTGTCTTTCTCAAATCTGCTCGGAGGATTTTAAGCAGCAGCTGATCTCCCAGGTTTGAAAATGTGGTTTATGACGATGCTTCTGAGACGCTTAAACTTCCTAAAAGGCTCCTGACTACGGAGTCATAGTTGGAAAGAAAGGCAGCCCTGAGCTGGCTGGCACTGGGGACAGTGCCGCTGTGCGTGGCGTGACCCGGGGCGAGCGCTGCGCCGGCTGGTGCTCGCTGAGACCTAAATCCTCTTTGGCCTCTGCTGTCTGCAGAGCTGTGCCTGCTTCTCTGGCAGCAGGAGCTGCCGGGATGCTGCAGGCTGGGAGAGGGCTGGGATTTGTTCTGCAAGAGCCAAGCGTTGATCCGTACCGCTGATGCTTACGGTAATTAAACAATAGAAGCAAAATGATTAATAAGGTTCTTTTCTAAGGCGTGGAGAAGGCTGAAGGCCTGGAGAGGGGCCACTGAATTTGACTAAATAAACTTAGCAGAATAGGAAGATTTTCAGCAATTATTGGCTCATTTTTTCCTCAGGCTTTCTAACCTGTCGCTTTAACTTATTGGCTTAAGACACTCCTTACACCCACATCACATTTTGCCTTGGGCCATTCTGCTGCTCTTGACAGCTGTCTAGGGCAAAAGGAAATCACCCGACCACAAATGTTTTCTCATAACTTCCTAACAAGGGGATCTGAAGAAGTCTAAACCTTGGAGGTTCAGACCCTGCTTTAAAAAGCGGGATAAAATCAGGACCTGAAAACCAGGCATTGCCCTTTGCCACCCCAGCTGTATATCCAGTTTTGCTGCTGTGTACACAAATTAACAGCAATTAGCAGCAATTTGAAAATGGTTACCTGAATTGCTGAAGTCATGGTGATAATTAGAAGCCAAATCGCAGCCACTCGGTGCTGCTGTTTTGTACCTGGTTGGCAATGCAGATCAACGGGGGAGCGAGGGGATGTGGCTGGTGTGGCAGGAGCTCTGCACCGACCTGGCTGCTGACCATCCCGTGGTACGGAAAAGGGAAGGATGCCTTTGAGGCCAGCCAGCCCTTGTGAACTGAGCCAGCAGATGCAGAGCCATGGTCACACCCCTCACCGTGGAAGCAGGTCGTCTTTGCGCACGTGAGCTGGCTTCATCGATGGCTGTGAATGTGCCTCCTGTGAAGCCTGTTTGTGTTAGCCCTGCCTGCAGCACAGCTAGTCACACCAGTGGCAGCTACTCTCATAGCATGTTTTTGATGGCTAGTGGAGATTTAAGTCGTTGAGGGTTTCACTACAGCATCACCTCTATACTGTAGATGTTCAGTGTTTGCTATGCTGTACATCTGAGACGCTGAGTAAAGGGTGTCTGTCGGGGAGCAATGTCAAAGGGACGGGGAGCAGGCACATGCCTTTGCACTGTGCTCAGGGACATTACGGTTCAGCGATGTTCAGCTTGTGCTCCATCGTCTGCCAATTGTCCCTACAACAGGTGGATCAAGCAATGACTAGAAAATAATAAAAACCTGCTCCATCTCCCACGCAGACAAGCTAGCAAACAAACTGCAGGAAAAGAAAAGCAAACTACCGTGCAGTTGGTGTTTAGGGTCTTTTGTCCTCTCTGCAGGTGGGTGCAAGAGAGTCTTGGGAGTGCTGCGGGAAGGCTGGGGGTCCTTTGAATGGATGGATCCAGCTGGATTTCACTCAGGTGTCCCTGTCTGAAGACAAGGCAGACAATGAGCTGGCTTTTAATTTCTTCATGTTTTATTTAGGCCTCTTCCTTTGAATCCGTTTAGAAAAATGTACGCTCAGTCATTCTTCCACACCCCTGTCCCCTTCCGCTGAGAGGAGGAGCGGGGAGGTGGTTGTGGTTTTAGTGTGAGTGTGGCTGCCTGTCTGAACGAGTGAGAGATTAAGCAATTTGCCCAAGGTCACAAATAATTCACTGACTTTCCCTGATGATTTTCAATACAACATGTGCTCCAGCACAAGTCCTCGTTGGAGAGTTCATGTTGCAGTTTTACTGTGGGTACCTGTACATGACAACTTTCCCTTTTTTGTGCAATTACTAGTGCTCAGCCTGAAAGCCTGGTTTGAAGGAAAGTTGGTATACTGTTCCTGGGAATAAATCTGTCTGCAAATTTGATAATGGTTGAGGATCTGGGCCTTTCTGTCTTCGCTGTTCTTTCTTCAAAGTTGTGTTGGAAAATCCTGAAGGGATGTTATTGTGGCTCTAAAATGCACCGCCCGGTTCTGATTTCAGTCTGGAACTATGACATGTGGCTGTAAGCTCAGCAGCACATACCCTGACCCCCTTGCTAGCTGTGTGGTGAAACTCTCAAATCTTGCTGGGAGAACAGTTGGAGGTTCATGGTGCCGCTCCACGGTGCATCCAACAGGGATAGAAACAAAACTGCAAAGCAGTAGCTACCT
Source organism: Phalacrocorax aristotelis (assembly GCF_949628215.1). Taxonomy (NCBI): domain Eukaryota; kingdom Metazoa; phylum Chordata; class Aves; order Suliformes; family Phalacrocoracidae; genus Phalacrocorax; species Phalacrocorax aristotelis. Next base: position 14,972,252 of record NC_134288.1, read on the forward strand.
GCTATTAAAAAGCATAATTAAAAATTTAATTACTTCTGAAAATAGTAGTGTCACTGGCTAGACATGCAAATCCCACTGCAAGCCAAGTAAGAAATTCTGGTTTCCAGGAGGACGCTTGTTGGGTGCACTTATGAGAGACAAGTGAGAGGATGGGATCCTGGTAAGACAGGCAATGGGTGCCATACCTGTCCCAGTTAGGTCACCCTCCCCAGACTGCCTTCCTTCCCTAGCAGTCTGTCTGTCCGTCTGTGCCTCCCATTGCTGTACTTATCTGATGGTCGAAGCCACTTACTCTTATTTACATTGCCCATAGGGCATGTTGGATTGGAGCACATTCCCTTTCTTGTTACAGTTGATGAATGCAGCCCTATTAAAATATCATCTCATCCTCACACTAGATTGCAATCTAAGATAATATGTGTTTTTTCTATATCGTTTATACAAGAAAGATTATGTTAAATGCCAGACCCAGTAAATATTTCAAGATCCACTGCATTGCTGAGAACAGTTTCTCCCCGGGCATATGTTTCAGAGCCAAAGAAAACACTTTAAAAATTTCCTTCCTGTTTAATATTTTTTTTAAAGGGCATTTTCCCTATATCTCTTACTGAAATGACAAGTTGTCATGTTCCATGATCTTATTACAGTTGCAGATGTAACTCAGCAGGGAATCTGCCCAAGTTTACATTTAAAATCATAAGACCCTGATTCTGATATTTTTTTATCAGTTTAAATCTTCCTATGGTGTAGGACTTCCAGCTTTACCTCATTGTAATCAAGATCAGAATTGCTCCTAATTACAACACTTAACTCCTGTGTAGTGCTTTACACTTTCCAGGCTCTCTATATTCATCAATTAATTAATCCTCAAAGCAGTATTACATTCCCACTAGAAAAATGGGAAACCAAAGCACAAGGGTTGGAAGAACTTGCCAAATGCAGAGGGGATGAAGCGGGTGCTGGCACCATCAGCGCAGTAGCCTGGGTCCTTCCCCACCTGCCCTCTCCTGACTGTGCTGTGATTGTGTGAAACATCACCCAAAGGGTCCTGGAAAGACCCCACAGTGGGATCTGGGTTCTTCTGGATTTTGGGGACTAGGTGATAGTTTAGAAAAACAAAAAAGCTTGGAAAATCACCTGTCCCTTGAAGAGCTTGTAAGGTGTCTCACTGAGGCCTGCCAGTCCATGTGCATTGCTGAGCCTTCATGGGGAGGGGGCCAGAGGGATGACCAGGCACTAGAAATAAAACCTCAGACCACTGAAACCCTCCCTTAGACATGTAGATATATATACACACATGGAAAAAGCATATTTAGGAGTAGCTGTAAGTCTGAAAAGCTTACAGATCTGTACACCTAATGCAAGCAAAGGTGACGGTCTTTAACCTCAGGGGAACAAGATTTGTCTCATATTTCAAGCATTTGCTCCATGCTCCAAAGGTCTCTGGGGAGCCTCACTGTCCTGGGCTGATGCTAAGCAAGGTTAATGACAGCGATGAGCAAAACGGCGAAGAAGAGGATGGCCTCAGTTCTAATCCAAATATCTTCTTGCAGTTTATTCTCTCTCAAGTCCTTACTGTGAGCGTATTTCCTTCCCAGCGTGCCTGTGCAGGGAGGTTTCCTGGCATAGCTGTGTCACGGTAACTGTTCTACGCAAGCTGTACCAGGATAAATCCCTGCATGGCTTCTGGAATAAAAGCCATGGCTGCACAGAGACATGCTTCCAGAATAAGATAAATTTTATTCCAGAATAATATCCAGGCAGGATATTTTACTGGGCTATCTATAATGGATTAATTATTCTAGTACAGCTGGTCTGGGAAGGTATTTCCCGGTAGGCAAGCCCATGGAGGGTAAAGGGGAATGTGAGCTTGGTGAGGGATTAGGTAGAAGGGTGGGATGTTTAAAGGTTCAGCTAAGCATCAGATAAATGAGTTGAAACCTTTGGAGGTTTCCCCATTGCTTCTCATGGAGATTCGATCACTTTTATCAAAGAGAGAATAAAAAGGACTGAGATGCAAATTTTTTCTTACTAAGTTGGTTTAGTTGGAGAGGGAAAAAGAGAAGTGACTTCAAGAGGAAAAGCAGGTTACATGGACTTTAGATTATGTGATTTTGGAAGGTGTGAGTCATTAGGAAAGGGGGGGGAAATAATTTTCTCTGGTCGCTATGCAGTAATGGAGAACAGTTGTTCCTGCGTTCATTTCTGTGTTTTCCAGCACATAAATTGTTGGCATGCACCATTGTGAGATAGGGATTGTGCAAACTCAAATAGCAAAGCAAATATTCACCAATACAATAGCAGCTGATGCCAACTGTAACACCTGACGCAAATACGTTAAACATATCAGAGAAGGAGGGATCATTAAATGAAACAAGTAGTCTTTTAACTTTCATTTCCTGAAGGGTTTGTGATTTGTTTGGGGGTTTTTAAGAATAACTGGAACAACTGCACTGGACTGGAAGTGCACACCAAGTAAGGGCAGAGGGAAGAAATCTTTGGTTTCTCCTTTTGTATTACAGAGTCTGAAAACAGAGAAGTACTTCATTAAAAATAGGGGCAAGCAGGAGATTGAATGGCTTATTCTTACAGTGTATTAATATTTTGAATCAATATTTCAGTAATATAATTCACTTTTGCATGCCTTTCTACTTTTTCTTAAGAAAAATTGAAAACCAAATACAAGCAAAACCAGATGCTGTTTGTGTTCCTCCTGAAGGTCCTCTCTCCTGTGCATGTAGGTGTTTGTCCCTTTCCCACATTTTATTTTCTTTTTAAACCCTGAGGTTGATGACAGTCGGATTATTATAAAATTGTTTATATTGTTGCCTACACTAAAATCAGCCCTTTTCAAGGAAATTGACTTAAAAGCAGCCAAGTCTGCTGACATGGAATAGTCTGTTGAAAATGCCTCTGGTCATGGCTGCTTTTCCCAGATTGGTTACAGGTACCTGAATCATTGCAGCATTCTTCTTTTGCTTTCTCTGACCTTGCCTTTTTTTGGTGTTTGTTTGTCTTTTGGATTTTTTGAGCAGATACGTACAGCAGAGTCCCGCAGGAGATGTCGCAGCATTAACCTGGGCTGCCAAGCAGCTCTTCGTTACACACCTTGTACGCAGAGCGTTCAGCGCCGGGGCTGCCCCGGGCCCTGTTAGAGTTCATATTCCTCTGATTGTCGTTCCTGCTTGTAGAGCAGCTCTGTGGCCTCCTGCCTGCGTGCCGTGGGAGGCTGCGAGCTCTCCCAAGCTGGAGCAACCTCAGCACTGGTCTCTGCTCTATGGTAGCTAATGGTTTAGCTTGAGCATCCTGACTAACAGTTCCAGGGCAAATCCCTGCTCAGGTTATTGTGTCCTTGGTCTTTCTCTGTTTACTTGCATGTATGAGGGCACTTTCTGAGCAGAGGCAATGTAAAGCTCACCAGACTGAGAGATGGTTTGCTCAAGGACCCGAATGCAGTGACTTGTCTTCCCATGGCTCCCCAGGGGAAGGCAGCTGCTGTGCAGACTCTGGGCTCGTCCTGACCCTGGGTAAGGAGAGAGCTGAGAACACAACTGAGAGCTCTCAGATGCTTCTGGGTTCACCAGTGCACGCACAAGGTACACAGCAGGAGAACATCTGCCTTCAGGGAGTACTGTGGAGGACTTGTAATGCTTCAATCATTTTTGTCTGCTCCTCTGATGCAAAATGCACAGATCCCAACCCAGAACACAGCAAAATCAGATGCTGGATTCTCTTCTAGCTGATTAAATTACCCCTAACTACAGCTCCTTCCCACCCCGGAGGAAGCCTTTCCTCTGTGGGCAGTAGGGCAGCAGCCCAGCACCCTGGGAAACCGCACTATGAAGGACCTCTGTGCAGAGCTGTGCACCTCGACAGTGCCCCATGTTTGCAGGCTTCAGACCCAGTGTGTTTGTCTGTCCCTAGCCTCATGAGACGGACAGGAGTGGAGCTCAGATCCAAATGCAGATGCTAGTCTCCTCTATAAATTAAAAACCCTGCTGTTTGGGGAGATTTTTCTACTTGCATATTTAGTCCCAGCCTTGAACTCTCCCTCTCCATCCCAGAGTTACCCTCTCCCCTAGCATGGATATATTTGCTTTTCACCGGTTCTTCAATACCTGTATAAAACCCTTCTACAACAGAGGCTCAAACATGTTTTCTGTTTGTTCATGGTTAGGCTAGCAGAGCCATTCAGACAGGCTAAGAAAAGCCAGCCAAACAGGTCAGAGAAAAGAAAGCCTTCGTATGCTTTGTGGATTGCTCTCATGGTTGGTGAAACTGGCAGGACAGGAAAAAAAAAAAAGTGTTTGTCTGTGTGTGTGTATGTGGAAATCTTTGTAGCTCCAGTCTAGACCTTCCCTGCTGTTTGGGGAATGAGGGAAACTGCAGCCGGGGCAGCAAGGCTGGGTGAAATCATAATAGTCCCATTGACATCAGCCGGCACTGGGCGGGTGTGCAGACCCAACACCCTGTCAGGGAAAATGTCTCGCACTCGCACTGACACTCCGTTGTGGCTGAGGGACCCTGGCTAACACCAGTTGTGCTGCTTTCTCATGCAACAGCCGAAATTCCAATCAGGACGCTTCCTCTGGGCTTTAAGTAGATCCAGGAGAGCTGTAGGTGTTGCATAAGTAAACAGCACTTTAGCACCCCATTTATATGGGAACATGTATGAGGTATGATGAGAGTAGCTTTTCCTTCCATAGTGCCATCAATGCTCTCTACTTCTGATGTGAGAAAATCACATACGCTACCCTGGAGACTGAAACACGCTGAGGTTGGCCAAAGACGGTGCGTTGAGCCATATGTTGACCCAAATCATCAGGAGATTCTGTGGGTTTCGTGTCCCAGCTTTGTTGCGTTCAGGCCCTCCCTTGTGTTTGTCAGGCTTCCAGGGACTGATGTCTGGCGTTCCCACCCTGTCTGCCACCCAGTCCCAGTGAGCTTTTTGCTGGAACAGGAACCTTTGATTTTTCATTTTGAAATAACTTTGGGGGTTGAAAGTTCTTTCCTGGGTGTTTCAGATTTCAGATGAAAAGAATAAAAAGGCTGTATCCAAAACAAAACCTTTTATGTTGGGGGCAAATGAAATGTTTCCCCTTCCCCCCTTCCCTGTGCCCCAATTTGATAATGGTTTCGAACACAATCTGGAGTCAACCAGAAATGACGTTACAGTGCTATTATCCTCTCCTTCCTTCCTTTCCTTGGCACTGATGCATTGTGCTGCCTGCATCCTGGCTTCCCCAGAAGCCACTTCCCGGGAGCCTCTTTTTCCTTAGATCTCCAACCCCGGCTCCCCAGGTTGTTCCTGTATGTACCAGATTAATGACATCAACTCTACCAGTCTGCATTTGCGGCTGCAAAAATAGCAAGGTGGTGACTCAAAATGAAAAGTGCTTTCCAAGTGGTTATGTTGTATTTAGTATATTAACCACCACCCCTCAGAGGAGGCGGATGAATGTGGAGGAGGAAGAGGTTGTTTTGGAGATTTTGTGCGAAACTTCTTTTGACTGACAGCATTCTGTGACAGTTCCCAAAAGCAGTGCTTTTTACTGGCTCCTGAATTCGCTTATCTTTTGGCAAATCTCCTCCCCAGCCTGCTGCCTCTCCTCCTTAGGATACTGAGACATTGTAAAGAAACAACAAAAGGAACGCCCGGCTCGCTACCCCGGTGGCACAGGGACGTGGGATGAACTGGCTTGAGCCAGTTCTCAGCAGACGGGCTTGTAGCGGAGCGATGGCTCCTGCAGCCTTCAGAGTCATTTTGGCCCCAGTGACCAGAATGTTGATCATGTGCCCCTGATTATTTTCTGAGCTGCTGCTGACTTTTAAGACCTACTGCATGGCGAACTGATGGAAAATAAAACCTTTATAAGCGCTACTGGCAGCAAGGTGGGGGAGGATCTTATTGTGAAAGCCGTATATGGCACGCTGGCCTATGCTATAACTGTGTATTTCAGTTGTGCTCTGCAAACTTTGCCCCTGCAGACTGATGGAAAATGGCTAGATGGAGCATGGATACATTTTCTAAAGGAAATGAGGATATAAATTCATTTAAGAAATGACATGCCAATTTTTCTTGCTCCGTTTTCCTCTCGTAATAAACGGTACAGCTGCCAGGAATTTTTGTGAAAATAACACTTGCTTTCGTCTTTTTTTTTTTTTTAAATCCTGCTCAAATGTTATAAAAGACCCAGAGCCAGATATATCATATTGGAGATCTCAGCAGAGGTAAACCTCACTAAACAAATGAAGATCTGTCCCTGTCCCCATTGACTGCTGATAATGATAGCGACATAGGCTGCAACATTACTTCCTCAGAACCTGGAGAAAATATATAACCCATTTACTTAATGGACTGAACTATAATGTCATCAGTTAAGTGAATCCTGTGAATAAAGAACAAGATGAAGTAATTGCTTTCAAAACATTTCTGGAATGAAGTAAAGCTTCACAGTGACTGGTCTCCTGGGGTCCCATTGATAACCTCTTTTGAGCAAAGTTTGTTCTTCTGTGATGCAGAGATCCTTTTCCAGGTGTTATTAAGGACAGCTTGAGCTCAGCCCACTGTGACTGGGCCTGTGGATTGCCATCTTGGTTTGGTTTAAATCACAGCAGCTGGAATAAGAGCCCCCTCTAACCGCACTGATTAAAATTGTTACAGAGGCATAGTGCCAAGTGCTTTTAAGCTTGTACAGGGGTATAATAAAGTCTTAATGCCTCCAAAATACACTGGTCTAATGATCTGAGCACGACTTCAGAAGTCAGGCCACTTGACCTGCGTCCTGTGAGCACTGTGCAGAGCTGGGAGGTCATTACTGGTATGTGTACCCCATGCTGGGTGGTGCAGGCTGAGATGCGCGTGTACCTTCGGGAGGTTGGCACCCGCAGCAGTGTAGATCAGGACTGGAAGAGCCAGGGACCACCACTGCAGAAAAGTGGCTGTGTTGCTGCTATGGTCCAAGTCCGTGTGGGCGCAGGGGGCTGCTGGCCTCAGCCTCTAGCCCAGAGCTGCGCCATGCACTATGACCATGGCTCCGAACACCAGCCCCGTGCCTTCTCTTCACTTTGCCTCCGACTCTCTGTGTGGCCAAATTCTGGGGGAAAACAATCTGAAGTGTGCAAACTGGCGTGCATGTACTGAATTTCAGCTGTATTTGTGGAGATGCTGAGCACCTGTAGGGCCTATTTACAGCAGTTATAAACAGCCAAGAAATGACACAGAAAGCTGGTGTGTGTCCCAGCTGAGACAGTTTAAAAACAAATGAAGAAACTCCACTGGTGTAATGTTGCAATCATCACTCCTTGACTGCTGTGGGAGACCGGCAGGAACAAGGTCTGCAGCATTTGCAGCTTATCTTTCATTTGGCTTTGACTTTTTTCTTAAGAGGCAAATAAATTGGAGAGAAACTGCTAGAATGCCATCCTACAGCAAAAGCAGAGAATGAAAGGCTTACCTGACACAGAGTAGCTTGGCAATCTCTCTGTAGAGACCTTCTCTTTGCTCCAGAATTTCAGGGGTGTTGAGCCCCTGAGATCTAGGTCTCAGCCTCTTTCCGATAACGAAAAGAAACAACTGTTGGAAATGCTGGGTTTGTAGTCCATAGGACAGAAGAGTTGTTTTCCTGACTCTTTGCAGCTTTTACTGGTAACCTGTGACAGAATCAGAAGACCAGGTTGGAAGGGACATCTGGGGGTCTTCTAGTCCAGCTGTCTGCTCAGGGCAGCGCTATTTTCAAAATCCAATCAGGTCATATAAAATAATCAGTTTAGCCCTTGATTATCATTTTTAGAGGTTTCTGCCTCTGTAGCCACACAAAGAGCTAAGCTGGCATTTGGTACAATGAATTAGGCAGAAATTTCCAGCTCCAGAGCAAAAGCAAGACAGAGAAGCAGGAAACACTTGAGGTAGGTCAGCTGTGGGCAGGATAGCTCATTTCTTTGTGGCAGATCCACTTGGCAAGGTTCCCACACCTGATTCCCATCTTCCCTCCTGTCCCTGCTGCCTGGCTGCCGAAGGCTGTGGGACCCTCATGGTTATGCAGGGTGCGAAACGCAGTGTTTGCGTGGCTGTGCTCTGGGGGTCAAAAACCTTGGGGAGCAGGGACAGGAATGGAAATCGTAATTGTTCGCCAGCTGTGCTTTCAAAGCAAAATTAGCAGTCCTCCCTTGTTCCTTCCTTATCCTTTGCACAATGCCCCTATCTGTCCTTCTCCTGTAATTTTTGTGTTTCCCTCAGCAATATTATTTGCACAATGTTTTTTTCCCCACATGCTTATTTTTCTGGCTACTTTGCATTGGCCGAAATGTTGAGTTCTTTCCATCTGACTTAGAGGTTTCTGGTCTTACAAATGCTCTGGAAAAATTTAAGTGCTTAATTAACATGCAACTACTGGAAGGGAAGAGAAAAAGGAAATATACAATCACAGACTTTTTGTTTGACAGAGAGGAGAGCCCCGTGGTACAAAACACACAAAAACGGGTTTCATCAGGAGATCTGGATTCTTTTCCCATCCCAGTGCCTTCTGTGATTTCAAGCCAGCGCCTGATCTCTCTGAGCCTCCTTGCCTACCTCCTGCTATTGTGTCTTGCTTTTCCTTCCCGTTCACTTCTTGCCTGTTGAGGTGGTGAGCAGCTTTCGGCAGGCACGATGCAACCTAAAAGGTACCTGTGTCAACTAGCAAAACACCTGCCCTGTGACCCCTTTGCACTCACTGGGGAAGAGAGACATCCCAGAATGATTCAGATCTGAAGTGGGATAAATCACAGCTCTTAAAAAGCCTTTTTCTCTCCATTAGCTGCAGCGGGAACCTAAAACCACTCTGTTACTAACCTGGACAAAGAAAAGCTAGTGGGAACCTATGCAGGCTGGAGCATATGCAGTGTTTATCACAAGCAGCCTAGCTGCAAACTTTAACACCTAACTATAACAAACTATAATGCTAGGAAAAGCTACTTTTCCTGGGCATCTTTCACACACAGACTCTCATTGCTGAATATCAAAGCAAGCAGGCAGAAATGACTTGAGCTCTTTTTATTTTTTTGTAATAGCAGTGAAGGACTGTAAGCAAAATCAAGCACTGTTCTGGGAATAAATAAAGGAGCAGAGATCTGTGTTAGAGCAACCCTTATGGAAACTTAAGGCCCAATACTTTCTTTGCAAGGTGAAGAAGAATAATGAAGGTGCAGTGACTGGAGCAGGAAGTTTGCCCTGTGTAGTTGTTCGTTAGTGGAAGCGAATATTCTGCGTAGCTCTGCATGAGCAGACTGCCTCAGTATAGCTGATCTAGGTAGAAGAATTACTTTGAAGGGGAAAGGAACTGCATGGTGTTTAGTTACCTGGCTTCTAAATGAAAAAACTTGAGGGATTAAGATAGCAAAATGTTGAACACCAACAAGAGTTCTCCCTGAAAAAAAAAAGAACCCCTACCCCCAAAGCTCTCGATAGGCCAAATGGTCTTTTGAAATGTGGTATTTTATCTGAGAACTGCAATAACAATGGAGCATGGGAGTCAGTAAGGGGTTTCTGAAGGCAGCTGCGACTACTGGGTGTGAGGATGGAAGAACAGGTCTCTGTTAGCTGATCTGGTAAAGTCACGTCTCTTTGTCCACACTCATCATTTTCCTCACATCCTTGCTGCCCTCTTCTCCCTGCTCCATTCCCCACTTACCTTTTCTCCCATTACATTTATTTCCAGTTGGATTATTTTTGAAAGATAACACTTTTTCCTCAAAAAAAGCACATATTCATGAAGATAATCTGTCATCTGCCACTATGGTTTTGTGTGTTTTTTTTCCCTTCCTACTGTGTGTTGGGGTCATCTTTAGCTTTAGCTCTGGAAGATGGGAGAGGTCTTTTTTCTTTTCCTGCTACCCTGTGCTTGTGCAGTGCCGAGCACTCCAGAGCTCTTATTCTGCTGCCATAAACTCTATGATGAACCATACCTGCACGTGCTGAGCTGTAGGACTCATCAGCCAGCAAGTGGGTGATAGCCTGTACAGCAACTAACATAGCCATTGGTTAGGTAAAATAGCAATAAAATTCTAATAATTAATTTGCTAAAGCCTTTTTTCATGGACAGATTTCCTGCTATAAAATTATGACTTAGGCACCACCATTTTCATTGGTCCATTCTCAAAGGCTGAATGTTTTTCACCCAACAGGGTATTGAATCCATTCCCTAGGATGTGTTAGGTATTTGTGCAAGCACCATGTCGAGGTGGTGTTGTTATGGTAACTCTTCTGTATTAGTCTTGATTCCGCATATAGTGCAATTATGAATGCTGTTGTTTTAAAATAATCTGAGCTGCCTCCAGTCCAGGGAGCCAGCATTGCTCAGTAAGACCTGCCATCCACACTGAGGCAGAGCTGCTTTACCATATGTTGTTAAAATAATAAGTTGATGAGGGAAAATAACACATCGGAAATATTTTTGTGGAAAATCAATGGAGAAGTCCACGCTTCCCTTGAACTTTTCTCCACAGCTATGAGGCAGACACCTACTTTTTTTTTTTCCCTTTTAAATCAATTCAGCCTTGGTTCTCAGGTAATCACATGAGTCCAAATAAGCAAGACTGCACTGTACTAATTGAAATGATTATATAAGCTCTGATAGTCACACAGAGGTGCTTTAGAAAAGCCCGCTTTCACCCAAGTCTGTCAAGGTCCAGAAATTTTACGCCCCTGCCAGATCATCCTCAGTATACCCTAAAGAAGCTAAAGGAGGGAGCTGGAAAGCAGAGGAGCACATGCGAAGAGATGGTGTCCCTGCTTGTTCTCTCCCAGGCGAGGAGGCAGGGCCAGCTGGAAGCCCAGAGCAGGGTAAAATGCGCTGACCCCAAGCCCTGTGCGCGGAGAGAGGACGTGCTTCTTGCCTTCTCTAGCAATAACTGACTCTGCCCCGAGGTGTGTGATGAAGATCTTGGCAAGCTCAGCTCAGGTATAGCTCCCTCAAACCCAGTCAGGAAACTGTTCCCTTTAGCTCTGTGGTTGAGATGGTCCAAGCCAGCACCCTGACCTGCAGGGCCCGGCGAGCTCAAGCTGCAAGCAGTTTCTTCAGATCAAAATCTGAATTTCACAGCTCCAAACTTCATCTTAAGTCACAGCCTCCAGCCCAAAGCCTCTTTGTCCTGGCCAGTGGCTACTTCTGCCACCTTGGCCACATACCAACCCTTCCTGCAAGGTTTGTGCTGATACCACTGCAGTGGCCCACACTGCAAGGACCTCCTCTTGCCCCCTCCCTTTCCGGGTTTAATCTGCTTTTCACTTATCCAGATGTGAAGCAGCTAGGTCTCAGTGCAATATTAAGGACGCACAAAACCACTGAGGACTGTGGCTCCAGCATCCACAGTTTGTCTCAAGGCTCCAAAATATTCCCTGGATGTTGCCCAGGGGACTATAAATCCACGTCTATCTCTCCAGACTTTGAAGGACAGACATTTTCTCCTAAATAGACCTTCTCTGTTTTCATTCCCTTATTTATCTGGAGCTGACACTTTAACACAGTAGAAGCAGCCAGGCACTAAAAACAAAGAGAAACTCGAGTCCTTGACTTCTTCTGAGACTTGCAGCCTGTGTTTAAGAAGAAAAAAAAAAATCTAACAAACAGAGAAAGCGGTTTTACAGATTTGTCTCTTTGGCTTTTCTACAACGTCAAATACGCAAAGCAAAGATTAGCAGTTTCTTATACTTCATGAGATAAAAAAAAGAATAAAATTATTCACAGAATAAAAAGGAAAGAAATGAAGAAACAAAAAATTCAGTACACAAGGTGTTCCTTTGGTTTCTTCGGAAAATCGTAGAACGGTTTGGGTTGGAAGGGGCCTTTAGAGGCCATCTAGTCTGACCCCCGTGCAGTGAGCAGGGACATCTTCAACTAGATCAGGCTGCTCAGGGCCCCCCGTCCAGCCTGACCTTGAATGTTTCCAGGGATGGGGCATCGACCACCTCTCTGGGCAACCTGGGCCAGTGTTTCACCACCCTCATTGTAAGAAATATCTTCCTTAGAGCTAGCCTAAATCTACCCTCTTTTAGTTTAAAACCATCACCCCTTGTCCTATCCCGACAGGCGTTGCTGAAAAGTTTGTCCCCATCTTACAAGCCCCCTTTAGGTACTGAAAAGCCACAATAAGGTCTTCCTGGAGCCTTCTCTCCTCCAGGCTGAACAACCCCAACTCTCTCAGCCTGTCCTGTTAGGAGAGGTGTTCCATCCCTCTCATCATCTTCATGGCCCTCCTCTGGACCCACTCCAACAAGTCCATGTCTGTCCTATGCTGAGGACCCCTGAGCTGGATGCAGCACTGCAGGTGGGATGTCATGAGATGGAGTAGAGGGGCAGAATCACCTCCCTCAACCTGCTGGTCACCCTTCTTTTGATGCAGCCCAGCATATTGTTGGCTTTCTAGGCAGTGGGGCTCGAGATTGCTTGTCTGCATTGCAAACCTTCACATTGAGCTTTTGAAAAATGTTTCATTTAACTAGATACTTGACCCTGTGTGTGGATAATGTGTCTCCGAAATGAAGGGAGGAAAGGAGGAGGCAAGGAAGAAGGACGGACCTGTCTTTGCTTCTATTATCTTCAAAGACTGCAACATTTCTGCAGGGTTGCTAGATAAGCTGTGAAGGAGAGCTCTCCCATCCTTCCCCCGGCTCTGGGAGACGTCGTCCTCCACCCCGTCTGGTGGAGGGCTGATTTCACTTTCTAACCATTTGCTGCAGCATGTTTTACCAGGCCTCAGCTGCAAATAAACCAGATTACCCAGCTGGGCTGGCCTCAGCAGAGACTATTACCACTTCCAAAGACTGAAATCAAGGTTTTTCACTTCATGTTCAAGTACTGAATAAGGTTGAAACCAGTAATAGGGGAGAATGGTAAGGTGGCCAGACATCCCAAAGTGCTCAGCGCTGCATGGGATGGGATAAATGGTATCTCTTACTATGGCAATTTCTCCTTCTTGGGCAACTTTGGGTGGAAGTGCCCTGTTTGCTTTTGCTGCTAACAAAGCGACGAGCGCTGGAAGATCTGAGAGGATGCAGAGAGCAATTGCGCTGCTCCTCAGGTTGGGCAGTGGGATCAGAATTGAGGAAAGCAGCGACCAGAGAGGGAGGCAGCTGCAAGGACATAATTCAACCAGAAGCAGTTTGAAAAAGGCTGGAACATTGTTTGGGTGTTGGTCGGCAAACAGTACACTAGTCATTCTAGCAGGCCTTGCCATTCCCTTCCTACCTCAGTGAGGGCTTCACAGTCTCTGTAAAACCCAGCCATTTAGTGAATCACCCAGATAAGGACTTGGGGGAGTTTATATTTCAGGCAGACAGGTTTGAAGCTCTTGGCCCTGGCCTTGAAGAGGAAAACGAAGCTGGTCCTAAACATGAAGGATGGTTCTCACGTGGGTTTTTCTGTCGCCACCATGTGAGACTAGCGCGTGCATGCAACAGGCACTGAGCCACAGCCACCAAACACATCCAGACTGCCAGCTGGACTTCAACCAGACATCCAAAGGTGAAATCTTATCTCCATGCCTGAGAGAAAACAGGAGGAGATGCAGATGGTCCCAATAAACCATTGCAGGAGACAAAGTACACTTGATAAGGAGCAAGGGAAAAGGAGGACGAGAATTCCTAATGTCAGTGATTCTGTTAAAGACTTTGACCATGCCTTATGGGAAACTGCAAAGTTAAAATATAAATAAACTGACTTTAAAACCTCAATATTGCAACAGTAGCGGCTGAGTTGAATTTAAATTACCTTCTGTAATTCTTGGAATGTCTAATGCTCTAAGAAAGTGTGATGTTTTTCTTACCTCTTACATAACTTTTTTTTGGTCAAATTTCTGAAGCAGTGTATTGGTTTTATTTTTTTAAGGCAGAGATTATCAAGCTTGTTATCAGCTGCTTACAAATAAGATGCAAGGCCTAGGCATAAGGAGGGACCTAATAATTCAGAGAGTAGGGGATTCTTCTCAAAGTCTTGCCCAAGGATCCTAACCCTTTTCTCAGAAATCCCTGAGTACTGAAGAAGGGTATGGATCGAAACATCATATTAGTCACTGTCGGTTTATTTTACTTATCTGCCAGGTGCAGCGCGGAGAGGGAATCATTTCCCAGCTCTGATCTACTGTAGGTCTTGTCCACAACTAGGACTTAAGTGCTGCAGACGACATTGTGCATTTGTTCTTTGCATTCTGAAAGACCCACTGGCTTGAGAAAAAGGCAATTGTGCCCCTGCTCATAAACAATGAAAATCAGACAGCCGCACACATAATATCTAATTTGAAGGTTTAGTTTTGTCTTCACCATCTGAGTAGGAATGAGTATTACATCAGCAAGAGCCCAGTCTAGCCTCCTCAGTAGCTCAGCATTTTGGGATAAGTCTGTGCAGACCTGCAGTATTCTGCCTTATTGATTAGAATTAATTTAATAATACTGCTATGCCTCAACTGATCACAAAATGATTTTATAAACCCCGGGTGGGTTTTTTTTCCCCCCTTCTAAAATGGTATATGAGACAAGTAAATCTACGGGACACTCTTAGACTGACTGCTGATTCATTTCTGATTCATAAAAATAAACAGATAGCAAGACATATGTCTGAGCCAAACAGCATTTACTCTGTGGGAACATGTAAATGTAATAACACTCTTTAACAGGGTTAAACAATATTAGCCCTCTGATTTGTCATTATTAGTGTCACTAATTCTAGTTTCATGAACATCACTGAAAATATATGGCACGCAAAAAACAACTACCATAATGTGAGCACATCCATCTGTCTTTCCAGAAGAAAAACAGGCTTGGCAGGGACTGCAGTTCTGCAAGGATTTGAAACAACAACTTTTTATTCATTAAAATGTGGTTATGGTCTGAAAATGGACTTGGGGGAGAGGAGGAGGGAGGGAGGGAAAAAATGATCTCTCATTACAGACAGCACTTAGCCATTCCAGTTTGTCTTCCATTGGCAATCTGCACTGACAGATACAATGGCTTATTACTGCCCCCATTGAAGCCAACGGAAAATTTCCCTGTTGAATTCAGTGGGAGCAAGACCAGACCCCAAATCTGGACTGCTGTCAACAGCAGGGAGCCAATGTCAGTCTAAACAGAGCAAATTTGGTTTCTTTTCTGCCCCACGTGTCTTCAGCAAATTGCCAGCTAAGTGTTGAATCCAGACTCTTTATAGCTCTTGAGGAGAGCGGCTGGTCAGGCTTTGCCAAGCTTGTGGAGTTTGAGGCTTTGCAAACCTCGTGAAATATTTACTAGCTTTGCAGAACGTGATTGACTTTTACAAGCCAGTTCTCCTCTGACTTCAGGTCAGGGCTCACCTCTTTACCAGGACACTGCTGTTTTGTCTGGTTGTCCGTGTGCACGTGTGCAAGAAGGCAGTGGTCGAAGCGCGGCACCGTAGGGGGACCTGCACAGGGGTGCGCTTCCCCAGATCACAACCTGGACCGTGCCCCTCCTCCAGAGTGTCCCTGCCTTGCTCTCCCTCCCCTCCTCGCCTGCTGTGCACGTTGTTTGTGCCATGCCCACGAGCATCACTTTGTACAACGGCCTGACGCAGTAGGGCTCCCCTTCGAGCTGCGAGGGGCTGATACCAATGAATAACAGTATCCCAAGTGGAAGAGATGCCTCCGCTGCAAATGAAGGGCCTGAAGCATCAAGCTGGAAAGACAGACTGAGATGTCTTCTGCCCCTGCCACTGGCCAAATAGGCCAGTGATAACTGCAGCCCGCGTGGGAGCTTGGGGGTACATGGGTACTTTCTGAGGCCAGAGTTACCTCCAAATGGTAACCGTACCCCGATGGTCAGCGTTGCCCAGCAGGGAGCTCCAGCTTTTTCCCTACCAGCAAGAGGACAGGGGCTGCTCGGGGCAGCGGGGGACGATGGGTGCACACACCATGGATGTCACCAGCAGTGTCTGAGCGCAAAGCAATGCGAGACGGGGCCAGAAAGGGGCTTCAGAGGTATGGGGCCTCTGCCTCATTAAGCTCTTCTGAAAGCCACCAGCGCAGAGGAGGCACCAGAACCACCTTACACACTCTGGCCCAGGATTTCCCTACTCCTGTATATAGTTGGAAAGATGTTTTCCTAATGCCTAACCTCAGTCATCTTTGCTGTAAATAAGGTGATTTCTTAAGGGACAAGAAGAACGGTTGATCATTGTCCTCTTTATAACAAAATTCTTTGTATTGGAAGACTTACATCAATCTTTCCTCATTCTTTTCTTTTCTAGACTAAACAAATCCAGTTCCTACAACTTTTCCTTACAGGTCTTGTTTTCCAAATCTCTTATCGTTCCTGTTTGCTCTTCTCTGGCCTCTTGCCAATTGATCGATGTCTTTCTCAAATTATGGTGGCCAAAGCTGGACATCCTGATCGTATTTTGCTACTTTGGATAGAGGAGGACAGCGAGGCAAACAGAATTAGCATGAGATGAGGAGTTGATTTTTAATCCCTTCCATTATCTCTGAGCTGGATAGCACTGCTGCAGGGTTTTAGGAGAAAAAAGAGCCAAAGTGGGAGCTCACTGAAGCACTGAACATCAAACCACATCAACTCCTAGTTATGACCAACTCTTAAATTATGCCAAGTCCTAATTAACCCTGACGTTATTACTTTGCTCAGGTAAATAGTCATCTGTACAATCAGCTGTGATGGGATTTTGGGGACAGCACAAAAAGTTTGCCTTGCTTCAGCTCGGCTCCTGCCAGCACCTCTGCCTCTCCGCTGCGTTCCTGCAGTCCCACCGCTGAGTGGATCACGACAGAGATTGCTGTGCCGACTGTGGGAACAGGGGGAGGACACTGTTGTCATGTCCATGTTCTATCTGTCATCTACTGGTAGCTATTTATACTGCGCTTATCGCTGTGGTGGGGATGAGCACGGGGTAATGGTAATGCATTAGAGAGCCTTTGAAGCGGAAAGCTGAAAAAAGAAAGATACTGTTGTTTTTTTAATGTGCTAGACTGAGCCTGGGAGGGAATAACTACCTGTCACTGCACAGGGACTGCTGCAGACCCACGGCCTTCCAGTAGTGCTCAGAATTCCTGAAAAATCATAGTCTGCATTGGAAAAATGCAAATCCCTTCAGGACTGAGCTCTAGGGCTTTAATAGCAGCATGTTTTATTCAGCCTGTTTCCACTGTGCTGTATGTTGTCCTTTATGTTTTCAATATTTAAAGCCTGTTTTTTGTGACAGTGTTTCTTATGGCATTTGTACCCCAAAATTGTCTTTTTCTGTGCCTCTTCATTCCAGTAAAGGTGTGGTTTTGTGCACTTCCCTCCCACAGTTGTGAAATCTCTAGGTGTCCATTAAGACGAAGAGAAGAAAATTAAATGAGTTTTATTATCTGTTGTGGTGGTGCTAGTGAAAAGGTGGGAGCTGTATCCGTTTGGGCTGTGTAGCACAGGTAGAGCCAGAGAGCAGGACGTGGCAGCACCTGGATTATCCATTGTGATTTTTTTCTTAATTCTATTTTTCCCCTCAACTGATTTGTAAGGAACCATCATTGCCTTTTATTGTTATAAACTAAGCTGTGCAGGAGGTTTCACATGAAACCATTTAATTTTCTAATCCTCCACTTCCTTCATGAAAAAAACCATTCACCAAACACTGTGCATTCAGTGCCACTGGTGATGGGAAATCAAGGACCATTTTTAAATAGATTAATTTCTCCAAACAGTCCTGCCATTGACAAATCCAGATAATAATACTACAGAATTTTAGAGAACACAGAGAAATGTTATATCTACTCATTCACCTGCAGAATACCTTAACACTGCATGTCAGCATTTAAAGTGGATTGTCTGTAATTAGGCTGCAGTAAAACATAAGTATAGTGGTCACAGACAATAAAACCCAAGGAGGTATCTTTGCGGTACGTCTGAGCACAGGCATTTATACAGGACCATAACAGCCTTTCACAGGAGACTCATAACAGAAAAAGAATAACGCATATGTGTATATAAATGTATATACACACAAACATACACACACTATGCAGAATAGGTGTTACCAGTTGTATTAGTTATATATTGCCTTTAGGGAAAATGGAACTTGGGTTTGGGGAAATTTAAAGAAATCATTTTTAACTGAAGATGATTACATCGATGTCTGTGATCCCGCAAGACACTGGCGTTTCTCTGTCTCCCTCTGTGTTTTCCCTGGAGACTCTGAGGGAAAAAGAACAAAGCAGAAATGCAGAGATCTGTGGCTGCTCTGGAGACAGAGGCAGCCGCTTGTATGGCATGGGAGAGGAGAGCCAGCACTCTTCTTTCCTCCAGCAGTCCAAACCACCTTTGTAAAGGCAGGTATGGTATTGCTCTGCCAACGCAGAGGACATCCTTTGAGGCCTCTGGAGGCTTTGGAGTCACTCTGGATGCTGTTGCTGGCAGGTTGCAGCCCCAGGGAGTTGTTCTGCCACAAGAACAGAGCTGCTTATTCCCTCTGAAACAGGATTTTGAGGGGTGGGGAGCCCCCAAGTGACTGGGGTGTCAGGTCTCTTGGGTTATATGGCCAATGGCGCAGCCCTACCTGGGCGCTCCAGTCTCTTAGCCCTCCTCTTTGCCATGCAGAGGTGGTGACCGGGCACTCCGGGGGCTGCAGAAGCGCTGTGCCCTCTCGGTTGCTTTGGTATTGTACGGCGTTGCCCAGCGCAGAAAGGCTCCCAGCCCTGCCCACTGGGCAAGTGCGACCGAAATGCTTAACCTTGCTTCAGATGAGCCTAGCTGCAGCTTATCTACAGTGCTCGCGTCTGTCAGCTGCGTGTTTAATGGCACTGCTCTCTGGAAAGATGAAATATATGGTTGGGCAATAAAAGAAAAGCTGGAAAGAAAGATTTATAATTTTCCCCTTAAGCCTGTCATTCATGTCATTAATATAGATGTGATTTAGGAGGGCAACAACTTTTTCTTCTTTTTTCCTTCTTTCTTTTTTTGCTAAAAGCTTTGTGTATGTACCCACAGTCTGACAACCAAATGGGTCTGCCTTTCTTTTTTCCTCTCCAATATGTGGATTGCTTCTAATTCTGTCAGTCAAATGGAGCAGCAGTTTCGGGAGGGGAGTGATTAAGGCTCCCTCAGAATAAAGGACTGCATGCTGCGCCTCGGCTATTCATCAGAGCTGGAGATGGAAGAGCGATTCCAGGCTTCTGAATAACGGGGCTTTTTCAAACATACAAAACACACCTTAGAAATATGGCACAAACAAAGCTCGAAGTCTCCAAGTGCCATACTTATTTTCTGTTTATTTCTTCATGCTTTATTTTCGCTTTTCATCATGTGCTCGAGGACCCCACTCGGCCCAGGCGCTCGCTCCGTGCTTGACTGCAGACTCACTCAGCAAAGCACTTGGCAGTTCCTTAATTTAAGTCTGTGCTAAGCTCACTAAAACCAAATGGATTTAAGCTTGTGCTTAAAGTAAAGCTTTTTATTATATAATTCATTAAAAGAAACTTCATGATTAGAACTGAATGCATGCTTTTGGTCATTTTGGGCGGGGGGGCAAAAAATGCAGAGTAGGTGATACTGCAGTGTTACCCAAACCAGTGTCAGTTTACCAAAATATTTGTGTAAGATTAAAAAAATATATATAAAAAAGGTGAAATGCTTATGAAGGTGTTTCTAAGCAAAACATTTCCATTTTTTGCAAACTGTCATTTTGCAATTGCTTCCAGCATTATTTAGAATTGTTTAAATTCCACTTGTTTAAAATTGTGTATAAAACCACTTATAAGGTAAAAAAAAACCCTTTTATTTATAGTCAAACAGTATCTTTTATTTGACTTCAGATATCTTCTCTTTCCTTTTTGACTCCTCAAAGATTTTTGACAAACATTCAAGTTCCTCTGAAACAGAACTACTGAGTTGTTTTTAGACTAATGTTTATCAGCATTTATTCTTATTAATATTTATTCTTGACTACCAGACAATGCTTTGTTTCTTTAGTTAAGCTGTTCTCTTAAAAACCAATACAAAAGCACTGGAGGACATCCTGAAGCAGGAACAGTGTCGGTGCATCTTTCCCCCCCCCCACCCCTCGGGGGTGGCCAGCCCAGGTGTGCGTCCTTCCAACTGCTGGCAACTCATGGAGGAGCTGCAACCTGAGCTGGTGTGCAGCGTGTGAACCCAGAGCTGCGTCTCTCCTCAAAGCCAAGGAGAGGTTTCAGTCTTCCTTTCAGGCTGGGAACCCTGCAGCTTCCCAGCTCCACCTCCAGCAAGCCTCCCACAGCGCCTTCCAAAGAAAAGGCAGAAGCGGGGAGCTGGTACTGGAAGACACAAAACCAACCGAACAAAAAATTACCGAGTTGTCTCTATACATTAGAATTAAAGCGGGAACGTGGACTGACTTTTCTGTTTGCAATTCGGTTCAAGATCAGCCCTATCTCTGTGTCATTAGATACACTATTGTTATTCAGGGAAACAAGGAGGTACCTGTCCTGGCAGCAGGGCTCAGGGCGGAGGAGCGGAGGCATCAGGGGCTTGTTCTGCAGATGGGAAACCAAATGGCAGTGAGTTATCAGGGGAGTCAGGGAGTCTATTGCAGGGCTGGTAATTGCTCCACAGTCCCCCAAATATCAATCCAGCACCACTGTCATAACGCTATCTTCTCCGGGCAGTTAAGATAAAAAATATAGATGACTAGAAATTGTACTCCTACATACCAAGTGTATCAAATGGATGGTGGAGTTCCTCAGAGACCAAGCATTTGTTGAAATGCAAGATATTACTTCCTGATTCCCCACTATGTTTTATGGTGTGGCAAATTTATTATGGAGATAATATTCAATGCCCACACTTAACTGAATTTAAATCCAGGAGAACGTATCCAGGTCAGGTTTTTTCCTCATCACTTTTAATGGCTGCAAACATCCTGCACATGTGAGTGACTGTAACAGCATGTCCGCTGTGTTTGCTAAGGTACAATGGAGTGAACACATCGGTACAACATGGTAAATGTTTCATGAAAAGAGTATCAAATGGACTGTCTAAAACCCTCAGAGACTGTCTGCTCTGCACTCAAACACAGGACATTATTTCATGATTCCCTGTGATCCCTTTGGCATTGTAATTCTAAACTGTGCAAAGAGAAGTGGATGAAGGCGGATTACAAATTCTAGTCCATATAAAGAACCTGTAATTATTTGTTAAACTGTTGTGTTTAGTCTTCTGTCCTGTCCTCTCCAGACTGGACTATGCAGTATTTTCCAGTTTAACTCCCTGGCTGTATTACTAGTTTATAAGAACTATGTGTACCTCCCCCTGTTTTTTCACAGTTTGGAGGTATGATTTCTCCTTCAGATCCCAGGCAATAGCCCGAGCACATCTGCAGGTGGAGGATAACTGCCTGTGGGATACAAGCTCCAGTCCCACGCCGTGCTGGTGGGACACTTTCTGACCTGACAGCAGACATTTCTGTACGAGCATTTTACATGTTTCCAGACCTCTCGTACTTTTTTTCTTTTGCTGTTGTTTCCCCTTAGACATGATAGGATTTGTTTTGCTTCAAGACAGAATTTCCCCTAAATGGCAAGAAAGTATCTGCCTTTCTGTCCATGCTTCCTTTCTCGGAAAAAGTGTCCCCTGCTTCATCTGGAGATATATATATGTGTGTGTGTGTGTGTGTGTGTGTACCTATATATATGTATCTATCTATATGTATATTCTTTCTTACCCTGCTCCACTGTGATTTAAAATAGCAACTCTTTGCCAGTCTCTTCTCTCCCACCAGAGACAGGTAGGGTTATTTTGAAAGGTGCGAGGGTTGTTTGTTTTAATTTTTCTTTAAGTCACCAAAATGGTGTTAAATATAATTTTCATTAAATGCTCCAAACCCACTGCATTTGCCTGGGTGTATTGTTTTTCAGGCTCTCTCCCACCTCTAATCAGCTATGATTCGGCACAGTTGGCAGTCTCTGCTCAGTAAGCAGACTGTCTGAATCACAACTCAGCCCTAGAAAGGATGGTCTTTCTAGGTCAGGGCTAAATATACTGAGTATGGGGTGAGGATGGAAAAGTTCCCATTCCAGCTGCTCTCCTGCACTGAGTCTGCGGGGATAAAACTCCCCACCTTGCTGGCACGTTGGGAAGCTTCATTCACCGGGATCTGCGAGGGGAAGGGGGAGAGTCCTACAGTGTTCCTACCCTGGCAGCAGAGAGGTCCCTTGGGGACATGGCTTTCAGAAGCAGCTCAGAGCAGCCTCACTGTGGCTCTGAGCTGGATGGAGAAAAGGGGCATCAAAGTAGCCACTGGTCACCTCGGCATGAGCGAGGCTTACATCTAAACTTAACATCGCTCTTTCTTAGGACTCCCAGCAGCGATGGGAGGATCAAGAGGTCTGGTTCACCTCCTTTCTGTGCCTTATCAGGCAGGGTGCCCTGCGAATGCACTGGCCTGCAGGACGCTGCTTGTTCTCCAGCAGTTGCCCATCCTCGGGCAGTGAGGGATAGCTACCAGATCTTTTCCTGACCTTAGGGATACTTCCAGGCTGGCTGGCTGGTAAGGAAAGCCAGCTCAGGAAACCCTGCTGAGATACGGTCGTGCTGCGAAGGGCAGGATACAGGTGACATTCAGCTGTGTTCAGATGAGGATGCCCCAGCTAGTTCATGAAGCACCAAGGCTGGCAGTGTAGGGAGAGCCAAGTGCTTTCTCTGGGGCTGACGTTTGCATGATGCCTTCCGAAGCACGTCAGCTATGGAAAGAGAGCACTCACAGGATCTCCCTCCAGGCTGGTCCAGCTATTCCTCCAGCCCATGGCTGAGACTTGGCAATCTGGCTGGAAAAATTAGAGCACAAATCCATGTGCTGTTTGAAGTCAGTAATGAAACAAACTCCCTTTTCCAGGAGTGGGACTACATTTCCATTGGCCCCTCCCTATTAATTCTGTAATACCATCTTTCATTTTTATGTAACGCACTAGCCTTCCGCAAGAGTTTTCTTTCCTTTTGGAAGATGAAGCTTCAAGATTGTTACAGTTGCTAGAGGCAACTATTCTGCAAAATCTTTTTATAAAACGTATTTATCTAATTAAAAATCTTTTAACAGCACCATGCCTGTAGGATCAAATATCTCATTTATACTGTGCAGGGCTGGGGCAAGTGTTTGCTGCTTCTGTAGAACCACAGATAAACAGGGACTGGAGGGGCATAAAATGGCTGCTCCAACTCAGCTAATCCTAATGCACCTTTTCCAATAAAAAAGTGGGTTCTAAGACCTTTCCGGTTTATTATTGGAAGAAAAGTAATGGGGAGGGGGGAGGAGTAAGCTTATAATGGAGTCAATTCAATGTAGTTGGCAACAAGAGTAGAACAGCCTTACATCAGTGACATTTTCCAGTGAAACAAACCTGTTGTACAGAGAACAATTTTTAATTAACTCTGTATCTCATGTGTCGAGGAACGTGAGCAAACTTCTTTATGACTTTACTTTTGGCTGCAAAGTATATCCCAGTTTTTATTCTCCAAGAATAGATTCATGAGGTGAGTGGCAGGGAAGAGAGGGTTTCTAAATATGCATGTGAAACTCTGTACAAAGCAACTTTGTGAGCACTTTATTGATTTTTTAAATCTGCTTCTTTTACATGATGTAGAGCACGGCGTATTAAACATTAAATGGTACTCAAAGAATCTTTCAGAAGACAAGGCTTGGTTGAAGTTAGAATGGAGTTTGGAGAAACCAAATACTTGATGCTCATCTTTGACTGAAGGAGTCCAGGTGGCCGCTGACCTGCCTTGGCATCTCTCCTGCCTCGAGGGAGCAGCCCAGGGGCCACCGGTGGCTCAGGGTGGCCCCCCTCCTGCTCCCGCCATCCCCGCTGCGAGGGAGGGCAGCCGGCAGCCTGCTGCAGAGCCCGCTCCTAACCCTGCTGTAACCAAGGGTGAAAAGCATTTTCTTTCTGGTGGCGTTACCCTGTCCTGCGTGTTTGCCTCCACTCCAGTGGGGCAAGAATGCTGCCTGGCAAAATGTGGGGGACAAAGCTCAGGCGGGGTACTGGAGGAGGTCCTTGGTTCAGGTATTAGGTTGGCGTGAGCGATTTCTCGTGTTTGAAAGTTCAGGGGTGAAATCAGGAAGAAACTGGAAGTGTCTGTGCCACGGCAAGGCTTCTGCTGCAATAGAAGAGCTATGCTGAAGCACAGCATAATGTCTGGAGATGTCTCTCCAGAAACCGAAGCTCCCGAATCATAAAATTAAACACTTTCTCTGTATTTTTTTTAACCTATCCTAGCAAAATAACTTCTGCTCTTAATTAACTTGCCCAGTCAACACCAGAAACCAATCACTGCTAGCTATTGGCGTGTCTGCGTTGGCTGCATTTCTCCATGTTGCTGAAGATGTGTGCAGAGCTTTGCAAGCAAGAACAAGGCAGAAACTTGCAGTAGCTACAATCTGAACTAGTGTGCAGACAAAAAAACACAGAGAATGAGTTTAAAAAAGCACATGAGCATCTCTTTGGCTTTGCACATCTTTTGACATTCCAGGAACATTGTTCAAAATATAGATTGCACTTACAGCCACAAAAGGAGGCTGATGATTTCCAGTCAGGCTGAAAAAATGAGTACTTCATGGGGAGTTGAAAAGGAATTAAAACGAACTATCTATAAACCAATTGGTTTCACTTATGGTCCCGAGGCTCACCAGAGCTCAGGTATTTGTCTCAGTGGGGTTCCCTGCTTGGCCTGTACCTCCCCACTGCTACTCCCGCTAATGTGTATAGATAAGAGCTGTGTTGCGGACATAGTAATGGCGTGTTGAACAGCATAGATCATAGGGGAGCTAAATTTGTATGCTTTAGCACAAATTAGATTGCATTTCTAAAATCCTAATAAGCATAAAGATGGATCCAGAGGGATTGTTACAAACCAAACCAGAATAATAAGCTCATCCAGAATTTATCTAATGGACAAAAGGAGCGATGGTTCTCAAATAATGGGCACATCAAATGAACCAAAGAGCATCTCAGTAAGAAGAAATATGATCCTGTTCTGGGATGTTGGGGCCTGCAGCGGGACAGGGAGGAACTTTGCAAATTCTAGCTGTGTTGGAGAGAGATGAGTGGGTAGCAGACTCTCTCTTAAATACAAGAGTCAAGGAAGTACTTTATGTATGGATGAATAATTGCTTTTATGAGGCCAAGTCTTTCATTGAAGCTAATGGAAAATTTGTCATTGACTTCAATGGGATCGGCACTAGACCCATAACAAGAAAATAATAATGGCCTTGTCTGCGATACAAAGCCAAAAAAAAAAACCCCAACCAAAAAAAAAGATCCAGCTTTCACAGCAGCCAGGAGCCTTCTGCATGGATCTAGGAACACTGTACTTGGTGAATCATTCCTCTGTTAGATAGAGCATTTGTTCTGTTCCTGATTTATCTCCAAGCAAATTTAGACTACTCAAAATCGATTTGCTCGTTATAATTTTTTTCAATGCCTTTGGGCAAACTCTTGGCTTCCGCTGTTTCCTATTGTTATTCCTGCTGAGCAATTGGTTGCCTCACTCACGTGGGTCTGCTCTTGCTCCCTGCCTGCCTGACACAACGTTATAAATAGAGGGCTGGTAAGAATCCCAGCTATCCGTATTTCACAGAGGTAGGCTGGCATGGCTCAGAAGTGCTCTGTTACACTACCTGTTACACGGATAGACCCAAAATTCAGAGATTCTTTTTTCAGAGTCATTTCAGAGCATCTGTTCTTGAAATGAGCTGGGTGCCCATGTTAACAAGCAAACAAGAAAAGCAAAGCACATAAGGCAGCAGCTAGGAAGACCTTAAAAGGGCTTCCCTGGGAGAGCCATTGAATCAGGAGCCTGCAGATCTCCATTAATGAAAATTATTTTGCTGACACAGGTTTTTCACAATAATGTGATTGGGTTGGATTGGTATTTAGGAGGAAGAGACCTAAAGAATATTACTGGAAATGATGCTGGGGAGCCTGCTGAGTCTTAAGGCAATACCAGCCCAGTGTCAGTACTTTTTATGGACTCTGCTACAGAGCCTCCAGCTATTTTCTGGGTCAGATTTAAGCAGTAGCCTGGAGGGCATTTTACAGACCTCTGGCTTTTTCTGTTGAAGCTGCTGCTTACCCAGGATCCTGCCCAAATTTCATTTAGATATTCTTTTTTGGCCTCCCTGTTTAGAATTTTTACCATTTTAATTACAGTGAAACTGATCTAGCTGAAGGTGTCCCTGCTCATGGCAGGGTGTTTGGACTAGATGACCTCTAAAGGTTCCTTCCAGCCCAAACTATTCTATAATTCTACGATTGTATGTGCCATTGCAGGAGCAGATCCACAGTTACTTACCAGTGTGAGAAGCTCTGTTCAAACTGCACAGTCTGCAAGAGTCGTCCAGGCTTAGCTTAGGTCTGTTATGTATAAGTAAGATGCCATTTCTAACTCACACAAGTAACAAACAGGTTTGTCTTATGTCAGCCTGAGCAGCCCATCTGATGTTGGGTTTAGCAGTGAGCCGTCATGCCTTTACTGGGATCCTTTGTTCTTGCAGTGTCTTATACCAAAGACACTTTTTGGAAATGCTAAGAATTTGCATGATATTAAAATGCATGTTCCGTTGGGCTTTCCAGTTAATTCTTCCTTTCTTTTTTTTTTTTTTTTTAAACAAATAGGGCTCAGTTTTACCATTGTTCAATTTTTTCTTTTATTTAAGCAAAATTTTCAGCCATTCAGTGCCTCTGTTGAGATTTTTTCTTTCATTACTTTATGGCAGATGAAAGTTAAGAGGTCCAATTACTAACATTTTATGATAGCACAGAATATTATTAAAGCACTTAAGAGGTTATTAACACCTTTTATGTACCTCATTATTTAAAAGCCTGCCATATTTAATCATTTTAGCACCATTAAATTGGCATTAACAACAACCCTATGACTTACACTCAGAAATGTCACCATTTGACAACACTAATGCAATAAAACATCTCACAGAAACCTGGAGGCACCAGGTGAGCTATACCACTTCACAAAAATTGGGCTTTTTCATGGCTTTCAACCACAGACAGCTGCAAGGAGTGCCACGGGGGCCCCACCTCGCCCTGCGGGCAGTGCCTGCTGCTGGAGAACCGCGAGGGAGCCGCTGCGATGCCTTTGGCAGGAAAGCTGGGTTTGGTGTAGTCCGCAGCGGTGAGGCACCCACGGCACTGACTGGGATCTCCACGTGCAGAGAAGCAGGAGTTAATCCTAATTCAGTCCTCTCTGGTGCCCGAGCGCAGGTCACAGGTCTTGCGGTGCAGTGTGAGTCCTGGGAATCCCTTTGCCTCCCAGTGGGTACTGTGGCACCTTTGCTGTCTCCCAGTGTCCATGCCAAGTCACAGGCTCAGGCTTTGAGGGCCCTTAATTCAATGACTGTCACACTCCTACCTGTGCCTGATGATGGATGGGTAACTTTGACAGATATGCAAGGGAATAGCAGAAAAGCCCTTCATCCTCTGTCCTGCCGGATCCCCTTGTTTATAGGAGCAGTTACACATGTGCTACTCCCTCTTGTAAAGTTGTAAAATTATTTATCCCATGACTCTCCTCTTGGATCCCTTTCCTTTCTTTTTTTTCCTCACACCCTTTGCTGCGGAGGGCTGAGGCTGACATACAATCCAGTGGTTAGCAATTACACACTCAATATCAGCCTCTACCCATTGATTATCAAGGACAAAAAACAACAGCCACAGAGTGGCTAAGTGGAACATCATGTTAATCAAGTCAGAAGTATTATTTTTACAGCCTCCTGATTATTTCTAACAACGTACTAAAAGCCAGTGGGACTGGGTGGGTCTGAAAAGCTCTGGTGACATTGGGAGCGTTCCAGCCCCTGCTTTTCAGCTCGCAAGCTGAAACTCCAGGAGCAAGATTCAATTCATATGGGACTTTTTCCCAGCAAAATACGGGATGAATTGTGTTTTCTCTTTAAGGCTTACAAATAAATCCCTTTCCCATAATCATTATTTTCATAGATGAGTGTTACTAATATATTTTGGCATTTTAAAGCACATCCTTGAATTTACTCTGGCAACTGCTACACAGCTGAACGCAGAATCAGGGAAATCTATTCCATGACTTATCTGCCCGGACTTCAGTAGCATTCCCTTTCTTTGTGATTGCCTAACAGAAAAAAAAAATATAGAAAAGGCCCCAAAAGCCTCAATTTTGGAGCCATAAAAGACCGCCTGAGTTGTTTTTCAGATGCTGGCACTCAGCCGAGTGACTCTGTCAAAAACCCCAACAGGTCTATGTACAAAACATACCAGTCCCATCTGTTAGAAGGATGCCACCACTGCCATCAGTGCATTAGTTCAGCCATTTGGGGACAGTAAACGGTCAGCGTTTGTAACGCAGAAGGGTCAGGGCATCCGGCTGTTGAAGAGGCTGCCTGTCCACAGCCAAATCCCCCCGTGTACGTGATCCACAGGCGCTTCCCTATTTCCATCACGCTTGGAGGGATGTATTAATATTCCAGCCCAGCCACGCTTGGGTTTGTTTTGCTGTTTGCATTACATCCATATCTGCAGCAGTTAAATGCTGGTAGGTCTTCAGGTCTGTTAAACAAATTATGGGAGTCTTTAAGCATCATGTGCTGGGCTTTATCCCCCACAGCCGGCACGAGATCGCTCAGGTGCAAGTGGAGAGAAGTGAGTACAGCTCCCTGCCAACTCCCTCCTTAACTGGAAAGGCGTGTGCTGCGTGTGTTAATGAGCATGTGTTAGTGCAGGGTTTAACAGCAATGCCTTACCCCTAAGGATCACAGAGCTGGGCCTCCTTTTCTCCTCCAGGTGTAGTTCCTATCTCCCCAGGTGCCTCCAATCGCTCTGGAGTTCCCTGCCCCTCCTTCCTGCCCCTCCCCCACATTTTATAAGGCTTCCCCCCCCCCCCCCCCCCCTTGGTTGTTATAGAGCCCTTCCCCAGAAGATTCCTTATAATAAATGGGCTGAAGCAAGAGAGGGATGTAAGATACTTCATTTTTCAAAACAGCTTAGAAGTGAGGCCAAATTTTACTGGGACTTGAGGTCTGAATTCATTTGGCCCTTTTGAGAAACATCCCCTTGCTGGCCCTTTGCAGAGCTGAGGGGTTTCTCCAGCCTCCCACAGTGCTGGCTTTCCTGTGACCTTTTCCCTCTGCCTGCTCTGCCATGGTGATAGAGGCAGGATGCACCCTTGGGACCTGGGCCATGGGGTGCGTACCTGCTGCGCTCGCTGCAGGACCCTGGGCAGAAGGCAGGCTGTGGCTGCTTGAGTGTCTGATGTCTCCCTGCCATGGCTGCCCTCTCCACGTGCTCGTGCCAGCCGAGGTGGATGGAGAGAGGAATGTCTCTGTGGGATCAGCAACAGCTCTTGCTTGCTGGCGTGGGCAGCGTGGCTATGACGCTCATGCAGTGGCTCTTGCAGCAATGTGAGTGATCAAAGTGGGCGAGGACTGAGCACCAAAGGGAGGGAGACTAGAGGTAAAGAGCTGCTTTATATTTATACATCTTATGCTATAGAATGCTATTGTTAAAATGGCAAAACCCAGATGCTGCCTATGTGAGCAAGTTTTATCTTTTACATCAATACAGTTGCAGCAACGTGTAACTATTATATTCAGTGCTGTAAAATAGCTCCCATGTGGCTTTTCCTACTAAGCCTTCATTATCAAAAGAGGCGTGACTTTTTCTTTATAGGCATGTAGCTAATATATGCTAACTATTTTCCTGTAAAACCCAGTGGCGATGTGACTCAAGACCTAAAGGTAGTGTTGCTAGGTGAGACTAGCTGTGGGCCAGTGTTCCGCAAGTGAAATGGTTTATTCCCTGCAGCCGTTTCAGACTCGCCGTTGCTCTTTACCTGCTGAGTTAACTTTAAAACCTGTCTCAGCGTTCGTTCTGCTTGTGCAAATGTGCGTCACTGGGACATTCTTCCTAGTCTGTGTAGCCAAGCCAGCAGAAGTTTCTAGTTTAGCCTGTCCTTCATCAGTCGAGGGGACCATCTTCTCAGCCAGCGGAGCTAGGCAATTTGGCTGTGTTTTGCAGAGTATCAGCCCAGGCTGGTGAAAACCCAGGATCATTTATCATCTGGGTATATGATGGATGAGGTGATATGAATTGGTGGCTTTGGTCCATTACTGTTGGAACCAACTGATCTCCTTATTGGCAGCCTCAGCAGAAAGTCTGGGAAAGAGTCTTCGTGCCCTGTGGCACCTTTCCCTCCTCCTCGGAAGCTGCTGTTCAGCAGGGACTGTGAGCAATCAGCACAGTGACCCTTGAGATTTTGCTGCCTCTACTTTCTGGAGCTCTTTCCTAATCTGCCAGGGCTCAGTGGATGCTCTGGATTGCCTGCTGCAAGGCCCAGAAGCTGGCTCCCTGGTGACTTATTGCCCAGGACCCCCAGGCAGATGGTGCAGATCCCACAGATTTCCAGCCCCAGATTTGCATGTCTGCTTAGCGGCTGGTTTGCAGCACCGACGTATTTGCATTTGTGAGTGTGTCTCTCTTTCTGCCCCAAATCCCACACTGAGCTCTGCTCAGAACTGCGCCCCGTGCGAGATGCAGCAGGCGAAGGTGGCTCGCTTGTGCAGCTCACCTGGTGCTTGCCACAGGTTTGGCGTTTCAGGTTAAAGTTAGCCCTGGCTTTTAAGATCTATTCTAACCCATTTAACTCCTGAGCTTTTTGTGAAAAACAAGATGGGAAATATAAAACATCAGCTACATCAGCTCCTGTAACTCACAAAGTCAATGGGAAAGCTACGATAAATTTACAGTCCGAAAAAAGAAGAGCTGTTCTTTATATAAACTCTCACTTTTTCAAAGACAGTTTATTTTCAAGGGATAATTTTAGGTGACAGGTGTTGCTGGGGTATTTTGTGCTTTTTTTTTTTTTAATTATTACTACTTTTTGGTTATACAGCATGATTCTTGAGTAGATACTCAAACAAGCAAGATTGGCTCATCATTCCTCTTTAATTCCACATCATGTCACTTTGGAAGGGAAATGGCTTGGTAAAAGCCAGAGAGTTCAGATATGATGCTGGCAGATCGTTATGAAATATTCACAAGACATTTAGTTTAACTCGGTGCTAATTGAACACTGACAGCACAAGTTACTCCTGCCTGCAGCAATAGTCTATCACATTTAGGCAAGTGGCATTCCTTCCACTTTGATGCTCTCCTAGATAGGAGGCTGCGAGGGAGCACAGTTAGCAACCAGTAAACACCTGGGTGAGCAGCATTCGAGACGGATCCTGCACTTGCTGTGCCAAGCGAATCCTCCAAAGCTGGTGAGAGTTTATTTGCACAGGGGCTGAAACGAGACTTCAACTCTCTCTGCAAAAATACTGATCATTATATGAGGGGTGAACTGAAATTGATACAGAGATTTTTGGGATATCTTCCTTAGTGAAGACACTAAAGCAAGATTATTTGCAGATTAGCTAATGTCACTTTTCTGAAGCCATGCCCCAAAGCCCTCCTTGCCCTGAGATGAGAGAGTTTCCAGGGCAGTTACAGCTATACTGAACTACCAGTGTGTTTCTTTACGGAGACAAGGACTTATTTGCCTCTCTTTCATTTTTATTTCTATAGCTCAACATACTGTTTGCTGATATTTGTGAATTTGTTTCTTATTTGTCAATTCAGCTTCCCCGTGGACATCTAATAACAGGAATTTTCCTACCATTTTAATTGTCTTTTATTCCAGAGCCAAGCAGAGTTTGAAACAGAGTAGTAATGCCATCATTTTAGTCATCAGACATGATGTGTGGTCTAAATAGCTTGGATCAAAACTCAGTACCCAGCTCTGCCTGAAACCCTCTTCCCATCTGTGATTTAGATGCAGTCATCTGCCTTTGGTGCCTCAGTTTCCCAGCTATGGAGAAAGGCCAAGTTGCTAATCAAGGATTTTTCCCATCTTCATTTGGAGGTGTTTGCTCCAGACTTGTCCTGCGGTTAGAACGGGGGTGCACAGAGGGAGCCTGCAGGGACGGCTGCCTCGGTAGGGACCTTGCTTCTCCCTTTGCACCGCAGCCTGTGCCAGCTGCATTGTGTCACTCTCTGCAGAGCTGAAGGACTAAGACTTTTACGTGTAGCAACACGTTAGAAAAGTGACCCGGAACATTTTTAATCCACTGGGGGAAAATGTGTCTCCATCTCCCCAATTTACCTGTCCTGAGGAGTTAAACTGGAGGTGGAATCACATATGAGAAGGTGTTAATGAAACTGTTACTGAATATTGAGGTGATAGTGGCTTAGATTATAGGAGTTCATCTAGCAAGTGCGTGGTGACCGTGAGCTCTGACAAGAGCACTTGCTGGCTGTAGAAAGGCAGGCAGTAGTGCAAGGGCCATTAACTGACTGAAGTAGTAGTACAACTAGTAGTAACCACCTAAGAGCTCCAGCAGCTCAAAGGAGTGAAGACTCATTGTTCAGTGCTTGTACAAATGCAGGCAAAGCAGGCATCCCCTTCCCCGTAATGCTTATGGGAAGCTACACAGGATGAAAAGTGTGAGTAACGTTGCACAGGCAGTAGTCACAGCACACACCAGTGCTGAGGCTTTGTCATTCTCTTTTATGCAGAAATCACTGGAAAAGGAGAGTGTTACGAAAGGGTTTAAAGGAGGTAGCTGTGACTTCTTCGAAGCCTGGGGTAGGGTGGAGGGTGAGGGGTGGTTTCTGAGCTGGGCGGATTGGGAGCAGCAGCAGCTGACGACTTAGCTTTGGGGCAATCCCCATTTCGCTCGCCTCCAGGGCAAGTTGTGGCTCTGGAGGCAGGTGAAATGGGGATTGCCCCAAAGGAGCTTCTGTCTGATGTGGGGAGCTCCCATCTGGGATTGCAGAGAAGGGTGACCAGGTAAATGCAAGCAACTGAGAAAAAGACCTTTTCAGTAATGTTCCGGTTGGCCATGAGAGGGTAAGGGGACAGCTCTCAAAGTAAGGGATAAAGATATTTCAGTGTTTAAAAAAAAAAAAAAAAAAAGATAATTTTAACTCCATTAACATCTTGGGTGCTATGGAGAATGGATCTGAGATGCCCAGGCAGAATCCAGTTGTAAGGGCTGAGCTGAAAGCCCTAGAAACTGAGTATTTCTGCCCTAGAATTTTATATAAGGTGGCTAATCGCTACAGATAGAAATCTGCTGTAAAAACACACCTTGCTTTCAACAAAGCCATGGTTTTAGACATGTTTTCAACAGCCAAGGATGCAATACCAGACTGAAAGAGCTCCCAGTCTTCCTTTCAGTGAACCTCCCACTCTTGGATTGCTGAATATCGCTCTCACGGTAATACTGTCCTTGGGATGGTTGAGTAAACTTACAGTCCCCCTATGACTGTATAAACATTCTCACCAGGAGAAGAGGAGGGAGGGACATGAAATGCCCCATCCTCCACAGAACCCTGCTCTAAATGGCTTCCACAAGCATCCTTCTTGAGGAGGGAAAATAAATCGAAGCTTTCAGAATTGTTTTACTTGATGCATTTCATTCTGAGCTAAAGCAAGGCGAATAGGCAGTGGGAGGACTTCACTGATAAACTTTTTTTTTTTCTCCCAAGCAGAGAATACCAGAAGATAACACAACAGCAAATGACTGCATATTTTAAACCCTTGTAGCTAAACCTTCCCTTTTGGGGCTGCGCCAGGTATCTCGTGGTGCCAGTGAAAATGGGATACAGATGTTCACTTGTTTGGATGGAGGCACTGCAATAATTCATGCCTGCTACAAATGATAGGATGCCTCGTGCTCACAAAAGAATACCCTGATCTTTTTGTCAGTAATAAGAAAATATATTAAGGAAAATAAGGCCTGTAAAAGCTGTGATCTGGGGGAGCGTGGGGTGGTTGGTTTTTTTTTTCAGTTTCCAAAGTGTAACTTTTGTTGTAGCGGCACAGCCTGTGCTGCTAAAAACGCTCCCACCAGGATACCAACCCGAGGGTGGCACCACTCGCAGGGGAGTCAATCGGTGTCTGCGACAGGTATACGGAGTGTTAAACACCTGCTGCTAAACACGTATGAACAGAGGACCTGAGCTCGCAGAACAGTGGAGGTTTGGGGTGTCGTGTCTGAGACTTTTTTCTTCTGTTTTCTACTTTAGCTTTGAACACTTGCTTATTTTTGTAAGATTAATTTACGTGTTTTTAAAAGGTTTCCTCTGATTTTGAACTCACTTGTGGTGAAAATAGTCTCATTAAAGTCCATGGTAACAGTGTTCAGGAATGCGATCTGTCTGTTTTAATGGACATCATGGAACTGGGAGATGTATACCCCAAAAATACCTCGGGATGGGATAGGGAGAAAGAGGAGCTGAGCCCGTCGCACTGCAACATAACAGCAGGGCTGACGCTCACCTTCTGCTTTTTCGTGTGTAGCAGATAACTGCAAAACTGGCATCTGCCAAAAGAATTTGTTAGCATACCTGAATACTTGCACCGCTGGTTTCCCCCTGTTGTGCTCCTGTCAGGAGAGGTACAAACAGGTTCACACCTGCTGTATAGCTTCGGGTTGAAGGAATGCATGTGCAAATTTGGCAGGTAGAAATTACACTCTTAAAATTAGACTCCACTTCTTGAAATCAGAGCGCTCTGCCTTCCCTGCCTGCTGTTCTGTTTTTCACTTTCTTCTTGCAATGCCCATATTAAAATGAAGATGATTTTTTTTTTTTTAATCTTCTTAGTTCATTTTCATGGTGAAGCAGTAACCGAATCCAAAAATCACACTTCTGGGAATCAGCACCAATGTTGTCTGAAGATTTTAAAGGTGTGCATGTTTTTTTTTTTTCTCGCTCCCCCAAATTTTACTTTCTCAGTAATTTTTATGAAGTGGGTTTGGACTTGACACAACTGGCACAGATTGGGATGTAATGACTTATTCTTCTGATTTATTTGGGAGGTTTTTTAACCATTTCCTCACCTTTCTCATGTTGTAGGTTGACTTTCAGAATGAGATTTTTCAGTTAAAACAAAAATCCCCATGAAAATCTTTTGATTCAATAGCACTTAAATGCAGTGCTTTATTTCCCTCATATTTTTTTTTTCAACTGCTTTTCTTGGCTTACCCCACTCACCAGATTTTTTCCAATTTAATGAAAAGTTTTGGCATTCTGAAATGGCATCTTTTGCAGGACTAACTGTAACTGAATGTTTTGTCCTCGTACTGTTTACTACATCGAATTTTTCACATCAGTGCAGACCATGGACAACCCTGCCTAGCCCGATATATTAAGGTAGTGATTTTTCAGTCCTCACCAATATGCAGACCATTCAAAACTTTCCAGGGCAAATGTGGATCTCTGGCTAGCAAATTTCAGGCTGCTAACACCTGAATACCTTTTCTCACGTCTGTGGACTCCTTGAAGTTCCCAGGCCCCCATAAGTTCACAGAGCACAGCTAGAAACTACTTCAGGTTTGCTCCCGCTTGCTCGCATAATGTAGTAGTTTAGCAAATACGCGCTGCCCCACTGGTATTTCTTCAGTGGAGCTAGTCTCAGCCAGAAATAAAGGCAAGATCTATTTTTTTCTTCTGTAAGTATGTTCAAAACATGAATTTCCATGAGTTGCCAACATAAGACCTATATCTGCATGGTAAGTAGAGTCACTTTCACTTGCAAATGAGGTTGGATCTGTTAAAAAATCTGCTAATTTGCAATAAAAATAGCATCCATCTTTGCTCTGCAAATATAGCCTATTTGAAAACTGTCCCATTTTCAGAACTGTAGCAGCTTGTAGGATGAGAGAAAGGGGAAGGAGGAAATACCTTGCATTTGAAGTCACTTCGTATTTCTCCAGGACTATTTCACACACCTTTAGTCATTATGTTGCGTTTTGTGTTGTCACGTTAATTTTCACAGCAACAGACTGATATAAACAGTGTGACTGCGCTGCAGAAGCAAGGGAAGCTGGATTGATTGGGAGGGAGAAGGATTTGTTCAGACATAAATATCTCCTGCCATATTGAGGGGAGTTTAAAAAAAAAAAAAATGGCCAGCCAAGAAATTGCTTTTTTGTAGGAACGTTCTGTTTCTCTATTTTTTTTTTTCTTTCTTTTTAATGCGTGCTTCACTGTGAGAGACCAAGAACAAGGGGGAACTGAGTGGCTATTTAATGAGTCTGGGATGCTGAGTGCAGCTGCTCTTTCAGGTGGGTGATACTGCAAGGAATGGAAGACAAGGAAGGTGAACATGTACGCAGAAGAGGGTATTAAATAAGGAGGCCTGGTCATGTAAGGTCTTGTTGGGGAAACTGCTGACTTTCTTGCAGGTTAAATGCTTGAAGGAGTTGCAGAGTCAGCCTCTAAGAAAATGAGGGCATACACCAAAAAATCAGCACCTCAGCACAGAGACAGGTGAAAAAAAACAGGTGCCGGGAGGGAAGCCAGTGCAACGCCTTCTATCCCAGTCTTCCTGCACCCAGTGAAGGATGCAGAGATTGCATAGAGAAGAGCAGGTATTGTTGGACCTATAGAGCGACGCCTACCTGGCCATCACTTTTATCCCCTGTGTATTGGGTTGCTATAGGCATGTCTCTAGGGCTCCAGACTTTCAGAAGCCTCCCATAAGGGCAGGATGAGTTGGATTTCCTGCTATGTAGTTTCCCATCTCACCTGTTGGTGATGTTTCCTATGAGGAACTTGGTGCCCTGGGGACTAGGAATTGTGTAGCATCAATCTAGGATCTCGGAGTAGCGTAGAAAGTGTCAGTAGGATCTTCTAAGGTTACATTTGTTAGGACTAAGACCTTCCCTGTTGTACTAGGGGCATCTGCCTGGCTTGGCATTGCTGCTTTTGGCCTGCTCTGATGACACTCAATGCTGGAAATGTTTCCTGTGCTCCCATGTCTTTTCCTTTAAAGGAGGGGCTGAGAGATGCCTCAGCTTTGGAGCAGATGATCTGAATTCTCTGTTGGCACTTGACACTCCTTGAGTATTTTGGGCTAGAGCTTGTGGACTGGTGTAAGAAATCTACCTGTAAGGAGGTATGAGGAGAAGCCCCAGTGTCTGATCAGAGGTTTTGCCAGTAAGGATGGGATGAGTTGCAGATCTAAGAATGCCTTATTCCTCACACTTCTTCTGATCTAAGGCCAGCTGTGATGGGTCACACCGTGCTTTGCACGATTCTGAGCCTTGAACTGAGGTTTCCACTTGGTACGTCCAAGTTTCTGACACCAAAAGCCTTGGGTGGAAACTTGCTTATGTCTGATGGTTTGCAGCAGGCAAAACTCTTAAAAGAGCAACTAATTGCATATTTGTGATGGCACATACAGTACTTGAGAGAAGCCCTTATTTTCTACTGTGGTGGGTCTGGAAATTCACCTCTGGCCATGCTCAGCAACATCCATCCCCAGCCTCTGAAGAGCATGGCTCAAGAGGAGCTTTTTGGCCCTTTTCCTCTGAGAAAGAACGACTAATTTCTTCATTTTGAGCACATTATTATTTTTTTTAACAAAAGAGCATGATACAGCTCTACATAGCAGTTGGAAGCAATGTGATTTGTGTCATGAATACTAATGTGTTTGACAGTATCCTATAAATTCATCACTTTTTGAAGAGCATTAAGAGTTGTAGGAACCGTACTTAAATTCTTCCCCTACTTTTTTTCAATTAAAAGAAGGGAATCTGTATTTGCATCCAAAACAAATATGGCTTGGGTCACGGCAAGACTTCTGCACGCCATGCTAGACCTGGGTGTATAGCACATTCATTGATTTTTTTTTTTTGTTTTCTTTTTTTTCCCCTCCATGAATCACCCTAAAGCTATAGACGACAAAAGCTGAAGCTATGTAGATGTGATTTCTAGTTCATTTGTTGTTCATTAGAAAGATTTTCTCTCTCTTATTTGCAGCACCCCTGCTGCTGCGTGTTCATTAGGAGAATGGAATGTATTCCAAATATTTCCTAGCTCTGGCAGGGCAGATGGTGGAAAGTAATTTTCCAAACTGTTCTGGAAAAGGGGGGAAAAAACCCACCCAAATAACCCTAAGTCACCCCCTGCACACCAGAAGAATTTGGTATTTGAGTGCAGACGTGCCGTACACTTTCTGTCTCTCTGGTTGTACAGTGCTGCGTGTCGGAGTGGTGGGAAGTGTGTATGAATGGGGATGTATCACATTACATGTGGGATGTTAGCAAGGCTGGGATTTTTTTCACAGGAAACTGCGTTTGCAAAGAGCACACAGCAACATGCAGTACCCTAAAAGATGTGTGTGAAGGAGTGAGCAAGATTCATTTCCCTAAATCTCTGGGCAACCCGATGCCTAAGGGAATCCCAGGGAGGGAGGACAGAGCCTGGGCCGCGCTCTGGTTTCTCCGTCCAGCCCTGTGCAGAGGCATGAGGCAAACTGGAAGCTCCTCAGACGCCTCTGCCCTTCACCAGCGTGGGCGAAGGCTGTCCAAGTGCTCAGACAATGGTGGAGGAAGCGGCTCTGGCTGCGTTTCCCTTCTGCTCCCTGGGGAATCAGGGGAGCGCACAAGCCAGGGCCAGATTTAGCTCTTGGATCCACATGAAACATCTCTGTGCCGACTGCTCCCTCCCTTCGTGCTCAGCCTCTTGTCACGGGAGTGGAAGTCGCGCACACACACACACACACAAGGGGAACAGAAAAGCCGAGTCAATATGCAGCAGGCAGAGCCGGGAACACAATGCGGGCGAAACAAAGAGCGGGGCTGTATTTACGGCCTTCCCGGTGGCATTCACTTCTCATGCTTGGAACTGGTTTCCTCTTTTCATGAGCCTCTTGACCTGCAGATCCCTCTCCTCGGCAGACAGACCCAAAGCCCCGTGGCTGGATACGTATGCCTCTTCAGATCAAACCAGCAAAACACTTTGGACATAGAGCCTGAACTGTGTGTTTGCATTGAGGCTTTAAGCTCCTTGCTGTTGGCACCCAGGGTTCCTATTTGTTTTCCAACTCCTGAGGACAGCAATGGTGCTCTCTAAGTCAATACAAACAAACCAAGAGAGGCTTGAGGCAGCACGGCAGAGCTTACCCAAGTGCTGCCGTCCCTGGGGCTGTGCTGTGCTCTGGCCCGTGGAAGGTGCCTCTGGGCTCTCAGCTCAGGCCAGCACCCCCAAAATCTCACACGCAGAAACCCGGCAGAACAAGGAACTTCCTCAAAAGATGGGCATCACTTACCCTGTCTGTGCCACCAAGACACCCAGCTTTGGAGGGAGGCACTTTGACAGCTGCTGTAAAACCCCATCAGGTTTTCAAAGCCCACTATTAGTGATGGATTTTCAAGCCCCCTCTTTCTCCAGGTGCTCCCACGTTGCAGAGCGTGTGGGTGGAGGCGTTGGGGCCTCTCACTTGGTTCATTTCCACAGCTGGGCCTTCGGGTGCAGATGTTGGATGGGCGGTTCACATCAGATGTTTGAAAAGGGGCCGAGAAAGGGTGCCCCCGCCGAGCACGAGGCAGGAGACCCCTCTGTGCCTGCGTTCAGCTTTCAGGCAGCGCTGTCCCGTGGTATCTGACCCTTCTGTAGGCTCAGATAAGCGTTAGTACAGTAGTGCCATGCACATTGTGCGACGGCTTTGCGGAAGCGGGGCTGTGAAACGGATGCTTTCTGTCGCTACCGTGACCTTAAAACCCATTGCTCGGTCACCCAGCAGAAAAAATCGGGAGAATTCCTTCCGAACAGCCGAGTGCCGGTGCCCTTGGGAGCTGGCTTTTCCTCTTTGGCTAGCCAGAGCTTCCGCCAGCCAGGACTGCCTCACCGCACTGCGTCAGCTGAGATTCAGGAATTTGTCTAAGCTACATCCAGTACTTAAACCTATATTTTTTACAGCCTGGCAGAGTTTTAAACTCTTCTCCATCAGCTATGGCCAGTAGCCTTCGGAGATAAGCAGTGGCTGTAATTGATTCGTCAAGATCACTCTTAATTTGTTTTTGCTCAATTGTTGCAATATATTTGATTCCCAATTATCATGCTCTGGCATCAAGCTTCCTTTAGGTAATTCACAGTGTAGCTTACGTATGTGTAAAAAATTTATCGCAATTGTGTTTTTAATTAAAATGCATACGATAATACCAAAAGGGGGGTGGGGGGGAGGAAGGGAGGGAACCCAGATTAAGTTTTTAATTGTTTTAATAGTGAGATTTGGTTCAGTGAGAACAGGGCATATTGGTTTCCTTGGAAACATTGGCGATGTATTAGCTGTATAAAATCTAGCATAAAAGATTTGTGGAAGTGAAGCCTTTAGGTTTTAACTGATATTATAACTCCTTCATTTGGAAACTCAGATTCACACATGGCCCCTGGAGTCCCAAAAAGGTGTCTTTTTTGTGTTTTCTCTTAAGGCATAGAATTAATAATTTCACAGGTTATCAGAATCATTAGATATCTAAAACTGCAATAACAGCAACAACAAAAAAAAACCCTTCAACAATTCAATATTCCTGATTCATACCATTTAATTAGATGCGCCTTTAAGTTCTCTTGGTGCCAAGCAGTACCAGGCTCAGGCAAGACTCCACGTGATTTGAGAAAGAAGTATAAAAATTTGGCTTTTTCAAATGTTCCAATAAAACTAGAGATTATTGGTAATGGAGCAGCTGGTGATGTTTTATATACATCCCATGGTCAGTTATTTTATTGTACACAACACTGATATCTGGGCGTACAATACACAATGCACTCTAGCCAGCTTCAAGTTGCAAGAGTTGCTGTAGCTGCTGCTAACGGTCTGGCCTCGCAAGAAGTCTCTGATGCCTCTATTTTTCCTGGCATATGTCTTAGGAAACAGAGCACCCCCGGAGAGCCTCATCCCCAGAGCCAGCACGTTGGGGTTGGGGCTACAACACCCCAAGGCACCACAGGAGGTCAAATGTACATTTTAAGGTTGTTCTCATCAGAAGTTAAAACATTTTATTTTTATTCTCTTTGATAATCAGGCTCTCAAATTATCAGTTTTGTTTCTTTTGTGTTAGAAAATAAAACCTTGTGAGGGAGGATTCAGCGCTCTGCAGTTGAGTGGGATCAAAACAACCGATTTTAATATCTGTGATTCACCTTGGAGCCCAAACTGTGATGATGGAGTGCATCTGGGGATCAAACACTGCAGAAACCCTCTCTTTTAAACAAAACGGGGGGGGGGGGGGGGGGGAAACGGGACTGCGGATAAAGTACCAGATGTAGGATTTTGGACTATCAGGGAAGAGAACGGATGACTTGGTTTTAGCATGTAAGACTAATCACTCAGTTGAAATCATTTCAGCAGCTGAGTAAATAGACTTACGGAAAAGGCATTTATGAGAGCATTTGTGTTCCAGGATCCTCCCTCTTTCCTAGTTCTCCTGTTTGTTTGTTTTTCTGTCCCTCTGGTGTTGAAGCTTCCCAGTTAACAAGTTTATTAGGTAGTGATGACGATGTCAAATGTGCAGCTAGGCAGTCCACATGGCCCCTCGACTGCGCCGCAGCCGTACCGGCTGAGCAAATGGAGTGCAAGTTCAACAGCCTGTCCATGAACAATGGGCCTCTCTGCAGCAGCGGGGCTGTTCAGCTGCGTGCTTGGCTCGCCGCCACCCAGAGCCATGACCACTCGAGCACGAGCTCAGCCTGTACCACGCACACACACACGCATCTTGTCGACTTTTCCTCCTGCTCCGGTGTAACTCCCATCAGTGGCACCCAGCTCGCTGCCCGCATGTGTCCCAGCAAGCGGCTCGGGCCCGTCGCGGGCGACATTCCCGACGGGTCTTTTCCAAGGTGTCACGGAGGGGCACTTCGAGGATGCGAAATTACTGAAGCCTGGAGGAATGCCGTGCTCAAGGGCATGGCGTTGGCAGCCTCGGCAGGCCCTGCTGCTGGCACCTGTGCGCAGACCGGGCTCCGGCATCACACCCCTGCAAAGACAGCCCTCATGGCTGAGCTGCCGGTGGAGCCCTTGGCTGTCTGTCCGCCCTGCAGAGCCCTGGCCGTCTGTCCGTCCTGCAGCTGGGCCCGGAGGCTGGGCCCAGCTCACGGCAGGGCCCAGGCACAGCTCGCGGGTCCCCGGGAGATGATGGTGCGTGCTAGCGCGTACTGCGGAGGTGCAAGCTGGCCTCGTGAGCCCGTGCGGGAGGCGCTGGAAGGGCGGCGGGTGCGGTGACGCGCGCCCCACGCAGGCACAACGCAGACTTTGGGCCCCTCTCCCCAGCACGGGCGCCGCAGACACCCGCATCCGCAGCTCCCGGCGGTCCCGCACCCCCCTCCCCCCAGACCCGAGCGCCGGGGCAGGGCCCGCCGCTCCCGGGGGTGCCGGGCGCGCGCCGCCACCGCCCCGGGCTCTTTAAGGCGGCGGCGCGGGAAGGCGCGAGCTGCGCCTTTGTCATGGAACCGGGTCAGCGCGCGGTCACGGTCCCGCCCCACGTGGAGTCAGAGCCCACATGGCCCGGCGCGCCACGCCTCCCTCTGCTTATTGGCTGCCATGCGCCCGGCGGACGGGCCCCCCCACTGATGATTGGCTGAGAGCGCGCGTCATTTACATGCGGTGGGCGGGGTAACGCCTGCCCGTGACACCGGTCGCCGTCTGGGGCCGCCCCCGCGACGTCTGGAGGGATTTAAAGGGGCAGCGCCCCGCGGTCACGCGGCGTGGCGCGTCGGGTGTGCGAGGCGGGTTTTGGCCCCGTGGGGGCGGGCTGGCAGGCGCGCGTGCCGGGTCCCCCGATTCCACGTGGTTTTCGATGCGAACCCCCGAGGGCGTATTGCTGGGGAGAGCCGGGACAGCCACGGGGGAGTGGGACCAAGCCCCGGTGTCCCTCAGGAGTGTCTGCACGGGGAGGAAGGGTCTGCCCGGGGGATCTGCCTGTGCGGCACCGGCATCCCCGGTGTGGGGCATGAAGGTGTTTGTCTGGGCGTCAGATGCAAGGGCCAGGGCGGGGCAGCTCAAACCAGTGCCTGTGCAATGAACCCCGCATGGGGGTGCCTGGTCCTGCCCTGTGCTCAGCACTGGTGAGGCTGCACCTTGAATCCTGCGTTCAGTTTTGGGCCCCTCAGGACAAGAAGGACATTGAGGTGCCAGAGAAGGGCAGCGGAGCTGGGGCAGGGTCTGGAGCACAAGTGTGCTGGGGGGCGGCTGAGGGAGCTGCGGGGGGTTTAGCCTGGAGAAGGGGAGGCTGAGGGGAGCCCTTCTCGCTCTCTGCAGCTGCCTGAGAGGGGCTGGAGTGAGGGGGGGGTTGGTCTCTGCTCCCAGGTAACAAGTGATAGGAAATGGCCTCAAGCTGCATAGATTGGAGATTAGGAAAAATGCGTTCACTGATAGAGCGGTCAGGCCCTGGCACAGGCTGCCCGGAGAGATGGGGGAATCACCATCCCTGGGGTGTTCAAAAATGTGTAGACGTGGCACTTGGGGACATGGTTTAGGAGGCCTGGGGGTGTTGCGCTGATGGTTGGACTTGATCCTACAGGTCTTTTCCAACCTTGAAGATTCTATGATTCTACCCCACACCCTGTGGGGGTGAAGCCGGGAGGAGGGCGAGGGCTCACCCTGTGCTAAGCATGGAATGGCGGTTGAAGGCAGGGGCATCCTCTGAGCCTTCAGCTCCCTGGTGACCCTCCCCGGCAGCAGGCACGCAGGGGCTCCGTGGGGCCGTTCCCGGGCTGGTGACAGTGTTGGACATGGGTGGCTGCGGAGCCATTGCATCCCCTGGGTCCAGCCATAGGGCCCGGGCGGCCGAGCCGTACCTGCGTTTCCCCCGGCAGGGCAGGGCTGCCCGGGCCCCCGAGAGCTGCGGCCCACTGGTGTGCGTTAAGGCAGAAAAACACAGAACTGAGCCTGGGTGTCTCGGATCACACCTTTCATGCAAGAAACAAAAACTAAACACAGAGTATTTCTTGTTTTGGCAAATACAAATATGCTTGTGTGTATGCATCTATCCACGTATGTGAGTGCGTGTGGGTGTAAATGGGCATCGTATAAGGACAATCCAATCCATGAACTGTTTGCAGCTGCTCCACTTCAAAACTGCTCCACAGAAGGAGCCCAGCAGCAAAGCTGCTGCGAGTGGTTCAGAGCTGGCTTTCAAAATTACTCAAGTGCTTCCTCGGATGAGCACGAAGTCTTCACTTCAGTATGTCAGCAATCTGTTGGGGAGTGCAGGGTCACCTTTGTTTGCTTTCCAAAGCGCCATTCCTCTCTCCAAAACGCCTGTTGTTCCATCGAGAAAAATCAGGGATTATTTTATGTTTATGCATTTAACACTCTTTCCTTAGCATTGTTTTATTTTACATATGCCATCCTGGTTTTCCTGGTGCAAGAATATGAAATGTTTTTAGCTGGGGAGCTGTGAATTTGGAGGGCAATCATTTTTTGTTAGCAAAGTGATATATTTCCTACCAGTGCCTCCAATAAAATGTAAAGGTAGGGTGGAGTCTTTCCAGTGACGTCAGCTGGAGTTATATCAGGCCCTAAATGAGACAGAATGGGTTGGAATAACATTCTGGTGGCTTCAGTAAAAATTTTCATTACAAACAAATACTTGTTGACTTTTCAGCCCTCCTGCTTGGGAACAAAACCTCCTAAAGGGGACCCAACCCAGCGCTGTGCGGAGATGGAAAAACAGCACTTGGGAGGCACCCGGCTGGGTGACAGCAGCTCCTGCCCCAGGGTCGTCGTCCCAGGGGAGCGGGTGGGCTGCGGAGAGGCTCCCGGCGAGGACGACGGGGCCAGGGAGGGTATTTCGGAGCCCTTTAGGTGGAATATGGCTTGAGGGAGGTTAGTGACTTTTAGCAAATGGGGTGAAGTCCCAGAAGGAAAACGCTTTTGCCGTTCCAACCACGGATGAGGGCTTGTCTACCGAAGGCTTGGTTCACAGTATCTCGTACACTTTAAATCGTACTGAGGTGTAGCTGTGCTGACTTTCAAAGGCAAATAAGCCCTTAGCTAAAATGGGCGAGCATCTGCATCCCTGCTTATTGCTGCTCTCCTCTCTCGCGGCGGAGACCTCGTTGTAATCGCTGGGGAGAAAACTCAAGTTTCTGGTACCAAACAGTTAAAAAAAAAAAAATTAAGAGGTTAGTCACCAGAAAGTGGAAGCCATGTCTGG
This sequence comes from Phalacrocorax aristotelis, assembly GCF_949628215.1. Taxonomy (NCBI): domain Eukaryota; kingdom Metazoa; phylum Chordata; class Aves; order Suliformes; family Phalacrocoracidae; genus Phalacrocorax; species Phalacrocorax aristotelis. The sequence goes on from NC_134288.1 coordinate 15,017,230, forward strand.
AATTGTTAGAAATAGGGCTCACTTGAAAATAAATATAGAATTATTCACCATGGTAACTATTGCCCTATTGCGTTCGTGCATATCGATTTAACATTAATCCAAAGACTAATGCTGTGAAATATTTGGTCTCTTTAATGGGCAACTGTTTAGTTAACAAATCTTTGGGGAGTTGTGGAGTGTTGTGTTTTCTTTTTCCTTAGATCGCATCAACCACTTTTGGAAGACAGTGATTCGACTCTTCGGGTTGCTTATTTCTCACATGGATCTCGCTTTCCAGTTACATTTCATGAATTTACCCTTCGTGCTGCACTACAATGATTACGCAGGGTCACTCAGATCTTTAACTAACGCTGAAGTGTTGCAGGGAGGGATAAAAGGAAGGATTTAAACGTGACCGCATGGACTTCTGGTCCGGCAATGAGTGAAATTGTATTATAGTCCAAAACGAGCCGGGGCAGACTGATGGGTCCATGTCTGTCCGAGGAGCTCAGATATTACTGAAGCTCCCGTGCGTCCCTTTCCGTGGATGAAGAGCCTGAGGCACAGCGAGAAGCCCTGGCTCACCCTGAAATTTTGTGGCAAAACCAGGAAGCGCAGGGAGATCTCGCGGTGCCAGACTCATCCTGGAGCAATCAGAGGTGTCTCTGGGGAGAACATAAAAAGAAACTGGAAAAAAAGCTGATCGGCGACAGAATACAGGAGCCAAAATCAACAAAAGCGTGTTCTGGAAGTATCCCACCAGCCGAGCAGTACTCGCTGTGGTACAGAAGACAAACGGCGGTGGGCTGGAGGGTGGATAGCGTTATTACAAAGAACAGGGTGAAGCATTTAAAGTTAGCTGATGTACTTTTAATTTTTACAAGCCCATCTGGGATGACTTTAATTATTTGTTCTTAAATCATGGTGGAAAAATGCTGATTGTTCTTAAAGCCACATGAGTCGTTCAGATGAAATCGGGACGGGGTAAACACTGCATTTTTAAACCAGCATCGACTTGCAAACAGTTATTTTTCTTTTTTCTTTTTTCTTTTTTTTTTTTTTTTTTTTAAGGAGGGTTAGGAAGATGTGTGAACTTGCAGCAGCCTGCATCTGAAACTGGAGCCTTTATCCACCAAAGCTTTGCAAACTTGTAAAAACTCCCCCTAGAAGAAGCTGGCTGATTCACAGGGTGAGGACAGATGCCCTCCCCCCCCGCCGGAGAGCTCTTCCTCAGCTCAGTTGCAACCCGGGCACCGGGTCCTCCCAGCCTGCGCTTGCTCAGCCGTCAGCGCTGGTCAGGGTCCGCAAGGTGCCTCTGCCAAGGCTCCTTCTGCCACAGCGCCCATCGCCAGCACGCCCTGCCCGCGAACAGGCCTGCAGCCGTGCCCTTCCACGTGCCGCCCCGTCACCTGTTCCCTGGGCCCGCGGGTGACGCCGTGCCCGGCTGGGGAAGGCAAAGCTGTGCTTGTTGCGGCAGAGCGCGCAGAGAAGGACGCTGTAACCCACCAGTCAAGGAACTGGCCTGCCACGGAAGAGTAAGATATTACTTAAAGCTGCATTAACTTGCTTAAGACCATTTAAGGATGTACCGTGTCTGTGTCTTAAAATACAAGAACCCTGAATCAAACTCAAACTACGGCCGCATCCAGGCAGCTGGCGGGCTCGGAGGGCTCGGCCGTGGAGGCTGGGCTGGTGCTGGCAGGCTGCTGGCAGCTGGTAACTCCCCCAACACGAGGAAGCGCGTACTGTTCACCTTGACTTACTTATGGCAGTGCTACGTATTTTAAGTGCAAAGGACTGTTAGTTGCAAGCTGGTGGGCTCAGATTAGCTTATGTCCACCTTTTCTGGACAGTCAAGCAAGGTCCATTGGAAAAGGGTCTCTAATATTCAGCTGCCAAGTGTTTTAAAAAAAAAAAACCAAACATATTTCTAGCTAAACGATAATAAAAGTGGGTTGATTGATAAAGCTATCTGAACTGGCACTTGTCTTTGGAGTTTTGACCGTGCACGTGCCTTGCTTTAATGCTCGAGCTGGCCTTTCGGGGGGCTCACGGGCCCCACCCGCCTGAGCTGCTGCCTCACGTTTTCACGAAGTGTTTCTAGAAATTTGCCAAAAGAAACTGAGATGCCAGGACCAACTGAAGGCATCGGCCGAAAGGCAGGTGAGAATTACCCCTCCTGTGTTACCGACGATGAAACCAAGGCTGGGAACAAAAGATAAAAATAGGCTTGGAAATGCTTTATTTCCAGTTTTAGCATAGATGTTTTTATTTCAGGTCATCCTCTCCCCAGCCTGCACGCTCGCCCCCACCTCTGCCGTCGGCGCCCCGCGCCGCTCCCCCTGCGTTTGGGGAGCAGCACTCGCATGGTCATTCACGTCCGCTCAGCACTGGGAAGCACAAACTTCCCAAAGCTCGTTTCTACCCGAGCCGCGAGATCCTCTTCCGTGTTTCCTTTGGATTAGTAATTGTTGGGAGTTGCCATCTGTCAAGTGGCAAAGAGTAAAAGATTAAACAACCTGGCAATTCCTTGTTCCTTCTCTTCAGGCGTTTTCACAGGACTGGATGGGACTGCAGGAGTGAAGCACAGGCGTGCATTTAACATCACTTTGTAAGGAGCAGCTTAGAAAGAAATTTGATTTTGGGGGGGCAGAAATAGAGGTTAGCCCTCACCGGTGGGCGCCCCACGCCCGACCTGGCTCTCGATGCCGTCTGTGTTGCTGCGGCCTTGTACAAGAGGTGGGTTGGTCGCTCTCCCCTTTGCGGGGCGCTCGCCGGGAGCACGGGCCCAGCTGGGGACTCTTCAGACCCTTCCAAATCCTAAATCGGAGCTATCAAGAATTTCGGGAAGCTCTGCTTTCTTAGAAGATGACTGAAGCTGTCTTCATCTCCCAGTAACGGGATTCAGCGAGTATTACAGCAGCTACTTCGCACCGCTATGGTTACGCTTGTTTCAGCATTTTCATTATAAACCTCTGTTTTCACAGGTTTATTTCCCAGGGAAAAAAAAAAAAATTAAAACCTGTCTTAACTAAACCTCGGCACACCGAGCACTCATGGGAGAGGCGCTGGTTTTGCCTTTTACCTGTCTAAAAAGTGCATGGGGTCACTCCGTTGGAAAGCAGACGGCTTGAAATAAAAATGGGGATTTCTCTGTCTGAAAGCGTTTCTGAGCTTTGTAGCAGCGTTGCTGGCGTTAACGTTGTTGCTAGCGGCGGAGCTTGCACCAAGTTCAGCCGCGGCCAAAGCGGCGCCTGCAGGTTTTTCCCCCCTCCCCATTTCTTTTCCCATCTTTCCCATGTTTTCTCTGAAACGCAGCGCTGGGGAACCCTCCGTGCGAAGCAAGCCACGAGCTCTGTGGCTCTTGCGCTGCGGTGTGAGGGGGCCGTGCCACGGCAGGGGCCGCAGCGGCGGCTTGGGTGGGCGTCGTGGGGCTGCGCCTGGCTTGCACGTCGGTTTTCCTGTAGAACGACCAAATCTGGATGCTTTCGGGGGCCGAATTTTGCAAAATCCCCGCCAGGCCTCCCCCGCTGGCTGAGGGCGGGGGCGGTGGGTGCAGCGAGGCCAGACGTGGAAGGTTAAACCCGAGGGCGGCTGGGTGGGTGGGTGAGGCCCTCGGGTTTAAACCAGACCCCGGTTTAATGGACTCCAGTTTAATAATTTAAGCCAGACTGCCATGTAACGGGCGCGGGGGGGGCCGTTACACCCCCTCCCCCCCCCAGGGGTGGTGGTGGGGGGCCGCCGCCGCCGCGAGGCGCCCCGGACCCCGCGCAGAGCGACCCGGGCTGCGCGCGCCCGCCGCGCCCCGCCCCCTTTCCCCCGCCCCCCCCCCCCCTCCCCGCGCGCCCGGCGGTGGCGGCGCGGGGAAAAGGGCGGGTCCCCGTCTGGCGCTGACGTCACGGGGCCCGCCCGCGGCTGGCGGCGGCGCGCGGCCGCGTCCCCGTGGCCGTGAATGAGCGCGGGGGGCGGGAGCGGAGCGGGAGCGGAGCGGGCGGGCCGCGCTCCCACCGCGCTCCCACCGCGCTCCCACCGCGCCGCGCCCCACAAAAGTGCGGGGCTGCCGCGGCCCGGGCCAGCCCAGCCGCTTCCCGGGCCGAGGGGGCGCGGAGCAGCCGAGCCTCGCCTCGCTGAGCCTCGCCTCGCTGAGCCGCGCCGCGCCGCGCTGAGCCGCGCCGAGCCGCGCTGAGCCGCGCCGAGCCGAGCCGAGCCGAGCCGCTGCGGGGGGCGCTGCGCCGCGCCGGGTTTTTTATTTCCAATTTTTGATCGCAGCTGCATTTCCCTCCCCCCGCCCCCCCGCGCCGAGGAGGAGCCCCGGCTTTATGTGGTGCTGCCCGGAGAGCGCTCGGCGGCCGTGAAGTTCTTTGTGTCGCCGTCGCCTTCCGTTTTTTTTTTTTTTTTCTTTTTTTTTTTTTTTTTTTAAATGTATAACTTCATGGGTCTGAACAGCACGGCCGTAGCTATTCAGCCCAATGTGTCCTGCACATGCAACTGCAAAAGGTCTTTGTTCCAGAGCATGGAGATCAGTAAGTACTTGTCCTGCTGGTGCCGCGGGGCCGGCCCCGGCTTCCCCGGGTGGGAGCGCGGGTGGGTGCGAGGGCGCGGCTGTGCGCGGCGGCCCCGGCGCTCCCGGCGGCGAAGTTTCCGCGGGGGCTCCCGGCAGCGCCGGGACCCTTCGCCGCGATGCGCTTTTCTCCGAGCGATCATTATTATCCCCCCTACCCCTCCGCCCCCCCCACCCCCACCCCTCCGTGCGAGCTCCGATCCCTCATCTGCTGCTGTTGGGGTGTCTGGTGGGGGTGTGACACGGCGTGACAGTGCGCGGCACCGGGCTGGGGGCGGGCGGGTCGCCCCCCCCGGTGCGCACCCCCCCCCCACGGTGCACACCCCTCCCCGCGGGCCGCCGCCGCTCCCCGCGCTGCCGCCCGGCAGCCGGTGTGTGAAATCCCGGCTCTCCCCCCAGCCCGCCCCCGTCGCTACCCGCATCTCGCCCCTTCCCCAGCGGCTCGGCCCTGGCGATGCTCCTCCGGCCGGTGCAGCCGCCCCTCGGCGGGGGGGTGGGGGTGGGGGGGCGGCGATGCCGGGGGGCCCCGAGCCTCCCCCGGGGGTCCTCACTAGCCCCGGTGTCAGTCGCCTTCCTCTCGGTCCTGGGGCGGGGGGAGCGCTGGGGTCCGGGCAGCCGAGTAGGGCTGGTATTTGGGAACCTGTTCCTCTCCCCCCCCCCCCCCCGCCCCTGGGGGCATTTTGTTATAAAGGGCTATTTGCTTATTTTTATTAATATTTTTCAACCCTCGCAGAGTAGCAGTGAGTACAGAGCCTGACCTAAATATCCACTACTTTTCTGTTTGCTCTTTCCCTCTTGGAAATGAAGTGCGTGGAGGTGAGAGAGAACGAATATGAGTGCTGAGGGAAGAGCAACGAGTAGGGTTCTCTGGCGATTTAAAGCAAATGGTATTTTTAATAAAGGGAAGGTGTTCGAGGCGTCCCAGGCTGGGGGGGTTGGCAGGATTGTACCCCGTTTAACACCTTGCTCCGTGCTGTGAAATCTAAACCCCCCGCAGACTAATGCAAAATGGCCCAAAATGAAAACTTGGGAAAGAGTCCCGATTTTGCATATATTCCTGGCACTGCGACGGGGCAGGCTCGCGCTGGGTGCGTGTAGGGGAAAGTCAGCTGAGCTGTGCCTGTTTCTGCTAGCACAGGATCTGCCCCGTTACCTCCAGCGGGGTTGCAGAGCAGTATTTTAGAGCCAGCATCTGTCCCTTGGTATTTTGGATGGCTTTTGTCCCGTGTCATCTGCCTTCGCCTTCTCCAGTTTCATCGCTGGTTAATTCAGGTGTCTGAGTCCTGGAGAAGGTCTGGAGGCATTTGTATGCCGGGTACTAAAATGGGTTCATTCTGAATTTTAGCATAAACCATACCCTTTGTACTGTATGCACATTTAATCTTGATTTAATCTCATTCGTGTTCAGACAAAACTAAGCTGGATTTGCCTGATTTTATTAACACTACCGGTACTGAATAGACCATTATTCTTTCCTGACTTTAACAGGCCGGGCTAGTTGTGCATACCAATAGCAGTGTATAAATAATGAAGGTACAGTTCTTTTTTGTGTCAGCCGGTTGGTGAACATAAACTGTGTCCCACAGAACTGCAGGGATGAGAGACTTGACTTTGTGTCTGATCAAGGCTCGTGGTTATGATAAAAGTTGTGAATTAAAATGTGTAACGTCTTTTGAAGAAAAAGCTTCTCTTCCAGTCTAACTCTTGGCATGAGCTTTTGTTGGAACAGCTCAGGCTTTTAATTTCATTCCTTGACTTTTTAGAAAGAACATATTTTATAATCTTTTTTCCCCATTTTTTCAGCATATGAAAAGCTTGGGAGGAGGCAGGTGCCGGTTATGGATGGGGGGGGGTGTGTGTGTGTGTGAGGCTGGGGACAGCGAAGTACGCTGGGGGACACCTTGCCTGAGTTCGGACGGGTGTTGCGGGAGCCTCGTGCCTGATGCCATACGGCTCCCGAGGTCCTTCCCCGGCTCGTCCCCTGCCACCGCTGCGTGCGTCCCCCTGCGTCAGCCGCTCGGCTCTGGCGTCCTGGTGCTCAGACGCCGAGTTCCCATTAGCTCCCGGGAGCCTTGGATCGAGCTCCCTTAACGCTGCCCTTCCTTATTTCGGTTTTGGACAGGTTTCTTTATCGCCAGCGTTATTTATTTATTTGCCGCCCATGGCGGGCAGCGTTAGCTCACCTCTGTGCTACGGGAGGGCTTCGGTTGCACTGCAGGGGCTGTTACCTGATCGCTTTCTCCACCTGGGTGCAGTGGAAAGGACAGAGTTGAGCCTCCCTGAGATAAATTCATTATACAGCTTTTTTTCCCCTCTCCCTTCTCTGATCGCTTGATTTCATTTATCTTTCTAACACGACTTTGAGGGAGCCTCAGAGGAGCTACCACCAGATGCTATTTAATTTTCTAGCCAAAAGTTGCCATGCAGGAATGCTTTGGGAAGGTGGCATAACTGTATACTCTTTTAATTTAACCCTCTAATTAGGTTAACTGTACAACTGATCACCAAAAATATTTCTTTGCAGGCTTTATTCCGTATGGCAGGCTGCGGCGCTGCGGTGGAGGAAGCAGCTGGTTTCTGTGTGTGGCGCTCCCAGATTAGGATTATAAAAGGGCTTTTTGGGGGCGGGGGCGCAGAGTCTCGCCCGCCGCCGGGGCTGTAGTGCCAATATGCCGAGCGGCGTTAAGCAGCCAGACATCTGCGGCAGTGGTCTCTAATCGCTTCGGCTGGGTGAAAGAGGTCAGGGGTGATTGTCGTGGCGGAAGAGTCTGTAAATAACTAATTATTTGGCGCAGGGAGTGGAGCGGGGCTGCGTGCCTGCCTCCCCGCTGGCTTCCCAGCTCGCTCGCCCGGGGCAGCCCGGCTCCCGCCGCCGGCTGGGCCGGCGCGAACCGCCAGCGCCTGCCCGCCGCGTCCAGCACCTGGGCCTCGCGGCTGCCCCGCGGGGGCTTCTCCCGGAGGGATTGGGTGCCAAGGCTGGGGATCCTGCCTCCGCGGGCACCCGGGCATCCCTGCGAGATGACGACTTCAGGCGCGGGGCGTAACGCCAGGTCTCTGGGCTGGGTGGCTCTTGGCAGAGGCTTTGCTCGTGCAGCAGCGTTAGCCGAAGCGTTGGGGGGTTTAGGAGGTGTCGTTACATCTCCCCGGGGAGATGAGGCCGTTCCCCTGGGTTGGCAGCAGCGCTCTGATGCCGGTGTCGGAGCAGCGTGCCCGGCCGGTGGCGGGCTGGGGCGAGCAAACTGTGAGAGCGGGTTTCTGTCCAAGCAGGGACTTCTAGGTTTTCACATTCTTTGGTTTAATAACAAACCAAACCAAATGCAGATGGCTCAACCAGGGATCACGTCTGCTTTCCACTTCAGACTGCTTTTTTGGCAAATACATTTCTTTCCTGACACTGCGTCAACGGCAGTTACGGTCTCTTCCAGGGCAGAGTGGATAACAGCCACGTACTTCTTTATTCCCCCCACCAAGTTTTCCTCCAGGAGGTAGGGGCATGGAGGGAAGCCAGAGCTGCTACCAGTGTTTCAGCAAGCTAGAGGGTGTTTGCACAAGAGTATGTTCACTTTGTGGCATCTCAGTTTGACTTCAGCCAATCCACGGAGTTCCCTGTGTCTGGCTCTGGCCATATGTCTGTGACAAGTGCTGCTTTTTGCCGAGATCAGCATCCCAAGGTACGACCCGGGAGGAGCAAAGGATGGATGGCTTTTGCTTACAGTGGCCTAAGAACTGTCTGTGCTTGCCCTTGGCCATCCCCAGGGACCTGGCGGTCTGTGGTCCCACCTCTGTGGGTCCCACCTCTCGTACCCAGGGCAGCCGGGAACGTCCTGAGTCCCTGAGAGCACAGGGGTCTTAAAGCTACAGTTTATTTTGTGCCCTCAGGCAGTGATTTTAATCTTAGTGGTTTATAATCAGTTTTGAATGGGAGAATGAAAAGACACAGAGGAGGAAATGGAGGGAAAATAGTCAAACTTTGGGTTTTTTTTTTTTCCTCTGCGTGAACACCTGGATTACGTGACGCCGCACAGCGGGACCAGCACACACTGCACCAGAGGTGATCCCATATAATGCGAAGTGGAGACAAGACATGGCTGAATCTTCCTTTTCAGTCAGTATCAGGGTATATTCAGAGAAGGATGTTTGACACAGTAAGTCCTGTTATCTTCTGTCATGAAGGCATCCTCTACTCCCTGCATAGGCCTTTGGTTTGCCTCGTTTTATTTAGTAGTAGGTTTTCTGGTGCCGGTTGTGAGAGGACCGGCACTGAAGGGTGTGTGGGAAACAGCGACCATGTTCCTTTCCTAAAAGGCAGGAATTCCCAAGGTAGGTACTGGGATCACCTCTAAATTTTCAGGGTATTAAATTAGCTGTGCTACCACTGCTTCTGTTGCAGATGGAGAGAAGAGTACCTACCAATATATGTTCTTACTTATTTTTATTTGCTGTTGCTCACCAAATACACTAGTATTTTTAGATTTCCCAGGCCGAGAGTTGGTGGCTAGATAAATCCCGTTTTAGAAGGAATTTGTAAACCTAAATTATAAATGGATAGACATGAGGAGACCTTTCCAAGGGAAGTACCAAAATACATGGTGTCACTAATAGACAGTAATTACAATCCAGCTTCTTTCCTGAGTAACTCCTTGTACAGTCATGTCTGTTGGTCTTGTTTCAGGTAATAGCAACCGTCAGAATTTGGTAACCCTAATTAGCTTAAAAAAGGTCATTTATTTACAATGGTATTTCATGTAAAAACCGACTACCGGTTTGCTTCCTGGAAAGAGATCCCATGCGTGGTGTGCGGTTTGTCTTATCAGATCCCTCAAGTTCTCCGATGCACGGTGCATCTGTTCTTGGCATGTTTCATCAAAGTAATAAAGCCTGGCTGGAAAGCCTGTGAGGAGAGAGGTACAAGGGCCACTGTGCTGCAATTAGGTGGAAACTTGGTTCACACCTCAAGCACGCTCCCAGACATCCATAAAGCAAAAGAATCATTAATGTCAGCGGGGATGTTTTACGCTGTGTTTTTCCTGTCTGTGTGGCTAAATTGCCGGGTGATTATTTTATAATTATTTCAGGTGGCAGAAGGTAGGTCACTTGGGCAGATCCCACGTGAGGAAACATATCAGAGACCTGCTCCGGCTGCGAGCAGCACGGCCGAGTCTGGCCCCAGAGAGGAACGGGGAGGATTTCGCCGCGAGGTTCCCCTCCGTGAAAGCAGGATCTGACCCATCATCTCAGCTTTCAGAGCCGCTGGGGTGGGCTGCTGCACTGCTGCTTCCTTGCTGCGCTACGCGCAATAGTGGTGCTGGAGCTCCTTGCGGAGCGATGCGCGAGCGAAGGGCGTCATGGGGCGGTGTGGCAGCGATGCCGGTGTTAAGCACAGCGCGGCCATGGCAGGAATAAGCTGCCTGAGCTGCGAGCACTTCAGTGCTTGCAGGATGAGGCCGTACACCTCTGAGAGCCGACGAGTTCTCAATACTTGAAAAAGTGTCGGGGTAGCGCCTGTGTGTGTATACAGGCATAAGCGCATTAGTGAAACATAATTGATTTGGTAATACAAGAAAGTAGTTCAAAATGAACAGGTTAATGAAGTAGTTGGTAACCAGAGAAAGGAGTTGTGGTGTTTGGGTTTTTTGTTTGTTGTTTTTTTTTATTTTAAAAAAAAGCAGATAAATTTCAGCTGTGGAAGTATATCATCCAAATCAGAGGATTTGGGGAGCTATTCAGAGTAAAGAGAGCTTTGATGATTTGGCAAGGAATACAGCTTCTAAGGCAGCACTTTGATCTGCATTTTAAATGCTTCTTTGTAATGACAGTTTCACAATTGCTTTTCTCGTTTTAAGTCAGTTTTGCAGAGGTATGTTTTGAGAGAAAATAGTAACAGCACACATTATTCTTCTTGGCTTCAGAGCCAGCTAGAACTTGTAGTTCATCCCAGATCTTTTGGCTACTATGGTAAATTTATGATTACACCAGAAAAGGAAATTAGCAGAGATGTTAAATATTATCAAAGCTTTGTAAATCTTTTGAAATATCTCCAGTGTGAAACCTAAACTTGCATTAGCATTTTTGCTGCAGTATGTTGTACAGTATTTATCCAAGTACCCACCTAATATTGGAGGTTCCTGATTTAGCTTTTTTTCTCCTCTTAAAAGGACACATTACTGTTTAGCACATGCATCCTTTTAGTCTTGCGTTGCACATGAAGACCTTGCTTCTGGTGACTCGAGCTTTCTAAAGACAACCTGGTGCTGCTGTAGTGGTGCTATTGGGAAGCTTTTTCTTCCCCTTCCATCCACAGCACATCCTCAGATAAACCCTCGTTGGAGGGAGGTGGTTGTCGTCGCCTACGTATTCTTATAAAAGAGAGCTTGTTGTGTTAATTTATGTAGTATGGGTAGAGTAGGAGAGAGGGTAGGAATTGGGAATATTTATTAAGGTTTTCATTTAAATGTGCATAGCACTTTTCCACTTGTAGGCAGTTTGGGGTAGGGCTTACATCTCTCTTGGGAAATCAGCAGCCTTGAGGGTGAGGGACTAATAAGGAGGTTTTCTCAAATTGGTTTAGAGCGCCTGGTAGCTCTTCTGGTGCTGTTTTTGGCCTCTTCTGAGCTGTGACTCTAAGCTCTAACAGGCTGGCCGCTCTCTGCTTGTGGACCAAGTTCAGCTGGTGTGTAGAAGAGGGCACACATTTCGTTGGCAAGCTAAATTAGCCCGTGAATTCGGGTCTTCAGTTACATGTAAAGGGAAGCATCACTGGGCGGCCTTAAGACAAATAGCAGCGTGTATACATTTAACTTGCATCCTGTTCCCGTCTGTCGGTGACTTTGTTCAGTTGGACGTTATCCTTGTTATTCTGCACCTCTCTCTGCTACAGGATGCTGACTTGGAACATGGGGGGCTGCATGGCCCTGAGACCTGTAAATTCAGCCGTCACACTCGGAGGTGCTACAACCAGCGCACTGGTGCCTGGTGCAGGCTCAGGTTGGCACCAAGTCCGCCATCACCTGTAGGTTTATTTTTTTATCTTAACACTGCTTTTTCACTGCATACAGCAAGGTAGCATTCCTAAGGTCGTAAGCGATGCAGTGTCCCCTTTTTTTCCAAGCAGTCAGATTTCCAGTTTCTCCTTGATACTAGACTAGGCTTACGCTCCATCTAGAAGAGGGTGTGTTTTTCTCTGCATGTGGTATATGACAGTGTTGTCACAGGCTGTGGTGTTACCTAAAGGTACCTTGCACATCCTTTGAAACTTGCCTCGCAAGTCATCAGTGTTGGTGGATGTCCACAGTGCTTTCAAATGCTTCACACGTTTGTGGTCGGTGTATTCAGTCTCACATGTATATTTAATAAAATGGCTCAGACTGGCTAATACACTTGCGGTATACATTCAAAAATGTGCATTTCGAAAGGCGAGTGCTTTTGCACGTGACGGTTCTTAAATCTGTTCATGAGACCCTGCACGGTGCTGAGGAGCTGTGCCTGTGGTGGTTTGCTGGCGCAAGGTGTGTGCTTCAGCAGGTGCAACAGGATTTCCCATGTTTGCAAACGTGGCCCAAGCAACGCAGCAAAGCAGAATTTAGCCTTGGAGAATGAAAGCTGATTAATCCCCAGGCTTGGAGCATACCAAGAATGAAAAGAGGTGCTTGCAGAAAAATCAATACTACTTTTCGAGAATATATGCAGGACATGGTTTGGGGACTCCTCCATCTCTTCATTCTGTCCAATATGTTAAGTAGCTGGTTTGTTACTCTAACCCCCTACAAATGATTGTCAGTAATAATTCTGTAAAACTATGAATCAACTCTGCATGACTTTGTGCAAATAGACTGAGTAATTTCTTTGTTCTTTTCTTCTTACTTTGTAATTGGAGTCTGTAAAAGCCCAACGGTTTGGTCTTGTGGAAAGCATGATTCATTTATTGGTGTCTGTGCCGACTAGTTATCTTTCAGTAATTCCAAAGTGCTGCTACAAGCCAAGAGTGATTCATACATGGCTAAGTGCACAAACAAATGGGGTCATGGCCATCTGCAGAAACTTTTCTAATCTATTTATGGTATCGGAGAAAGAAGTGGGTGTATTAAGGATGATGGAATAGGTGTCAATTACATTAGTGAATATAACCGGTTAAGTAACGCTAACCATTACTCAAAACCACATCTGCTCATTGCTAAAGATCACGTCGGTAGATCCTATTTAAATCTTAACATAGGTCTGATGTGAGAGATGGATTGAGCGTCTAGCTTGCCTCTTAAGGAGCTCACCATCATAATTGCTATGGTGGTCTCTTCTGCCTTCCTTGAAATTTAGATGTTAACTTGCACTATGAGTATTTGTAGTAGCAAAGTTTGGCTCTTTGCTGTTGCAGACCTCAGTCGTTACATGCTTTACATGCAGAATTTGGCCTAATAATTAATTCACTTGCTGTTGATGATCAATGGTAGGGTTTCTCATTTGCACATTGGGCAGAATGGCTGTGCAGCATCGCAGTAGAGACAGCGGTGGTCAGCTGAGTTACTTTTCCTTCCAAATGCATCTTCAGTGCTTTAAAATCTCGGAAGATGACCTGCATCTTACAAGGTAGCCTTCCTCTACTTCTGTCCCATTTCACTAACTGTGAGAATTATTTCCTCCTTTGTAGCTCTGATAACAAAGCAGCCCTGACTGCGGCCGCATCGGAATTGCTTTGTTTAGATTTTAGTCGTTTGCTCTGGGGGAGGCAGTTTGCTCCTGCTGTGCTCACAAGTGGAGGAGCCAAGCCCCAGAGCTGGCTCTTGGGAGCCTGAGTTGAATGTGGAAAGGGGGGAGTTTGAGCCTAGCGATAGAAAATAGTTGGGGCAAGATGCACTCCTGGGGCGTATGGATGAGGGCAGCCGGCAGGCTCGCTCCAGACTGCTTACTGCCAGTGCCTGCCTGCTCTTCAGCCTTGCATGCTGCAGCTGGGGCTTGCACCTGAGATACGTGTATCCAACAAGATCCTGTGCTTGCAGAGCACGTGGTGGCCTCACAGTGCTTTAGAAACACCCCACGTCTGCAGGACGGATGGGCGTTACGCCGGCGGTGAGCTGGAGGGACAGGTGGACCAGCATCCTGAGGTTTGGAAACGGCTGCAGCCCCGTCTCATCGTGCCCGGGAGACTCGTGCGGTCACTGCTCGGCTGCGTTTGATTTCTGAAGGACTCGACTGGAACACAATGCTCATGGACTCAAATTTCCGTAAATTGAATTTAAGCATCGGCGCTGGCCAAAAATATGGAAGAATTTGTTGTTGCCCTTTTACTGACATTTTGAACGCTGTGACTTTTGCTGCACCCTCACTGCACGTGCTGTCACGGAGGGAGACGGGGCCCTGGCCGACACACAGAGCGTGCTGTGGAGGGGGAAGTGACCCAGACTTTTGCCCAAAGGACTGATGAGCCTCTCCTGATGTCTGAACAGCTTTCTTCTTCTGCCCTTGCTTTATTTAAGTCAACAGATTGTGTAAGCCACATGCTAGATTTACCTGCAGGGCAAGTGGGAAACAAGCAGTGCCATTTGGATGCATTCCCAAAAGATGTCTAACCGCTGAATTTCCAAGCCCGAGACCCTACGACCGTCCTCCTGAATCTGCTTGCCTGCTCCCCCATCCGTGTGCGACGCACCCATGGCTTCGGCTGCTGCAGACAAGTCCCGGGGAAGCTGCCTGCTGCGGCCGCTTGCCGGCGGGTCTGCTGCGGCTTGGGCTCTGTGCTGAGCGAGCTTGGAAATTCTCCCCCTTAGTGGTTTCTGTTTAACATTACGATTAATATTGTTATTTCTAATAAAAACAAAAGGTCGCCCCCCCAAAGCAAAGCTGTGCGCCGAGCCTCCTGCACCCTCCTGTGCTGCGTTTCCTGCGGTGCTGAGGGCATCGGCCGACTGTGAGAGCCGCAGGGATGAAATCCACAGCGCGGTAGCTTGAATAACCCAGGGCTGGACTTGTTCTTGGTGCGTGCTCCATGCTTGAAACCAGGCTGGAGTTCCTTGTGCTCTTCACAAGTATTGGTGCAATGCGACCTGGTGCCTTGAGAGTTGGAGAGCATCGCTGTGCCCAGCGCTGGCCTCGTCTGTGAGGGCTTGGCTCTGCTGGAGGTGGATGTCTGCTTTCCTGGAGGAGCAGATCCTTCTCTTCCCTTTTTTTTTTTTTTTTTATTTATTTATGTTTATTATTATTTCCATCATTATTCCACTAAGGGTGGTCTCTTGGCTTCAGTAACTTAGTCTAGCATATACAGATTAAGCTCTTCAGCACGGAGCTCTGAAAGTACCTTGGCCTGTTAGGTGCTGCCTTTAGGACACTTCAGGAACAACGTGATTTATGGACACTTGCTTCACACAATCCAGAGTAAAATTACCTTACATTGCAGTAATTTCCCATATGGTAAACGGGAATCTCACTTTTATTGTTGCACTTATATTACTGTAATGGGACTTTGCTTGAATTGGAAGAGGCATTTTCGAGTTCAGCGTCTCCCTCTCCAGCGTGCTCAGGCACACACACGCATGAGGTGTGTAACGCTTAATGATACTGATCACTGGTGCGTAATGCAGTGAATGGTTTCTCTTTCCCTAGTGTGGCTTATTCACAGCAGTATACACAAATTGCACCTTTTCCAGCTTTTGCTGTGAATGCAGGTGACGGCTGTCCTGCTGGCTGATGTGCCAGAGATAGGCTGAAGAATAAGGGCGGGGGGGGTGGCCCAGAGGTCTCTGGTGGGGGTCCCATGTGCTCTGAGTGACGCATAGAGCAAACTATGGGGTTACAGACGTATTCTGTCTTGTTTTGATAGCTTTTAATCCTCATCATTCTCATGGGTTTTCTTGATAAATACTTCTCAACATCCATTGACTTGCCATCCAGGCCTGAATTGTAAGGAACAATAAACATAATGGGCAGCCTCAATGTAATAGATTTGCTCTGAGCTTTTTATTAGCGCGGCTTTTTGTTTAAGAAAAAAAAAAAAAGGCAAAGATGACTGCATTTATTTCATTCAAGTTCAGAAAGTAGCTCTTTCAAATCTGAGGGAAGCATGCCTGAGTGGGCTCTGTTCGGCCGACTTGGTTATGCAGGGAGGGAAGGATGCGTCCTGCCGTGCAGCCTGCAGAGCGCTGGCTGGTCTCGAGCGGGTTAACAGCCGCCTGCAGATGTTTGGGAATCTCTCTTTTGACTTGACCATGGGTTTTTGCTGCTCTTCAGACCACAAGTGCACTCCAGTCACAGCAGGTTCATGGGTTTGGAGATGCTTTTCATCCCCTCCTGTTCCTTCACTTTGCTTGGGAAGGGATCACGCTGTGTCTTGCAGCCATGCGTCTTCCTTGGTTACGCTTCTAGAGATTTGCAGACCCACGTTAAGCATCTATTAAATTAAGCAAAATTGCCTTTAGAAAGCGACATTTCAAGTGGAAGAAATGCTTTATGTAACGTAGGGGTATGTGAAGGGACCTAAATACAAGCTTAAATTGGCTGTTACGAAAATAGGTATAATTGGGTTTTTTTGCACAGTGATTTTATGTCTTCTGAGTTTAATGTCCTGATGAAATCCTGCATCCAGTCCACGTGCGGCCAAGGAGATGGGGGTTGAGGAGCCTGAGTAATACGGCTGTTTCTAGGAACAGCCTTGCCCTCGTTTGCAAAATCAGACCTACCTGTCGTTTGCTGAGGCTCTGCTCTGTTAGAGAGGTATCTCGAGCAGCGGTTTCCTCTTGCCCGCTTTTGCCTTCGGTCTCTCCGTTCAGCACTTGGCCACCCAGTGCTGGGGCTGGGCACGGGAAGGGATGTCTCTGACTATGGTTGTAACTACACACCGGTGAAAACTGCAAAACTCTCGCAGCTGTACCCTCCCAACTGTGCACGTGCCAAGAGCTGCAGCTTTGTTTTCCAGACTGATCAATGCAGTTAAAGTCATTGGGTAATTTAGTACCTGGAGGTGCTTCTGTGGGCTTGGCCTGAGAGCGACTGCTTTGCTTCTGCCCTTGGGGAAGGCTGGGGAGGGTTCCCCTCCGAACTGAGGCTTCCCGTATCCCAGCTGGGGCCGGATGATGCTGTGGGGCTGTCACCCAGCCATTCTGGGATCGGGAGCCTGAGGAAGTGGAGGATGTTGTGTTTTGACCTTGCATCCTCATATTAATCCATATAATCTTTCCTGTTTCTATATTTAAAGTCTTTCCAGTCTTCTGTGTGGAAGGACAGCATTGGCTCTCTTGGGTAAAGGCTGACCCATCCTCTTTTGGAAAGCTGGTCCCCAAGTAG
The DNA here is from genome assembly GCF_949628215.1 of Phalacrocorax aristotelis. Taxonomy (NCBI): domain Eukaryota; kingdom Metazoa; phylum Chordata; class Aves; order Suliformes; family Phalacrocoracidae; genus Phalacrocorax; species Phalacrocorax aristotelis. The sequence continues at coordinate 15,034,037 of NC_134288.1, forward strand.
CTTTTCTCCATAGAAAACAAGACTCCTCTGAATCTTGCTGACAGGGATTGGAAGAATAATTTTTTAATCTGGTGTATCTTCAACCAGTTAGGACTCAGAACTGTTTTTCCTTCTAGCTTACTAAAGGTCTTGCAAGGATGAAAACTGTTGCTTTCCAAAGACTGTCTTAGCCAACACATGGGGGGAAAGCCTGGCACTGAGACAGGGCGGAAAAAGCTGAGATCGGATTTGCTGCTGCTTTGAAACTATCCCTTTTTAATTGTCCAAACAGTGTTTCAAAGAAAATCTCTGCTCTTCTCTATCTTCTCTATCTTCTTCCAGCATGATAATTCTATATAATCACTTTTCTTTCTCAACAAGAATAGGGCGTGATTTTTTATCTTGCAGAAGGAGGAAGGGATACATTCCAGATGTTGCTGGGATACACTTTTTGCCTCTGTTTAATGTTTAGTGGCTTTCAGTAAACAGTCTGCGAGAGGTGGAGCTGATGTTTTTACTGCAGGACGAATCATCTACAATAAATCCCATCTGCCGACGGGGGAGTGTATCTTGGGTGTGACTTGGTGCAGTTAGGAGCTGATCCTGGTTTTCCTGCCTTGCAGAAGGGCAGCTAAGTCTGAGGCTGGCCTGAGTGCTCCTTCGGGGTCTTTGCGAGGTCCTCCCCTTCCCAACTCCCTGCTGAGCTCTGGCTTTGTGAGTGAGAAATGCCGTGCAAGGATCCAGTCCCCTGGGACAGCACCGTGGGAACGGGCACTTCTGCTCTAAACTGACTCGGTGATTCTTTGGGAGCAGCTCTGATCTGGGGGCAGCCCTGGGTGGGCGAGGGCTGCCCCTCCTGCGTGCCGTCCTCTGTGGGATGCCCGGTTCAGCAGGATTCTTCAGGCCATGCTGCTGGCAAGCCAGGCTTTTTTGGTGCTGGTGTTGCAGTCCAGCAAAGAGCATCCACGCGCCCCACAGTGCGAGGCCAGATCCAGGAGGTGGGCTCAGGCACGGGCAGTGCTCTTCCCTGCTCCCACAGCAAAGCCTCATCTTTTCAGTGCGTGCAATGCTTTTACCTGCTTTTGGAGCCTTCTTGCAGACTAAACTAAAAATCATTTTCCAGTATGTGTTGCACACAGGTGTTGTGGGACAAACGCGGCAGCTCCATTCCCTGTTTCATGTTTTCACCTGTTTAGACTAAGAACATCTTTGTTTTGTTGGCAGCCTATTTGGTTGCACAAACAGTGTAAGACAAAACCACTAGCAGGTGTTGGTCCAGCCAGTATAATTACTGGTTGCTTGCTGCTGCTGCTGGTAGGCAGGCAGCGTGAGCCACCCTTCACATGGAGTCGTCTGGCAGGACTGTGGCTGCAGAAGGTCTCCGGGCACTGATCCACAAGGAATATGCACCGAGTGCTCAGCCACTCCTGTATCTCTTCCCTGCTGCTGATTGCATTAAAAAAAAAAAAGTTATGCATTTATGGAGGAAGGGAGGAGAGCCCAGGGTGGCTCTGGTCAAGTCTAAAGTGCAAATTTGCACTTTAAGTGCAAATTCTCATTTGCATTTAAAAAGTTGGCAAAAGGCATGGCTAAACCAGAAGGCCAAACGTGGGCACGTGAGAGCGAGAAGCAGTGCCCTGAAATCCTGCCTGACTTCAGAGGGTTCAGACTGGCTTCTCCCACACATCCCAGGCCATTGCCAAAACATCCTGGGTGAGTCACCGTGAGGCGGGGCGATGTGCCCGTGTGTGCGCAGGGTGTCACGCCTGGCGTGTGCGCAGCGCCCAGCGCCGGCGGGGGCATCGCCTGTGCTGCAGAGCGGGGTGTGGGGACAGCCGTGGCTTTCTGCCCGTTTGGAAACTTTAACGGGAGAACAACTGATCTTGATCCGGCCAGCTGCAGGCACGGAGGGTCTTCTTTTTCAACCTCTGACTTTCCTTTCGACTCCCACACCTTTTGGGACTCCCAAATCTTTTTGGCTTCTACTTTTTCTCAGCCTCTACTTTTCCCTTGGCCTCCCACCCTTTATTGGCCTCCACTTTTTCTCAGCCTCTACTTTTCCTTTCAGCCTCCCACTCTTCTTGGCCTCCAGTTTTTCTTAGCCTCTGCTTTTCCCATGGTGTCCCACCACTTTTTGGTCTCCACTTTTTTTTTGGACTCTACTTTTCCCTTTGCCTCCCACCCCTTTTTGTCCTCCACTTTTTCTTGGCCTCTCACCCCCTTTCAGCCTCCACTTTTTCATAACCTCTGGTTTTCTTTTTGGGCCTCCCATCCCCTTTTTGGCCTCTCACAGCTTTAGGGCCTCGTACACCATTTTGTCTCCCCATCTGTTTTTGGCATCCACTTTTCCTTAGCCTCTATTTTTTCTTTGCACTCCCCACCCTGTTTCGGCCTCCCACCCCTTTTCTAACTCCACTATTTGGCAGTCTCTACTTTTCCTTTGGTCCCTAACTTCTTTTTGGCTTCCCAACCTCTTTTTTTGCCTCCCACCTCTTTTTAGTCCCCTACCCATTTTAGTCCTCCCACCCCTTTCGGGCCTTTGCACTTTTTGCAACCTCTGTTTTTCCCTTGGCCTCCCACCCATTTTTGGTCTCCACTTATTCTCAGCCTCTACTTTTCCCTTGGCTTCCTACTTGTTTTTGGCCTCACATCCCTTTTTGGCCTTCACTTAGTCTCTGCTTTTCCCTTTTGGGCCTCCCACCCCTTTTGGGCCTCCCACCCCTTTTGGGCCTCCCACCCCTTTTGGGCTACCCTTTTTCTCAGCCTCTACTTTTCCTTTGGCCTTCCACCCCATTTCGGCCTCCACTTTTTCTCAGCCTCTACTTTTCCTTTTGGGACTCCCACCCTTTTTTGGCCTGTGCCTTTTGTCAGCCTCTACTTTTCCCTTGGCCTCCAACCCCTTTTTTGGCCTCCACTCTTCTTTTGACCTTTCACTCCTTTTCAGCCTTCCACCCCATGTAGGCCTCCCGCCCCTTTTCGGGGCTCTGCAGCGAGCTGGCTGTGGAGGAGGAGGAGGATGATCAATGCCGGTGCTGCTTCCAGCGGGGCGGCGGTGGCGTAGACGCGTGCGGAGGCTCTCGGCTGCCCGTGTGAATGCAGGCAACAGCTCACGGTCGCTTTTGAATGCCTCCCGCGTGCAAAGCATTGATTTGCAGTACATCTGAACTCATTCCCCTAAATCAGCCTGACTTAAAATCAGTGAGCTGACTCCGACCCTGCAGATCCCAAGTTATTTAGCTGCTGCAGTAATTTACAGAGACCCTCTGACCCTTAATCTTTTCCTGGGGTGAAAAAGTTGCTTATCCCTGTCCTCTCAGGTGCATGGAAAGTAACTTTTTAAAAGCTTTATTTGGGAGGAATGATGTGTTAATATAACCCCTTGAACCTCGCAGCCTGCTCTGCTGCACTCGCAGCCGCGGCGGGAGCGGAGGCAGGAGCAGCGTGAGGAGCGGGCGGTGGGCGAGCACCGAGGTGCAGCAGCCTCGGCTTGCTCTTGGGTTAAAGGCCACTTCCACAGGCCGGTAGGACTCCTTTGGCATCAGTCTGTGGCAGGTACTAATTAGTACCAATTAACCATTATCAGTGGCAGACAGTTCTTATGGGCTTCATAAAAAAAAGTCCTGTATGCAGTTTTTCCTCTGGTGAAATCCTGTCGGGACCGCAGAGCGCTCACCCAGCCTGCGCTGGCTCGTGGCTCGCTGGAGCTGAGGTGGTGCTGGTGGGGTCGGGGGGGGACCCAGTTCCCCTCAGCCCGCCAGTTTTGCAGACACTAATGCGCCGCTCGCTGATGGGTGAGAAAGAAGTCATGAGTTGTCTTTTATTCCAAACTTTTTGCTGCTTTGTTCCTCACTTGAACATACATCTGCAGGGCATTGCATCTGGGGTTTTGTGCAAGATTTTGCTGTGGGTCTTCCTCTCCAGCACCGCACAGGCTCTGCCCCAGCGCTGGGGATGGGGTGTCAGAAAACCCTGAGCTTTCACCCAGGCTCAGCAGCACGTGGGGCTGAGCTACATGTGTTTGCAGAGGAGGGGCACACGACCAGTAGCCCACCAGTGCCTTGAAGCGCGCAGTGCTGCCCGGGGCCGCCGACAGGCGGTCTGGTGCTGTGGGATGTGGTGGGAAGGTCTCTGGGGCGGGCCAGGTGATCCCCAAAACTTCACAAACCTTCGTAAGGCTTCGGCATGTCATCGGGCGAGTTGGCCGCGAGTGCTGGAGGAGGGGGGTTCTGGGGAAGCCCGTGCAGTGGCGTGGCTGGAGAGGAACGGGACCTTGTGCTGCAACTACTGGTGTGGGAAAAGCACGTGGGGTCGTTACCAGGAGTGGTGAGACGCGGCTTGTAGTGCTTCTGGTGCTCCTGGCGCTCCTGGCTACTGCGGAGGTGGTAGGCTTGGGTGCAGACGTCAACCATGGTTGGCTACGGGGGGGCTCTTTGAGAATGAGTCCCCAAGAGGGGAGCTGGGGTGTGTGTTGCAGCCGGTTGGAGGTGGCTCCCATCACTGACAGATGCTTTCTGTTTTTCTTTCAAATGTCTCCAGGCACTGAATGTTTAGGTCGCACCTTTCCAGGTAAACTGGGTAAGTGAAGTATTTCAAGAGTTGCCAAGATCTAATTATGAAGGCTGATTGCATGATTGCAGTTGCTGTACTATAAACACTCTGGTTACTCGCTTGACGAAATGGGTGGTACGTTGCCTTGCCCTGAGAGCGGCAGGTACCCGCTGTGCGGGGTGTGAGAGGGATGCAGCTGTGTCTTCAGAGGCTGACTGTGCAAACCTGGGGTTTTTTGTCTATCAACGGCTGGCTGCACTTTGGTGATCCTGGATGGGAATTTTTCCTTCTGCTATTCAGTGTAGAAACGTCTTCAAAAGCGGAATGTCTTTTTAAGTGCAAGTACTTTTCCATTTGCTGTTAACTCTGGCAAACTAATGAGCAGCGTTACATTGAGGAAAAAACCTTTCACTGTGTTTTGTGAAGATAGTTTGACAACCTGAATCTTTTTAAGTCATGGCACGTCGGACTTCTGCCGAGTGCGGCAGGAGCGGCCCGTGTTCAGCACAGACAAAACCAGGAGCCCTGTTGAACCAGGCTGCTGGATTTGAGCTGAACCTGCTGGCAAAAGAGCCTTTGCTGGTTTAAAAAGACGTTGTTGTAACGTTTATGGGTCTCTCTCAGTTTAGAATTGAGTTTGAGAGTACCTCAAAAGTAAGGTGCGTTTGCTCAAATGTGGTGTCCCAAGCCTGCTGGGGAAGAACCGACTAAATAAAGTGTTAACAAGTGGTCAGTGAATTATAATAAATGGCTAATCAATTGTTAGAGAGCCTGGGAGGTCACTAGAGCTTATGACCTTGGCTTTTTACCATGTTCAGATCTTTAACGTGCTCATAATACCTACAAAAAAATCATTCATTAGGCTTTTATCAAGCATCTATTAGTAAAAGTCGTAATCTGAAATAAGACAAAAAAAAAGGAGAATTATTTCAGTTGTGTTACTTCAAGCCTGATACACCATTTGGTAGCACAGCAAAATAGTCGTTGCTTAAGCAAGAAAGCTGTAAGACACCACTGATCCCACCAGCAGCGTTATCGTGGTACCAACATCAGGCAGGTGAACAGCAGGAGCCTGAGGCCAGAGCCGGAGCTGGGACGCTCACGCCAGTCTGTAGGGAAACTGTCCTGCAGCAGTCAATGATTTATTTATGTTTATTTTATATTAATGCCTTAAAGGACAGATTTCAGCGGATGAGCCGGGCAGGCACAGGGAGCCCCTGTGTCACGCCGCTCTGAGCAGCGTAGCTTGGGGCATTTTCACTCTAGCAAAAGGTGTTTGCTGTTGCTTGACTGTTGTAAAACTTGCACCTGTTTTCTTGTCCTGTGATTTAGGAAAGCATGGGAGCGGGGATGTGTTCTAGCTGTGCTGCTCTTCCTGCTTTCCCTGGTCTTCCCTGTCCCATTTTGTGTGTATGTTTGTGCCTCACGGAAGGAGGCAAAGATGCAAGTGAAAATATGCAATTTTCTTAGAATATAAATAATAGAAAATTAAATATAATTTTTTTGTTGTTGTAGGGTTGTTCCCTGCAGTCTATAGTTGCTTACTCCTTTGCCATGCTTTTGTATTCTTTGAGGGGTTTTAATGTTACTGAATGGATACCATTTGGAGTATGGTGTAGGACACTTCATCGATCTTGCTGCTAGCTTAACTGCGCCCCGAGTGAGGAGCTGTCGTTGCAGGCATCGGTGAATGCCCAGAAAGTCTCCCTGGGCTTCTGAAAACCGTGGTCTGTCGGATGGCTTTTTGCCTCCCCTTTGTTGTGTGGGTCCTTGGCTGCAGGTACAGCCTGGGCCAGTATTGCCAGACATCACCGCCTCCAACAGCCGCTTCCTCCTGGAGCACCCTGGTGCTGCCTGCGGAGCCGGGACCCTTGGGGAGAGGTGGCTGTGCCCACCCGGTGCTGCCTGGGCTAAAGCCCTGCTCATGGCGGGTCAAAACGCAAACCCTGGGCAAGGAGCGCCACCCGAGACTGGCTCAAGGGAGGTTTGGCTTTCATTGTTTTTTTTTCTTGGGTTTTTAAACTGCTCCACCATCTTCCTGGTAACTCCTGGATGTCTCCGGTGTGGGTGCCAGACTCTTGAATTTCTGTAAATCACTTGTGGATCTCTCTCTCGCCTGCTGAGAGGGGATCAGTTTGGCTGAGCCGCAGCCTCTGCCCAGAGCTGAGCCCCGGGGCACGGTCAGCTGCTGCTGTCCCCGCCGTGGGGAGCAAAAAGGGGTGCTGCAATTACTGCTGGGTTTTGCAGGCTCTCCCGCTTCTCACAAAGGGTGGCTGGGAATGGCTACGCACGGTGAAGAGGAGATGCCCTCACCAAGGAGCCACTCATCTGCAGTCCTTGAACTCTTTAAAATCAAAGGACAGGGTGGAGGGTTTGCACAAAACAAAATTCACAAGGCAAAATATGTAGCTAGGTGAAAATGTGTCTACTGATTTCTTAGAGGTTTGAGTGAATTCTGCCCATGTGGGCGCACAGACCTCCCATCTCCCAGAAGCTGGGTCGCTCTCTGTATTCGCTGCAACGCTCCCCTGTGAAAATGCTCATATGCATCGTTCTTTATTGTTGTGGGTTTGGGCATTTTGTTATATTAGTCTAAATGGGTTTGTTTCCATAGCTGCATACTGCTGATAAAAACCCAGTGTAGGATCTCTCAGTCTCCTCGTGCATGTGTACCAAAAATAAATCACACGCAGTTGTCACAAGATGAGCTGCTGCCATGGCAGGTGCCACGCTGCGAGGAACTTTGGGCTGGACCTTGCTGAGACCGCGGGTGCGTGCCATCGCACCCCGCTGCCCCCGCACAGCATCCTGCTGCAGCTCCCAGCTCTGCAGGCAGCGTTGGAGACCTGGAGCACCCGGGGAAGCGGTTGCTGCAGGAGGGATGATGTTTTGGAAATGGGGTGGGAAGCGATGGAGGTAGGGGGAGAAGGAACTCCTTGTCCCTCACCTTTTTTTCAGGTAGAAAGGTATGGATGTGGTAGGGTGTGTTGGTGAAGGATCGGCATTAGGTGGCTACCAGGGTAATAAAACTCCTCTTTTGCTCTGAAGTCAGCGTATTCACCATCAGCTGTTAATAATTTGCCTCTTGTCAGAAGGAGGTGGGCTTTTAGTGGCTATTTAAGATATCTCAGCTGCTGGGGTTGGTTTTGCTTGGCTTCAGGTTATAACTGCAAAGGTCCAGCCTGGGGGTGGCAGAAGGATGGAGGGTATCCTGCAGCTGCCTGAGGTGGCTGCTGTGTGTACCCAGGGTTGCAGGTCCCACGTGGAGCAGTGCTCCCGGCCAGCGAGTGCTGCGGATGCCCAGGGCGATACCACACCAGTGCTACCACCTCTGCGCGTGTGGGTTTCGCTGTCTGTGCAGCTGGGCTGGAGCACCTCTTCTGGCAGAAACCCTGGGTTCTGAGAGGTATCTTTCCTTCGGGAAGAGTGAAACTATTGATTTTTGTTTTGCCAAAAGTTCTGATCCACAGAGTGGTGCATTTTGGTGTGGGACCAGCCTCACTGTCTGGTGTGAGCGCTCGGAGCAGGAGCTGCCTGCGGTGGCATGGTCAGGGCATGGCCAAGGGCATGGGAATGCCTTGGGGAAAACCTTGTCCTGAGGGTGCTTGGGGGGCGGCTGGCCGGGAGCACTTCCCCTCGCTGCTCTGCCAGGGGTGTCCTTAAACCCTCGGCTGCTCGCTTTCCTTTAATGCATCTTTTTAAGTACTGGGTAATAGTGTTTTCTTTCTGGCAGAGACGAAGGAGGGCTTTTAATAGGTCTTTTGTTTTCTCTTTGTGCAGTTGCCTGGCAGTAACCTGCTCTAGCATTTATTTAGGGTATTTGTATTTTTATATGTGGGGACCTGCAACACTGAGAAGCCAAGGGGCTTGTCCAGGGTCACACAAGGAATACGTGGTAGAGCTGCGACTTGACTTAAGCTTTTCTGAATGTTGAGCTGATCTTTAGGCTTGGTGGAGAGCAAACCATCTCAGTTTGTCCCCTTTTAATTGAGACAGGGAAGGCAGAAAACAAAGGCTCTCTGGAAGGAAGCTCTGTCCTGTTGGTGATCTGCACGGAGCTGGAGTTGCGGGGTCGTTGCGTTTGGGAGCGTGAGATTGGTATGTGTGAAATACACGGAGGCAAAGGGAAACCCAGGGCCAGTCAGGCTGGAAATCCGATGAGCTCCTTCATCTCCACTGGGGCCAGCTGCTCTGGGAACTGGGAGCTGCCCCGAAACCCTGCGCTGGCGAGGGAGGGTGGGCTGTGCGTGGCCTCCCTCCCTCAATAACCTGGTGCGTTTTGGGGGCGATGGCTGTCGCTCTCTGCAGCTGGGGTTTGCATCGCTGCTCCTGTCCCGCAGCGCCTGTGTGCTTGCCTTGTCTGAGGCAGCCCCTGTGTGCTGGCAGCACAATACTCGCCTTCACTCCCCATCAGACTGGAGGTCTAGACGCTTTCTCTGCCTTTTGTTTTCAGGGTCACAGGTTAGGGAGCGTTCCCAGCTCCTTTTCCCTCCGCTGATCAGGAATCCTTCCCCAGAATCAGGCGCTCCACTGGGGACTGCAGTGGGGACCCCTCCGGAGGGAGTCACCCTGCTTCCCAAACACACTTAGATTTAAAATTATTGTGGCAGCTCCCAAAAAGAAATGTGCTTTTGAAATGCAGTCGGGATCACCCCCACTCCAGTTCTTGCAGGCACAGATGCTCAGCTGACACCAGCTAAATAGAAACCTTTTAGCCCTTGCCAGTAAGTCTGGAGCAAACTGCCAAAAAGCATCGAGGACCAAGATACAAAACGAAGTCAGGCCTGAGCAAAGTACTTAGAAATGAAGGATAGAACTGATGTGCTCTGTCTCTTGATTTTTAGCACACGAGGTGCTTCAGTCTCAGGGTTTTGTTAAAATACAATGGTGGAATTTTAGAGGTTTTCAGCAGATACAAAGCAAATAAGTCCCCTAGCAACAAAGGAAAGGTTTTTTTCCTTTAATGCAGACTTTCTTGGCATGAAGCATTTTTGAAATTTTTTTTTTCCTCCCTTTAAATCAAAGATGAGTTTTGCTGAAGGAGACATTTTTAATGGCTTTTAGACACATATTCAGAGATGGGACTTGAGCCCTTGATGTGCACCTGTTTGTTCCCCCCCACCCCAGCCCACCCTGAGTCCCCCCACAGCTTCAGCCTTTCCCTGGCCTGGGGGGTGCCTTTGTGCTGCTGCCCAGGGGAGCAGCCCCTTGCCTGGGGGGCGGGAGGTAAAGGGTGGGGAGTGGTTGGAAAAGTAAGCTGGTAGCAAGTTTCCTGCATGGGTTCTTCCTCTCTTCTCTTTTTTTTTTTTTTTTTTTTTTTTTTTTTCCTTCCTGGCAAGAAGACATAACAAAAAATTGGCAGGTTCATACTTTTTATTATTGAATTAAAATCTATTAAATAATAACAGTGAGCCAAAACCTGAAATTGCTATTAGGCAGTGCTCTTGGTGAAGTGAAATGCTTTTGGATCTGGCTCACTGCTTGCATTCTGTGTGTATGTGCATGTGTATTATGTGTGAAGAATGAGTGTATGAAGCTCAGATAGAGGTTTTAAATAGTAATAACACTGGCAGCCCTTTCTCTGTGAATCCAAGGCTATTATGTGTCTGGCTCTTGCCAACATGAATTGCAGAGGAAGTTCATGTAAACTCCATGGCTGATTTGACAGCTGCACAACCGTGGCGGGTTCGAAGCCTGGATGCTGTTGAGCAGAAGCGATGCCATTTTTCTGCGTCTGGTGATTTACCTCTTTGCAGCGGGTGAGGGGGGACCGAGGGAGCCTGTTTCCCACCCCAGTCCCAGCACCAGCGGTACCGCCGTGGGGATGGGCACGAGCTGTTGGGCAGTGGTGGCATTGCCTCCCCGCCCCGCGCTGGGGTTTGGTGCTTCCACTTCTTAGCGAGGGGTCGTGATTCTGGAGATGCTGGAAGCTGTGACGGCAGCCGAGCATTCATCGGGACCTTGTTTTACCCTTACGGCAAAACCTGCAACTTATGGTCAGGTCAAGGCTTCAACTTCTTCCTTAAAGCTTTGTTGGTGGTCTGGGATGCTTCCACTCTTGGGTGAATGTCACCGACTTGCGCTGCCTGGGGCACACGGGGGGCACATCGGCCATCCTGCCGGCGGCAGGGCATCAGCCACCCGTTGCTCTCCCGGGAGCGCAGGGTGGCTGCGGAGCTTTGCTCCCTGCATCCATGGAGGGGCTGCGCTGCAGAGCCCGGTGGGTTGGGCGGTGTCGGGCCCCTCCAGCACCGCGTCTGCAGCCCCTGGGTGCAAACCTGCTCTTTGTGCACTGTGGCAGCGGGGACAATCTGGGGCTAATTCCTCTGCAAACCCGCAGTGTACCGAATGATGCTGCTTGTATGGGGTGCGGGGGGAAATAATGTTAAATTAAACTCTCCGTAAGGGAAGAAAAGCATCCAGCCCCATTCTTTACTGCTCATTTTAGTAATTTCTTCCAGATAACTTACACATCTGTGTCAGTGCAATTAAAGCAGAAATTCTGTCTAATGAACAGTTGTAGCCCTTGGGCTATTGCAGAATGAACAGTGAAGTTGGAAATAGTCTTATTAAAATAATAATTAAGAAAGAAGGGTGGGGAGGCAGAGGGAGGTGCAAACGAGGTGGTGGTGGGATGCTATAGGGTGAGGAGCAGAGAGGGCCTGCAGTCAACCTGGTTTTGAGCTTCCAGGGGTAACGACCCCCCATAGAAGTGCCTGTGTGGTGCGGCTGGACCCGGGACTGGGCACACCCTGGTCTGCCTCCCTCGCCAGGGGCATCTGGTCACAACAAAACTGTCTTTAAAAGCCAGGCCTGTGCTTTGGTAAAAGTGGCTGCCTGTGGGGTAGCTGTAGGTGGGACACTCGCCCCATCGTGGGCAGCGTTAGCTGTCCTGTTAAGCCAGATCAGCTCTTTTGCTTATGGTTTGGTTTGGTTGGGTTTTTTTGTTTGTTTTTGGGTTGGTCTTTTGAGATTTTGGCTCTCCAACAGGTGATAAAGCTCAGGAAGGGAGGAGAATGTTTCTTGTGTTAGACAGGATTATATCTGGTTTTGCTTTTTCCAGAAAACTGTCCTTTCTCAGTTAAAAAAAAAAAAACCATGCTGTGCACACCCACGTAGTTTGCTTTAACTTTTGTGTCTGAGGATGGTGACTGCCCAGGCTGAACTCTATCAGCAATGGAGACTGGCCAGTTTCTCTCATGTGAGATAGTTTATTCTTTTGCTTTTAAGTAAATAAATAATTAAAAATTCTTCTTCAGTGTTAACCCTTGGAGTTATAAGAGTCTCTCTGCGAGTCATCATTTTATATCAATAAATCAATTAATATGTCAAGCTGGCTTTTTCAAACTTAATACACTCCTATTCAGAAATGCATGTGCTGCAGAGAGCTAGTGACATCTCAGATTAACAAAAAAAAAAAGGCAACTATCATTAAAAAAAAAAAAAGGCCAGACAAATCTCACTGGAATGATACATTGGAATGATTTTAGTGGGATTTATATCTATGAGCTGTGGGGTTTTTGTGGTTTTTTTCTTTTGAAATGGTTGTGAACCAGAGTGATTACTTATCATTTTCATTTTAACTCTATCTGACAAATCGTTTTAGATGGAGAAAGCAATACTGCATCTTTAAATGGCTACTCTGTCAGCGCATCTTGCAGGGCTTTAAATGCCCTTTGTTATCGCAGTCTAGACAGGACGCAGGCAGAATATTTGATATGTTATAAGGCAAAGATTTGACAAGGTTGAATTAATTTACTGGCTTATTTAAAACTGAATTTCAAAACATTTTTCCTTACAAACTTGTCTTTCTTTTTCTATCCTATATTTTTTTCTTCGAAGTTAGTACAGTATGTTTCAACTGTTTAGACTGGGAGAGGAGACATTAGCTTAGTGCAGCCTGCAGTACTTTAATTGCCCTTTTTATGACTGTCTAGACATCATGCAGATGCATGTTTGTGGTGAGAAGACATTTCCCCCTCTGGTTATACGATAGTCTGAAACCTTTACATTGCCTATCTCCTTAGCCCCTCTGTCTTGGAATGTGCTTTACTCCCTCCATCTCTGAAAATCACTTTTTTCCCCCATCTTATTTTTTGAAGGACACTTCAGCCCCCATTTTTCTATTATTTTCCCCCCATGCTTATTTGCAAATGCTAATGCTTTCTGGGGGAATAAAGGTATGTGGAGCAAATGGCTCTTGGAGCCCCACGGGCAGGTCAGGCTGCAGAAGCTGCAGCCGAGGGATGGCTTTGTGCGCCGTTTGGCGCTGCGCGATGCCCTGGGTGTACCTGCATCTCTGCAAGTATCGCAGTAGATGCATATGGCTCTGTTTGTTTGGGTTCCCCTTGCCATAAGAGCACAGCCTTGCAGGCCAGGTTTAAGAATGAAAATATCAGCAAGGTTTGAATGGGTTCAGAGTTTTAGTTATGCAAATCAGATGCATTAATTAACCCCGTTGCTATAGCTACTGCTTTATTGTTAAATGCAGTGAAAAGGGGACAAGCTGTGTCCATGGATAATCCTCTCCTCTGTGCTCTTCCCCCCTTCCCCGTCCTCCCGAAGGCGCCCTCCGCCCGGTGCGAGCGCAGCTGCCGCCCTCCTCCCGGGGGCCGGGGTACCCACCCGCCGCCGAGCATCCTCGTCCCCACGGGCAGGTGGTGGGTGCTGCGGAGGCGGCTTGAAAAGACGGGCTAGAAACCACCTCTGTGGAAGCGATGGGTGAGCCGGGGGGCTCCTCGCCCCCATGGCCTCTTCCCTCCAACCGCCCCCAAAACCTATTGTCGGGGCTGACCTTGCGGGTCGGCTCTTCACCGCTGCCCTGTGTCATCAATCTGTCGTCTGGGGGCTGCGTGGGGACGGGATGGGGGTGCTGGGGACAATGGGGCGGGCAGGAGGGATGCAGATGTGCCAGGGGATGGGAACTGGGATGGGGCGGCTCGTCCCGCCACGGCCGGGCGAGGGGAGGGCATGGGAACCCAGCCCCGCTTGTGGCTCCGAAAACTGTCTCCGCTGAGCAAGCGCTGCTGGGTTTTACACGGGAGAACAGCTTCTCTTTTTGTGCGTGCTTAAAAACTCAAACACACAATGCCAGAAGAAAATATGGACCTTCCAGCATATCTGCTGTAGGAGTTAAAACCATTCTTAGGCTGTTGCTAGAGCTGAGGTGGAAGTAAATTTATTATCTTTAATTTTATCAGATTCGGCACATTTTAACTCACCTCCCCCGTTCACTCTGGTGTGTGTATGTGTGTATATATAAATACAAATTTTTTTCACATCTCTGTGAAATGCACGTGCATTCGCTCCCATCTGGTGGTGTTCAGACCAGTTCAAGAACTGAAAATGAATATTGCAGTGACCAAGCACAGTGTGCGTGTCTGAGTATTTGCATGTGTTTTGCATAATTTTTTTCTGCAATGCATAATTATATCTGTAACTTAAGATTGTCCTTGTTCCATAGGAGCGACTTACCTTGTGAAAGGTCATTCCTTTTGTAAGCAAAAGCTGCAAACTGATACAGACGATAAGGGCGCTTAAGAAGAGGCAGAGGAGGGAGAGGTGTCCTGCCGAATGGCCTGGACAGGGCTGAGGAAATCCGGTCGCAGTTACAGCCATGTCATGACCTGTGTGGCTTTGGCCAACTTGCTCAATCTGTGTTTCAACACCCGTCTGCGAGCCGCTCGTCGGGGCAGCCCGTGCAGCACTGCTGCCCGGAGGCGCGTGTCCCGGAGCCCCTGGGGAGGCTGCAGTGACCCGGCCTTGGGACAGGGGCACGGCAGGGTCCCCAGCACTGCTCCCGAGTGCCGGTGGGCTCCTCAGGGCTGTGCTGGCTCGCATGAGCTGCTGCTTCACACAGGAGAAGTGCCAGAGGAGCAGATGTTCCCTGGGCACAGCTCATGGTGTTTCATGGCTTCTCTGCACCTCTGCTGCATCCCTGAGCCAGGCGCAGGGTGCGAGCGATGGGTGTTGTGCTTGTGGCAGGGAGGCACAGGCATTGCTGCTTGTCCCCGTGCCCCTCTCGGGGTGCCCCTGCGTGAGCGCTGGTCCCGCAGGATGTGCGGGGGTTGGGTGCTGGCACTGGGGCACCTGAGCCCCGGCTGGCTCTGGCAGGGCCACGGTTGAGCATGCTGGGAATCGGCCGATGAATGGTTTTCCCCAGGAGTAAGTGGAAATGGAAACTTTCTAGAGGGCAGCCAGGGTGGAGGGATGCGGAGAGGGAGGACACCAGGGAGGGAGACCCGGTAAAACCTGGTATATACAGCATTTGGGCAGGAGAGGCTGTGGTCCCTGCTGATGACAGCCAAAAGCCTCCATCTCCGTGCCGTGCACCATCGCTGCTGGCGGTTCTGCAGCAGGGTGGTCCATACGGAGCAGGAAAGCCTGTGCCATCTCACTGCTTTGCAGGCACGGAGAACGCTTTGCTGTCGCCTTCCTTTCTGTGCGCACAGCAAATGCAACGTACTGGATCCTCGTGACCTGCAGAATGAAAGTTGCCTCATTTTGATGGGCCTGGTGACTAATGAAACGCATATTCCGTAGTGCCTCGGCAGCAGCAGGAGGAGGAAGCGGGCTACGGCGCTGCCGGCAGCGGTCGGGTGATGCGGTGCAGGCGGCTGCGGTTGACTGAAGCTGCAGGTGCCGTCGGCGTGAAGCAGCTCCGTTGCAGCGGGAGACAGGGCTCAAACGAAGTTGGAATTGGAAATCCAGTCCCTGTAATTGTTGTTAGCTTTCTGGAGAGGTGGCAAAGCCCTCCCTGGATGGAGCACTTGCTCTCCTCGGAGCGTCCGCGACTGGCAATTTGTCTGTCGAAACAGATGTGGGCAGCAACAAACATCTATTTCTATAACTAGAAACAAATTTGGTAATTGCCTCTTTCAACAGGACTTGCTCAAGCAGGAAATGAAATTCCTAAATGGCAGTTAGCAAAAGTATTTATAGCTAAGTTCATAAATGAGATGCGCTTTCCTTTGTCATGAGTTTCTGCTGGGTGGAAGGGAAAAAAACCCTCTGCAGAAGCAAGCCACATATTGATTAGGAGTGTTTCCAGGGTATACAAAAATACTTACTTATTAATGTGCTTATTTTTACTAGCTGTAGAGATACCCCTGACAAACAAAACCTCTTCGGTCTTTCAGGGTCAGCTGGCAGGGTTTGGTCCGGATGTTGTGTACTGTGTTTTTTCACTTGTTCTTTGGCAGATATTTTTCTGGTTTGTGCTATTTATGATTGCAGACTGTAAACCCTTGTTCCTGCATCCCTCTCTGGATGCTTGTGCTCAAAGGGGTGAGGTGACACGCTGCCCTCGCCCCTGCCCCAGACGTCGTCCCAGCCTGATGCCATCATGCCACCTCTCAGGGAGCAGGAGATGTTCTGGTTGTTCTCAGCTTAGTGGGAGGCCATGAGCCTTTCTCAACGTTTTCTAGTGAGCAAGCAAATTTACCTATCTTTTAAGTGCAAAATCAGAATTACTTTATTCTTCTAATCCAGTTTAGCCATCCTTACCCTTGGGAGTATCTTCAAAAGCAATGTACTCCTTGCAGTTGTCTCAGTAGACTGGAATCAGGCTTACTGTGCATAAAACCCTGGAAAAGGGGAGGGCGAGGGAAATGGGCACCAAGGAGGAGGGGAGGGGTTGGTGTATGCAAGACTTTAGAGACTCCAAGTGTCCCAAAGAACCTTGTTCTCATTGCTCTGAGGGAGCTGGTTAATGTCTTTAGGAGTTTCTCTAAACAAGTCTCCAGTTGGCAGGTCCCTGCTCGGAGCGAGGAGATGTCCCAGCTGAAGGCGCTGCTGAGCCCAGCTCTTGTGTTTGCACTTTCCGTGTAAGAGCTGAGTGCTGCCGTGCCAGTCCTGCCTTTCTGGCCTTTCAATGCAGCTCTCGCTCCCTGCAGCTGCTGCTGTGGCCGTGCTAGCTTGGGAAGGTCACCTGAAAAACAGGCACAGCAGTGTGATCGGGACAGTTACTGTGTTTTAAAGGCTAAAAAATATTCTGAGGCCTGACCAGTCTGATAATTCTATGGCTATAAGCATGAAATGGGGTCATTTCCCTTAAAACACACAAAAAAAGGGGATGGTGGTGCAGGATGAGGCCATCGTTTGCCAGTGACTCAGAGGAAGTGATGCTTGATTACCCAGGGTGACAAATGAAGAAAACGATGTTAAACACAAGAGTTATGGCCTGAGGATTGACACTGTGAACATGACTTCTTGGGGCCCCATCGCCCATTTTCCAGCAATGTTTTTTTTCTCAAACTGGCTCCTTTTCCGAATCCCACTTACTCTCTGCCCTCCTGCCCCATTTGCAGCCTGCCATCAGAGCTCACATGGCATTATTTCTGCTTGCTACATCAGAACCAGCCATGCTGAATCTGGAAATGCAATTTAGCTGTTAACTGTACTGATGATGCATGAAGCAGGACCAAATCCAGCGGGCTCTTCCCAGCCGCCCTGCCTGTTGTCACGGGCCTGATCCTGCCCTCTTTTGATGCCTTGGTGTAGCTGCTGCAGCTCCAGCCTCGAGATGCAGCTATCAGTGCCAGCAGGGGCAATATCAAGATCATATTCTTTTTCTCCAGTACTTCCTGTGCTGCCTTGTAAACAAATACAATTGTTGACAATCTGATGGGCCCTTCGTATGTGGTTTTATGGGGGTATTATTTAGAAGATACGCGTTGCAGATAAATGCTAATACACAAATATTGCAGTAATGACTTTGCCTGGTCTGATTGTTTCTAAGATGACCTAACAGGTGAGCGACGGAGGGTGAGTAATCTCCCATCTGAAGTTCTCTGCTCTTTCATATTTTCTTCCCCATCCATGGTCCCTAAGAGGGAGAACATTGGTCTCTTTAACAAGTGGAGCTCAGCATCTGTTGGGTGAAATGGCCTCTGGAAACCAGGGGCGGTGTTCGGTGCTGCACCCTCTCTGGCAGCCTTTGGATTCCAGCTGTTGCCTGGAGCTGTTTTGGTTCTTGCTTAAATTAGAGCAGGTCAAATGTAATGTTTAGCATAATGGGCATATGTCCCCTTTCCAGGCAGGGCCAGGGCAGAGCTGCCCGCACTGGGTTGTGTTGCTGCTGTGCCAGGGTATTTTCCTCCATGTCCTATGTATGAGGAGGGGAGGGTGAGGACTGTCGGACGCAGTCGCAGTGCTGGCCCTGCTGCCTCCCCTGTGGGGTGCTGCAGAGTCCAAGCCCCCACAGCTGCTCGCTGAGGAGGTGTGAGTTTATCCCCTCCTAAAATCGTAGCTCTGAAGGGTGACTAGATTCAGATGGTGCTTCTCAAATTCACATTCTTTAGCCTTGAGTAGAAAACATGAGGTCCAGTCTTTGGCTGCATTGCTTAACCCACATCCTTTTACAGAGGCTTTGATGAGTGTCTGGCATAACAACCACACTTTGGCTGGACTCGATTCTGCTGAGTTTGACCCTCCGGTCCTTCCAGAGAGCCACATGCTGGTCCAAAGTGTGCCCAAATTGTGGTATAACGTCTATCCCCTGCTCTTTGAAAGTACACTCGTAGCCGGCAGGCGCAAATGCAAGCTCTTGGGACAGGCATAAAACCTGCTCTAAACTGAGCCCAGGTGGGTGTGCTTGGGGACCAGGCAGACCTTGGGCCAGCTCTGTGGGCCCGTCTTTTGGTCCAGGCCTGCTGCAGGCCAGTTCAGTAACGTCAGCTCCTGACCTTTCTGGTTCTCCGCTCGCAACAGGCAGCGTGTTGGCATGTGCAAGGCAAGACGGTACAGGGTGTCCTCAGCTTTCACTTTCCAAAAGCGATTAGGACCTCTTTTGTGCCCTAATTATTGGGGCATGCAGGGTAGCAGCAGGCTCTCAGCTGTTCGTGTCAAGGACTGTCCTTGTGCATCTCCTTGTTCTTGATGGTGCCTCTGGGCAGCACTGAAGCTGTGGTGCTTCGAAATACCAGCAGAGACTGGGAAGGGGAGCGGGTTGGGCTGTCAAGTAGCTGACAGAATGGATAAGGGTGTCTCTCCTCCTCCACACCCTGCTGATGCCCAAGCCCCTGCCCTTGTCACTGCCTTCAGCTGGAGATGCGGGTGCTGAGAACATCTGACTTTCAGACACATCGCTTCTAGTTTAGGGCAGTGTCTTTTCCTACCCATTGGCAATAAGTTTCGTGCAAAGATGGTGGCCCAGGTCCGTTGGAGCAAATGCCAGGTCATGTCTTTCTTCCTGTGCCTGTCAAAGCCCGTGGGTGGGGAGGGGAGAGGCAGGGACCTCTGGACCAGTGGCTGGGAAGATGCTTGCTACAGGATGCTAATGAAGCAGCCCAGGTTTTGGGTGCTGACAGACACTGGCGCTGGAAAAGGAGGACCTTGTTCTGCCCTGTTCCAAGACTTGGTTTCCATTTGGTCTTCAAGGAGCTGTACAGGCTTGTTCAGAAGTCTTTAAGGTTACTGGCCTGAAACCAGTCTTGGCTGAAATCCTTGAATATTCCTGCATGGCATCCCACAAAGCTTGTAAATGCAGAATTTGGGGAATCATGGACAGGGAGGAAGGATGCATGGATGCTCTTCAGCTCCAAGCTTCAAATTATTGCCACTGCTAGTCCCGTTTGGACTTCCATTTCTCCTCACCACCTTCCTGATTGCTCTGGAATAGCCTCATCTGGACGTGCTCAGTCAAAAAGTAGCTGTACCCTTATTTATGTCTTTTACATGCTTTTTTTATGTAACTCGAGTGCTGCCATCAAGGGCTACCAGGAACCTGCTCAAACAGAAGATGCCCAAGGGTGGGGGTGGATGAAAAGATGAGAAAATTGGGAGAGAGGGAGCTGCAGTCAGGGCTGTGCACATCTCTGCTGCGTCTTGCTCTGAGTCACGCAGCCACGGCAGCTCCCTGGATATCGGAGGTGTTAATGGAAAATCAGGGATGAAAGTGCTCGCTGCAGATTTGTGAACACTTTTCATTAATTCATCCAGTTAATTTAGCCATGTCTGGAAAAACTGTGTGTGTGTAGAGATCTTCCTTTCTGGGGTGTGAGGGGGAGGCGCGTAGAGGAGAGAGCATTGCAGTCAGTTGAACTTGCCCTGAATCCCCAGGGATTATGGAAGAAGTCGGGACATTCGGTGTGACATTATAGTGCCACCATATTTAGCTGATGGTAGGCAGCAATTCATTTATGGATTTCATAAGCTTCAGGACCAGACACGACCTGACTGTCCCTGGTCTCGGGTGGCTGTGCCGGAGGTCAGTGCTGCTCGCTGGGCGCTGCCCTGGGACGGTCCCCATGGAGTGCCCGGCTCCACATCCTTGCGGGCTCATGGCTGGGATGTGTTGAATCACAGCGCTGAGTCGCCAGCGTGAACCAGGCTCCATAAATAACCACAGGCGCTCTGCGAAGCAGCTGTGCGGGGTGAGGAGCGGAAAGTGCTGCTTCACAGTTGGAGCAAGGGCTCCGGGGCATCCTGGTCTCAGCTCTGCCACAGCCTCTCTGTAAGCGTCTCCTCGCTCGCTGCACAGTGCTGTCAGGTATCCTGCACGTGCTGGCCCAAGGGCTGGTCGCTGGCAGAGGGCTCAGGTGCCCTGTGCTGTGGGTTCCCGGCTCATGTCGATAGGCTCGTGCCCAGTAATTGCGTCCTGCTGCTGGTGGGCTCTTCAGCTCCATGCCCACACTGGAGCCAAGCTGCTCCTGTATCCCAGGAGGGACTGGGGTCCTCAGCAAAGCTGATTGAGAGCTGGGTCTCGTTCCTGGGCTGAGTGACCTGGGGAAGGCTTTGTCCCTCTGCAGAGGACAGGCTGGGAGCCTCAGCTTGCCACTTGGCAGCTGATGGAGGTGCCCAGGGTCAGAGCGAGCGCTCCTCCGCCTTGCCATGGTCTGTCCCTCGCTGCCAGTGGTGTATCACCCATGCCAAGCTTTGCTCCAGCTGCTCACCCTCTTTGGCTTCCCAGGGACCTTAATTACATCATTCCCTGCTGCCTGCCTCATATATCTTTGCATTGACTTCATCCGTAGGCTAAGGCTCTGCCGCGGGAGGAGGAGGGAGGCTGCGGCGCACATACTGCTGTGTGCAAAGCCTTGCTTTCAAACCCTGCGTGGGCACCTGCGGGCCCTGCCGGGGCGGTCAGGGGTGCTGCAGGGGCAGGAGACAGTTCTCCTTAGCCTGTGTCTTCTGGAGGCTCGAGAGGTGCTGCTGAGGTTTGTACAAGACCTAATTACATTGATCTGTACTTCAACAGGCAAGTTAGAAAAGTCTCAATCTCTTTCTGCCCGTTTTATTGAGACTTGTTAGGCAGCGGGAGGAATGTCTGTACAAAACTATCCCATTCAGCTGTGGTGTAAAAGTTGGTTTAAGTGTGTCAGAGACAGTGAAGACCAGAGGTGAAGGCACAGTACACAGTGGGGTTCCTTGGCTCTCGCATTAGGCGCTCACAGGATGTTTCTCTGGGAAAATAAGTGACATGTAATTAAAAATAGTCCCTATGTGTGGTAGAAAATGGCCAGTCCAGAGATTTCCATACAGGTGGGTTGTAGGGTAATGTCCCAGCATAGACAGGGAGTCTTATCTTGGATTGCAGGTGTTTGCGGAGGGTCTTTAACAAGGCAGTCCTTGCGCTGCGGTGGGCTAAAACCCGAGGCCAGGGCAAACCCCTCCTGCCCAGCGAGGAGCCCGGCTGCTGGGAGCGAGCACCCGTGTGGGCAGCGATGGCACGGTGGTGATTCAGGGGAAATATTATTTCTGCAGTTCTCTGAAACTTTTGAAATAGCAAAATCGGCATCGTTCTTGGCCCCTTCTTAGTCTCCTTGACTCTTACTCACTTCCTTCTGGATTTTTCTACTACTCAAATTCACATCAGTTTCTAGATGGAGATAAGCTTTCGTTTTAAACCCACTGTTTTTGCCTTTTCTGTGACCTGTGCTGTTGCGGGTGTTGGGGCGGTGTCGGAAGTTTCCCCACAGCAGTGGGGCTGTCCACACCACTCCCAAAGCCCGATGAAGGCTTTGCCTGCCTCTGTTACCAGCTCTCCTCTGTGCCACGCACGTGGAGCTACCTCAAAACACGCTTTTAGATGTATTTTCCTGAAGAATGGTGATGAAACAAGTGACAATGGGGCTCTGATGCCGAGGAACCGCCACATGAGCATCCAGCAGCTGAGGTGCACATCCCGTCCGTCCTGGGTGAAAAATAACTGATGCTTCATTAACTTTCAACAGCGAGGCTTGCTCGGGGAGGTATCTTGTCCTGGCTCAAAGCAGAGCCTTGGGTTGCCTCACATCGGGCTGATGTCAATCAGAAGATGAAATCGGCAGCAGGAGTTTTTTTTCTCCACGCCCTTAAGAGCATATTTTTGATAGTCTGTGCAAGTTTGTGATCGGACTCATCATGCGTGAACTCTCCCAGCAATCTGTTTCAAGTCAGAACTAAGGGGGTTTTAGTGATAAAAATACCCAGAGGAAGCGAAAGTGAACATCAGAAAAGCAAAGTATTCTGCAGGGGATTCTCTGCTTGCTTTAATTTTGTCTCTGCAAAGCAGACTTGGGTTTTAGCATGGTGCACCACAGCATTTATGATGACCAGTGGTTTTGGGGTTTTTTTCTTTTTTAGAAAAAATTTTCTTAGGAGCCGTGGCTAGTGCAGCTACATTTGTTCAGTTTAGCCATTATCTCCCGAGCAATTTCACTTCTCATCACTTCTCAAATGATACGCAATTCCAATATATATAGAAATCATAATTCAAGCTTAGAGAATTGTTTTGACCTGCAGATGTGTATTATACGCAGCTGAAAGCAAAGGTCGCCGTGGCTGAGATGCTGTCTGAAGCTGTTCTGTCCACTTGTAAATGATAGCCGGAGCACCCGTAATTATTGCAGCAAAACATAGGGGGGTGTGTATATATATATATTTTTTTTTTTTTCTCCTTCTCTTTATACTTGCCAGTGCTTTGGAGCATTTGTCTTCAGCAGCGATACTCTGTGTGGAAGGAAGAACGTTAATAAACTTTATAGTAAGCATTTTAGAAACCATAGTATAGCTGTAAAAAGTAAACACATTTGAAGTATATCATAGCCTCACCTCCCCTGCGGCCGTTGTGCACCGTGTCTGTGCAGAGGCTCAGTGCTCCCACCATCACCACTGACTCAAATAGCTCTCCCTCCTTGCAAAAATACTAATGAAACTTAAACCTGTGGGTGCCAAGTATTTTTTTCATCGTCACTCGAGGAAGTTCTGAGATGCACCTTTCTGCAGCCGCTTCTGTCGAGCCGTGAGCGTGGTCTGTGGTGGGAGGAGCGGGGCCAGGCGCCCCGGCAGCCGTGCCAGTGAGGTGCCTCCACGCCGCAACCTACTGCCATTTTCATAAATTTCAGATATTTTAGAGCCTTATCGTCTTGGTGGCCAGGCAGCAGGCCGGCATAGGCAGCAAGGGCACATGCTGCCTTCCTCTGGAAAGCCCTCTGAGCAGGAGAGCGGCTGCAGCCTGTGCGTTGTGGTGTCCGCAGGCTTTGGGAAGCAGCGGACGCCCCTATCATTCATTAACGTAACGCTGTAATCTACTGTGAAACCCTCATTCAAGGCCACATGTGGTTTAAAGTGGCAAGCGAGTAACGAACTTGAAGAATGGGACGTGACGCTTGATCACGAATATCCAGTTTTGGGATTGTGAGAATCTGGGGGAAAAAAGCTTAGTTGCAAAACAGTTGCATGCGTGCTGACCGACTCCCAGAGCTGCCGCGTCTAGACAGAAAATACAGAAAAGCAGGTTGTGTCACTTAAATGTGATGTCTGAACCTGTTAGTTTGAAACACATTCTGGAATAAAAATTATGCAAAATTAAATTAGTGTGACCTTACTTTGCATTTGGAGGCTGAATATGCCCATCTTGTAAAGCCTAGTGCATTTATAACGCTTCCCTTGGGGAAAATTACAGGCAGAAATGGAATGAGGTCTTTTCTAATTGAAAAGTGACAATGATTAGGAAGCCAAATACAAAATGTGTTGAGTATATTTTTTTCTTGTTTTGTTGCGTGTGTGTTTTTTAAGAATACCAGTAGAATTATAAATTATGTGCTTTGCAGTTTGGCTTGTTTTTCATTCCCGAAAGGCTTTTTATTAGCATAGCAGCTGAATTGCACTTGTATAATAACGTATTAACTCAAAGTTTGGGTTTTTAATGATCTTTCTTCATTAGATTGACTGAGCTGCTTGGATAAAATCTTACCAAGTATATCCCGCTTACCAGCGTGTTGGGTTATTTTCCTGCTTCTGCAAATAAAGCCCATGAAGACAAGTTATAACAGAGGGAGAGTTGGCAGAAACTTTGGTGCCTGCAGTGGGTATGAGTCTCTCGAAACTTGAAAAGCACAAATTGAGTGTGTGGGACTTCTTTTGGTTTGGTTTGATTTTTATTTTATTTTTTTCCAAAGGCCAGATTGGGCAACGTGAGTTGGGCAAAGCTTATCTCTGCATACCTGATGCGTGTGCTCCAAGGCACTGCGAGGCCGTGCTGCTCCTCGAGGGCTGGGCTTGGGGTAGAGCAAAACTCAGGGCACTGTGTGTCCTCTGCTCTTCCCTGAGCTCCTGGTGGGGTTGGCCTCCTCATGAGTACAGACAGCATTGGGAAGAAGTTTTAATTTTAACAGCCCCACCAAAGAAGACATGATACACCTCTCATATAAAATACTTAAACATTCGAGTGGTCGTCTGTGGTGCGGGACAAGGGTAGATGTGCTTTGCTGCAGTGATTGAGCTGTTTGCTTCCCCATGCTAACGAAGGAGATCGGCGAAGAGCAAGGCTGTTGGCATGGAAAGGCCAAAGTCCAAAAATGGGAGGAGCTGATCGGGTTTTATTGTTCAGACACGTTCCACCAAACCCATTTACAGAATGTTAATTTGCAGCTTAATTGTTCTCCCTCCTCCCACAAAGGGAGATATTAAAATTGCTCTTCTATTGATAACACCAGTGTGATTGCCATAGCGTTAGACTAGATTCCACATTGAAATAACCCAATTTAGACTTTGAAGAGCGAGGCATGATGCCTGGCCAAAGGCTGCCTGTGCCTCCCGGCCTCGCCTTGTGGTCCCTGAGGGGTTCCAGCCTGTCCAGATGATCAGCTCCAGGAGAATATGGGAGGGAGAGAAGGGGCAGGAGGAGAGTCCCCACCAGAAAGCAGCATCCCCTTCATCCTGGTAATCACACTGTGCCTTACTATTGCGCTTCTTGACAACTGTTTCGTAATACCCCAATTACAGGAGTCCCAGAGCCAGAATAAAGAGCATTCAGGGCTGGATGGGGATGGATGAGATGCCGGTGTGTTGTCCCAGATCCTGATGGAATACCCACCCTTCTGCTTCAAGCCCTGCTCACTATGTGTCTGTACGTGTGTGCAGGAAGCTTGGCTTGGGTTGTTTGTAAATGGCACGTCTCGTGTGTTCTGTCCTCAGAAGGAATTAGGGCAGCACTTCCTGATGGCCAAAACTTCACCTGTTTAGCAGGCACCAATTTAGCAAGGTTTGATTTATTTGAGGGACCTCTGGTCCTAGGAAAGGAGCTTTCCTTTACAACTACCTTGGTCTTGTTTTTCTTCAGAAATGTAACCTCTTTTAACAGAAAAGGAAGTTTTCCATCACTGGCCTCATTTTTATGTTTTTCTTGTGTTTTCTTGCTCTGGCCAAAGCGCATGCTGCATTTTGAGGCTAAATTGACTCATCTTCCTAAAACCTGGGGGGAGGGGGTGGGTTTGTTTTTTGTTGCTTTATTTGTTTGTTTCTGGTTTTGGTTTTTTTTTTTTCCTTCTTTTCTGCAATGAATTCTTCAAAAAGCGGGCTCTGCACCCAAGGTAGTGGCTGCTGTCCAGCCACATGTAGGTGATGCAGAGGGGCTCTGGGTCAGTCCCCCCCGGGGTCTGGCCCTTTGTGGGTGGCCCGGGGAGCACCCAAGGGGCCTCCTGTGCCTGGCTGGGGTGCCGGGGCTTCGCCCCACCAGTTGGGTGCTGGAGGTCAGCGGGGATGCTGTCGGTGCTTCTGGGTGCAGGTGGCACTAGGACATGCCTTCGGGCTGCGTAGGGACACTGCTACGCAGGGGGGTGGCATGGGAAGAGGCGTTGTCCCTATTTAATGGTTTTGCACTATTCTCTTTTCCCAACCCTTTAAGTTTTGGTGTTTGTGTGTCTGGTTAGTCTGATTTGTGTTTAGAAGAAATGAGCTCCTGTTTCAGCACAGGGCAGCCCCGGGAGCTCTCGGGTCCGGTCACCTGTCATTCCCACGGGCGAGCTGCACCGCTGCTTTGGGGCTGGATCAAAAACTGTTGGGAACATGCTTTTTTTTCCAGGCTTTTCTCCTCACAGTAGCATTCAGGCACCTTGCTGGGGTTGCTGTGAAAGACGCAGAGCTCGTCTTTTTAGACGATGCCTTTAGCTAAAAGGTGTTTTTAAGGCAAAACTCCTTTACAATGTTTGGCTTTTAATCCCTCTCTTCCCGCCCCACGTGCAATCTTCCAGTGTAGAGGCAGCTGTGTTTTAGGGTACTCTAAGTATATGGGATCCAAGTCACGCACACATCTAACTTTAAGTGACAGATAAGGCTCCTGCTTTCAAGGCATAAGGCTCTTTGAAGGTGGTGGGCAGAGCTGGTTAAGCATTTTGGGCAATGGGTGGAAATAGCTGCTGTTTAGCAGAACGAGCTCCAAGGTAACTGGCAGCGCTCACCACCTGGACTGTTTTTTTGACATTTATTTGCTTTTACTGGCACTTAAATGCCACCTGCCAGAAGAAAACTTTCCGTGAAAAAAAAAATAAAATTAAATTTGCCTGACTCAGCAGAAGCCACCCCAGCTGGTACGAGGCGTGTGATGCTGCCCTCCGAGGCATGATGGGTCTTCCTGTGTATCTACAGATATATACTTCTGTGTGTCTGTATAGATAAAACACAGATGGCAGCATCCATGATAGCTTAGGGCACAGCTTTCCAAAACTGGATTTCATAGCTGTCCCAACTGAGAAGCAAACAAAGTTTAAATCCCCAGAACTCCTTTACGATGAGCGTTGGAGTTGCTGCTGCCCGGTCCTGGACACGGCGAGCCCTGGGTGCTGCTGACATGAGGGGGCTTGAGGGGAAGCGACTCAGTTTGGGGATGGCTCCTGCTCTCTGGGTGCCAAATGCATGGAAATAATGACCCCAGCGCTACCTTTGCCTCCAGTACTCAATTTTCCTTAGCCTCAGAGAGGTGTGAGGAATTATTTCCTTAGGAAATTTTAGGAGCAGCTTTTTACTGCCTCCTGCCAAGTGTCTCCAGAGTTAACCGGATAGTCTGTTGTTTGCTTGTTCTTGTTTGTTTGGATGATTTTTGGCAGTTTTCCTGTATGCCAGTTCAAGCCAGTCAAGCTGCCACTATCAGCTGGCTGAGCCCTGAGCCTAGGGATGTCTGGAGCTCTGGGATGCGGCCCCCACGGGCAGCTGCATCGCGCCCATCTGGCATCTCACATAAAAGCAGGAGGTCTCCTCGCCCGCGCCATGCGATGGACGGGCCAGCGTTGGGGAGGGGGGGGCTGCCAGCACCGGTGCCCGCTGCACTGTGCCATGCAGTGGGCTCCCCGTGCCACTGTCGGACCCCTGTGCAGAGGGGACGTGTGCCTGGTGCGAGGGTCTGCTTGGGGAGGGCTTCGGTCCGGTCCTCCCTGGAGGAAGGAGCGTGGTGATCATGGAAAGAGAATTGCAGACATTTAGCTCATATTTAGCTAAATTGTTTCATTAGCATGAATTATGATGGTTTGAGAATGTTTCAGTTACACGCTGCTTTTTCTGGTGGCTTAAAGTCTGTCTGTCTCTCTTGCAGCGGAGTTGGAGTTTGTACAGATAATCATAATCGTGGTGGTGATGATGGTGATGGTGGTGGTGATCACGTGTCTGCTGAACCACTACAAACTCTCTGCGCGATCCTTCATCAGCCGGCACAGCCAGGGGAGGCGGAGAGACGAGAACCTCTCATCAGTAAGTCACACCTTGCTCTTCCAGCCCACGTCGTCCTGCGCCGTTTGCCAAATGATGTGGCGCTGGGGAAACATTAGAGCCAAAGGCCTTCGTCTGGGTCGTGTTTGCCCATGTGCTGCTTGGCACTGCATGAAGAGGCACCCTCCGGCTTGGGTCTTGGCATCATCCTCTGTCTCTCTGTTACGTGGGGGGGTTGGGGCCATTTTAGGGATGCCCCTGGCTCTTTAGGGTGCTCTATGTTGTAATATATGGACAGCTGCAGCCTCTGCCTTTGACCTGAGCTTTTCAATTCAGGCTTCACTTCTGTATAGTAACTGTACAAGGCTGTTCTTGGTGTATCCCGTTTCTGAAACCACCACGTACCCTCAGCTGGTTGGGGGTGCGTGTGCCTTGCTTTTAACAGCCCCAAACTATCGAGTCCTTCGGCGGCTCCAGTTGGAGAGTCTGAAATAGCTGTATAAAAACCTATCGCCTGCCTTGAAGAGAATGGGAAATCCTGAAAGACATTCTCCAGTTTTCACCAGCAGTGCTGCTGTTACTGTAGTGGAGGGGTCAGAGAGCACTTGTCAGCCAGACAAGCAGAATATTCCCTCCAAGGGGATGCTCAAGAGGTTCCGTGTGTAACCCAGGCCCCCTGCTTCATAAAAGCCCGAGGAGAAAAGTGTTAATTGTACCTCTGACGGGTACTCGGGGGGGAGCCTGTCCAGCCTCAAGGCAGATGTTGGTTTATGCAGTTCCCTCAAATGAAGCAGCTCAGAGACTTACAAAAACCTACAGAGAAAAGACATCACATTTTCTCGGAGGGTGAGCGTGTGCTACGTGGCTCTGTCTTCAGTGCAGGGATATCTTGTTTGATACTTGTTTTTTTTTTAACATTGACCCTGAAGCATCTTAAAGCTCTTTAAACGATAGGGCTTCCTCAAAGCCCCTGCTTTGCGTCTTCTCTGCAGGCTTCCAGGGCTGGCTGAGCACACCGGTGCTGCCTTGTGGTGGTCCATGTGCGGCGGTGCTCTCTTGTATCAAATCCATACTCACTGCAGGAAGATGAGCAAATACTGGGGTTGTTCTCTTTTTTCTTTTTTTTTTTTTTCTATTTTTTTTCTTTTCTTTTCCTTTTTTTGAGAGATATCTAGCATCTTTTGTTAAATAAGCCTTCAGTACGTGCTGCTGCAGGCTGCCCAGCCAGCGGACGCCCAGGGCGCAGGCTGTCCCTCTGCTCCGTGGCTGCTCTTCTTGTCACACGTTACACACAGCAGACGAAGGTCCCTTAGGGGACGCTCTGTGCCGAAGCGAGGAAGTCGCCCCTTGGGAAGGAGAGCTGTGCAAAACCCAAGCTCGGTTAAGCCACCCTTCGTTTCGCGGGCCGTGGAGCACGTCTCTGGAGGGCACGTGGTCCTTTATCGATGCTGTGCAACAAGGTCAAAGTGCTGGGAGCGCGTGATCCCACGTTAAACCAGCCGGTGCGAGGGTGGTGAGCGCTCAGGCACCTGCCTGCTCTGGGGATCAGAGCTCAACCCCCCGCACGTGTATCGGCTCCTCCCAGGGTTACACTCCTGTGCAGTCGCTCCCGTGCACTCGCTCCCAGCAGCAGCAGAATGTGGGCATCTGAGCACATGAATTATTAAAAAGAGTGGAAAGGTTGTTTTCCCATTTTCAGGTTGTTTTTTTTTTACTGTTTTGTCATGTCCAGAATGTTTTACTTGAAAAGTATCAAAATGTTTCATTTTACACTTTCAAAGCAAATATCAGATCAAGCCTTTTTTATTTTATTATACTAATTTCTGTTTCCTTAAGTGGCCTATATTTTTTCTTTAAAAAGAAGAGAGAACGCTAACATGGGAAGAGAAGGGAAAAATCACATGGAGACTGGAAAAAAAAAAATCCAGGTTGAATCAAAAACTTTTGACTGTCTCAGATAAATGCTTTTTCCCCTTTTTTCTTTTTTTTCTTATTTAATTTTTTTTTCTTCTTTTAAATTTCACCAGGCCAAAACTTCGAGACATCTTTTGGCCCAGTCCCCACACCAAAACAGCTCCGTTATTTATTCAGCCTTCAGGCACATCAGCGATTAAATGGCTTTTCGGCAAAGGTTTGCCTCCGCTAGACCTCAGTGAGGGTGCAGAGTCTTCAAAATCTTTCTCAGAGCTAAGGAGAGAAATGCAAATGTACCGGGTTTGGGTTTGGCTTGTTTTTCTCCCCCTGCTTTATAATTCTCCCCCTCTCCCTGCCCACGGCCGTGCTGCGAGAGCAGCGTTTATGGAGTGGCAGCCAAGCCTCCCGGCGGCCCGAGCGCCCTCCAGACGGGACAGAGGAGCCCCTCGTGCGCGAAGCGGGAAGCTCATTACAAAGGCATCAATCATAATAAAGACCTCAAAGGTGGCTCCATTCGGATTCAGCACAGCATGTCTTTTTGTAGAAAACGGCTCCAGTCTGAACGAGCGCCGAAGGCTGGCAGGCAGAGGCTACGCTGAACTGGATACTGGTTTCTGTAATCCATTAAACTTGTGCTGAACTGGTGTTGGGCTTTTTAAATCCCAAACTTCATTTTCCTGTCGTGACAGACGGGCACCGGAGCTGCATGCACGCTTTTCATCTCTTGAAATATTAAAGTAGTTCATCCCACGGTCAGGATGGTGTTAGGTCTGCCAGAGTTGTCCTTATTGTTGTTGTAGCTCAAAAATTACAACTGAAGGAGAAATTAATTTCCCTAAAGGTTTGTTTTTTGTTTTTTTTTTTTAATGCGGTTCTTGCTAGCAAGGAATTCTTGTGTTACATCATGTGTTTCTCCATCGCTGGTCTCGCTGTACTTAAACTGTGTCTCCTTATAACGAGTACCTTTATTTTTCCAGAACTAAGAATATTTAGGAAATGCTACCAAAAACTTTTTTGCAATAAGAATGGCGCTGTCCCTGCACCTTTGGAACAGTGATATCCCTCTCCCCCAAGAACAAGTGGTTTAAATGCAATTTCCAGTCATACCTTTGTCCCCCAAAATGGAAAATGTAAGTCCTGAAAGCTCAGAGACTTGATTGCACCATGCAGCTTTACAGAGAAACTTCTCTGACGTTAGTAACCAAGCAGATCTGTAGAAGTTGAAGGTTGATCTCCAAAAAGAAATTTAAAAGTAATTTTAGGTTCTGCAGTGAGTCCTGGAATTCCTGCGGAGCCTTTCGCAGCCGTGTTGCTCATCAGCCAGCAGAATCTCAGCTTTCGTTTCAGAACGCCATACCTTTCTAGGCTCGGACATTGTTGAGATGAATTCAAGTCCTAAATATGGTGAAAATCAGAAGTGAGCAAGGAGAGCCCCGAGGACGAGGATTTACAGCAGTGATGCTCCCTCACAGGGCAGCGCAGTTTTGCTTGGCTTGGTGGGGACTGTGTAGCCATCCCAAAGCGCGAAGGCTTTGGGCTGTATGTTGTCTGTCTCTGAGGCTTTGCCCTCCTCTGACTACAGATTCCCAGCAATTTTAATCCCGCTATTGAGTTTTTAGGAGAGGTGAGCCCTTACCCAGCTGGGCTTCCCAGTAGTGTGTGAGGCAGAGGGTCGGTGTTGGCAAGTGGTGAGCGTGCTTGTGTTCGGTCAGCTGTAGGCATGTAAGCATGTCTGGGTCAAGCCCTGGAGTCCCAGGAGAAGTGGTTAATAACAGCTGCAGGGATCCAGCTCCTACGGAAAATAGGTCTCCTGTCTGCTCCTTATTTCTCTGGAGATCACATCTGAATGGTGTTTCTACTGGTTTGCTCTTCTTGCATACGTGTGTTGCCCTGAGCGTCGGTCCTGGACCTCATCTGTACAAACAGATGCGTTGATGCGTGAGCCAGAGCTTTTCTTATGAACACCTGGGATACTGGGTGCAGGCTTTGGGTGAGTGGATACTTAGGGGTAGGGTATGTTTTGGGTGGAGCAGCTCAGGTAGGGGTGTGTATATGCCCTCCCCATCGCCCGCCGCAGCGGGAAGCCCCAGCTGAGCGTGGGGATGCTGAGTTGCGGCGATGCTCCGCACGCCGGGAAGCACCGGGCTGCAGCCGCCCTCGTGGGAGCTGACTGACATCGCTCCCGGGAAAGGGGGAAGCAGATGGGATATTGCCATGGCACTGCCCACTGCCAAGTTAAATATAAAACATCTAGCAGAAGGCAGCGGGGTACTTGCTGCTCAGGAAGTCTGCCACGGGGGCATGGCAAAGTAAACACAATTTTCGGAGTGCTTCCCACTCCTGCCCGTGGCTTTGGTGTCCTTCAGGATGAGGTGAAGGGCTGGCAGCACTGGAAACCCTCTCCGTGTGCCTTGGCGTCAGCGCCGTAGCTGAGCAGCGGGGGTCAGAGGCGAGGATTTGGTCTGTGACAGATGCAGTTCCTTTGGGTCTTTTGGCTGCTGGGGGAAGCTGACTGCAGACTATCTCTGCAGGAAAGAAATACATGTAAAATGGACCAGACTAAACAGCTGATGCCTGTGTAAACAGTTGCATATTGAAGTCTCAAGGTCTGTATAAAACACGGCCTTGCATTGCTCGGGAAGGGCTATGCAGCACACAGCTCACCCAGCGCATGCATTAGCTGCAGCCAGGGAGGGTACCTGTATTTCCGCACTTAACCTCTGCTCCAAGGAGATGCTCCCTAAAAAAGCACCGAGAATTGGGAAGAATCTGGGCCATCTCATTTCCATATAAATCACTGTTTTCCTTGCACTGGCAACAGGACTGCCTTGAGGTTTATGTGCAGAGCTGAGCTTCAAAAACAGGAACCTGATGGGATTCTCTCCATATCTGATACCACGTGCGATGCCACAAGAGAAAATATATTCCAAAGTTGGGGAAAATAAAATAGAAGAAGAGAGGAGGAGGTGGAGGGATATAATGGGCAGCTTCTTTGGAGATTTTAACGCGGCACTGGTGCAAAGGCGTGCGGTAACCTTTTCCCTTGCAGCGTGGTCTGAGGCCAGATGTGCGTCACAGCTGGGTGAGGACTAGGGAGCATCAGATGGACGAAATGCCTTCTGACTTTATCAGCGAAGGTGTCCATGGTGCAGCGGTACCACTGCAGCTTTTGAGAGGCTTTCACCGGGGCTGCCCGGACCGCCCCCGCGGTTCTTGTAGAAACAGGTATTTTCATAGCAGGAAAGCTTGTGGTTTGCTCATCGGGAGAGCCCTGCTGCGTAGGCTGGGCCCAAGAACGGCCTCTGGATGGGACACTTAAGGGGAGAAAGGGGGAAAAAAAACACCCTTGGCATTGCTTTTTTCCACTGGTGGTAAATACTTCTGCCTGTGCCTGACTTGTTAGTGCCAGAACTAGGGATTCATCTGCAAGGAACTGAGAAGTGCCAGCTGTTCCAGCTTATAATTATGAGCCTTCTGGCTTGTTTTCCTCCAGCCCTGCCTGCCAGAGGCATGTTGCTGTATGTGAATATTAGCAATATTTAAATATTTTAGTTCTTAAGGCAAAAGTGTCTAGGGTGAACTGTGTACGCTCAGAGTATCATCAGCAAATGGGAGGAACCTCTGTTTGTTTGTTTGTTTTGATCATGAATTGTAAACTAATCTCATGGTTTGGGGGAAATTGGCTTGTGGCTCTGTCGTGCCTGGGGTTGTTGGCGCCTGGGTTGTGACTGCAGGATCAGGGTGAAGCTCACAGCGTAAGGACGCCTCTAGACCACAGTTCCTCAGTCTGTTTAAGCCAAGAACTGTTTATCCTTTTGGGGAAAAAAATACTCTAGAACCATCCTGTTGCTACAGATCTCTACTTCTTTTTTTTTTTAGCCAAACCAAAATTAGGCTTAACATTTGGTTATTCACTTATTATCTTTATTTTCCCATGATTTCCTTGATTGAGTGCATCAGAATGTGGGTGTGAGGTTTCTCTTTTTTTTTTTTTAAAATGTTGTCATTGTTGCATGGAGCATTTTCTGATGTCTTGTGAATCACCCACGGCTCGTGGAACACAAATTGAAAAATACTCCTCTGGCATGCTTGAACCAGGGAGAGAAACACACTGGGTGGGTGTGGGCGGGAGGGGGGAAGTCTGCAAATGGGAGAGCATTGTTTGCTGATGTCCTTCTCATCATTCATTCTGCAAGTGATCTATTCAATATAAATGGAGGTGAAAATGGAGGGAAATTTTAATCAGAAGTGTTGTTTTCAGTGGTAACACGCTAACACCCTTAGCGTATACCCATACGATACCCAGCATATATGGTAAAACCCCTACTAGAGCTGGTTGCCTGCTTAGAAGAGGGTGCGTGCTCTGTGTTGCTGCAGCCGGGGCTGGAACGCGTTGATGGCAGCAGCAGCGTCTCACCTGGGCTGTGGTGCAGGCTGAAACCCGGCAGGAGCTGTTTGCAGGAGGAGTTTGACCACTGCTGGCAGTCCGACTCACTCTGCACTCTCTTCTCCTTTCCAATGCAGGAGGGAAGCCTGTGGCCTTCGGAAAGCACCGTGTCGGGGAATGGAATAACAGAGGTGAGGGCGATGCGGGTGCGGGCGCCGCTGCCTTTCCCGCTGTCCCGGGCTGCAGCATCTCATGCTTCTTGCCCTCTTCCTCTCTTTTTCTCCCTTTCAGCAGCAAATCTACACCCCGAGACCCAGCGACCGCCTGGCAGTGCCGTCCTTTCTGCAGAGGGACCGCTTTAACAGATTCCAGCCAACCTACCCCTACATGCAGCACGAGATCGACCTGCCGCCCACCATCTCGCTGTCGGACGGCGAGGAGCCCCCCCCGTACCAGGGACCCTGCACGCTGCAGCTGCGAGACCCTGAGCAGCAAATGGAGCTCAACAGAGAGTCGGTCCGGGCCCCCCCCAACAGAACCATCTTCGACAGTGACTTGATAGATAACTCCGTGTACGGGGGGCCGTGCCCCCCCAGCAGTAACTCTGGCATCAGCGCGACCTGCTATGGGAGCAATGGTAGGATGGAGGGACCGCCGCCGACGTACAGCGAGGTGATAGGGCACTACCCCGGGTCGACGTTTTACCAGCACCAGCAGAACAACAACGGGATGCCCTCCATCTTGGAGGGCAGCAGACTCCATCATTCACAAATCAATGGCCTTGAGAGCACAACCGCGTGGAACAAAGAGAAAGAGAAACAAAAAGGGCACCCCTTTTAAAAAAAAAAAAAAGAAAAGAAAAGAAAAAAAAAGGAAAAAAAAAAGCAAGAAAAGTAAATGAAACACTCTGCACTTCTCATTAAAAGAAAAAGGAGAGAGAGAGAGAGAGAGTTGAGGAAGATGAGCAAAGAAAAAAAAGCCCTTCCCCATCTCTCCATGTATAAATATTTACTTGTTATGTCTGGTCTGAATGCACAAGCCTACCAAGCTTGCAAAAACATTTCTTTATTGAGCTGTGTCTAGACGTTTAAAAAGGAAAAAAAAAAATCAACTGTAGTCTTTTTTTTTTTGTTTGTTTCTAGTTGAGCTGTGTGTGAATGCTTTTTTTTTGTTTGATTATTTCACTTATCTTTAAAGACAAAATATTTGCACAAAAAAACATTTTGTTTAAAGATCTGCAATATAAATATATAAATATATATTAAAAATAAGAGAAAGTGTATGTGTAAGGAGCAGGAGTATTTTTGTATTAGAAGAGGCCTATTCAAAAAAAAAAAAAAGTTGTTTTCTGAACTAGAAGAAAAATGGCAATTTTTTGAGTGCCAACTCAAAAAGCGTGTATTACATTGTAAAAAAACAAAAAAACAAAAAAAAATCAAAAGCAGGGGTTTAGAGTTATTTATATAAATGTTGAAATTTTGCACTATTTTTTAATATAAATATGTCAGTGCTTGTGTTGGTCAAAGCCTCTATCATGTCTACCATGAACCTGTTAAGGGATATATGTCAAAGTGAAGAACAAAGTAGCTGGAAGGGGGTGGAGAATCGCTGAAGTGGAGATGCCAGCCCCGGGAGCGGTGAGCGAGACTGCATCTTATGCAAATCCTTAATTTCCAGAGTCCCTGCGCGTGGCCGCCGACAGTCATGGCGTTATACATTCCCTACAAAGCAAGAGGAGTCGGGGTGTGTCTGTATGTCATCCGGTAGGATTATTGGAGTAAAAAGGTAAAATAAAATCTCCCTGCTTCTGAGAGTCAGTAATGACTGAAGCAGGCAAAAATTACTTGATTTTTTTTTTTTTTTTGGGGGGGGACACACACAACCTCTAACTTTTTGGAGGGGGGAGGTGGGGGTGAGAATAAACTTCTGTGTCTGAAGGAACAAAGTGTTTTTTGGTTTATTTCTTCCAATGTTCAACTGCAGGGCCCTATTTGCAGCTAAAGCGGTGATTATGGAAATTAATGTGAGCGAAATGGTAACGTCCCCACCCGGCTGCCTTTCAGCTGGGGTTTAAATATCTCATTGAAAGTACGAGCTGAAAAGCGTGGTGGTGGCGAAAGCCATTTTCATTTTGTATTAACCTCCCAAACCTCTATCTGGGAGAAACATTCGCAGCCGTGTCCCGCAGCTCCGCCGTCCCCCGGGCTGCCTCTGGTCATCGCTATTTTTTTACTTTATTATCCTAGCTAAAGAGGCGTCAGATACAGTAGATGGAAATGAATCTGCTCCTGTGATGTATTAATTAAAGGCTAAAGAAATACGCTTAATGCTTTAGAAGCAAACCCCCTTTACCTCTTCTGAAGATATCCCCGTCCACAGCAGCACGGTCCCACCTGCCCTCCCGCCCGCCGGGTGTTGTGCGTCTTTAATTTATCTTGGTTTTGGAAGCATTTTGTCTTACTATGCTATTGTTTACATTTTTATATTCCGTAGGCGTCTGGTAGGTGTTTTACCCTCGCGGTGAATTTGTATGTGATGGAGCGAGCGAGTGAGAAACCAGAGAGCGCGCGCGCGAGAAAGCAAAAGGGAAAAAAACCCGTTCTCGGTGCCGTCTCCCCGGCCGGGAGAGCACCTCTCCGAGCGCGAGGAAGGGTCGGTAGGGGAACCACAGAGAGCAAAGATTTTGCAAGGAGGTGTGATTTCATTTTCTGCAGGATGCTATCTAGTAGAGTGACATAAATGAAAGATATAAAGGCAATAACTATTGTTTTTAAGCAACTTTTCTATTACTTGAAAAAAAAAACCAACCCATGAGAACGGTTTTGAAGTTCTGACCATTTGAACAATATTTATATATATTTTAAAGAAGACGATGAATAGCTGAACTTGAAGTTTGATCATTATTTTTTGCTTTTCTTATTTTTGCCTAGAAATAGTCCTGTACCTTCTCAATATTTCAAACTGCTTTTCCACAGCTCTTGAAATCTTCATAGCTTTACAGTCATGTAACCTAAATTTTGATGACCTTAAAAAAAAAAAAAAGAAAAAAGCCACAAAAAAAAAAAAAAAGTCATGCAAAGGAATAAGGAATAAAACTAGTTTGTCATGAAAGGTACAAAACTGATGAATTTATAAGAGTTTTTAAAATGTATCTTTCCTTTATGTAACATGTCTATTTAGTGCCTTATTAAAGAAACAGTAACCCTCCCTTTTTTAGAGAGGGGAAAACAAAATCATCCTTAGCGTCACAAGTAACCAGCGTCTGGTCTCTTGCTCCTTCGGACCTTGCATTCAATTTTCCAGTCCCCTCTTTCCCGGCAGCGCTGCCTGCTCCCCGGAGCAGCTCCATGTGCCTGGCCGCGCAGGCTGCGCCCTCCGCCGCTGCTCTTCTCCGGCTGTGTGTAAGGGAACTTGAACACGTTTATGCACATTGTCCTACCCGGGGAAGTAGGAAACTGTGGTGGATATTGTAAATGAGATACCAACCAAAAGAGAAACCGAAATATAATATCTACTGCCCTCTTGAGCCAAAATGCGTGAATAGTGTTGTTGGGTTGGGGTTGGTTTTTTTTTTTGGGGGGGGGGGGGCGCGGGGAGGGAGGGAAGGTTGGTCTGTGATCAAACTAGTTTGTTTGCTACAAAAAAAAACTGGTTACCTCAGCAGGTTTTGGGTGGAATATGCATCACACGTTTAAAGCTGAGCAGTGAATAAGGAGGTGTCGTGGGGACTGGAGGTTGTTAAGTAACGGAATTGTCTTGTCGTGTGGCGTCTCCTGGCCACCGAACCCCATCGAGAGGTCAGGGAGGTGGGTAGGGTCCGGAAAGGTGCGGAGGGGTAGTGGGAGAGGGTCTAAAAATGGAGTGCAATTAAACCCAGCTGTCATGCTTTGAAGTCCTCAAAATTTCAACCGATTCCCCCTTTTTTTCCCCCTATTTTTTTTTTCTCTCTCCCCAATCCACTCTAGTGTGAGCTTTTATTTCTCAAGCATCACCCCAAGCATCTGCAGTTGAGTGATCAGTTTGTTGAGTTCCTGGGTCCAGTTTCATTTACCTCTTTCTCTAGTTTGGGGAATTTAACGAGTCTAAAACAGGGTGGCTCCTCAACACCAGATTTCTGTTGCAAATGATGCCGTTCTGTCCGTGCCGTGCACAAACAAAAACCAAGCTGCCACCTTTCCCGCTGCTGGTGCAGGGCCCTGGGGAGCAGCTGCAGCCCCGGTGAGGGGGAGCCCCGGGTCCAGGGCAGTGGGTGCGACTCGAGTCCACCTCGACGGAGCCAAGTTGTCACCTTTTGTCTTTCTTCTGTCCATCCCTCTGCTTTGCAGTCCGAGAACTGTGTATTTCAAGTGCAGATACCGGATCTGGGGCCCAGATCAACTCCAAGTTCTGAATGGGTGTTTAGAAATAATTGTCTGTTCTTTTTTATTATTATTGTTGTTGTTGTTGTTGTTGTTATTATTATTATTATTATTACTATTTAATGTTACTTTTTGCCTCGGGGTCCATTTCTTCCCAATTCCCATGTCCCGTATTGCCACCAAGGCAGAGAATTTGCTTTGCACACCCTTGCTGATGTCTCTACTTGTTCCCTCCTGGCCTTCACACAGCTCAGGAGAGAACTGTACTAGAAGCTGGACTGCGGTCCTGCTCCGTAGGAGTCTCCAGCATCTTGCAGCTGCCAGCAGAGAGATTCAGGCCCCTTAAGAATGATTTATTTTTAAACAGATACAGAAGAAACAAGGCATTGCTAATGCTTAGCAACCTCTTGTCCTAGCCTGCCTTCTTGCTCGAAGTTTTAAGAGTCACATTAGCTTTAAAAGGGGTTTTTAATCTCACAGAGTTTCTTAGCTTACAGTACGGCAAACAGCATCCTTAAAGTGCCCCTAAATCATAATGGCCTGGAATGGGAACGTGGCTGTGTCGATCAGGATGGTGAGGAAGGATGGGTTTCATCTGGGGCTGACACTGGTAAAATTTGTGTTCCCTTCACAACCCGCGATTTCACCGGTTTGAAGATTCAGCTTTACTAATCTAGTGTGTTGTTTCCATAAGTGTGACGAAATTCATTCTGTCTTAAGTGGGGGTATAAGGAAATCCAATTGCTTTCTGGAGAATCACCCTTTTGTATGTGTATCGAACTATAAAATTGCACTAACTGCTATATTAAAAAATAAAGAAATAAAAGCCCAACATTTTTACTAAGGATCGGGAAAAGACTGAATCCAGATGTGTAGCATTAACAATGCTAGGTGAGAACAGAATGAATTTTTAATCTCTTCTGTCTCTGTATCGCTCAGAGATGTTCTATGTACAACACAAAGCTACAAAAATCAAGTTTTCCAGAAACCGCGCTTCAAATTTTTGCTGTACTATAGAAGCTCATGAAGGACAACATTAAAGTCCTAATTTGCCTGCCTTATAGACACATTTCATTGTATTAATATTTTCTTAAACTTCCAGTTGCATTGCTTTGGCTTTGGAGTTTGTTATAGGCAGTCCTGTATCCTGAGTTCTGTTCAAGTTTAAACTTATGTAAACTATTGACAGCACATGCAATGCAGTACTTATCTATATTTTGCTGTTTTAGTATGAATATGTACTCTGATGCCAATTTACAAAAATCTGTTGTAAACGCTTATTGTGTAACAGTAACCGATAGTGGCAATTATATGTCATTCTAAAAGCTGCAATACTTATACAATAAATTTTACAATACTTTGGAAAATTTGCCTTCACCTTTTGCTTTGTTACCCAAAAATCAGAGTTTACCAACACAATGTAATTTCAAAAGCTCTTCCTGTTTTCCTTTTCGAATATTGGAAAATTAATATTCTCAGTTTTTGATATTTGTGTGGTTTTCCCCCTTCTTTGTTAAGTAGCCTTCTGAATAACAGGCCAACTTCTGTATTGCCACGACGTGTTTTTCCCCATGAAGCTGTAGCTGGTTCCCGGTGTATTTGCATGCTCGGTCCGTGTGTGCCTGTGTGCGTGTACAATTCTGTTTTCTTTTGAGTAGATCAGGTGTCGCAGCTTTAATCCCAGAAGAAGCATTCCTGGTTTGCACCAATATGTCCAACACTTGCGATGCTGCCTTTCAGCCAAGAACATCACTGATGGTCAGAAGGTCTTAACTTGACTAACCGTCAATCAACAAGAACTGTGTAGATTGACTCAAATCCTAAGCACAGATAATTTGTGTGACTTCTTCCTTTTTGAGACTGTGGTCAAACTGCAGTGATCACATTAAAATGATTGAAAACTTAACTGTTTGCAGGGGGTTTTCTTTCTGTGTTTCTGAAGAGTATCCTGTAGATTCACCCAGACCTTGGGTTCCCTCCTTGGACTAAGGAGTGTGTAGTAATTAATCCCTGGGCTTTGCCTGAAGGCTGTCAGCTCTGCCTAAGCCCTCGGTCTCCCCAGCCCTTCTCTCTGGCTGATCGCAAACCTCCGTTTAAGGAGGCAGCATTTTTGAAAGTGGCCCCGGCTTCTACAAGCGGCCCCTCCAGCTGATTTGGATGGGCAAGTGGTGGACACTTGGCTTCAACCTGGGGGAGCCGTGAGCATGAGGACCTCCTGTGGACTTCAGCGGGACGCCTGGATGCTCTGCAAGGCTGGTCCCTTGCAACACAGCCCTGAGCTGATGGCTGGTTGGGAAAATATTACTAGTGATGACTGAGAGCAGCTTAATTGCAGCTCAGGAAGGAGAAGCCCAAATCAAACCCTCCAGCTCTGATCCTGGAGCTGTGCCACTCGCCTTCCAGTTGTGGTTTATTTTGTGGGATTCCTGGTGTCCTCTGTGCATTGCTGCTGGAAAGACAACCCAGGGTGCTACAGTACTGGAAAGCAGCTGCCCTGGGTTGGAATGCTGTCATTTTTCCCCATGGTGAGAATTGGCTGCTTTTAACACCAGGCCATTGCCTGGCTTGTTGGAGGGGCTCTCCAGGCTTCAGGGAACGCTCGCCAGTAACTGACCATGAGCTCTGATGGGCCAAATACCCAACCGAGCCCAGTTCGGGGCCCTTCTACCTTCAGACCCAAATGACTCAACATACCCCAGCGTGAGCAGCTGTAACACAGCTGGGGGTTGTTTGGCAGGGGACTATCGCCGCGTGCTCTCAGGGCCCTGACGGGCAGTGGGGCTTCAAGCCTGGCGCTGTCGCTGTGCCCCGAGGGAGCCAGAGGTTCCCAAAAAGCCGGGGTACCGCTTGGAGGAAGGGTGCATTGCCATGCAGGCGAGGTTCGTGAGCAGCGCTATGAGTTAAATTGATCTCATTGCCATTTTAGACTGTAGGACACTGGCTTTGGCAGTCTGGGCTCTGGGCTGAATCGGTGAGCGGTGATTTGGAGGTGCGAGTGGGCTTCTCGAGGCATCACGGAGCACTTGAGATGATGTGTCGGGGGTACTGGAAAGTATGCTGCATGCAGTAATGCTCCATGCTGCCAGCATTCAGTGCCTTCCAGTCCATTTACAAACCACCAGCCATTAGCCAGGAAGCCTTTTTTCCTCTAAATCATTGTTTAAATGAGCAGAACCCTGCTCGTTCCATTTTAGCAACTGGCTAACTTTCATGTGACTATTTGGAGCTAAAATTTTTAATCTATTTGCAATCAAGTTACTCTTGATTGTCCCAAAGCCGGGCTCTCCAGGGCTGGAGTTCTTGTTTTCCTTTGGGAGGTTACCTTGGCAGCTCAAGCAGGCTTGCGAGGAGGCCGATG
The DNA here is from genome assembly GCF_949628215.1 of Phalacrocorax aristotelis. NCBI lineage: Eukaryota > Metazoa > Chordata > Aves > Suliformes > Phalacrocoracidae > Phalacrocorax > Phalacrocorax aristotelis. The sequence continues at coordinate 15,075,483 of NC_134288.1, forward strand.
GCCGCTGCCGGGGCGGGTGGGGGGCTGTGCTACGGGATAGCTTTTAGGAAGCAAAATCTGCGTTTCAGCCTGAGTGGATGGACCAAAACAAGCGACTTCCCCTGTTGCGTGTGTCTGAGCAGGTAATGAAGACGTGCATTTTCTCTTCGTTGCAGTCTTCATTAGCCCTGCGCCTGCCTCAGCTGCCACACGCGTGCGAGCGCGGCTGGGATTAACCCTCGATACGGTGGGAGCTCTGCAGGAGCTGACACGGCTCGCAGAAACCGAGGCCCCCATCCTGAAAAGACACAGATGTCTCATTTTATGCACTGTGAATAACACAGATAAAATTTCAAATGGCTTACTCAGTGTATAACGCTGCGCACGGGAGGCTTGTGCGATTGGGGCCAGCAGGAAGAAACAAGGTGAAAACCCACGGCAGGGATGAGTTGATTTGCTTTACCAACACAGCGCTTTGATTGACGAACGCGACGCCGTGGGCTGCGAGGGCATCATGGCCCAGGTGGGATGAGGAGCTCGGTGATGGTGGCGGGATGCCAATGGCCCCGGCATTGGCTCGAGAGGCTCCAAATCCTCTTTCCCGTCCCACGTGCAAAGAAACACTGAAATACCACATTTCTGAGAGGGGGACAATGCCCCTGCCCCAACCTCAGGATCACAAATATCCAAGTGGGAAACATCCACCTTGCTCCAGGCGCGGCGAGGCGGGGAAGAGGGCAGAGTTTGGTTTGAATCACTATTTCAAAATGACATTTTTCATTTTCACATTCATGGCTGAAACAAACATCTTCCCACAGAAAATGGGAACTCAGCTGAAACCACATTTTTCAAAGGGGAATTTTTTTAAATTAAAAAAAAGAGCCAAGTTCAACCAGCACAGTGCGTGGGAATGGGCAGAGAAATATTGTTACTAAGCTACCTTTCTGTGGCTAATGAGGTGATGTGGGGACACTGCATCACAGCTGATTGGCAAAAGATTATTTTTAACCCTTTTTTATTTCTTGCAACTCAGTGGAAGAAACAATTTTCTGACTTTTGGAAAGCACAAATGGCAAAGCCTTTGATTTTTAAACAGATTCCTGTGCTGCAAATTGAACAGGACTTAAGAAATCAGATTCAGCTTTCCCCTGCGCTTCCAGCATCAAACCCCTTTTTGCAGCACTTCTGGCCCTCCCTGGCTGTGCTCGCTGGAAGGTGCAAATTCCACCTTCAAAGTATCTGAGATTCACAGCAGCTTTTTTTTTTTTCCCCCTCTTTTTGTCTCCGTATTTTATCTGCTTGTCCTAGCCCAAACTCTTCCCCTCTGACTGCCGGCACCTCCTCTCTGCCGTCGCCCTTCTCAGGAGCTGCGTTAATCCCCGCTCCTGCTCTCCCCGGCAGATGATTCATTTCTTGTGCGGCTTTGGCGGCAGCTCACGCCGTGTCGCTGCCTGCACCTGCATTTAATCTGGTTTGCATCTGGAGGGCACAGAGCAGACTTCCCCGCCCTGGCCCTGGGCTTGCTCAGCTCCAGTTCCTGGTGCTCAGGGATGGTGCCCCCCAGTGATTCCCTCCCAGTAAAGACGGAGGAGATGGCTTGGGGTGCTTTGAGGTGAGGAAGGTGTGAAACCTGGAGTCAGCCTCTTGCTTTTTAACCTGCTCAGGCTGCTTTTCCCTCCGGTTAATTTATTGGAGGTCTTTTATTCCATGCTGTTGGCCCCAAATCCCCTGCGCAGGCTGAGACCTGCCTCACCGTTGAGGGAGGGGCAGCCTCGACCAGGGACAGAAAAGCCTGAGTAAGGTGGCTGGAAACAAATTCTCCCTCATGGCGAGTGTCGCGGTGATGGGTTACACTGAGATTTGTTAAGAAAGCAACATGCTCTCACAGGAATCCTTGCTGCTGACTATCCTGACTGTAATGGGAATTTGCTCCAAACACTTGCTGCTGTCTTTTTTTTTTTTTTTCTTTAAAAAAAGAGTCTAGAAATTCCCCCTGCTTTGACATAAAACAGGGCTGTGCAACAGTTACCAGCAAAAGCAGAAGACTGGATAGGAGAAAAGAGGAAATAATGCCTGCCTTGTGTTCCCAGACATAATCAGGCTGGAAAAGCACAGCTCAAGATTCACTGCACTTAAGGTCTGATGGGGTCAAAACTTCTTCCCCCTCCTCAGGAGCCCTGCAGACAGCTCACCCCTCTCCTTTGAACCCAGTGCAGGAACACTCATGGGTTTTGCTCTGTGAGTGGGCAGGTGGGGGCAGACAGGGCAGCTGGCCCAGCTGGGGGCTTTGACCCAGGTGGGAACTATCCTGCCATGGCCCAGGAGGCAAATTTAAGCAGCTCCAGGCAGGGTGATGGCTGGCTGGGGGATTTCTCTGCTCTTCTGCTGAGGTAGGGGGTAAAGGAGGGTTTTTTTTGAAAAAGGGTGTTTCCTGACCACCCTTTCTTTGCAGCTGTGTGAGTTGGGACTGGCTTTTGGTTCAGTGATGCCCCAGGTTTCTGAAGCTGCCTGGGTGATGCAAAGGAAAGACAAATCCTTTGAAACAGCAGCCACTTCAGTGCCTATTCTTTTTGAGGTGAGATTTATGGCATTTTTTTAGGGTATCCAAAACTGGGCTTCAGGGTTTCCTGGAGCCACATACTGCAGGAGCTGTAGGTGTGCTTTTTCTTCCTCTGTGACTGTAAATGCATTGATCACTACAGCCCTGGGGGTCGTGACCCACTGCTTTGGGTATGAGCAGGGCTTCCTGCCTGCTGGAGAGCATCCCTCCTCTGCTGGGTGGGGTTGCTAAGCAGGTCGGGTTGGTGGCTGCACAGCTCCCCACCTTCCTCCCTGGCTCTTGTATGGGGACTCTTCTGTTAGGTAAGATTAAAAGGTGTGTAAATGAAATTTAGAGCTCTGGCTGACCAGACTGATGGCTCTGGAGTAGGCAGAGGAGAGGTGACATGAAGCACACTATGCAGTGTACTTGGTGTGGGTTTTGCAATGCAGAATGGGAGAGCGTTGACTGCTGGTCAAGACTCATTAGTTGTCAGCTCTTGGTGGGTGTTCGTGCTCCCCCCTCGTGCAGTCCTGACTCTCAGTTCAAATGCGTGCAGTTGCCTTGAGATTGATTGCTAGCAGCAGCAATAAATCACAATCACAGCAGCCAGTGGTGAGTTTTGGATGCCAGGCAAAATGGAGCTCCTCAGAGTATTTATCTCTTGCAAAGGCAGGGAACCTGGACATTGAACAATTAGATCAGCGTGGCTCTGTGAAGTTGCATTTGATTAAGAGAGTAACTCTGAAGTACAAAGCTATTGCTCTGGTGTTGATGTCCATTGCTAATAAGCAGCCTGGTTTAAAAAAAAGAGACCGGAGTCTGAAGTAAAAAGTACCTCTGCCACATTGCTCACCAAGCAACAAGCTGCACCGAGGCAGGTGGCTTTGCACCAGGCTCCTGCCTTCTCCTTTCTGCTGTGGCCTTGCTATTGTCGAGGCATAAGCAGAGAGAAAAAGAGGGGTTTTGCTGCATTGGAAGCTTGGCACAGGTGTCACCTCTTGTTTCCCACTACTGCAGAAGCTGGGCTGCTTCAAAAGACCTTTAAGACGGATATACCTGACCCAGGGGTGGGAATGGCTGCACTGTCCTGGGGACCATACCAGCTCTGCTGAGCCTCCCGTCAGCAGGATGTGGCAGTGGCTGTAAGTCCCAGGCAGTCACTGTAGTGTAATGCTTGGGTAGTCTCAGCTTGCCACGCTGTGCCCTCTTTGTGTTAACCACAGCGGATGGGCTGTGGCCGCAGCTCCCGCTCTGATATTGTAGTGCTGAGTTAGTATCTCCAGTACCAAGTGCAGTCAGCTACCTTTTTGCAAGGGGTGTTTACATTGTGTTAGTACTTGGGTGCATTAAGACTGGTAAGAATTAAGCATCCGAAACACTTCAGCAGCTCTAAAGTAGTCTTGCAAGCGTGCAGTAATGCAAGACCAGACCCGTCTGGGTGCTTTGTGATGTTCTGGGGAGTCTGTGTAGGTCTGGGGTAGTCAGCAGAGCTGGAGTGAGTGCGAGGAGGGAGCTCGATTGGGTTTGAACTTGGTGTGAGTGCACACTGATGGCTTTCTTGGGGAAGATGATGAGCTGTAAGCACGCGTTCACTCCAGACAACTTATTAATGCACTTGTCCATCACAGTGCACACAGACAGATGTGTTTTCCTTGAATCTCAAACTGAGACTCTGCAAGGTTCAGATGTGCAGAATCAGGTTAAAAACCAAATGATGCAGAACCCTGATGGGCCCCACTGCTCTCCTTTTCTCTTGTGAGAGCTGCCGTTTCCCTCTGCTCTGCTGAGCAGGTCTGTAGGTCTTCTGTTCTGAGGAGGAAAGCTTGATGTTCCCGAAGAGCCCGGCCCTGGTGCCCTGCCTCCCCGCTCCGAGGGCAGCCTTCCCGTGGGCATGGCGGAGCTGGAGCTAAATATAAGCTGAGGAGGGGGCAGAAAAAAGGTGAGTGGGGGAGGGTGAGAAAGAGGATCTGTTTATTTTCCCTCTGATCTCTGAGCCCTGTTATGTTTTACTGCTTTGCAAACAGGAGGTCTGGAAAGCTTCCTTTCCTCCTGCGCCAGTGCAAAGTCAGCTGGGTGTATAATTCCTGCACTTGAAGGAAAGAATACTAAATATGACTAGATTTACAGTAACATTGTAAGAGTGGCATGAAACTGGACATCTCTTTACCCTCTCCAGGCCAGATTTTACTGTAAATGCCCAAATAAAGTATTTATATAAACATATTTTGGCAAATTTATATAGTGCCTGGATGCACTTGCACCCTGTTGCTGAGAACCTAGATCCGATGACTAACCTGTGGCAGAAGAGCGGCTTTTATTGCAGAAAACCCCTACGGAAGGTGATGCAGGCAGGTGTTTTACGTGCAACAGATCTCAAGGAAGGCGAGGCACATTCAGCACACTTGCTCTTCTGTGCACGCAAGGATGTGGTCACCGTTGCCTGTAGCCTGGCGAAGCTTCAAAGGAAACTCTTCCGTTTTCAGGTGCCTGGTGTTTGAGTAGCTGTGTTGGAGAACAAAGGGACAGTATCAAGGAATATAATCGAGCATAGAAAAGCACAGTATGAAGCAAAGCTTTAAGGAAGTAGATTAACTTAAAAAAATTCGTTCAAGTTTACTCAGCTCTTCCGATTTGTCAGAAGGTGCCCGACTCCTCGGTGAGGTTTCTGCCCTGAATCGAGGTCTTCTCAGACTGAGTCATGAGCAGATGTAACCAGTTGTGAGTAATTGCTGGAACCAAATGTGAGTTTGGAAAATGGGCTTTGTCTTTAAGAGAAAAGTTTTGGTTTATGGGAAAAGGCATGGGTTTTGCTTTCCTGCTCTGGCTTTCAGCGCCGTGTGTGGGTAAAAGCGCGGCCACAGGTTGCTGTTTCTGCGTGGGTGTTCCTGACACCCCCTGAAGGCTATGCTTGTCGCTTCCTTTCTGTCTTGGTCTTCAGCTTCTGGACTGACTTTAGGACTTGTGCCATTTGCCCAAATATCATCCAGCACAGGTACATGTTGCTTTTAAAGAAATTCTGCATTCAGTCCCACACAGAAAAAGAAATCCCAAACCCTCAGGGGCTGCACCATGCTGTCCTCCATCCCCACATGCTTCCTGCGTGCGCTGTCCTCTCTGCTTCTGGGTTCCTGTTAACCCAGGACTTGTTCATGGCTTGTGGAATAAGGTTCCTCTGCAGAAACAGCCCAGTCCCCCAGCCCTGTCCTTCGATGCATCTCAACGTCCTCATGGCAAACCGACTGGCAGCGCGTCCCACCGCTGCGACGCCTGATCTGCCTTTCCTGGATCTCTAGCTTCTTCTCCAGCTCTGGCTGAGATACAGGGTGGCAGCGCAGGACTTGAGTGGAATCAAAATTGCATTTTAATTGTAAACATTTGTCCAGAAATTAATGTTTCTGAACTAATGTTTCTCTCCAACCAATGCGTTTGGAAACAAATGACACTTGCTAATTGATTTTCCCCATAAAATGGGAGATGTACATGTAGAAAATCAGCCATGCATAATTGAAAATCCCCCTCTTTCAGCAGGTATCCACATAATCACTCAACTGACGCATTTGTTTGTCCTCTGGCAGTTATCACCTAGCAATTGCATGGCTGTCTGGAGGGGATTACTTTTTCTAATTTTTGTTTCTTCAGCTGAATTAAGTGCTGAAAAATCACTATAAACAGGCTTCCATGTCTAATAAGTTTGCTTATAGTCCCAAATAAGTGTACCCATAGGGGGAATGTTATTGATGGCTTTCTCCCTTGGCTGGAAAGGTGTATTTGATGTCTTCACACCTCTGAGATTGGTAATTCCACCATTTGTCCCAATATGTAAAACAGTTTTGAGCAACATCCAAGAGCCTTTTAGCAGCTGATCGATGACTCCTCCACAGTGAAGGTACTCTGCTCCAAAGACCTTGTCTCTACCATGCCAAACGAATGACCTCAAAACCCCAGAAACCTAACAGAGAACCGACAGCCTGAGTGAGTGGGAGCTGAATATAGAAATAAGTGTAAAATAAGTTATAAAACTGAAAAGCTGTGATTCATTGCTTCTAATATAAGGCAGGTGAAATTTTGACCTGTTGCAAACCAGGTCTTGGAGGTGACAACAGATTTCAGTTGCATTAGGAGGGTAAAAGCAAGTCCTGCACATAGCTGGTGCATAAATCAGCGTATTAAAGGAGAGCTGCAGGGTCAGTGTCCTGCCTGGGCAACCCTTGCTTCCCTTTGCTGTTTTGGGTGCCTTAGCCCAGCAGTGCATGAAGTTCTCCTGCCAGCAGAGAGGGGTGTCCTCTTGGAAGTGTTGGAAATGGTCAAAATGCAACAACTATGCTTCATTTTGCAGCCTGTAGATGCTGAGGGGGAGGCAGGAAAGCCCAGCTGGGGAGGGAGCCAAGTCAGAAGGAGGAAATTGGCTTTGACATGTCCCTGCAGGAGGGGGAGCAGCAGCTCCTGGGAAGCTGAGTGGATGGTCTAGCCCTTCCAAAGGGGCTTGTGGCAAAGAAGACCCCACCAGAAAGGCCCCTGGCCAATGCAATTTGGAAAGCAGGGTTTGCACGTGCATCAGTCAGCCATTTACATGAGCTAGGCTTAATTTCTCATGTGACACAAAAGGTTACAAGACGTTTGGGGCTCTTTGTGAAAGGTGCTGTGAAATCCACAAATTAAGAAGTTGCTGAAAGCATACTTAGATGGGGTGGAACATTGGATGACATGGTTATATTTAGTGGCTGTGTGAGGGCGAAATTCTACCTGTATGAGATTTGTACGTGGCCATGGGATTACAGGGCTCAGCTTGTACCAGGAGTGACCAGGTTTTGGCCCCTTTGAAAGCTGGGGATTACATGGAGCCACTTCCCAGCCTTGGAAATACTGAAATCCAGGAGTGCGGAGGAAAGCGAGAGCACAGCCTGGGCCAGCTCGGGGTGAGTGTCCCAGCTACCTGGTGGCCACAGGCAGTGAGGGCTTGTAAACTGGGCTGCGTATTGTGCTGACAGCTGTCCAGCATCCCGCGCTATACGTGGGATGGATATACCTCTTGCAAGTGTACGATAACAACTTACCATGTCTGTGGTGGTACTAGTCAACTTTGCTTCATACAGCTTTCTCACCGCACACCTTCAGGAACAGCCCACAATGGGTCCTAGCAATCGTTTAGTATTTTACAGTAATTTCCCTGCGTTGCTTTGACCTCTGTTATTATCAGCCTGGACAGACAAAAGTAATCAAGGTTTGTTCACAAGTGATTTTGCATTGGAGCTCCTCTTGAGGAGCAGATGATTATTTTTTTTTGTTAATAAAGCTGCATAACAAAGGATTTCATCATTCCAGTGATACCGAATGTAATGTGCTTGCAATAATTAATGCCACTACTAATGGTGGATTGGAATTTTGCCTTAATTATATCATTAAGATACATTTCATGCATTTAATTGTTTTTGTAAAATGACAGCTAAGCTCTCCTGCCTCACATTTCCCATTTCCTGATTCAATTACTTCACATGCAAGGGCAACCTGCTAGTAATGGCCTTTCACAGCTTTTGCTTTCCAGGGGAAATCAAGTGGGTTTTGGTTAGATATGCCAATACATTTCAGGTTAGCAAAGCTGTTCTGTGCTGTTTGTCAATGTTAGCAGTGAGCAGATGCACTGAACTCTCTCCTCCTCCTTGCTGGCCTGGATTTCTGAAATATAGGAGGGGAAAAAAACCTGTCAAGACAGGCCTGGGAAGAACAAGAAGGTTAAAAATCAATCTGCAAGCCTTATTGCATGCCCTGCTGTAGCAGTGGGAGGTTAAGTTTGGGTAAAACAAGCCATGCCTGGCCCAAAGGCAGAAGCCTCAGGATCAGGGACTCCAGCCTCAGAGGGGATGATGTGTTGGTCCAGGGATTCACTAGCAAAAATTCCTGGGTCTTGATCGCATGAAATCCAGCTGCTGGAGGAGAGCTGGCAGCTCCAAACAGGTCCATCCCCTGCCACAGGGAACAGACAGAGCTCATCTATGAGAAACAGCATAGGATCTTCTCTTTGCATGTCCCTACTTCCGAAGCTGATATAGCTTGCACAAGATAGTGTGATCACACAGGATATCATGTTCTGGAAGAGACGTTTGTGCAGGAAGACCTGGGAGATCTGTTCCTTTCCTGGTTTGTTGTCATGTGGGAGTGCTGATTCGTTAGCCATGATGGTGCCGACCCGTAGCAGCAGGTCGCTGATGGGAGATGGAGCTGCAACTCTGGGCCTTCTCGTGGGGCAGCACCAGCCAGGAGGCTCAGGGCAAAGTTTCCTGCTTGCTCTTTGAAATTAAGTCAGCTTGTGTTTTTGCAAGGCCAGAGCCAGTCACCCACAGCAAGCCCAGTCTTCTGGCAAGGCATCTAGGGGGCATATGAATCAGTGTCGTCCAAAATAGGACCTAGAGCCCTTGGCAATGGTGATGTACGTGGATTTGTTTTGGATGAGTAAATACAGTTTTCATTGGACAGGAATTTGTAGTTATGTTTGCAATTCCCAGCTGCTCAGAGGATTGGGAGTGGTGAGTACTCTCTACTTTGTGCCTTTTCTGACTGCAGCTCCCTCCCAAATCTGTAATCGTTGTTATATGGCAACACAAAGGCAGAATTCAGGATGAGCGTGGTTAGGAATCAGGGCAATCTCTGGCTGCAGTAATCACTACAGAAAATATTGTTAAGTTGCCTTGAGGAGTAGATAGCTTCTTGCTTGTCTTTAGCATCACTGCTGGATTTTGGACCACCTGAGAATAGCCAAAACCATCCCAAAGGCCATCCAGATTGCTATTGCTGTTTGTTTTGCAAAACCAGAAGCCCATGGTGTTATACATGCTATGTAATGAAAAGCAGGTAAAGCAATTGGAGAAATGCAAGTGGATTCAGGCAGATGAGAGTGGGAACTTCCATGCCAGGCAACAGACACAGCAACTGGTAAATACTTTGAAAACCTTTCCAAGTTGTTACTGCAACATTGACCGTGGGAAGCATTTGGGAGCAGGTTTTTGTTCTCAAAACTATAACCATGCTGCTGACTCAACGAGTCCTTGACCTCAATTAGTTGCATTCATTATTTGGAGTCCAGTGGGGATGAAGTCAATTGCCTCTTTCTTTCTGTTCTTTCTTCCCATCCCTTCTTACTTGATGTATGACAGAGCTGAAACTTGGCTAAGGCACAAATCCCGTTCAACACATGACAGCTTTTGCCCTAACAGTGTCCTGAAGGATCTGCAGAAGAGGCAGAGGAACCCTTTGGGCTCTGTAGAGCCACGGCCAACAGAGGGGAGTCCTATATTAGAAACGTCCTGCCGGATAGGCTGCACATCTGCTTTGCTACTGGCCTGCAAGAAGCTTTGAGCAAGAAACTTCATGGGTGTCCCATATATTTTGACAGTGATGGAAGAGATTCAGGCACTACATCCTAGTCACATAAAGCGTGTTACGGGTAGTAACTCAGTTACCATCTATAAAAACTGGTGTCACCCCGAGTGGTGTCAAGCTATTAGAACACTAATACACCATGGCCTGTATCTGCTGGAACAGGGTCTGTGCTGTATTGTCAAGCTCTGGAGTCAATAAACTTCATGTTGTTTCTCAGGTAAATTAATTGTCTGTGTTTCTACATCAAAACTGAGCTCAGAAGGCTTTAGGGGCTGCTTGATAGGAAGACAAGTCAGAAGGATGTCAATCCATGTTATACAAATTGCAGGGAAAGTCTTGAATTCTGATCAAACACAAAGCAGTCAGTTAATGACTGTGCAGCAAGTATTCTGAGATTCTTTTTTTGTTGTTGTTGTTCTATCAGGTGTTGGGTAACACCTAAAGGAGCTTCTTTTTGATTATTGATACTTTCAATTAGCCAACAAAAAGTTCCCTCCTGGATCTCTTTGGGTTAGAGACCACTGACTGTGCTTCCATTTTCTGATCCTTTTCATGAGTTCCTGATGCTAATGGTTATCAGTGGATTTATCTTTAACTTTTATGGTCAGGCATGGGGAGGCTGGGCTTGAGCTGCCTGTGCTGTGACAGAGAAGAGAGCAGCAGGTGAAAGGAGATGGAAAAACCACTGAGCCCCTCCTCTTTTCCACCCTTTGTAAAACAGGGATAAGTCTGACGCACCGTGCGTTTTTGGTTCTATATAGAGATGAGACATTATGAAAATACAGATTTATGTCAGAAAAAAGAATCAAAAATTAACTAGAACTTCCTTCTGTCATCAGATAAGTTGCACTTGCTTTCAGCTCCTTCCTACTGATGCTTGGGCGAATGGCAGTCTGAGACATTAGAGAAACACTAGATACCAAAAAGAGCTAAATAAGAGGTGTGAGGAGCACTGATTTCCACTATATACCATCTCACATCTTTCTACTTGGAAGCTGAATTTCCAGTCCAATTTTGCTTATAGATTCTGTGTCTAAATTGTTTTGTCAATAAATACTTTCCCCCCAATCCCCTCCTTGCTGTGATTGTTAGTAACGAATTTATGTTGTGTTTTGTTTCAGGTTGCCCAACATATTTTGGAACAAAACTGAGCACCATTAATTGTTGTTCTCAGAATAAACCAACAACACAATTTATCAATGTGACAATAACAGTAATGTTTGTATTTCCCAGTCTTGAAATACTTGGATTGGAAATGATAACATGATAATTGAAAATATTGGTGATTATCTCTCTGCAAAGGTGTTTTGTTGCTACACGCAATATCTTTGAAACCAGCCATGAACAGAAGTCACCATAAGCAACAATAAACTAAAAATTCCTTTTCCTAGAGATTGTTGCACTGCATCTGTTGTGTGGGAAATAACTCCGGTTTTTGTTTTGTTTGGGATTTCAAAATGGTTTGTGGGACACTTCAAACCAATACCATCAGGAAAAATCAGCTGCTTCTATTTAGCTAAATTTGAAAGGTTATATGATAATATGAGTGGTTTTTTCAAGCAGCGTGTATATGTATATATATGTATGTACACCTTGAGATCAATATTAATATGGAAACAAGACACTTACTGTATCAAAATGAGAAGGAAACATCAACATAATTCTTCACACTTTCCTACTGAAAAATGCTAAATTTTGTCTGTTGTCAAACTGTGGGCAACAAATTGAGTTGGGTATGATTGAGTCGAGCACTGCCTGAGCCCAAGGGAACAGTGTTTCCTCCTGGAACCAGGACCCTCAGCACTGCTCGTGCCTGCCTTGTGCCCAAGGCCCATGGGCAGGGGCTCGGTGAGGTCTCTTGCCCAGCCCCAGCAAATTTTCTTGGTTGATCCAGAGCAGATTTAAACTTCAACTACTAAAAATGCATTCACAGTCCTTTCCTGGAAAATAATGTACAGTTACAGGGTAGAGAAATGAGGTTTTAGATTACATTTTGTATTTTTTCCTCACTTTTTAAATTGGTCATTTCAAGGAACATCACCCTTTTGCATTGCTGCAGTGCCAGCAGGGGGAGATGCCTGCCCAGCCCCTCCTTTCCAGCAGGGACAGGGACCTCCTGGGGAGGAGCCTCTGAGCAGTAGCTCTGGAGAGCATCACCAGTGGAAGTGAGAACCAAATGGGCGTTTTGGACATTTCCAACCTGGATTTGGGGCTGGAGGAAGCAGGCAAGAGCTTCAAAGGTGAGGTGGCACCTGGTAGCTGGACACAGGGAGAGACACCTGGTCTCAGGGTGGGGTCCAGCACCAGCTCCATGCAGACATATAACACCTTCGCCTTAGATCTTTATTTCACCTTAATCTATTGAAATGATTCCCTTATGATCTAGTCCCTGATGTCCTTATTAACCAAGGATTAATTAATTATTAATCAAGCAGCCCAGGCTACTTATTAATTCAAGTTATTAATTAAGTGTAGGATGCTAATGAGGCAGCTTGTTAATTGAGTTGTCAGGGGGAGGTGAGGATGGGGAGGAGGATCTCTGCCCGGCTCCTGTGGCAGAGCCAGGACCGCAGCTCCTTGTGGGCCATTGGTCGTGGGACCTTCCGGAGCTGGGTCATGCAGTTTCAGCTTTGGAGAAGCTTTATTTGTGTTTATTCCTGTTGTCAGCCCAAAGCAGCCTGTCAAGAAGAGACTCCAGGACTTCAGGCCACTATATCAGTGCTTTGTGCAGGGTCAAGCTGTGCAAGCGTTGGGGCAGGACTAGCATGACCATGGGATGAAGGTAAGGAGGATGGCTTGGAGGTGTGTGAGGCGACGGGCAGCTGTGGCCTCCTGCTTTTGTCAGCCTTAATGAGATTCACAAATGGGAATTGTCCTCCCTGAAGTGACTTTTGCCCAAGAAGAGAAAAATATGCAAGTTAAGACAGTAACTAGTGCAAGACAAACAGGAATCTTCTGCTTCACCAGAGCCTTTGCAGTGAGCAGGAGCCACACACCTCTTTCTGGTAAGTTAGAGCTACCTGTAGGTCTGCCCCAGCCCTGCTCCTTCTTCTGTTTGCAGGATCAGGCCAGGATCCATTAGAGGATGGAGCTGCTGAGCTGTGCTTCTGTGTCTCCCTGGAGCTGCAAGGACAAGATCCTTCAGTGTTTGCTTTGTTCTTTCAACTTAACTTTCACAAAGCTTTGTGAGACAGCCCCATGCAAGCATCTTACTGCGTATTAGCATCAGGTAGTCAGGACTGATACGGTAATTTCAGGATGTTTTCTCTGAAAAGTTTGCTGATGGGCCATTTCTTGTTGCCAGCAAGACTCTAACGTCATTGGTTTGTTCCACTGCTAATGCCATTCCCCAGGCGAGCTGAAAATAAACCCATTTCTAATCACTTCTGAAAGTTTCTGAAAAGAACTGGGGGAGGGAGAGAGCTAATGAGGAAAACACACAGCTTTAGAAACAGAAGTGCATTCCCTGAAGTCAACAGCCTAAAAAAAAAAAAATGGTTTTTTTGAATATTCATTTCTACTGAGATTTTCTATCACTATAATTAATTTGTCACAAATACACTGACAAAGCATTTCTGGTGGAGTGATGAAGGCTACAGGCAGCGGTTTACTTAGTCTCTTTTGAAGAAAAATAACTAGCTATCAAATAACTTTAAACTCTTAAAGCTTTACTGGCCTGATCCTGCTTTTATTAAAGAATGCTACTTTGCTTTGAAGACAGCTAAAGCTATTGAAAAATTGTTATATGGATTTATTTTTGGTTAACTCAGTCTCCTTCTGGTATATTGGTATATTATCCATGGACACTTTGACAGGCACTGGATTTTTGTTCTCTTTTAATGGAGAGGGAAGAGAACAAAACCTTTAAAGCACCCACACAGTTATTCAGGGCTCAGTTCTGCTGGTTTTCCCCTTCCTTTTTGCAGTAATGTCTTGGTCCTTGGGATGCTTACTTGAAGTAAAAGACTTCTGACAGCGGCCAAATAGCAAATCGATGCCGAGTGTCTCAAATGACTGACGTGTAATGACATCTGCCTCGTTAGATCAGATCGCTGCTCCCTGCCAGGTGGGCTTGCACCGCCAGCGGTGGTCAGTCTGGGGAATTGAAGTCTTCAAGGTTTCCTCCTTTGTCTTTCTACCTCCAAAGTAATTGCTGCATGAGTCTTGGAGAGGACATCCTTGCAGGACCCAGCGACTACCTCAAATCAGCGGGAATAGTTTTTTTGATGGGAGAAGGATCAGACCTGATTCTGTAACTATTACTCACCCCAAGTAGCACTAGTTCAATAAGTCTATTCATGTAAGTAAGCCTTCATTGACGTGAGTAATGGTGGCAGATTTTGGCCCTGAGTTATTACACTAAACCATCTCGAGCTGAGGAGAAAGCTGCATGACTCAGATCTAGCTTTAAAAATAAAAGTTTTAAATCCCAAGTTATGATGTGCCATTTGGCTCCTGCTGAAGTTGGTCTAAAAAGGCTGCACTGAATAATAAAAAAAGATCAAGCTTTTGATGTTAAGTTGCATGTTCAAGCATAAAATCCAGCCTTGATGATGAAGCTTAGCCTGGCTTATTTCACTCAGGCAAAGACACTAAACAGGAACCTTACACTATTTCACACTTAGAGGAAATGTCTGTGCATTAAAAAAAAAAAAAAGGTTTGACAGATAAGTAATTAGGAAACATCTGGCCAAAACCGAAGGCAACAGAAGTGATTCCAATCAAAGGTGGTTCATTGAAAGCTTTTCATCTCGACTCCAACAGAAACGGCAAACTTAGAACTTAGAGAAAAAGGAAGAAAATTCCAGATTTCTGATGAAGTGTTAAAAAGTCAGACAGCGAAAAGTGGATATACATTCACCCAGCACAAAAGGCTAAATGGAGAAGAGAAAATATTGGGTTGTGCATACACAGAGGTGTGTGCCAAGGGCCCAGAGGCAGGGCCAGCGTTTCGACACTGTCACGGTGTTTTTGATCTAATTCCCAGCAGCCGCGTAGCTCCAAGACCAAGACGTTATTTCAAAGGCTGATTACTAAATGGTGCTGTGGTTGCTTTGCTGGTACCTGCTTCCAGCGGTGCCTCCCACACCGGCAGCTCCGCGTGCCCCCACCCATAGGCACCATAGGACATGCGAGGCTTGCGCGGGCGGTTCGTCGGCATGAGCCGTCTGGGAGGATTCTGCAGCCCTGACAGCCCTTACCTCATTCCTCCTTTTCCAAAGGCTTCACTGGGGCTAAGCACAGAGTAACGGAACATCCTTATCGGGGATTTTGGGTGAGTGATGCTCCTTTTCAGTAAGCTCTGTTTTGCTTGGCATGGTGTTTTGAAGATCTTTCCCCACATTTAGTGAACGCTGGTGGTTTAGAGGCTCCATTAAAAGAAATACTGGAATTGTGTGGATGCTTCCCTCAGCTAATTGCGTTGGAAGGACTTTGATGCGCTCTTTAAGAGTTGATGTTTTCTCATGGTGTTCTGGCTGTTGCACCGCCTGCTAAAAATGTTCCTCCAGGCTTTTTTAAATGCCAAACAAGTTTCACTTTGAGTGTTGGGCAAAGTATTAGGTATAGTTTTTTCTTCAGATTGGCAGGTTTAGACATGTCCAACCTCTTCTGCCTCCATGGCCCTTCCTTCACGGCATTCACACGTGGTATCTCAGCAGGGTTGGACCGGACAGCCACCTCCACGCTTTCCAGGCACTTGGAATTGAACCCTGATGCTGGAGGGGGCCATTGCTGCTTTAAACTGCCCATTTTTATATTTTTAGCACATCAGACTAAAAGCCCAGGACAAAATTCGCTGCATCTTGATGCTCAGCATCCAGCTGCTGGCCTGAGCTCTGCCAAGCAGGGCAGGAGGGGCTGCAGGGCCCCAGAGAAGGGAAGGGAGTGGGTGAGTGCTGGCCATGCGTCCCCTTGCCTCCCTGCCCAGGAGAGGAGGAGGGGGGAGGAGAAGGTTGGTGCTCCAGCACAGCAGCCATTTTAAGCTGCTTCTTGCACAGCTGGAAATCATTGCGATAGCATCAGCTGCCAAGGAGAGTTATGAGATTTGGCAGGATTCAGAGGGAAAGAGGTAGCAGCTAAATCATTTGTGAATAGTAAGTGCTTCAAAGACATAGCGAGGGGCCCTGGCTCACTGGCGGGTGCCAGCGTGGGTCCCTCTGCCCCGTGCTTGGCAGGGCTGGGGCTGCCCAGTCCCACGATGGGACCCAGCAGGACCCAGCACCGACCCCATGATGGCACCTGGGAGGGCATGAGGCTCTGTGTGGGGTGAAGGGCACCTGCAGGTCCCAAATTGCTCCTGCAGTTTGTTGCCCCACCAGCATGTCCCCAGGCACAGGGAGCTGGAACACCTTACAACTGGGACGGATTTATTATTGAGTAAGGAAATATGTTCTCTGTAACCCCACTGCAAAAAAACCTCTGTAAAGCAAGAACAGGAAGTGTACAATATATTCATTTCCAAATTAATTGCTATTATTTTGATTAAAACACATTATCATATAAATATTTGATTAAGAATGCGATTAAATCTTTCTTGCTCATGAACTGTGACAACTTTGAAGTCTAACCTTTTATAGCTTGGCACCACATCATTATCTTGCTCATTAGCTACGTTTAATAATTCGATCTCATAATATGCTTTGCCATTTGGAACCTGCCTTTGTGTGCCAAGTTCAAATCAATGCTGTTAGTTATTTGTGCCACTGCAGATAATTAAACAAAAATTAAAAGCAATTTAACCTTGCAGTCTGGTTTTGGGTAGATGAGCGTTCGAGAAAGGGAGCGGATTATAGAGCACAAGTCAGTGGGGGTGGTTCCTCTGCTGGCTGCGTTGGTGCAAAGCTGGCCAGGAGCGGCCTGGGGAAGCGGAGGTGTCTCCTGGGGCAGGCAGGGAGCCTCCAGTAATTCAGAAAGTCCCTTTCCACCATGTAAAGCTGCTGGGCATCGCAAAAGGAGGTGGCAAACTTGCTGTGGACTCTTACAAATTACATGATAGGGTAAAATGGTGAGTAGTTGGGTCTTGGGTGTGCGGGGAGGGGAAGCAGAGCAGCTCCAGCCCAGGCTGCCAAGGGGTCACCTCCAAAGGAGTGCTCTCCCACTCCCCCAGGACACATCTCCCCGGGGGTGAGGGTGCTGCCTTCCTGCTCTGGCTCCTTCTGCTGGCTCCAGGCTGTTACTTTTGGATAGCATGGTGCACTGCAGGATCCTCCCATCCCTAAGCACAATCAGGCCCTCGCAGGCTGTCTAGAGGCAGAAGGATGCCTCTGTCTCTCCCAGCTCACGCCAAACAGCCAAAGCCCACTTTCCTAATTTAAACTGCATACAAAAGCTTGCCTTACATGGTCACGGATGCTATTTTTAGGTTTGCCAATTAATCCAGCTCCGTTTGAGCTGGATCAGAAATTACATACCCCCTTAATTATAGGTGTATAAACTCCAGACTGGCAGCTGTTTTGACATTCTCAGCTGGGAAATTTGCCCTAAACAGCCACCCTCCTCCCCGAGCTGCGGCAGGATCGCGGGCTCGGGGCTGCCTGCCTTCGTGCCCATCTGCTGCGATGGCACCGTGCCTGCTCTCGGCGCACTTGGACGCCTGCCCTGGGACACAGGTGCCAGGCAGCAATGAGCTGAGATGAGCAGCCTCCCTCTTTCTTCTTTCTCCTTCCCCCTCCCACCCCCCGCAGGAAAATCTCCCGTGTCCCCAGGCCTTTTCTTTCTGCTGAAGACATCTCCCAGGAACGAGAAGGGGCCCGTGCTGACACCTCTGTGGTGGGGTCTCTGTTGGGGGCTGCGGGAAGTGCCAACCCCACGTGGTGGGCAATGGGGCCGGCTCCTGGCACGTCCGGCACCGAGCCCCCACGCAGGGCTGCCAGCCCAGCACGACTCGAGATCCCCACACCCAGAAGTGCCAGCCCACGCGGGGCTGCCTGTGGCACCTCTCTGTGTGCCCACGGCTAACGTGAGAGTCCATGCGTGGGGCTGCTATGCACCCCAACCATGCAGAGGCATGCAGGCAGTGCTGGGACCATGGGTGACCCCCACAGCCGCTGCTCTGGGTGCTCAGAGGGTGGGTTGTTGCCCCTCTCCCGGTGAGGGTTCCTCTCTGGGGAACAGGAAACCTGAGTGAGGAGGTGCTTTATTTATTTAATGTGGGTGGGGAAAATTTTAAAGATGAAAGTCCGTAGTATTGCTCATTTCTAACACTGCCAGTGCCGCTGAATGGCGGGTTTCTGGTGAGAGTCTGTTGTGACCTAAAGCAAAGAGGAAAAAAGCAAATTTCAGAGAAAGTTCCGTGGGGACTCTCCCTGGGACGGGGCTGTAGCCACCCCAGAGGCAGGAGCTGTGCCCAGTCACCGAGGACCACCCCGTGGCACCTCCTAAGGCCGGGGCAGAGGCAGGGCCGTGTGGTTAGACCCTGCGTTACCGAGTCCCACCCCGAGGAGACGCGCCCAACGCAGCTGCTGGAGCATCGCTGCTAAATGTGGCTCCCGGCCACAGCAGCCGGGGGAAGGTTTGCGGCTGAGCCATACCTGAGCAGTGAGCTAATTCCCCAGCAGCACTGGGTCAGCGTCATTCCCCCGCGGGAGGGTCCTCGCCTGTCCTGCTCCGACTCTCCACGGCTTTAATGCCTGGTGGTCGTCTTGTTTCTTTTCTTCTTTCCTGGTAGCTGGAGGTTTGACAATAGCTGGCGTGAACGCTGTTTGATCTTCACAAATGCTTTTATTTTTTGCTTCAGTGTAATATTAACTGCTTTTGAGTCTAGTGAACAGAGCGCCTTGCTTGCTTGAGCTCCGTGATGCTTCCCTCCTCTCACTTTATGGCAGCGTTAGCAGCATTAGCACATGATAGTCCTGTGACTTTTTCCTGACAACCTCGCTGCACCTCTTGCATCCCTTTTAATTCTCTGCTCCCTGAATCAGCTCTCCAGGCTACCCCTGACTGGAACCCCTCCCTGCTGAAAACTGCACCCTGGGACCACCTCCATCAGGAGACCGGCATCCTGCTGCCGGCAGAGGTGGTGATTCCCACGCCGCAGGCAGTGGCTGTGCAGTGCAGGTGCTGATGCCAGCCCCCTGACTCACCTCCCGGCCACGCACCCGGCTGCCCACGCACCCGCAGCCATGCGCTCAGGCTGGCAGGCAGCTAAAACATCCCCTTGCAGGGGAAAAAAAAAATCACCCCTTTTTACAACCTGCTTGAGTCACTCCACATACTGCTTGTTTATGTTAAAGTCTGGCACACTGCATCTCGTGGGACAGCTTGCCGACCAGGCGCAGGCACCCAAAGTAGTTTTCCGTTGAAGCTGCAGCCATATACATTTACTCATCATATTTTCCGCTGCCCATTGGAAAAAAAGAAGTTAGTATATCAACTGCCAGCGCTGCCCTCAGAGAGGGAAAGGTTTAATGCTGCATCAGTGTGCCCGGCTGTTGCCTTCAAGCAAAGGTCTTCCTGGGTGCAGGTGAGGTGGAGGGTGCTGCATGAAGATCCTCCTGCCCCACAGCTGCCCCAAGGGTTGGTTTATGAAGCCATGGGCCACAGTGAGTGATGAGGAAGGGAAGGAGCTAATTTCTCAAGTCAGCTTTTCAGCAGCACAAGACGGAGAGGCCAGCTCTCCCAGCTGACGGTGACATCCCAGAGGTGCCAGAGGAGCCCTGGGCCATGCTGGGGACCTGGCAGGAGGCACAGCACCAGGCACACACCGCTGCCACAGCTCTTGCTTCTCAACCAAGAGCTAGATGGGAAACACGTGAGGGTTTCCCAGGCGCTGCTGCTGCTGCTGGTCAGACCAGCAACGCCCTGGCAGAGCATCAATCCCACCTGCAACTTTACAGAGCTGTTTGGAAAGAAATGTGTGTGTCTGGCAGGGGTTGAGAAAGGGAAAGTGGAGGTACCTGCTTTTATGGGCTTTGGAAACTCATAAAAGCTTTGGCGGAGTTCTGGGGGAAGGCTCTGAGGCAGTCCTGGTCCGACACACTAGCTCTGGAGTGCGGGGGCTGCCTTCTCCCCCTTGCCTTGTTGCAGCTTTTTTTGGTGGGTGCGATGCATTTCTTGCCCTTGATGTCCGCCCGAGCAAACAGGAGGTGGTTAGCAGAGCCCGTGATACCCTGAGCCCCTGCTCCCTGCTGTAAGCCACGCCACTGACACAAGCCCCGGTTCTGCTGGGTGGCAGGGAAAGCAAAAACAGGAAGGTTTCACATCTGACAGTGGTTATGACAGAGTGACTCACAGGGCAGCAATTCTACCCATCCTCACCTGGCTGCTGCTGAGCCAGGACATACCCGCGGTAGATTCCTGAGGCTTTGCGTGCCACCTTCCCCACGACCCCACCCAGCATGACACCGAAACTGTCACCCAGAGACAGTTCTCAGATACTGCTGTGAACCAGCCCAGGGCGTGAGGGGTTGTCACAGTGTCCCCACGCCCAGGGCTGGACCACCCGTAGAACAGCTCTGCCAGCTACTGTGTGCCGAGAGCTGAGTGAAGGGTGACAAAGCAGAGCCTTAAATATTCCTGCCCTTGTGCTCCCTGGGCCTGCCGGTAACTGCCCTCCAGTGTGCTGCTGGTGTCACCTGTGGCGTTACGGCATTAAGATCCCTCTTGGGGTGAGCAATCACTGAGGTGCCCCAAGACCACAGCCCAGGGCAAGGCAGGTCTCCTGGCCCTTGGTGAGCACTGGCAGGTGAGGCCAGTCCTGCAAAGGGATTTATGCACGTACAAAGGCAATTGCTCAGCAAAGCAGCAAAAGTTCCTGGTCCCTGTTGAAGCCCCTGTTATGTCATGAGCATTTCTGGGCATGTTGTTTCCATGCATCCTGTGGCAGTGTCTGGAAATCAGTAGCTTTGCATGCAACTGGAGTTTCCTGGGCTGCAGGGGAGTTAGAAAAGACAAACACAGTGGTGAGCCTTGATATTTATGTCCAAAGAGGAACCTAATTTGAATGTTTCCAAACTCAGAAATAATTTAAAAAATGAAGATGATTTGTCCTACCAGTAGATCCCCAGAGACACGTGTACCTTATAGCTGCATTTTCTAGGCAAGGAACCCACCTGCCCACCACGAGCAACAAAGCTGCTGCCACCACAAGCCCAGTGCTGCAGAGGGAGGTCTGCACCAAGGAATCCCTTCCTGCAGTGCTGCCAGCCCTGGGGCAGCTCGTGCTGCAGCAGCTCTAGCCCAGGGCCTTAAGATCCCTAAATGCACAACAGAGAGATGGAGAATGAACTTTAAAAAGGCCTTTTTGCCTTCCCTCCAGGCTTTGAACTGACTAGCTGCTGGAGGGCCATATCCAGACATGAACCAAGAGCCGTGAGCCTCAGCCCTGCTCCTCCACGGTGCCCCCTCGCTGCGTACAGCCAGGATGGGAAGGGGGACCGAGGAGAGGACAGGGGGACCTCCTTCCTGCACGCAGTCTGTGGCTATTCTTTGCTAAGACTAATGAGAAAAACAACTGGGGAGAGTGAATTTACAAATTTCTGCAGCAAGAACTGAACAGAGACCTGCCAACTTCATCTCTGCGTGCTGACCAGTGCTGGCCAGTCCTGGCTGGGGCCCGCCACTGGGAGAGCAGCGGTGGGATGATGCTCACAGCACGCGGAGCCATCCAGACCCCTCTAGTCTGCTGCCAACACAGTGAAGAAACCCTCCGTGAGATGAGAGAGGCCCTGCCAGCCCGCTTCGATGCCTTTGAGTTCTCGCAATAGCCAGCGGGAACTGCAATTAACGTCTGCTGCAATTTCTTCATTATCATAATGACAGTGCTCAGCAAAATATACGGGAGACATTGACGGTGTCATTCCAGATGCTGGAACCATACGATGCCACATGGAAAATCATGGCGTGGTATAAAAACTAGGCTTTTATATGGTACAGCTGCCTCTGCATAATGCCCTTGTAATTTATCAGTGTTCAGCATCTGGTTCTTTACTGTCATTCTTCGACTTTCAGACAACCATAATCTCAAGTGTCTTAATAATAACACAGACCTGCCAGACAGGGGAGGAGGAAGGATGGGAAGGGGGTGGGAAGCAAAACTGGTCCTTTTGTACCGTTCATCCCAAATTAGAGGGGGAAGCCAGAAAAAGGGTAAGTCTGGTAGGGACTGGGAGTGCTGCAGGGGCGGGAAGGGTGAGGGGTGCTGGAGGAGGGGCTGGGGCTGCACAGCAGGTCCTGGAGGACCGTGCCCGAGGGAGCACATTGCAGAAGCCGTGGCTTTGGTATCCAGGCTTGGAAGAGCTCCCAGGCATCGGCTCTTTCTGGGGCAAATTTCCCTTTGTCGGTTTAATGAAAACCATTTGGCCAAGCCTGCAATTTGAGTGCATGCACAGCAGTGTTGCAGGGCCTGGCCCCGCAGCCCGGCGCAGGGTGGCACCATGGCAGAGCTCGCTGGGGCTCAGCCCCAGCCCTGGGGCTGCACAGGCTGAAGGGACGGTACTGGGTCCTGTATTGCAGCCTGGAAAAAAAATGGTAAAAGGGTTTGAGGCAGGGGTTTTGCCTTTAGAGCTTTGCAAGCACACTGCTGGGTGTTGCAAAGCTGTGCCAGTGCAGAGCTGCCCACCTGCTGCCCTGGCAGTCCCTCCGGCACAGAGAGGCTCTCGTGGCACATCTCTTCCCATTGCAGGCACTCGTGAGGGTGCCTGACCCGTGACACCTAAAGCAGTTTTGGGCTTTATGAGGGTGGGCATCCCAAACCCAGTGTGCTGGGGGTGTGAAGAGTCAAACTTGCAAGCCTGGGAGCGTGAAATCTCTGCATGGCTGACACATCATCGCCCCCATCGTCTTAGTCTCCTGGCGCATCTCCTGTCAAATTCAGGGGAAATTTCTGGGGTATGACTCCGCCCTGAGCATGAGCAACTCCACAGAGAGGACCTGCAGGTGAGGGGCCAAATCTGTGCCCTGGTTACACAGGTGTAAATGGGCCGACACAGCCGGGGCTGGGTCACACTTTCTCTGGGATGAGCAAGGGGGACCTGACTGGTGTCTGGTGCAGACAGGGGCTCTGGGTCCCCAGCACCCCATGGCACAGCGATGCCCCAGAGCCTGCCCCATCCCCAGCGTGCTCTGGGCCCCTGGTGAGGGGACCTGGGAGGTGGGAGGTGGCAGGCTGCCTGCTGCCACCACGAGATGGCGACCGAAGGAGCCTCTTTGCAGGCTGTCCTAGGGAAAGGTGCTCCGCTCTCGGCTGCACGGGATAGCTCAGTGTGATTTTCTGTCGGAGGAGGGTGGGAACAAGTATGAGGACACCCATGGCCAGGCTGGGTAAGAATAAGAATGTTTGAAATTATCCAAGCAGAATTTGGGAGTAAGTGGCGGTGTGTCCCATGGCCGTTCGTACGTGACTACCCCCCCTTTTCTGACAGGCTGGATTTCCAAGGGAAGGGCTGTCTCCTTGCTTTCCCTCTCCATCCTCATTACTGCCAGGATAACCCATTGCTTCCCCACCAGCAGCCAGGATGAGCAGGAGCAGAGCCAGTGCAGGAAGGGGTTAATGGCAGTCCCGTTAGCCCTGATGAGGGGCACCTGGAGGGTGGGGAGGCCCTACAAGAGGGAGTGGAGGAGCAGGAGCTCTGCTTGGAGGTGCTGTCTGGGGAGCAGCAGAAAGACTCTTTCCTGGGTGTGATGGAAGATGGGAATGTGTGAAGGCAAGTGTTGGGGGCTGGCTCTGCCTGGGGAGGCTCTGGGTGAGTCCTGCAGTTGGGTAATGATGAGCTGTACTGCTGAAGTCTTGCTCAGCTGATGTTTTCCTCTGATATTGGCAAGTCTCTGTAGTTGCCTCCTGTCCTGCCCTCTGGGTGCTCTGCTCCAATGCATGTTCAGGAGTCCCAGCCTTTGCTGGGGTGTGCATCTCCTTCTGGTGCTTGCCTGGGGGCTCTGACCTGGCAGGAGGGTTTGGGCCATCCCCAAGCCAGCCTGTCCCCTGGGATGCAGGGTGGCAGTGGTTCATCTCTGCCCCAGGTTGCAAAAGGGGCAGCCAAGCTACTTCCTCCTGGGTATTTCTGCTGGAAAAAATTTCCTGCGAAACCAGCTCCCACATCCCACTGGAAAAGATGTCTGCAGGAGCAGAAAGGGCTTTTTGTTAAATACGTGCACGTACAGTTTGTATGTGTCTGAACGCTTCCCCAGCGCTGCTGATCGGGGTGGGCGTTTGCGTGACGTTTGGAAGCTCGTTTGGAAGCGAGGCTGCGAAAGGACCAGGAGCACGATCAGCACCGTAACCTCCAGAACCAAATCCTGGCAGCGTGGTGCTGAATGGGCATCAGAGGCCCCTTGTCTTTCAATAGCAGAGCAATTTCTTTACTGCCCTACAGGGGTTGTTATGACAGCCGTTTGTACTGGGACTTAGTAATCTAATAGACTGGAGCTAGCACTCCTCCAGCAGTGCTTTGACCTGCAGACCTGTGTGAGTAGTTACAGTTTGCGGCAGTCCAGAGTATCCTGATTATTTTTTTATTTTTAGTACGCAGGAACTTCTGGCTACTTTGTCCTTTTGAGACAGGTGGTGAGTAGAGAGACAGGGGTTATTTTGCCCTGCTCTCTCTGTGTATTAAGAGATAAGCACCACAGTACACTAACAATCAGACAGTATGTGATAAACTGGAGCTATTTGCCCTAACTGGGACAGCAGCTTTATCTTGGGAGGGTGCCTGGGTGGGGGAAGATACCTGGCTGGAATGAATGCAGGTTCTGCCAGCTTCACCTTGCCATTGGAGGTAATGTTAGTTCAGGCTTGCTTTAAACTCTTTGGTGGGTATCCAGACATGAAGCACCTCTCTGCTGGGTCAGTTTAGGTTACTGGTGTTAAACATTGATTGCAAAGGGCTTCAATGCATGGGCAAGGCACTGTAGCTTAGTGGTAATGTTAGCTGAGCCACAGAAGCTGGCCTGCTGGCCCTTAGCATGAGTGCTGGGGTAGCTTAGCTTCCTGTGAAACAGGTTTAAGCTAATGCAGTCTGTGCTAAGACTGTGTTTGTGGCTCAGCTGAGAAGGAGCAGCCTAAGCCCCGGCAGCATGCTTCCTTTAAAACCACTGCATACTTGTGTATTCATCAGGGTACTTTTCACACCATTAATGTTGAACTTCCCTTCAGTGGTTACCTGAAACATTCTCTGAAACAAGATGTACTTTTAAAACAAACAAAATAAAATCAGTTACAGAAACCCCAAATTCTGCTTGCTTTCACGAAGCGCTGAGATTAAGTGACCCAAGACAGCCTGCCCTCTGGTCGTGCAACAGCCTGTCCCAGCTGGGTGGGCACCCAGCCTCGTGTGAAGGGACTTTGTGCAGGACGGAGTGTGTGTCAAGCCAGCCCCAAGGCTGGTTTTAGCTGGGGTCCTGTGTAGGAGGGAGCAGCCTGGCCCTCAAAGGCTGGTTTCCTTGGACAAGGATGCTGGTTTGGGCAGAGAAGGAGGCAACCTATGGGCAATGCAGTGTGGGGTAACTGGGAGACGGAGGCAGCTGGTGTGTTAACATCACTGTCCTAATCCCAGCCCTGAACCGCTGGCCTGAAGCGGCGGGTGTTTTTTGTCTCTGCTGGAGGCACAGGTCTCCTTGAAGCCTTCCTGAAACCCTGTGTGCTCTTCTGCACCACTAAACATACCTGTAGCAGCGGTGTGCAGGTATTTGGGTCCTGTCTTCTTTGGGGCTGCCCTCCCCAAGGTCTGTACTACCCCTCTGCCCATAGGCAACAACATGGGAGGGCTGCAGTGGGGTAGGAATTATTGCCCAATGTGCCCGAAGTGCATAGACTAACACATGCTTGCAGGCCCTGGTTAGATTTCTTTCTTCCCAAGAACTGAACCATGCTTACAGCCTGGCTACCTGCCCCTGCTAACCACAGCCAGAGCCACCCAGCAGCCCTGCCTCCTCCCTCTTCCCCTGCCCCCTCCAAACCCAGACCACCACAAAAATCAACTGGTTTTGATTCTGTGGGAGTGGGAGCCCATGGACCTGGTGGCCTGGGCTGCTGCAATGCTTTGGGGCTCCAGCTTCCCCGTAATGGCCATGCCAATCCCCTCAGAAAGCGAAGCCCCCCAGGACAGCGTGATCCCTATGATTTCTACAAAACTGGCACAGTCTGCCCGGGTAATTTGCTGACAAGGCTGAATATAAATAAAGTCGATATGTCCATTGGTTTACTTGAAGTGGTGTGCGTGTTGCCCTCTGAAAATACAATGTTTACCCTTGTGGCTGTGGCGCTGGGTTCACACATTCAGGTGAACTGTTCCTGGACCAAAGTACAGCCATACAGCCGCTGCAAGCAGGAATCCAACACTTCGGAGAACAAACATGTTACGCCAGCAGGTGAGCTGGAGCTGCATTCCTGAGTGTTTTTGCCCGGCATGGATGTCCCTGTGATAGTGGAGCCAACAGGGGAGCTGCCGAGTGGCCCCTTCTCTTAATTAAAACAAATGCGTAGTTAGGCTTTATCATGTTCAGTGTTAATTAACGCACAGGGATAAATCCACTTATTTCCTGTACCTGCTGGTTCTATTTTTGTGTTCAATCTCGTATTCATCTCCTTTTGCACTGATTCCCTTTGTGTTCATGGAAGCGTTGGGTGAGAGGGGCCTTGGGAAGGCTTGAGTTTGGTCCCTGAGATTTTTGCCAGGGCTACTTTGGGTCAGCTGTGTCTTGGCTTGGAAACCTCCAAGGACAGACACTCTTTGGCCTCACAGGCAGCCTCACTACATCGCACCAACCCTCCAGGAAAAGCTTTCCTGATGTTCAGCCTGAACCTCCCCAGGTGAGCCCATGGCACCTCTGCACATCCCCAGCATTGCAAGACATGAAGCTGAGCTCTTCCAGTCTTGCCAGTCCCTCCTGTCTGGTTTCTACATTTTGAGGCAGCCTGGTAGGTCTGGGAGTTGCCAGTGAAGATTATAATCCAAAGAAATACATATTTTTTCAATAAAAACAAACATCCCATGCTCTTGTTCTTGCTGCTGGCCTGGGTCAGTCCTGAGGTCTGCTCAGTCCCTTCCTCATGGGCAGGAGACCACAGATATCCTGCAGCTCGGAAATGAAACCTGCCCTGAGAGGAAATGCCTTCCTGGTGCCCAGCTGGGAAGCCCAATTTTTTCTGTCCATTTTTAAAACATTTATCTTTTAAATGCGACTTATCCACCATCTCAGCTGAAGCTGGTGTGGTGAATGCTGCTGGGAAATGGGGTTTGGATCTGAACGTTTCCTCTGTGAGCTGCAGAGGAGTGGTGGAGTCTTATCTCTCTTCAGTCTCCCTTGGCAACATCTATTTACATGGCTGCACAAGCTGTTGAAATAGTTACTTCATCCTAGCCTTTTGTTTTGTTTCATTGGAAACCAATATTTTGGCCGTGTCAAGGCTTGAATTCTTTTATAGCATGTTTAATCCAGGTTCGATGGCTTGCTCTGGTCCCAGAGGTAGAAAACCGAGTAGAAATAAATACAGGGAAGGAATTGTTGGGATGTAAAATAAACTGGGGGGAAAAACCCCTGAAGCCTCAGCAATTTGGCAGAATGCCTCTATCTTTTTTTTTTTGTAATATGGCTCATGAGACTTTATGAATCTCTGTTTAAAAACGAGCGAGCTGGTTTCAAAGCCTCTGGTGGCATGGCCAGGTCATTAACAAAGTTCTCACTGACTGAAGGATTTTGGGTGTCTGAGCATGGCTGACGGGGCTTAGCCCATCCTGTGGGTTGGGGACGCTCCCATCTACTTTTTCTCCTGGCTGGTGGCAGCGGCATTGGACAGTTTAGATGGGGTGTTGCCTCCTTCCAGCTTGTGCTGATGGGGACCTCGCTGGTGGTGCTGGCCTCTGAGCTGGCTGATGGTGCTGGCATCTCTCTTGCCTCTGTATTTTGTAAGTGAACAGCATCCTCACCCTTAAACAGAACCACCCTGGGGGGAGGCTGCTTCCCCAGGGGTGGTGGCTTTGGCTCGTGTCTAAAGATTTACCTCCTGCTGGGTCTCCCACTCATCTCTGTGCCTCCAAGGAGGAGACTGGATACTTCTTTTTCCTCCCAGCTGCTCTGTCTTGCCTGTCTTGACCATAAGTTCTCTGGACAAGCAGCTTTTGATGGAGACAGGAGGTTATTGTCCTGTTTGAGCTGGGGGGTGTTGTTATTTCAAACAAACATAGCAGCATTTCTGCTGTAGCTGAGCAGCCTTTGCCCAAGACTGTGTTTGCATGGGAGCCCGGAGGAGAATTTCACTTACTGCCTTATCAGCCTTATCTGCTTCTTCCCTAAAGCCCAAGCGGTGACGAGTGTTTTCTTCTCATTTATCTGTGTACCCGCCCTAGTGATTGGCCAGAAGAGATGAGGAATATTGTAGATATCTAGACAAATCACTTTCTTCCAAAGTGCGTAAGTTACTCCAGGAACCACTTTTAGCGCATTGCAATGGGAGCGGCAGTGCCCTATCGGGGCTGATAAACAAAGCTCAGACCTGAATCTAGGCAGCATCTCTTGGAAAGATTTCATCTAGGTTTTGATTTCTAGCAAAGATAGCCATTATCGGCACAAAATAAACTTTTTTTGCCCAGTAACTCCCAGCGATGTTACAAATGGGAGACTGCGACAGGACTGCCAAAACAGGGCCGGATGAAGGGCCAGTTTGCATTTGCTTGTCGGGGTTGGGCTGTGCTAGCAGCAGCATTTGGCTCCACTAGCCATACTGCAGCCTTATCCCTCTGGGGGCTCAAACCTGCCTTTGAAGGTGCCTTGTTCCTCATCGCTGCTCTGCTATCTCCCCCAGGAAAGGGCTCCCAGCCCTCGTCCCGCCCTGCAGGTGGTTTCCTTCTTTTCCTTTCTTCCCCCAACCCACATGGATGCAGTCCCAGGAGGTACCACAAGCTACCATAGCACAGGACACTTTCTTCTCCTCCTCTTCCCTTCCCACTGCTGCTAAGGGACTGGGTGAGTCTAACCCTCACCCTGAGGGGACCCGCATCACACCTTCACGATCGCTGTCTTGTGTTTGGCAGCAGTGACATGGGATAACTTGGCCTAAATAATACATTACCAGAGCTGATGTCACTGTGCAGGTAATTTTGCTGGCTTTGTAAAGTTAATCAGTTTACACATTGCCATTAGGTCAGGAAAGCTCCATTTACCTTAAACAATTAATCAAGATCAATTAAACACAGGGTAATTATGAAGAACAGCAAGAGGCAGAATGACCCTCATTTCTTCCACTGCTTTATCCCGCTTAGACAACCCAGTGCAATAGCACAGCTCGCAGGGCTTGGGCAGTGGGAGAGTAACTTACATTTGTGTTTTGCGATGACAGATCTATCCTGAAGGTTTGACCTAATTACCATGCCTTGTCTCGCTTCTGTCTGGGAGTTACTGTTGCTGTCATAGTGGCAAATGCAGCTAATGAAAACATCCAGTGAGTTCCATTAACATATTAGCGTGATGAGTTGGCTCTGTTGTGCAAGTGCAAATGAATGTTTCTGTATTTCTGAAATTTTTTGGTGACTGTCTTATCAAATGTATCAGCAAAGCAAACACTTATTAGGACTACTGGAGGATATTTTCCAAAGAAGAAACTTCTCGAAAATAATTCTACAATGTATTTGATTATCATAAAAATGTTAATAGAAGCTACAGAGGACTGAGTTTCTGGCCAAGTCAGATGAGGAAGCAACATGGCAGACCAGAAAGCAGTGTAAAGCTGTTCCCGTACCAGGGAATTGAAATGCCTCTTATGTAGGAGAACTTTACAGAGGCTGAGAGACCTTTGGCTATTTTAGCTGATCTTGGAGCTACTTGGTGGTAACTTGTAGTATTTCACACAGATTTTTCTTGGGATCTTTATTGCATAAACAAGTTGGTTTGACGTAGTAGCAGCCAATAGAGAAACTAGCAGAAAGGAGCATGCTATTTCCCAGCGACACAGCTTTAGACAAGCCCTTTGGAGGTGGGGGCAGGAGAGATGATGCAGGATGTTCCTGGAAGGAGCCCATTTCCTTTGCTCCCACTGTTACAAAACTTGTTTTCCAATTCTGAGAATCATCAGTGCAAAAGGACCATAAAGAGTTTTAAGAGGACTTTCTTTGGCTCACTTGTTAGGAAGCTCTTTGCTGTGAACTGCTAAATGCCTGCTGCTTTCTGGGTGGCCTCCTCCCATTGCTGGGGAAGGATTAGGTAAGGTGGCTGTGTTTGCAGTCCTCTTAGCTGGTGTAAGAATTACTTTAGTATGATAATCTCTCTGGCCCTAACTTCTAGAAAGAACAACAACAAGTCCCTGAGCCATGGCCGACTGAGTGGCACAGATTTCCAAGATAGTGTACCATGGGCTCTTGTAAAAGAAAGGGGAGACTCTTATCCAAGAGAAGCAAAGGCAAACAGTTTCTTGCTCAAAAGGGTGTGCTCAGAGAGATCAACAGACTAGAGATGAATTACTACTCTGAAATGATCTCTTCTGCTACCTTCACTCTTGCGGAGCCTGCTTCTGGTCTGTTGCGATAGCTTTGCTTATTCTTTGTCCTCAGACATGGTATTTTTGTATGGATACATCTACAGATAACATATTATAAAAAAAAAAACATTCTGCACAGTGATAACTCACTGATATTTTTGCTTCTGATAGGGAAATTGAAGAAGTTTTGTTTGGCTGTAATTCCTAGAGATCAGCATGTTAATGAAGTAGTCGATGAACTTTGGGTTGGATGTTGCAATGTCCTGCGAGCTGTAGCACTTATCTGGATTAGTTTTCAGAGGACCCATGTCCTGTCTGCTCCACAGGGAGGTTCACAGAGCAGTCCATAAATCCTCAGTAATGCACACAACGGATTTTGTTTTAATTTATAATCTGCCCTGAGTCACAGAACACTGCTAACTAGTTGTTGATCTGGCTGGGGCGCCTGCTGTACTGACATAACCCGTGCGCAGTGTACACTGAACATTTCTCCAGACAAATGTGGTTCTCGCTCAGTCTAAATCCCCCTACCTGGTAGCAAAGCACAATGGTCTAATATGCCCAAGGCCTGGAAGTATTTATGTTACAAGGGCTTCTGGGCTAAGGTGTGGCTGGTATTATGGGTTCCTGTGTTGTGTACTCCGTACAACAGCAACTCTCAGGCACCTAATTTCAGTAATGTTAATATTGAGACGTATCTGGTTCCACACACAGGCAGGCTGCAAACCTGTTAACAACATAATCTCCAGCCACCAAAATCACTGACCTACTTTGTTCAGATGGGTTGCATTCCTTCTCTGAGATGCTTTTGAGGTTTAGTGATAAGGGAGTACTTAGCACTGTAACCAGAAGTTTGGGGGAGGAAAACTGGCAGCTGCAGGAGCCTTGGGTGCCTGCAAAGAGTTAACTTGCACCACTGGTTGCATGACAGCCCCCAGCTGTCTGTGCCTTCCCCTCCAGCATTTCTCTCCATTATTTCATCAAAGTAACAGGCATGGTTTTAATTTTCCATGACTTGCTTATGAAATATGATACTTGCTATAATAAAGAAATGATTTGGTTTGTAATGGATACATAAGAAATCAATTTCCTATTTTTAAATTAGGTGGGAGTAACAATGAAGCAAACAATAAGCAGAGCAATGGGGAAAGAAGGATGGGAGAAAGACCCAGCAGCCCCCAGACTGTACTTGGGCGTGTTACACTGCATTTGTTAATGGCTTCACTGAGGCAGTCGCAGCTGTAGTGTTTCTTCCAATGTATATTCATTTTCTGCTTGAAAATCATGATGTTGGGAAGATTGCTAAAGATTCATGACTTTCCTTCTGCCTAGCAGTGACATTTAAGGTGCAACATGGTTTCTGTTCAAATTCATGGTTCAAAAAAACCCGACACCATCATAAATGTCTTGGGAACAGATGCCCTCCCTGGCCTTCCCACTGTGTCTGCTGCAGGGACAGCATCCAGCAAACACGTTCACCTGGACCAGGAGGTTGGAGCTGCTCTCCAGCAACTGGAATAGAAGAAGCTTCCAGCTTCTACTTTCTAAGGGTATAGTTATATGGGAAAGAGCTGCTCGTTTGGAGAGACGGCAGCAGTGTGACACAGCCTGTGAGGAGTTTTCCAGCTGTCGTTGCTAGAAAACCCTCCAGTCCCCAAGTGTCTGGTCCCCCTCATTTACCTTCCTCCTACAGTGCTGCTTGGGGACCCCAGTGCCAGACAGCTGTCAGCAGTCCCACAGTCCTGCACAAGACTAATAAGTACAGTCACCTTCCAGGCAGCCCTATAGACTGAATCCCTGAAAAAAAGTAGCAGTATTTTCCAGTCCCTGCTGTAATACATATTCCCAGCACCTGGTAATCCTGTGCTGGTCCCATGTGCTCTGCCTGTGCTGGCAGAGCAGTGCCTCTGGTGAGGTCTGTTGGAGGGGCCTGAGAGGCACAGGGATTAGCCTTTAGCCTCTCGAGATGCTCTGTGTGCTTTATTTTCCCTTAGCTCTCCTGGAAATTCGCCTCCCGCGTGGCAGAAAGCGGGTACAGCCCTCGCTTGGCACACATTGGGGGCCCGGTGCAGGCAGTGTGCTGCAAAGGCACCGATTTCACTCCAGGACAGAGTTCCTTGAAGTTGCAGGCGTCTCTGAAGACAGATTGCCCTTTAGACCTTGGACTGCAGACAGTTGATATAGATTCCCCTGCCAAGCCGCACCAAGCATTGCCAGCGTGTTTTTGTGTCGTTAACAGATGTGCTGTTACTCTCTTTCCCTACGCACGCACACAGCACGCACTTTGCTGCACAGGGAGCTCGGGGACCGCACTGTCCCTGGAGCTGGCTTGGAGGGTTTCAGAGGTAGGGAGCTGTGTGCTCACAGTACCGGGGGTAACAAGCCTGTCCGAGTCTGTCCCCCTCAGCAAACCACCAAATTGCAGTCTGGACTTGCTAGAGCTCCTCTTCTGGTGCCAGCGTCTCTTCCTGGCCCAGCTCCATGCTTGCGCTAAGTGGCTTTGGAGCTGCCCCAGGGGTCTGTCATGGGCTGGAATTAGAGTTGCATTTGGCTGGCTGGTCTGTCTTTCCTTCCTGGATGCTATTGCTTTTTTTAGCTTATCTCAGTTCTGCATGGGTTTGTGAGTTCCTGCTGAAGTCTCTAACAAGATTTGTATGGTGGCTTCTTTTTCCTCCAAGCAATCACAATTTGGCCAGAAATAAATGTCTGCAAAAATCTTTTTAAAGTCTCTCCTTCATGTAGGTTTCAGCAGCCTTCTTGAGAGACAAGCCATAAAAACTGATGGGACTTTTGGAAATGGTTGGTGGGACTTCTAGGACTGGGCAGAAGTCCAAACAATTTCTTGTAATCTTCTCCACATAGATCTGTTATTGCTGGGGCAGGTACCAGATGCATTATCACTACTAATCTCCTTCAAGGGTGGAGGGGTGCCTGAGTGTAGATAACTATGATGAAACAGAGCCAGATTTCTGTCTTTATAGAATTAAGAGCAAGAAAACTCAATGGAATCTGAAGCCTGCTTCTACTTACTAGAGTCAGAAGGATATTGTTTTTATACTCTAAGACCACCAGTCAACCCACAGTTCTCCAACAGCCTCCCCCTCCCCTTTTCCAACTGCTGTCCTAGTTAAATTTACAGCACCTTTTGTTTTGGATTTTTTGGGGGTTTTCTTTTGGTTTTTTTTTTCTACTGGCTACCTCTGAAGCTTCAAGTAACTGTTGGTACTATCCCAAACTGAAAGGCAAAACCAGGCAAAATGTACAAAAACCTCAACAAAGAACCCACAGATTCTTGTTGCCACTGCTGAAGCTGGAGGGAGCTCTGCTGTCCAGCTCCGCTGTCACTGCCATGTGGCTCTTCATGAACTTGCTGTTCAGCATTAAGGCAATCCAATGACTGAGGTGGAACAAAAGTTCAGGCACACTTATCTTAGCCTGTTCATACCTGGACGAGTTATGGAAAAGAATGCGGGAGTCAGATTTCTCCATGAGAGTCAGTGCAATGCACAGCCACCTCCAGAAGGTTCACCTGGGTCTCAACACCCTTCTGCCAGCAGGAATAACTCCTGGGAGAGTTGTACTGCCTCAGGCTTAGTGGTGCATAAGTCATGCAAAGTCAGACCACTTTTGCAGTGTTGCTGGATACTGGTGGCAATGTTGTTAGCCCTGTGGGCTGGAATTTATCTCCATGGCACTTGCAAGTAAAGCTCAGTTAGCTTCTGAGCCAGCTGAACTCGTATCATCTTGTAGCATTTAGGTTTCACTCTCTCTTTCCAACCTTGGTTAAATTTAAAGCTACTATTCATAGCTGCTCTCAGGATCTGGAGCTCCAGTACACCATGGGAAGTTTCTCATCTGTTCAGGAAGACACAGATAAATATAGTGATGGTTTCCGGTGGGTAAAATGAGGTTTTGTTGTGCTCTTCACATCCATAGCTGAGATGGCATTCGTACGCACACGCTGTTGCTGTGCCAGCCTCCACCATGGTGACAGGGCCTTCCTAGGATTTCACTGATGAGATGAGGATGAAGAGTTCAGACTATTTAGTTTAAAGCCCCCAAAGCTATGCAAAGCAGGGGTAAGATCTATTAACTGTGAGCCTAGAAGCTATTTTCTGTAGAGGATGATCTTGGTTTGTTCTGGAGAACAGCTGTTTATCAAGAGCAAATTTCTGGGAAGGATTGTTTCTTGGCCATCTCAACCTGGGAAATGGCATGATACTTTACAAGAAAAAGAACAAAAACTAGTAGCTTGGTTTAAAAAAAGAACAACAACAAAAAAAAAACAACAAAAAAGGTTTTATTCAGCTAAAAACATCCCTTTGTAAAAGGCCTCGAGGCTGCATAAAAACAGCACAAGAACTTTGATAAGTTCCTTTGGGAGGATTAAAACAGATGTTTTCTCTTTTTCCAATGGCCAGTATCTGACATTTCCAAAGAAGACAAAGAACATTTCTGGGATGTGTGTTAGAAAAACTTCTGCTAGCAGCTTATCGGCTTGAATGAAAGCTGAAGTCAGATATCTCAGAGCCCACATCTGGTCACACGCTGGAGAAAAGCCACAGCAAGTCCAATGGTGCCGGGGTAAGGAGGAGCAAAATTAATTCCGAGGTGACCCATGTTGCTGATGGTAATGAAGGCAGCAGAAAGGCCTTCACGCTGGGTAGGGACAGCTCAGAGGTCTCCTGCATGGCCTCTTACAACAAAGGCACCATAATGATGTTTGTGTTTGCAAGGATCAGATACAGCCTGAATTTTGTGTACTAATACATGTGGATTTCCTCAGTTTGCTCACAAACTCCTTCCCTGGTAAAGTTTTGCAGCCAAATGTTATACGCATGGTGGCTGCAGAATGCAGTAAGGCATACAACAGCAATTTGATGTTTTCTTTTTTTCCCACCTAGTGGTTTTGCATACAGATCCACAGATGTGGCAGGACATGGTTTGGAATCTCGGTGACTGGGGTTTGCCAGCACCCATTTGACAAATGTGCCCTTTTGTATCGCTGAGGTTAAACCACTGCCAGAAATGTCCTCCACGATCAACAATAATGATTGCTAATTTGGAATTTATAGCACTCTGCTTTGCCATTCATAAGCAGCATTTCAGTAGTCTTCCAGCCAGGTACATCTCTAGTTACGATAATTGTCTTTCAGTTAGGGAGCTAATTGACTATACTGCAGCAAGCATGGAATAAATCATGTTACTATGGCAGCCAAGGTTTCTGGAAAACAGTAATTCCCAGAGCACAAATGCTATTTCTCTGAATTTTACTTCTTTCCCTGAAAATAGCCCTATCATCACAGAATTGTGAGAGATTTGGAGTTGGGTTTCACTTTTTCCAGCAAGAGTTCTGTAGCAAGCTGGATGTCACTTTTCAGTTTTATTTATTTATTTGGTTTAACCTTCATTGTGTTGACAGAATACAGGTGTGTGGATAGCTTATATACTCAAGCTAATTACTACCAAGACTGACAACTGAGAAAGGGATTTGAAGGACCAAGACAAAACACAGCCAAAATTTGACCTTGAAACATTAGAAACGATTCTAAGGGATGGCATCGGGCTTGGAGATTTTTCAGCCTGTGCCAAGATTGGACCAAGGTCTGGGTCTGAGCTCTGTGGATTTATCTGTGCTAATAGCAGTGCTTGGCACTAAAGCCAGACTTTTTGCCCGAGGAGGTAAAGGTAATTTAACTACACTAACTTCAAGGGAATGGAGCACAACCTCCCCTGGATGTGGTGCATCCATCACTGTGGTGTCTTGCTCAGTAGATCATGCCATAAGCAAGGTACCAGAGACCGTATCCTCAACAGCATTAATGGTTAAACTGAGTTCGATTTTGTCTCTTCCCTTGTCACCAGTATATCCACAAGTGTTTTAACAAAGTATTTTGTTTCTCGCTTCCCAGAATACCAAGTGCATTTCATAACACAGCTGTTGCAAATGTTATGGCTCCGTACACTTCATGTGTTAGTCTTTCCTGTGCTTCCTTTCTCTGAATCACATTTAATAGACCAAGTTTTATATTCCTCTACTAATTTGTTGAAATTTATTGCATTTGTTGCCTTCCCCTCTTTCTTTTGAAAATCAGGGGAACTTCCAAATTTCAATTTAAAAGCATTTTGTTCTAATTCATTTTGTTTTTATGGAACATAGTATTTGTTGGAGGGAGAGAAGTTGAGATCATAATCTGGCACGGTTGACTAAGTTTCTAAATTTTAAACCGCTGCCTTCTCTCTTTTAAAACATTTTCTCTGCCAATACTAAACATTTTGATCATTCAAAATGTAAATTGTACTCCCCATAGACGCTGATGGGTTGAGGATATATTTACATACAAAGGAGCTGTTGAATGACTCATGCAAAACGTTATTTTCTTGTTCTCAGCCTTAACAGTACATCGTTTCCCCCCCTTTCTGTAGTTTCTGGAATGATTTGCATGCCCATCAGTCTCTGAGCAGTGTTTGAAAAGGTGCATGTGGTTAAAATGTGTGGAGCAGGGGAACAGCAAATGGCTTAAATATTTTTGCCAGAAGTGCTCGTGATAGCCGCTTTCCATGAGTTATGTCATGTTGTATGGAAAGAATACCTGGAGGAGAACCTCAAGGGCAGCAGCGGTCAAGGGAAGGGATGTATGCCAACCTCTAGGGGTGAGGAGGAGAAAACGATGGTTTTGTCAGAATATGAAATCCAGTGGTTTGGGCAGGGGTATGATGTTCTCAAGGCAGTTAGCACCGTATAACACCAATCTTGCGAGCTGGGTGTGTGCTGCAAGATCACGGATGTGTTGGCGCACAGCGATGGTACCTATCTCCTCATTAAGCAGCATTTTATGGGACAAGTGTCGGTCAGTTCTCCCATGTCCATATGCCTGCTGGGCTTGGGCCTTTGGCACAGATTCCTCTGGCATGAAGTACAAGTCGTTCCTTTTGTAATATTCAGAATGTCTAGCCTGGTTGCGTTTGAGAAGGCAGAACAGCACAGTGGAGCTGCTCAGAGCACTTTGGAAAGCCCCAAGCTTCTGTACATCTCCTGGGCAGCATTTCAAAATGTGCTTGGAACGGGTTTGCACTGCTCGGGACTGGGATCCTCTCACGAGGCCTATAAGAAACTCTGAGGCTGTAACTGGCCATAACTCTCTGATATTAGCATGACGGATTCTTACGCCTCCTTGTTCTTCCTTAGACTTAACCAAATACTAGGTCAATACTGTCATATCAGTTTGGGAATGGCCCAGGACTTTAATCAACTATTTATAGGATTACATTATAAACAACTTTATTTTATACACGTGATAGTAGCCCTTCAGTCTGAGGAGTGCAATACTCTCCTGGCTCGCTTCCTGTGACTCAATTGCTGTCTTCCACCTTGATTTCTCTTTTAATTTGCAGCCCACTCAAGAGCACACAGGCTAAAGATGACCCTGTAGGATACCTGCATCCATGCAGATGGTTTTTGACCAGCAAGCAGGTCAGCCAATGATCATCTCTACAGGGGCTGCACTGCTCTGCTCCACTTTCGTCACAGCTTTCTATTGTCCTTCTTTTGTGTGTTCTATTTGTTGACTTATGCTGCATTATTTGCTGCAGAATTGTTAATGTTTGTGTTAAGTCCTAAACATGGAGTCAGGAGATAGAGGCTTTTCAGGCTATGTGACCTCTCCTAGCAAACTTTGAAGGGCATCTGTTGACCAGCCCTGGTGCTGTTTGTTTTGCGAGGAAGCAGGACCTATAAAAAGGTTTATACACAATGTAAGTGATTTTCTTTTTGCTAAGCAAATATTTGCAATATATTTTGGGAGATCAAGCATTCAAAGTGAAAAATCAGGATACCTGCCAGGAACGTGGGAAGCATGTAAAGGACACTTTAATTGAGAGAACTTTGGGATGGTTTTAGTACCTTGGATCTACCAGGAAGCCAATACAGGCTCCTACCCCTGTTTTCATTGAGCTCTAAGGCTTTAGGCATCTCAGCAAATCCAGAAAACTCTTCCCAAGCTGTCTTTACTTCAACTCCAAGTCCTTGCAAAAGCCAAGGTACTGTGAAACAGAGACAAATCCTAAGACTTTAGCAAATGAACAAGGCCCTAATGTGGGGCTTTCCTACGGGGTAGTTTGTTTTAGAAATGCCTGAAGTCATTAACAGTGCCCAGTTATAGAGAGCACATCACTAGCTGATGACTGCTCGCAGCTGGTATCGTAATTCCTGGGTCATTCCTTTGGCTTGAATAAAAGTTGCAAAGACAATATGTGGCTTGAACTAGTTGGCTTAGGAGTAGTAGTAGATCAATGCTAGTCTGCATCTAACTACCATACGTGAATTTCTCTCTGTGCTGCGGTATTGACAGGAGGCTCAATGTATATTGCATGTAGCTTATAAACAGTGAGAATACTGGAAATGAGGTCATATTTTATATAAACATTTATTTCAACAGTTTAAAGAACAAGCCATTGAAAACATCTGGAAATCACAGGAACACAAGGCATATATAATAGCAATATCTTAAATACGCATTAGTAACACAAAGTCACCTTTCACTCTGATAAAAGTTACAACTTCATTTTTCTAAAAAATATTTAAGCCATGAAATATGTTTAGGTAATACCTATATACAGCATCTAAGCTGCTTCTTTCCTGTAGAGTCTGAGACACTAGTGGTTTTTCTGATAGAAACAACGTGCTACACCTCAAAGGCTGGATTGCCTTGGATCATATATGCAGAACTAGGCAAGTAATTTACACACATCATGGCTACATGTGCACGTAAGTGACAGATCAGGGTTTTGAAGACCATGTGCACATCCGTTCCCACAGCTGCTCACCTTTTCACAACTGATGTAGTTATAAATCATTAGGTCTGGAGTTAATTCTAGAATGCCCCTACCTATATTTTAACTAAACTAAGACCTACTTTTCATTATAACTGCCTGCCCATCAGTCTGCTGTTATGCTTCCAGTGGTGATTTAGTAAAGTGTTTGTCCTGTCTTAGTACGTGTGGATTGATAAATAATTGTGGGCTTGATCAGCTACAACTGTTTTATCCTCATCTCTAAGGCAAGCATTTCTCTTTCTATTTCATAGGGAAGGTCAGCATTAACTTGCACTTCAAAGTATTGTTTGATTTCTTCTACTTCCTTTTCCCAGAACTCTTTGGAGATATCAAACAGTTCGGTCAACTTGACATCTTCTAAACCCTTCAGGTTCAAAGCAGTGTCAGCAGGGATGTAACCTATGGCAGTTGGTTTGGCAGAGGCTTTCCCTTCAATTCTGTTGAACATCCACTCCAGCACACGGGAATTCTCTCCATAGCCAGGCCACAGGAATTTCCCTTGGCTGTCTTTCCGGAACCAGTTAACATGAAAGATCCTTGGTAGTTTTGCAGCTGGACGATGTGCCATGCTGAGCCAGTGGGCCAAGTATTTGCCAAAGTTGTAGCCAAAGAACGGTCTCATGGCAAATGGATCGTGCATAATGATTTTGCCTGTTCAAAACACAAATGGAGAATGTAAGGTAATAAATAGCACATTTATTCTAAAGCACAAAGACTCAGATCCTCCTGGGATTTAGTATCCCTAGTCCCTTAATCACCCTTCTGTGCCTGAATGAAAGAGCTCTGAGACACAATACAAGCATTATCTGTGATATAAAAAAAAATATATATTTTTTTTGTAATCAGTGGAAATTAGTTTCTTAAATCTCATGTCAAGCAGCCTAGATGAAGATCCTCAAGAGCTGGCTTTCATCGTTCATGTATTTATGTTTAGCTCTAGCAAAAGAGAAAACTTAAGTTTATTTATCCCAGACTGTAACAAGAACTCCATATCAAGGCTTCTGGCACCCCCATGCCTGCACTCTGCTCTGTATGCTTGCCACCTAGGAGATTATTTTGCTTAATTTGTCTTTTACAGAGAATTTGTCTTTTAATTCCAGTACAAATATTTTCTGTTGTGAAAATGCAGAGGTTGCAAAATTAGCTGCCAAGACTGAAATGCGAAGGAGCAGGGGAGGAGGACAGAGCAGGCAGTCCAGAGAGGATTGTTTTTAATACAGGTAGGCAGATTAAATTTTGATTTACCTTTGTGCTCAGCAGCGGCTGTTGCTTCAGATCTCATAGCTGCTCCTATAAATACTCCATGCTGCCAGTTAAAGGCCTCATATACAAGAGGCACACCTGTAAAGAACAAAATCACTTCAGCAATTAGAGGTCCAAAAACATTTTTATAAAAGCTTTTGCTACCCGAGATACTGCCAAATGCATGTTACAGTATAATGTATTGTAATTTTTCCTGTCTTTTTAATCCATTCATTTCCTGCCCTTTTATAGTGAAGAAGTTTATATGAATGTTTTCAAAACTGGCTACTGATTGCTGAACACATCCTTGTTTCAGTGGGAAATATCTGGGACCTCAGAATCCCCAGCAGATTTTACTAGAAATAGAATCTGGTCCTGTGGTCATATTAGACTCAGACCTAGCATTACTTCTGTTTCTTTTCCAACTTCAGGTGACCTTTAACAGATCAATTTATTTCACTTCCTTTTCTGTAAACTGTCTATAACTGGTTCATTTCTCTAACCATTTCCTATCTGAACTAGTTAAATTGCAAGAAAATTGAGACAAGTACATCAATTTGCTATGTGTCTATGTATTACCCAGGTTAGTGGGTCCTGATCTCTCTCCAGCCCTTTTATTATTATTATTATTACCTGTTTTGTGTTAACATCTAAAAATTCAGACGTTGAATACCAGTGGCTCTGTGTGTCACAGGCTAACATGGAGGAGTTATCATGGTTATTTCCTTGCTTTTGCAGCTGTGAAAGCAAAACCTGTGTCTATACCCAGTTGTGTTTCAACCCTTCCTTGGTCAGCACTTCAGCCTTGATACATGGCTGCCGTGTCTCTTACCAGCAGGTCTGCGGCCTCCAAATATTATCCCTTCAATGGGCACGCCTTCGGGTGATTCCCATGCAGGGTCCAGGATGGGGCACTGGCTGGCTGGAGTGCAGAATCGCGAGTTGGGGTGAGCACAGGGTTCCCCTGTACAGAACACAGAAGGTCATTATGGCACAATTAACTTGAATCCAGCAGAGACATGTGAGAGAGGCTGTGGAGTGGGCTGGGTTACCGTTATCTGGGGTCCAATCTTTGTTCTTCCACGAAGTCAGTGTTACTCCTGGTGGTAATGGCTCATCCATGCCTTCCCAATAGACGCCTCCATCACTGGTTTCTGCCACGTTGGTAAAGATGGTGTTCTTGAATATGGTTTTGATAGCATTGGGGTTTGTTTTGACTGAGGTTCCAGGGGCGACACCGAAAAAACCATTTTCTGGGTTGATAGCCCTTAAGTTGCCTGGAAGTTAAAGGACAAAAATATAAGCAAATCAAACTGTTCTAATTCTGCCTAGAATTTTGTAGCCTGTCTTGCTGTACCTAGAAGCAAACTGGACTGGACTGTAAAACAATCCAGTTTCAGTTCTGTACCTTGTTCATCAAATTTCATCCAGGCAATATCATCACCCACACACTCAATTTTCCATCCTGGCAGGCTTGGGTTCATCATGGCCAAGTTAGTTTTTCCACACGCACTAGGGAATGCTGCAGCAAAATACTTCTTTTCACCTTCTGGATTGGTAATGCCCAGGATCTATTGAAAAATTTATGCAACTGTTAAACACGATCCTTTTTTTTTTTTCTTGTGCTTTTCATTTTGCAGATTTTCTCCCAGCAAGAGGTAACGATAAAATATTTAATTATGCAAATCTGATCCTGCAGAAGAAGCACCACATAATATAGTTGACAAATAACTCAATCTGTACTTTATTAATCAAAAACTCTATTCTTCTTACCCCTAGAATATCCGTGAGGAGTCCTTACATTTTTAAAAACTGCCAGGTATGTATGTAATTTGAACATTTATTTTTATTTTGCTGATTAAAGATATACAGACTGTACACAGCTGC
Source organism: Phalacrocorax aristotelis (assembly GCF_949628215.1). NCBI lineage: Eukaryota > Metazoa > Chordata > Aves > Suliformes > Phalacrocoracidae > Phalacrocorax > Phalacrocorax aristotelis. The sequence continues at coordinate 15,117,746 of NC_134288.1, forward strand.
ATTTCTCAGTTGAGACAGAAGAAAACCAGGCAATATTATTTTGGCTGCGTGACTGGAGTGAAGTGAAAGCACTTCATGTATGGCTACTTCTGCACTTCTCAGAGTCCGTAGATATTTTTTCTGAGACTGTTTTCTTATGGACTTTGAAATTCTGTTTTTCAATGGTATTTTATAGTAGTAGAATGTTTAAATGACAGCAGAAAGTAAAGGCAGGAATGGTAAAAAGCAGAACTAATTTAGAATATCTAATATTTGCAGATTTTTGAGCACATAGACTTCTACATTATGAAAGACAATTTTCAAAACTTGCGTTCATTTTTTACTATTAGACTTGTAGGGGCAATGTGGATGCCCAGTGGTGATAAGGAAGCTCTGCTAAAGTACATGGGTCTGCCTACAAATAGCCACTGTCAGAAGTTCCAAATCTCTCTTGTTTTCTGATTTTACAGATACTATTTTAAAATGTCTGGTACTTAACCTTGCAAGCAGCTCCCTATTTCTCCTAAGCCTGCCATGTGATAAATTCATGTCTAATGTTACAGGACTATCCATATGAGACTGATTTCACTGACAGCAAGATGTGATGTATTTACGTTGAGCTAATTTAGGTTTTAATGGCTGTTCAAACACACATGATTTAACATCTCTTACCAGCATGTGCTCAGCTAGCCAGCCTTCCTCTTTGGCGATTCTGCTGGCAATTCTGAGAGCAAAGCATTTTTTCCCCAGTAAGGAGTTTCCTCCGTAACCGCTGCCAAATGAAACGATCTCTCTGCGATCCGGGAGATGGGCAATCAATGTTAGCTCTGGGTTGCACGGCCAGTTGTTGATTAATGGTTCTGCAGAACAGAATGTTGTACTCATGAATGCAGCAATTTCCATGCTGGATCACACTGTTGTTTCATCAGCATCGAGACTCTGACAGCAACACATACCAGATGCTTTAAAGGAAACCCCCTGGTAAGTACTAAGGATAATAATCTCCTTTCCTTGAAACTCTCAATGAGCTTTAATTCCTTTAATTGAGTTCTAAACCTCGTGTTGTTGCACAAACCACCCTTGTTTTTTATGATGAGTGACTCCCATGTGCTGAGAACATGCAGTCAGCTCTAAAACATGCCCGCTGGGAATTCCCAAGGGTGACAGTTTTTAATGTCTCTTACCTTTTAGCGGCAGAGGACATCCAACCGAGTGAAGGCATTTTACAAATTCCCCGTTGCTCAGGGCTTTCAAAACAGCTGTTCCCATCCGAGTCATGATCCTCATACTGGCCACTACATACGGTGAATCTGTCAGCTCAATCCCAATCTTGGACAAAGGAGACCCAATAGGCCCCATGCTGAAGGGGATGACATACATTGTACGTCCTGGAGAACAGGGAGTAGCACAATGTGGCAAAGAGCAAAACATGGAACTTTTGAAGTAATCCTTAGTAACATGGACCTTGCTTCTCACCCCTTTAAAAGCTGTTTGTCTTGTGGGTGTTTCTGATGATGTTTATAGAGCTGTAGCTTTGTTTGTCTAATCGTGTAGCAAGAAGTTTTATGTTAAATGATGAAAGCAGCTGTTCAGACACAGTAGTAAAGGTGGGCAGAGGCCAAGCTCTCTGGTGTGAATCACTGAATCTGAAGTTATTGCTGGGGATGGGGTCCTCCATTTGTACTTCACTTCCTAGATGATGATTAGTTGCTGTGTGACTCACTGAAAAAAAATCACCCAAATTTCCCTACCTTACTTTACCCTTCTTTATGAAGAGAAGAATGCTGGAAAAAGACTTAGGACTATCCTTGCATAGGCATTTGGAGCTATAATAAAGATCTGGATGAAACAAATATGTCAGGGGTATAAACTTAAACCTTCAGCTAAAATCTTTCTTTAAACATTACAGTAACTAGTAGTAGTGGTGTCTCTGTAATCCTAGAAGTTCAACGTCAACCGTACTTTTCTTGCCTACCTTGCATGCAGCCTGGGAACCTGGTATTGAAGGCTTTCTCAAAATCTTCTTCAGACATCCAGCGACCCAGCTGGCTAGTTCCAGTTTTAGGGACTGGAGTGGTATCTCTCTGTTCTTGAGTGATGATGACAGTTTTGCTCTCAATTCTTGCCACGTCTCTTGGATCAGTGAGAGCCAACCAGCTGCATTTCACCGAAAATCAGGAAACTAGACTTTAATTATCAGTATAGTGCTTTTTACCCCTCTGTGAGACTGGTTTAGCACAAAAGGGTACGATGCTTTTTAAGGCTAAAACTACAGTGACAGAGCCAGTATAACAGACAGTCTCAAAAATCAGTCAGATACGTCCTCTCATATGGATCATTTCAAGACTTTCCAGTACAAATAACAAATTGTATGGCCTAGGAAATTCTGGTTACATGTTAATACTCCTTTGCCTCTTATCTCAGTCTTATTCTCTGTTGCTAACTTCCAGGGAAAAGTTAATCTCGTTTAATTCTCATTCTCCTCAGTGCAAAGTTGTTTTGCATGGGGACCACAGAACGATGCCTCGAGCAAAGCGGATGCCAAGCAAATACTTTAAGTGTTGGTATAAGTGCCTCTGGGATCAGAATCCAGCTTAGTGGATTGGCATAGTCCTTTAAGTTAGAGGCATCACAAAAGAAATACTGAGTATAAGCATGATCACAACAACTGAAGGAGTTTATTAAAGGGGGGGTCTTTTTCCCTTTTAAAGAATTTTTGCCATCTATTTACAATAGAGAGGGTTGTTTTACATTTTCACCTCTGTGCATAGAAATTTTCCATGAGTATAAAAATGTTCTAGCTGGGCTGTCATAACCATCATCACTACAGCTAAGCATATAATTAACAATGAATAATTTATCTGGTGAATCTTGCCCTTTTCTCTCCCAAATAGTCTGCAAACAGATTGCCAAATTCCAGCACTTAGTTATTCAAAAGTCTTTGCAGATTTCTTCCATGAAGATCTCTTGGTCGGCACGTAATTCCTGAGTATGTACTTGTTGTTAATATTCTCCTTTCTTTTTGGGTTAGTTGGGAGAGATGATGAAATATTTGAAAAAAAAAAAAGAAAATAAGTATTTGCTGAATACATTACAGTCAAAGCTCATCGGCATGATATGAATAATGCCTGTACTGAATAATATTTGAACACCCACAGAGCTATTTGAATGCCACAAAAAAGTATTTGATGAGTAAACTAATTGACTAAAATAGTAGAATTCTTCAAAAGATGTATTTGCTAAATAATATTTAGCCATTTCTAATTATTAGGTACATAAGTCTCATGACATTATTTCAGTTCCCTGATGTAACTAATCAGTAGAGAGAATGTACAGTTGATAGTCCAATTGAATAATATGCTTTATGTTAATTTTTAGAGGAAAAAGTTTGCTTTTGCTGAGTATTTCACCTATGTAAGCTACAGTGCCAAAATGATCATGGAAAGCAAATATTGAAGGGTTATAAGCAGCTTTAAAAGTAAACAGGATAGAAAATGCACAACGCAATTCTGAGTTGATACTTGACTTCCTTGAGGCTACTCACCAGTTCTCATACTTGCTCAGCTTCTTGATCATGCCTTGTTCTACCATGATATCCAGAATTTTTTTGTTTTCTTCTTCTGAGCCATCGCAGATATGAATGCTGTCAGGTTGGCACAGCTTGGCATTACTTTCAATGAAATCCCTTGCTTCTGCAGGCAGGCTCTGCAAATCCCCCTGGACAACCTTGGGCATGACATTTACATCTGCTTTCAACTGTGGGGGCATTATTGAACCTGTAGTGGATCTTGCTGATGGCTTTGAAATACTGATCACAATCTAAAATCAAATATATTGGGTGTGTTAGCATACCATGACATTCTAACCAGTGTCAGTAAGCCTTCCTAACAACATACAATGCAAAGGTAGAAACTGTAATAGACTTGATCATGTACTTCTGCTTTAAAATCGATATGCAGAACTTGGATCACCGGTAATTTCAAGGTGGTATAACTAGAGGCCATTCTACTTACTGTCTTTATAAGATTGAGCTGGATCTCAGAAAGGATTCCGCTGTCCCTTTCAGGTGATCCTGTTTCACTTGCTTTGGAGCACTCTTGCAATAGCTGATTTCCAAGGAAACATCCTCCTTCTTTAAATATTCTTCGTGGTAGCGTCCATCCCACTAGGTGAGGTGAGGAGGCTTGGCCTTTACGTCACCACTGGATGTGTCCTGGATCAGTGCCACTGACACTGCCATCATGCAGAGTTGTCAACAAAGCAGCCCTGAGGTAATCATTTAACAGGTTCGATTAATGAATGCTGAACGGAGTGCTTCTTAGTCCCTAGGTTTGCTGTTTTGAAGCAGTTCCAAAATTTGGCAGTTTAACCAAACTTTGATCCAATTTGGCTTTGAAACCAAAAGCGTAACTTCTCGATGTGTGGGAAAGGTTGAGTACAAAGAGTATCTGGAACCAGGAACACTGGGGTAGTCCGGGCAAAGCACAGTTGGCACATTTGGCAGGCAGATGCTCGCTAGTTGGCTGTGAAGTGGAGGCTCGTCCAAGGTGTGTTTACTCACCTTGGGAACATTGCCTGATCCGGGGATAAAGTTCAACAGTGAGCACTGGCAGGCCCGAATAACCACTACCTACGCCTGCCTGGAGGTCTTATTTTTGTCCGTGCAATTCTGAAAAAAAAAACCAAGCAATGTAAATCTATATGTTGGGTTTCCGTCAGTGCAGGAGAGAAAGTTTTTGCTTATGGCTTGCTTTAAGCCCTTGCGAACTGAACAATTATTGTCTATTGCTACAAGCTCTGAAGAGGCAGATCAGCAACTGCCTCGGTAATTAACCCTCCTTCAAATGTTATGTTTTATTTTACTGGGAGTGAACATAGTCCCAGTATTTTACTGGGAGTCCTATGGGGTTCATAAAATATTCACTCATCTCTAAATTAGTACTCAAAGAAAAGGCACAAAACTGCTCAGAATGTGGCTGCACACTTTGGTATACTGGTGAAGTGCACCGTATGCATATGTACGTACACAGACACATGTACATATCTGTATCTGCTGTGGCAGTATATGATACCAACAGCCACTACTACTCTTATAATTCTGAGGGTGAGAGCGTGACCTCAGACATTTTGAGGTCTTGCCCCCTAACTGTTCCTGCCTGTCTGTCTTTCAGCTCTTTACCTTCCCCTACTCCATTTTAGACCATCATGGCCATAAAGAAAGGATGACCTTCATGTCCATTTGTCTACGGAGTCTGGGTGTGTGAAGACTGGAGTATTTCAGACAAATAAAACTGTAGAAATAACGCTGATGCCATTTCATTTGCTTTCATCCAGTCTCAGCAAAGTAGCCGGGGCCTGGATGAGGCGATGCTTTTGTGTCAGCCTGTCACTTTTTATATTGATGGGGCTTCCACCATGCATGTAAAATATAGTCAATGGTAGTGTGCAAAACAGGAAATCCAGGAATCCCAGGTAAGTTTCAGGGAGTGCTTTAAAGCAACAAAGTTGATGAGAGTATCCTATATAAAGAATGTTCATAACCGGCTACCCACTCAGGTTCATGCTATCAATCAGATGTTTCCAGCAAGGCTTTTGCTGAGGCAGTCAGCAGTGACTTGCAAGCCCTGAACAGCCAGGTCTGGCAGGGCAGCACGGGTGAGGATTGCAGCTCTCCTTCCTGCCCTGCAAGTCTAAAATACCACAGAGCTGAATCTCACGCTGCAGGAGCGATCCCCTGGGACTGTATCCTCTATCTCTCCTGCAAAGCTTTTTATTATGTTTTGTAAACGCGAAGGGAAGAAAATATTGAAGTAAGAGGGCTGTCCTTGATGTGCTGCAAAGCCAAACATTCCTGAAAAGGAAAACAAAAATCTGGTAGGATAAGAGGTGCTAAAGACTGCTCCAGATGGGGGGTTCTGCTGTAAGCAGAGGTAAAATCAAAGACAATTTAATAATGATAGTGATGGTGGGTGTCTTTGGAGTCCACATACTGTGTTGCTGGTGGAGCTGAAGGGAAATATTTTGGCCAACTGTTTTCCTTTTAAAACATATCATTAAGTGCTCCATTAACATAAAATGGGGCATAATCTTCAGTAATACTAAGCGGACCCCTTTTTCAGTGAAGTACAAAAATACTGAGTCCTTCCTGCTGGCCAGATAAGTCATTATACGCAGAAGTAACAACTGAGAGTAAAACAGCAGTGATTCAATTGTCAGAATAAAAAGAGTGGACCAGAAAATGATCATATTGCAGCACCAGTAAAGTCAGAATAAAAGCTTAAAATTGACAGTGTAAGACAGCAGGATTAGGCCTAGTGTCTCTTCAGTTTTGAGTGGAGGAAAAAAAATCCCCAAACCCGGAGCATTAGTTTCTGCCAATTAAATTATAGTTAGGCAGGTGTTGTGCAAATTTTCTCACACTGCAATCCTAACCTCCCACAATCTTGCTATACAAACTGTGGGCTTCTCTTGAGAAGACACTAAATATGCCAAATTGGTGGCACTGTGTTATGAACATATGTCCATTAAAAATCACATTAAGGATTCCAAATGTTTTTCATTTGTGATGGCAGCAGGGCTTGAGTGCAGATGTCCACTGGGAATTCTAGACACTTAAGCATCAAATTACTTGTATTTAGGTAACACCTCCCATCAGAGGATCTCAAAGCATATCACAAACGCACAGTACGCCTCAAGCCCATATATAAAACATGCACAGTATTTGGTGCAATGAAATAACTGGAGCATATGCAAATCAGGGCCAAGTTTTTTCTTAAGAATCTTCTCATTTAGAGATTCAGCTTTTAGATACCCAACAGAAGGCATTAAAGGTTTCATCTGAAGCTACTGAATTCTCATAATTCCAGGTGGCTCCCACAAAAAAAAACCAAACCCAGAAGTAGCATCTCCAGTGGCTTAGTTACGGTGGTCTTGGTGTTGACCCAATACCAGTGTGCACCGCTGTTTGCCATGTATGTGTCTGCCTTCTGGATTCAGTGGGCTGGGAGATGTCATCAGTGAGAAACATGGGAGGTGGTACGGGTGCAATGTAAGGTCTTTTAAAAAAAATTGTCTTGAATATAAAGTTTATTTTCCATTTAAATAAGAAATCTTTTTAGTAGTAACTCTATTATGATCATCTCATAATAGCTCATCATCTAATAGCTGATACAATTTCTCCAGATTGAACTTTTTTTGCTGCTTTTTCTCTGTGCTTCTTGATGCTTGATTCTGATGCTCATCAGGTGTCTTCTTGGGAGCTGTCAAGTTATTTAAATGAGTGTAAATCTGACATTTTGAGATGATAGTGTTCAAGAATTGCCTTGAAGGAAGTGTTTTCAGGCTGTTTGTTTTGATGGACACCATTCAGGCTGTTCAAAATAGAGGTTTTTGAGCACTTTGACTATTACTGACTTACTGGAACTCAATGCAATAAATGTAAAGGTTCTTAGATATTCAGAAAAAAATGTTATAAGAAAGCTTAACTCATCACTATAAACCAAGGCACAACAAAGTACTCTCAGTGAGATCTGAAACTTGTTAATGACATATAATAATACTCAGAAATTCTACTCCCCTCCCATTGCTAATTATCTTACGTGTTGTCACCTCCTAAGAGTTTGTCACTTGGGTTTTTTGTTATAACATTGTAGCTTCTTTAAAAGGTTGTCTGAGCTATTCTACTAACTGAAGAACATTGCTTCTTGATTGTTATTTCTGCTGTGAGGTTGTGCCCAGCTGATACTGAGCATAATGCAATTGCTACTGGACTGGATGCCACATGAGCCCAGGTCCGAGGGCAAGCGTACAGCTCACAGAGATGAGGGCAGGGACTGCGCTTTCAATTTCCAGAAGAAAACGTGAACCGTGCAAATTGCCTGTGGTTGCAAAAGAGCCTGTGACTGAGCCAAGTGTTTATTCCGGACCCTGCGCAGCCCTGTGTGGTATTTCCACCTCGCAGCCCCTTTTCTTACAGGCAGTTCTTCGGCACTGACCCAGCTGCAGGAGGCCTGGGGGCTCTGGCCACGTGTGCTGCACACTCCTCTCCTTGTGCACCACGATGAGACCAAGCCTCTGGGACCAGGCAGAACAGGTAGCAGCAAACTTGGGAGTACAGTGCTTCTCTTCTTACCTCCCTCTCTCTAACCATAAATGATACAGTATTTGTCTTGGGCAGATGGAAGGATATAACATTTGTGGATCACTAAGGTGATGTAACATTTTTGCCTGTCTTCAGGTGGCTTGTTCTGAAGGCAGATGAGTGAGAAATACCCAGATTTATTGGGATTAGACTGCACTTTCATTAGCCTGTCCAGCGTTTTCATCTTGACAACAGACAAGCTAAAACTTCTCAAAACAAATGGAAGTAAATCTCAGCAGAGGGGAACATGCGTAAGTGCGTTTGCGGTCTCTGATGAAAATCACAAGCATTTGTTGATTAGTATCAGCTTGAATGATCAATCCTGAGCTGTATTTTAGGGAAAGTCCTGGCTGTGCCTCAGTCTGTGCCAAGGCTGACATTATACCACAGTCAGACTGGTTGCTTCCTTGCTATTCTTCTGCTTTGGCAGAGAAACTATTTACTCTTTTTGGTTCTCTTTTTCCATTTTCTCTTGCAAGGAATAAAAACTAGTGCCTTGGCTAGGGTGGTACTGTGGCACATCCACACATTGCCTGGGAAGGACACTGGAGGTTTAATGCCCTCCTGTCATGCTGGTGACCCTTCTCAGCAACAAAAGACACTTAGTTTGGACTCTGATTTCATACCTGAATTTGAGGTGGGAGAGGGCACCTCACATGCAGAGCAGCAAGTGGTTCCCCATTAATATTGCTTGCTCAATTAGTGGCTCTGAGCAGCATGTTATTCACTGTTCATCATTCTCTTTCACCAGCTCGTTAGCTCTGAAGATGGGATTGCTTCATGTAATCTTAACCTTGAGAAGCAGTTTCTTTTCTGGAGCTATTTCTCATGCTGTGACTCTCATCTGGGAACTCCTCCCTGTAGGAACACCCTCCTCTCTTTTATAAAGCTCCTATCAGGTATTGCTGTGACTGAGTAATGGGCTCTGTAGCCACTGCTGTCTGAGCAGTGGCCGGGTTAGTGTAACCCTGTCAAGTGTGAGCTCAGGAGCTCTTCTCATCTGCTGTAGAAGGTCTAATAGACACACGGAGAGTTTGGGCCCACCAAGGGTTCAGCTGACTTTGCCTTAGCCAGCACAAGTTTGATAAGAACATGACTTTGATTTTTGCATGGTTACTGCATTTTTTTGGCTGGATGCACAGCAGAACCATCAGCCAGGAAAGAAGGGGACAAACTGTACTAAACAGAGTGGAAAACAGTCAGCATAAGGCTGTCTGTTTCCCTTCACCTATGTAGCATCTGCTCTGCTCAGTCATACAAAGCCCAGATGGCACCGAGATTCAGCTTTGCAAATAAAAATGGTAACCCTTGCTGGAGCGAAATCTGTTTATCACAGAGGTGTGTGTTTGCAGCTGTCAAGGGCTCCCTGCTTCCTACCTGTGGAGGGGGTAGATGACAAATCCTTGCACACAGGTTCAAGCAACAGGAGATGTTTCAACCTCTTGTTCAAGAGCAGTCTTATGGCTTCCTGCTCATAACTAGGGTCCTGCTACCCGTGCCTTTTTACAGAGACTTCCCCTCCTCAGGCCTTAAGAAATGACATGGCAGCACCTTTTAAAATTTAAACTAGTTGATTTTTTTTTTTCTAGGATGAGATAACCCTGTCTCCTCTTGCTCCTTCCTTTTGCATGCCATTTGTTATTTCTCTGCGAGCCTTTACTTGCTAGCAGCACTCTGTTGTCAGTTGTCACTTCAGGGTTACACAGATCTGCCTACCTGACTGGCAATGTGTTTTTTCTCATTTATTTAAATAGCTCCATTTACCTTTTGTCTCTCTTGTCACTTTTATCCCTTATTACATGCAGTCTGACCCACTGAACACAGTTCTAGATGTCCTTCCTGAGCCAATGTCTTTAAAGAAGGATGGCTCTAACCAGTAGGTGTGGTTGCAGATTCAGAAGGTTTAGCTTCTGTCTCTTCCTCTGCTATGGATTTCCCATTTGACTTTGGATATGTAACTTTACATTGCCAAGCCTTTATCCTCTCCCTGGGAAGGGGCTTGGCAGGTGATAATGCCAATTTCTCTCTGTTCTTGTCCATTCTTCCTAGGTTGGTAGATAGGTTTTGAACTCTGTCTGGGAACTAATTAAACAATATCGTTATCTCTTCTCATCTTTATATCTGTGCCACAGATAGTTCATGCAAATAGTATGCTCTTATTTGAAATGAAAAACATTTACCATAACCTGCTTTCTCCTTTGTTAGCAACACGAAAGCATCACCTTGGGCTGAACTGTTTTCTGTTTCAAGTGAGATTTGTTCTATATTTTTCCCTGGAAAACAGCTTTGATGAATATTTCAAGCGTTTTGTAACACTGGAAGCAATAACAGCAGGATAGAGAAGCTGATTGTGCAGAAACAAAGGCCAGGCTGCATCTAAAGGTCAGAAGGCAAATGTGCCTATGTCAAGCACTACATACCTTTTGGTTCTTGAACCTGACTGCCGTAGGAAAATCAATGTTACAAAAAACCAGTTACCTCTGTAACAGATCCTGAGTGTACTGGAAAACCCTGATGTAAGTGTTAATAGGCCAGGTGAAATCCTACATACTGTACGCTTAACCTCAGCATGCTGCTAACAGGAAGAAGGCAATATGGGTGGACCACAATGGGATTTTTGCAATGTAAAAGCATTTTTGTTTTGTCCATGTAAATGGTTCATATTAGACAAGTGCCACAAGTACGATTATTGCTACAAACAACACTCGGTAAAGAGGTCAAGAGTTCAACTGGACCCCGGAGATGATAGCTTTTTCTTATGCTTTTAGGAAGACAGAATTCCGACTCTGCTGTACGTGCTTCTGTTGACCGACCATCTGTACCTGTCTCCAAATTTACTGATTCAGGACGATTCATACGCATATGAATACTGTTTGCTTAGAGAGAAAACTCTTATACATGAGCTTAAACTAATGCGTACAAATGAATAGCAACCAACTTGCATTCTGCAAATAACCTACTTGTTAATCTTGTATCATTCAGGTATTTGTGTTGCAATGGCACTAAGGCACTACCTTGTTTTTTGGGCAAAAGCATAAATGCGCTCTGCCCAGGAGATCTTACTGTTTAAGACAGAACAAAAGAAGGGGATGAATGACAGATCAAGAGACTGTAAGTTTGTAGAGGCAGCTCTGAACAGCGTAATAACCATTACTCACAAGACACAAGTCACTTAGCTGTTCTCATTTACTTTCTAGGCACTTCCTCATCTTTGTGTTTAAAAAGACGATGAAGAGGAGGACTATAAGGCTGACTTTGTTTATTCTTACAGGACCATAAAAGATGTAAAATTATGCCTGCTATACTGTATTTGTTACCTGTTCCTGATGGAGACGTATAGGGCTAGCTGGTTTTGGTCTTTAGGTGATGATTTGTCACTGTAGCAGGAAGGAAGACTCTTAAGATTTAAGGTGTCTCTGCTGATAAATAGCAAGGAGTAAATCGCCTGCTGCCAGTGAAGTCATACTAATATATGTGTCTTTAAATATACCCTTAAATGTTGTAGCCCATTCTAGATTTCTTTGGATTTTTCAACCGAGAATCTTGATTCAGGCCCCTCAAACTTTAGCGTGGGAAGCCACTGCTATTCTGAACCTACCAACCAACTCCTTAATGCTGATTTTGCAAGGTTTAATGTGCACTTGCTGCATATCTACGTGGAAGCAGAATTTGAACTCCTTTGGGTTGCATATCTCACTCATTGATTTATTTGGACGATGATTTAATAGTCTCATTCTCTGGTGATCCTATTAACTTTCAAGAAATGGTGCCTGTTTAGCCATGCACCGAAGAGGTGTTCTCAGAACTGTTTTCCTGGTTAAAGATCAACAATGCAATAAAATATAAAAGCAGATAAAAGCAAGGAAACATGGACATCCTTGGAGTTTGTTTCTTACATCAGTTGGGTTAAACCTTTACTACCTTTTCTCACTGTGTATCTTCACTTTGTATTTGGCAATCAAATTCTGCCCAGGTCTAGCACCTTTCCTCCAGTTTAGTAAAAACAAGAGGAAAACTTTCTGCCTTTTAAACTTGTAACTCTTTGACCCTTGCACAAACAGCAGCAGAAACCGTTACTAACTAACTAAGGGGAGTTGTCTTTAGAACTTTCTTTGCTATCTCTCAGATTAAAAAGCATTCTGTAAAAACAGTGGAAGTCACTGAGGTGTAGTTAACTGTATAACCATGCTAATGTCTTTCGAAATGGAAGAAGTAATATCATTCTCAAGTAAACATCCTTCTTCCAAACAGAGCCAGGCACGCAGATCTGCCGTTTGCCACAAGCAGCAGACGGAGCATTACTGGATGTCAGAATTATTTCTAAATATATCGTGATGTTAGATGAAATGGTTAATAGGTAAATTGCAATTATGGTTAATATTTTTTAGACCACCTCCCTGACTTGTGTCTGAGCAATGAATCATCCCTGGTACTTTCAGCTCCAATAAGCTTATGTTAAATACTTCCCCTTCTACATATTCCACATCTGTATGCTCTTTTGCCCTGCTTTTTTTTTTTGTAATACTCAATAATTATAATCATGAACACCATGGAGCACGATTTTAAAAGCATAGGCCATACTTAAACGCATTAAGTCCTTTAACTTAGAAGAACCAAAGCAACTTCTATTATAAGAACCACTCATATTCAAAGAGATGATTTCTCAAAGTCAAGATGAGGACTGGAGAGAGAGCAAAGCAAGGCTTTCCCTGTGCTTTAGGCATGGCCCACATCTGGCTGATTGTGCATGATGGCACAGTCCAAGCAAGCACTGTGCCTCCAAGAGAGCTCTGCAGCTCTCCTCACCCTCCTCCTCACACTGAGAAAGAGAAGTGGTAATTTATAGCCAGGCTAGACACTAGTCAATCAATACCCTCCAGGATGACTTCCATCTGCCTTTGTTTTGCTGTGCTCCCAGTTTCCCTTTGCCTTGGGGAATAAGGAAACAAGCAGGACTGTATATTCTGAAGTCCCTGGGTCTGAGGTCTGACTAGCTTTTATCTGACTGTAGAGACGGGGACTGGAGAAGTCTGTTCTTTTAGGTAGACAAGAAATCCAAGTCAGATCTGAATCCTAAATGATGTCTGCTAGAATAAATTGCAGCTCCCATCTCAGAACCAGCTGTCTGGGGGGGGAAAAAAAAAAAAAGCTAAAATATTTTAATAATACTCTTCTTTCTAAGTTATCAGTATCCTTTCTGAAATTCAGAGTGTATAATTTCTCCCGAGAATCTTCCAGGCCAGCACTAAAGCACTAAGTTAATTCTAAATCTGCAGCTTTCAGTTGCTTAGAACAGCATCCAAAAGGATATAATCTTCTCTCTTTTTAAATTTTTTTTTAATCTCACTCATTAACTGACATGCTTTCATTTTTTTTAATTAAGGTTTTTGGTGGTCTCTGAAGAAACCCTTAATCTGTGTGAAAGTGGGACACTAAAAGAACAAGTTGACAACAGCACCAGAAAGTACAGCGAAGAGATTTCAACCGTTTCGTGACTACAGCTTCATAAACTGAACAGCACTTAAAGTAGCCACATGCATTAGAAGCTTATAAAAGTATACTCACTTTCTCTGAAACAGGTGATGGTGTGAAGGAGGTTATCTACTGCTGTCGTTATTAAGAGTGGCAATATCTCACTGCAAAACAGGTGATGAAGGTAGCGATTGTCCCTGGTGTAAGAGCAAAAGGAAAGGCGTACATGTTTTCAGACCGGTGTTAAGGCACATGGATACCGCTATGACAGGTGCAGTGTGAATACGACATATACTTGGAAACAAAAGTGAGACATTAGAGAAAAGTGAAAATGGAAAACTTTCCAGATGCCAGGTGGAAAATGATATTAAAGCTGTCAAAATAAGTCATAACAGAGACTGGGTTTTCTCATAGACTAACAGGAGTCATGTTCTGGAGAAGAATGGAGTTTTCAGCTACAAGATGGAATATCATAAATGAAACAGTTATGAGCATTGGCAGTTAAATTGGGGCTTATTTAGTTGGCTTTTTTGTTTTGGTCTTCCCCCCCACCCCCCCGCCCTTTTCTCTTTCAAGTGTACTGCAACAGTCCTGATTTACTCTGAGTTTTGTGGACAGGTCAAAAATGTGTAAATAAATCACACTGCTATTGCTTCACATAGTTATCTATTCTGGGCCTAATTCCAAACCCATTTAAATTGATGGCAATCCTTCTGTTGGCATCAGAGCACTATAGTTCAGGACCTATGATAGGAAGATGGAGGTGCAAAGCATACACAGTAAAGGCTGGTTATACAGCCTCTGCAGTCATCCAAAGTGATTCTCTAAAACACAGCCAGGGAATGAAACTGGAGACTTTGAACTACCTTCAAGGTCAAATATGCTTTATGTTACATGGTAATGGAGCTTTTCAAAAAGTCAGCTCCATCTAACAAGCATTAAGCATCTTCAGTATTATAAAAGACATTATTCAGATTTGAGACTGACAATCTGAACAGATAATCCAATATTTTACTCATCAAAAAAGGCAGCTGTGCTGTTTATACTTGGAGGAAAATGCAGATCAGAACAGAGTTTGCTGCATTTCCCTAGTGCAGCCAAGGGTAGAATTTACTTTGCTGATTTAGGGTTTTAGTTGTCCATGTATTCACTTTCATGCACTGGTAGATTCTTATCAGCAATTTATCTGTAATTTTGTGGCTGAATTTCGTTTCTTTATGTAACATTACTTTAGCACAAGAGAATGTGCCTATATTAAATTCCTTATTTCCTTATATAATACTCCCAACAAACAATTTATACTGAATATGTTTCCCCCAAAAAAATACAGTTGTGACTTAAAATATAAAAATGTCCTCTATTCTTTTTGTGATAGATTTTTTCATGCAGACTGTTGTTCTGGTAGAAAGAAATAGACCCTTTAGAGGAGCAGGTAGGAGCTTGATTGCAGTTAGAGATAGATGATGCATAGGCAGTATTGGTAACTGGAGACTGTATACACAATAGACCGTAACGGCCATTATGGAGCCGTTAACCTCTATTGTGTCAAAAGGTAATTTGAAGGCGGTTGAGTTTGTAGATGGCTGATCCAAGTGGTTCCTTTAAATTCAATAAAAATGGGCTGAAGGGCTATTCTGCATTTAAGTTATAAATCCTTGAAAATACCAGTTTATAATGGAAATAATGACAGACCTTTAGCTGTAGCTGCATGGATGGTGCTGGTATTAATAATGCAGAAGTGCAAGGCAGGACAGCTCTTGATGCTGATGACGGTTCAAGTGCAGAAAAACTCATTAAAATGACCTAAAGGAGGATATATTATTACAACAACTTTTTTCCTCAGTGCCCTTCAGCTATCATAATTGCACAGTGTATGTACCAACTTGAAAAGATTCAGAAATGTGTAAGAAGTATAATCTCTGGCTGCAGTCACCAGCAGCATAATTATGTGAATATGTTGTGTATTCTGCATCCTGTTCTTTGGTTTTGAGAACCCACAGATTCTGTACATGATGAATAATGTGGTATCTAACTAAAATATCAGCACTAAATTGCAAGAATACATATTCAGGCTTAAATAATTGCTTTGCATTTGTGTTGATTCCAAGTAATGTAATAGTTATGACTAATTTGCAGTTATTAAATGAACAAAATTTATATTACTTTTGCATTTAGAATTCTGCAGATTTGTGGATAGGAGTAGTTGTTGTCAAGGGTATTATGGGAGTTACAGGAACTTGCTACCTCTAAGGATAAGGTCCAGTAACGTCAGTGACCTAAAATCAGGCTTGTCATGAGATTCGTTTTTCAAGATGCGTGGGTTTTAATTTTTCATTCTCACAACTTGTTACAGTGGCCCTGCAGATGTACTTCTCACAGCTACATCCTTGTAGTAATCAGAATCACTGGCTTTTCCAATGGTGCTGTATAGCACCTGCTATCTCAGACACCCAAACCACAGAAATAGTAGTAATGTCCATGCCAAATTCAGTGGAAAAGGGGATGCATGGTTCCTGGGTACCCAGCAGTGTTAACTGTACTCAGAAACGCACCATATAATATTGGTTTTGTGGAAAGCACCACTTTGTCTGATGGAATAGTACAGCTAAACAGGCCAGCGGCATTTGCTGCTCTTTTGTGCTAAGGATATTTCACAAATGCAAGGTTTAATGGATTATTTACACAGGCAGGGAAAGCCATGGATTGGTTAGGGGTTTGGTTTTGTTTTGTTTAAAATTCAGTATGTGGTTTAGCAGGATCTGGACCACACTGGGCTATAGTCACTTTGCAATGTAGTGTACTTTGCAATGCACTGAACTAATATTTAGAAATAAAGCTCCAAATCCATCCTTTGCACTAGTGTATAATAGGGTATTAATAGTAAGTGAGCCTTATAAAATGTTTGAGGGTTGGAAATTGCTATTCTAGAAGGGTACACAAGATTAAATGTTAAGTTTCTCAAATCACACAATTTTACCTCAAAAATGTTTTTACAATGCCTTTGGAGAACTCTTAAGTCTAAAACTTCTTCTCATTGAATAACCAACCCCAGCCTAAAGTATAGTGTAATGATGCTTATATATTGCGCTACTGCCTCTGCAAATGTATTTCAGCCAATTTTGTAAAATACTTCAGCTCCTAAGGTAAGAGACACAGCAGCACTAGCAGTCAGCCAGCTCTTCAGCAGCACGCCAGCGACATGGCACACCCAGGCTGAAGTGTTTCTCTGAGAGAAACATGGGAAGTACTTAAAATATTTTGCAAGTGAGGTGTGCTGGTTTCAGCTGGGATAGAGTTCATTTTCTCCCTAGCAGCCGGTACAGCGCTGTGCTTTGGATATAGAATCAGAATAATGCTGGTAACACACTGATGTTTTAGTTGGTGCTGAGCAGTGCTTACACCAGTCAGGGACTTCTCAGCTTCCCGTGCTCTGCCGGGGGCACAAGGGGCTGGGAGGGGACACGGCCGGGACAGTGACCCCAGCTGGCCCCAGGGATGTCCCACACCACACGGCGCCATGCTCAGCACATGGAGCTGGGGGAGGAGGGGGAAGGGGGCACGTTGGGAGCGATGGCGTTTGCCTTCCCCAGCCCCCGTTGGGCGTGATGGAGCCCTGCTGTCCTGGGGATGGCTGAGCACCCGCCTGCCCGTGGGGAGGAGGGAAGGGATTCCTTGGTTTGCTCTGCTTGTGTACGCGACTTTTGCTTTCCCTGTTAGACTGTCTTTGTCTCAGCCCATGAGCTTTCTCACTTTTACCTTTCCATTCTCTCCCCCACCGCACTAGGAGGGAGACAGCAAGTGGCTGCATGGAGCGCAGTTGCCGGCTGGGGTTAAACCCATGACACAGGGAAACCAGTTGAGCTCAGCCCTGTAGTCTCCAGCCAGGTGGGAGCAGAAGGTTAAGGGTGTGCAATTAAGACCAAGAGATCTTCATCGATGACTTGAGCGCAACAAAATGGCTGGCTGTTTTGCAGGCGGCCTTGCTGCCTAGCAGAGTGGATTTGCCACGCTTTCACTGTGAGGAGAAGGGCTCTTTGCTAAGCATCACTCACTGGCCTCACACGGGGAGGTGTTTGGAGTTTCGCCCATGTCAGGTCCTTGCACCTCTTGGGGAACTAACAGGTGAGGATGCAGCTTTCCCCCACGGGAGATGCTGCCCACGAGTGGGCTTCCCCCCTCGGCTGCCAGGCCACTCGTGCCGAGGCACGCAGCAGGCCCCTTGGCGCAGAGCCCCTTCTCTGCCCGCCATTCCCTGAGGGGAAGCAGCAGGACACGGGATGCGCTCGCTGCCTGCAGGCCGCCCGCACCCCGGGGCTGGGCCCGCCACTGCGGGCAGGAGCCTTCCCACTGCGGGGCTGTGAGGTGGGTCAGGATGTGGGGGAAGCCCCTCTCCAGGGGAGTTTGAGGGGATGAGGGTCGGCCAGGAGGCTTTAGGAGTGGGGCCGTGGGCAGGGGTGGTCGGTGAGGTGGCGGGGCGCAGGGGTGGCAGGCGGGCGGTGGTAGCCAGTGTCCGGGGGCTCTGCAGGCGAGCTGGCCAGCAAGGGGGTTCAAGGGCTGGAGTGTGAGGCAGGGCCAGGGGGTTGTCCTGAAAGCCTGTGATTTGCCCTTGTTTTTAACTTTGCCTTTTGAACAGGTTCACTCGGCAGCATACGCGGCCTTAGGGCTGCTGGAGCCTTTCACCAAAATCGGGGGTGCAGAAAAATAACAGGGATAGAAGAGTGTGATGGGGATGGGATAACCCGAGTGAAGGAGATGAGCAGTGCCAGTCACCACAGTGTGGGTCTCGACATGTGGACGGGGCCAAATATCCCCCCAGTGCGGTCCTTCTCTCCTGAAGAGGGTGAAAAACACTTTCTGACCCTACAGACAGTGTGTCTGAAGGCAGAAGAAGAGGACTTGGAGGGACTCTGCCAGATGACTGCCCACCCGCAGAAGGGGGTGGCGATGGCAGCGCTGGCCGGGGCCGTTGTGCTGCAGCCGGTGGTGCAGCAGGGGCAGGCTGTGCTGCACAACGTGCCAGCAGGCATGGCTGTAAGTGTGTGGGAAGGTATCTGTGTTTTTTGAGACTTAGGGTTGATGTAGATTAATGTTTTGCAAGCAAATGGGCAAGCAAAGAGTTCAGAAAGCAAGCCGGCAGAGGAACCACCAGACATGCTCCTGACTGAGGTACAAGTCTGGATGTTAGCTTGTACTATCACGCTGATTTGGTTCTCATTTCAATATTAATTTTTCTAGGTGTTCAGATTTATTGGACTTAAGAGTCTAATCCTTTGTACAGGTTTTTATAATTTCATCCCATGTTTAAAAAGGCAAACTAAAAATTCAGCCTTTCTAGATGATTAACCTGTTGAAGTTCAGACAAGTTTTCCATTCAATGCATTTTATGAGAAGGACATGCAAGCATTGGTGTTTATCCTGTGCCAGCTATTGTTTTTATAATAAAAATAATTTCTTTTCTTTTCAAACTCATGTGCCATCCTAGATAATTTCTGAGGTATGGTCATATTTAAGTTTATCTAATGCAAAAAGTAACACAACCTTGTTAATTGCCATATGACAAAGAAAAATACATAATCATTACAATTAGGCTGCAAAAGTCCTGTATTAATTTGGTAAAATATTGAGAGCATACTTTCTTGTAGTTTTCTTTTAAAAGGTAAATGTACTGAAATAAATTTAAAATGCTTTAAAAAAAATAAGGATACATATTTCTGTGTTCTCAGTGCCGTAGTCTTAAAATGATGCTCTGGAATTTTATATAAAATTTGAAGAGCTTGGGCTTAATTTTAGTAATTGTTCACCTCCCAGTTAGGCTGCTGTATGTTAAATGCAAATTTTTTTGTTGTGGTTTTGTCCATCACATTTAAGGCTGAAAATCAAAATGAATCAATAGCTTGCATCTTGTTGATAGCTCAGTTGTTTTGCCACTAGCAACTACCTTTGATTAGGGAAGTTGTAAAATGTTTTCTTTTTTAAATAGATTGACAGAGGCAATTATGTCATTGCATTTGAAAATAAGGCCCCGCAACTGAGCGCATGCGAAGAGGGGGGAGGAAAGGAACTTTTTTTCACTCCTGGGGAAACAAAGAGCCAGAGCTGCAAAGCCAGTGATGATCTGTCAGACTCATGCAATGAAGGTAAAGAGCAGGAATATGTAACTCCATCAGAACAAACAGTTGTAAGAAATCCCAAGAATCTAAAATTTCATGTTTGTGCTCCGCATCGGAAAAAAGGTAAAAAGTTAATAATCTTTGTAGTTAATTTTCAGATAACATATGTTAAGTTAGATTTTGAAGTGACATCGAAATTTTATATTAAATATTCAGAGTGTTACTTGTTAAGTTTAAATTAGGTTAAATCTAACATTCTGTGGAAATTTGGAAAAAGAAATAATACCCTTCAGCCTTAAGTGATAAAAGATACTTGTTCAGGCTGATGTCATCTGTGTTGTGTTCAGGAGAGACATTTTGGATGGCATTTAGAAATTAACAGTCTTTTGAACAGTATGTGGTATTTGAAACCTCCAGGGAGATTTCAAAGTTAATATTATGTATAAATGCCTTTGAATAAACCTAGTAATTTACTTAGTCTTTCTTAGTTCCCTCATTCAGCTTCAAAATGTGCTTGTTTTGGGGATTTTTGGATGAGCTTAGAGTGGTTTCAGGTTACTGGTCAAGGGTGGTGGGCAAGTATCAATGCCTGTCAGCAAGGTATCTCCCAGAACCTAAGTAAAAGTACCAGAAAATGGCTGATTTAACATTTTAGGAACATAAAAGTATGTTGTAGAAGTTGAGGACTGACTTAGAAGGGAATAGATAAGCAACTGTTTCCCTAGAAACTGTATGTCTGTACTGTAAAAGTTGGATGACATCAGTAAGGTTGAAGAGTCTGTAAGCGTGTGTGTCATAGTATCTGGATATTAAGGTATCTTGGCTGAGGTTGTTTAAAGTATTGTACCAATTGTTAATGTCCCTTGTTTTAGTTCTGTGTTTATAGGAAGCACATTTGAGCAGCTTTAACAAAGCTAACAATGTTCTTTTGTGTGGGCATGAATCCACAATGAATGAATAACAATAAAGTGGTTTTGTCTGCTGTTATTGCAGTGTTAGCTGCACATCTCTGTGTGGTATAAAAGCATTGTATAAAATATATTTTGGTCTTAGGATGAAAATCATTACAGAGAGTGCACTTGGGAGCTGAGACAACTGTTCTGCAAAGGCTCTTCAAATATGACGTATTTGCCATTTCACAGTTTCAAATCTTCAAAACTGGAAGTGTTGCACATTTACTCTTAACTCGTCAAGCTCAAAAGAAATTCATTACTGCTGTGCCATGAACTTGGAAATGTTATGTAATCCAGAAAGCATAACTTTATTCTATGACTTCTTCAAGGAATTGATCTTGTTTTCCTTAAATTCAAATAATAATTTTAAAGAAGTTTTTACATCATGATGTTTTTTACATACACTTTATGAATTCAGGACTACCAGAAAGCTGAGAATAGCTTAACCTGCCATTTCCCAATCTTTTAACAAGCCTACTTAGTACTAATTATACAGTTGTCATTAAGGAGTGTGTTGGACAGGTTGTAAGTGCCTTGATAAACCACATCTTAATGATGTTATCAAGAGAGGAAGCTTCATCCTGCCTTGGAGGTGAGAGCTAGGGTAGGAGTTAGGTTTCCTGGGATTAGGTTCCGAACTGTATCACTAACACATGGCACTATTTTTTTGGCAAATCACTTAGGTCTTAGATACAATAATTTCTGTCTGGCAGCTTGTTGTTGTTTTTTTTGAAAAATGTATTTTGAGGTCATTTTATGGAGAAGTATGAAGTAGTTTTACCCAAAGTAGAGGAACCATATTGAAAATGGTACTTTTTTTTTTTTAAAGTAATTTTGTGGCTCGTATGATCTAAATGTGTCTGTTCCCACAGAAGAAAAAGCAGTTTTCAGCTGTGGTTTGTGCATGTTCACCTCACTCAAAATATCAAATCTTAATCGGCATGTGAAAACCCATTCTGACGAGAAACGTCATGTGTGTCACCTCTGCCTTAAGGCTTTTCGTACAGCTACTCTCCTGCACAACCATGTGAATGTACATACAGGTATCTTATATGTGAAAATACTTCATTTTGCATGTTGTCTGCAAAATTCAATTAACAGCCAGATGGCTTTGTCTTAAGGCTGTATTCTGTGATCATTTTGTGCTCAGAAGTTTCTCTGATTTCATTTGGAGTTCCATGCTGAAAAACAAATGATCTGTAGTTAGTAACTCTCTGCGTATGTCTTAATTTACTTTGTTAAATACCTTTCTAAAAATTTTTGTCAACTGAATATTGACTTCAGTTGTGTCTGATTCCTATGCGCATAATAGAATTTTTGTGATGTTTTCATTTTGCTATATAACCATATGAAGCAAATTGATAAATCATGTTTACAGTAAACTTATGGTGTATATTTACTGTATATAAAAAATTCAGAGTCTCAGAAAAGGTTCTATTAAAAAATTGCACGTGTTAATTTAAGGCAGACAAATCGTACCATTGTATTGTTAAATAAAATTCTGACAAACGGTGTCTTCTTACAGGGACCAAACCCTATAAATGCAGTGACTGTGATATGGCATTTGTGACCAGTGGTGAGCTTTCACGACACAGGCGCTACAAGCATACTTTAGAAAAACCTTTCAAGTGTTCAGTGTGTAAATATTCTAGTGTAGAAGTAAGTACAACCTTATTGAATTTTTTGGGAGTGTTTATGTGGTTTTACATACTGAAATTTTAACGTACTGTAAATTTATAACATTTTTGCACTGATTTTTTAACCTTGAGAAATTTCTGCCGAGTTGGTACCTACCCGTGCGTATGTCATGCTGTCTATATCATCCTTGGTTCTTGTCAGATTTCTAGATGAGATCAAGTCAATACATTACAGGGGTTGTTTTTATTTATTTTTATAAATATATATATGCATTCTGAATTGGGAGGAATGGTCAACCTTGTGGCTGCTGTACTACTGTGAAAGAGAACTGTAGAGACGATAAAGGTAGGGAGACCTGCTGGATCCCAGGAATCAGTGGCCTATGTATAATAGCATCAAAGCAAAGACAACCAGCCTCTGCTAATGGCCTTGGACCACAACGATGGGTTGAGTTTCATTTGTCTGCTATGTTACCACAGTATTACTGCAAGACAGCTGATGACTAAAACTTTGTGGTCACCTGCATTTCATTTGTTTGCATGTTTTTTCATCCCTGTCACCCCTTAAAAAAGGAACGAGTAATATTCATTCCTTGAATCCTCCCTTTGTCTATGTAGTAATATTTATAATTGAGTTGCTTCAAATTAATATTTCTATTGTTATTTAGCTTTTTAAAACTGGTTACATTTTAAGGGCATTTTCTTTTTTATTATACTAAAATTGCTGCCAGACAATGTGTTTGTGTGAATGTGATCCTACAACAGCATACCTGATCCTGCTTTACACTTCATTCCACATATTGTAGAACAAGACTGGCTGATGTCTGAAATGGTGCTCATACATTCTGTTTATATGCTTGGTGATGTTTGGTTTTATAGGATTGAAATTCATTTAATCTGGAAATAAAAAAATTAGAGACTGCCTAAGGTTCAGTTGGAAAAAATAGGCTTTCAGTCATGCACCTACGATTGAATCACAGTCACAGCCACCTATGATTGAATCACTGTCGCAGCTCAGTGAATATTCAGTATCTGAATTTTTTATGTGCTATGTCCAGATCTAAAACTGTAAGAAGGCCTGAACTTTATTCCACACACCTTATCTTCTTAATTAGATTTGGGATAGCTTGCATCTTTAAAAGCCTTGTCCGTTCATGTCAAAGTGTCCTACTCTTTCCCTTGTTTTGATAAGGAAGTATTCAGCTCTGATTGCTGTTGCAGAACTCTCACTAATATTGCTGTAAACTCTATCTGAATAAGGAGAGTGGAAGGAGTCCCCTAGTACTACCCTGCATATGATTTGACTTCTGTATAACAAAGATTGGCAATCATGTTCAATTTTATTTGAGTGAGTATTGTAGATCTGAATGGATCTAGTGATGAATTCATTAAGTATGTTTGTAAATGGAGGAATTGAGCATGAGGTAACTCCTAATCTTAGCTTGCATACCTACAATATTTATGGAGAACATATCACCAGAACAGAATAAAAAAAGTAGAATGAATTAAACTTTTGCAGTGAAAGTGCTTCACTGGGATTTGAAGGTGAATAAAGGCTTTGGTTAATGAGTTCAGTCTTCCATTTATCTTCCTGAGGATTTTAAAATAATTTTGTTTGGCATAACCAAGTACCCTGAAGGCGGTAGGTATCCCCTTCAGCTGATCTGAAAATTCTAGCTTTTCTGTTTTGACTATAAAATCTCTCCTTTTGTTTATGTTGGCACCAAACATTGGAAGTAAGATCGTCTGGGGAAAGAGTACAGAAATGTTACCTAAAACCACAACAGGCTGATTGTATAGGAAAAAGAGGCAGCGGAGAGGGGCGGGAGAGCGCTAATTCTGGGATTGATGCAATATTTAAAATTGCAATAGATGTATTTTGTAAAATTGCTTATATTTTAATTTATTATGTGTCTCATGTAAATGTTACTGCAGAAAATGTCTTCTTTTTGTACTAGGCAAGCAAAATGAAACGACACATTCGCTCACATACAGGAGAGCGTCCTTACGCCTGCGACCTTTGCAGTTATGCTAGCAAAGATGCATTTAAACTGAAAAGGCACATGATAACTCATTCAGGTAGGACTCTGATGTAATGACCACGTTGATGTCCTTAGGCCCTTAACATTCATAGGGTTAGAGTGATCTAATTTCAGACTCTAGAGTTAACACGTTTTCATTTGTGATTTTGAGTAAATATGTGCCTGGAAAACGTGTTCTCTTTAAATTTTTTGGATTTGGCTCTTGGAATTCCAGCTGTACAGTGCTAGTGGTTACAGTCTTGCTGTTCTTCCTAAACATTTTTTTATCTTAGAAAAATATTTCATTTACGTGGTCTTGTTTTCTGTGGATCAAATTGTCACTTTTATTTCTCAATTAGTTAATTTCTTATGGAGAAGTATTTGATGGGAGAGTTTAAAACATCTGTTCAAAACATGGACATCGTTGTGGCCCCAGATTGCTAGTAACTAATTTGGTCAGTAAAGAATTAAATTGTTTTAACATTGAAAGCAATGCATTCCGACCGTGGCTCTGTAATGTGCATGCCTTCTGAGAAGGCAGTATCTGTCACATAGTTCAGAGTGTAACATAGCTCAGTTATGATACATAATGTGTGTTATGATTAGTGTTTTAGTTTGAATCAGAGTGTGAGAGTGTGGTTTGAATCAGATCTTCCAAATACCCCACATACCATGCTTCGGTTCGCATCTCAAGGGATTTTGGTGCAATTAAACTCAGTTCGTTTTTTAATGGGAGTCAACCAGAAGAGTCCAACGGAGCACCTAGTGTTACCCACAGAGTCCACAGACTGGAGCTGGTTCAAAATCTCTGTGTACATTGGGTCCACAGCACTAGCTGTTCCTCTCTGCTCTTATCAGACTGCACTAATTGCCACTGTTCATGTAATTTTTGATGACACACCTGATGTGACTTTTTGGGGCAGAATGGCAAAAGAGGAATTTACTGCTTTCTCTTCTGCTGTTACGTATGGCTGGTGGTGAATTGTTTTTATCACTATGTTGTTACAGCTGTTCGCTTCCTCTCTTTGCACATTTGATAACTCTGCATTTTTGTACATGAAATATTGCAGACAAAAGTTAATTAAAATAATTCCTGATTAACAGTTTAGAATTATAGTAATGGCTTCACACTTCATCAGTTTGACATGCAGCTTCTGGAAACCAAGATTTTGCATTGTAATCAGCTATGTAAACTTATTCAGGTGCTTTGTCAACTAATAGTAACATTTTGGTTGGTCTGGGGACTGTTGCTGTTGGAACATGGATGCTGAGATCTGTGGGAATTTTGCATCTGTATCAAGTACAGAGAGTTTCTAAGTGTGTGACATTTTAATATGTTTCTTATAGGTAAAAAACCCTATGAATGTTATGTTTGCCAGGCAAAATTCACTCAAAGTGGTACCATGAAAACCCATATGTTACAGAAGCATGGAGAAAGTGTGCCAAAATACCAGTGTCCACACTGTAGTACCTTTATTGCGCGAAAAAGTGACTTGGGTGAGTTTAAAGGACAAAAAATTGAAAATGAAAAGTGTAGAAATAATTAGAGGTGAGATATCTACTTTTCACTCCTTACAGTGATACCAAATACATTCTATATGACCGTATATAATTACAGAATATTTCTATGGAAAATGTATTTATTGTTTTACAGGTAAGTTCCTCCTGCAAGGCGATGTGGTGACATCTTGTGGTTGATGTTTTAATTCGTTTAAAATGCAAAGTAGCAAACATGTAGCTTTTTTCCCTGCTTAATACCTGTGGCATTGGGACCTTCTGTTTTTCAGTAAGGAGGTACCTTACAAAAATCTATGTCCAGGTTGTATTGTCAAGTTTTTTCTCAAAGCCACAGAAAATAGTCAGATCTGTATAAAGCCATTTCGGTTCTTGCATTCTGTTTCTTTCTCAGCTCTAGTTAAAATGTGTACATGTGTCCAGCTGTATAAGAAACTAAAATAGATCCGATGTTTTAGTATATATGGGGGTTTTGCATATACCAAATCAGCTTTTACCTCTTTATCTAAAATTGTACTGTGTGTTTAGTTGCTGAGCACATTGTCCTTGAAACTTAAAGAAATGTATGTGATTGCATTAGTTAGTAAAGTGCAAGTTAACTTTTAAGTTTGCCTTCATCAGTCCAGCAGACAATGGTTTTACTATGCTTCAAGCATGCAAAACTCTCAGAATTGTAAATTCTGTTAGATCAATTAGATCAATCAAAGATGATTTTTTGGGCTATATAACACTGATGGAACGTTGAATGTGATACAATAAACTCAAATGCCTCTTAGCTAGTTGGAGTCTTTTCCCAGAGCACAAATAAACCACTGCATAAATTCATCTTCATTCAATATGCAGATGATGGGATTTTTTCCTCTGCCATCAGTATCAAACAGTTTTGATACACAGGTTGATACTGAAAATATAAGCTAAAATTTCCTTGTACAAACCACGGTTCTTGAAATACAAGCCATTATGAGTTTCTGGGAATTTATACTAAATTTCTTAACTACCCTCATTTGGAAATGTACTTGCTTTGAGTACAAATAAAGTTCTCCCTATCCATATGTTTCACGTGTAAATTCATCTTCTTTTCTAGAAAGAAAATGTTTTCATAAAGATTGAGAGTTTTACTAATAAATCAGTGTATTAGAAATATAGCATATTTACTGTATTTGAAGCAATATAGCTGACCAATACCGAGAAAACCTATATAAAATTCTAGGTTTCCAGAAATGTATGAAAAAGCTGTATTAAAAAATATTTAGACATACAACGTTTTTAGCATCTATTTATATTTTCAAATAAAGATTAGGCTGAAGTCTATGAAGTATTTGAAGGTAGAAAACGTACTGTTATTTACATACACACAATTTCTTTGTTCATATATTTTTCCACTTTTCATTTTAATACTGTAAATACTACTTTGGGTAGTATTTTCAAATGAATTTTTGTGTTTAATAAAAGCAGACAGTTACCGGAGTTTTTGAAAGGATTTGTTTTGTTAAATGATTTCCAATGAAATCAGTAAGATTTTGGCTTACAACTGCTTAATTTCTCTGGAAGGTTGCAACATCTTGCTGCAACTTCAGTTATCTTAAACTAATTTGAAAAATTGCCTATTTGGCAATTTTACCCCTACTGCAGAGAACACAGAAAGTTCTTTTTTGTGTTTTCCCCTACAATGTGTGCATTACTTAGGCCATGCACAGTCTAACTCTTGTTCAAAATTGTGGAAACAAAATATTTACCATTAAAATTAATTGCTTTTAATAACTGTTCAGGTGTCCACTTGCGAAACCTGCATTCCTGCTTGGCAGTGGCAGTTAAATGCAGTTACTGTGAAGCTCTTTTTCATGAACGTTATGCTCTTATTCAGCACAGGAAGACTCATAGAAATGAAAAAAGATTCAAATGTGATCAGTGCAGCTACGCGTGTAAGCAGGTATTTAAATTCACTGAAAAGTTATCACTTATTCAATTGATGGTTTGGCAAGGTAGGGTTGGCTTTGGGGTTACATTTACCTTCAGATAAAAACTTTTGTTACTGCAGTCTAACTAAGATAGTGTAGTTATATTTAATTGCAAGACAAATGGCTCACCAATAAACAGGAAAATTGAAATGCTGGAAAATCTGAGGCTATCTTCTAGGTAAATCTTTTGTACATGAGCTGCTTAGAAGTATAAAGGAAGAGCAATCACTTTTGGTGACACTGTGATGAGAACAAAATAGAATATTTGTGCCTTTAATGTGATTTTCAGAAGTGATGCAGAATAATTCAGTCCAAACCAAACATTTTATTTTAAGGAATACATTTAGGTTAGCATTGCTTTGGCCTTGATCTGTTGGAGTGTACTATTGCTTCATTCTCATCTTCTCTGCTAACGTTAATAAGGTTAGGAAAAAAACCTCTGAGCTTCTAGCTTCTCCAAGTCAGTGGGCAGTATCCCAATGTGTTTTTCAGCATCTGCTTTCAGGGGAGGATAATTAAGAAGACTGTATAACACCCTTGCACTTTTCTGTGTGCCTGTCTGGTTTTTTGAACATGGGTTATAGAGATGGATAGTTATATTACAGATAATATATTCTTTCAGAAACAACACTTAATTGTACATAAACAAACCCATACTGGTGAGAAGCCCTTCGTTTGCTTGTGCTGTAGCAAAAGCTTTCAACAGAAGCAGCTTCTCACTCTTCACTTTAGGAACCACCATGATTCTAATATTAAACCTACTGTTTATGAATGCCCTAAATGTGGTAAGAGCTATTCATGCTGGGTAAGATAATTCCTTTTAAGGAATCTCCGTGGATTTATCTTTAGCTAAGTATTGCAGATGAAATTGTCACAAAGGACTGAGAGTAAGATGCAGTGTACTGGCTGGAAAGTTAACTCCTTAATGCTAAGCCAACACAATGTGTTTGTTTTCTTTCCCAAACCTTACACTGGGGGATTAATAAAGGACTTTATAGTATTCCCCTTTAGGTAGAATGTACCTGACACATCGTATTTTCAGGGCTGGTACAGGTTTGTACAAGCCAATGTTAAAGTTACTAATGTTTAATACAATAGTAGTCTTAAAACAAATAAAAAGGCGGTGTGGAAGTATGAATTCTGAGACAAATTGAAGAATTTGGAAAGATAATTGAAATAAGAGTGCTAGGACCAGTTCAGCAAGGAAAGTAAGAAATTATTATTCACATCTTCAAAACCATATGTAGTGAGAACATATCCCTGGTGCACACTTCTAAAGTAAATGTAGCCTTTTTTCCACATACAGATTTTACATGTAAAACTTTATTGCTTATCCAGGAACCAGAAAATGATAAATCTGATTTTTATACCCACCAAATGGCAATGTTCCTTTAAAGCAGACTTTTAATATGTATTCTGGAAAATCTTCAGGAGTTTTATAGAGGTTGTTAGCTAAGTCAGCCTTTCACTTAGTGTTCCAAAATTTGTCTGTCAGAACCATATTTGTTTTTTGTGTGTGTGTTAAAGTGCTTACATACATGAATATTTGATTCATATATTTATGCTTCATTATGCTAACAGAATAATATGCATAAGCATGCTGAAAATCATGGATTGGTGAGGACAAAAACTGCTACACCCAGAAAAAGAAGCGAGGGCAAAAATAAAACCCATGAGAACGCAAAGCATGTTAAGCAAGAAGGTAATCAGTGAATAAGTTAGAATTTAATCATGTAAATTAGAATCAAGAATAAAAGGCTAAGGCAGTGAATCTCCCCTGCTGTTTAATTACTGTTTCACAATGAAGCTAATTTAAGTGCTAATAATGGAAGAGTACTTCAGAATAGTCTTTACCGTGTGTCAGAAATTCTTGTCATCTGAGTTGGGTCACTGCTAAGGTACCCATTCTGAGACTTCTATTCCCCTGCTCCTGCAAATGTCTTCCTAAACTCCCTGCTTAGCAACGCTTACAAATGCATTTTTCTTTTCCCTTTTACAAATTCCCTTTGCCTTTATAAAGGAGGATGAAACACATCATTACTGAGTTGAGCCATAGTGAGTTTTCTTAAGAGCTCATGATTTACAATATACTGCTTTAGTACAGCCCAGATTGAAAACTTTCCAATTTCAGAGCTCAGATTGCATGTTAATCACAAAAGATCTAGCACAGCTTAATAAAGAAACTGTTCATCTTCTTTCTCTCCCACTCGGACCAGACAGCGATCAAATAATAATAAAAATGCTACAGATTTGAATATCTAGAGTCATTATTCTGTCGCACTGTAGAGGTGATGAGGCCAGTTCATAGAGCTCTTGGTTCAGCATGTCTGTGCAATCTGAAACTTGCTTGTACTTAATGTTACTCATTGTGGGTAGCTCTGAGTGTTTGTTCTGTAAACTTCAATATAAACCAAAAGATGGTCCATAGTTAATATCTTTCCTTCTCTTTCTTTTGCTTCCTCATCTTTTCTTATTAGGTTAAGTTTCCCAGAAAGTTAATAAGTTCAAGTTTTGGCAGACCAAAATGGTAGACTAATTGGTCAGTTGACGTCTGGTCAGGGAGAACGCCACAGCATTAAGTGAGGTGCCTTTTCTATCTGGGTGATGCGACTAGATTCCTGATACAGTCATTTATCTTTTATCTTATATGCAGCTCTAAAAACATATGAAGTAATTTTTTTATTCTCTCAAATGAACCCTAGCCTGTCATCACATATGTAGTAATATTCTAACAGTTTCACCTTACAGTCTAAATTTGACCCAGAGGAGATGTCTGCTCATAATTTCATTTATGTGCATTTCTGTTGAATTAGACAAAGCACAATATACGACATTCAGTCAGGGCAGGCCATGGGCAGGAGCCCTGTATCCTCATGCATCCTGCCTTCCCCCGCTCTGTTGTGGCGTGAGAGCTGGCCACATGTTTCTGTTTCTGAGGTTGCCTTTGGGGCCAAAAAAATAGCTTTGCCTGACCAGAACATTGTGTCATTTTTTGCCTCTCTGCTTCCCACATGCTGTTTGAAAGCCATGGTAGTCTTCCTGATAGGATTCTTCAGGTGATTTTTATGGAGTAAGAGACAAGAGTAGAGATACATCTAAGGCCTAGGTGTCCTAAAATGATAAATTTTGGTATATCAGATTATATCTACACTGATTTGTGGCCAATGACACTGAGATAAAATTTGACATAGTGAGAAGAAGAAATGTTGAAGCTTTTCTGAATCTAATGAATATATATCAGCAGCTGAGTTTACATTAGCATTGACACTTCTGTTTTCACTAGTAAGACTGTAATGGTATGGTTAGAGAGAAATGTTACAGCTGCAGTGTTTATGTTTGTGCAATAATTAGATTTTGCTGTTTATTTATGTTTTGCTATGTGCAAACAATTTCTTTTTGGTATCTTGCAGATCCCTTCCTATGAAAGCTTGATTTTCTAGAGCTGAGATAACATGTCTTTAGAGGTTGTTCATGCAAATACTCAGTCCACTAATTGTCTCACACAAATACTAGAAATTTCTGTGCTGGTTCCAGAAGGTTTATTCCCAAAGTTGACATTTGCGAGTGTATGTCACTGTTCACTTCTTGCACAACTTGCAGGGCCCGGTGGGATCCCGTATGTGGCTTTACAAAACATTACTTGTGTGACTGGTGCTGCCAGCTATTTGCTGTTGCTAATAATTAAAAAATAAAATGCATGTATACGAGAATTAAATTTCCAGTTAAATAATGGTTAGTTTTCCTCTGATAAGAATGCCATGGGTACTACTCACTAACATGGCTTGTAATGTAATATCCAACATAAAACATATTCATTCTCCAAATAAACTATAAGATAAAAGACAATGCTGCTGTTATATATTGGCAGTATTTTCTCCACTGATTTAAGTTGAGCATTTGTTAAATTTATTGAAATATTTACTTGTCTTTCTGGTTAATCACCACAATATTTAATTTATTTTTTTTTTGTGAAGCTGACCTGGAATTGTTCCAAGATGTCTCCGCTGTGAAAAATGAACATTGTGCCAGTGAGATTGTTCCTGTTTTACATGGAACAGAAACAGCAACTCCGAGAGAACAGAAAACAGAAACGACTTGTGAAATGATTCTCAACATGATGGACAAATAACGCACGAACGGACTCTGGTCTTCCTTGTTTTCATGGGTTGTAACTGACCGGTTCAAAGTGTGTAACTATGTCCAGCTACTAAGCTAGAACAGACACTGGTTGAAAGCTGTTGAAGCCCTTTTGTGCTCATTTTTCTTCCTGTTGCCATTTCTACTATGTTACAGAAATAACATTGCCGAAGTGTGAAAGTTATAGGGAACCTTCACCTGTTTTATTACATACATGTAATAACAGAATGAAGAAAAAATTAACTGATTTCAGAGTAATTTATGAAAAAGTAGATAGGTTTGTTTCACCTTGCATTTCATTTTTCTTCCAGATGTACTCACAGAATTGCATACTGATCTGAAGCTAATTTATTCCTCGCTTGCTTTATAGAGCGCTGCATGAACTTCAGTCTGTTTGTACTTTCCTGAGGTAAGCACATGAGAGGTAGTGATATTTTTAATGCAAGGGGCATTTACTACATCTCCTTTCTGCAAACAATTTAGTTTCTAGAATTCACAATGCTAAAATACAGTTTGGGGCTAAAAAAGTGCCGTGGTTTATGCCCCATACTTCTAGCAATTATTTAATGTTATTAGCTCAATTCTCTTTTCCCAGTGGTTTTCAATAGGTACGATGCCATTTTCTTCAGAAGAGTTCCTTTAGTTTTACATCAGCGTGGAAAATAGCGGCAGAAGCAGATCCCTTACTTCTTGGCTTGTTGTTAGAGTACCTGCAAGCTTTGGGGTACGGTTTCACAGCTGGATCATGCTGCCTGTCCTGTCTTTTCCCCCATGCTCCAGGCATAGTTTTCTTTCCTCGCTGTGTTTCAGGTCTAGCAAGCACACGGCTGTAGGGTGAGTTGGATCAGCACGTAGATCTAATTAGAAACTAACTTTTTCTCTCATCCTTGTTTTGGTCAGATCAGTTAGCTGAGCAGGCATAGAGCTGTGTGATCATTAGAGCTGACAAAGATGAAGCAGCTGCAGGGTGTGCTGGTGTCAGAAGAGTGTGCAGGTCCCCCCCTTTCTGGGGATGCATGGCTTTCTGTCACCTCAGGCTGGCTATTTCTGGAGTGTGGGTGGTAGCTGTTTTCCTCCCTGCTCCTTCCCCTTTCAACAGCCTTCTTCCAGGTGTTTCCATGTCAGGTTGTGATCATACATTTAGCACTAGATCCAAAACACACCCATGACTTTGATTTTGATTAGACGTTCAATAAAACACACTTGTATTATTTAGGAAAGTTCATGTTTGTAGTACATTTAATAATCAGAGGAATTTCAACTGTCAAATATAATTCTCTAGCTTTTTTCAGGTTATAAGAATTACTGGGCTTACTGCTTAATTAATGATTAATATAGTTAGAGTAACTACAGTAAGTACTATTGATTTTTATGATTAATTACAATGATAATTGCCATTTATGCAATGTTCGCTCATTCTTTTGTTGTTTATAATTAATACTTGGAAGCGTGTTCATAAAATCTTAAATACTTATAAAATACTAATCTTTAATGCTGCTACTCTTATGTTACATTTCATTATAAATAAACGCTAGCATTACTAACCAATTTTAATAATATCAAGTCATGTACCAAGTACATAATTTTAATTAAAATGCCAAACCCTTATCCTAATTTCAGGATTAGCATCTATGTTTAACTTCATTATATATATAATACAGAACTCAGCCAGTATAAAATTGTTTGGTTTTTGCATGTTGAGCTAGCTGTGTTTGCTGGTTATGCTGATGCGGTCAGGGGTAGTGAATTCTGCTGTGTGCGCTGTTCATTGCAGGTGGACTGCATTTCAAGATCTAAATACTGGAAATTTTAACTTTCCTTACTTTGAAAAGTCTGTTAAAAATGAAAACTTAGTTTTTTCCAGTAAGTGTATTAAGCGAACAGCTTTATCCTATAAATCCTATACTTGATAATATGTCTACATGACTGTTCTACTAGAGTTACTTTTTATATTTGGCAACTGTTCTGCTGTAATAAGACCCAAAACAATGGCGTGCTTTGGAGCTTTAACTGTCATGCAATGTTTTAAGTATTTCCATGCACATGGTGAGGAGATAAGGATGTCAGTATTGGCACGAGATACTTGCTGCCTTACAGGAGTAAGTTATCCAGTTTAGAAGATACAGAGCACCCTACACTAAAAGGCCTCAACAAGACCTTAATCAATCAGCTCAATTAAATATACAAACAGGAATTACCACTTTGGTAATAGAAACCTCATTCAGGTTTGTAGCCCATGTTTTTAGCTATTACAGAGAAGTCAGTGCCTTTGAACTTATCAAAATTACTTGTTGGCTTTGTCCTCCTATTATAATGGTGTTATTTGAGTGTTTAATATCGATTCATGATTGTTGTTTTGTGTCTGTTTTCTTGATGGTAATATTTATCCAGTTTTACTAAGTTAACGATTTGTTCTGGCTGCCTTGTCAATCACAGGACTTAAGAATACTTTTGTCCAGGAAAATTGCTTAAATAATATTGTTGACTTTATCCTTCTTGTGCTGTTTCCATTTGTGTCATAAATTCTAAGCAGCAGATTTCATTGTTAATATTCTTTTTGGAAGTTGTATAAATTACTTGATCAATTTTCTGGATATATACTGTTCATTTGAATTATTAATCACAAAGCTGACTCATTTTGTGCTGACATCTGTAAATCATACTACATAAAGTGGAATATGAATGTAATATTAAAAGATCTTGTTACCTCTGAACTTGGAAAATTATTATTTAAGTCATCAGAAGCTAGAAATGTGTCCTTTTGAAAATCAAGAAAGGACGCTTTGACCTCTTTAGGAGCCATTCCTAGTGGTCTCATGCTTTTTAACTGTAAGTGATTGCTCTTCATGATTAAGAATTTGCACCGCTCTGGCTTTCAGATGTTTATTTTACAAAGATAATTCAATTTAATAATATTATTCATATATTTTAGACTGGTACACTCGTATTAATATCTTTTAACCAGTACATATTCTGAACAAATGGCAATTTTAAAATATTTTAACTTACTAATAATGGAGGAGTGGTTAAATGTACAGGAATGATTCGTGTCATGGAACAAGTAACAGTGAAGTATTCGATAATATTTTCTAACAGTGTTCTCGGATAATTCAGTTATTTGGAAAGTAAGATTTCTACATAAAAGGAAGCATGCATTCTGAGTTTCCTCTGCAGAAAGCAGAAATTCTCTACGCTTTAAATAATTGATGTGTGAGGAAGAGTGCAGTTTCTGCACAGGCATGTGTAACACATCATACCCAACAGAAAAAAGGAGAGGAGGAGTAAAACCAGTGTTTGCTTCGGAGATGCCTTTACTAATTAAGCTCCATAATATAACTAAGACCTTGAAGCATAATAACTTCAACGATGCTAATACGTGGCATATGATGCTGCAGAAGTAAGTACATTTTGGTGTATCGATTCGAATAACTTGTCTTCTGAAACTTCGGAGAGCTGTTCCCCCCCAAAATCCTAGAATTTGCCAAGGAAATGAAGCAAAGTAGCTAGTGTCAGCAAGAGTTGGAGCGTGTGCTTGCATGAGGGCGTGGAATTAAGCGTTGGGCTGCGAGTTGATGACTGACAGAGGTAATTAGAGGAGTTTCCTGTAGATGGCAGTACACGTTCACATCTATTTAAGCAGGCAGAGGAACAAATGATGCACGTCAAAGGTGCTTTGATTTTTTTCTTTTAGTATTGACTTAGTAAGGTGACCTTGCTGATGATTTTATGCCTGTCAAGGCTATACAAAAAGAATTCTTGGTGGCTTTTTTCCTTAGCAAGCTGATAAGTCCTAGTGTCGCTACAAAGAGTAGTCACTGCGAGGAAAGAGCATGGGGTGTGCATACCTGTCTGTCTTCTGCTGAAGCACAGCTGTGCTGGGATGAGGCTGCCCTGTTCCTACTGAAATGGGCATTCATGGAGGCTTGGCCCTCCACGTTCCTTGACTGCGATCCCTCTTCATCCCTGCACGTTCGTTGACTGTGATGCCTCTTCAACCCTCCATGTGCCCTTGCTGTGTTTCTTTTCTGCTCTGGTTTAGTTGGCTGAGTTGGCTCAGTGAAAGGTCAGGTGAGCGCCACCAGTGCAAGGGAGGTGTATGGAGTGTGCACTAGGAGCACGTTAATTTCTTTTCTGTTGCTGTAAATCACTTTAATATATCATGTAAAATTATTGCTTAATGACAATTTAAGCCATTTATCTAAGAAGCCTTTAGTTAAAGAGATTTTAAGGGTTTTGACAAGCAGCTGATTTGTTAGGCAGATTTATAAAGTCCTTTAAAGTGAGGGGAAGCGTGCGCACAGACCCTTCATAATAGAGCTTCTCAACTCTTACGATTTCATTTTTCTCCAAGTTAAGCTTTGACACAACAGTGTGGAAATTGTGCACAATCAGTGTCGCCACAAAGACTAGGTCTTTCCTCCGCATGCTGTGATGTGAGATTTTACCATAGGATGATCTTTACTCATCGTCTAAGCATCATTCTGGTAGAGTAGATGATGAAAATAGTGCACTTCCAGCTGATATGCATTTTTGTGAATGTTCCAAGAAATTTTCTTGAACTGTCAAATCTTAAATTCCTGCCGTCACCTCCTTGTTATCCAAACTAATCTTATTCCTGTCTTTCAAATATTTTTGCTGATTGTTGAGTCTGGATTAGGGAAATATGTCTGTTGGGACATCTACTGAAGATCTTTGCCATGATTACTTTTTTGTTAGTTAAAATGAGTTTGGTTATTTAACAGTCTCACAACTCTACTGCAAATATAACTGATAAAAATTGAACAGGTGAGAATTTAATTTTTGTTGTTGTGCTGAGAAAGCTCAAGCTGTCTCTCTCAGCCATAGCCATGTTGTCTCCATTGTACAGCTGAGGAAGATGACACGCAGAATGGAATTAATCTTTGATTTAATCCCTTTGCCTGCAGGAACAACGAAGACGACCGATGATCCAGTGTGCTGCTGCTTATTACTAGTTTAATGTCGGTGAACTAGAAATAGAAAACCAGGGTGTTGCAGTAAGGAATGATTAAGTTACGTTAGCAGAAGCTGGTGAGCAAACGGGCAAGGACCTAATGACATTAAGCCAGTGCTGTTAATCACTTCCAGAGACATTAAACTCAGAATATTAAAACTGAAATAACATTTAGAACTTCTTAAAGGTCATCACTTAAGATGGTATAAAGGCACTATGGCAGCATGACTAACAGCCATGGGCATGAGTGCTGGTAGAGCATCTCATAAAGAGGAAATATGGAGAGAGTTTCTTCTGGTGGTAGTTGGGAAGGTTCATAAAGGAGGTGCAGACTCAACAGTCTTCAGACCTTTCTTAAGTTGGAAGAGTAAAATGTGTAATGTTTTCCTTTGACAGGTAGAGGCCCCTTTTGTTGTCTTTCCCACTGAACATAAGCCTCACCCTGTGCATTCACTAATGGTTGACTGAATTACGCCTGGCAACGCTATACTGGGCTCTAACAGCAACTTCCACTCGCACAGCTTAATATCCATTTTTTGTTTCGTTTAAAAAACTGAACGGGCATTTGAAAGCAATTTACATTAATACAGTATGCCTTCAGGCAAACGTCACTCCCTGTTGTTGTGCTTTTAAACAGCCCAGCTATTGTTTGAAATTAGTCACCCAAAGAGTTGGACTCCGCCTGGCGTTATGGGTGCGTGATCTTTACAAAATGGTAAAGAATTTTCTGACAGTTTTTGCTTCAATCTGTTTTCACTTTGAATTGGCACTTGACAATGAAGAACTTTGTTTCTTTGGTAGTTCACTGTTTAAGTTATCTCTATAAATAATTTTGTTGATTTTTAGCTTTGGGGTTTTTTCCAGATTCGGTCCATTACTGGTTTTATCCCTGCCCCATCCACATAACAGCAATTCCAGCTAATGGGAGGCATGCAAAGGAGGAGTGACGTTGCTGTTTGCTTTGATAAGGAAGAGCCTTGCTTTTATGACCAACTAATCAAATGGTAGGTAGCTGCCATCCTTTTTCTGGAAGCACTCTCTGCTCAGAGAACTAAGCCATCCTCCCTTTAAGGCAAAGGTGATTTTTCGTTATTTTATTATAGCAACTCATCAGCTATTTCACTGTGAAGTGAAAGTTATAAAACTGTTTATAGCAGTTATTTTCCCATCCTATTTTAAATGTCCTACTCCTTGAACTGCATTATTTACCCCTTCATCATTTAGCATTACTGACTGTGAATTGAAATGGCTTAATTTTAAATGGGCTGCATCCTCCAGGCCATGCCCTCCGACAGAACTTTTGCAGGAGTTTTACTTTAATAACAGCTGTGTGATAATGAATGTCATAATAGTGTGAATGTCATAATAGTGTTAATGTAATATTATGCTCCATCTTTGCATAGCTTTAAGTTTATAGTCAATCCATTTACTTCAGTGAATTCATTCCAGTCACATGGGAGTTGAGGCTGGTCTCTTCCTTTTGGGGCTAACTTCCAAAAATTGATGCATAACCAACAAATCCCAAGACACTCAGCACCTTTTAAGATTAAGCAATGCATCTGTATTTTTCATCCAAAAAGATTTTTTTCTGCTTTTCTTGAAATTCCGAAGGGAAATGCAGAAGTGTGAGAGGGTGCCTGCCGGCTTTGTCTTGGCAGAAGAAGAGAATGGGAGTGAACTGCTGTTCATTTTGGGGCTTGCCGCTCCGTCCGGCAGACGCGGGCTAACTACAGGAGGTCCTATGTATGGGCAGGCAGGCTGTCCTAATAGTGGAGTTTTCTCTTTCAGTCTGAAAACTGAGAAGTTCTGAGGGAACTTCTCTGAAGTTCATTCTTTCTCAGAGAACTGGAGTTTTCTTTCTCTTCCTCAGAAGCAGATGACCAAGTGGAAATAATACGTTGCTTTCCCCATTTGATGATGAAGACTGACAGTTTGTAGGAGGTTACTGATGAGAAGATCCATCCTGATAACTGCTGTAATTGCACCCTGAGGATGCAGATCTTATCACAAAGCATTCGGCAGTGATTTTGTCTGTAAATATATACTTGACAGTGAACTTCATCCTATGCCATAAATCAAGAAAGTTCCTTCATGAGATATAAAGGGAGAAAGTTCTCTTTTGACTTTTTCTTAATCCAGCCATGTTTTCTTTTGTCGGCAGGTGAATAGGAAATAATCCCATTCTGAAACACAGAAATAGTTGTGATTTAAACATAAAAATACACTTTAATGTTAAACCCTTTGGTGAATACACTTGCTGCTGTTATTTCACAACAAATACTGTTACACAGCATGAATGAGTGAACATATAATTCATAATATTTAATTTGAAAATGCATTTTTTTCTAACAGTTATTGGTTCATTTTTCTTTAGGTTGTCCAGTTACTTCTTTACATTTAAATATGAAAAGCTTTTCTTTGGAGAGTGAACAGTTACAGACAAGACACAGGCAGCATCCCTGCCACAAAATTAGCTCTTTATTCCACCCCTTCACAAGGCACAGAATAAGCAATGCTAAAGCATTAGGATGAGAATTCTTATGGGGAAATGGGAGGCAAGGAAAACACATCAGAATTCTCATATATCAAATATCAATATATTGATATTTAAAAGTGTATCAATA
This sequence comes from Phalacrocorax aristotelis, assembly GCF_949628215.1. NCBI lineage: Eukaryota > Metazoa > Chordata > Aves > Suliformes > Phalacrocoracidae > Phalacrocorax > Phalacrocorax aristotelis. Next base: position 15,157,264 of record NC_134288.1, read on the forward strand.
ATTGCTGTTAGTAAAATGCTCAACTCTTACGAGCTAGAACTCAAACATGAGTCTCAGAACAGCTAGGTAGCAATTTTAGATATTGTGGCCCTACCTTCTTAAACCTGTGAAGGAGAGGAAGGTGAAACCATTTGGATCTCCTAGAAAACACACAAGTAATTTTAAAGGAATTCATGTGTCTCAAAATTCATTAAAATATACAGGTAACTTTCAGAAGCACCAACGGCTTGGTCTGTGGCAGGCAGTGCTCTGGTACCTGATGGTGTTTCCAGGTGAGCAAAATCTTGTGTGCTCCAGCCTGTTTGTGACTGTGCTTGGCGTGAAAGCAAGCCTGAATTTGAGAAAAGCCACTGTTTAATGGGTTTAGACAAAGCTGCTTGATGTAATGGCCGCTGACATCACTGATCAAAGATGGATTTTTGTTTTTTATTTCTGTTGTTCCGTGATTGTTTATGAAACCAGTAAAAGTCCCTCCCAGACTTTGAAAGAATGAGATTCATGATCAAAATTTGGTTTTAGAAACTGGAAATTTTTGGGTTTTTAAGTGCTCTGACTTGAGAAAATATATCTTGCCTGAATACATGCATACTCTTGCTTAATAAAGAAATAACTTACATAAGTCCTTGCACTGCATGATACAGAGAACATTAGCAGGGAAGTGAGGAAGTGAGGAAATTTGTTCTATTCTAGCCCACGCTCCCTGGGATATGCAGCTAGCCTGGGAACCAGCACAAACTGAGCACATAAGTATATTTATTTACATTTACCATAATGCTCAGCTGTTAGGAATGTCTTTTCCTTTTGACTATGACTCAATATTTTTTGACTATGCACTTAGGAAGAAATTGTAAATAGTATTGATCGCTGACAGCGGTCTGTTCATTGCGGTGTAGACTTTTCAGGTTAACTGTCTGTTCCGAGCTTACATTCGTGCCTTACAAAAGATACAAAAATAATGACATCATTTTATGCGACTTTGTAGTGTTACAAAACAAAGCCAGCCTCATGCTTCTCACTGGGTAGGACTAAAATCCAAAAGCTTTGTGGTTGCAACGCTGAAACTAAGGAAATAAGTAACACCATTATCTCAGTCCGGCCCTTGGCACTTAGGCTTTAATTACATGAACAATAAGAAACCCTCAACAGACGTTGTGCTCACTAAGAAGGGGTTAAAATGGCAGGAGCTAACTCAAATACAAAAATTAGGTTGTGTTTTTTACCTCAGATGACAGTTTATGTTTGAATGTTGTGTATACCGCAGAATGCTTCCTATTTTAATAGACTATTTATTTGCCCATAGGGGAATTTTTCTTCTCTCTTTCTTTTTTTCTTTTTTTTTTTTTTTTTTTTGCTACCAGAGGTCCAAGGGATTGGAAGCAAAATGTTTGTTTTGGAAAGAAGTTCTAGTGGTCATTTTCTAACGAAACTACATAAAGAATCCTGATTAGCCAACCATGGGTGAGGAAGGTAAGTAAGCATCCAACATTACGTATGCCCTTGTTTATTAACAGCCATTTACATTCGCTGTTCAGGCTGTGTGTTCCATATATTAGTTTTCTATGGTTACCAGAAGCTGACAGAATAAAGAAGTGCAGGGGTAACCTTGTTCTGCTTTAAACACAGACTTGTTCCTCTCCGATGCACCCTGGCTTGCATGTCAAGGCATGTTCCTTCCCTATTGACACTTACACAAAGGCAGGGGAGAATAGGGAGAATACCCTTTTCTGGGAAACACTTTAGTTTTGTTTTTTCATCTGCTGTTATTTCCCCCTTCATAGCTTTTTCTGCTCAAACTCCAAGAAAGTGTGATAGGGACTTAGTGGTTAACAGCATATAACTCTTATGCAAGTACTAATTTAAACTTGTTATAATGAAAGAAGTAGGTAGTAACAGTCATAAGAAAAATTGTGCCAACATAGATTATCACATTTAGAATTAGGTTAGTACAATTTGTTTATAAGTTTCAGACTCCAATTAGTACAGTAGAATATGTGCGCAATCTGTAAAATTCAATGACTCCCTGCTTGCGTTGGTAGAATTCCTTTGAAATGATGAATGTATAGTTCAGACTAGAATTTTCCATTTTTTATATTATTTTTATAGCAGAACATTAGTCTGATATTTTGGTCATTTAGTTTATGCCTTTTGCCACTTAGTCAGCAAAATGTGTCACAGTACTTCATGCCCACCACAGATCTTGATATTGAATTATAATTCATGCAAATATACTCTTGAAAGTCTCCCCAAAGCTCTTGCTTGTGGGAAACTAACAGGCTTGCACCAAACATATCTGCCCCTACGAAAAACTGTTTGATGAGAGACTTGGAAAGAAATCTTCAAATACAGTATAAGAGAACTGCAAAAATCAGAGGCTGTCTTCTTGAGACAACTGCTGCACAGGAGCTCTGGCAGCTATTTTTGCTGGGAGTGCTTTGGGTAGAAGACAAACATGGTCAAATTAGCTAGAATGCTGGAAGTTCAGTCAAGGATACTGCCTTAAATAGTTCGCCCAGAAAAGGACAAAGATTTCTTAGGGCAGCCCCTTCAAAATTCCAATTGCAGTAACAATTTTTAATAAGTAAATTTCAAATATAGTAATTTTTCTGTGGTTTTGTTTTACAACAGATTGTTGGAATGTTCTGAGGTCAAATGCAGCCCTCCTAACTATGAAAAACTCACCAATGCAAAAATATATAGCTGAGAGTAGACCTTGATTAATATCGTTGTTTTCCTAGGCTAGGTTGGGTTTGTTGGTTTTTTTTTTATTCGTGGTAATAGGTCACATAGCTGGAAAAAAATAATAACAAGACTCTAAATTTTAAAGGAAAATGTGTGCATTATTGGGCTTCTTTTACCGTGCAATGGTTTTTACTTCTTGCCAAATACCTGCTATTTGTCCTTCGCTGGGTATGATAATATTGACCTAAAGAGCACAAGAGATTATCTTCTGATGTAGGGATAAAATTCAATATTTACTCATAAATATTTTTGTATTTGTTCTTGTTTGCTTGTGAGGGAAACAGGGACGGGTGAGGTTGCAGTGCAAGTTGCAGAACAAGAAAGTGTTGAAGCTGCCGTGGAGATCGGTCCTCTCTCATTAAATCACTTCAAGCTTGTTCAGGAGGCCACAGAAGTTAGCTTGAACTTTCACCTGTGCTACAGACAACAGAGCATTTCTAGAGGATAGCAGCAACCTAGACGTTTTCAAGATGCAATTGGACAGGGCACTAGATAATCTCGTCTAGGCTCCCTTTCCCAACAAAGGCTGGACAAGATGATGGTTCGAGGTCCCATCCAACCCGGGCTGCTTTATGATTCTATGGTTCATTTTTGCTTTTCAAGGGCAGTGTAGCGTCTTTTGATGTGCTGCTTGGTGTTACAAGTAAAAGCTTATCAGAACTCAGTTTTAGAAGCTTCTGACAGCTGGTTAGAGGTGGCCAATGTAAGTGAGGTTGGGCAAACCCTTCTGTTGCCAGGGAATTCCGGTAGGTTGGGCTTGAGATAGGTAGGTGCTGGCAGGCTGCAAAGGGCTGACCCCTGTTTTTCACCCCTCAAATGTAGCACTTCATTTTGGCCTGCTGGCTGCCATTAGGCTTCAGCATTTTGGGTGAAATTTGGAAGGGAAAATCAGTGTGCCTGATGCTGGGCATCCTTATGCTTCTCTTCTGGTGCTCTCTCAGGTGAAATGATCACTTACCACCCCACCTTCTGGCTCAAATATTCCGTTCTAGCTTGCCCCTCGTTCTCACATACATATTTCCGCTATTACAGCCAACACGTATGTACCTGACACTGTGAATATTCAGCCTTTCTCTTGATCATTCCCGTTCACTTATCTCAAAATCCTTCAGCTGCCACAAGAGCTTTACAGGAGTTCCAACCTCTCCGAAAATGCCATACGTATGGGTGCAACCCCCATCTGTTAATTAACATTTGCAGGCACAGACCAGTTTCTAATCACGTGGATAGATGGTAGCTATATTCGGCCCTCTTGTATAAAAGAGTAATTTTCAAATGCCAAAAGTAGAAAATTCTGTGGATCATTTGCAATTGCAGCCCTCGCTGTGGTTTTACGTTGGTCTCAGCAAAGGGTTAACACACGCTGTGCACAGCCAGTCCCCTTACTGCCTCTGCTAAAGAAACATTAATTATAGAGAGCCCTAAGGCTTCAGAGCAGCTAAAAAGGCTGAGTAGTATTTAAAACCAAGACAGTCAAATAACTGGTTGGATTTGATCTCTAATAAATTACTATGTTCTGATGATAAAATTCAGCAAGAGTGTGACAGTCAGATGGGGAGGTTGGCAGCAAAAGTTTTAAAAATAAATAGTCTTAAATTGCAGGAAATTACAGCAAGCAGCTCCTTGGAGTTATTTTTCTCTGTGCATTGTGTGTCTGAGAAGGCAGGCAGCCTGCTGGCAAGCTTTTGACCTTTTGTGTGAGAAATAAAATATGCAGGTGCAGTAGTGTGAATGCACAACGGGTGACAGTGACTTTCAGCTGTGGGTTTGTGCGCTGAGGGCCCCACAGGGCTGCCAGGGGTGCTCCAGATTAGCCCCGTTAAATCTGAGATAACCACAGTGAGAGGCTCTGCCTGTAAAGGATTGCAGAATATATGTGCTTCCTACATATGTTCTTGTGTTCAAAACCCGTAAATCAGCCGATGGAAGACTTGTTTTAAATTATCTTGCTGATAACTGATCTGATTCTCATAGTGCCCTATTAATGTTTAGTCTGGATTAACTCTTCTCAGGGCAGTTTTGTTTAGCTCGGTTCCATTGCTGCAACTGAGATCTAACTCCCAGTTCCTTGCGTGAAAGGAAATCCACACCTGCATGGCATAGACAACTTCTCAGTGTAACTGTATTTGAAGAAAACCAGGACAAATTTATACTAAGACATTTTAAAACTCCTTTTACCGCAGTACGTATCTGAGCAGCTTGTAAGCTTTTATGTGCTTTTCATTAAAAACAAAAAAAAACCACACAAAAAAAAAAAAAAAAACACAAAAAAAACCCACAAAAAAACCCACCCCTGTGAAATTGGGGAAGGATTATTGCCCTTTTGTGTGTGTGTTTGGAGCTGATGCAGTGGAAGACTGGTTTACTATCTAGAGAAGTTATGGGAGAAAAAGCTAGGCCAAGCTGTAGGCTGACCCAGCAGCAATTTTTCTCATTAAATCTTTGTCATGGCAAGCAAAATAATAGGGATATTTTTGAGCGACAAAAGGGGCTAGCTGTTATTCTGATGTTTCCTTGCTCTTCTTAAAGTTTCACGAGATTCTTTCTGCACGGGGGGTGAGTTTTGTGCAATTTTTGCTTTGTAGCATCAGTGTTGTTTGGCCCGTCCTAAATTGTCAGCTGTGTCTTTTTCTTTATGTGAAGCATATCACATTGTTTTTTTTTTTCCCAAGACAAGTTTTAAAGATTAAACTATACTAAACTAAACACATTTATTGTGTAGCTTGTATTGTTACATTCTGTACCTTAAAGAAACATTAGTTGCTTGATTCTAAATTATTTATGTCTAAGAGGAAAAAATATTCTCAGATAAGCTGCTGTTACATACATACACATTTTAGGGCCATGTTCTAGTCACTTAAATGAAGTAGCAATTTCATAATTTATGTAACAGATAAGAATATATCATTAATTGGTTACAGTTCCTAAAATTATTTGCTTATACTTATGAGTAAAGTAGGATTTAAGCCCAGTCCTTTAAAAGAGAGGGCAAATAGCTGTATTTTACATTGTTAGAATTAATACACTAAGGCTTTCCAGCACTTCAGCAGGATGAGCAGAAATAATGCATTTTTAATGTATCCTTGTTTTAAAGGTGGCTTGGGAAGCATTTTTGGAAGTTTTATTTATGACCTATTTTAACTCCTTAATAGTAAAAGAAGCAAGAGCGAAGGGTTTTTACATGTTCTATCTCTTTTTTTCTTTATGAAGGCTTTTAATGTAACCGTTCCTGAAAGAACTCTACAAATTACATACGGGAAGCCTTGCAAGCAGCTGGTTCCTGCAAATGTATTTGAGGAGTTTTCTTCAGACATCTTGTTTTGCCTTATTTCCCCATTGAGAGATCATGCTGGGCCAGACTGGAAGGTTGGAGCTGAAGGAGGTGACTTTTTAGGACCAATCTTCTAACAGGGAGGAAGCAGAGCGTACCAACCCTGACTGTCCTGGCTGTCAGAGAGCAGCTGAGCTGACATCACCCAGGATGGACCAGGCAGTGCCTGAGCTGGTAGATCCCAAGAGGTATGGAAATTTGATCACGGAATTTAAAAGCACTGGTGAACTGTGGCAAGGTTCTGCATTCGTGTTTGGTTTGCTCTCTAACAAATTGAGGAGCAACACCTCTTAGTGTCCAATTTTCCACTTTTTTCTTGGGAGTCCTTTATGCTTGCAAACTATCTGAGGCTGTGTTGGGTTATATTCCAAATTCCTAAAACCTCTAAGTAAATAGGAATGAAAAGTGACCAATTTTAAATGAAATAAAGGTGCTAGAGATAAAAAGGTGACAGTAACGTTGGGAATGTCGATACTCCAGTGGCTGGAGAAATGTGTACTCTCAGTTCTCCCTCTGCGACAGAAGTGACAAGAGTCCTGGGTTTCTCTGGAGAAAAGGAGTTGCTCCACTCGGATATCCAGTGTTTATCAGATCAATAGTCGCATAAATAAAACTGAAGAGTTCCAGTCATTCAGTTCTCAGAGTTTAATGTTGTTGTTACTGCTCCAGTGTTTGTCAGTTGTTCAGGCACGAAAAATCACCAGCTTCTACTGTGGAAAAAACCCACACACTCTCCCAAACACTTCCCTGTCTTTATTCATCATAGAGGAACACATAGGAACTTACACAGAGAATTGTGAACCTGAAGTTTCATCTACTGACAGATTGTGTTTAGAACCAAATTTTAGCTTCCGTTTTCTTATAAAAATATTCTTTTAAAAAATTAAAGGATAAATTTTTGGAAGCTTAAATAACCTACATAAAGAAATTTGTATTCTTGTCTATAGGTTTTTCAGCTAAAACCAGTTCTAACTATTATCTGCTGGTGGCACCATTACACCAGAAATATTTAATATCTATGTCAAACAGAAAAAATGCCACAGATTATACCTTTCGATCTGATTTAATTGAAAAAATGTATTTTTTAATTTCTTCATGGTTTGATGTCAGTTAGACTATTTAGCTTGTCATCTGTCCTTCTCAACAGCAGATGTTGTTAAAACAGGTGATTGCAGCAGATTTTGGACTGAGCATGCCAACATGGCTCAAACGGTTAATAGGGAAAGGAAGCACAAACACTTGGGGAGCTGTAGATAGATATTGAGATTTTTACATGAAGTGCATGTGGTATTGCTGAAACCTGGTAAGAGCCTTGAGATTCTGCCTCTCCTGTCAGGACAGGACTCACTTTCTCAGATCCAGCAGAGTTTCAGGGTGACCATAGCCTACACTAGAGAGCTTCAGAGAGGACCAGGTCAGACAAAGACCTGCAGACCTCTATCAAAAAAAGGTCCACATGCAAGGCAGATGGAAAGACGGACCCCAGCAGCTGGCAAGGCTTTGACTACCTCTGCTCATGTTAAAATTGTTCGTCTTAGAGCTTCAAGAGCTGTTACCTCTGAAAGCACCCCTCACTCCCATCCCCGACCTTCTGAGCTGCTCAGCGCACCCTTTAGTCAACAGCAGAGCCTGGACCCTCTCCTTGCTAACAAAGCCTCCTGCGAATATGGCTTTTTGATGCCATGGGGCCTTTGTGGGTGACTTTTAAAGAAATTAGCTTAATAAGGAACCTAACAGTGATGTAACAGGGAAGGAAATTGTCTGGCAGTGTCATCTAGAGTGGGTGATCCTTTATGCAACCTTACCCTGTTTTTTTCCTGCATCAGAAGTATTTCTACATTGAGTTTTATTTCCTTTTTTTTCCCCTTTTCTTTCTGGAATCTCGGCTACATAAATAAATAAATAAACCAATTTGGATCTTGGTTTTGGATGCTGATGATTATTCTCTGACACCTGGCTTTTCTAATTGTAAGTGGGTAGGAACAAGGCCCTTAATCTTATATCTCCTCTCTAAATTTTGACAAGGGTTTGGTTTGTGGTATGATCTATTCATAAAAAGCTTCCTGGTAGCCCTTTGTTGGCTACAGAATGGCTAAACACAGGTACGTTAGCTTTTGTCTGTGGGGCAACTGCAACCATTTGTTTTTGTTGGCAGCTAATACAGATGATTCTGTTTGCTTCACTTGCGTGAAAAATCCATGGATTAAAAAAAAACAACTCATTTTTGAAACATACACGTTGTGTTTGCATGTGCAGAGAGGTGCAGGCTTTGGTTTGTTTTTCATACAATAAGCACTGTACATTCAGAATCTTTAAATACAGGTTATAGCCATTCTCTGCATAGTAGCTGCACATATGTATATTTTATGGCTGTACCAAATCTTTCTGCTACCTGAAGTTTAATTTTTAAGGACGATATTGATTGCTGCAGTTGTCCTGTTGTTAATGTCAGTGCAGGTTTAAGTCATCCTGTGGCTCAGGAAGTGCCGGCAGTGCTGACTGTAGCACAGAGGGGGTGTTGCAGGTAGAGCCGCGCTGTGTTTACCTGTTTGCAATACTCCTCCCTGCAGATCTCCTGTTGGCCACTGCCAGGAGCAGGTTAGTGTGTTTGATGGCTCCTCCTCCAGCTGATGAATTGCAGAAGTTGGTAGTTAAATGTTTTTTTTTCTGTGCACTTTTTCACAGAAATAGATTACAGAGAGTGGTTTGGATGCATGTTGTTGCATCTGTTTCGCAGTTGCTAAGTTTCCTGAATCAGAATATGTTTTCTGACTTGGACAAAAATTCTGAAGTGTGAAAATGTATAAATTTATACTTTCTATTTTATTTGTTTCACTGAGATTTTCCTAATCCTCATATAATTTCATAGACTTTTTTATTATTGATATCTATAGATAGTAACTGTATGAACCAATTGTATACCATGGCATACAATGCAGTTTGGCTTCTCCCGTGGCTAGGAGAGGCAATCACTTCCAACACACAGACTGGTAAGTATTTCTCCACACAGGTTTCTTCTAACTTTAGTTTTTAGCTTAAAGCTAATGAAACTTTTAGTAGTTACCTAAATTAATCTTTCGCCTCCCTGGAAAACACAAACATTTCTAATTAAATACATAATGGATTCTATTAATTCTGTTTCTTACAAGGAATTTATTATTGTAGTCTTCTTCCTTTACTCAAAAATGGGAGAATCACATAACACTTCAGTCCGTTGTGAATGTCCTTATCCGTGGCACATGATGCTCTATGTGTTAGGTTTAAAGGAGAGAGAAAATTACACAGTTGATAAATCCTCTTATAAACCCCAGTAATTTTCTTTTCCCCTCAATTTTAGAAGATACAAATTCATCCCATGTTGCTCCCTCCTTCTCATGGTTAAAGTTGCTTTACATCTGGGCAGAAGTAATTTGTGCAAGACATATTGCTTATAGGACAGTGCCTAAAAATATTGCAAAAGGTCATTGCACATCAGACAGAAAGCAGTGCTGCAGTGCTTGTTCCAGCCACTTGCTCTGAGAACTGCAAGTCTTTGTTAATATTAATTGCGTATATTTTAAACAGTGCATGTTTTAAAAATAAACTGCTCAAACATGCAGCGATGAACATCTGTAAGGCCTGGGACTGGATAACGGAGGTCAGTTCTTCACTGATGGTTTTAGGCATAAATGTTTGCTATTCTTATTAACTTCAAGGTTTGTGAATTAGAGCCATATTGTGCATATGCTTCCAGGAAAGTGGGGTGTATTTCTACGGTCACCATATCCGAAGATACAAGTGAAATAAAAATAGTAACAAAGACGTATAAAGTACCAAGAAGATTCAGAGCATTCGTTTGCACAAACATTCACCACGATTGTGCTTATAATAGTAGCTACATACACAGAACATGGGAAAAAATCTGCTGGGAGATCAAGGCCAGGTTGCCGATGTGCTTAGGAGAAGTTGAGCTGCTGTGAGGAGGCAGACTTCATGCATCGACAGCCTCCTGCTCCCCTCTGCGTGCCCTGATAACCACTGGCCCAAGGATGCACCTGCCCGGAGGGCTCAGCGCTCCCGGGGCTTGTTGCTGCAGCCGCGCTCCCGGCCACCCCTGCTCCCTCGGATGTCGCAAAAGGCAGAGGCGGCACCGGGCGCTGGCGCTAGGATCCAGCGGGGTTGTCCCCAGGGCTTATCTGCTTTCTTACAGGGCTGGTATGACTGGGAAAGGGCGAAGTGAAATTGAAAACCAGCTCCCAAAATGTAATACAAGCATACATTCAGCTTTTCTGACGTCCCTTCTTGTAAGCCCAGACAAAATCAAAAGACACAATGAATCTGTGATTCTGTGAATTCTCTCTTCAGCTGGATGTTATCTAAGAATGATGTTTTTACTAAGAAAAGACTAATTCTGAGACTTTTATATGTCTCCAGAGAAAAGGCTGCAGTAATTGAAAGACTATATCAATATTAAACAAAGAAACCCTAACACCTGGACACCATTCCTGTCCGTCTCACTTCAGCATGTTTGGTTTGTTTCATAATCTGTCCTTAATAAGAAAACATTGAAAAAGTCTGATTCTGGCTTTGTATCAAAGGCAGCGAAGCAGTACATGTACACTGGAGTTTATAGTGTGACAGAGTGCTGCATGGCAACTTACAAACCAAATTCATGCTGCTATCGAGTATGACTTTTTTTGAAAACGGGTGCATAAATGTGTTTACAAAGGTAATCATTCACAAAGATTTTAAAAAAAAAAAAAAAAAAAAAAAAGAAGGAAGTGTGCTGAAAGTGACAGTGTCACAAGTCCGGAAGGTGATGCTGTGTAGGTAAAGTCATTTCAGAAATTCTTCAAGTGTTAAGCTTATGATAAATACTAATTCTCTTTTGGAAGAAAGATTGAGGTAAAACAGATGGGGTGGTTGTCAAGAAAATAGTTCGAAAGGAAGTAATGTGCACATGTTGACATTTCCTGCTTTTACATAATATTTTGAATAACTTATGAAATAACCTTGAGTAGAATAACTGTGTTTATTAGTGTGGTACGAAGACAAGCACTTCCGGCGTCTCAGAAGGGCTGTCTTGCATTGTACCCCTCATCTGCTTTATTTGACCACCTCATTTCATCTCTGCCCAGAATATGCTTTTATTTGGTTTTTGAGACAGCAAGATGCCGCGACTTGAACAGAAATTGAGCAGCATCTTTTCCTTCCTGTGCATGCAACCTTTTCCACCCAGAGATGTTAAATGTAAGAGGGACTTTGACCACCTTCCCGTGGCTGCCCTCTTGACATGGAAGGTCATCAGCCCAGGACACAGGTTTCGCCTCTTCCTTCCTCCAAGCATAATTACAACTCATTGGTTCATTCCCGCTCTCCCTACCTGGGAATCAGATCCATGAAGCAGGCTTGGGAGGGGAGGACATTGGTAGGTTGAAGGCCAAGGAGTATCTTCCTCCCTGATCCCCCTCAGTATCCATCCATGCAGTCCTGGCCCCATGCGCTGGATATCCTCTTTGCTCCCAAGAGATTCCCTGGATTTTCCCTGCAAGAATCCCAGTCTCCTCACTGAGCATCCCCCCCCCAGCATCCTGTAGCTCTGGAAATAATGCAAATAACGATCTGCTGTCTTTTTTCCAAGTAGCACTTGAACATTTGTTTTATATGGAGATGCTGATGGACAACAACATCTGCTGCTCCCAGCCAGCTCAGGCACTCTTATTTGGATTGTAGTTACTTCATTGGCTGCGATCTCCGTCCTGTATTTGCCCACTATCTGTTTCTGTCAGGTCTTCATTGCTTACAAACTACCCATTATGTAGTGATAATAACTACATCGCCCCTCCACCAGGCAGGTCTGAGCGGTGCAAGAAGGGCCCTCCTTGTCCGTGCAGCTGCCAAAGAAGATGCAGCTTGTAATGATGCCTTAATCACCTGCCTGCTAGACAAGGGCCGGGACCACCTATTTGTTTCAAACAAGCTATTTTAGCAGCTGTCAGATGCTAATGGCTTTCAGCTGCTGACAACCTGTGCCCTATGCAAACCAGGGGACATATCATGGAAATGTGTATAAATATTCATGTGGGACTAACAAAACCAAAAGTGCAAGTATGGTTATCAGAGCTCCTGCATGAATATATTGTAGCCGGCCCCGTTGTCTTGGTTTTAGCGTGATGAACATGGGGCAAATGTGTTGCAGTAATGTTGTCCTTTTTTTTAGTTTGTGAGAAAAAAAATCCACCGAAGACAGGGGGCTTGCAGGGGCGCGTGAGTAAGAGCAGGATTTGTGCCCCTGCATCGTTATATAGGCAGTTCTAGATCGGCATCTCTGTCAATCGTGGGTGATGCCCCGAAACTTATTATTGAGAGAAAGCAACTGCTGTGTTTAATCACTCTGTTTGCATGTCTCTTCTGAACTTGTGTATGAAGAATTGAAAGTTTCTCACCAGATCTGTGCTAGATGCTTAAGGAACACAAGAACCCAGTGATCGAGTTCACTGGTTTAGTTTTTAAATTAATTAACTAATTTCAAGAACAAGAAAGTATCCGATTTGGTCAAGACTTCATAATTTCCCACAGTTCTATCACCCTGAAGCCTCAAAGCTTTGGCATAAAAATAGATACGTTGTGAGTCAGTCTCTTTAGACAGACTGTTTTACAAATTAATTCTGTCAATTTGTCTGCATGGGATTATTTTAAAAATATTTTGTTTGTAACGTGCTTTTACATTCCTCAGCAGATTCTGGATAGCCGTGCTGGGAGGGGATGTTCGAGTACCCGACGGGGATGGTGAAGATGCTGTAACAACAGAGTCAATAGAATCGGATGGTCCTCTTGAAACCCTTCCTTGGTAGGTCCCTATAAGGTACGTAAGGAGCCAGTGGTACGCATTTGCTCATGTCTCTCTACCCTAACGGTAACCTGCAGTAACACTCAAAATCTGGAAACTGTTCTTAATCAGCTTTCTGTAAAAGTAATCCATTCTGGGGAGACTAGTAAAGCTGTCTTTATATATCCCTTACATCTTTTACCTCTGCTGCCCAGAGTGAAGGTTACAATTCACTAAAAAGCTGCCGTCTTTAGGATTGCGTAAAAAGACGCAGAGCAGGACCGGGATTAAAGGCTAAATCATGCAAACTGTTGGAATGCAACCAGTTTTACTTATGAGCACTTCAGTGGGAAAAGTTCACACTGCGACTGGGCTGGGGTCTGAGTTTCTTTGCACTGACTCTGCTGTATACTGCTAGGAACGGGTGGGATTCAGTCCTGAGTGGGACTGACCACGTGATAGATGTTTCTTGGGTACGTGTGAACAAGACAGAGTCTATGAAGGCGTCCAGTTGATCAGCTTCACCTAAATCTGAAAACAATTATGAATCGTTGCTGGTACCTTAATCCCCTTGCATAATTACCCATAGAGCCTGTGAAGGTATATTTTTATGGCAAAGAGGTCTTGTGAAAATGAAGTTGATTCAGTGTTTCAGATAAAGATATTTAAGTTAGAAATTGTTGTCGTAATAGTTACACGAAAGGATTCAGATATTCTGTGACTTGGTATGAATAAAATATTAAAAGATATAGGTGTTGCTCGTGAACTATCAAAGAGTTTTCCACTGCCACTGTGTTTTATTAAAAAAAAAAAAGAAGAGGAGAAAAGAAAAAAAAGCAGAGCCATATGTTAATCCTTTCCTTTGTTTCTTAAGGGAAATTTCGGTATAAAGTAGCAATTTCCATATCATTTGAATAGCAGTTGCAACCCATTGATGTTTAAAGTAAAACGTGTAACTACTATAATCAGCAAAACAGATGCAAATGTCTTGTCTGTCTTTAAATGTAGCTCCCTACTTGCTCTCTCAGATTTAGAGCGGAAAACTCGATCAGATAATTAAAAACATAGAAGCTATTCTTTCATCTCTTTCATAGTTTGTTCAAAAGCAAGTTGCAGCGAGCTCGGCCAGACGCAGCGGCAGCGTGAGTGAGGGTCCCTGCCACGTCGCAGCCAGCCCTTCCCTCCTGGGCTGCAGAAGATGCCGCAGCCTGCGCGGCTTTGGAGGCGAGAAAGGGACGATTCTCCTGCCCGCTGCCCTGTTCACTAACCCTTCTCCTGCCCCTGGGGACAGGAATGGCCTTTTAGTTCTGCTTATGCCCGGCGGCATCCCAGTGCAAGTCTCTGCACATTTTTGTAAGTAAGCAATAGCAAAAATAAATGACATTTAGCGTTTAGGTCCCAGAGCAGTGGCTTTGTTCATCCACAGTACAGTGTGGCAGGTTAGATAAAATCCCACCCCACTCCCTGAGCTCTGCCATCCCAGGCTTTGGGTGGCTGGAACTGTTCCTCAGAGGGCTTTTTAACTCTAAAAAAAAAAAAAACCCTGTGATGGTATGAAGAAAGAGTTTACTTTATCCTTTGCATTTCAAAATTAAACAATGAGCACATGCCGATGGTGCTTTTCTCTGCTTGGCGCATCCGAGCTGCTGGTGTAAGAGCTAGAGCGGGCTAGGGATTCCCATCAGAATGATTTCTGAGGGAGACTGCCCCTCTTGGAAAAGGGAAAACTTCTCAGGAAAAGACTTTGGTCTTTTGGGGTTTGATCAAATTAAGCTTAAACTTCTGTTAGATAAATGAAATTGATGACAGCTTGGCTATCCACCTGGGTAAAAGGATCTTATTAATTTCTGTAAGGCGTCTGCTGGGAAAACCCCTCTTGTGTCTGTGTCCGGGGAGCTGCGTCCTGGGGCAGGGAGGAGAGTGGGGGTGGCGCAGCCCCCCACCTTCCCGTCAGCTCCCGCTGCCACGCACAACCCGCTGCGAAGGGGGAGGCCCGGCAGCTTCCCCATCTTTATTGAAGTCCCGTCTAGGTTTTTTCCCTGGGTGTGGAGAAAGAACATGAAATGGATGAAGCCTCCCAAACAAGCTGCTGATCAGATGAGAAACCCTGCTTTGCTTCTTCTAAAACACTTTCCTGGAAAAAGGCTGTATTTTTTTTTTTTTAATTGGTATTTTTCCTAATCAAAAGACGTCTTATGGAAAAGGATTTCCATCTTGTGGTCAGCTGTGGTAATAAAGCACTCCTGTTGGTTTTTTTTTTTAATGGCAAAACAAAATGCTTTTAATAAGAAATAAAGCAAATCCATTGTAGTTCCTTATGAAGGTAAATGTCACAAAGTCTGCTTGTTTTTGTACTTGGCATGTCTACCTATTAGGAAGAAAATGTTTCAGGACTAGCCCCCTTCAGAAAGTCATCTTCGGGACAAAGCAGAATTGGAAGAGGTATAATATAAACTGTTAATGACAGAATATTCGATTTTGAAAGACTGTGCAGTATGTCAGCCTCAGGAGCCATGCACAGGAGCCCAGGATGAGAATGACTTGTAGCCTTAGTGGAAGGGGGGCAACTACTCCTGAACTTCTGGGAAAATTTGTATCCAGAGCCAAATATTGTTGCTTGGATTGTTTTCTATTCCAGGATGACTCCTAGGCCCGGTACAACGTCATCATAACTTCATGCAGATATTTGTGCTTCAGGATAAATTTTGAAACTCATGCTCTAACCTCGAAATAGCAAAATGCTGCAGGGTTAAGTGCTGGAGTTCACTGGGAAATCTGCTCTTCAGTGGGAAAGATTTTTGAACATATTAAAAACAAAACAAATTTGGAAAGGTCATTTTAAATATTAAGAACTGTGACTGAAGGGCAGAGCTCTGTGCGCTGGAGAGGTTTTGAGCTTCTGGTCCTCAGGATCTAGTGCAGGTTGTATCTCCAGTGCCCTTTAAATGACCTCTGTCGTACCAGCATACTAATACAGGTGAGGCTGTTCAAAGGGAATAATTTGATTCTTACATTTAATTATTATCTTAGTTGTCCACTTGTGCACTGCGATGCCACCACTGATTACACCAAAGTTATTCTGACTTCAGTGGGAGCAGGACCAGCCCTGAATATTTATGAGGGTTAAATAAGATCTTAGATCAAATTCTTACAGATACATGTAAGAACTTCATAAGTTCTTTTTATTTTGAGGGCTTGTAACTAAAGGAGATGTTCAGTGTGTTCCTTAGTGGGTGCCAAAAAACTTATTTTCAGAAGTGTCTGAGTTTCAGGGAAAGTCAATGATGGCTATATTTAATCTGAAGTCTATGCAACTGCTGCCGAAATCAAGCCATGTTCAAAACCCAGCATTTAGGTGAAGAGCCAGGCACCATACATACAACTTACTTGACATAGAGTTATGTGATTTTAAAAAAACTGTTCAACAAAACTGTCTGTGGTTGTGCTTTAAATGTTACTGATGGGAAAATAGGAGAGAAGAAAAAAATTGTGAACTCTCTGTAGTATTTGGTAAATAGTTTCCAGAAAAACTTGTTCTATTGGTGACTGCAGTCAGTGGGAGTTTTTGCCGTTGTCTCTACCGAAACAACGTCTGATTTATTTTTTTTTTCTTCTTATGTGGAAATATAAATCTTGGACCTTAATCACAAAAACACTTAAGGAGGAAAAGACTTTGTCTTTTTATTGAAAAAGAAGGCATCGGAACTACTTGTTAGTTAAAAGCATTAAAAAATGCTCGAGGAAAAGCTTCCTTAAATCAAACAAATCTCTCATTTTTGCTTTTAGACCTTCCTGGAGAGTGCTGTGTTTATACCATTTATTTTAACTGTGAGAACTTGATGTCAGATCAAACCATTAGCAGCTCTCCGGGGAGCAAACAGCAAAGCGCCCGGCAGGGCTCAGGGCCGCTGTGACGAAACACAGTTTCTACACTTTCACATTTCGCCACAGGAAGCGACGAGGAGAACTCGGCCCAAGAGAGGCAGATAATTTGGCAATGAAGGGAGCAGCTGAGCCCTCTCAGGGTGGCTGTTCAGCAGCCGCTGGGGAAGGCAGGCAGGGCTCTCTGGGCATCCCCCGCCAAGCCTTGCGACTGAGCTTTGGCAGATGATGTGTGATGTGAATCATGCACCCAGCAGGCCGGGGTGGCTGCACGCCCTGGGGTCCCTCTCGGTTCTGGACTATTCTGTGAATTGCAGTTTGTACATGGACGAGCATTTCTTCTTTCAAAGTTTTGGGAGCTCGTGGGCGCTCCTATACCCATGGTAAAGCCAACCTGAGGGGCTTTGCTGGGCCTGCTGGTGAAGGTGATGGTTTGGTTGAGGGATGAACAACTCTTTTATTCAATTTACCAGGTTGCTTCCCTTCTTTCTTTTGAACTACTGAGTAATTACATCCTTTGAAAAACTTTGCTTCATTTATCAAAATCATTGGACCAATAACGTTACCCAGTGCACTGCGTTCCTCTCAGTGGAGAAGGGTTTTACTGTCTGAAATTGTGTTGCACTGAGGTGAGGTTTGTGCACATGCTTGTGTTTTCATTTCAAAAAGTTTGTCCTGCCCAAGTAACCGTAATACCTACGTAAGCTCTCGTGCGTCCTGCAGACCTGACAACGGGGGGGGGCACCATCCTCCCTGCTTCTGCCATTTCCAGCCTTGGAGAGGACTGTTTTGTGCAAGATTTTTTTTCCCACGTCCTCAGCTTTTCAAACTGTCACAAGGAAAATAAGTACGGGTGCTTTGGAGAGAGGTGGCTGACCAAATGGCCCGTTGTTTTTTCCCTTTTATTACCAGTTGCTAAGAAATGTCTGAAGGAAGCTGTCAAGCACACTTCTGTGGTGTTACTTTCCATGTAAATGGCTTCTAGGGTCACCAAAGCGTGGCCTCAGAGGAGAGAGGTGGCTGATCCCAAGCTCAGGAACAGCAGGGAGGGGTGCCAAGCGGGTGCCGGCAGCAGCGTTCAAACAGACGGGGTGGCACTCGTGACACGGGCTCTCCTGGGCATGGCCTGTGCCAGGACACGTCCGTGCAGAGTTTCTCTTGCCTTGGAAGGGGCTCTCCTGGCTACTCAGCTTGGTTCCGCTTGGATTTGGGAAGTTGTGCCTTTTGCAGTCGCGGTGCACAGAGTGGAAACCAGGTGTCTTGATAAATGATGTTCACGGTGCCTCAGAGCAGGGGTTTCACCTGCCTGAAACTTTGGTTGTTTCTATAGCCCAAATATGGTGTGGTTTTTTCATTGGTTTTATTTTTTCTGCAGTTCCTAAGCTGTGGGCGAGCGCTGTGACACCAGGCTGCCAGCCTTCCACAGCAGCATCCCAGAAATACTGGTTAATCACTGGTTTGTTAGTTTATGGCCTTAGGCAAACCTGAAATCATTAACAGCCCATTTGTTGGGCTAATGACTCTTTTTTGCTAGATGTATAATTTAATATATGGTAACTTTCATGCTTAATTATGCTCTTCAAAGCTTCTTTTGAAGGAATTTATTTTTCTGCATGCATGTATATAAAAGGGTTTGGAGCTAGCTGGCTTTGTTTGCATGCTACTCTGTTAAAATCCAGATAGTTTATTTAAGAAGATTTTAACTTAGATATGCATATTTCTTCCTTTGCTTGTTCTTTCAATATTTTTCTCTTTGAGTGCTTGAAAAATAAATAATGATGGATTACCATCATGTTTAAAATGGCATCATTTTAGGGCCCATTGCAGCTTGCTACATTGTTTTGGACAAGACGTAAACCCAAAGTCCCGATCAACAGGCCCATTGTGCCAGCAGTTCCCAAATGAATGCGAGTCTTGATCTCAGCCTCCTGGCTGCGTTCCAGCCTGGTTCACATTTTACTCAACGGCAAGTCCCACTTCTGTTCTCGCTAACCTCAGTGGGAACAGAGACAGACCACTCTAAAGTGCTGCTAATCCCACGTGCCATTTGCATGCAACACTTGTAAAGCATTCTGGGATCAGTCTGGATGAAAAAGGCTACGCATGTAAGATGTTTTTCATTGGCATCCCAAATCCGGTACTATACCAATGAAAGAAGGTTGTGACTTTGTCAATCGGGATAATTTTTTTGAGCTAGGCATCTGATTGAGAAGGATAACAAAAATGAATTTGATTTTCTTTCTGTGAGCTCTAGTGTCCCCTTCATGGAGATTAAAAATTTCCCGGTACTGCTTTCAGCTCCACAGAGCAAGCAAAAGATAATCTCCTGCTTGGATATACTCACACTATTGCGATCCACTAATAGGATCGCTGTACAGTTTTGACTCAACAGGCACTGGGAGAGGATAATCCTGTTTATTTGGTCATCCAAAACACTGATGATCTGAGATAATCAGTGGGGCGAGAGCAGGGGATGAGGAGGGGTGTGTGAGGTTCTCTTTGCCCGGGTGGTTCAGCTGGTCAGATGCTTTGCGCTGGGGAATGGCTTGATCTCATTACTGCAGCCCCGACAGAGCATGGGGGAGTATCGAAAACCTCCTCGCAACACAGGGCACGGAGAAGCCAACCTGATAAAATAATAGCATTTGGCAGAGTCTGATCCAGATGTTGTGCTCAACAATTTTAAACTGTTCTTTTTGTGACTGATTTAATATAGAAAGACTCAGATAAGTGTCCGAGTGGACACATCAGGTACTTTGTACAAAATGCTTTGGCTACCAGGTGGCAGTGGCTGTGTGGTAAATGGATCATCTCCCCATACTCGCTCCCATTTGGAAAGTTAAATAAGGCTATTATCTTGTACTTGTGATCAAATTTGTTAAAAGTACAACTAATGCCATTTTTGCTAGACATGAGACACTGCTTTTTCATAGGACATTGAATATTTGTATGCGGCCACTAGATCTCTCTGAATGTAGGAGTACATTCTGCAAATCTCTTTCCAATAAATATAATCTGTTAGACACTTTCCCTAGTGATCTAGAGATATGCCTGGACACTGGGGTGTACAGACTCTCGAGAGGGCACGTTAGTGAGCTTTCAAAGGATTTTCTTTTTCTGTTCTTGCGATCATTAAAGCTTTCACACCTCATATTATATCCTAATCAGTTGCCCGTTAATTTATTGCTTTGGGTTTCTGGGAAAGGCCTTATCTTCACTTCTATTTTATCTCGGTCAATGTGCCTGTTTAGCAGTCAATACCTTCCTATTGTAGATATTTTTGTATTTGTAACATTCACTTTTGCAGCTGACATAAGCCGTAGATTAACTTCAAACAGCGATGTTGATTTATAAGCCTTATTTTATGATCTCTGAGCCGTCATAGTCCAGATGACAAGTTTATAGTTTGGGAAGCCAGTAGCAATGGCTGAGCAATTGCTCACTAGTCTTTATAACTAATGCACTGTAGCTAGGTGCAACTCCTCACCATGGTGACACTTGCAAATATTGAACAGACATAAAATGATTCATGGGACCCAGTACAATGCTTATTTTTAATTAATATTTTACAAGATGCTAGCTTTGTTTAACTTTCCAAATGTGAGTGGATATGGGAAGAGGATCCAAAGGACAGAATGTTGCTACATAAAATTTATAAGCACTCATGTTTGTGTTCTTGTTTTTAAAATGAATTTAAAAAACAATAATTTTTTTCTCCTCTCTCTGCTGGCAGGGGTTCAAGGCCCTGCAAGTGGTTCCTGTGGATATTTGTGTGTGTGTGTGTGTAATGATGAGCTCCAAAAAGTGGTGTTCTTGCTCTCCTCCCTTCCTCCCTCCCTTTGCGTTCAAATGCAGTCAGCATGGCAGGGCCGTGCTCTTCCTGAAAGTGCTTTAGGACACCTTGTGCAGAGAGCACCCTGCTGTGGCACAGCCCCCGTGGGAGGTGCACGGCATCCCTCTCTATCTGCTGTAGGCACGCACGGAGGTACCCCAACCACCAGACCCTTCAAACTCAAGGTTTAGCAATTTTCCCCTGAAGAAATGACACGTTTTGGGCAAGTAACACCAAACTCTTTAGTGGAGTTGGCAGGAAATAAAGGAGCATGGTGGTTGCAGAAGTCTGGGGCTCTGTGGATCTCTTCTAAAGAAACAGCAAAGGTTAACCAAGATTAGCAAGCCTTCTGGCACGGGCTATAACTGGTTTTGTAAATACATGAAAAATCTTGTAGGGTTTGCAGTCTGGAAACGACTGATGTTATTCACTGGGTTGAAGTGGCTTTGGTAGGCGCTAGTACTTCTTACATCAGCCCCCAGGGAGCAGTAAAGCGGCACAGGCTTAATTTGGTTTCATGAGTCACTGCAGGGACAGAGCCGGTTTCCCCCCTGCTCAGCCTCTGCAAGCTATGCACCCCGCCCGGCTGCACTTTAGCCCCATCCTTGGGAGTCTCTGGGCAGCCCATCTTGCTGGAGAGGACGCTGTGGAGGTGGCTGTCCCTGATCTTCCTTCCAGCCAGCAGGGCCACGCGGCCAGCGGGCAGCGAGGACCGAGCGTCCAGCGATGCCATTCATCGGCTGGGCGATGGCAAGCTTCCCTCCACCGTACCTACCCAAGGCTGCTTTTGACACAGAAAGCTGCTTTTGTGGCAGGAGTGCCAGCCTCTGGCTGGAGATGAGCTAGCTGATGCTGGAGATGTCGATCTGTGAATGCTATGCTTCTAGGAGGTCCTTTCTAATGCTCCAGTGCTTTCTTTTTCCCAAACATTATGGGAAATCCAAGTGGCAACAGCAGCAAAATGTTCCCGTAGGAAATTAGCCACGAGACTGTACTTCAAAAGTGAACTGCTGTGATGAGTTTATTCCAGATTTCCATGGACTTTAGCTGGAATTCATTGCACTTAAGGATCAATTTACAGACCAGGAAAAAATTTTCACCTGACAGAGGATACATCAACACATCTGCCTAGGTGGTGATCACACTATCCTTAGAAGTAATTGTATCCAGATGCTTTCCTTGTTGGTTATGTCCTAACAACCTGAGATATCACTTCACATTCATACCCATGACCTCTTCTAGCAATGACACGATGACCAACAAGGAGGAGGCTCGTGAGTGCATAGCTTCACAATGTGGAAACCCCTGAGGAAAAACTGTTTCTCAATGCCTAGGTTTATATATAAATTTCCCTTCTACAACTAAGATTTCCTTTTGTAACCTTTCCAACCATAACTGTAAATAAGCAAATGTTATCAGATCTTTTAAACTCGTGAACATTCTTCTGCAAGCAAGGAAAAAAAAAGGCCCATCGTTACTTCTGTTTGTCACGACTCAGAGAAGTGCCCATTGGTTCCCAACCATTTTATATAAAATTAAGAGCAATGAAGACACTGACAGCACTTTTATTTGTCTATATTTAATCCTGCAGAGGTGGCAGAGAAAAAAATCCTGCATTAACAAAATAATAAATTCCTCTTCACGTTAACATAAAATACCTATTCAATGATGAAAAGATTTGGGTTCACTCCAGTGTGGTTTTCCCTGTGTGGCTTGTTTTTTGCATTTCTTTCAGCTTGCTCTTTGCAATCCATTTCCAGTTGGGCTTTTTCTTTCCAAGTCTAACATATAGCATGGTGATACAAATTCTGGCCTGTGACAGCTTGAGGACTATGCTTGTTTAGACAAAATCTCTTTCCTTCCAAGTCTATTTTAAATGCCATGGAAATGTTCTCTTAGTCCTGAGGTTTTGCTTGTCATTGTTATTAAAAACCTATGCTCAAGGTCCCTGCTCAGCAGTGACCCAACTATCGTTCACAGGAGGTGCCTTCCACAGTCAAGGAATGGCTTTGGGAAGTCATGAGGTGGTGATGGAGAGGAGAGGAAGATTGAGAAGATGGTTTGAAAGGTTTCTTTTTCTTTGAAATATGTATAGCCAGAAGTAACCACGAGGCAGGAGTTGAAAGCTGAAACTGCGCAACACTTAAGCCTGGCCTAGCCCAATGTCAAGGGACAACCTCTGGTGAGTTTTGTTTCTTCCCCTGTCCTCACGGTTGGGAATATGCCATGATTTAAAACCACCATAGCATTAACTACCCCATTACACAAAACAGGAAGCTGAGTGACTGACCTCATCTGCTAGACCAAGTGTTTTAATGCTCGCCGAGGTTCAAATCAATCAAAAGGTCGAACTTGTTTAAGGCAGTGAGTGATAAGAGAGGGGATGGCTCAGAAAACTTATTCCCAGCCGTTGGAACAAAGCCAGCCTGGCTGCAGGAAAAACTCCAGATAGCACAAACCCTGGAAAACAGTGACAGCTTAGAAACTGAGGGCTGAGCCTCCCCTTGATGGAGTCAGTGGCTGGAGGGAATTCCCACCAAATTCAACAGAAGAAAATTGGACCCTGATGAATAGAGCTTCAGGAAATTCTCCTGGCAAGGCCTGGTCAGGACTCAAGTCACAGTTTCTTTAATTCACTGAGGTTTTTGGTCAGGTGGTGGAATGGACTTTTAGAGGAAAACATGATTTTCTAGCTGAAAGATTTGTCCCCATGAAGAAGGGAAGATGAAGGTTGCATTTGTGATTAAGTGTGCTCACAGCACAGCAGCTCTCTGAAATGGCAGATCTCTGGTGGCATCTCCATCAGCATTGGCATGGTGGTTAAAGAGAGACGTGCAAAACTTTGGGTCCTTAAGAGCAGTTTGAGGGAAGCTGAATCTGCCTGAAAAAGAGGACAGTTTATCTCCTTCGGGAGGAATGGGAAGGAAGAGGAAACTCATACCTTGCTCAGCTGAGACTGGAAGAGACCTTTTTCCCACGCTATCAAAGGCAGAGTTTTTCCCTCCCAGTCTTTCTTCTGTGTAGGGCAGAACATCGGCTCTGTGGAAAACTTAACTTCTGGTTCTGTGTGAGGCTGCTCAGTACCTCCAGCAGCTCTTTGGAAAACTCTTTCCACAGTTTGTACTGGCTGGTTTTTCAAGGATCTAATGGCTTTATTTAAAACAAACAAACAAACAAACAAAAAGATAAGAGGGAGTGAGGACTTCTTGGAGTATTTTCCTGCCATTTGAATTTTGATGGGGGACATTACTGGGGAGCCAGAAAGCCCATTAGGCTCCATGGCAAATGCCCATGCTTTCATAAACTTGCAAGGGATGGATTTTTTTTTAAATACACCTTTTTTCTTTTTTTTTTGTCAAAGAAAGCATTCTCCAAAGGCCAGCTACTGAAAAAATCCCTGGCCTTTTTGGCAGAATTCCCTGTTACTTATACAGCCAGGACTTTCTGTGCTCCTGCTCTTGTGTGTGACCCTCGTTCTCAACACATCCAAGGCCAAATGTGGATCTTTTCACTCAGGGCTGAATCTGGCCCTTTGTTTGTATGGAAAAGGTGTAAATAATTCTATGGGCAGGTGGAGAAAGGTGATGCTCAGGATGCGGAAAGGTGGCCCAGGCTGCTGGCGTGGCGTTTAGAGGGAGGACGGGTTGAGGACCAAGCCACAGACCTGCTGCATCACAGCACCACCATTGCTTGTTAGATCCGATGGGAAGTGGAGGAAGGACCACCAGACCTGGAGGGAGGCTGCAGCAGGTTGGGGCTGCACTGGTGGATGAAGAGCAACTCATTTGTGTTATCGTGCGTTACTCTTATCTAACTGAAAGTAAGCGATAACTGAAAGCAACATGGCTGCCTCTGTGCTCAGTTCTGCAGCAGCACTAACACGGTGCAGGCAATGGGCATTTTGTGATATTCTGGGCTTCTGTCTGTTGATCATGGTCTTCTCAGCAGGGAGCAATACTGTGTCCCCAGGTTTGCCAAGCCGGTGGCCACTGCACAGCGGCTGCACCCCAAAAACATTGGCATGGCAGTAAGAAATACAGGGTCTCTCCTGGGAAGGCGTCACGGACCTGGGACTCGCGTGAAGACCAGGCAAAAGTTCCCTGCAGTCCAGCTCCAGGCTGCTCAGCCCAGGCGGGTGTGCACATCCCGTCCCTCCAGCCTCAGAGGTTAGGTCTGCTCTGCTTTTTACTCACCCTCCACTGTTGGTAAAACCAGTACCAACAGCAATGCTGCAACAGAGAATGGGGTTTTTCTGAGCTCTGATTCATGAAACCAGATGTGCCTGTGCTTTTTTCAAGCTCATTTGAATGTATGCAATGGACTTCTATCTTTGCAAAATCATCAGTTACCAGATGTCTTTTAAATTGTCTACCTTGCAAAATCATCAGTTACCAGATGTCTTTTAAATTGTAAACCTCTGTAGCCAGAGGTTAAAACTGTGTCAAAACAATCACTGATAAGAATTTATATTGCTTTTAAAATATACTATGATTTCCTCCAGCTCTTTCCCCTGAAAAGCTCTCTCATGGAAATTTTATGGCTCACAAAAGAATTGCCACCCACCCATCGCTATAGTTTCAGTCTCAGATTTACTGATAAATGCTTTTAATAATTAACAGTTGCAGGGGCTCTGTACCTCTGCCTGATAGATATCTCATCTCTCTGACAGCAGAAAAAAGGCCTAACGTAACTGGAAGAGTCATGAGGGCTGTATGCTGGTGGAAGGTACCCGCAGTGGTACAGTCTGGGTCCAAATGCAGACCTTCCCCACTGGTTGAAGCTGTTTGTAAGCAGAATTTTGTCCTGGGCCCAGTTCTGAGCTCGAGGTAGCCGGAGAAGCAGGGATGCTTGCAGAGTCCCTAAGGGAAAGGAAGTTTTGAGGCTGTATGGGGCTGGGAAGGAGCTGTGCAAGTCGAAAGGATGAGCAGGTTGGGCTGTGGCTTTCCTTCTTAACCCGGCTCTCCGAAGTCTCATCCAGCCTCTGTGCTGGCTGCCAAGAGCTCATACTGAGTGGCTATTTTGGGATAAAGCAACACCGAGCATTACTGTAGAGATGTTTGGAGAGAGACTTAATAAAATCAACTAATAAGGTTTGACGTGCTGAAGATTAGAAAGAGCCATTGCAAACATCTGCCCTGACCTCGGACGTGGGAGGCTCAACGGAGCCATGCGCGTCCCGGGGCTGGGATGCCCTCTCCTGAGACGGCTGGAAGGACACGTCCTGCTGCTGCGTCCTGCACAGACAGCTCACCTCTTTGCAAAGCCATCTTTGAACCGTGAGGGCAAACCAGCAGGGTAACCTGGCGCTGGCTGTTGGCCTTAAAAGAAAAACAATAAAGAAGAAAAAAAACCAGCTCTAAGCTGTTGTCTTGGGGGGCTGGGAGCAGCCAGGCTCTCGTGCAGCAGGCAGCTGGGGCTGGTAACTTCAGCACTTGTCCCCGTGTAAATCATCCTGTCCCTGGATCAGAAGGCTCACGTGGTTCGCACCGGGGGAGCAGGGGGTCCCTGCCGACGGCCAGGCGAGCTCCGCTGAACCAGCAGAGCCGCCGCACTGCCCTCGCCGCTTGTTACGGGCACAACTGCGAATTGCTTTGGGCTTTCAGCTTCTGGTTTTGTTTTGATGATGGGGTTTGTGCTTTTTTTTTTTTTCCTTTTTTGTCATAGGACCAGCCCAGAATAGAATCACGAGATCGGTGTTTATTACTTTCCAAATAATCTATGCACTGTTTTTAGTGCTGACACTGTGTATGAAAGGCTGTGTCACCGCTGCGCTCATGTTTCCATGTGACACTGAAGCTCACTTTTTTTTCCCATTTCATAACTAATAAGTGAAATGAGTTTGACAGCCTTGGTTTCAGCTTTAGCTCGTTGGTTCCCATGTCACAGATAGGCTCGGTTAGCAGCAAATTCTTGTCAAGAGACGAGAATTACAGTTCAAGCTTGAAATGCGCTAGTGTCTAGTGCAAAGGTTTAAATTCTTGACCAAAGTTAGATAAAGCTTGCTGAAAGTGTGACGTTTGAAATACATCTATCTTTTCCTTCTGACCAAAAATACCTGGAGTTGGAAGTATGTGCTGCCTTTGCATCCAAGCAAAGAACAGTTGAGCTCCTCTAAAGAACAGAGTAAACACGGCATTTTAAAGATCCTGGGGTTTTGGTTTTTTAAAATCTATGAGACTCTCCTTCTCCCTATATGTATATATATCATCTATATAAAAAAGAAAAAGTTGTATGTATATATACATATATCTTTAAAAGAAAAATGATTGGTTTTCAAGGTGTAGGAAAGCTTATTTGACTGGTAATAAGAAAAAAATGCTAGCTCTCCCACGGTAGTCATTAATAGCTCTGAGTTCCAGCCTGAGTACAGATGGAGCTTTGATATTATCACAGTTTTGCAGTGAGTTTGTGCTGTATATCCTGCTGCTAATCCTGTGGTGGAAATGGGCTCCTCTTAACACCTGGTGCCAAGACACAACCGTTTGCCTGAACCTGACACAACTGATCTCAGCTACGGCGTATGCAGCCTCGTGGGCTGGATTTGGGCATATCCCAGCTCCAGTAAGTCAATGCCGGGCACTTTCTCTGACTGGTGCTGTGTGCTGAGATTCTCTTGCTTGCTTGTGTAAAACAGCTCCTGTGAAGCCACCGTTCTGGGCTGCCTTCCTGGGTCGCTTTCAGCTCAGCTATTTATTCAAGCTCTGTTTTTCTATGCTCGTTCGGGACTGCTCCTCCCCTCCGGGCACACAGAAAGAGGATTTGTTTTTAGACAATGTTTTTAGTTATAGTTTCCAGCAGGATGAGTTATCTCACATCACAGCTTGGGCGAGGGAGGAACAGCATGTGAAATACAGCAGCTTCTGGGGTCAAATGAGGAGCAAGTGCCTGCAGAGCTGGGAGCCCCGAGCTCTCCGGCTCCAGTCCTGGGCTTCGTCAGGGCGATGCTGTTTACTGAGCCTCCCCGACTGGCTGCGGCTGGCAGGGAGCGTGAGTGCTGTAAAACCTGAAGTCAGATGTAGCGTCCCGATGGTTTTGGCCACTTTGCTAACTTTCTTCAAGCAGGTCTTGTTCTTTAAGAGTTTTCTAGGAGCTGAATGGAAGAATTTAGGGGGTTTTAGAAGTGCTTTTTTGGTAAGAGTTTGCTAAATTTATGTTTTTCATCTGAAGGGACCCTTAACCTGACCTCTGGTTTATAACATAGAGCATTGAATTTCATGCACTTAACTCCCAAGAGCTGGCTGACCACAGTACTTTCCTAAGAAAAAATAAGTGCTCTTAAATGCAGTCATTTCGGCATGGTAGAAATGATTTGTTATTCCTAATAGCATGGCAATAGCTAAGAGTCGTAGATTTTCAAGAAGGCTCTCAAAGATATCCTGACTAAGGCTCTCCCTGCCTTCCCCTTGACCCCATCATCCTCCCCCAACCCACTCTGCCTGCTGCTGACTCCTCTCCTGGTCGTGCTGGAGGTTGGAGAGACATTAAATAAGCTAAAGGGGCATAGAGGGAAGAGGTATCCATTTTAGGAATAAGGAAGGGGCAGGCTGAAAGCAGCAGTGGGGTTAATCTGACCTTGCCATCCATTTGGGTGGGAAACTGTCAACTCAAAACATGTGTCTGTTATTCCACACAGGCGTTTGCAACGATGTATGAGCCATCACTCCTGTTCCTTTGCCTTGCAACAGCGCTGCGACACAAACCCTGTTGGGCTGAGCACTTCACCCGTGCAGAGCAAAAAGCTGTCCCTTCCTCAAAGAGGCCTCAGACTCACCAGGTAATTACTTATCTTCATCCATTAATTCCCTTTTCTGGGTTTGTTTTTTTTTTTTTTTTTGCATTATCCAGATAATATAATTTCTCTCCCAGACTCAAAATACAGTGACAAATAAATGATTTCATGTAACCTCTTGAGATAGGGAGAGCCGAGATAGACGTGGTGCCGTGCCTGGGGTAATGGAAGGCTGGGGGATTTGGTGGGGGGATGATCTGGAAAGCTGCAGCATGGCTTTTCTGAAATGACACATCCAAAGATATTCTGGAGATTATCCTCCAAAAACTCAGTGGTCAAGGGCTTAATGACTCTTAAATAATGGTCAAATGACTGCTTATTATCAATCAACTATTGCCAGTTGAACTGCATTAATGAAAGTTTCTTGATAACAGCTGCCTTATCATCTGGAACTGAGATACGTGGTCTAATGTGCTCCTGCAAGGCTTGAGGAAATGCTCCTTTCAGCAGCAAAAGAGACGATGTGTCGCTTTCCTAAATGAGGCTGAGTCAAATGGTCAGTCGGGCTCTCCAGAAAGAAGCAGTTTCTTTCATCTTTTGGTGTTAAAGGACTGCTTTATCCATGTGTTAGAAAGGATTCTGGCTGCCTTGCAAGAGTTTAGAGTCCGAGCCAACACACCTTGCTGGCCGTTGGCAGTGGCCTGGGCTGAAGGCCACCACAGCAGCACGGGGCAGTGCCACTGCACCCTGAGGGGATAGCACAGGGTGTTCACTGTACGTCCATCTGCCATAATCACCTACCTCCTTGGAGGAAATGGGCTGAAAACTGTATTTAACATTGTTGATTTTGATTTTTCCAGATTTATTACCTGTTTTTTTGTTCACTGTTTGGCCGCCCGCACCTCCTCCATCTGCCAGCCCTGTAATCCACCTCCTCTTATCTTAGCACAGTTCACTCCACCTCTTGCTCATTTTCATTTTATTGCCTAGCTAATCTCATCCTCCTGCTTTTCCTGACACTGCTCCCCCCTCCCCATCTGTGGAGATTAAATCACTGCTCCTTTTGTTTGGTGCCACTCAAAATTCCCTCATTTCACTCAGGCTTTGGGATGCTTCCAGGCACTTTTGCTGTTGCACACATCCGTTTTCCTGGCACAAAAAGACCCGTCAGCATCTGATGGAAGCGTTAGCGAGTCCTCATTTCAACCAGTTCTCAGCGATGTCCTCAATCTGAGATGGAGCTGAGCTCAGCCTGGGACATGCACAGTCCAACAGAGGCAGCTGTACGTGTCCGGTCACTACAGGAACATCAGCTGGATGCTCAGGACAGCTCTGTAGTGGTGCCAGAGCCTGGCGCCTGAATATTAGGTGAGAAAAGTCTCCAAGCTATCAAAATGTGAAGTTCTGGAAGTGGTTTCTCATATTGTTAGGTGGTGTATTGGTGCATTCAACACATCGTCCCTATTTACAGCATCTAGTGGCACACCGGTATTCATGGCCTCAGGAGTCTCTAATTCTAGTTACTGCTCAGGGTTGCTGAGGGTTTTAGGCTCAAAGTTGAAACTGGCCTCCCTGTTCAAGGGTGCTAAGTGCATCCTAGTTTGGGGTCACAGCTGCACCTATGGGTGAGGACACTGGATTTTCAAGCCACGTGTTTCTGGCACCCTCCCACCTTCCCACAGCTGAGAACAGTGCTGGAGACCCTCCTACCGATATCTCCTCCACCTGTGTGACCATGCAAGTCCACTGACGTCAGTGCTGTTAACGTCTGCTCAGAGCTGGAACCAGCAGAGCCTTTCACCTGGCAAACCCCAGACAATTTCAAAACGGCTTACAGCTGAGGGACCACGTCCATTTACAGGACTCCTCGCAGCTGCCAGGCTGCTGTTCTTCCCTGCTATGAGCACCCACGCGTGTTTGCTGCCAGGAGCTGGATGAGACCACGTCTGCGGTGGGTTGACCCTGGCTGGATGCCAGGTGCCCACTAAAGCTACTCTATCGTTCCCCTGTTCAGCTGAGGAGGGGAGAGAACATACAACGAAAGGCTCATGGGCCGAGATAAGGTCAGGGAGAGATCACTCACCAGTTACTGTCATGGGCAAAACAGACTCAACTTGGGGAAATTAGTTTAATTT
The DNA here is from genome assembly GCF_949628215.1 of Phalacrocorax aristotelis. Lineage (NCBI taxonomy): Eukaryota > Metazoa > Chordata > Aves > Suliformes > Phalacrocoracidae > Phalacrocorax > Phalacrocorax aristotelis. The sequence goes on from NC_134288.1 coordinate 15,187,720, forward strand.
ATTACTGATCAAATCATAGTACGGTAATGAGAAATAAAACCAAATCTTAAAAACACCTCCCACCCCTCCCTTGTTCCTGGGCTCAACTTCATTCCCAATTTCTCTACTTCCTCCCCTCCAGTGGCTCAGGGGGATGGGGAATCGGGGTTGCGGTCAGTCCATCACACGGCAATTCTGCTGCTCCTTCGTCCTCAGGGGAGGACTCCTCACTCTCTCCCCCTGCTCCAGCGTGGGCTCCATCCCATGGGACCCTGTCCCTCAGGAACAGACTGCTCCAGCATGGGTCCCCCATGGGGTCACAAGTCCTGCCAGGAGCCTGCTCCAGCACGGGCTTCCCACGGGGTCACAGCCTCCTTCGGGCATCCACCTGCCCGGGTGTGGGCTCCTCCCTGGGCTGCAGGTGGATATCTGTTCCACTACTAACCTCCAGCGGCTGCAGGCGGATATCTGCTCCACCGCTGACCTCCCTGGGCTGCAGGGGCACAGCCTGCCTCACCATGGTCTTCACCATGGGCTGCAGGGGAACCTCTGCTCCTGTGCCTGGAGCACCTCCTCCCCTCCTTCTTCACTGACCTCGGTGTCTGCAGGGTTGTTTCTCTCACATATTCTCACTCCTCTCTCCAGCTGTTTTTCTACTCCCCTTCTTACATACGTTATCCCAGAGTTGCTACCGCCATCGTTGATGGGCTCAGCCTTGGCCAGCGGTGGGTCTGTCTTGGAGCTGGCTGGCACTGGCTCTGTCGGACATGGGGGAAGCTTCTGGCAGCCTCTCACAGAAGTCACCCCTGTAGCCCTCCTGCTACCAAAACCTTGCCAGCAAACCCCATACAAAGTCCTAAAGTCTTAATTCAAACAAACCCCTCTTTGAGTACATGGGAGATACTCCCCTAAGTGAGGACTACTGCTGTTTGGCCCTAATTGTAGAGTTTAAGCATTCATTTTTAATCTGTTTGGTTTTTATCTCTTGCCTTACTTCTCAACTTGCAATGCCAACCATGATGCATTTGCTGTATCTCCCCTCACTACTTTTATCTGCCAACATGTTTTAAATAAGTTTAAAGAGTACAAGAGCTAAAAAAAAAAATATCAGGCAGCTTAAGATAAAAGCCAGCACCATGCTTTTAAAAATAGACCGGGCAGCCCTGTGAGAGGTGCCAAGTAAGTGGGTGCACAGGAGGGGAACGGAGCGGGCTGAAGAGACACTGTTTAAACAGAAGGTAAATAAGTGGCAGGGGGAGCTGCAGTTCATTTTGTTCCCTTACGTGTTGCTCAGATAATGCAACATATCTTTAGGCAGGCTGGTTCTAAAAATGGATGCAGGTCTTGGGTTTCACTGGGTGACTCTCAGGCTGCGGCGCTCGCACCAAGTCTCCTGTGAAGCGTCCATGGGAGCGGCACAAGTGCGTGCCAGTGAAATGGCATTTAGCGTTCCAAAAGCAGCAGCAATACTCAGATCTCAACACTGGTACTTTATGAAGAAGACTTTTGCAGTGAAGGATGTGTGCCTGATGCAGGAGGGGCTGCCCTTAAATCCCTGAGGCCAGGCAGTGTTTTGTTAAAATTGTCTCCCTTGCTGCGGTTGACCTGTGAAAATAGCAATCGTCTGACAGTGACAGCAGTGCTTAATTAGTAAGTCAGGTTTGAAGTGTCCTATCCAATGAGTAATTTCCCAGAAGCAGAGTTTAGTATTGAAGCTGGTTTAATATAACAAAACAATTGGCTTGAAAGCCTCCTTGGCATCTTAATGGTGTTTTCTTTGGTCTAAATATACATGAGAAGATGAGAGGATGTGTAAACCTGAGCAAGGGATAAAAATGACCAAGAGAAAGACTCAAAGACTGTGTCCAAACTCCACACTATTGCACGATTTTGTGAGCCACTGGCTTCCCTAGGCTAGGACGTGATTCCAGGGAGCTGCACTAGCCACCAGTCCGCTCCCACTGCTCCAGGATGAGCATTACTGTCTTTATCTTTCTTCTTAGCCCCCTCTCTCCTACCTAGTGGAGCTCAGCTCAGCTGTGAGAAGGATGAGTATTTGTTGACTTTCAGTGGCTGTGGCAATGATCAACCAGGTCTTCTCTGCTCCTGCGGACACTGTGTTTGAATTGGGCACACGTTGCTCACCGGCATGGAGAACTCGCCTTTTCTTGGCTAAACGAGTCTTCTCAGGCTGTCCCTGTTCTGTAAAAAGCAAATTTAGGAGCGAAAGGGCAGCAGTGCTCCCTGGCCAAATGATGGTAAGCAGCTACATTCTCATAGAGAAGGCGGCAGAGAGTGCTGCCTTCCTCCTGGGAATGGAGTGTTCCCTTGTACGGTTGGTGTCTGTTGGGTGAATTGTTGCTTACAAGGTTAATTAGCTGTAGAAAATGAGCTAGAATACTTGGGGGTAATGAATCATAATGAATTGTTATATCTGAGGAGTGACAAGCTAAATTCATGCACGTTTTGGACTTGTTTTAGTCAGAATGGAAATTAGTGCTATGCATTTTTCTGTTGTTCTGCTTTCATTTCTAGATATCGGGAAGTTTATCAACATGGCCTGAGTTTTGTAAGGTCTTGCAATGCTTGATTGCACAATGTTTAATCTCTCTCCTGAGTTCTTGAGCTGGTCTTCTAGGAGCAGCAGCTCTTCTGGAAGCCTTACGTTTGCCACCCCCACCACCCCTTCAACAAATGTGATTTTGACCTGTTACTGAGAAAACACAAAACTTCTCCTAAGCTAAAAGAGAAAAAAATGTTGTGTTGTCCTAAAACTATGTGTGGCAGTGTTACATGGCCGTTCTGACTGAGGCGTGGCGCCCTCATCTAGGAAAGTACTGAAGTAGCTTAAATGATAGATTCACCTCCCATACCAAGATGAGTCAAGGGACCTATTGGTAGCAAGACTCATCGGATCCTTCAAGCTCCTTCTGTCCCCAGAATGTCTGGAGTATTTCTGTTAAATTAGACCTAGCAAAATAACAAGCTAAGGGGTAGACAGATGTTGTAACTCTTGACATACCTGGGAAGTAAGGATAAACAAGCTAGTTCTACCTGGAAGATAGCTTCTGGAATCTCAAGGTGAGCTGAAGGACACTGTGAAAAAGAGGATCCTGATAAGGAGAATTTGTTCTTAGACCCCTTCAAGAATCATAATGTGCCTCTGGGTGAGCTGAAGCCTGACAAAAGCTGTTGTGCTCTCTTTGGGGTTTTTTGATGTGGCACCCAGGTTCAGCTGGTTCAGGGTTGGAGGAGCTGTGAGCTCTCAACAGTAGGAGGCTTTGAATTCACAGCTTTTCTTTTAAATAAATCAGTGGTTCCAGGAGAGAGAGTGGGACTGCTGCAACGTTCAAGTTCTTTGCTGGATGCGTGCCTCTGGAAGTGTTTAGAGACGTTTGACAGATCTTGCTGTCTCTTGAAGGTGCACATTGGTGTTAGCCCAGCCGTGGCTGCATGAGCAGACTATTGTTTCTGTCACTGCTGGGAGAAGCAATCTCATTCACAGAGAAAAAGCACTTTGGGGATCAAAGACAAAAGGTACCAACTGACACTTAATATCGATATAGGCTAGGACTAAATTAGTGCATTTCTCCAGATGTTTTCACAGTTGCCCTGACTGCAGCACGATGGGTTGTGTTCTGAACTGTGAGGTACTCATACTGGTCTTTCTCATCTCCACTGATGCGGTTGCTCCTAGCATAATCAGGTGCAGGCTCCCGCTTACTAAGTGCTATAAAAGGCATCGCTCTGACACAAAGTGGAAAATTCTCCTTGAGGTGCACAGCTCTTACAGGAGGCAGTCAGTGGGGGTGACTCCTTCTAGACCTGGCCCCATACTTTGAGATGTGAATTCGTATACAATATCTTCTCTGAAAGCAGCTATTCTTGCTCTTGCCAAACTGCTCCAAAGACCCATACAATGATGTTAATTGTAAGCCACAAGCTGGCTCTTATCTTTGAATTGTTTTTCTCTAACAATTTTAAGAAGAGCTCAGCATGTTCTCGGTAGGAGCTGATAGATGCTAAGCACTTCTGAAATCCTGCCAACTTCATTTAGACTCCTAAATGGGAACTGAATGCTTTTGAACGTATGATCCCAAGGGTGCATTTATAACACTACAGCTCTGTCCATACAATTTCTTTCCTCTCTTACTGTCCCCAGAATGCCCTCAGCAGTGGCAGTATCACTAGGAGCACCAAGCTAGTCAAGGTTTGAGTGATATCTCAGTTATTATGTCAGCTCAAGCAACACCAAACAGAATTAAACGAGAGCGGTTAAAAGGCAGGTGCCTGCCTGCCACCTGTCTGCAGCAGGGTCCCCATCATCGCTACCAGCAGCAGAGATACTATTGAAATGGCTGTAATGATTTTATATCTATGTATGTACATATGTGAAAACAAAAATCTAGTGCAAACTCTGCCTTCTTTTTCAGAGTATTTCATCCTGTGGTTCAGGCTATGTACGTTGTACTTGACAATGCTCTGATTCTTAATTTCAGGATTCAAATTTTCTCCTAATTAGATTCTCGGGGCAGATATAAAGACTATTTTTTAGTGCTTGTGAGGCAGAGGAGGAGGGAAGACAAGCCTTTATCTGAAGCTTTTCCAACAGAGTTAGTGCATGGAAGGCATCTGTTTTGGTCCTGCAAGGCTGACATCCTCTCCCAGCAGACTTGGCAGTGAGTGGAAGAACCACATGTCAGAAAATCTGGGGGCCCACGCGCTGTGGACAAAAGTATGGCAAAGAATTTAAACATTAGCGATGGGAGTGATGTTGGAGGCCTGGCTAAAAGCGATTAGCGTAGCGCTCTGGAATGTGGCGTTTCAAAAGCTGCTCCAGAAGGATCTGCAGCCCCATTGACTTCTGCAGCGTCAGGAAAGAGCCCTTGCACTCTGGCTTTTGCTAATTTGAATGGGTGAATGTGCAGGGTGATACGTGCAGCCATCACAGAGCTCCCTGCTCTGGCTGCTCACAGGGCACTGTGCACCATGCCCCACATGCCTGCTGACTGGGGTGTTCTCCTTCGCTCCAGGGAAATCTGATGCCCCAATGACTCAGATGCCTGACAAGGTCCTTGTGCATTGCCAGAAACCCCCTTGACAATCTTCATCAACGTTAGGCTGCAGCCAAAGCACTAAAAGCCACCTTCGGCTCTGATCTGGGTGTTGTTAGATGTGCGTTTGGGTCGTGTGTCGGTGTGGGGTTTGGGTGTTCTGGTTCCACGTGTGTCAGTGCGGGCTTTGGGTGTTTCGTTTCCACGGCTGCCTGGGGTTTTCGTCTCTTTAGGAATGCACCCAGCAGGACTGAGCATGTGTCTGTGGTCACATTCACTTGTTTTGTTTCCTTTTCTTTTTCTTTTTTTCTTTTGTGTTTTTCCCTTTTGATTTCTAGGTAGATAAATCAAAGTGTGGAATCAATTAAAAATAGAGCTGGGTAGAAGGCCTGGCTGACGTGAACACATACATTTTTAGTTGAGGTGGGAAAAGAATGCACTCATTCAAGCCCTCATGCAGGGCAGGGAATTCCCTAGCTTTTGTCTAAATATGGCATGCAAGAGCAGAGCACAGGCAACGCAATACTTCACTGAGTATTGTTTAAAAGGGTGCTTGGCACCGACCAGCAAGTAGGATTCTTGTAAAAACATGGCATGAGGAGTTGTTTGACAGATTCTGACATAGCAAAGTCTTTACAAGAGGCAAAAAAAAAAAAAAAGAGAGAAAAGGAAAAGAGAGAAACTGCAGAGTACACGAAGCCGAAAGCGTACTCTCTGTCTAGGAGGAATGTAGAATAAAAGGCACTTAGCGCCAAGTCATACCCTGCATGCTGTGTGGGTCTGATCCTATTAGTGATTTATGGCACCGAGTTAAAAGTCCGCTTCTAAATGATGGCCTGTTGTCAATCATTCTGGAGGAGTGATGAAGAAGTAGCGAGACCTGAGGAAGAGACTGCTTTGGCTTGAACCCACTGACCAGCGTCTCTATCACAGGCTTTCCCGTCCTCTGCTGTCCCGATGCTGCTCTGCAGCATTTCACCCTGCAGAGCAAGACGTTTCACTAGCAGATCTTTGTGTGCAATACTCAGTACCAAGCGATCCTGTGGTTTGAGTAGGTGTCCCTTTTTTTGCAAAGCTTATGCTGAGTTGTGGCTTTGGATACCTGTTGCAGCAGTGAGCAACGACTCATGCCCAGAATAAAACCCATCTCCCACTGCCTGTGCCACGTCTGGAGACATTGTGAATCGCTTGGAGCACAAAGGCCTTTACACATATCAGCAATGGAGAATTTTGTCTCCAAAATTCCTAGTCTGCTCTTGAAATATGGCCATTACATGAGTGTGTTTTAAAGGAGGGAAAACTTATCTGTGATTCAGTCCACTTCTGGAGGTCTCAGATGAGGACACCTCACTTGCTGACTCTGACACCAGTTACTCAACAGAGAGGGTCTCGGCTCAGCCTGTGGAAAGTGAAGCCCTTCCCTGAATTCACCTCGAATGCAGCATCTGTACTCGATCACAGCTGGAGCTTCCTCACATAAGACGCTCTTCCCCAGGTTGGATGATCGGATGGTGTCTTGCAATGTACACTAGAAAGAGGAGACAAGCAGTCTATAATTAGCACATAACATCGGGAGTTTTGTTGCTCCTGAAATGCAAGGACTAAATTGGGTTCTGCTTCAATAGTATTGGCTTAAGGTGAGTCCATTAGCTGCTCTGCATTTGTGCTAGTGCTGCTGAAAGCTGGTCCCTAAGCGCTGCAAAGCTCTCTGGTGCGGAATAGGAACCAGGAGGTCTCAGATCCACTCCTGTGGGCACCTTCCAGTGAAACCAAAGGGAGGCCCATCAGATATTTTGATGTGTTGCCCATGAGATACACTCAACGGCAAAGCAACAAAGTCCAAGAGTTTCTGCGTCATCTTAGCAAAGCTCAGGAGAGAGCGAAAGCACAGGAGCAGCCCCCCACCCTTTTTGAACATTTTGGTTAATGTTTTCAGTTGTAGTGGAGCTGCTGCAAGTATTTCTGAAAGCAAATATTTGATGTCCCCATACACTAGAAAACAAGTAGAAGAACGAACTGCCTGCCTACTCACCTGGTCATCTCAACAAAACTGAGCCAGGGCTGAGAATAAATAGCAACAACTGCCGAGCTTTTGTAGTCAGCTTCTCTACGAACAAGAGCTGTGACGGGAAAGCAAACAACACCTGCCCGTGAGGAAGTGGGCACGGGCTGGAAAGGGAGCGGAGGCTGGTGGGCAGAGGCTGTTTGTACAGAGCCGTTGGTCTCCAGGGTGGGGCTGCTGGCAGAAGCCGGAGGAAGATGCTATCTCCATCAGCCCATGCCAATGCCATGCTACTGCAAGGGGCAGAATGGGTGAGCAGCCTGCCTCCCTGTGCCCTGGCTGGTTGAGCGGTGGCGGCCCCTCCGCGCCTGCCAGGAGCAAAGCCTCTGGAGTGCAGCTGCCCCCGAGCAGGTCCTGCTCTTGGCTGGCATGTGGATCACACCAGAGGGCAAATCGCAGGGTTGTCACAGGGGAGAAAAAAGGTGGACAGTCCCTTATCTGGCAGAGGAGGCCGATCATTCACCGCTCACGCCTCTACCCGAGCATGACTTCTGCTAAGGAAACCAGCGTCACTTTGCCCTAACTGGGAAGCAGGGGAGACGGTATGTTCTTCTCATTCTCTGGCTGGGCATAAGCACAGCCCACATTCCCGATGTCCAAGTGATCTGCGTTTGGGTGCTGGCGTTTTTTCTCTTTTTTGGGTTTTTTTTTTTGTTTGTTTGCTTGCTTGCTTGCTTTTAGACTTCTAAAAAAAACTTCAGCTTCATCGGGTGGAAACGATCTCATCACGTTACCGATTCACTTTCCTGGGAAACTAAACTTCTAATGTAATCATGGGAAAGTCTCACCTTCCCTTTTTTATTTTCCTTTAACCAAGTTTCTATTGAAATTAGCTTGGCAGGCTAACAACTCCAAAGCTAAGAGACAAAAGGCAACCCTGTGTTACTATTAGGTTTTTAATCTCATTATTTGCTTACCAATCTCATGATTTTGGGGAGATGGCAAGTGATTTTTGAATATTTAATGACATATATCCAAATCTATAGAGAAGGCAGGCCTCCTCATAATACATTTGACCAACACACTAGTCTCTTTTTCCCACTGCCAACAAAAAAAAGAAGTAAAGCCCAATAATTAATTACTGCTCTGTCTTTTGTAGTTTTCTTTGAGCTGCAACACCTTCTGTTCACTCTTGCTCTTTTTCTACCTCTTACAAATTCTTTGCACAACTGGAAACCCAGCTCAGCAAATCCAGTCCAATATCACTATAGCCAAGCGAGGAAGGACCTGGCTCCCCTTCAAAGGGAGCTTTTATCAAATGTCTCGTGTGATGTGACAAAGCAGGGAAGTGTGCCATGGATGTGATGCTTCCAAACCCCCTTCTACCTTGATTAAACTTGAGAGCGATTACCCTTGCCAGGGTGATGAACCCTGCCAATGGGTATCTTGTTTACAGCTGTGCTGAGTTTTTAATGTGTTTTCCTGTTTCTGGCTAGGAGAACACGCTTCCGCTTTATGCCCTGCATAAAACACCATTTAAAATATCAAGTTCCTAATATTTTGCAATAGAGCCCTAGAAACTAGAAAGCCGGGGCAGCATCACTCCTGTGTGCGAAGTTATGCCTGGGCCTCAGTGCAGGAAAACATTCCATAAGGGCCCTATTTATTTTGCCCTATTTTATTTGCCCTGTTTTATTTTGTGTGTTTCCCTCTCATTGCTAGATTCTGCTTCATTCCTAATTCTGATAAATTTAGATCATTGGATCAAAGTCATATTTTTAAAAGAAAAAAGAAAACCTAAATACCACATTTTGGAAAAAAAATAAACCAACTTGACAAAACATTTTCTTTTACCAATTTCCCAGTTGTGTATAGCAGCCACTTTAAAAATGGCTGCATCTAACTAGTTTCACTTAAAAATATCCTGTTTCTTTTTTCTCTTTTTTTTTTTCTTTCCTTCACAAGAACTAGGCTGTTTTTTAGAGAAACTTTAACAGGAAAAACGCACATCAGCACCTTATGAAATTTCCATGTTTGGCTTTGAATCAGGTTATGTGGAGAAAAAAAAAAGTTGTGAATTTTCCAGTTCGGTGGCTCGGTAGCTTGGTGCTCTTGCCTTGCAGTTTGGGCAGAATACGCCGGAGGGCAGGAACTTTTCTCCCTGATCACTCCTGCTCTGCCCTGTGTTTCGTCCAGCTGGTCCCAGCCCATCACTCTGTGCCCAGGCAGTCATCTGGCTTCCTCCCCTTTTCTCTGGGTAATCTTCCTCCCTCTTTTTGTTGACTACAATGACACAAAACACTCCGTTTCAGCTGCAGGAAATACCAAGAGTGTGGTGGGCACTAAACCTTTCTTTGTGAGAACAGTCACCACTGGAATAATCTCCCCAGGGAAGGGGTTGGCTCGGCCACGTTGGACACCTTTAAGACTCAGCTGGACAGGGTGCTGGGCCATCTTGTCTAGACTGGGCTCTTCCTAGAAAGGCTGGACTAGATGATCCCTGACGTCCGTTCCCACCTGAGATTCTGTGGTTCTGTGGCTCACTGGTTACCTCTGAAGCTGTTCGTGGATGGTGGCGGGACACCAAACTCAACCCATGGTTGAACTTCACTCGGTGATGTGACGCCAAACGAGGCACCGTGCTGCTGCCGCACTTGTGCCCGGGACTGGCACGGGGTCACGTATGGCACAGTCCTAGGTGCAAAGGCACCCTCTGCGTGGTGAGGAGGGTTTCTGGTGGGCCCATGCTGACTCAGCACCAGTTCAGCTCCTTGCTGCTTTGCCCACCTCGCATGTGGAGAAAAACCTTGGCTTAGCCTGGGTGAGATCTACCTTTGTGCGCTTGGAAGGGGGAAGTGCCTAACCATGGGTTGGTATATGCTGCTGGGAAATAGCCTTGGACCTCGGCCAGCCCGAAGCAGGGAGGTGGCAAAGCTGCCTTTGATGCCTCGGCTCCTATTGAGTGGGAGTTCCTGGAGGGGTGGCCCTGCAGGCAGAACCACGGCGAGGCTGTCCGACAAGCTGTTCCCATTCCTGCTCACCGTGGATGCAGCAGCCCACCTGCTCTCCGCTGTGCTGGAATATCAGCCGGCGCTGGCGCCTTGGCTCTGTTGTTTCAGGCTGCAATGGGTAATTTTTAATCCCTCTATTCAGAGTGTTTTGAGGAACAGGAGGAGAAACATATGGCATATGCTCACCTCAGCTCCCAGGAGATGTGGGGGAGTGGTTCCCAGCAGCTGCTGGGGTAATCCTTGTCCTTCTGTCCGTGACCTCATCTGAAAGGTGGGCTCAGAGTGCCTGGGTATCACCCCACAAACAGGTGGGCTCCACCAACTGGGCAGGGCTGGGGGGGTAAAGTCCCTTCCTCCCCTCTGTGGCCCAACAGGATCATGGGCAAGGGCATGTGCAGTGCAGAGGGACTGGAGGAGGGAATCCATCCTCTCCTGGGTCTCCTTCAGGCAGACCATCACCACAGTGGTGCTCGGAGGCACCTCAAAGGCACAACAGTCACATGGGCAGAGGCTTTTGGGGTAGGGGTGCCTTAGGGGCTTGGGAGTTGGTTGAATTAAGAACTCATCTTTGACCAAAGAGGGTCTATGGTGTCTTGGCGTCATGTCTTGACATACTGTCATTGCTCATTGTCCTGGCCCTCATCCTGACCCCTACCACAGTCAACAGGAATGGTGGCGGTGGAACCCGCACCTCCTCCCTTCACTTCTCCTGTGTCCCCTCCTGTCTGCCCTGATCGCTCTGTCTTGCTGCCTTGCCTGCTCTGGGTACCATCTGGTGAATTTTGGTCTGTCTCCTCTTACCAACTGTCGTTTGTCCTGGCTGTGGTGTAAATGTGCTCACATTTTGCATCAAAGGACCCCTAAACCATTCGCTTTGTGGACCAGCCAGCCTGTCGGAGAGGAGCCAAGCAGTTGGCACTCAATAAGCAACAAGCATTAATAAAAGCATTACAGTGAGGTTAGTGCCTCATTAAAGTAATGCTAACGAACCGGCTGCCTTCCAGAAGTATGAAATTTTAACTAACACTTCCTCCTTCTAATTTTATGTATAATTAAATCTTTCTAGGGAGGTAATATTCAGTTCTTCAGGCTGCTACAGCATAAGCAAAGCCCAGTTCAGAGGAGTTGCTCTGGAAACACACTGGTGCTCTCAGGAATGGTCTCCAGCCCCATCCTGCAGCCTCATCGTACATGGTGCAAAAATCTGGAGCAGCCACGCTGTGTGATCATGACCGTGTCCTGGAGCTTGCTGTACCGTAAGCACCAGCACTCCTGGGTACACGCCGGCACTGGGGGATGTGGCTGCAAGCCCTCCCTCTCCGCCTGTGCTGGGCCAGGGCTCTGCCTGCCCCCCATCCTCCGCGGGTTTGGTTAGCGTGGGGTGAAGGCAGGCTTAGGACCCCGTGTGCTCTGACCCACACTCCTAGCCCTGGCTGCAGCCGCCCAAAGGAGCCGGGCTGGCATGGCTCTGGCCCCGAGGTGCAGGCAGTGCCACTCATTGCGGCAGGGCGCAGCTGGGCGGCCGGGCCAAAGGCTGCCGTTAGCCTGTAGAGATGCTGAAGTGGCAGGCTATGCAGCTTGGGTGTGCTGCAAGCACCCTTTGCCAGGCGTGCCCAGAGGGGTAGGTCCCACAGCTTGTGTGCAGTGCCCTGCAGTCCACGGCCGCTCGCTGCTCCACAAGCAGCATCCGAGCTTTGCCAGATGGAGATCGCTGGGTTTTGGGGCTGAGGACTGATGCACCTTGGCTGAGCATCTCAGACGGGAAGCAGCAGGGATTTGTACCGGAGGGGTTTTGCTCTGGGCCCTCCTCCAGCCTCCTCAAGCACCCTTGGGGCTGGCTCCAGGTGGTGCTCCTGGCTCCCTGCACAGCCCCTGGGCTGCAGCAGCTCTGCACCCGCTGTGGCAGACACCCAACTGCCCGCCAAGCCCCGCGGCTCCATTGTAAAGCAAATTAATTCTCCCCTGCACCGAGGAATAGCCATGCTCTCGGGTAGGTTTGGCAGCAGCAGTGAGGAAAGCAGCTGCTCCCAGACTCACAGCTCCTTTTTATTTCATTTGCCTGGTTTTAGCAGCATGTGATGGGCACGTGAGCGGCGGCGCTGCCGGACACGCAGCCACCAGGGCATCTCGTTCACCAGACAGCTGAAGCTAGTCTTCCCTGTCCTTGTGTGAGCACACATCTTCTCTCTGCTGGTCCTCCTCCTCTCAACTCTGATGGGTTTTTATTCTCATGCTTTCTTTGAAGCAAACCCCGAGGTTTCGTTGTCAAAGGATGGTGTTTGATGGATGAATCCCTTTCTTTTACCTTGCCTGATGGGCAGGGTACAGGGCGAACCTGCTGTTTGTAATGTGTTTTTAGTAATAAACACCACTTTCTTGAACAGAAGCAACCAATTCAAACAGCTTCTGCTGTGCTTAGCAGCCCATCGGGACGGCCTGCCCAGGGGAGAGGGTATCACCAGACTGAATCTGGTGTTACGCTGCTGTCTTACATTCAACTTGTTGCGGAGACTGACTCAGAGCTCGACGCAGCTGCAGCCTTGTGCTAAGGCTGTTCCCCTGCTGCTTCCTAAAGGTTATAGGTTAGAGGGAGCTACACCAGCAGTCATTCGGCTTCTGGGTGTGCATCCCTGGGGGTGGCAGTGTCTCAGTGGGCAGGATTACCACAGCATGGGGGAATTCATGTCTCACTGCAAAATTTCCTCTTCATTTCAGGAATTACGGCACAGATTTTCTTCTTGCAAAGGCCCCAGCCCTGAGACAATCACTGTCCTTGCTGCAGTGAAATTAATAGGGTGTCCAGGGGCAAAGGTAAAACTGAAGTACATAAGTAAATGTTTGCAGGATCAGGACTTTATTCAGGCATAAATCAGGTAGCTCCAGCCAACAATAGAATTACCTAAGTATAAAATCCCATGTAAGCCAGTAAGATCAGCTCCAAACCTGCTATGAATTTGCTTTTTGTTTCCATGCCAAGAATATATCACTTCTAACTGCTGCAATCAGGTCTGGTCCTTTTTCTTTTTTAAGTGCTTTTGGGCACATTTATTTCCCGTCACCAGCAGATACGCACTGAGCCTGACCCTCCTTTTCTTGGGCATGCCCCAGCCTGCTTCGCCCACAATAAGTTGTCGTTATCAGGGGTTATTTTTTTCTTTCTTTGCCTTTTCTGTTACTGCATTCAGTAAACAAAGGGACAGCAGTGACGACTCTAAACCATTCTTTGTATTTGCCTGGGAACAGAGTCAACGATTTGTTGGTCTTTTGTTGTTGTTTTTTTTTCTTCTTTTTTAGCTGGTGACCAGTTAAATGGCTACTGGTACCTGTGGCGCAGCACATACTGGTGTTCCAGGGTTTGTTACCAGATGGCACTGGGCAGTCACAGAGGAGACAGCGAGGAGGCCAGGGAACAGCATGTGGGAAGTACGAGATCAGACCAGAGGTCCAGGGCATAGCAGTCCCTACTGTCCCTCCTGGGAAAGGTGAAAATAGCCTGCAGGACTTTCCTGGTCATTGTATGTGCCTCAGTTTCCCCAGTTCTCAGCGCACTGTTTTGAGATGGTGCCCCGAGACAAGAAGTCTAGTGACGCTTGCACCCAGTTGAGCGAGGAGGAGACCAGTCCTTGCAAATGAGCCAGTGCAAAATACCCGGGAGAGGGAAGGCAGGAAGAGAGGGGAGAGAGAGAAGGAAGCTGGAGACTCTTCTAGCTCAAGGGCAAACTTTTACTGGCCTCTCCATCCATGTGCAGCAGCCATGCAGGCAGCGAGGGCGGCTCCCAGAGTGGTCTTTTCCTGGCAGACACCAGGAGAAGTGCCCCAGCTCCTGTTCCCACCCCTGCCTGCCCCTCCAGCTACAGCCCACAAAAGGGAGCTCCGAAAGCCAGGGCAGAGCCTCCCCTGCCCCATTACACAGCAGTCCCCAGGGCAGTGGCTGCGAGGAACAGGTATGCATTTTTCAAGTGACATGTAGGCTTTTAAATTATTTTTGAAAAATGGCCCAGCAAGTCCTAATTTATGTGCTGTAGAAAAATACTGCCTGTGACCTGCTTTGCTGTGAGCACCCCATATAGTGTGTTTTGTTTTGTTTTGTTTTTTTAATAGGCTTTGATTTCTCAGTCTTAGGCCTTGAAGCAGAAGAAAATCTACCAGGTAACTGTAGCTGCTGTTCCTACCGTTGTGTTTTCTTCATGGCATACCTCTGCCGTAATCACAGCTGGGTATCTTGGGTATGTCTGAAATGGGAGTCCTTCTCTAACGCCACAGAGGCGATGGCTAACTGGCAAAGAGAATAAATCACCCTGAGCTGACGTCCTCTAGAAGCCATTATTTCAACAGACCACAAAAATGAAGAAGTGCTGGGGGGAAGCCAGGCGTGACTCGCAAACGGCCACGCTGGAGCACTCGCCCGGGCGCCCGCCCTCGGGACGGCGGGGCAGGGGCTGCCTGCCCGCTCCGTGGTGGCGTGCCCCGGCGGGGGGACCCATGCGCCGGGCTCGCCGCCGGTGCTCCTGTCCCAGCAGAGCAGCTCCCAGGTGGGGTCTGCAGCACGGCAGCCTCCTCTCTCCTCTCCAGGCTATTCTAGGGAACATTTTGCAGTCCCGTGAGGATTTCCACTTTCACTGTCCATCATGGGAATGGTCCGGGAGGGCAGTTCTGCACTGCTGCCCTTCTCAGGTGTGTCAGTGTTTAGATTTGTTCAGCTCTGGAGCAAAACCTGAGCCCTCCAAGTGACCGCACAGTGTCAAAGCACCCTCTTGCAGCTCCACAGCAGTGCTTTCCTCCCATGTGTCCCCACGCTTTGGGCACCTACGTGGGCTGGGGACACCCCGGTACCATCAGAGCCATTTGTCACCCCTGGGCGCTCAGGAGCAGGGGTGGGCGCTGCTCCCCTGCCTCCACCAGCCATAACCACCATGCTGCAAACCAAAACCCCCTGCAGCGAAACATCCTCGGGAGCCATATGGCATCTCTGAGGCTTTGATCAGACTGAACAAAACCCAAAGCAGCCCGGCAGGTTGTACTGTGAGCTGCGGCGAGCCCAGAGCGGGCCTCTCCTACCCTGCTCGGGGTGCGCAGGCTGCCAGCCCGGGCATTAACAAAGGACCTTAGTGTCTCCTGCCAGTGCCCGGTGGAGGTGCTGGGTGGATTGGGAGGTTTGCATGTACAGGAGGATGGTTTTGTGGTCAAGTGATACAAGTGAAGGGAACAGCATCTCAGGCTGAGGTTTGAACCGGCCAGCAGACAGAAGGTGGGTTAGGGGAGCTTGGGGATATGCAGTGTTTGCCATAAACCTGGGCCATAAAAGCCACGATTCAAACCTGTGCTCAGGACCAAGGCTGGCTCTGCCAAGCCATCATGAATTACAGGAGAGCCCTGACCTGAACTCTGCTCTTTCAGGTGGGGATAAACAGTCCTGGAGCACATCAGAAGGAGAAGTGGACTCGCGTCTAACCTGCTGGTGTCCACAAAAACAAGCCCCAGATCCACAGAGGCAAAAAAAATAATCACCCAGGAGGATTTCTCTTGGGTTTTACCTCGCACTTCACTGCAGTACTTTGCGATGCTTCAAGACTGCTATGGAAAAACAAGCAGCCCAGGTCTGTTGTACCTCAAACCTTATATTAGGCAGTTACTGTCTGGTCTCCAGGGAAGAGGCATCTTCCTACGCTGTCGGCCAGGCTCAGCCCTCAGACCTGCTGCTGGTAGGACTGTGTGGCTGTGAGCAGCACCTCCCGCTGCTGGGACGCAGCAGGCTGGAGGAGGGATGTGTGTCCCCCTGCCTGGAGCTATGGGGAGGCCAGAGTAACTCACTGATCTCAGGGCACTGGCCAGAAAGGGCAAGGACCTGGTGCAGAGGATGGATGTTTAATGTTGCAAAGGTTTCTGGAGGTTTGGTCTATAATTCTCATTATGTAAAAATGCCTGAATTCAGAGTTTGCTCTTAAAGAAAGCGGGGTGGGGCAGAATGATAGTTTCTGACTGATTAAGGGTTCATTTTTTAATTGTGTACCCGTAATGTGATGTCATGCAAAAAAAATCTAACACCTACAAAAAAACTCATTTCAAAATGAATAACTGCAACATTTTTTCAGTCATTGTCTAAAAGGGATGTTTCAATATTGCTGGGACTTTCCTTCTTCCCCACTTCTCTTCACCAGAATACAATATTCTGATATAATTGATGGGGCATTTGGACCCTGATAACATTTGCTTCCACCCAGTTTCTCATAAAAACCCTCCTGCTGCCTCACAGAGCTACATGAAGGGATGTAAGCTTTACTCCCCCACTTTCTCCTTCCCAGAAGGAGGATGGGAACTGGAAAATTCCTCCAGTTCCTCATTAAAGGAGTTGAGGCAACAGGGCTCTGCACAAAACATCTCTGGCAATGGGCTCTCACAGCAGTTTTATTTGCTTGCTGGGCTGAAAATCGTGACCTCAGCCATTGCAGCAGATGCTCTCTGGAAGCACTCTGCAATGAAATCTGTTTAAATAGCAATAGCAGAACTGTTGGAATAATTTATACATCTGAACTAGCAAAGATGTTGATCTGTCTCAGGGGCAAAAAAAAAAAAATGTGAAACATCTAGGGGCTTTGCTTGGTTTTCCTGCACCTGAACAGGCTCTTGGGCCCGCACCTTGGGCTTGTGCATCGCTGCGTGGAGGAGAAGCCCTGGCACAGAGCGGCCACGTCTGCTGACAACGGGAAGGCGGTGTTTGGTCCTGCTGTCAAGGGGCTTTAGCTTGGAGAGAAACCTTCGCTAGTCAGCTTGCTTTGTAGCATTTTTACGGCAAAATAAAAGATGCCTGGAATTATTTGTTGGTCACCAAGCGAATGTTTTACTGCTGAAATGTTCCAGAGGACGTTTATAAAGTCTTGATTGACAAAAGTGCCGAAAACTTATAACCCTCCACATGCCCTCCCCTCCCTAGAGGCAACCCAGGCCCAGGGCTGGGATGGGAGATGGACATGGAGATGGTGGAGCTGGAGATGGTGGAGATGGAGATGGAGCCTCTTCCTGCAGGAGCTGCAGGGGTCACCCAGGGCTGAAGAGTGGGGAGAAGCTCATTTGTTATGCAAATGTCTGCTTGAGCCTGGCGTAGACAGTGGAAAGCTCTTGAATTATTTTAAGCAGAGGACAAAAGTTCTTTCCCTCCCCCTATCATCTTGGATCCTTGTAAAAACAAAACAAAACAGAAACCTCTGTGTGAACCATCTGACAATGATCAGCACTCGGCTTTCCTGGCAAGAGAGGGGTGGGTGGGCGTACATGGGCGCATGGAAAGAGAACAATTAAGAAAAAATCTGTATTGGAAGCAGCCGGGCTTTATTTTGCCTTGATGACAGCATGAACTAATCATCCTCCAGCCTTATCTCCATGAGCGTGAAGGGAACAGGCACGCTGCGGGGGCTGTCCCTGGGTGACCGGCAGAGATGCTTCCCCACTGCCTACCTGGGGGTGAGGACAGGCTGTGGCTCAGCCCAGGCTCTCCAGGTGAGGAGGGGAGCAGGGCTGGCTATTTTGGATGCACGAAGAACTTGCAGGCCAAAAGTTCAAGCTGGCAGCCTGGCTCATGCAGAAAAGCCACCCGTGCGTGGCAGCGAGCTTCCTGCACTGGCTGGTGCCTCGGCTTTCCCAGCTGCCCGCTCCTGCCCGGGGCACTGGCCACAGCTTTGCATCAGCAGATGTGCATTTCACGGCTGCTAAGAAAATCCTGTCAGTATTTACATAGCACTGAAGGCCACCGAGCCCTTCCCATGCAGGTTGTGGGACGCTGTTCCCATGGGGATTGCGACCGAACCTGTGCCCTGTGCTCCTGGAGCAGCGGCCACACAAGGTTGCCGCACAGCCCGTACTCTGCCCACCGGGACCCACAGCAAAAACCTGTTTTCCAGACATTTTGCACCTCTCCAGAGTAGTTTTCCTCTGAGCCGAGTTCTCCACTGGCCTCAGCATCCCTGTGCCCCAACAGTGTGCGAAAGCCGGGTGGGAGGCTGAGCGCTGGCGTCCAGAGCATGCAGAGGGCTGGTTAAATGGGGATAAATCAGCTTTTTAGAAGGGGCTTCAGAAGGGTCTTTGGCCTGCACTGGCACTTAGGCAGCCGCTGGCTGCTCCCCAGCCAGGGTAACCGTGAGGCTGGGCCCACAGGCAGACCCGTGTTTTGGGGAGACCAGCACAGCGGAAGATGCCGGGAGGATGCAAGGCTTAATTAATGTGAGCCTTTTAGGGCCTGTCACTGGTCACGCAGGTCACTGCCTGGGAAGCAGGGGAAATTCTCCCCCTGCAGTGATGTCTGCTTGCCTTTTCCCCTGCCCGGAGCCATGGCGGGTGAGGAGGGGATCTGGGTTTTCCCACAGACCAAGGAGGCTGGGGAAAACCCTTGACAAACCTAAACAACCCCCCAAAACCCTCACCGGCCTCGTAGAGCTAAGCTCAAGCCGGTGTGAGCTCTGCCAGCTCCTCAGCCCAGCGCGAGCTCGCATCCTGGCAGCCTGTCAGCGCACGTGGTACCCTGCCGCCACCGCCTCGTCTTGCGGGAGCCCGTGGGCATGGGGGAAGAGCGGGCACATGCCTCCCCATGGGGAGGTCCGGGCAAAGCCCCTCACCATCGTCTGCACCACGGGATGAGAGCAAAAAGGCTCGTTCCAGGGCCTCGAGCTAGCTGGAGTGAGCTCAGCTGCTTTTACTAGTCATATCATGAATGAAAGAATTAGTATAATGAATAAAAGAATAAATGCGGTGTGCCACAACAGCCCATCCTCGGAGCCGAACTGTGACCGGCCGAGGCTGAAGGTGACGCTTGGACAGTCTTAATTTCCTCAGTGCCATGTCTGAGCTGCGATTCTTCACTGCTTAAAAGCAGTTGCTCTCATGGGCATTTTTCAAATTGTTAGAAAAAATCTGTGTGGGCATTACAATGTTTGTTTTCTCTGATGGCTATTTTTAATCTTGTTTTCCATTTAAAAAAAAAAAAAAAATTAAGATAGATATGAATTGAAACTGTGCCTTTAAATACAGCATGCTAATAGCTGCACAAAACTAAACACAAAATTAGGGAGAGTTGGAGTATGTGCCTAAAATCCGTGAAAAGCTGAAGCCTTTTATGACACTCGTTTGGCAGCACTGCTGATAGCCCAGGGATCAAGGCCAGGCACTGTACCGGCAGCTGGTACCAGAGGGGTTAAAGAAGTGGGATCGCCCTGCGAGGAGGGAGCTGGAGCTGGAGCTGGCCTTTCCAGGAGAAGAGGATGCTGGCATCAGCTCCCTCAGTCTTCCCCATGGCACCCAGCCTCAGAAAGCTGCCGGTGCGCCCTGGCGAGGCACTCGGCAGCCCAGCCCACCGCGTCCCCGGGCAGCGAAGGCGGCGAGGGGGATATTTAGCTTTTATGCCCCATTGGTTTCCAGCGTTGGAGAGGAGCCGTGCAGGGAGCTGCACCCTCCCCCAGCTCCCTGGACCGTCGCTGGGGCTCTCCGCTTTTGTTCCCTTGCCGGGGACTTGGCCAAGCGGCGTTCGAGCCAAGGGAAAGAGGGCCAAGAGCGCGCCGTGCTCCCCGCAGCTAGCCGGGGTTGGGGGGCCCTGCGGCGGGAGCAGGGGCACCCCGAAAGCAGAGGCAGAGCCTTGCTCTGCAGTGCTGGCCGTACCGCGGCATGCTGTGCTGCCCGGGGGAGCAGCTCTGCACATGCCCTGCTTTAACTGTTAGGAACCAAACCGTCCCCCGGGGACGTTCATGCCCGAAGCCAGGGAGGGAAGACGAGGGACCGCGGTGTGTGGGAAGAGCGGTGCCACAGACCCTGGCAGATGTCACGCTGAGCTATTTTAAGATTTTTTTTATCTTGCTGCCCTCTGACAAAAATGTGCTTTGGAGCAGAGCTGAGCGTGTGCAGTTTGGCACGCGGGGGGCCAGGGAGGGGGCAACCGAGTTTATCCCCCTGAGCCGGGGGCCGGCGGTGCAGCAGCGGTGGGTGCTGCCGGCGCAGCCGTGGGCGCGTGCCATGGGAGATGGGCATGAACAGGCACAGGCCTGACCCAGCCAGCCTGTCTGGCAGCTCTCCAAGGGGGCAGATTAAAAAAAAAAAAACCAACAGGTGTCTGAGCCAAAAATCCAAGCCCAGGTCTGAATCAGGGGAGCGCCAGGGTTCGCTCGGCTCCTGGCTTCCCAGCATCACCCAGCCCACGGGCAGCCGAGCACAGACCTTGGCTGGGCACTTCCCTACCACCAGTTTCTAAACTTTGGATTGTCCTAAACAGGGTGATTTCTCAGATGAAAGATGCTGCCTACTGTAGCCACTTTTTCTAATGGTTGTGCCTTGGGGAGCACAGGGCATTGAGGGCAGAGGCAAGACAAGCGGGCCAGGGTGCGTGCCCTGTGGTTGCTGCCACCACCAGCTCCCGCTGGCTCCCCAGGGAGGGCAAAGGGGTGCCGGGCTGGGGGGGGACGCTGGTGAGGAACCCCCTGCCCCCTCCCTCCTCGAGGTGAGGGCAACTCTGCAACCAGTCAACCCAGCAGCACCATCCCCCCCCTTGCTGCGAGCCTGGGGTTCTTCTGAGTTATCACCCTCGGCCTCTCGGCTGCTGGGGCTGGAGATTAGGGAGCTGCTCCTTATCAGCCACCGGCCCCGCACCCGGCTCCGCACCCGCGGCGCTCCTCTTTCAGTCTTACTCACTGGAGAAATGAGTAAGCCTGTTGTAACCGTCGCGCTGTGATGCTCTCGGGCAGCAGGCTCGGGCTGCACTTGCTTGGGTCAGGGTAGGGTTGGTTTTTTTTTAAACAGCTCATCACAGAAACCTGTAGCAACGCAGGACGCGTTACAGACACCCACAGGAGCCAGGGCTGTGCAGACGGCGTGTGCTGGGGCTCAGTGTCTTTTGCACGTACGGAGCCCACTGGGTTTGATGGGGCTGGGAAAGGAAATGCTGCCTGTGTGTGTTTATTTGTGCAAGAGGGAGCGAGGGAAATCCCGGGTTCTCACTGTGCTGACAACCTGGCAGCGCCTCACTTGCAGAGACCCCCCCCCCCCATACCTGCCCCCAGACCCATGGCCTGTACACAAAGCTCTTGGTCCAGTCGCTGAACGTGGACCCAACTGCTGTGTGCATCCATCTGTCTGAGCAGGGCTCAGCCCCTCCAGCCTCCTCCCACACCACACCGGGATGCTCTGCACAGCGACCATTTCTGGCCGTTTAAGACGGCAGCTACAAGAAAATATTCATGCACTCTTCAGTGTTACTAGGCACATGACCCAGACAGTGCCAATGGTAAAAACATTTGGATTCAATTTATTATTTTTTTCTGCAGGCTCTGTCTCGGCTGGGCGGCTGCAGAGTGGCTCTGGGGCTGGGGCTGCTCCCCTGCCCGTGGGGAGAGGGGCCAGGGCAGGCAGCTGGCAGTGCCCGCCCAGGGCAGGCTGGCAGCATTTACCCAACTCAATGGGATATTTTTATTTTTTTTTCCATTCAAGCCCCTACAGAGCTGCTGGCAGGACTGGAGCTTTCGTCCAGCTTGCAGATGCCCAAAATATCTGTATTCTGGACTGAGCAGACTGAGACTGAAGAAATGCTCGTGGTCGGCTGATTGCAGAGAGCATACGGGAATGCAGAAAGACAGACAGACACCTACCAGCAAAGTGCCTCAGCACGTACGGCAGCAGCAGGCAAGAGGATGGGGACCGCCACAGGGCGCTGCTCAGCCCAGGGCTCCCTCCAGCAGGAGCCAAGGAGGACCCCGGACTGTGCCACGGCTCTTGCTCCAGCGTGTGATTTATTTTTTTTTATAATTTTTTTTCCAGGCTGCTGAAATGTGAGGACAGTCCAGGACATGGTTTTGACCCAGAGCAGCTCATGGTCATCCCAGTGACTCTGGGGCACAGCTCTAGGGCTGGGCCCTGCCCAGCTTTGCCCAGCCCCACAGCAAACCCTTCCCACCGGCTGCATCCCCGCCAGCGCCGGCTGCATCTTACTGGGATGGAGATGGCATTTCCAGCCCTAAGTAAATTGGCGACACGGTCCCAGCGTTAGCCTGCAGACCAGGGCTGGGCTGGCAGTAAGCAGTGGGGCTCCTGCAAAGCCTTGGTCAGCTCTTGGGGTGCTCTAGGGTGGGATCAGCGAATGGGGAACCTGGGAAAGGCAAAAGCCGCAGCACACCTGGGCAGGTGCTGGGCAGGTGAGAGCTGTGCCCAGCACGGGTCATGGACCTCCCAGCCTGGAATGTCTGAGCACCCATAAACAGGTCCTACCGCCGTTAGCTTGGTTATACTGGATTGCTGCTGTGTTATGCTCCTCATTTTAAATTAACTTCTAACCTAAACTTCATCTGGCATCTTCAGCAGTTAAAAAGTGAAAATATCAGTTTAAGTAATGCATTCATATGTATTTGTATTCTTTCACACGCACATGAATACACACAGATATTGATGGAAAATATGTTTATTCATCCGTATGTTTCTAATCTGATTTTTATATGATATAGTATAAATATTTTTATGCATATAAAACCCTTTGGAAAAAGGAAACCAAATTAGCCTACCTTAACAAAATGGCATGAAATAAAAGCGTAGTGTACACTGTTGAAAAAGGATTGGCTGTGGATTTTGGAGGTTTCTTTTTTTTTTCATTGCCCTCAGGGCTCATTCTACCATGTTTATAACTAAAACCTGCTAATTTTAAAGCCAGCTCACAGAAAACTATTGGTATGCTTTATTTATTTTATTTCACTTTCATTTTGCAAAGCTCAAGCTTTGCTTAATGTGCTAGCATGTAAGCGGTTCATGTAAACACAGCCAGCTGATGCCACTGGAGAAAGCGACCGGTTCCCGGTATCTGCGTGCACACGCTGACCCCCCCGGTGTTTATCTGGAGGTGGAGATTAAACGGGAACCACTCAAGCATGCTTAGTCTGATCTTAAAAGATCTTTTTTTGAGTCTTAAACAGGTAATAAGATGCTTAGTGCTATTTTCAAACCAAGACGTGTTCCTGGCTGAGTTACAAAAGGCCATGCTCTCCAGGTTTACATGGGTAAATGCTTTTTAAAATTGGCTCTTGGGACGTTGCGTCTCATCGATTCAATAGGGCTTAATAACCAGGCTGCCCGAGCCGTTTCCGAAAGCAGGAGTTGAGCTCCTCTCTCATGTCAGTCCTGCAGATTATTTCACTTTACGCTTCTTTATCGCATTTCTATTTAAAGCTGAGTATGGTGGCTTTTGAAAGAACATGCAAAACATCCTTTAATAAGGGGCCAGTAATACTAATGGTGTCCCAGTGCAATTTTTAACACTGCTTGCCTCTCTCCCATACCGCACTAGTTGGGTTGTCAGGGTGTGTGATGGTGGTGCAGCCTGCCCCCCGCGCCCCCCAATGCTGCCTGACACTGGGCAGGCGGCTCCAGGAGCCAGCCCCCCCGCACAGGGCAGTAACACGGGCCACAACCTGGATAACGGGGCACCGTCGCGCCTCCGGTAAAGGTGCAGCTCGCGGCATGTGAATGCAGCAGCCCAGGGGTTGCTGCAGAGGCTGCAGCTCAAAGGTGCCCGCAGGGAGAAGGAAAAAATACTTACTTTGTGTATACACATATGTATTTTTATATAGAAACTATATATGTGTGTTTAAACATATCTGTATATAAATATATATTCAAATTATATATGTTTAAATATCTATACACACAAATAAATAAATATACTCATGCACATATACTTAGGGCTCTTTAGTGCCCAGTTTCTTCCTAAAACATTGCAGCACTTTCAGAACAATCTCTGACTTCGCCACCTCTGATATCTCCATCCCTGACCTCTCCATCTCCAACACCACCATCAGCCTCCCAAGCACAAGCACACAGCTAATGAATCTGAGCTTTTAACCGCCCTCCCACACAGCGTGGCTTATCTGAGCCATCGTCCCTCTCACTGTGCCTTGTCACACCTCTGTGTTTCCAGGTTCGTGCTGCTGGTGTCAGCAAAAGGATAAAACCGATGTATTTGGCTTTGTTTTTTAGGCACAAATCCCCCCAGTGACACGTTCCTGGTTGTGTGGTCCCACACGATGTGTCTGACGTGGCACGGCAGCTCTGCCTGGGGCAGGATTTACAAACCCTCCATTTTTATCTCATGAAAGGTCCCGCTTTTTTGATTTATGTAGCTAAAAACTATGCAAAAATTAGTGGCCCCATAAATCCCATTGCTAAAGCCATCAATAAGGGCAGAGGGGGCTGCAGGCCCAGGGGGCTGGTACTGGGACCACCGGGGCTGGAGAAGTCATCATCAACAGCTGGTTATTATTCAGGTCAAAAGAAGAACTGATGTCTCTGGTACCCAAGGGATATTTACTTATTTCCCACCCCCTTCCATAAGTTCAGGAAGTTTTCCACTGCCCTCCGGCACAGCGGGGCCGGCGCGGCACGGGCGCAGCGGTATCAGCAGCCGCAGTCCTATCGGGCTGAGCAGAAGCTTTTCCAGGAACTATCTAGTGAAACACATGACCGTGCCCCCGGCCGAAGGGCAATACGTGACAGGCATTCACTGGGCTCCCGGCGAGTCAGTTGACTTTGTTATTCAAACTATTTTAGTGATAGTTTTTAATCCCAGGCTTAAGTTTTTCTTCCCCCCCCCCCGTTTTTTTCTCTCTGAACAAGGGAATCTCTGCGCTGGCAGGATTCAGAGCCTCACTGCTGCCCACAGCCTGCCCGTGTCCCGCAGGAGCAGACAGCCCTTAGCTGGGACAGGGCTTTAGCAAACCACTCACTTTTTGATGGATTCAATTTAGGAAAAAAAACCCAACCTTATTCTAAGCAAATAACAGACGGGAAGTGAAATCCTGAGGACTCTGGGGTACGATCTGATCTCAGCTGTCCCCGTTTCCACCGGAGCTGCACCCGGACGGCAGCGCTTTACACCCTCTGCTCCACACAGCCCAGCTCCGGCAGGGTGCTCCGGGAGCTCACACCCCCCGAGGTGCCAAGAGTTACAGGCGATGCGGGACGCGAGAGCGCCCGCCAGGGCACGGGGCACGCTGCGAGGGACGGCCGCGGCCACGCAGCGCCTGTGCGATGCAGCGCTGGGTCAGGACGCGAGCAGGGGCTCGTGCCGGGCGCCGCGGGCCACGCCGGCGTGCTCGCGGGCAAAGGCCCAGCATAGCCCTATCACGTCAAACGGAAGCACTCCCGGACAGACTCCAGCCGAGCAAACACGGTACCATACAGTATCAAATCATTTTAAAAGTTAAAATAGTTTATTGCTGTTCTTTGTAGAAATGCACTTAACTTACACTGTCTGTTCTCTTCCTTTGTTTGGCTGTTGGATAATAGGCATAAAAAGGTTACGGTTACCCATTTGTTCAATGACATAACACCTTTTTCTCTTTTGCTTCACTCATGCTACTCTCCTAAGCTTTGCTGGCCAACAGCCCCAAATCTCTTTTACATAAATACTGTAAATGTCTCCATAGGTTGCAGCATTGTAACAAAAAAAAAAAAAAATCTACCAAAGTAGACAAAATGTTCGGTATTCTTCGTCGCTTTTTTGCATTTAAAAATATACCTAAATTTGAGATAATCTTAACAGAGTAACAATTACAATAAGAAAATAGTACAGTGCGTTGACTAAAGGAATATTCTGCTCTCCTTCAAGCCAATATTCCCTTTTGCATGTTGAAGTGATTCAGCAATTACTTAAGAATTTTTACCTACATACAATAATTTAGTAAAATGAGAATTAAACAAGGCAGATACTTACTACTATTCTTCTGTCTGCAATTCACAGCTCATGCGAATAAAATCGCAATAAATATTAAAAAATAGTTTTTCCTTTTTCTTTTGTTTTTCTTTTTTCTGTAAGGCATCTCTGAGTATTACAAAGTTTTTGTACAACCAAAAAATAAGATTGCTTTTTTCCACGTTCTCCGAGTACCTCCGTACCTCGACAGTAATTAAGAGGATTGCAGGTTTGATGAGGAGGGGAAGGCTGACAGGGTAGGGCCGGAAAGACGACCACC
The DNA here is from genome assembly GCF_949628215.1 of Phalacrocorax aristotelis. Classification (NCBI taxonomy): domain Eukaryota; kingdom Metazoa; phylum Chordata; class Aves; order Suliformes; family Phalacrocoracidae; genus Phalacrocorax; species Phalacrocorax aristotelis. The sequence continues at coordinate 15,213,749 of NC_134288.1, forward strand.
GGTGATGGAAGCAGACCGCGATGTGTGCAAGAATCTGCAGTTTTCCTGTGAAACATTTCAGTCACTTTTAGAACATCTTCAAGACAAAATCTGTCCAGATTGAAAAGAAAACCCCACAACTTACCAGAAGTCCATTTTCATGAGCACAGTCAGACTGCAAGGGTTTGGGTTTGCCCTTAACACTATAAATAGCTTAGGTATTGATATGCACCTACATAAAGGGGATAAAGGGGTGGGGTGATTTTTTAATCTTTTTTTTGTTTGTTTGTTTCTTTTATTGGGTTTTTTTTGTTGCTTTTGTTGTCCTAGTCGTATCCTTCCACTGTAAAAGATTGTCCTAGGTGGCGAAGGTGCGGGCCGAGCCCTCACTGCATGCGGTCAGGCTGCAGCTGCTGGGGCTGGTACTGCACGAAAGCGGTGGCGGGCGCCGCTGGGTTGCTGGCGGTGATGGGGGGCTGGACCGCGCCCGTGTAGCCGTATCCCACAAACCCGGCAGCGGGAGAGGCAGCGTAGGGGTACTGGTCGTAGGCAGCTGTGGTGTACTGGGAATAGGCTTGGCTGGCGGCGGTGTAGTCGATGTAGGGAGACGTGATGGACTGCACAGGGGTAGGGATCACCACGCTGGGCTGGATGATAGCTTGGGGGTAAACATAGTGAGGCGTGAGTCTGTGGAGGCAAAGGGAGAGAGTCAACAAGGGGCTGGGCTCCCTCCAGCCTGAGTGTCCCCCTTCTTCCCTCCCCAAATTCGCGTGCATCAGCCACAGAAACAGTGCTGCCCTCGAGTCTGGGGTGCTGCTCAGGGTGGAGGGAACGAAAAGCAAAACACTCCCAGACCCCAAGGGTGGAAGTAGTGGAAGGTAAAGTACGGACTGCAAGAACGAACACACACCCTGGTCTCCATCATGCCTTGTATCTCTCACTATCCAGGCTGCTGGTCCCCAAAATAACCTCCCTGGCCAGCTGCAACACAGCCCCTGCCTGACTGGCTCGCCATATCTCCCTCGCCCCGACGTGCTGTGCCTGTCCCGGCCAGCGCTGGCAGCCTCACCACCTCCCGTACCCTCCAGGTCCGTGCTTCCACCCACACTGCCCAAATCCTGGGGGAGGCTCCTGAGGACACCAGCCCCTGCAGGGCACCTCCCAGCACCAGGGACCCCGGGTCTCTCCTCCATTCATCCCATCAGGGTTCATCCCACCAGGGACAACCACTGCCCCGGGCACATCCGAGGGCCCTCCAGCTTGCCAGCTGTTATCAGTTACTACACATTTAAGCCTGTGTTTCCATAACACTGGATGTTTAGGGCAATGCTACAGGGTGTTTGTTGTAAAACATGAGATATTAATTCTGGTTTTTTTCCCCTTCAGTAACACTCCTCAGGTGCAACCGTGCCAGCCACCCCCAGCTCAGCAGCGATGCTCACGTGCCCATGAGCTTTTACATCGAAGCTCCGGGGCCAGCCAGCCACCAGCATTTCCTCTGCCCTTTCGATGCAGGTTCTAAAGTGCTGTTTTTCACTAGCTGGTTTGCCCCTGCCCCAAGGAAGCCGTGCTGCTGGGAGGAATTTAACAATGCCACAGTCAATTAAAGTCCATAGCCTGAAAGATCCTGGAGATGATTAATGCAGTTGCCCACTAATTTGCTAGAAATTGCTAATGAGGAGGAAAGGAAAAAAAAAAAAAAGCAGCCAAATGAAAGAGCTATATTTCCCAAGGACCCACAAGTCAGGCCTCAAACAAGAGCAAAAACTGTGCAAACCTGAAGGTTTAGGTCCATCCACACAAAACGCCACGGGCCAGGACAAAAATGGGCACTTGCACGTGCAACTGCCAAGTGCAAACAGTATCTGCCTGCACAGCCCTTGGGCAGCAGAGCCCCAGTGTGCACAGGCTTGACAGATTTGGAGCTTGTTTAAGAGATAGGGGTGTGCAGACTGTCACGAGCAACCGGCACGTGACCCCTGAAAGATCAGAGCCACGTGCACCAGAAAGCATACGCTGTGGAAAAGGTCCCTTGGGCCGGCTGCTTGCTGAATCGTGCAAGGGCAGCAACATGAACCAAAAGCCATCCTCCAGCGAGCTCATTCCACCCTGTCCCCAAACCCAACTCATTTTGGCTAAAAAAAAAAAAAACCCCAAGGTAAAACTTTGCAAAGAGCTTATGCAGATTCAAATATTCTGGGGATTTTTGTGTGGATGTGTGTGACAGCACATTTTCAAACACAACCACTTTTAAAAGCCTCCCACAGGCTTTTCACAACATGCGGGCTTGTAAGTGCCTAAACTGTTCTCTAAAGCCGAGCTCAGCTGCTCAGGGAGAGGATATCTTGCCCACTCATCCATCTGATCTCCGGGGTCGGAAACCCCAGACGACTCACCACACTGCCCAGCGCGAAACCACGGGCACTTGCAGCCAGGGACTGGAAACTTCTGCTGGATGGGTCACTGGCTGCCCTCCTTCCACCCAAGTGTCCGTCCCTGGTCTCAGCCACCACCTACAACATACTGGGGCCCACCTAGAGCTATTATGGGGCTGTTCCCATTTGCTTTACAACCAGCACTGGATGGTTTGACCCAATCTTCAGGCAGGAGCATGGCTTCTTGCAAACAAGTGCTCATCTGAACCGGGTTTTCTCTTGTTTTCCCACTCACATATGCACTTTAGTTTTTCTTGAGGCAATTTGCATGATGAGAGAATGATTGTTCTCCTCCCCCCGCACAGCAACACTGCCTCTGAAATCAGAGTCCTTAGATATGACCGTATGCTGTAAATCTGGGGTTGTCCTGTGCAGGGACAGCAGTTGGACTTGATGATCCTTGTGGGTCCCTTCCAACTCAGCCATTCTATGATTCTATAATGCGGCTGCCCCCAGAGGGGCGGCACCGGGGAGGAGGATGGATGGAGAGCAGCAACGCAACCTTTGGCTGATTAAGTGCAAGACCATTTTCAGGTCCCAGAGCCATCCCCAGCGTAGTGCAGAGAGAAGGACCTCACGGTCCTCCAGTCCATAAATGAACCATACCCAGTATCACCCTGTGACTAACAAGAATGAGATGAGGCAGCAGAAATTCACTGAATCACTTTTGTTTATCTCTGATCTAAACTCAGGCCGGCACAGCTGAATCAGAGCTAGGGCTTATGTGCCAGTTCAGACCAAGAGCTCTTAATGTCACGCACCTCTTCCGAGGAGCTGGGCCCAGTCCCAGCGCAGAGGTTCCTCATGCTTGGTCACTGGGGGGCTGTTTTGTTTCATTTTGTTTTAAGTAACACAGAGGTGGAATACTGCTTTCTTGGCCTGCCAGGGTCCGCAGAGGCACCCCCAGGCATTGGCCCATGCAGCCATTTTGGGGTGAGACAAGCAGACCCCACGCACGCCTCTTGCTCTACCCCCTTGTAAACCGGCTGCTTGGACAACAGCCTGCATCCCAGATTGGTGACGGATGCTCTGGCTGCCTGTTGTTTCTCCCTACATGTGCCTCACTGCTGGGCTGAAAAAGTTAAAATGACTCCACAAACACAACAAAAAACCCCAAATGCACAATCCTCACGCTCAGGGATCACTAAAAAACACCCAACAGCAGGAGCAGAGATGGGGCCCGTGCTTTTCCTGCACACAGGCATTCAGCCTGCACCTGCAAAGTGACCAGGAAGACAGTCTAAGAGCCTCTGAGCAATTCAGCCTGAGCACCATCCTGTTTGAGCAGCTCTGCAGGTCACCCCCCAATGTCCCTTGCTGCCACCCAACTGCTCTTCGGAGCCCCATGCAGAGGATGTGGCTACATGCGGGGCCGTCGGGGTGAGCGCACGCTCCCAACTCACCCCCAAGAAACTCTACGTATCGGCTTTGCTTTCACATACACAGCTCCTCCATCGCAGCTCCCACGGTGTGCTCCAGAGAGACAGCAAATCCGTGACATCCTGCACTACTTTTTTGCTCAGCAAGGAAAAATTCCAGTTCTTCAATGATACTTTGAATGAAAAGCACCATTAGCTAAGACGACAATAAGTATTCCTGCACTCCGTTTCCAGAAATACATCCCAGCCCAATGCATACACAAGCGCACATCACGCACCAGAGTTTACTGCACTAGAAAAAAATCACACTCAGCAACTCCCTAATTTGTTTCTATGTAAAAAGGAAGGTTCTTTTAGTCTGTGGGGTCTTAATAATTTAGCTAGAAATTTCAATCATGATATGCAGGTTGGACTTCTGATTTAGGTGGACAGATAGCAACTCATCGATCAAAACAAAACACACAACCCAAGGTCAGGTCACTTTGATGACTTGCAGCTACAAACAAAACCAAACCAGTGCAGGACAATGAAGTTCTCTGCTGGCTATGTTTAGCATCCACAGAAGGTCTTAAAATATTTCCCCGCTTCCATTATTTCTGAAGATCTTTCAGGGGGGAAAAAAGTAAAAGCTCTTTTAGAGTTCTTTTTCTAAAATTCAGCAAACTCTAATCTGAATTTCTACAGAATGAGTCACATCTGTGTTTTAAGATGCCTTTCCCTTCCTCCCTGCAGTTTTCCTCCCTCCCCCACGACAGGCCCTGGCAGCCAGAAGAGGACTTCATTTATAATACACACAGTGGGATTATAAAACATCAACCAAGTGATCAGCCATCTCCACCACACACCAGTCATCCCGTGAACAGCAGAGGTAAAAGATGCTTATGGCATTACAATTAATCCCAGGCAAAGGCCACAAAACGTAACAAGCACGGTCAAACCTAAGTCTAGAGCCGGCAGCGGCTGCAGAAGGGACTCGGGAGGGCCGTCGCGGTGCAGGAGGGCAGCTGGGACCGCCACGCTAGCCCACGTTCCTAACTACGTGGCACGACGCCATGCTACCCCAGCAGCCAGAATTGAAAGACACAGAACAAAAGAGACGGTTACAGAGCCATTGGCAGGGGAGACGCAGACTCGGCTTCCGCTGGGCAAAATACAAAAGCCAGGACAAAAGCAGCCCGTTTTCGGTGCAGTCCTGGGTAGAGATGATCAAACGCATCAGGTAAGGTTTGCAGCTACCGGCACCCTCGGCTCCTGGGAGGTGAAAGAACGGACTTTTTAAAACCTGCCACCGCCCAGTTGTCCCCACCGCACCGGCAGGGCTGCCGGGGGCGAGCGGCAGGGCAGGGGTGGCTGGCGGGCAGCGGCAGCTCCAAGGGCAGCCAGGAAGAAGGGACCAGACAAACGGCCAGGTGTCCCACACCCCATCCCAAACGGCAAGGAAGAGGCACAAGCTAACGAGTCTCTCTATCAGCAACTCTATCTGGCAGAGCTCATTTCAGAGGCATTTTATATAGTTGATTATTTTAGGTCAGTTTTACACCTAAAATGTGTTTTAGCTGCACCTTCTCAGCTCTCCTGCATCCTGCAGGACTTCCTATGCACGAGCCATGAGCAGCTCCTACAAGCTGCCCAGGTCTGGGAGAGCAGAGAGCAAGGGGTTCCTGACCCCCTTGATCTCTGCCAGCCATGCTGGGAGATGGTTTTGCTGCTTCTGGAGAGGTGGGAGACAACGGCAACCCTCTGACAAGAGGGACACAGCATCACACAGACACTTGGGAAACGAGGAGGGGCACAGAGCTTTTGGCAGCCTCACAGAGATCAGCACACAAATGCCACCGCCACGACCAGCCTTTTATTTCTTGAAGAATAAAAGAAACAGAGCCCTTTGTGTCTGCCAGTGAAGGCACAAGTTCTGGCATTTGACCCCAGGAATTTGGCTTCCATTTCCACTACAGTTGAACCATTAGCTGCTACAGCGACACCCACACTGCCACAACATGTGATGGCAGGTGGTGCCAGGCTTCAGCTGGTAGGTGGTACTGCAGAACAAGCTGAGCATAGCCACAGCTGTCCCTGACAGCAAGATGAAAACCATCTCCAGTGACATAACACTTCCAGCCACAGCCCAGATGATAGATTTGAATCATAGAATTGTTTGGGTTGGAAGATCATCCAGTTCCAACCTCCTGCCACTGGCAGAGACACCTTCCTCCAGACCAGGTTGCTCAAAGCTCCATCCAACCTGGCCTTGAACACTTCCAGGGATGGGGCATCTACAGCTTCTCTGGGCAACCTGTCCCAGTGCCTCACCACCCTCACAGTGAAGAGTTTCTTCCTTATATCTAATCTAAATCTACCCTCTGGCAGTTTAAAGCCATCACCCCTTGTCCTGTCACCACATGCCCTTGTAAAAAGCCCCTCTCCAGCTTTCTTGCAGTCCCCCTTCAGGTCCTGGAAGGCTGCTGTAAGGTCTCCCCACAGCCTTCTCCAGGCTGAACAACCCCAACTCTTTCAGCCTGCCCTCACAGCAGAGGGGCTCCAGCCCTCGGATCATCTTCGTGGCCCTCCTCTGGACTCGCTCCGACAGGTCCATGTCCTTCTTACGTTGGGGGCCCCAGAGCTGGACACAGGACTCCAGGTGGGGTCTCACCAGAGCGGAGTAGGGGGGCAGAATCATCTCCCTCGACCTGCTGGTCACGCTGCTTTTGATGCAGCCTGGGATACAGTTGGCTTTCTGGGCTGTGAGCGCACATTGATAGATCACGTTGAGCTTCTCATCAACCAACACCCGCAAGTCCTTTCCTCAGGGCTGTTCTCAGTCCATCCTCTGCCCAGCCTGTGTTTGTGCCTGGGATTGCCTCAACCCATGCGCAGGACCTTGTACTTGGCCTTGTTGAACTTCATGAGGTTCACAGGGACCCACCTCTCAAGCCTGTCAGCATCCCTCTGGATGGCATCCCTTCGCTCCAGCGTGTCATGGGCAAACTTGCTGAGGGTGCATTCAGTCCCACTGGCCACGTCACTAGACAGAGATGTTAAACAGCGCCGGTCCCAATCCTGACCCCAGAGGAACGCCACTCATCACTGGTCTCCACCTGGACATCGAGCTGTTGGCCGCAACTCTGAGTGTGAGCATCCAGCCAATTCCTTACCCACCGAGTGGCCCGTCCATCAAATCCAAGTCTCTCCAATTTAGAGACAAGGATCTCATGCGGGACAGCGTCAAATGCTTTGCACAAGTCCAGGTAGATGATGTCCCTTGCTCTTCCCTTATCCACCAACACTGTAACCCCGTTGCAGGAGGCCACCAAATTTGTCAGGCACGATTTGCCCTTAGTGAAGCCACGCTGGCTGTCACCAATCATCTCCTCGTTTTCCATGTGCCTTGGCATAGTTTCCAGGAGGATCTGCTCCATGATCTTGCTGGGCACAGAGGTGAGACTGACTGGTCTGTAGTTCCCCAGGTCTTCCTTTTTTCCCCTTTTTAAAAACGGGGCTTACGTTCCCCCTTTTCCAGTCAGTGGGAGTTTCACCAGACTGCCGCGATTACTCAAACGTGATAAATAGTGGTTTAACAACTTCACCCACCAGTTCCCTCAGCACCCACGGACGCATCTGAAGATGTATTTTGAAGTGGGTTCATGAGCATAAGAGCACCAGCCAGGAGCTGCTCTGGGAAGCACACCCCAGCACCGCCAAGGAAAGCAGCAGCAGTCCAGGAGCTCTACGCTTGCATTAGCAGTGCTGCAACACCACCTCAGTGTTGGTGATGCACAGACACATCCTGACCTAACTCATGCCCCAAGAACATCATTCCTGAAGGACACTCCCAAGCCAGCAAACACTCACCACGAGGAGCCACTTTAAGCAAACCTGCATGGAGCAGCGGCAGGCTTGGCAATACGTATCTCATGGGCCTCAGCCACGACAACAGGCCATGGAAACATTCAGGTCCTGTTCTCAAATCCAGGTACGATGAGGAGTGCCTCCAGGCTGAGGCATGGCCAGGGCAGTCCCTGCCTGCCAAAAAGGACTCTTGCTCCCAGGAGGAAACCGCATAGAGTTCATCCACTAACACGTGGGTGCAGATCATTTGTTGTGCCCTGACCACTCCACCATCCATCAGCTTTCACTGACACGGGCTGGGCTTCAACCACTGACATGACAAACCTCCGAATCCTAAGATGTCCCTGCTAAAGCCGATTCAAACATGCATTGAAATGCCAATGGCTTCTGCCTCGTCAGCCAGCTATCTCAGCCAGCTCAAAGCAAGGCAAGGAGGAACTCTGCAGCTCCTTGGTCCAGTACTTATCCTCTCTGACATGAAATAGCAAACCAACCAATCCAATTTCTGCTCATCTTGCAAATAATTTGCCTGTCCGTCTTCTACTCATCCTCTGGCCCTCTGGGAAGATTTACACAGCAGCCTGTGCAAACAGGTACACAACTGGGTTTCTTGCTTCCCTGTTGGGAGCAGACATCACGACACTGGTGGCAATCACCAAGGAAAACCTGCTACGACAGACTGTCCCAGGCTGGAATCAGTATAGGAGAAAAAGTGGATTATATTTTATTATATTGCAGGATTCAGTGATAACTTCTGTTGGTTGCTGAGCCTACCAAAAACCATGGCTCAAGACAAATGACAAGAGTACAAGAGCAATCCATGATGTCAATTTATTTCATTTTGGCAGGAGAGAGAAAATTTAAGGAAGAGGAGGCACCGCAGTAGCTGAGAACCTATCATAGCCCAGCAGTGCCCTCATTTTACAGTGTTAGCACATCTTGACTTCCTGACGCAACAAACTAATGGCCCATAGCAGAGGAAAGGAGATCCCACAAAAAAAAGTAAAGAGAAATGCCATCTACGCCTTCCCCCAGAGCCGGTGCAGAGGTGTGGGGGAAAAAAACCAAAAGAAATAAAATAAAAAAAAAATTTGCAGACTAAAGATGAGAGTACATCTTCTCACAAAGGTCTAATCCTTTTTCTCAGCTTAACCAAGAGTCTGATATCAACATGCTGAGCTCCACCACAAGTTAGCCAGGCTTAACAATTTACAGCTTTATCCTCTGCATCTTGCTTCCCCCACACCAAAAGGAAAAAGGAAAAAAAGTTATCCCAAACAAAGGCATATTGGGCCAGACCAAAAATAGTTTTGGAGAAGCAGGCTGAAAAACACTCAGGTAGCAGGAGATAACATCTGCCTGAAACAAGAGCCATCTGGCACCAAGGAAAAAGCCACATGGAAGTTTACCCACAACTAGTCAGCTATCCAGAGAAGGAAAAACCCCTCCCAAGTTGTCAGCACAGGCAAAACAGAAATGAACTGACAGAAGAAACAGAAAATGCTTCACACCAGTGTATTAAAGGAGCCTGAGTCCCTCAGAATCCGTGTGAGAAACCCAGGAGGATGCTGGATCCATCCTCTCCACACAGGAGGAAACCCAGAGGCTCCGACAGATTAACCCAGGCAGCCCCAGGAATTCTGCCTTTAACTAAGCCTTCCAATTTTCTTCTGCGATTTGGAAAAAAACAAAGGCTGCAGAAACATCTCTGAAGTCTTCTCAAGTACCTGACAAGTTTTGGCATAATACATATTAAATCGACTACTTTTGACTGGTTCCATTTTTTAACAGACTTTCTTGCTTTACGCATAATCCCTTCCACTGACTTTTAATTAAAACCATCCACACATTTCATTTATCAAAAATTCTTTCTTAGCTAGATGAAGTATTTTGAAGCAGAATGCTTTAGCTATAGGAGAAGCAATGAAATATCTATTTTTGATAAAAGAAAATCTACAGCGATAAGACAAGTAATTTCTCAGCCAAGAAAGACATTCTATTTTAAAAGTTTCCGTGATCTCTGCTGCCAGTGGTACCTTCACTGTTCTAGAGCATCTAAGACATCTCCCTCTCTCCCTCCACACCTTCCCGCAGGCCAGGACCACGGCGGGGGGCTGTGAGCCTGCCCCCGGCTGCTTCGGCCGGAGCAGAGCCAGCAGCAGCTCAGCCATGACACAGGAGAGCCGAAATGCTCAACGCTGGTGACAGGGAAATTGCAGGGGACAGCACAATCCTGTTTACAGGGTTTAGAGACCAAGAAACAGGAGAAGCAGTTTTAACTCTGAGGTCCACGACTTTTCATCTTTTGTGATCATAGAGTATATTTAGCTCTGGTATGTAGCTTGCTCCCATGTGTGGGGAACAAGCTCTTCACATAAGTCATATTTAGAAGTGACCCCGTGTCCTTGCTACCAAATTATCAGCACAACAACTGTCTAGTTCTCTCGCTGGTGTCCTGAGCCGAGAGGCAGGCCGGTCAGAGCGGCATTTATCATTCCAACTACCGGGCATGTGTTTAATGCTAGAGTTAGGGACCAGCATGTCAACAGCTGTGCAAAGGAAAGACGAGATCAAGTACAAGCTGGACTGCTCTAAAAAATCAGATGTGTGCATGAATCCACCCCGTTGGGACTTAAGTGGCACCGGCCAGACCAGAATAGGAGAATTTTGCATCTGTTGCTCCCCAACTTCTGCTGGGGAAAAAGACTCTGCTGCTAAGGCAGCTGCTGTCACGCTGGTGAGGATGAAGAGCAAATACACCAAAGGCAACGGAATCGTGCAGAGAAGACGGCACAACTTGAGTTGTGAAGACAAAGCTAGAGCCAGCTCAGCCTGGCTCTCCATCACACGCAGGCTGGCGCCCCGGCTGCACCAGAACGGCACATGGCATCCTTCACCCGCAGCCTGTCGCCTGCAGAAGGTCTACTGCTGCCTTGGGCTTGGCACAATGTTTATGCAGCCAAGCACGAGGTCAGTATAGGAGACCGTGCTCTTTTTGTATTGTGCTACGGGCCTATACTAGATGCAGGGCACAAGCAAATCGTGCCCAAAACCAAAAGAAACTGTATACCAAGCCCTTGGGTCTGGTACCAGCATTTGCCACATTGAAGTGGATGTTGACGAAAATTCACAAAGGCAACTGACCTGCTTATATATACAGGTCTACTCTTAAAAAAAAAATACAGAAAGGCGGGAGGGGAAAGATGCTCTTTCTGACTGGCAAGCATTTGGTCTGAATAACAGTAACCAGGCCCAAGAACTAGCAGCTGAAGCCATTTGGAAAGTGGATTTGAATGTTTCTTAGGAAATTCCCCCCCCCAAAGCTTTCATGTTGTTGGCACACGATAAACAACAGGTGCCGGCTGCGCCAGCCCCATGGGAGCCGCTTGTGACCGGCAGAGCAGGCTGGGGTCCCGCAGCAGGCCAGCTTTTTGGTAAGCGGTGCAAAAGGAAGCCAGAGCACGGGGGATGCCAGCTGACGGGGCTGAGCAGAGCAAGGCCAGCGTGTGCCGTTTTATAAGCATAACCACAGAAGAGATGAAAGTTTGTTTCCTTTTATTTTTAACCCAATAGCAAAGTTTTAAGGATAAACAGCTGCGAGGGAGGGTGGGCTGCCACAAAGAGGGACTTTCTTCACTTCCTAACTGCAGCAGCATCAATGCATGAAATTTCAAACTCAGAAGAGGTTTAACTCTTCCGATGCTGCCTGAGACCAAACACGGGCCAGAGTCAGGGGGCCACCAAAATAAGCAACTACACAAGGATGGGCAGTGGGGTCTCTGGAGAAGCAACTTCCAACGTGCAGATATGGAGAGAGCTGGCTCCTGCTGCAAGAGACTGCTATATGCTTCCAAGAGCTCAGCCACTTACTCAGTCCCTGGTACATCTCCCACACAGATAGCTCCCTCGCTGAGGCACAGCCACAGGAATGCATCTGCCATACGCTGCTCGCGTCCAGCAGGGCAAGCACGGCTGCAAAGGCAAGAACCAGGGAATCCCCATTCCCTGCACAGGCTCAAGCCTGTCTTGGGCACCACAGTCCTAGAGAAGAGGACCAAGAGAGGGGCACCCACAGCTCTGCCACATCGCCATGTATTCCTGATCAAGCAGCCTGCAGCGTTGCTCCTAGCAGCTTCCAAGAAGTTTCGTGTTCCTCAAAATTTCTTAAAAGGGACACTTGCAAGTAAGAGAAGCTCCATTTGCAGAGAGAGGGTCTCCCCCTGCTCTGATCGCATAAGCACAGCCCCAGGCTGGCCGGTAGCTGCAGGGACACGCTGTGCCATTGCCAGCTGCCTCCAAGCAAAGGACACGCTGTAAGCTCCGGGCTAAGCCCCCAGGCCTAATGCTGCTTCCCTAAACTCAGAAGCCAGATCTCCGAGTCACCCTAACACAGACAGATCCTTTGCCTTGCATTACTGTTAAGATCTCTGGTTACGACAGTCTAGAGACTACTTCTTAAAACGGGATTTACTACCGACTCCGTGCTGTCTGCTGTGCAAGTGCCTCCCCTGCCAGGACAGCAGGAGGAAGGAGAGAGGCTCTTCACAGTTTCTCTTTCTGTTCCGCATACCCCAGGCAATATTTACAGCTGCATTTGGGTGCCTGGGACATGGCAGAGGGGAGCCTTCAGTTTATAAATAATCCTCACTGATGTTTGGGTAATTTTCATAGTTTCCATTCATTTCAGGTTTCACCAAAACCTGCATTTTGTGGCTTGATAGCCAGAACGTGACTGGCTGACTTTCTCTTATTTAGCTGCCTAGCAGTCAACGGGTTGTTCATTCATGTCTCCCTTGCCTAGCCCAGCTTGCACACCTAGTACCCCGTGCCCCCTAACAATCGCCCTTTGGAAACCGCATATAAACCCCTGGGGGCACAAACACTTTGCAGAGACAGGAACTGCAGGAAGGAGAACCGGGCAACATCTTACACCGTGGGCAAAGCAGACGAGCCACTGAGCTTCATTTGGGGAAGGCCAGAACCCACTCCACACGGCGCAGAGCACATGGACAACAGCAACTTGATGGAGCTTCCAAAGACAGCCAGACCCTAATAAACTCCTCATCCATCCTCAAATCCCACAAAGAGCCAAGGAAATTGTGGGTTCAAGGGAATGCAAGAGTGGAGCCTGGCAGGCTTTTAGTTTTGTTCGTCTACTGACGAGACAAAGAGGGAACCGGCAGCCAAGCTCCGCTGCTTGACTAAGCACCTGATGCTCTGCTCAGAAGCCACAGAGCAGCCCCAGTTGCGGTGCTCAGGTAAATGGCTCCACCTTTTGCCAAACCCACATTTTCAGTGATTCTGCTCCAGCAATGACTGAATGCAATGAAATTCTTGTTTACTGATGCTTGCAAATAATGATATATAATCCCCTTCCTCCAACCCTCCAGTCTCCTGGTTCCTGTCTCTTGGCAACCGATAAATAATTTATAGTGCTCTCTGCTGTATGTGCTAACTGCAGCTCTGCTGGTTTAATGATGAAACCAATGCCTAACAACTGGAACAGTAACTGCCTAGACCTCTAGGAACACATATAGTCAGTTGATCCCACACTCCTCTGTATCTGAAACTAAAAAGCAAACTGTTCAAAAAGACAGACTATGTTTTCCAGGGCTGCGGCGGCTGGGTAGGAGCGGTACCCACAGGAACAGCAGATTATCTGCCAGAGGAACAGGCGTGTGCCGGCACTCCTGCCAGCACGAGGAGTTTAACGTGCTTCACCATTTTGCTCTTTGCTGTTAACATGCATGGAAAAACTCCCAACAGGCTGGCTTTATCGTCAACGTCTCTTGCACACTCCTGTGAAATTTGGAAAGCCTCTGAGGTTCACATCTCAAAGGCACCACTGCTGCCTACTCTGGGGGCTAAGAAAGCTATTGTAGCTCCCGTGCAAGGAGAGCTATTAAAACGCAGCATCTCGTCTACGTAGACTACTGTTGCTCTTGCACCAAAAAAAAAAAAGAGCCTCTTCATTTCATGACAGATGTTCTTCGAGTCTTTCCAACAGAGCCATAACCGCTTAGGAAAACTGGCATGTTTAAACCGTACACACCACACATACACTGGGTGTGCACTATTGTGGCAACACGGTCTCTCACATCCATAAACTCATTGGAATGAGATTACCCAGGCAGTTGGCAACTGTAGCCATGAGGGCAGAGGAGTGAAAGTTTCTGTTTTGTTGTTAGCAGATATTTTTCTTTAAAAAAAAAAAAAAAAAGAGACAACCACACCCCCCTTTCCCCCCAAAAAAAAAAAAACATGAGCAGAGAGGAGGAAAGGGATGAAGTATTTCTGTTGACAAAGGCCAAAATCCCATCTATTTATATTAGAGTCACACAAAAACCACAACAGAGCAGTGCTCAAAAGCTTTAAAAAATGCACCTACTTTCTTAATGCTCTTAGAAAATAGTAATAAAAAAACCCTATCAATATTCACTTTCTGAAATGGTGTAAAAAAAGAACTGCATCAATCATTAAACAGTTAAATGAAGGCAGTATGACAGTCACTATTGTTCTCGTGAAGCACACTTGTCTTTTGCAGAGCAGCTGCCAGATCCTATTAGATGTATAAAAAGAGGACTTTTCTAACCGAGCAGGGATGGTATAAGCTATTGAAAACAGCAGACAAAAGCCCACTTTTGCAGACTATTCAAGCCTTGTATAACATCTGTCCAAAATCAATTTTTGACCTAATGTTACTTTCATTAAGTAACAGACTTTGTTTCCAATGCAATTTGTTTCCTAGGATAAAACTGTATCCTAAGCGTTATTACGTGGGAAACAGCACGGAGGAAGCAGAAGATCTTATTTGAGAAACATGAGAACAGAATTTGCTTAATTGTTTTGACACCTTAAGTACTGTAATAGAGAAACTATTTTCCATTTATTTGAATTCCTGTGAATTCTTGAAGCTGGCAAAACAGCAAGCAATGCATCGGGTTGATTATGACTAAGATTTACTGAGGGTGAAGGAGGATCTTCGGGAATTACATTAAAGCTGACAAATGCACAAAACTTCTGAAATCTTCACCAGAAATAAAGAACCCCGAACATTAACAACAGCTGTTGTAACTGTCCACTCTTGACGGCTAAGGCTTTTTTCACGCATTTTGAATAATGAGGAAGTTGATTCATGAATTTGATTTCAAACAGACTGTTAAGAAACATTTCCACTTACCCAAAGGGTCTCTGAATGAAGGCTGGATGTAGCTGCTGCACACCTATGGTAAAACCTAAAAAAGCATTCAGAAAAAAGAAATATTAATGAGTGGCACTCATTGTAGCATTTGACTCGTAATATACGCGCATAATTACACCTCAGACCTCACATACATGCATTTCATCTGCTACACATGTGAGTAAATTCAGAGCCCCATTTAGAAGCAAGTTCATTTTAATACGCATATGTGATATGCACGAGGACCAGATGGGAATTCAGATTAAAGAACAGTGTGAAAGCGCTGTTATCGAACAGACAATGGGGTATAATGCTGTATTTTACACACTGGGTACTGTGGTTATTAAACCAGAGGGCAGAACGATGAACTGGATCATCCTGTTAATACCGATGTAATGAAGAGGATAACAGGAAAGCAGATCAGCCATGGAAGAGCACGGCTTTCACTCAGTTGCACGAACTTGGGCGCATAACACTGGTGTAACAGGTACCAGTAAGGAGATACAGAAGAGAGGTAACTGGACGACGCAGTGCCCACAGTCAGAGCTACGAGGGGTAAGCAGCAGCATCAGATCGGATGAATCCAGCCTGAGTAACTTGCTTCCTCGTCTTACAAGTTATTCTAATAGAGAGAGATGGGATCTCCTGGATGCCTCACCAGTTTGAATGCTCCTTGGTTTTGCTCCCAAATATGCCAGGTTCACGTTTGCTTTCCTGCCATCGATGATGGGGTTTGGGTCTTTGCACGCTCTTTCAGCTGCGGCTCTGTCTGCCATGGTCACCTGGAATTAAAGCACAGCCTTGTTTGTAGCAACAGCACTTTGTAAACACTCCAGCAACGGGCACAAAGTGGAGTTTATTTATTGTTCTATTTTGATTCGGGAGCTAAACTCCGCTTCGCGTGGGCTCGAAGATGGGAACGGCTCCTGGGGACTCGACAGAAAAGGGGGCTCCCCCCTCGCCAGGCTGCTCCGTTGGGCTTTCGCCAGCTGTTTTCCCTTGCCTTTCCACCTCCTCCGGGCTTTTTTTTTTTTGTTAAGCACTCGGTGGAACCGCTCCCAAAGCTGCCCGCAGCAGGGGGAGCTCCGGGGGGGAGGGGGGGGGGGGCCGGGACCCGCGCCCCGAAACACGCGTGATGAACATCGAGGGCAGCGCCTCGCTGGAACCCGCAAAGGAACGGGTCGGGGGGAGCACCGAAATGTACGGCTCGACCTCGGCCGGCACAGGGAGAGCGGGGGGTCCTCCCTGGGTTCCCCAGCCTTTGTCCTGGCCGAGCCCCCCCCCCCACCCCCCGGCACAGCCTCCCCGGGAAGCAGCAGCAGCAGCGACGGGACGGGCGGCAGCACCGAGCCCTTCCGCGGCGGGGCCGAGCCCGGCCACCGGCCCGGGGGCACCGCTGGCAGCCGCCTTCCCCGGGGCTGGGGGGGGAGCCCCGCCGCCCGTCACCCGGCCCGTCGCGGGGGAGGGGGACACACGGGACGCGGACGGACACACGGACGCAGGGAGCGGCACTTACAAATCCGTATCCCCGGGATTTGCCGGTCTGCCGGTCGGTGATCACCACCGCCTCCTCGATATCCCCGAAGACCTCGAAGTACTTCCTGAGGGAGGAGTCGGTGGTGTGGTAGGGCAGCCCCCCGACGAAGATCTTGGTGAAGGTGGTGTCCTTCTGCACGGTGTGCATGGTGCCGGGCGCGGCCGGCATCCGCCCCGCGCCGCCGGCGACGAGAAGAAACGTACCCCCCCCCCCCCCCGCCCCGGTCCCGTTCCCGGTCCGAGCCCCCCGGTCCGAGCCCCCCGCGGCGGCCGAAGGGAGCGGCTGGGTGCCGGGGGCCTACAGCCGGCTCATGGCCGCGCTTTGTGCCGGCAGCGCGGGCGGCACCGCGCCCTCCCGCCGGTGCCGGTGAGTAGCGGCCGCCCGCCGCCGCCGCCGCCTTTGTAGGGCCGCGCCCGCCCCGCCCCGCCCCGCCCCGCCGCCGCGCAGGGGCCACCGGGGCGCGTAGTCCCGCACCGCACCGCACCGCGCCCCGCCGCGGCCCGGGGTGGGGGGCAGCACCCCCCCGCCCCACGCCGTCCCACCCCTCCAACGGCGGAGCGGCCCCTGCGGGCAGCGGGACCCCCGCGCTGCGCCCTGCAGAGCCCCGCCCGCCCCCCGCACCTTGGGGACGGGGGTCCCCCCCTGCGGCCCCCCCCAGGCTGAGCCGAGCCCAGACTACAAGTCCCGGCGGCTCCCGGGGGGGCAGCGACAACCCCCCCCCACGGGCACGGAGGGGGGGGGCGAAGGGGCAGCTCCTGCAGAAGCCCGCCAAAGAAAACCGCCTCCAAAGAGGGGTTTGTTTGGTTTTTGGTTTTTTCTTTTTTCATCCCTCCTTCCCTCTATTCAATTGCATAATAATCTCAACTGCAAGGGTTTAATCCGGGGCAGGTTCGGACGCAGGGACAAAGCCACCAAGCCTCTTGCCAGCCTTTGTGGCTCGCCGGGTGGCAAAGGCACGTTGGGAAGCGGAGGGAGGAGGAAGGGATCATTTTGAGCCAACAAGAAGGAACAGCCAGGGGTTTAAACACTGGACAGCAGTCCTAAAGTATCTTGAGTGAGATAAATTGTAGAATATATATTATATATATGCATCTTAATACATATCTGGCATCTTACTACATATCTGCATGTTAAAACATATCTGTATCTTAAAACATATCTGTATCTTAAAACATATCTGTATCTTAAAACAAGTTTCTTATAACTATGTTAAATAATACATAATATTACTAATGTAACTGTATTATACATAAATGTATAATTCACTAAGTAACCTGGAAGTTCTTAAGCAGGTTCCTAAGCTTCCTGCTTCTCCACTGGACACACGGACAACACCTGTCTCTGCAGCCTGCCTCTGTGGGACAGGGATGCGTTATTCCTATTTCCACCGGTGGGCAGTGAGGGGGTTCCTCTCCACTGATCCACTGTTGCATTTTCATAAAATTATAGAACACCAGGTCAGAAGGGACCTCAAGGATCATCTGGTCCAACCTTTCTTGGCAAAAGCACAGTCTAGACAAGACGGCCCAGCACCCTGTCCAGCCAAACCTTAAAGAGCATCCAAAGTTCCCTCTAAGGACGCACAGCTTACACAAGGGAGGCCGTGAAACACCCCTGCCTTCGATCGGACCTGCAGTTTTCAGGCCTGACCTGGGAAAGGTGTGATTCATGCTGGGGGTATAGTTACTGCTCTGCAGCCCCATCTCAATTCATGTTCTCCTCCGTTGATAACTGCAGGAAAACAAAAGCTGAGAAGCTACTTGGTTCCCCAAAAATACACCCTTGGAGAGCGCTCCAGTGGTGGAGTGCTTGCAATGCTTTAATTCCTCCCCTCCAACGTCGGTTACAGTCCGGCGTGTGGGAGGGGGTCCTAGAAATCATTTTTCATTCACAATTTCCATCACCCACATATACATCAGCCAGAACCTGAAGAACTGCCCCTGTGCTTTAGGTTTATCTTGCCTCTACAGGATCATCATTTTACAGAGGAAGAGAGATTTTTTTTTTGCCACATGATAAATGCAGAGGCAATATTTTAGCAAAAAAGCCAGCAAAGTTGTAAATCACCATTGACTTTGGCTTCTATACAGCAGGTTCAGCCTCTGCAGACATTTTTCTTTTACGGAGCCCACAGAGAAAAGTCAGTTATTTCAAGAGAAAGGAATGCGTTAATGTCTGCACTCCATAGTTATTCATTAATATTTTTCTTGCGCTTCCATAGTTCTAAATATCCTATGATTCATAAAAGAAAGAGAAAAAGAAAAGCCAAGGAAAGCCATTAAGCTTTTCACTCCTAAAGCACCAGACTTCAAGACTAGGAGACATTTCCATTGATTATTGTAGAATAAAGATGGAGCCGGGCCAGCAGCACCCAACATCACTGCAACACTAACAGCCTCCTGCAAAAGGGACTGTCACGTGGGAGTCCCAGGAGGTTCTGTGTTGGTTGATGCCGTGATGTGCGTGTGTGCAGCCGCTAGCTGTCCCTGGCCCATCCCAACAGCAAGCCCAGAACACACCTTTGGGGTTGGCATACGGCCAGAGGCCGGGGCCCCTCCACCACTGAGTCATACCCCTTCTGTCTGCATGACTTCCACTGCAAACTGCACATCAGCTGCTTCCTGGGCAGCCTGAGCTAACGACAACCCAGTTGGCATTCAGTCGCCGTCCTTTTACAGAGCTTTATTCTGCTCCAAATGATGGCAAAGATTCAAATCATCCAAAGAGAATCCGGCTCCTCTGCAGGGAAGGCAAGGCTCACCGAGCTCCCCAAGGCTACCAGAAGTATCTCAGTTCTCGATGCTTACAGTGGTCGGGGGAGAAGAAACATCACATACTTTTTTCCTCTTCAAACATGAGCCCCACATCTCTCAAAGGAGGAATCCCAGTTCCTCTTCTTTCCTAGAGGCAGGAACTGAAGTACTTTTAGGGGCAGAAGAGAACACGAAAGAAACAAGGGCTAAACCTGTACTTAGCGAACACTGCAAGCCCCACAGCACCGCTGGGGTGGCCGGGGGGAGCGTGCTTTTGTTTTGCCACACCCTGGAAAGCAGGACGGGAAAGGAAATCTCCTGTCTCATGGTACAGCTATTATAAGCACAGGGTCTAATGAGCTGTTACCGCAAACACAACGGGAAGGAGAAGAGAAAGCGAGTAAGGGCAACCATATGTGAATAAACTTTTTTTTTCTTTTTCCCCCCTCATTCTCAGGACGAGCAGTCGTCCTCCCCAGAACACCAACAGGCTAAATGCAGCTACGAGAGCAAAACTGCAGGAGCTTGGCGGAGCTAGTTTGCTGACACCTTCCTGTGCTTTTACTACAATGATAAGAATACCCGAGAAGAGTACGTTTCCAGTTTCTCTGGTCAAAGAGAGCTCCTGCAGAGACAGGTGTATCTCAAAGCATGAAGCTGCCTTGCGGAACGCTGGACAACGCTTAGCACAAATCCGAGAGCAGACTGCAAGCAAAAAGGGGAACACAGATCTGATACGTGCTCTCGTAGGGCTGTATTCAGTTCTTCGTATTCATTAAGAAATAAAACTACAGTGGCCAATGAATGACAAGGCTTGGAGAAGAGTCATCTTTAGCAGCGGTGTACAACCATCCACATTCTTAACGTATAGGATTTGTATTGCAAATCCAGAGCATCCTTTTGTCATACAGATTGGGAAGGTTAATTTTATGGCAATTCAACATGGTTAAGAGAACTCACTGGCTTTTTACGTACACGTTAATATATTCCTCGAGGCTTGTGCAAAACTGATACACAAAGGCTCCTTCTGGTGGACTTCAGCAGCAATTTCCAACACATGATGTGGAGCAGCTGCGGATCACCAAACCAAGCATCCTGATTCCACTGAAATATCTTAGAGATGGTGGCACTGCAAGACCAGCCGGGTGCAGAACCGCGTAGAACTGCTCCCTGTCTAAAGGAAGAAAAACAAATTATGGCAAAGGGAGTTGTACCTCTGGGAGCACAAGAACAGGATAGAGGGAAGGGGACAGAGTAGCAAATTCATTGCAGGGGAAAATCTAGGCCTGTTCCTTGCCCTCTGCAAAGCCGCAAAGTCTTTTCTGTTCTTGTCCCTCCCTTGGCAGGGATGGGTAGGATGAATGCCGCTGAAGCTCTGTGGTGCTGTCCTTGCCTACTTGCCTGAGCATTTCCCTTTCTTCCCCTGCTGTCTTTGGGAGAATTGTGTTGAGACATCCCAGGTCTGCTCTGAAAGCCATTAAAGAACCTCCCTCATTTCTTATGAAACCGATGGGCTTTATTTTTAAAATGAAGCAGGGCTACCGTGGAGCTCTGACCTTTTTTGGTTTCTGCTGCTGCTTAGCCAAGAATTCATCGCTGCAGGGCAGTGCCCTTGGGTTTTGCCATGGATACCCGCTTACCGGGTATTGCAACAGCAGAAGATGAAACATCCCTCTTAGAAGCTCCGCAGTTCAAGTTAGCTGGAGAGCAAGGGACTTGCTGTGGGAACTGTTTGGTTTGTTAGTTTTACTAATGCTCAGTCTGGATGCTGGCCACCAGTAGATGCAAACAGTAGCGTAGCTGGGAGACCTTGAGGGAAGCTGCACCCAGTGGCATTTGGTTTAGGTTATAGCAGGAAATTCTGCATCTGGGCCCTTTGTCTCACATTTGCAGCTTTGATGCCCTGAACACACCATGACCATTGCTTAACTTAGAGCTGCTGCTGCAACGAGAATTAAAAAGTAAAAATTATTCCTCTTTGGGCCGCTTGTAACAAAAATATTTGAGTAGAGGATGATCCTAATCAGGACTCCTTCCTGAACAGGCTTTTGCTTCAGTAGGAATCTTAGAATCATTAAGGTTGGAAAAGACCTCTAGGCTCCTCAAGTCCAACCGTCAATCCAACACTACCATGTCTTCCAACAGAACTATTTGCTCTTCTGAAATATCTCAGAACTGGGGGTGCTGAGTAAGCTTTATTTCCTTTGCTGGCTATGCTAGTTACACAGAAGCAGACCATCAGCTCTAGGGGTCACAGAATGGTCTGTTTTAATGATGCAAGTAACCTGCAGTAAATGAATGTACTAGGACACCACATGGATATGGACTTTGGTAACTCTGGGATAGAGACTGATAACATTGGGCTTGAGAGAAGCGACAAATGGGACACCCGACTGGACCACAAACACATTTTAGAGAGAGAGTGGAGAAAGGAAAGGTCATTAAAAGACTAATACTTCTTCTCCAAACTTTCCTGCCCTCCCACTTGATATCCCATCTCAAAATGAAAGTTGTGTATCTGTGCCAAGACTAAAGTCAAACTGAACGATGAAAATGGCTAACAAGATTCCCTAAAAATAAAAACAGAGGCTAGGGAGAGAAATTGCAGAGCTCATAACTGCTCTGGAGGATCTTGCCCAGGAAGGCAGAGCTGCAATGCAAGCCTCCGATATAAATCTGGATTAAAATACAAGCATAAGAGGAATAATGGCCAATGAAACTAAGAGGCTGTGCCATCACATTGTTCATACACCTGCAACCACTAGCAAGAACACCTTCTATATTCAGGAACGTTGTACTTTGTTCTTTAGTGTTGGTATATGTCCGGGACTTGCTATTTCTTTCCCCTGCTCCTCTGGTTCTGCCCTTCCCAGGACCAATGGACAACGTTAGCAATCAAAGTCTACTGGAGAGTAAACCTCTTCCAGTCGCTACTGCTGAGTGCTGCCACTGTCAGAGCTTCCTTTGCTCCTGTCACCAGAAGATGCCTTGTGGCAGTAAGACTCCCTGCAGGTCACACCGCCACCATCACCGGTTCCTATGAGTTTCTCAGAGACTAGGCTCAGCTGCAGCACAGGAGCTTGGCACTTTTTCTTCCATGTGCTCTTGTGCTGAGCATGCATGTCACATCATGTCACAGGGGAAGAATGAACCACCTGCTTGGGACCAGGAAGGACTGGGTCAGCAAGGAAAGGTGCTTCAGTGGACTAATGGTGAACATGTGCTGCAGCACACCTTGAGTGGTCATACCTACATTTGTCGGTGCTGGTATCAGCAAACTGGTGCTGGTTACTCTGCTCTTGGGGAATTTCTCTTCCATGATTACGGTGTGTTGTTTATCTCAGGTAGCCTCCTGGGAGCTGTGTGTGTAAATGTCCCAGTCAACCAGACTATACCCAGTCTTGGCAGAGCACGCTGGGGAGCTGGAATGACAACGCACCGAGGATGCTGTAGACCTGGTTGGGCCTGCCAACTGGGGATTGTCACAGTCTGACAGCAGGGAGCTGGGCTGGCTTTCTGAGCGATGAAAATACTGCCCTTGATTAGGAGGGTGACTTGTTTTCTGGCACTGTTGGTATCTATACCAAGTAGTTTTGTCATCGTACTGTAATGGCTTGGCCTAGAGCAATGGTAACCCTTGCCTTTCATGTGACCTTTGGGATGATTGCTCTTTGGCCTGTTAGTGAATAAACTAATGACAAGTGCTGTGATGATCATGTTGCAAATAAATTATGCAATAAATCCATGAAATCCTTCACTAGCTGATTTCAGTTTCTTCTTTACTTTGTAGGAAAAACCAGGAAAGGGGTAATAAAGGTTAGAAACAGAAAAGGAACAGGACAAAGCAAACAACTCGTGTCTGTTTCTGGACCAGAAGTTTCTATCCAGATTTTCTACTGCAACTCCACCATTGATAGTAAGTAATTGTGAACAGAAGCTCTAATACAGAGCAGTCCATTTTCCTGCTATTGACAGAATTAGGTGATCTGAGAGGACATCATGTATTATGGAGGCCAAAATACTTCTCATTTCCTCATTCCTTCATCACCTTTCGTTACAGCATGGAGGAAGACTCTCTTCAGGATCAGGATCAGGTATCCTCAAACATGAAGGGCAGGGTATGGGGAGAAGGGAGAGCAAGACAAGGGACAAACCCACTAGTCGTCATCTGCTAAACACAATGTCCAATAAAGATGATGTTCCTCCTGGATTTCTGCACAGAAATTCTGGCTCTTTTTAATGGAAATATTGTCCCAGCTCTCTCAGGCTGGGGTTTAGTTCTCGAACAAAAAGGTTTTCCTCCCCATAAAAGTTTTTTAGAAAAAAACGTTCCATTTGAGTCAAACTGCAAAGTTTACATTTCAAAATAGTTCCAGAAATGTTTTCACTATTTCAATTTTACGTCGTACTTTGGGAAAATAGTAACAGTAACGTCATACTTTTGTTAGGATTTTGAAAACCATAAACTACATTTTAAAATGAGCAAGAAATAATTTAATGCTCTTTAAAGGAAGGACGCAGAAAAATTCTGGCATTTTGAAACGGCATTGATAATTTCTTTTCCCAAATTTTTGTTGAGCTCTCATGTTAAAACTAAGTGGTACCTTCTGATTTAAGAAAAGAAAGCGCCATAAGGCTCCAAACAGCCTCTGCCTGAGCTACCAGGGCCACATCCCATGACCTTTCCATGGGATTGCAGGTGACACCGGTGGCACAAATTGAGCAGGAACTGTCCACCCGCTCCGACGACGGAATGGTCAGGACACGGAAGAACATTAAACAAGACAACTCAGCTCCGGGACACACCGCACAGTCGTGTGGGCAAGAGAGACACTCTTAACAGCCAAAGAAAAGTGAAACCAGAGCAGGAACAGTCGATAGCACTGGGCCGGACCCCCAGTGGGCCCTTTCTACCCAGTGTCCCACAGGTGAGCACACCCAGGTCTCACCCATCTGGGTCGCCTCCGTAATCTGGTGGTGTCCTCTTCTGCAGGTTGCTGTATTTTAGACCTTACTAATACAGACCCTTCTGTCTTATCACGCCCAATGAGATAAATAATCCATCTACGCTGGTATCATCTTTCCAATTTCTGATACTTTTAGAAAGTATTTAATGCCCACATGACCCTGGCCAAGGGCAGAATACCATACACACAAAAAAAAATAGGTGACCAGCATTGTAGGTAGTTAACTTTCTTTAAAGGTTCAATTAGAAACTCTTAGGGCCTTCGAGTTACCATGTCTACTCTATTCAAACACAAGGCAGCAAAGATTCATTGCAGTGGCTCTGAACGGGATATGAACACAACTGAACCGTCAAGACATCAAACAACATACCAGCACTGGATACAAAAGCTATCTCCACGGAGCCTGGAAAGGTATTTAGAAAGAAAAGCACAGTTACCTGGACTGAAATCAGGGCAGAGTGATTCCAGCTTCTACATGAGCTCAAAAGGCCTAAAATGTGCCTTTTACAAAGAACTGAGTTACCGCACTGCCACACAGTCACAGACAGCAGGGGTCAAAGCTCGCTCAGGTGATGCCATCCAGTTCCTTACCCACCTCCAATCGGCTGGAGCCTCGCAGTCATTGCTGATGAGGTAACGCCATCAATAGCTCAACAGGCAATTGCCAGCAACATGACGTCCCCCACATTGCAGCAGGAGAATGACATCAGCTGAACATGACAACTGAAACGTAGGCAGGCCGTTTCCTGCCAAACCACACGAACCAGTTACTACATGATGCTTTTAATTAGTGGATCAGCACACAGAGAAAAGCATAAGAAAATAAAGAGGGTATGCATTACATGCATTCTCAGAAAGACAGAAAAAGGTTGATAGATCAGTTGATCTGTATTTCTGAAGTAAAGTCAAGCTCGTGGATGAAGCATATGGATTGGTACTAAATCAGAAAATCCATTGTGCTTCTTGGGGTCTTGTTTTCCTTTTGCCAGCCTGGGGGTGCCAAGGCCAGTCCTACCTCAAAGGATGTTTTCATCAGTCTACAAGAAGAAAAAAAACAACTCTTCTGTTTCCCTACCAGAAGGGCAACTTTGACAGCATGAAGATAAGGAGGCCTAGTAAGAGCAAGATAGTAGCAAGCAGGTTTTCAGATAACTCCATGGTAAGAAAGCTACTCTTGGGGAACTTTTCCCTGGGCCAAGCCATGTTCAGAATAGTTTGGAGAGTTCAATCTTCTCTTTCGTTTCCTCCCTGCTGCTGGCAGGACCACCAAAGAAAGGTGCTCAGATGATGAACTGGATGACCTAAGCCATTGTGAAAGACATAGGTCAGCATTACAGAATGACTCGAACTGCATCACACAGCCTACGGTTGAACAAAAGCTCGATAGGAGAAGGGTTCAATGAAAATGGTTTTGCTAAGCTGTTCTCTTTTAACAGACATTTCCCATCTTTCTGTGTTTTTGTGAAAAGCTGATTCAGTGAATGTGTTTCTGAAATGCTACTGATGCTTGAAATGTGACAACATTCAACAGATGTAAAAGTTGTTCTTTACAAATACATAGGTACTGTGGCATAAATTAAACATTACTGCATAAACAACCAATTACTGTCTGCAACCCTGCTGCTTTAGACCATGAATCAACATTATGTAGAAAGAGAAGATCTCTATGGAAAAGGGTCAGATGTCTGCAGAAAGCAATTACCTGTCAGTAAGCGATATCTGTCCTTTTGAGTCCGTATAAATCCCACTCTCTGTTACAGCAGGAGCATGGCAGACAGCTGCCCTTCCAAAGAAAAAAAGATTGTATTTTAACTCAGGTTTTGGTCATTTGAGAATAGTTTGAGCTACGGCATTATTTTGTCCCTTTACCGACTGCAATGATCATGGGCTATTCTAAACAAAACGCATCTCCCTTTGTTGTGGATTAGTTGTTGTGTTGGAGGCTAGCAGAGGAAGGTGACTGAACCAGCTCAGAAAAGGACATTTGAACTTAAACCTGTCTGGGGGATGGCACAACTGTGATTAAATACCTTGGGAGGGTTTGAAGAAAATCGATTACTTGAGTGTTGCTTCATAGTGTTCCCAGGAACCGAACATCATTGTTTTCCTTATCCGGTCGAGCAAACCAAAGAATGCGGGACTACCAATGATTTGCATTGAAGAAATATTAATGACAGAAAGCATTCGGGATCAAAGTAAAAGGCATTTGTTACTACACCTTAAAGTACGAAGGAGCGGCTTAACTGACCGGGGTATTTAACAGGCAGTTTCCAGCTTGCTTCTGTTACTACAGCAAACTCATGACTGGATCTCAGCATATACATACTTCACATGTATAGAGCAGTTATTGCCTGCAGAAGATATACTGGACAGTAAAGGGTAAACTTTCCCTATTCACAGTTAAGAGCATTACCTTAATCTTTTATCTAGGCCTGCTTTTCAGTGGCATTTGATACAGGAGCTATACGAAACACTTCCTTGAATACGTAAAGCCAGAGATTGAGTTACACATGATTGAAGATCTAGGCCGCTAGTAAGACAAAAGCTCCTATATTACCTGGCACATGCCTGCTAAATTATTGAAGTGTCTCTTCAAACTGAATATATTCACTGGATAATTAGTCAACAGAAGAAAACGGTCTCTCTTTACAAAGCTAATGTTGACAGATATTGTATCTTGCATGCACTGTAACAGAAAGTATTTGCAGAACTGATGCCAACACAAACATTTGGAATTGCTCTGTCAATGCCCAAGTGTTCCCCAGGCTCACGGCCCCCTTTCTGATACTGCCTCGGTCTCATATCACCTTACAAGCAAGCCCTAAACAGTGTGAATGTCTTTTAACCTAGTGCAGCACTATCCCCTTTTCAGAAGCAGATAAACGGGACAAATAAGCGGAGGCTTGCTTTGCATTTGAGGGACGAGTCGGCTCAAACCGAAGCAGCCAGCTGGCAGCCTGACTCCAGCCCTGAGCTGCGCTAGCCTCTGCCGCTGCGTCGAGCGGGACCTACCCGGGGCAGCGCAGACAGATCACCGCCGCTTTTAATTCTTAATGCTTGTAGCTGCGATATCCCAGCGTGCCGCTCCAGGGGCGGCAAATCCTTGGGAACACAGGCTGCTCCCTATGTGTGCGTCCAGGGAACGTACCGCGCAGGGGAAGTACTAACATCTGTCTGCTGAAACCATCAGGCAGGCAGCTGGTGGTACTTCGTTTATTCTGACCTGGCAAGGGAAGAACAGTAGCAGTTTCCACACTTAAAATGGCTGTCCTGTTGCTGAGAGCAGCAGGATGGTCGCTGTACTGCCTGTATAGTAACAGAAGCTCACCTGGAAATAAGAACAAATGGCTTTCAGCTGTTGGAACATGAGCGGTAGGATGAAATCCACAACTCTGACTCACAGCCCGAGGTGTACGAAGACAATGTTCTATCAATGCAGATATTACTGGCTTTTTTTTCTTTTAAACTATGCCTGTCACCCAACACTAAGGGGACAGACACGTTCTTTTAGGGATCCTTGGCAGAATGATGACAGCCCTAAATTGTAGTTACAGTTAAAGCTTTATTTTCTTAACAGGATATTATGATTAGTGTAGCAGAGAATTTACAATTCAAATGGCACAGGATTTCTACAAGCAGAATCAGTGTAGTACAATCCATAAGCAGAATAATGCAGAATTTATAATACAGCATAATTTATTATTTCCAATCACCTGGACCCTCTGCAGGTCGGATTGGATCTTCGTACATATTTTGCTGCACCAATATACAATCATAACCTAGACTTGAAGAGCACGTTAAAGAATAGGAGTCACTCACTCAGCCCTCGGAGGAAGCAGACGAGCATGGAGGCATCCCGGGCCACCAGGAGGTCACGGGTCTCACCGTCCAGCACCAGTTTGGGTCCAAGTTCCCCACTTAGGGCTTCTAAGTGCTTGATTTTATACCCAGTGCTCTGTGTGCTGTTCTGTGACGGGGGCATCAACAGCACCTGGCTGCCGGGTGCCTGCGGTCTCCAAGGCCAGCAAGGAAGGGAGTAATTGGCCTGGGGGCCAGGACCCTTGAGGCCAGCAGGGAGGGAAAGACGAAATCTGTCTGGTTTGTCTGCTTGGTTCACAAGGGCCTGATAATGAGGGAAAGGGAAGAAATACATGACCTGCTTGGTCACACAGAACGGCTGCTCGCCTTATAAAATGGCCTTAGTTATGCTAAGCACATTATGGGGGGGCGGGGAGGGTGGGAGTAGGGGCCACCGGTCACACACACCCCAGGGATGAAATAGCTACATGGGGTAAATAAGCAACCTAAAACCATATTGAAATCTTATTCAAGACTATTTCTCTCTTTCATTACCTGGTGCATATCCCAGCTTTGAAAATGAAAATAAAAAGACAAGACATCGCATTTCAAATTTTCAGAAAAAAAGGGCTTATCACTGAGCTTACCTGCTTGGTTGTTAGTGAAGTATTTTTATTGGCTTTTTTTCTTTCGTCCTTCAAGAAATCCAGTTTAGAAAAAAAAAAAAAACCCTAGAGTTGCTTACCAGTTTTAAACCTACGGTCTCCTATGGGAGCAGTATGAAAAGTAGTCTAAGTTACTAAGATTTGTCTTAGAAAGGGAGGTTAATTAGAACGCTAGTAGCTCATAGCTCATACGCTGACTGACTCAGCTCCACCCGCACCTCATCTAAACTCTCAAAATGTCTGGTCCCCAAACACCCTTCCAACGCCTTTATCAGTGCCTCGGCCCTCAGGACTCGGGCAGCCACGCAGGCGTCTCTCTGAGCGGCTAAAAGAGCATCTCATAGTTTGTTCTAAGGTGGTTGCTGTTTCCATTTATGGATAGAGCTCATGTACCTTCCTGTAGAACTCAAAAAGTATTTCCGCCTTGTATGTATCGCCATCCATTCTCTGACTATTTCGGGGTAGCCTGATACTAGAAATAACTGCGTCTGTTAGAGCACACGTGCAGTAGCGCTGCACGGCACTGCGGCTCCACGGAGAGCTTCAGCCCAGCCAAGTGTGCAGCCGTCCCTGCCGCCGGGAAATCGTTCGTGAAGAAGCCATCAATGCTGCCATCTCCTGACATAACCCAACATTGACAGCAACGGCTTTAAACTGCACGTTTAGAGTGTTTTGCACGCACTGGTGACTGCTAGAGTAGGAAGTTTTATTAGGGAATTGGTTTTATTCTGAATTTGTTCCATTCGTTGTTTTGCGTTGCAGCGCTAGACGCTGATTCTCACCTGGCTGGTGAGCTGAACTACTAGGGGAAACGTCACACGTAGTGAACCTCCATCAAAAATGTTCGGAAGGAGGTAAATTAGTCTTACCCCAGATTACAAATCTGGTGACGTAAGAATGTAACAGCATAAACAGCAACATTTCATTTTGCCCTGGTTCATCTCTACAAACAGCAACAGCGGAAAAGCAAATGAGAAATAAGTGGCTTCTCTCATTTCAGAGGCCAGACAGGGCAAACCTGGGCTGGTTTGACACAGCTCCTTAGAGTGGACGGTTGCCCAAACGCCTCGCCTGCAAACAGCACCTCATCGCAGTTAAATTGAACCAGGCTTAAGCAATAGTTTTATTGACGTTTCCCACATGCACGTAACCCCCGCCTCTATCCCAAATCCATACTTCTCTGGAGAATGACTCAAACGAACCTGTTTTCCTGGCCTAGGAGCCAGGCTGGAATACTCACCACTTCAGCGATTGCATTTCATCTGACCGATGGTAAATTAAGATACTCTGCCTGACTGCTTGCCGTTGTGCAAACACGTCTTTGCTTTCGTTTGTGAAAGGCTTTAGCAGACAAACTTTTTGTCAATTGCTTCGTTTTCCAAAATACACTTCATTAAACCAACACGCAAGACGGCTGACAGGCGAGACTAGCAGGAGGAAGCTTATCTGAAAACGTTTATAGAACACCCCCATTTTGGGGGGTTAACAGTTGAGTTGCTCTTTACAGCAAAGATTTTTCTGCAGTAAAAGACAAACATTGACAGCAAACTTTCAAAAAATTAATGAAAATGAGTAATTTTATACATCTAGCATCCCCACGGTTAGCTTTGCGTACACTATCTTAGGTTCCACTCCCTTCGGGTCTCTTGGACAGGTAACTGCCATCGAAGAGCAAGTTAACACGGTTCCAGAACACGTGCTACCACTCGTTTGTGTGTGAATAAGCTCTCCCTACATGTTTGATGCTTGAAGGGATACAGCTGTGTGTCCTTCACGAGAGAACCTCGCAGTAA
Organism: Phalacrocorax aristotelis; assembly: GCF_949628215.1. Classification (NCBI taxonomy): domain Eukaryota; kingdom Metazoa; phylum Chordata; class Aves; order Suliformes; family Phalacrocoracidae; genus Phalacrocorax; species Phalacrocorax aristotelis. Next base: position 15,244,081 of record NC_134288.1, read on the forward strand.
TTCCAGGGAGGAGTAAGTTGCCAGTGCATTCTCTTAACTCGGGTAATGGAAAACAAATCAGTTCAAAGTTTGACTCTGTCCCCCCAACTGAATGTACCTAATGTGCAACGCCATGGGAAATACGGCCTTCTAAAATCAGTCTGAACAATTATCGTGGTGGCTAAATAATTCTGAAGCCTCGCTGACAGGTAAAAAGAAGTAGATTGCAACAGGAGGATAAGGGCTCAGCATATTAATTAATACAGGACTGTATTACCAAACGAGAGACTTACCAGGGCTGGCTTCACGATGAAAATATATCTTGGCCAAACCTAGTATCCGCTTAAGTAGGTGCAACTCCATTGGATCCGGTAGAAACGTACCTGCTGAACTAGGCTGGATCTATCTTCTCGTCACTTATCCACATTGTTAAGCATTTAACAAAGAAACAGATTTTTATTTTAACAAAGAAACATATTTTTTTTAGACAAGAACCAGATGACACGTTCCATTCTTCCCTGCTTACAGCAGTGGGAGTTCTGCACACAACAGGTTAGAGGTTTTTTTATTATCATTCTTGCCATCAACGATCACATACACTTAACCTTTAGCTTGCAGTCGCTTGGTGGCATTCATTGGACTGGGAAGACTGGAAAAATGTGCTAACAACCAAAGATTACAGCGTAACAATCACAACCTTTAAAAACAAAATTCAAGCAAAACCAAAAGACATGTTTGAGCGAACGACCAGCTACTGATGTGACAGCTGGGAAGCCTTTCCTGTCTTAAAGAAAACAAATAGTCCTTGAATGGGAAATCGAAATCCATGTAAAACATAGAAGTAGCAGAAAAAACCCCAACGAACTCGAGAGATAAAACCCAGAAACGAGCATCTCTAAAGAACAGAGTGTATTTCATGGACTTTCCCCAACGATCCAACTATACCGAACCAGAAACACACCCAACGAAAACTGATGAACACGGTGAAGAGGCTGAAGTTAAAAGACCGGCAGGCTATAGAGAGTCTGAAGATAGCACGATTCATTTGTACTAGAGACAAACTGTCAGGTGTTTGGCTGTTGGGCTAGCGAGGAACTTGATTCGTTCTCACAAAACAAAAGGCCTTTCACACTGGTCCTCTTAATTCTTTGACACAAAACCACAGGAATCGTTCATCATGGAATAGGAACTGGAAAAAGCATTAGATTTCCAACTCAAGCAGCTGGAGGAAAAGTCCTTTGCTTTCAAAAATGTATCTGAATTACAGTGAAATGACAAAAAGCTGCTTTTAGAAGGGGGTGTGCTTCGCTTGCCTGTGTTATTGTAACAGAACTTTTGAATATTGTCATGGTTTAACCCCAGCCGGCAGCTCAGCCCCACGCAGCCCCTCACTCGCTCCCCCCGCTGCGATGGGGGAGAGAATCGGAAGGGGGAAAGTGAGAAAGCTCATGGGCTGAGACAAAGACAGTCTAACAGGGAAAGCAAAAGCCGCGCACACAAGCAGAGCAAACCAAGGAATCCCTTCCCTCCTCCCCACGGGCAGGCGGGTGCTCAGCCATCCCCAGGACAGCAGGGCTCCATCACGCCCAACGGGGGCTGGGGAAGGCAAACGCCATCGCTCCCAACGTGCCCCCTTCCCCCTCCTCCCCCAGCTCCATGTGCTGAGCATGGCGCCGTGTGGTGTGGGACAGCCCTGGGGCCAGCTGGGGTCACTGTCCCGGCCGTGTCCCCTCCCAGCCCCTTGTGCCCCCCCAGCCCCTCGCTGGTGGGGTGGGGTGAGGGGCAGGAAAGGCCTTGGCTCTGGGTCAGCAGCACTGTTTCCAGCACTAATCCAAACAACAGCCCTGTATGAGCTACTGTGAAGAAAATTAACTCTATCCCAGCTAAAACCAGCACAAATATAAAAAAGCATTTAGTAAAAATTTTATTTGAAACATTGCATGAATCCATAACCATAAGTGTTACAACATTCAGTTTTACAGAGACTTTGTACAATATGACAGGCATTTCTATACGTGCGACCTCCCGATTTTATTTAGTCATTATCAAACAAACAATAGTTAAAAGGAATAATAAGCCTCAACTTCTAAAAAGAAAACTTTGGCATGAATACAACTGGCTAGTGAAAAGTAAACAGTGGTAGATTCAAGTCAGAAAGAGACCCACTTGTTTTGCTTCACAGCATTTTTGATCAGGATGAAACTCACCAGCACTATTTTCTAGTTAATACAAAAATGAGTACTTTTTTTTCAGTCCAGAAACCCATTAAGGGACAAAAACCATGTTAAGAGAGATGCAAACGAACCAACTTTTAACTCTAGAAGGTGTCAGTTTTAAAGCAGTTTAGGCCACGAGTACTTTGCACACATTCGTTTGGTCAAGAACAAAAGAAAGCCTGTACCGGTTTGCTCGTGTGACTGAACTATATATCACTTGGCACAACTGACAATTTCTCCTTTGGACTAGAATAAGCGTGAGTATCGTTGGCTCAAAAGTCGTGTCCATTGCTGCAGCACAAAGAGAAAAAACTAGAGTACAACTTGCACTGTGCCCATCTTCTGTCTCCAGTTCCTGTCACTGCTGTTGGCCACTGACTTACCTACCAAGTTCATCCAAAGAATGAGGGAAAACAATTTGCAAGGCTTTTCTTCCTGGCATACAGTAGATAATATTTCCATTTTAAAAACCAGAAAGCAATGAAAGAACCCCTGAAAAATAAGTAATAACAAGCCTCCTTTGAGAAGAATTACTTGCAATTCTTCAAGTATTTACAAAAAATACAGTATTTATACAACTTCTCCAGAACTACTATAGTGAACATATTTTAATGTAGTACTAATAAAATAAACCCATGGGTACAAATGGTTGCACTTCTAAGCAGGAATATCTAACCCAGATTCAGGTTTTGCTGCAATTTCATTATTGCTGTGGAACAGACAGTGGTTAAGTCACATGAATACTAGCCTCTCTTTCTTATACACATAGGAAATAACGTTCTCCAGCAAATCAGAACACATTTAATGTAATTTTTACAGTTCCTGCTAAATGTTAGCGATCCAAAGTTGACCGAACCGTGGTGCGATAGGGCACAGATGGCAGGAGAGCAGTGGAGTAGAGGCAGGAATGGCAGGAAACAGTAGAGTAACGCAAGTCAGGCTCATACTCACTACTTCTTATTCCTAGGCTTTAACTCTTCTGCTGCATTTCGCAGAAAAATGTAGTTTTTCTTTTGTGGATTATAAAATTCATGACCCTAAAATGAAAAATCAGCTGCATTTACTCTCTTCGAAGAAGAAATATCGGCACTACCTTGAAACGTAACAGTATGAATTTTCCATTAGTTTGATTTATTACGATTGAAGCTTAAAGTCTTTAAGACCAGATATTGGACGACACTGGTGGATTGGAAACAGCTTTCTCTAACAAGTACAGACAAGCACGGTGCATATAAAGTAAAATTTAAGGGACATTCATCCATTTCTAAGGTATAAATAACTTAGTCATAAAAAAACCCACATATCTTTAAGCTCTACTTTATATATTCGTAAAGGTGTCGTTCTAGGCAGAGAAGAAACTAAGACTTTAATGGCCACCCAGTTTCACTTATATTTTCTATCTTTCGAATGAAATAAGGTCACATTGTTTCCAAAGTGAAGCCCAAGTTCTACAGGCAACTGCAAAAATACCTGCTCCCCAACTGCAGATGCAAACATCCTATTTTGCATATTGACTTTATCTGCATACACATCGCCAACGCAATATGCAAGTATTCAAATCAGGGAGAGTAAATGCTAATAAAGCTATTAAAGGCCAACGCACAACTTGAAGGTTACCAGCTCCGCTTGCAAGAAATGGTTCAGGAAAGGAAATTCAGCATCTACTGGTTTTACTACTTAATATTGGTTTACAGATTTGAAGGACACCTCGGCATGTACCTACCGCTGCAGCCCACCCAAGCATTGAGAACAGAAGAATTCATCTGCCCTCGCATCGAACAAAGTTATCTTACTCCAGGCAGCATCCAGGAGACTAGACACCATGCAGTAAATTAAGATTTTGCTTGCTTTGTGGCATGCAGTCAAGTCCATCTGTGTGATTTCTGCATTCGTTTCAGTCAAAACCACAAGGAATGTTATCCTCAAATTTAAAAGTGTTAGTTATAAAAGGAAAGTAATACTTTTAATGGAAGTTGCCATTCCATTAAAATCAGCTCCATTCCAACCTTGCTACCCCCTTCTTAAACTATTAAGAAGCACCGATTCTCCATGCGCTACAGCTCGTCTGCGATTCTCTTGCATCTACAGGATTTACTGTTGAGTCAAGTTTGGAAGAGAAATACATAAACAAGCACCACCAGCAAGCTGCACTGAATGGTACTGGAGATTTAGCACAGGGCATTCGAAGACTGGTGTAAGCGCTTATAACCACAGTAACAGCTTTTTTTGAAGTGAATCTGCAGAAGAAGCGGAGATGTGCATTTCAAAGGGAAATGCGGGAACCTGTTAGGGTGCCACACTGCCCCGTGGCACTCCGCACAGCAGGATGCACGTGAGCAACCAAAGTAACTTCTGAGTCACGTAATTTACGTTTTGCTCACCCACACCGGCCAAATAGCATTGTTCAGCAATCTTATATTAAAACCCAAAGAACGCACTACTTCAGCGTTCAATTTCATCAGATGGCTAAAACGACCATTGTGAGTTCTCTTGCATGCCTGTGAAATCAGGAGGACTCAGACAAAGAACAGTGGAAGCCTTGGATAGTCTTGGTTGTCAACTGCAAGCATGAGTACGAGTCTAAACCTTTCTTACCTTTGACCAATCGTAACTGGAAGCATATGCAAATATATTGCCATTATGGTTGAAACAACAAGCAGATATCGGCTGGTCAAGTTGTTCTGATGTTTTTAGCTTCGTTCGTGCGTCTTTATCCCAAAAGCTAAATCTACCATCAGATCCTACTGTTGCAAGGGTACCGTGGACAGGGTGGAATGCTATCCCATTCACCTGCAGCACCATAAAATACACTGTGTAAAACACCACACATGGGAACCCACAACACACATGCTGAATCCTGAGAGAGTAAATACACAGGAAAGACTTTTTTCAACTAGATCTAGTTCTTTTTTTAAAATGTTTCCAGGTATGTTCTCTGGAAAAACCAAAAAACCCAAAAAAACCCCCACTGAAGCATCACCTTTTTTGTAGTACCTACAAATTCAATGCATAATCCCATTACCTAAATATATTAAGTATTGCTTCAATATCAGCAAACTTAACAAGCCTCATCTCCACCAAGATGATTTAATGAATGCTTGATCTGGTGCTTGTTTTAAGAGAAGTACAAAAATTTGTCTTTCCTCTTAACGTATGACTATGACTGGTCTTTAAACATACATCTTCTATAACTTTAGGCAAGATAAAATGTCGAGAGGAACAAACAATTCAAAGCCAGTTCTACATCAGGCGTGTATAATGCCCTGTATAAATGATCCAGTGGTATATGCTGAATACTTACAGCATAGATATCCTGAGGTGCTGATGTGTTTGTTCCATTGGAGCGATGACATTTAAAAGTGAAATTATCTTTTGCACTGGGGGGGGGGGGAGAAAAACCAAAAAACTCTTTTCACTTTCCTCATTGTAAACTGAGCAATAAATAAAGGATGCTTTATTAAATGATACTTACGGATTTGGGGGGTTGATATAATGAATAGCTACTCTTCCTTCAATACTTCCAAGGGCAAATCCAGTAGGTTTGTTCACTTTGTCTTTAAAAATAGCAACACAGCGATGCTAAATTTGAGAAAGATACAGAGGATTTTAGACAGAGGCCTGAGGGCCAGATTCTGTGAATGCTTTCTGTTTTCCATGGGAACACAAAACATCACGTACATCCATGCAAAGAAAAGCAAAACCCCAAACAAGGTCAAGAGAGAAGTCTCTTCTTCTATTGAGAGCTGGGGCCACGGTATTTACACTTCTAAATCCTTATGAAGATCAACAATAGGTCAATGGTAAACCAGGACGTGTGCCATACCAAGATCAAGTACTTGGGTTTTGAAACACCCTTGTTTTTACCAAAAAATGGCAAGCCCAGAATTTCAATTACCTGTATAAATACACTTATAATAAATATAATCATTTACCTGGTGTTTAAGAGGAGATTCTATTCTTCTAAATTCAGAAGGCTGATTCTCTAACTGATAAACTATCAAACCCCTTTCTGCAGTGGCCACAGCAGCCATAGGATGAACCTGGATAAGGTTGTAAAATAGGTTGGAAAAGAGACACTGGTGTTAATAGCGTGGCAGAGAATTTTATTTATTATTTCACAGAAATCCCTGAAGAAGTTAAAGGAATTGGACTGTTTTCGGGGTGGGGGGAGAAGGAGGGGAAAGGGAAGAAGAACAAAGTTGATGTGTAGACACATCTTCAGGCAAAACCTTCCAATTATTAGCTGACCCTTCCCTATGTGAACTGCAATAGCGGTAATGCAAACTCATCCAGAAACAAGGGCAGGTCAGTCCTAGTGCCGATTTGGTTTTGTGATGTTCAAAGGATACTAAACAAGTTTTGTATGACACAAATACCTGTCTTCCAGAGCCTGATTAAGATCAATTTATGTTTTATTGCTAAAATCACAGAGATACTATTCTATGATTCTACACTAAGTCAGTATTTAGCGCTAACCTACAGAAGCCTCAAAGACTGCCAGTTTATTGACACTCCCAGTCATCTACCTGACGCTACTTTGCCGTCTATCATGGCTTACCACATCTGCACAGTAACATCTTTCAGGGAGCTGCAGTGTCATCATAGGTGTTGGTGAACGGGTATCCCAGAACTGGTGGAAACAGAGAAATGAACAAACTTACGCTTGGAGTTGAGGAGACACCATTTAAATTGCTTCAGTGAAGAGAATACAATCGGTACCAAGTTGTTTCATTCTTGTCTACAGTCAGAATACTGCAACTCTCTGAAGTGAGGCTATTCCGTTAATCTTTGTTTTTTACAAACAAAAGGGCTTTTTGTATTAGTGTTTAATAAAATATTTTCATACACAGATTTCCAGCACGCCTGCTGTCCATTTGCTCAGGTAAAAATCATACCTTCAAAGTTTTATCCCAGCTTCCTGTCATCACACAGCTATAATTTGGTGCTTTAATCCAATGGATGGTCTTCACAGGAGCATCATGCTGAAGAAAAGAAGGACAAACACACATACATTTACCAAGATTAACAGTTCACATTTCTTGATTAAGCTTTTCATAATTTTGTATGCATTTATGCTTTTTATCCATTGAAGAAAAGTGACTATTGCAGTCGAGCAGGTAGAATAAAGGTTGGTTATGACCTTATTGAGTTGTTTAGTGCTGTAAAATCACCCACATAAGAAAAAAAAAAAAAAAAAGAGTTCCTGACACAAAGAACTACAATCAAGTGACCCTGTATAGGAAGATGGTCACAACAGAAACACAAGTTATGAACAGCAGGACGTTCTACTTATTTATAAAGGACATTATCCATCATGCTAAAAATCAACACTTTAATATAGTATATTATTTATTATAAACTAAGATAAAAACCAGCTTCTAACAAGAGCAACAGAAGAAAGGCCTATGTTAATTACATCAACAAGATATTCAAATCAACACTGAGAATCTGAATTTTATCACCTCAAATAAGATACAAGAAGCCACCACTAAAAGGACTAGCTCTCTTCTTAAGTTATATTACCAGTAACTCATTTTGGTCACCATAACCACATATTCTATGAATAAACATCCACTTCTAAACTGAGAATGTAAGTTATAATCCCTGTTACTGCTGCAGCAGAAAGCTGGCATTTGGGAAAGTGAATTCAATGATTTCTTACCCCCACCCCCCTAAAGGCAGCAGGGCAACTTAGTGAGATCACAGCAGCAAGGGAAAGGGCGCTCTCAAGTAAAAACAGAGGAAACAGCTGCACAGGTCATTCCAATCACTTTGATTGCAGGTCTCCCTATTCACATGCACTTCATTATCACAAAAATATGAAAGGCAGCCTAGAACCTCTTCTTCACCTAGCAGTATCTACTTCAGAAGCACTAAACATTAGCTTAATTTGCTAATAAAAAATGGAACAGGAAAAAAAAACCCACCTAACAGCTTGGGGCTTGCTTACTTACTTGTGCAATCTGTATAGCTTGATTACTGTTGAGATCCCACATTTTGGCAGTTTTATCACAGGAAGCAGTAAATACTTTACTCCCATCCTAAAAAACAAGAATAAGGCTAAGAAATTAAATAGCTCTATTATGCAGTATCTGTTAGAAAACTGTCAAGTCTTATTCTCTTGTAGTAATAGCGTAACATAAATGTAACATATGCAGGGATTGCGAGACAAAGAAGAAACATAAAAAGGAAACTTATTTATGACTGCATGCCTTAAAAGAGAAAGCTGTACTAGCTATCATCTAGGTTTAAATACATCCCTACTTTTAAACTCACTTATACCCTTCTTATGCCCATGTTAGTTTACCTATTAGGACATGCTTAGCACATATTCACAGTAACAGAAATCTATCCAATAATCACAGGCTGTGTCTACATGTAGCATTTGTGTCTGTCTGGAAACCTCATGCAAATTTATTTAGGATCTTGGTAAAAATTAGTTATTTATTTTTAAATAGGAACATACATCACTCCAGCAGCCATCCAGTACGGGCCCTGTGTGCATCTGCTGAGCCTTCGGAATTGTCTGTCCATTATCTTGAACTTCCCAGCAGCGAACCTGCAATAGAAGCGTGTAAACACAGTAGCAGTTAGGACCTTAGAAGACTTCTCTTCCTGAAGATCTCAGCCTTAGTTTATTCCAACAAAAAGTACAATTATAAACACTAAGCTTTTTTCAGAACTAATGAAACCGTATTTTATCTTATTATGCTCTTTTTATCTGTACAGCCACAACTGAGCCCCACAAGTTCAACCCCACCTCAAAGGTACCTTGCAATCACTCACTGCTCTCCTGGAGAACCCTTACCGGCCAGCGAGGAAGAAGCGGCCTGCTGCAGGCTACAGAACAGTCAAAAAAACGTGCTCACGTTTGTCTTCCCCTCACTGTTTGTGTCAGCTGGGATCTCACCTTCCCATCCAAACAAACGTCAGTAAGTTTGTAGGAAGGTAATCTTTTTGGAGACTACACTGTCAAACTGGATGACTCACCATGGTGCTCGTGGCACTTTCATTGGGCAAAGCAGAACGATGTCAGCCTAACTGTGTATGAAAATCAAGCTAAAAACCAAACAAGGCGGAAAAAGAAAAATCAAAGTAATAAAAATCTAACAGTGAAAGCACCGTCTGCGCATTCTGAGCTGAAGCTTAAAACACGCAGGCAGAGTAATGACTTATCTGAAGATTACAACTGAGCTTCCCGGTTGAAGCAGCGCAGCTATGTCAAACTTAGTGCCTTGGTACCTGTCGTGGTTCAGCCCCAGTCAGCAACTAAACACCCCGCAGCGCTCGCTCACTACCCCCTCCGTGGGATGGGGGAGAGAATCGGAAGAGCAAAAGCAAGAAAACTTGTGGGTTGAGATAAGAACAGTTTAATAATTGAAATAAAATAATAATAATAATGATTACGGTAATGATAATATTAACAATAATGATAATTGCTGCCTGCCTCCCCTGGCCAGCTCCTCCCAGTTAACATACTGGGCATGATGTTACATGATATGGAATATCCCTTTGGCCGGTTTGAATCTGCTCTCTTGGCTGTGCCTCCTCCCCTCCTGGCTTCTTGTGCCCCCGGCAGAGTATGGGAAGCTCGAAAAGTCCTTGACTAGTACATGCACTACCCAGCAACAACTAAAACATCGGTGTGTTATCAACAGTGTTTTCACACTAATTCCAAAGCACAGCACTGTGCCAGCTGCAGTGAAGAAAACTAACTCTATCCAGCTAAAACCACAACAGCACCAGACACAAATTCTGCAGTTCTGCAAAGAGGAATATTTTCAGGTGCACTGGCACAAGTTCTTAGGACTGCATTTGGCAGCTTAGGCACCAACACTCCCACTTTATTCATCTGTAGGTCTGGTCGTAAGTACTTACATCATTTGCCCATGACCCTGCAATGAGGAAATTACCCGGCAATGTTGGCGGACTAAATGCTAAACAAGATATGCTGTCGTCAGGTGGAGATGTTACTTCAATATCCTATAAAGGACAGAAGACAAAACAACATCAGATGCCACATTTGAGCGCCGTGCACAGAGACCCTATTACTTCTATCTGGTGGGTCAGGAGGTCCTGCTGCGACACATTAAAACACAGCAGACGAACAGTGGCTCCCACGGGACACGTACCTTCATTGGATTATGGTTATCTGCAGTCGTACTGCCAAACATGCTGGTACCTCCAGTACCGAACCCCGATGTTGACCCGAACAGACTCATCCTTGCCCTGCAAAGGAGGAAAAGGCTTACTGAGACCTGCAAGGCGCTCGGGCATCCCTAGGGTGTCTCACCGCAGCCGCTGCGCCTACGCACCCCTCACCCTGCCTGGGAGGCACCCAGGGGTATAAAAAGATACGAAATTAAAAAAGAAGTCACATTTCTCGTTGCAGTGGGATCTCTGACGTTTCCCCCTCGGCCACCCCACCACCGCCGTCAGGGACCCCTCTCTGGTCGCCACCCGGAGACAGATGACCCCCCGAGCCCCTTCATCCTCCACCCGGGCGGCGGGAGGCACGGCACCCCGGGGAAGCAGGCACGGCGCCCGGAGGTGTCCCCCCGCCCCGGCACACAGCCCAGCCTCCCCACTCTGCCTACATCCCGCCCGGCGGGGCGGCCGGGACGCCGGGCAGGCGAGGACGCGCCATTTCGCGGGGGTCCCCCTTCCCCGCCGGCAGAACCGCCGCGGGGAGCGGCCGTTCGGGAGGCGGGGGACGTTGGAGCGGGGCCGAGGGTGGCCGCTAGGGGAACGCGGGGCAGGGGCCGGCGCTTACCCGCCCTCCCTCGCTCCCTCACCCGTGTGGCGGGCCCGCTCCAGCCCGCGGCCTCCAACGACGCGGCCCTGCGGCTGAGGCGGCGGCGGCGCGGGGCAGGCCACGTCCCTCTGCGCAGGCGCCGCGGCCGGCGGGGCGGTGGCAGCGCCTGCGCCATGGCCGGGCAGGGCGGGGAGGGGCAGGCGCGGTCGCGGGGTGCTGGCGGGGGGGGGCCCCGCTGGGGTGCGCCCTGGCGCTGCCGCAAAGGGAAGGGAGAAGCAATTCGTGTTGTCTCCCTGCGCCGTGAGAAGCACGGCATCCTCCTAGAGAAGCTGGCGGGTCATGGCTTGGGCAGGTGTACTCTTCGCTGGGTAAAACACTGGCTGCTGGCCGAGCCCAGAGTTGTGGCAAACGGATCTGAGTCCAGTTGGCAGCTGGTCATAAGCGGGGTTCCTCAGGGCTCAGTATAGTTTAATACCTTTATCAGTGGTGTGGACGAGGGGATCACGTGCACCCTCAGTTTGCAGATGACACCAAGCTGGGCAGGAGCGTTGATCTGCTCGAGGGTAGGAAGGCTCTGCAGAGGGACCTGGACAGGCTGGATGGATGAGACAAGGCCAGTTGTGTGAGGTTTAACAAGGCCAAGTGCCGGGCCCTGCCCTTGGGTCACACCAACCCCAGGCAACGCTCCAGGCCTGGGGCAGAGGGGCTGGGAAGTGCCCGGCGGAGAAGGCCCTGGGGGTGCTGGCTGACAGCCGGCTGGGCATGAGCCAGCAGTGCCCAGGTGGCCAAGGAGGCCACCAGCCCCCGGGCTTGTGTCAGCCCTGGTGTGGCCAGCAGGAGCCGGGCAGGGATGGGGCCCCTGTGCTCGGCGCTGGGGAGGCCCCACCTCGAATGCTGGGCTCAGGTTTGGGCCCCTCGGGACAAGAAGGCCCTTGAGGGGCTGGAGCGTGTCCAGAGAAGGGCAGCGGAGCTGGGGCAGGGTCTGGAGCACAAGTGTGCTGGGGGGCAGCTGGGGGAGCTGGGGGTTGGTTTAGCCTGGAGAAGGGGAGGCTGAGGGGAGCCCTTCTTGCTCTCTGCAGCTGCCTGAGAGGGGCTGGAGTGAGGGGGGGGGTTGGTCTCTGCTCCCAAGTAATGAGCAATAGGACAAGAGGAAATGGCCTCAGGCTGCATCAAGGCAGGTTTAGACTGGAGATTAGGAAAAATGCGTTCACTGACAGAGGTCAGGCCCTGGCACAGGCTGCCCGGAGAGATGGGGGAATCACCATCCCTGGGGTGTTCAAGAACTGTGTAGATGTGACACTTGGGGACATGGTTTAGGAGGCCTGGGGGTGTTGCGTTGATGGTTAGACTTGATGATCCTAGAGGTCTTCTCCAACCGTAATGATTCTATGATTCTACGTTTCTACTCCATGATGTTTGTAGCACCATAGTAGACATTGCAAATAAGGTGGGTTTTTGAACGATGTCTGAGGAGATGAAGTGGTCAGAGGGGTCAAACAACATTCGGCTCCCTGTGGGTGTTGCAGTGGCACTAAATACAATTTCTGCAGCCTGGGGAAACTTCCCCTGTTTAAATTCAAATGGTGTTAACGCTACTCCCAAGTATTTCAGAAACTCAGGAAAATAAAGCCTCCCTTAAGGCCAGACACAGCCACGTTCTCTGCCTGTGAACTCCAGGCAGGCTGTGTGTCAATCTGACCCTCCTGCGGTAACGCCTACCCCACCGCCCTGACACCTGCTGATGGGATGGTCTCGTGCTCCTCCTGGATCCAGATTGCTTGTGCACTGGGACACTAGAAATTACTAGTAGGTAGTCACACTGCTACTGTGCAGTAAAAAAAAAAGGAATTTTAATTTAATTTAATTCCATGAATTCAATACAGGTAGAACAGTAGTTAAAAAAAAAAAAAAAACAAACAAAACACGATGGGACAACTCTACTGAAAACAGTATCTGCAAAATCCATGGTGATGACGGTATAGAACAATTTTGGAAGTATTTTCTATGCAGTCAGTTTGGTTTCCTGACATAAAAGTTATTTCATGCTTTAATCACCACAGTTTCCTGCTCCTTTTTACTGTTTTCGTGTTGACTAAATAAAGAAAACGAACACGGGATTCTGTGATGATGTGCATCGCTAACAGGATTGTTTACTAAATTCTCAGTCACATCTGCTTGCTCGTTCATTGACGCCAACTAGGAGCGTGGCTGCTGGAACACGTATAGCTGCTTGAGATAGGCAGGAGTGCAGAGTTTTCTCTGGCTTTTCGGTCTGAATTTACAGCGAGCACAAAATGCCACAATGCTGTGCATAAAACAATTTCCAAAAGGAGGCACATGCAATCAACTGTTAACAGAGCCTTTCGCTCTCTTCAACAACAAAAAAGTGGGTAATGCATCATCTTGTGCTTTAAGACAGAAGGCAAAGCAATTCCTTGATACGTTTTTGAACTTAACATTTTCTGGCCAGAAAAAAACGTATCTCATTTTCTTTTTATGTACGTACCGGCGCATTTGGCATTGCCACAGTGCAGAAGGCACAGAATGGAAGCAACACTATTCTGTAAAAGAATAGTAATTTCTCTTAAGGTTTGAAAGAGGAAAAAGAGGTAATGATAATCTAGATACTGTGGTAAAGAAACCTAACAAGAAGCTGAAGCATACTCCTCTGTTTCTAAGAGCAGCCAACAAAATAATACCAAGAAAAACATGCCATTTGCAAACAAGCGTTCATAGCCATCCCCCAAACTGCAGTTTGTTTGGTAGATACACTCTGGAAAGGTAATCTGATGAAAGAGAAGTTAAAACTTGAATTTCAGCCTTCAGTTTAGATGCCGCCATGATTTCCAGCTAAAAGAAGAACAAATTAGTGTGTGATGGTGGAGCAGCCTGATCTGGGGTTAGGTAGTTATTTACGTAAGAATTACACTGGTTGGATGCGCGTGGAGAACTGTAAAGTTAGTATTATCGGAAATGGTGCTGCAAAGTCCCCATCACTGAGCTGAGACCCGTTTTACTCTATGTTTGTGTGTTCCCTGGTGTGTACCTCACGGTAACACAAACCATTTATGAGATGAGCATGAACAGGAAGGAGAAGGTACACACATACCTTTCCTTCCTTTCGAACCGTTTCACACCATGTACACCTGAATTGAGAGAGATGGTTTAAAAACTACAGGTGAGATTGGAGGTCTAGTACTGAGTAGCTAACTGCTGTGAGCGTTCCCCTACTTGTAAAGGCGTAACATATGCTGTAGTGTTTTGGAAAGCAGTAAAATCCCACGTACAGCGTACGACCATCAGATGACTAATGGCAGGAAAGCTTAAATTGCTACCGGTTCTGGCCTGTGAGCCACGGAGGCCCTCTGATTCAGAGAGATGGGGGGGCACAGGCTCTCCTAATCTTGCCTTTTAGGGCTGCAAAACCTTCCTGTTTGTGCTGTAAAAAGGGGTTTGTCATTGTAAAGAGGAACAGGATTGCAGGGGTAGGATTTGGCCTGTGGGGAGCGAGAAATAGGAAGCAACGGGTTCATACATACTTCTTTTTTCCACAGTGGCTGACAAGCAATGTAAGGCCTCTTTTGTATACTTGCTAACTTATTTTGATCTTGCTTTGTAAATGGAATCAGGGCATCTTTGCGTATATTTAATCTGAAAAGAAAATGAAGTTGTTAAATTTTCTCATATACTTAAATATTTATTCCAACTTATTTCTTTATACTAAGCCAAAATGATATATGAAAAGAATACTGGATCAGTTGTCGTTTTGTGCATTAATCAGATTGCATTTCCTGTCTATGAAACAGAAGAATACTTCCATTCCTTTCGGGGAAATAACTAACCTCTTGAGATCAGATGGAAGGAGACCAAGCCACTTTATAGATGGAACGGTGAGATGATGGGCCTCAAAAGACATTGACTAAAACAAGAAAGGTCAACTATAACATTCAGTGACTTTTAGTTTAAATTATTTGAGACGTATGCCTTCCAAGGCCATGGTCGGATTTTATTACAGAGGCATTTTCACTATCAGGATGGTGTAGGAGAAAATAGTGCAACTGAAGCTTGCCACGTCCCCCTGCTGGAAACCGCTCCTTCCCAAAGACTTGCACCCTTCAGACTGTGACAGATTCTAGACTTGTCCAATTCAGGCTGGCCTAGTCTGGATCATTTTGTTTTGTTTTTCATAGCCAATATGAGTCTGATTGCCAAAAAAAGAACATTAAGCCAGGATGAGCAATGACAACAAAGTCTGGAAATTTCTGATTTTTTCTGCTGGAAAGTACCACATCGTATAAAAAGGGCCCAAACAAAGGTTCACCTGGCTCAGTACCGTGGCTACAGTGAATATTTCAGGGAAAAGTATCAAACCAATTAAGCAATTAGTGATGCTTCTCCAAACACTCCCCATACTCCCCGTGGTTTGTGACTCCAACTTTCTGACCCAGAAGCAGCGATGGTGTAATACTTGCTTTTGTCAGGTTGCTTTTAGAATCAGCGAAAGCTTTTGTCATCTACAGCACCCTACAGCAAAGTATCACCGTTAAGTTACATGTTGTGTACAGGAATACTTCCACTGTTTGTAAGGAGCTTGACATGTTCTAGTTTCATTTCATACACCTGTCGCTCTGTAATGGAACAAAATAAACTTTCAAAGGAACCTGCCAGTTTAATTTAATCCTGGATGACGGTGTTTTATCAGTTTACACACCTGCGTAGGAGAGCTGAAAGCATGACAGCTCACCTGAAAACCTGGGGAGTTCTGTCTCCCTGGATGTCCTTGAGGCGTACGTTATGGCATATATTTGAACTCTGACATCATCGATGTCTGACAGTTTTCTGAAGTTTGATTTTGTTTTGTTTTGTTTTTAACTTTGGATGTTCTTTCTCCATTGCTTTACTGAACTGCTCGCCCACCGGCTCCTGCCCTCTGCCTTCGTCTTAGTCTACCTGCCTTCCAGATTGTCCTGTACCTCAACTTCTAGCAGTGTAATATAATAATGCCTCCTTGTTCCCCTTGCCTCTTCCACTACATGTGTTCCACGCTAACGCGTGTATCCATAAGCGAATTCTCACACCAAAACAAAATCTTTACCAACATAACACGATTTTGAGGAGAGTCACCCATCTCACAAGTTTTCTCCTCCTCCTCCTCCTCCTCCTCCCAAGGTCCCTCCAGCCTTCGTTTCTCTTCTAAGGCAGAGACAAAGCAAAATGGAGAACACTCTCCTGTTTGGACGTCCTGAAAACTGCCTGTGCAGTAGGGAAAAACTGAAATACAGGTAAATGAAACACCTGTTATTGTTATCCAGTTTCTTTTTGTTGCAGGGAGAACAAAAAGAAACCCTTGGGTATCTGTTGCAGATACCCAAGGCCTAAACACTGTGTCTCTGTGCTGAAACAACAGCACAAAGGAAAGGCAGTAACGATTCTAACACAGGCTGTAACACTTCATACGTTCCAGCTTCAGGGCTTGTCTACAAAAGAGTATATTTGAAGTGGAAAAATTGTACTCACCAGAGATCCGTATTTGTAGATGCACATTATTTCTACACCTAGGTTGCAGAATAGCAAATGTCAAGTGTCTGTTTGTCTGCACACTGGACATGTTTAAGAAGGCTGCATTAAGAATTCAATTTTATGGCATAACAGTTATGGCTTTGGGATTAGTGAGGCTCTTTATGGTTTACAGTTATTTTTAGAGTACGTCAAAATAATCAGAATTTAAGCACAATATGTCACCTTTATCTAGTTAAATGTTTCACGCTGTCTGCACATAGTCATTTCAAAACCAAGGATAATCAGCTTTCACACCTCATCCAACATCTGCCACAAAAAGTGTCTGTCTTTATCCTGTGCAGTCTGTATCTCTTCATTGCTTTGAGAGGCTGCTTCTCATTTTGCAGTAATCTCCCTAATTTCAGGTGGTATCAGCATAGATACATAAGAGATTTCCTACATTTTGTGTATGTGAATTGAGATTCTGAATTCAAAGGCATAACGCACTCACATGAAATGAGGGAAATTTCAGACCTGCCACTGATGTAACACAACAGCACGTCCAGAAAGCGACGGCCTCGTTTTAGGATTAACTTTATTCCTGCTGGCATCAGACTTGTAATTTCTAGCTTTCACTACTGTAAGCTATTGACATGAGGGATGAATTTTTAGTATAAGTGTATGTGAACTACTTTAAAAAGAATAAAAGACTCATCTTGCTCAGATGTACTATTTTTGTCATGTCTGTCTGGCCTAAGGTTTGTAACGTAGTTAGAAATTTTGCTTTATACCAAACTGAGCAACATTTACAAAAGTTCCTGTTATTTCCTTTTATTACAAAAGGAACGGTAGAGCCAACAGCTGGGATTCTTGACAGAGCAACATCTTCAACGGTATTGAACTCTGTAAAGCTACAACTAGGACCTCCTGAGACTCTCAGAAGCAGTCAGGTGCCAACTGCCATTAAAATCAGGGGAATCATGCAATGGATCATAAAATTCCATTATCCTTGTCCTGCTTTTTAGGCCTACAGGTACCTTCCATATCTAGCTCTATTCTGAGCTACGAATTCTGTAAAAAAATGTTTTTCAGGTACAAGTAAGATTCTTATCAGTACTTCAAAGCACAACAAATCATCACAGAGGGTAAGAGAACATTCAATGGGGATGTAAAGCCAGTGCTGATGTTTCAGTTAAACTCCTTCCATACTCCTGGATATATTCTGCATAAATCAGGAACCTTCTGATTGCGTTGGATCTCTAAGCTCCGAGTACCTTCCCATAAGAGTGAGAAAAGACATTCTAAATAAATTTTGCTTTCCTTTTATGTCACTGAACCGCTACAGATTTACCATGTGGATCTGCATCCATAAGGGTGAAAATAGGCATTTGAAAAGTATCCCACAGCTTTCTGACCAGAAGTCGTGTATTAAGATCCGGTACGCCTCTTCCCTAAGGAAATAAAATAAAAGCAGACAGTTTTAAATTAATTAAAACAACATCTGGCTGCTTATGTGGTTACATTTGTCATTTAAAAGCAAGCAAACAAACAAGATGCTGGCAGAAATATTTCTCCAGCAGCTATTTTGCAGGGCAGGTTGTACGTATGCTCCTATTTTGGCTCTGTAAGGAGGGAAGGAGGACCAGGCTGGGGAGCAGCACAGCAGATGATCAGGATCACAGACACTGCAGACATATCATACATTCCTCTATTTAAGGAGTTCATTTGTAAAGCCTGGGTGTCGATGTATAGATGTACCCCGGTATCGGTATCAGCTGGTGTGAAAAGGGCACTTTTTTCTTCTGAAAAATATTTGTGGCACTAATGAAACAATATAAGACAAGCTCTTGTGCTGACTGACTATAACAGGACAGCATGCTGCGGAGCATAAAGGCGTCTCTCTCTTCGGTATGGGGAATGGGTTTTCCTCTTTGTGGGCCAAATTTGTCCCAGAACAAGTAGGTACGCATATTCTGTTTCAACATTCCTATTAATTCTCCAGGCTCCACAGCTCTTTCAGTACAATCCAAAATCAACCAATTCTGTTTCATCTGGGTTTGCTAAACCTAGGATCCTGAAGGACAAAAGGTTACTCAGCAGTTAAGCCTTTCTGAGAGCAAGTGGGGCAGCTACTTTGCAGCAGCACATGAAGCTGATAATTTACCAAGCTCTAAGGAGATGTTTGGAGGAAATAAGTCTTTAGATTGTGAGCTTTGTATTTCTACCAGGGTAACAAAATAAAAAAAAAAATCAGACATGTTTCATTTTAATTCTGTTATTGTCTTTTGACCCAGTTTGAGCACTGCTACAATGCTAAGGTACCATTTAAATTCTTATATCCAGCTAGGTGATATGAAGTGTAAGATGCGTACCGTGATCATTATACAGGGGGACAATTTATTGCAGAAATCGTCATCCAGGAGTCTCTGAAAAGTTGCATCTTTTTCTACAATTAACATGAATTTGGCATGTGAGATTAAATCTTTTCTGTTAAGGCTTGCTGCATGTAAAATGACCCATCACACCAATCAATTAAAACTAAATGCTCTAAAATACCTGTTCTGGAGCCAAAAGCAGTGTTCACGACTCAATTTCAGAGCCAACAAGCAAAGAAAAAATTACCAGAACATTGTTTAACTTGGAATATTCTTTGTTTTTACTTTATTTTTTCAGTCCACAATGAGACTTCTTGCTCAAAGGATACTTCTAATTCCTTGAACATTAGATGGCACAGTGACTGCCTAAAACAACAGAAATGAGATGAATCATTTTAAATAGAGAAAATGATACATTTTAAAATAACAACATTAGGTAATGAAGGACACAATTACATCCTGAAACAGCCATTCATCTTCTATATACAAGATCAATCATGACATTTTCATCTCTCCGTAAGGGTATTCAACCATTCATATCCTGCCCTCCTATATAGTTGTGCAGGAGTCCTCCTGTCATAACAAGATGCTTTTCAAAAATGTTTCTGCTACTGTCACAGAAGATTGTTCATCAGATGGGCATTACAGAGATAACAGTGTCCTGATTAATTTTTTTATCTGTCTTAGCCAGAAAAAAAGTCAACTTAGTGTGAAGATTGCAAATTGAATACAGGCTTAAAACATTCTTTTTGGAAGTCCATTAAATCCGTTCTTTTACTAACCTATAACCTGATTTGATAACTATTTTGGAGCAACAAGTTTAAGACATAGTAACGTTTACTTTACATCTCATATTAGGATTGGCTCAATCTGGCAAGCATATGGATGAGAAAACAGGAACTGGAGGAACATCTTGGCAAAAGAGTGTGTATATATTGAAGTGTGTGG
The DNA here is from genome assembly GCF_949628215.1 of Phalacrocorax aristotelis. NCBI lineage: Eukaryota > Metazoa > Chordata > Aves > Suliformes > Phalacrocoracidae > Phalacrocorax > Phalacrocorax aristotelis. The sequence continues at coordinate 15,263,853 of NC_134288.1, forward strand.
TCTGTTTTTACATCTGACTGCTAAATCACCTCCGGTGCCAGGGTGGAACAACTCAACAAAAAAAAATATGAGGAGCTGTAGAAGAGCATTAATAACTGGGGTCTTTACGCTCTGCTTAAAAACAAAGCATAGTAGGCAGCTAAGGTTATCTTTCCATTTTGAAATTACCGACGTAGGCTTACAATGAACACATTTTCCAGGAAATCATTACAACAGTCATCAAGTCTGAGTTCTGTTCCTGTGTTCATATTCTGCATGGCTAGAGGAAATCTTTTGGGACTAGATTAGTTGAAGCTCATCTCCTCAAATCACTTTTGGCTCTTCACTCTTATGAAGCATCTATCCAGCTCAGTGCCGCCTTTGATAAAATTAGTTGACAATACAAGCCCTTCTCATCACAGAATGTTAGTGGTTGGAAGGGAACTCTGGAGATCATCTTGTCCAACGCCCCGATCAGACTCTGAATCACAAAATGTCTGTGATTCCTGTATAAGTGATAATCCTGAGACCAAACAGCCTGATATTATATACCTTTGGTTGGGCACATGAAGACAATCTCCATTCCTATGGGGTATCGTCATTAAACTTCTGTAAATGAGAACATAACTTGGGTGCAGAAAGAGCTTTCTAGTTCTAGAGGCTCAATTCAGTCTCTCATCTGTGGTGCTGCTACTGGAGGAGTCTGCCCAGTGTGGTAGAAGCAGCTCACTGAGGACCACAGGACTATGTTAACTCGTGCTGTAAGACTTGTTTTCTTACTCTGCCAGAAATTAATCTATTGTGACAGAAACAAAGTGTGCTTAGAGTGCTCGGGATTCTTTGGTTCAGAGCACTTATTGTCAGAACATATATAGTATAAAGGGTAAGGTATATGCCTTCCTCTGCAAGGCTCCTGTGGTAGAAGGTAGTGCTAAAAACCGTATCCAAAGGATATATTCCTGGTGAGTATATAGCTGAGCTTCAGCATTGCAATACAGTTGAGCAGTGCTTTTTCTCTCTCTTTTTTCATCCAGGTTGTAATGTCTCAATTTGTCACAAGCACAGGTCTGTATAATAAATGTATACAGTAACCCGAGCTACAAGTGCAAGGATGCCATGCAAAGGTAGATGCTATGAATTACTACTTTATAACACCTACCGTTGCACCGCAGGTACAATTCACTTTTGTACCATCTTCCTCAGTGTAACTTAAATTACCAGCAACAAAACCTTTAGTTGAAGACAGCTGAAAAAACAGAATAAGTTGCAGGCAGTAAATTGGAAATACATGCTGTTATGTTACTATATTGCACAAGCAAAGCAAGAAACTTCTGAAAAGAATTCTGGCTGGTAATAAGCAGTTATTGACTGCCATCAACCTTTAAACACTAAGCAATGTTGTCATCATGGATATAAAGGCACACTAACAATAAATAATGTTAACTGTGTTTATAGATACAAAGGAATTCTTGTAAGGCATGAGACAAAGTACCTTCAAAAGGCTGTTACATCTCTGACCTTTAAATTTTCATTGGGCCCCAAGTCAGCAAATCATTTGGGTACGAACTGCTGAACAGATGCCTGGCACTCTGAAGTTTAGGTAATAGCAAAAGGCCCTGTGATTTTACCTGGCAGCTCGTCCCAAATTCTTTGGAGCAAGAAAACTGAATTTTCTCTGAAGAAAGACATCTTTGGAGAGCTGTGATAAACCATAATTAGGTTTCATTTGCACACATGACACTCACTATTTTAACTACTCCTTTCCTACTGATAACTTTTCTTTGTATTTGAGCTTTCAGTTCAATCTATGTGATTCGGAAATAATGATGAAAGACATTCATAATAAGCACTTACTATGTGTAGACTTCTCCGTGGTATCTTAAGCATGCAAGAAATGTCATTGATTATATTGTCCACAACACTTTGGCTACCAAACAGTTGTGTATCTGAATAATAGATATCTCTATCAAGACAAAATATTGTATTTGTAATTATAATACTGAAACAGCTGTAGGCTAGTGAGAATTTTGTAGAGGGCATGGATAATCAGCTCAACCTAAAGCATTTTACGTGTAGGAAACCATTATCCTAAATGTTTGCACCCTACCAGCTGTTTTTCACAATAACATTCTTAAGATACAACTTTTTTGTGAAATTACAGAAATGTAGTGTGTTACCTTTTAGTTGCATAAGTATTGCTCTGCACCATCTTATAGATCATAGATAATATTTTGAGCATCAGAGCTGAAAAGATACATTTTAAAAAATAATTTATCCATTTCCAGAAATGCACATACAATAATTTGTCTTTATATAGACCCATATTTTTTTCTCATAAAATAGAACTCAGACATATGCTTTAATGTGCTGTGAAAATACAGAGTGACTGTACTAATCAATAGACTCAATGATTTCTAGCATAATTAGAAAAAAATATGATAGAGTTAAGTGAGGGAATGTATGCCCTGCGTCCAGGCCAAGAAATTAAATGACTGAGTTAGAAAAACAAATTAGCATATTGTCCATATTCCAAGATTCCTTTACTACCTAGCTTTGAGAAGAAGGGTGATGTTTTTACATTAAGACCTTCTGAATATGCCTTCAGCTGATCTTCATTCAGGGAGGGTAGAAACTCTAAGACAGCTGTATTAATTTCACTGTCACTCACTATAATTTAATAAAGAAAAGCCAAAAGGCTGGTCATAGTATCAGGTTATATTAGCCATACACTTCGAAATCACAGTGCGTCATTTTTCTTTTCTTTTTTCTTTTTTTTTTTTTTAACAAAGCTTTGAACTAAAATACAAGAAAACCCAATAATTCTGCTTTTAGGCTTTTTTAACTTACCAAATTTTGGAGCTGACCTAGGGCAGTCACTTCTTATTCGTTTTGTAGTACAACGTGGTATCATCTGCAGGCCCACAGAATCTTTAAATCTGATATATTGCAAACAGACACAATAAAACTGTAAACTTATTGAATATATGTAAATTGCTCTCTGCAAGGTAATTCAGACTCAGACCCCTTTCATATAATTAAATATGCGAGGGCTATTTTCAGGCTCCAAAGAGAAACCATCAGCTGGGGTGGAGCTGGAGTGGCTGAAGGAAAAAGGCAGGCAGCAGTCATCACCTGCCAGAACGACCCGTTCAAAACCTTACTGAGCTGCCCCCGATCTGAACGTTGGCTTCACAACATGAAAGTTTCTCAAGAAGATACTTCAAGAGTAAATTTAAGCCTAAAATACGTTTCCAGCAAAAGTAGAGACAAAATATCATATATGCATTTGTAACTGTTAATATGTCAGCATCTATTATTATTTAGCACAAAAACAAAGGAATAACCAACACAGGAAAAAATGTGAATCATTATTGGAATACAAATCAAGTCTGACACAGTGACTTACTGACATGGAGTGTATGAAAAAGTGTTATTATTTCATATTACAATAATATTATCTGATTTACGCCCTTAAATTATTATCAGATCAACCCAATTATATTCCATTGTTAACTTTTGGAAACAAAAATGTGGTCCATCCTATTTCCTAAACAATTGTTTAATCTAAACGAGCTCTACCATTTCGTGTTTCACCATTTCATGTCTGAAGGTGCACAACTCACCAAAAGAACCAGTTATTTTCTTAATGACACTTCATTATTTTAGTTAAAATTATTTTAGTGCCTTATGATATGCCAGTCCTGTCTTTAAAGCATCCTTTTTCATTTCAGAGTTTTTTATGCGCTTTTAAAAATTATTGGCGGCAAAATGGGCATAATATTATCTAAAACCACGTAATGTTTCTAAATTTCTTTGTCAGAGGTTTTGCTCCAGGCATCCTTTGGGTGGCAGAACACACCACGCTGCATGCATGCACAGTGACAGCAATGAGGAACAGCGCAGCATCTGCCTGCCAGCTTTACAGGAACTTCCTTGCCTTTGTGCTGCAACATTTAAAAGATATTTGTGGGTTTCTTTTCCATGCTCCCTACATTGTAACTGCATGGGAGGAAAACGGTAATCAAAGCTTTGCTGGGATAGGGTTAAAGACGGGACGCTCCTTTCGGGAACCAGTGTGCTGAAGGGCCTGATCCATGGGGCTCCCACAGATACGTCATAAAGGCAACTGCAAACTGGCATTAGGTCAGACACCAGCAATTCTTCCTAGGACTGCCTTTGCCCCAGCAGAGCAGTTTTCTATAAAATCATCTTTTCACTAATGGGAAATTTAGTCTTGGGTTTTTTTTCTTTGTTTTGGGGGTTTTTTTTGAAAGCTACAGCTGGACAATGGAAACTGGTTGTACTGCTTTAAGGCTGGCATTCTCACTGCTCAACATCATTCTCAGGTAAATACCACTCTGGGCATCTACAAATGTTTACAAGGAACATTTCAAACATGGAATCATTCTTTTGTCCTACTAGTTCCTGCCCAGCAGATTCCAGCTGTGTAGGTTAGGTATGAAAAGGCCACCTAAAAAAGGAAAAGAAATGCCCCACTGACAATATTTTCTTCCATTCTTATTACATTTTGGCATTCTGTTTTTATTCTTATTTGTCCATTTATTTTCATTTTAGTTTTCTTAAACTGCTGTATTAAAGTGGGTTGTAGGTCACTATTCAACGGAAATGCCTATCTGAGATTTACATTTCTCTACCATAAATAATAGTTCAGCTTTTTAAAATGTGATTGATGAGTCTTATTTTTAACATACTGTGATGTTAACTTGTTTTAATTTGAACGTTCTTCCCCCCCAATGTGCTCTGATGGCAAATAACATCTCACATTTGTTTTTCTAGCCTGGAATGCCATTTCCGCAAAGATTGCCAAAAATTGCAAAACCTTGTTACAGTATTTTAATTTTACAGACATACGAGTGAAACATTTTTGTCAAACTATCAAGGCACAAACCATTAAATTCCCTGGAACATACAAGGCTGTCAGTTAACTGATTACCTTCAGGCCCCTCAGGTTTTTTGACTGACAGAAATTTATTGTTCTCATTAAACAAGTATCCCACCGAAGTGTTACGCGTGGAAGGTTTGCTGTGCTTTCTCAACCTCAAATGTTTGTAATGTGTCTGCTTACAAGCACCCCCGCAATCTTATCAACCTGAATATCCTTTAACCCCCAACGTCCAAAGCTATTACAGGGCAAAAAATGGATCAGTGTCTTCCTTCACCCTTTTGCGTCTGGATTATAGAAAGCAATTAATCTCTCAGTTTCAGGTATTTTCAGTTTAAATGGGCTGCCTGGGAAAATACTGTTGCACGAGCAACTTCTACAAATCGCAAAGCATGTTATAAAGGAGGACAGGTTGCTTTTTCTCTGATCCTGTCTAGATAAGCTGGCATGAGATCTGGAATGTAGGTAACATACTAGAAACTTGGTTTGCTTTATTTGGCTGGTAATGAACTGAGGCAAGAAATACATCAGGAAGAGGCGAAATGCATCTTCTCTGAAGAGCAAAAAGATAAGTTTATTACTATCATTTTAAGAAATAAGATACCATGGAGAAAAGCAGAGAAAAGGAAAAGAGGAAGCACAGAAAAGGCATCGGAGGATGAAATTGCTGGTAACTCTTTCCAGCCAAAAGCAGACTTTTTCCACTCTGACACAGCTTATCATTTCTAGTTTCTACTGCTTCCAGAAAATGACTGTTTATGGGACCTCCCTTTTCCTTCTAACCCCCATTACAGTAGTTTTACATTCCCCTTTATGCTATGGTCTGCTGTTACTTAATGCATGATGCCTGTTCATGCAGAGCGGTTACTAAGTATTTCTCCATTACTTTTTAAGAAGTCAAATTATTTATTGATTCTAATACTTACAGAATTATGTAACATTAACTTTTCTGGAAGTTTCATAATCAAGTTTATATTCGTGGCATTTATATTAATATAAGGCAGGACTTTAAAATATGTAATACTTACTCTATATTCCTCCAATCTGATCTGTTAACCACTGTGAGAACAGGTGCTTTTTTTTGGGCCAAGCTTTCAAATACACCTTGAATAACATTTTCTATTGCTTCAAGAACTTCAGAACTGAAACAAAGAAAAATAATGATACAGTTCATGTGATAAAATCTAACTGTACTTTGAGTTTTGATCATCTATCCCCACTCCTACAAAAATCATGTAATCCAAAACTGCTTCAAGGATATATTTGTTTCAGAAATGTGGAGGAATTCTTTTGTTTTTTCATTTTGTTTTGTTCTGTTTCCCTAAAATCTTTGACTTTCCATTCCAGATGCATAACTGAGGACACAATTAAAAGTACATTTCTATTCAATCCTGAAACCATCAAATTTTTTCACCAGCTGAACTTTTAGACCAACTGGCTGGTTTGTGACTAATGATTAATGTTTTACTATAAATGATGTAATATTGGCTTTGGCTATGATTTGGGCTAAATTGTTTCTAAGTGCTGTAAATTTAAAAAATGTTCAAGAGTACAAATACTTCCTGTTGTACCATTGCATGTTAACCTTTTGATCTGCTGCCCTGAACAAACTGTTAAGGTTTTTAATTATACGAAGGCTTAGTCTCAACAGATGCGCTATGAAAAGAATAAAATCTGTATCTTTCACATAAAAAGACAAAGTAACCTTGCAGCAGATCCCTTACAGCAAAACTGTAGGCTGGTTTGAGTGTTATGACAGATGCTTTTTATTTTCATAAGCAATCTGACTCCAACATTTCAGCTGTCCTTAAAATTACAAGTGTACTGCATACCATCATAAGTTTAGGTAGGAATGAAACGAATAGACAAAACTTATTTTAGCTCAAAGTTTTCTCAGCAAAGTCCAATTTTGTCATTAAGTAATATGCTAAGAAAAGATGAGTCAATACCAGGGCACACCACACAAAAAGAATTAACCCACTGTTACAAAATCAGCAAGAATGGTTTCTAAAACCTCGCTATGAGTCTCCTCAAACAATAACAAAGTGACATTAAAGCACTCTCCTATCAGCTGAATATGCTGCTTTTGTTTTGTAGCTCAGCTTCCACTTACTCCTCATTCTCCTAAAACTAGATTACTAGATTTTGAAAACAATTTCTGGAAAGTATTAACCTTTTATTTTAAAATGTTAGTTGTAGTAGTGTCTGCATAAAAAACCCCTACTAGTATTACTAACATTTTTGTCCAATAATATTAAACCATTCAACGATGCAAGATTTTTTTGTTGTTGTTCAGATGAATAAATTTGGACACAAAGGGACTAATGGCTTTCCAAAGGTGAAACAGTGCAGCATTTGCAGTGCTGGTAACACAAGAAGGCCTGGTCGTGCAGCCAGTATGTAAATTAATTTTCTACAGTATAATGGCTTCATAATCAAGTCCAAGATTCCCTAACTTTCTGACTCATAGTCTCTTCCTCCTAATTAAAAATCCTACATCTCACTGCCATATCCAAAACAGAAATTCTAGTAAGCAGAGAGGAAATGGTTAGCTGGTGAGCTAAATGTGTAATGCAGCAAATGGTGAAAGAGGTAAGCAAAGCCGACCATGGTGCACACCTCCAACATAACAAAAATTAGAGTGTTGAAGACAATAAAAATATGTATGGGCAGATGGATGAAAGAACAGATAGGTAGATAGGAAATCTAAACCATGTCATTGCTTTGATATTCATTTTACTTATTCATTTGGTTCTCTCCACTGTAACTGTCTAATATTCCAGATGTACTTCAAAGCTTGCTGCAGAATTTCAAAGTCCAGGTTTCTGTTCCAATCCCAGTTTCCTGATTTACTGGCCAACAGAAGTTGTAAATGTGGCAAAATAGGAGGAAAAGGACAGCAATTCTCTGTGTATCCCCTGCTGATATTCTGTCTCCTTTTGCAGAGATTAACTGAATTTTAATAAGCAAACATACGACACTGGCCAAGTATGCCTACTTAAAATTCACTCTGGTTTAGTTAACAGTGAAATCTGAGCAGAGAAGGGGTAGGCACTGTGTATCTCACAGGGTTTGCCTGATCATTTCTAACATGTTGCAGCATGAGTAGATACTTGTTTCTGTATAGCACAAGAAATGATCTTCAACATTAGTAGCATAAAAGGTTAATATTATAGCACCTTTTTGCAAGAAAACAATATAAATACACAAGAGAAACAGTTACAAATAAAAATCTGCAATGTAATAGACCAACACACTCCAAACCCATGAGGCTCCCATACCCTGCCACAAAGACTAAGAACTCTCCAAGTCGTCATTATTATTATTATCCTTTTCCTTTTAAAAAACTTCTAAGATGCTTCCAGTCTGTTCTAGCCTCTGAGGCTGATACACTGTGTACGGAAAGGGTCTTTAAAAAAATGACAAGCGTTTTTTGTTAGTGAAATTCAGTATGTTTGTTTTGTCACGGTTTTCGGTATTTCTGTCTGTACCTACAGACTTTTTGGAGAGGTCTGAGGGAAGGAGATGCGGTTTGCAGTATGAGAGCCCCATCTCCCCTATGTTTTTGTAGGGAAGTATGTTTTTCACTTTTGCGCTACCTACTTAGTCATTACCGTGGAAAGAGAGTATGGGTGCTATATTTCACATCTTTTACCTAGGGATGTGGCTCTCATGACCAGACAGACTTGTTTCCCTGAAGCTGGCCATGTTCCCAGTTCCCACTTCAGTGGAACGCATACTGCGGTCCTCCATGAAGGGTGGTGCAGTCCAATCCAACTTCTCTGGAAGGGATGAAGCCATGTTAAAGAGAGGCAAAAGAGACTACCAAAGAAATTAGAAAAGGCTATTCTGCATGCTGGACTTAAAACTCATGATCTGAGGTCAAACCATAGGGTCAGAGAGAAAAAGCAGAAAATTTTTGTGGCAACCAAAGTCAAGATTTCCTTGCTCTGACTGACTGACTGACCGACCAAGGGCTTTTCCTGCCCTTTCTAAAGGACAGGAGAGGGCCCTGCCCTTCCTGACTGACCGAGGGCTTTTCCCGCTCTCCCTGACTGACCGAGGGCTTTTCCCGCTCTCCCTGACTGACCAATGGCTTTTCCCGCTCTCCCTGACTGACCAATGGCTTTTCCCGCTCTTGCTAACAGACAGGAGATGGCCCTGCCCACCCTGACAGGGACCTTCTCCCGCCCTTCCTGACTGACCACATTCTCCGCTGGGAGCTGAACCTCAGAACGGCGTGAGCAGATATTTAAGCACAAACTTCACAGCACCCATATCTCAGGGTCACTGGAATCAATCTGGCCAAAGTGGCCAAATGGCTCGTCAATACTTTTCTCATCCTTTCTGAATGACCAGCAATTATTTTCTTCCCTCAATATCAAATGTCTTTTCCTAACTGTTCTCAGCAGCTGGAAGAAAGCCGAAAAAGCTGAAAGCTCCAATGCAACTCCAAGTGTTGAAAAATCGGCTTCATTCCCCAAAAATGGAATTCCACTTCTACTGAGATTAAATATTAAATACTATTTTTATAATTTGCCTTCAGCATTCAGAAGTTTTAGAATAGACTTGGGACATGTTTTCAAATCTTCCTCAATACACTGTTAAAAACTTGTGTTCTGAAGAAACAATAAACCCCCAATTCTAAGAGTTGTGAATCACTGGCTTCCAAGGAATCCAAGATTTAAGGAAAAAACCACTAAATTTTGTCAGGCTTATGGCTGAACCAAGACTTTCATGATTCACGTGCAATCCTCAGCCAGAGGGCATCACTTCAAAATGGACGATACATGGCCAGAGGCAGACTGCGAATTTGAAAAGAAACCCCACATGCGATTATCATCTTGGTGCATTTTGTACCTGTTGTCTTTAGGTGTTCACCTTTTCCTACAAAAATTCCAGTCTTCTCTTTCACATCAGAAAGTTTAAACTCTTTGTCATTTTAAAAAGAAAACGCGGTACTTCTGGGGGAGCTCGTGAAGGCCAGGAGAGCGCACCAGTGCGCGGCCCGTTCCCGTTCACTGCCGGAACGGCCGCGCTGCAGCCCCGGGTACTCCCGGGAGGAGCCGCATGCTCGGTTTCTTCAGTGGGTTTGAGTACAGAGATCAGGGCTCCTTCACTGGCAGCTCCACGGTAAAAAAAAAAAAAAAAGCAAATCCTGGGAATTTAAACCACTCTTACCTTTGCGCTTATGATATATGCCAAAGTGTATTTTCAACTCCGAACTACCTCCTAGTAATTGACTGCCTGATAGTGGTCATTCTGAGAGTGTTAGCAGTTACTTAGGAGATAAATATCTTAAAGGCTTGTCCTTTCTAGAGAAATTTTTTTAAAGCCCGCTGTTGATAACATCGTCTTTTACGCACAGCAGTCAGTAGTATTGGAAGCTGTGCTGTATCTAGCTCGCTGCCAACAGCATTTCAAATGCGATGCTCAGACTTGTTAGCAAATTAGATGACATAGCGCTTACAATGTCGGAGGCAGCTGGTTTCTCCTGCTGTTCCATTAGCTGCTACCCCTGAACCTTTCTTCTTCGGTACTCATAAGAGTAAGCAGTCCAAATCCAGCTTGGGTGGGTAATTAAAAAATTCATACATTGATTTATTCAAGGAAAACCTCAGGCTATGATGATATAAACACAAGGTGCTTCAATAAAAGAGGGGGAGCAAAGGAAAGGGGAATTAATAAATTGAAATTTTCAGATCTTTCATCTGAAGTCTTTGGCCTTTGGGTACCTTGAGATCACTCCGGAAATATTTATGTAATATCTCTGTAGCTCCTTCCAACAATTCAACATCAAAATTAACAGATTTTTGTTTGATATGGAACTGACAAAATTATATCATGCCCCTAGCAACAGATTGCAAACAAAACTATATACATCAACTTGTGAGAGGCTAATTTAATGAATGCTCTCTTCTTCATAGCAGCAAACAGCAACCATAAAAAAGCACAACCAAAATACTCTATGCTTATACCTGAGTTAACAAAACAGAGATCGAAAACCAAGCAACAATAACAAAAATTTCCATGCTTCAACCTGAATATTGCACACACGTATGTAAATCCAGATACGTGCATATATAACCACATAAATTAATATCCAGAATATGACCAGTAACTGAACTACAATCAATAAAAGAACTAGCAGGTTCATTTCCTAAAGCCCTCTGTCCTTCTGTATTTATTTCCCCTTTTTTAAACTCTGCTCGCAATAAAAAAGGCATTTCAATTGCAAATACTGACTGCATTTTTTTATATAAGAAAGAAAATTATTAGGAAAACAGATAAGGAATCATTATTAAATGTTAAGTTGGAAATAAAAATGTGAAAAAAGCTGTGTAACTGATGCAGTTATCTCAGTGTTTGTCTTGCTTCTACAAAGCTGTGCAGTAGAGGGCACCACAGATGGCAGAGAAAAGAAGATTCCTACTTTGAAGCTCTTAAATTTAACACTAATTTCACTAATCCTTGATAAAACCAGTATGATAGGTAATGAAACACTTTGAGATTTGTTTGCTTTAAAAGATAGCCTGTCACCAAAAAGTTCCCTTAAGATTGCCTCCTGTTATAAACATATGCTCTTATCAGTATACTTTTGGAGGAAGTTTTGCTATGAAACAGTCTGTATGAGCTGTCTGATGCCAGTTTCAAAGTCTGTCTGTAACCGCTGAAGAAGAACCTGTCTGGATCAAAAACTGTTGCTATCGCTACATACCACACAACGAAACAGCCATACGGAACAAAAACGTGCATTTAGCTTAGTCCCAAGATTTTAAGTTGCTTGTTACTGATTTCTCATATATAAATAACCGCATCAGTGGAATAAATAATATATAAAACATGCAAAAGCGTATGCATGCTTTTTCCTTTTCTTCACTGAAAACCTTATGAAAAGATTGTTCCTCTTTTCACGTGTAGTCAGTCTCCTACATTAAGTTTTCATGATTGCTGTGGTCAGTATTTCTCTCCAAATGGTCTGTCCTCAATTCTTTTAATAGGCTGGTAGGCACACCAGTGGACCTCCTATGCTTATCTTCAATTAATGTCAAATACCATGCGAAATCCAGTCTTTCGCTCAAGCCTAAAAAAAAGGGGAGATGTCTGCAAAAGGTAGTGATTCAGTACAAGCGGAAGTATTTGGGCCAGGTAGGAGTGTTAAGGAGATAGATGAAGGCTCAAAAACTACAGTAAGAACAGGAAAAAAAATCTCCACCAGCCATTTATGAGCTTCTTGGGAACACGGCTGTTGTGCTCCAGCAAGCTTCAATTTCTTTCCGGCTTCCTTTGTTGTGATCCGACAATCCTTGGAAGGACAGACATTTTGCGAGCCAACAGATTTTACTGTGAGTAAGTCAGGACGAAACAGGAGCCAGATCTGTCACCTGCCGGTTACATGAAAAGCTGCTGATCTTTTTCTAATGAGCAAAGCCCAGAGAAACAGGAGATGCAAAGTCACTCACTGCTAACAGCCAACGACCTCAGATGGGGTACCTCCTTCCAGCTAACACGGCTGGTTAAAACCACCCCAGAACTAATAAAACTTTTCAGTTTACCTAGCTCCGGAGTGAGAGACACCTGTAAAATATTTATTCCGCGGTGAGCCAAATCACCATAAGAGGAAGTCGTTTTTTGTTACCATCCCTTCTTTTTGTGTTTTGTCTTTCAGCCAGAAATAAAGTCTAACAGGCCTTACTTAAAAGGAAAAGTAACTTTCATCTAACCTCTGTCACATGGATTTTCAGTTCCAACATTTTCTAATGCTTTTAGCGGCAGTGATGTAATTTGGGTGGCAGGGCAAGATGGGTATTTGAGACAAAGAAACACAAAGTAAATTAAATAAAAGAATTCTTTCTCCCAATTTAGCATAAATGCCATGTGCACTCTGGTTCCTTGACAACAATGAAGCTGCAAACAGGCAGCATTATACAACTGAACATTTGAAGACATAATTTTTATATGCTGAGAAGTTTGAGCTTGCCCAGTACTATCAGATAGTACTCAGAATGAGTACTATCTCATTCCTAGCCTGAGGTCCTCTCTCCTCTCACACTAAGACAGGACACTCCTTCAGCCCAATTCTTCCTCTGTAGCCCCAGTTACCGTATCAACTTCTCATACTTGCCGCAGTTGTAAAACAGGAGCTGCAGGTGTAGGCACATACCCTGCCTGAAAAAAAAAAAAAAAAGAAGAAAAATCAATTGTAGCAGCTCTATCAAAAAGTAAGAAATGAGAATAGGATTTTATATGGGCAAGTTGAGCCTTCTACTGCTTATATTATTGTTTTAAGAGCATTTTGTGGAGGAACATAGAGGAAATATTTTGAAAAATCCAAGCCTCCATGTATCATAGAATCCCAGAACGGTTTGGGTTGGAAGGGGCCTTTAGAGCCCACCCAGTCCAACCCCCTGCAGTGAGCAGGGACATCGTCAACTAGATCAGGCTGCTCAGAGCCCCGTCCAGCCTGACCTTGACTGTTTCCAGGGATGGGGCATCGACCACCTCTGTGGGCAACCTGTGCCAGGGTTTCACCACCCTCGCTGTAAAAAATGTCTTCCTCATATGTACTGTAAATCTACTTCTTTCAGTTTACAACCATCACCCCTTGTCTTGTCCCGACAGGCGCTGCTGAAAAGTTTGTCCCCATCTTTCTTACAAGCCCCCTTTAAGCATTGAAAGGCTGCAATAAGGTCTCCCTGGAGCCTTCTCTCCTCCAGGCTGAACAATCCCAACTATTTCAGCCTGCCCTCACAGCAGAGGGGCTCCAGACCCTCATCATCTTCGTGGCCCTCCTCTGGACCTGCTCCAACAGGTCCATGTCTTTCTGCACTGAGTGTAAGTGACTGCTGAGAATAGAACAAAGAGATTGCCTTGCTGTGAGAACCTACAGGTCTTTCACATACACATAATAAATATAGTTGTCTATATTATGGACAAAATGTTAAACTCTTTCTCTGCTGCCTTCTATATCAAAATCCCATGACAGCCAAATAATTAAAGAGATCAGGCAAATACATGGTGCCACTCTCTGTACCAAATGCCCATCTATTTCTAAGGGACAAACACCTCTCATTTACCTGTTACCCCATTTTTCATTGCTAGGAATGGGAAACAAATTAAAATCTGGGCTGAAGTGCTTCTATAGCTGCTAAATAAATAATAAGGCTAGGGGACTATGGGTGAGTTACAGCCAATTCCCTCCACTCTCTCTGGCACCACCCAGAAATCTGCTGCTCTTACTGTCCATACGGTAAAAATCTGACAAACCCACTCGTCACCAGTGGCGAGTTCTCAGGTAGCTACATGTCATACCACAGAAGCAGTAATAACATCTGATTAATTGGTTTGCAAACGTCTATATACTTGTAAAAATCCAAATCTGGTTTTAACTGAACATTGAACAAACCTGTTATTAGGAAAAATTCTGATTAAAAAAATGTGTTAAAGGGAAAATACGTTGAAACAAACAAATGGAAGACATTTGTGCTAAAACGTAACTGGAAAGCAAGAACGTCTTCTCTTCCATGTTCATCTGACATCTTGAATATAGCAGTCGTGGAAACAGCTGTGCCATTTCTTCTGGCTTTCAAATGGTAAAACGACTTGTTTATTTTCTGTTTTCCTTTTGTTGGCAAAATCCTAGAAAGCATGAAAACTCAGGTGTGATTTTGCTCTTTAAACCCAAAAATGCCAGCTGCTGTACATTAAAAATACTGGAGCCAAAATCTGTTCCTTCATTTATATGAATGCTACACCAGTGCTGTCATGGCCCCAGGTTTATGCCAACAGGTAAAACTCAGGATGGACTTTAGACCTTTGTTATTAACTATTTAATAATGCCTGGGGAGAGTGAAGTAAGCGGGTGACGTAGGAGGCTGTTCTGACACCAAGTACTGTGGGCCATATAAATAACGAAAAGGGTGGGGCAGTTGATTAACAGACTTCTACTTCAATATAGGAAGGCTAGATTCAAATCAACTTTATGTCATCCTTGAAAATGCATTTGGTGATTTTAATTAAGCTACTAATGTTAATTGCTCCACACCACAAAAATGCCAGGGGCACCGTGATCTAATTTTGGATAAGTGGCAACCTTTGCTTTTGAGGGTCCTAAGGCTCAGTAAAAAGCGTATCAAATACAAAACCCGCATAGATGGCTTATCTTGGTTTGCTGTTTTTTTTTTTTTACTGGAGGAGAAGAGAAAAACCCTGATTCCAATATAAACATGAATCTAGCCCAAAACGTGTCTTACCGAGTTGCTGTATAAGTAGTTCTGGATCCGGTGAGATTGTTAACTGGCCTTCAGGGAAGACTTCTCTGCGCTGTCTCTCCAGGACACATTTTTAGTCCGTGCAAACATTTTGCAAAGTCTTTCTGTATATTTATAGACCACCCTTTTCTCTGTACTCGGAGCCAACTCAAGTGTGTCAGCTGGATGTCACTGCTTGCTGTAAACCATCTTCTGTATTTGGGCATGGGGCACGGCATGGCATTTTGCTCTGTTTTGCCTTGTTTCGCTGCTGTTGGCGACAAAAGCTACCAACCGCCTTGAGTCTGGCTTGATAGATTTTGTTCCAGGCAACTTTCTGTCCTCTGGTTTAGGACTGGCCTCTCGAGGGTACTGGACCAGAGGAATCACAAGGATGTCCCACAGCCAAAAATGTATACAGCTCACAGCTACAAGAAGTAAATGTTTGGTTAATAAAACTATGGAGTCTGTGCACATAAATACAGACTTCTACAATATAAAGCTCTCCCTGGCTGATCTCATGTATTGATCCCAGAGGGAGTTCAGTGCTGAATTTGGGCTTTAAAGAATTAAATAGAACAAATTTATACTATTCTCTAAAGACAGAATCTTCTGGCACAAACAGGAGTTTGGAGCTGGAACTCAGGGCTTTTCTACCCTGGAAAACTGATCGGAATTGCTATTGCAGAATAAGCTATTCTGCAACAACTTACTGTCTGACCCGTGACTTTTCCAGACTACAATATCCACACAGGGAGCTGTTATGGACAGTTTATTCAGAAACAGCTATTGCGGTCACTTTTCCCACACAGATAAATGTGCAGTGTCCATGCATAGGTATGGTAAGGAAAAAGCTGGTTTTTTTTTTAAGGAAGAATACTTTTTTCTGACATATAACATATGGCAAGATGGCAAAGTAGACAGGGAACTTTCAATCAGATCCTGATGCAATTGATTAAGATCCTTTACTGAATTTACTAATATGATATAATTATTTACTCTGATTACTTACATGCTAAGACCATCTCTACATCTGCAAGGCAATGTCCATTACAGGATGTTGCATTGCCTTAACGAAATCAATTTTTAAAAACCCCATACCTAATTAAGTCAGTGCAAAAGTATTAATGGAATTATTTGCTGTAGTCTCTGATTGACGGATCTCACATCTCAGTCATCAGCCTCCTGATAACATCATACATGTTGCTAGAAAGAAACAGACAACAGTTCCAAGCCTCTGCAAAAGCCAAGCTCTTTGCTGTCAGCTCATTAATTTTAATAAACAATAAATAGCCACTTGCTGTCCGCAGTACCTCTTTGAGGTTAAGAATTCCCGTTTGTGTCTTAGGCACAGGTGGATGACTGGTGGCTCTAGCACTTGTCACCAGAGAGAGTTCCTTTCTAATGATCTGATGTAGTGTTAATTTATTATTTCAATATTTTTCTGCATGCCCTCTACTCTGTAACATTAAAGGGTCTCTCATGCATTGTGCTGGAAGGCATCCATGTTTGGATCCACTCACTAGGAGTTTTGAGTGCCAGGAATGCAAGATTGGGACCCTACCATGTCAAGGAGAAGAAATAAAAAATAACTGGTATAGAAATGGCATTGCTGAAGATACTATTGTCCATCCATTAGTTCTAAGAAAACAATATTTAAAGCTTTCTCTCTGAATTAAGCTGAAGGTTTTCTTTTGGCCACTTAGTAAAGTTTGATACTTCATCAGAAGGAAAACTAACATGCTCATCAACCAATCCAGATTCTTATTTGGTGTCGAGAGCTGGATGAGATCATATCCTCAGCAAAATTACAGAATGCTAAAAAGCGAATCCGGAGAGCCAATTCCTAACGCTCATTTTAACGACGGGGCGCCTCATATTAGTGACGTAATGTAAGCAAATAATAGGTGTTGCTGAACAGCTGCTCTTACACTATATTGGCTCTTCTGTCTTAAAGATACAAGCAGGAAGAACTGTTCCTTTAAGCTGTAAGTAAACTGATTCTCTAGATATTTCAGCAATATTGTGATGGCCAATACATCAAAACCTTCATTTTTGACTTAAAATAGTTTAAAGAATTATTCCATTAAAATTAGTTAATTCCTGTAGAACACGCTTATCCCATAGAGACTACATTTGCTGAAATATAGATTTACTTCCAGAAAATTGGATTCACCAAACAGGTTATATGGTGACATATAATGAGAGTAGTAAGAAAAACAAAATGTTGCCTCTTGGGTACTTTTAAAATATTCTTGTCTTTCTATAGTTTCTCAAAGACTCCTGATTATAAAGATTTACAGTCTAAATATTCATATATATACAGATATATATTCTGCAGAGAGAGGCAAAACTTTATATAAAACCATTTTTGCCAACCAACAAACAAAAAAAATAGTTGCCACAGGGAAATAAATACTCAGATTCACACAACGTATTAGCAATAAAATGATAATTAGAATAATTAATAGGAGGAATACAATTACACCACATCAGTTGTCTGGAAGGGTCCAGATCGCTACAGCTTTGTATATGTACTGGGATTACTGATATGCTCCTGGAATATAGGCGCTTCTGGCATTTGGAAGTAATTCTAACAGTTCTAAGAAGTGCTGCTGTGCTGCTGGTTCGTTTTCTGGGAATCGTGGCTCTGCCCCTGGGAAACTGATGGGAATCACATTGTCCACTCATACCGACAGAATGAACGGCCACAAGAACAACTTTGTATAATCTCCATGGGGAGAAGGCGGCTGTGGCAAGAGGATTCCCAGGGAGTCCTGGGAAAACAGAAATGAGGTTTCATTCTGGTGCAGCAATCCATTACAAGATTATTACCTAAACCCTTTCATGTCACTCTTACTCTGGAAAGAACCAAAAGAGCAGCTGGTAGGAAGAAAATGACAAATAGGAGTTGGAAAGCCGAACCAGACATCTCCCAGGCCTGAACTGGAAGAAACAGGGCAAAGACAGGCCAAAATAGGATAAATCAGTTAAACAAACAGGCAGAATTCTGGAAGAAAATATCTTTTTTTCTGTTGGAATGTATTTTGAAAAACACAGGCATAGCATTGAAACTCAGGGAATGGAGGTCTGAAAGATGAGGGACTGAAAGGTTTTCCTAACGCTCTGTGGTCGTATCCTGGTTTCAGCAGCGTGCATCTCTCAGGAACTCGCGTTCATATCGTACTTGTTCTCCTTGTGCGGAGGGAAAAACAACACAACACAAACCAGAGGGGTCACTGCGCTCGTATCAGATAGATTTAGTCATTCATCACGTAGAATTAAAATAAAATAAAATAAAATAATAATTTAAAAAAACCCAAACCCAAAATCAATCATTTACATGATGCAAAAGCCAATATTTACAGAGACTCAAACCAATTTCCACTCCTAGCGGAAAACTTCTAATTCCATAAGCTACATATTGCCTGTTTCACAAGATGTGTCCTTGCAGAATATATCATCGTCCTTCTCACTCATACTTATTTTCTACTGTTATGGGGTAACAATAACACATCCTTGATTTTTTTTTCTGTGTTATAGGTCATCCAGTCTTTTGCTGGAGAGTTAAACTGAGAGAAAACTTTTACTATGAAATGATACATTCGTTTCAGTGTTTTATATTACACACTTGTAATAAATATATTAAACAATATACTGAGGTCAGTCATGCCGAAACACTGTAACAGACAGATGTGCTGAATGTTCGACAAATGATTATCAATAACTGTTTTCTGGTTTTCAGAATTGTAGAATCCCAAAATGGACTTGATATTTGAGAAGCGTATCTCTGCAGCACAAAAGCATATTTTTATCATAAATTTAGAAAGGAAAAAACAGTTCTGTAAGTTTTGCAAATTGAATTCCTAGGTAAGAGCCTTGTCTATAAATGCGATGAGGCAGACCAGTGCTAATGACATGTCAAGTTCATCTTTGTACTCCATTCATTCTCATATCCTTACCGGCAAGATTAGTAACAATGTATTTGCATTGATTTGTACCAGCTATTTACAGTCCCCAGGGCACCGATGCAGAAGTTATTCGGCCACAGAAAAAACTCTCAAACTCTCCTTTTTTCTAGTCATGCCCCTGTCTGTGGTAATAGGAGATGGCGTTTCCGTCACTGGAGTATCCTGCACAGAAGTCAACTTCTCTAAAGCCAAGCATAATGGAAAAATATGGTGTTGCTAATGGTTGGGGAAGGTGACCTAAATATGACAATGAGCAAAAGGCTGACGTTCTTAAACCCGTTCTTGCACTGATTTGCACAGGCACAACGTGCCCCCAGACTTCCGCATGTACCAGCACACTTTGGCAAGGAAAAGGGCGGTCAGCGGTGGTGGAGCAACGTGGGGACTCTGGAGTGAAGTGAGACATAGCCAAGTAGATGGGGCTGGTTATACTGTGCCCAGGTTTGGCTCCCCTACTTCCAGAGCAGCGTGGAGAAGCTAAAGGAGGTTCAGCAGAGTGTTACTGAGGTGGTCAGGGCCAAGAGCACATGCCTAAATGGAGAGACTGAAGGTGCTGGGCTTGCTTATCCTGGTGGAAAAGAGGCCGAGGGCTGATCTCTGCCCGAATGGTAGTTACAGAAAGGACAGCCAAGTCCTTGGTAAGTAGTGTCATATGCCAGAACAAGGAGCAACGGCCATAAATGGCAGCGTGGGAGGTTGAAAATCGGGAAAAAACGTTACTCATTTTTCAGGCATTCTTTGAAAAACAAAACCAAAAATCGCCTCAACAACTACTAAACCAACACCCCAGTATGACTACAATCGAAGAACCTACTATAAAATAAAAAACTGCCACCCTCTGGGGTCTTACTGTTTCAGAAACCTCCTAGCTTCAATATTACACGTTACCCTATTACACATGTTTTATTACACATGTACATTACATACATAATTTACCCCTATGCTGCGTTTTTGTTTAAAATTCTTTGTATGCAATTATTAGTTGACAGAATGCCATCTTTTGGTGAGGAATGAGCTCTTTTTGTACAAGCAAAAACCAGAATGCGTAACTTGCAATGTAATATTGACTATCATCTCCTTGAATCAAACACTAGCTTTCGGTAATGAATTCCTTGAATTGTGTGGGCACCATTGCATCACTTCGTCTATTGGGATAAAGAAAAAAAGTTGGAAAGAAAAGAAAAACTTTTGAAAGGAAACTGCAAAAATCCATTGGCCCAAACTATGTGAGCATGCTAATTAGCGAGTAGCAGTTCCTTGAATAATCGAGACAGGTTATTTCTTGTATTTATTACAGTCGCTTTCAGGTATTTATTACATCAGCTGTGATGTTTATCTAATCATCTGTTTAGAACACCACATTGGAACACGTGTGCTAGAGTAAAGGGGTTAATTCCGAGCATTTAAACTGCAGATATTCTCTTTAAGGTACTTTATGACACCAAGTTTTCACCTTTCCCTTAGGAGTTTTCATCTACTAGCACTTTTCAGACAGCTTATACTAATTTTAGCACTTCCCAAACCCAATTCCAACCACCCAGCTTTTCAGTTCCCAGTGAGAAAATTGGTTTCCTTTCCTTTGCATCTTTTCAGTTTCCACAGACCAGCGGTTGATATTTTCAGTACAGACTCTCTATTCAAGAAACATAAAATGTTTACAACGTGGGTGACACAATTATCTCTACAATGTTAAAACCTGAGGCAGGGACTCACCAACAGGCAAAACCAGGCTTTCTGGCCATTTGATTTCTGCCTCTAAGGAAGTTTTGCAATGCTAAAGATAATATTTTTACACCTCCAGTCATTGACTTACGCTTTATCAGATGAACTAGTGTTCGCAACTATCTTTTTTTTTTTGCAAGTCATCCCTGAGAGTTCACCCCCATTATACGGAATTCATCAGTTCGAATCTGGTTTAATAATGTCTCTGTGCTTCAACATCCTGCTGAAAGGACTCATGAATCGCCACATAAATTTTCTCAATGAGAGAAGCTTTTGTATGAACTTTTTAAAGCAGCTGGCAACAAAATATAAGAAACATCTACCATGCTTGGTCTGAGAGATGGAAAAGTAGGAGGAGAGCAGACACCACAACACTTTGTAGTCCTGTTTGACAACTAAGGGCTAAATTGCCTCCTGCCTTCTAGTCTTAATAAAAAGCATAAGACATACTTGTTAATCCAAAGTCCACCTACTTAATTCTCTGCTTCTGACAGAAAGCAATGCCGGACATGGAGAGAAGAGTGTAGGTAAAGCGTCTAGTGATGCTTTCCCAGCATACTCTCGCGGTCTCCTGTTTATGACTCAAGGACTTCTGGAAGCAGAGGTGGTGTCTTTGTATTCATTGGATTTTTCTTCTATGGATTTGCACACGCACTTTTTTAACACACAAAATGTCCTCTGATAGGGACTTCCACAGATTACCTACCCACTGCCGAAGATGCGTCCCCCGGCACTTGCCACCTGCTATTCAGTTATGGGGCCCCTTACCGTGGTGTTGAACAAGGCGGTGAACAATCAGCCTGTGTCTACCTTTCCCATGTCGCTCAGTTGGGGTGCTTTTTCGTTTTTTCACATATTCCCACAGTGCTTCCCCCAACTCCTATTGTCACGGACAAAAAAAGAAAAAAAAAAAAGGAAAAGAGGCACAGAGGAGAATGAGAAAAAGCAAAGACAGAACCGCTTAGGAGCCTGAACAGAGGAGAAGGGAACACAGTGCTCAGGGTGTTTGCAGGATGATACCTGGGGCAGAGGGTAAGAGCAGGAAAATAGTCTGGGAACAAACACACAGGAAAGAGAGTGGAAATCCCTAAATGCCAGGAACGGGGTGACAATTCCAGGCAAGACCTTCTGTCTTGTTTAGGATGATACAAGTATCAGGATTCAGAAGGAATTTTGGCCATCGGAACTTGGCTGGAAGCTACATGCTCCCTCTATTCCTTCTTCCCCCCATACATGTCAGCTCTGCAATCAAATGAGAAAAAATCAGGTTTTAAATTCCTTAACATTTGGGCATTCATAGGCAGGTTTAACCTCCCTTATACTCCCTACAGTCCCACTGATTTCAGTCCATGGGAATCTGAGATTATAGTTTGGCTCCAAGGAAATTCAGTGTACAGGAGTACATTAAGGAGATATATCACCTTTTCTCACCAATGGAGGGAACCTTTTTGCCCTAGCTTGAAAAAGAACTTGAGTGTGATTAAGATAAAATAGATTATGGAGAATTTGATATACATGTAAATGTCTCCAGATATTTAATCAATGGGGAAGCAGTGGAACAGGTTTGGGCAGCCCACAGGTTGATGACCTGGGCTGATAAAACCCGGCTGGACTATCGGAGTCATTCAATATCCACCCTTGCTGCAGTTTCTCATGGCCGGCTAGCTACATGGAGCACAGATTCCTGGTTTTATTAGACTTTAACTTGCCACCCTTATACAGGTTATTGCATTAGAGTATAAGAAAGTAACCTGAAAGGAACACTGAAGTTTTACCTACCACCCACCCCCCCCCCACCCCCCCCCAAAAAAAAAAACAACACAAAAAAAACCCCAAACCAACAAACCAAACCCAAACCATTATATATCCAGATTGGGATGGAGAGGAGGAGACTGTAAGAAATATTGGCTGGGAATCCTACTATATGCATAGACATGAAATCTTGGCTGCCCACTGTATGAGCTTATGAGCTAAAATGTTGGATAGTATCAGTGCTCTAGAAAAGATTGAACCCTGGGGCTTTCTGCTAGGCATGATGGATTTAATTAGCAGGGTGTGTCTAGAGGGAATGAAGGAGATTCTTCCCAGGACATGCCTATACTTGAAACTGTGTGGGTTTTGTGCATCTCTGTTAAATGATTTGAAAAAACTATTGTATGACCAATGCACACATACCTCCTCACAACACTGCCCCGCACATAAGATGTGCTTATTTTCTGCCCCTGCAGTTCTTCATGCAGTAACAACATACTCTTTATGAGCTTAGTTTAATTTCTCATCTTGTTCAAACTCCTGTAGTGTTTTGTGCTGTTGCCCACATGTTCAGTAGTGAACCATTTCACACCTTTTCAGTTGCAAAATAGAGTAAAACCTGGCAGATCAGTGTACAACTGAAACACAGATACACCTGAACAGTAAAACCATTTAGGGGAAGCAGAGCTGTGCTGCACCGCGTGGCCAACCTCCCTCTTCTCCGTGAGTCCCAAAGGGGCAGCTCCAAGAATGTGCTGAGAATTCATCCCTTGCGCTAAAAATGAGACGTAAGTAGCACCCACCCGTGAATTTTATTTTCTCTCTCGCTCTGAAAATGCTAGTGCAATGGGTTTGCCTCTGATCAGCAGGCTACACTAAACAGCACATTTCCATTTATGCAACAGAAGATTTTGTTAGTCAATAAATCCAAGCAATCTCAGAGGAAAGAATTAATCTTACATAACTGGAGTTTTGTTTCAGGAAATGAATTTATGCTAAGAGATTCAGTCCCTTAATTAAAAAGATTTAGTGTGTTTGCGTTCCACTCAGCAGTTTTATTTGTTCGTTAATTTGCAGAAGTCCATACTAGGAAATAATTTAACACAAATGCCAAGAGGAAAGGGATGTGCATACCAGGTTTGTGTGCAGACAAGAACCAGGGTCTCTGGAGCGATGCTACTAGTTGTGACTCTTAAAGACCTCAGAAAATCTCTGGACTTTTACATGTTAGCTGCTCCGTCTGTAAAATGGAAATGGCGCACTCTGTTATCTCACATAACCGCTCTTGGTGTTGGCATCCGCAGAACGTGGGGTTGGTAAGTGGGCTACTAGTATTACGAATGTAACAAAATCAAAGAAAGCAGGATAAGATTTCATGGATGGGAAACGCTGCCTTAACAAGAGCCTTTTTCAAATGTCTTTCTCTCCTGACAAAAGGTGAGGAAATTGCTAGCAAATGCATTAAATTGTATTTCAGGAGGAAAAAAAGCTGCCATCTTTATATTCTGCCAAGAGGAGAAAACCAGCATTGAGCTCTACTGGGTGCAAAAATGCTTGCATGTTGAGAGTGATGCTGTATCGAGCTTGTGTCCCACTGTGGGAATTTCGTCTGCAAAAGAACTGCAGGGATTGTTCTGCAAGGAGCATATAAGCCTACGGCCCCCCCTGCCTTTCCCAGGAACTCTTGCTGCTTAGCTTACGCTTTCTGGCTGTGAAAGTCTGAAAAGAGTTCACAGAGGAGCAACAGGATCAGGCTTCCCCTCTCATCTTTTGTTGCAGAAAAAGGATTTGATCCAGTCCCCTGCAAACACTTCAGGCTGCGTCAGACCACAAAGCAACCCATATTACACACAAAATGTACGCTCAGGAGAAACATCACCTTCCTAACGCCCGGAATTCGAATCTTCAAAAGCTGCTATTTACAACCAAATAGAGGCAAATAACTTTAAGACAAATGATACTGAACCTCTCGGTCGCTATGACTGATAGAAGTGTTCCACAGGTCTGATTTTAGCTTCCAGCGCAAACTGGTGTAAGGAACCACCACCCAGGGACCCACATGCACATATTTCATCCGACCCACCACTACCAGTTCCAGGTCACGCCGATTAACACTTTTCACATAAACACGCTTTTTCTTATTTGAAATGGTAATGCCTGCTTAGCGCAAGGTGAAAGTCTGTCCAGCGATAGAATCCCTTAAGAGTGTTAATTAAACAGGACAATAATAATCCACTGGTGATTTATAGCGCGGTGGATTACTAGACCGTAGTGGTTGGTCTGATAGGCATTTATTGCCTACTTAACCATTTAAGTATAACAAAAAAAATCATTGTGGTACAAAAGGTGATGAATGTTTCTGCTAAAACAGTCCATTAAGATGATTCATTAACATTACAAAGAGGTCTGCAGCCTGTGTGCCACTTGGAGCCCGTAAAAGTCTGGGAAAGTGAGAGGCATTACCATAGGAAATGCTTTATGCTAAACGGGCGCTGATAGAATCTAAAAGTCCACTTTCTGCAGATAACATCACTTTTTACATTTTGCACTACAAGGTCTAAGGATGCTTTGTACTTCTCGGTTCTCCAGCTAGAGAATGTATCGTCCTAACAGCGGAGCGCGGGAGGAGAGGAGTAATAAAAGTCTCAATGCTCTGGCATACATTTGAGTCCCTCATACCTCCCTTTGAACTGATGTTACTGGAATGCCGAAGCGCTGGTTACACCACTGCAGAATGACACGGCAGTCATGAGTTATAGTCACAACAGCTACAACTTTATTAAATGCACATCAAATAAAGCTAGTATAATGATCTTTTCAGGTCAAATAACAGCAGATTCCTGCTGTGTAACAGCAAGAAGGTACACCGTCTACAACCCATATGCAGAACTGTAGAAGGGTTAAATCAGCGTGTAAATGTACCCAAAATACCAAAAATTAAGACCTCAATATTTTCCAAACAAATTATTCCCTGAAAAGTGGAACTAATGAAGCTTGATTCTTTATGGATTTGTGTTACATCTCTTACGCCTCCCTACTGGAATAACCCCAGCTGTCCTCCAGGGCATCACACTGCAGCGCCTCAGCCCCCTCCATCCTTCCAGACTCTGCCCCCCACCAAGAACACGCCGCATCTCTCATTCTCTGGGGACGACCCAGGCATGCCTTGGCATCTTTCCCCTAGCCATCCCCTGACTTTTTTTTTGATTTGGTGGCTGAATAAAGCAGTGCTTTCGCCAAGGAATATCAGAGCAATGTGCAAATCGGCCGAATCGCTTGCTGTTGTCGAACGCAATGAATAATTGCTAAATTCTCCCTTATTCCTCAATGGGAGCGTTAATAAGGATTCCTTCCTCTACTTAGGTGCTAATTCTTGCAAAACTGGGAAGGACGCAGCATATCTCAAAACCTGTCACAAATGTGTCAGCGAATTGGAAACTGGGTCAGGCAAATATTGTGTAAGTAGTTTCCCTAGGGAACCAGCCTACGAGGCGTGATAGGATCTTCACTGACCAGAAGTCAGTAGAATCTTGTTTATATATTTCATCTAAAGTAGAGCATCACCCAACGCTTCCTAAATTACAGGAAGTGTGTACAGCACCTCTTCAGACTACCTGCGTTTGCTCGAAACAAGCTAGACCAGGTTCTAGGAGCAGAACAAGAAACTTGCAACAGAGCTAATAAATTCTGCCTCTCAGTAGGTGATCAGACTATTTTATTTCTCAGTAGGTGAATTAGCATGACTATACCAAATCCTGGGCTGGAGGTGGCTTAGATAGTTCTGCTGTCCCTGCATGGCGTTGGTTTTCACTCCCAGAGACTTCAGTTGTTCAGAAGTGAATGTTAACAGTGAAACATTACAGACACTGAATCTGTACGAGGGAATGGAGCCGAGAGGCACGCGTGACATCAAACACAGCTGCCCCCAATATTGTTCAATATCATTTAACTGCTTGGGGAATTGGGCAAGGCACATTTAATAGCTGATGCAAAATGTATTTCCATTTTGTTCTTCTAGGAAAACAAGGCGTTGACTGCATACCTAATCTGTAACAACGCTTTATTACAAGGCAT
Organism: Phalacrocorax aristotelis; assembly: GCF_949628215.1. Lineage (NCBI taxonomy): Eukaryota > Metazoa > Chordata > Aves > Suliformes > Phalacrocoracidae > Phalacrocorax > Phalacrocorax aristotelis. The sequence goes on from NC_134288.1 coordinate 15,290,504, forward strand.
GCTGAACTGGATCGACTTCATCTACAGTAATGGGACAACTGTTTTCAAGTAGGGCCATTAACCCAGTAATCAGCTTTCCAATAACCAGTTGCAGAAATGGCAAACATCTTTAACTATCCTGATTAATGAACTGAGAGTGCTGAGGCACGGAGAGAGTGTGCTGTTGAAATGCATGCTCTCCACCTCCACATACGCCTTTAGATTCCCCCGGGACACTTGCAAGTCCCAGTTCTTAGTCAATAAAGCCCAAGGGTGCAGAGCGCTAGGGAAGTGCAGTTGTGGTAGGATCAGGCCTGGGTGTAAGACCCACAGCAGGGAGGAAGGAATACAAAATAGTTAGTAGGAGGTTGGCAGGAGCACAGGCTAAACCAGAAAGAGAAGCTGAACATGTGTGTCCAGTGGAGCTTGATGAGATTCAGAGTGGGATTGGGAACAAGGATAAAAGGATTGGATTGAAAAATCCGTGGTTGCAAAGCAGAGGAGAAGAGCTGAAATTTCAACCCAATACATTTTCTGATTTTTTTCCCCTACCTACTGATTTTAACTTAATTTCAGTATTAGCTGAGAGAGTCATCAACAGCTTTTTATATTTTACTCTACATATTCCTTACGCAGTACCCACAGACTTACACACACGCATATTTTATCATCCCAGACCATGCTTCGCTTGTGATCTTTTCTTAAACCTACAAAAACACTGAAGATAAATGCCTCACATTTGTCCAACACAGAAGTAGGTCTCAGCTCAGAAAAGCTGGTTGGGAATTTTTGGACAAAAATGCTTTTTGCCATCAGAAAATGCCAACTTGCAAAAAATAAAAATTTTAAAAGCAATATATTGATTTCCATGGAAATATAGTTAGGCACATCCAGATCTTTCCATGAGATAAATCCGTTCTGAATGAGAATGAAGTAGAAATGTGGTTGTTACTTTATTCACTCTCAAAGTCAGAAAAATACCCAAATATCTGATAGCGCCTTAGCAAATGCAACAGAATAATTGCCTCCCTATTCTCTATACAGCTACTCTACTTTGTTTAAAAAAAATAAAAATAAAATGCCCTAGGCCAAAGAGAGACTGAGTGATGAAACAGCCTGGTGACTAAGTCTCACCTATGAAGTACGGCTCTTTTTCAACCCACTTCAGAGCCCAAATTTGAGTCTGACAAAAATAATGTTGAAAACATTATGTCAAATGTCTGCTCCAAATCCCATAAAGCACTACTTGGACATGGCCCAAGTAAATACCCTAGCCACTGGATGTTGGCTATTCTGGGATGTCTCATTCTTTCTATTCATGTTTTGTTTTTTAAATCATTCTGTGACAAATCTAAAACAAATGTCAAAACCGTTAATTTTTTTTTTTTATATACTAGATTTTTTTTTTTGTTTCTGGACAACTCTAATTCTCAGTGCACCACCCTTAACTCTTCAATTCTTTTTTTTTCTCTTTAACTTGATCCAAGTTGTTGGCCTTTAGAAGAGTGAGAGACATTTAGCTCTTGCATAGGGAAAATTAAATTTGATTTGTGCATTCTGTATTGTCCTATACCACTGAGTTTTAAAGTGAGCTTCACAAGCCTGTGGGGCCCATGAGCTCTGACTGGGATCCAGAAAGGTAAAGACGACAGATTGCCCTGGTATGACATAAAGGTTTGGCTGCCACCGAAGTCCGCAAATCAGAAAATTTTGAAGATGACTGGCTTATACCAATATACCTGTGTCCTGCTGTTGTTAGCATAGGTTGAAAGCTTGCAGTAAGCTTTTATTTGCACTGGGATAAATAACAACTAACAGTATTAAAATCAAAGAGAATCACAAGATTGTTTGAAAGACAGTAAATAGAATACTTTGGCTCAGGAGATTCATGTATAACCACATTCATCACTTTCTAGAGAAAGCAAATTTACACCAGCCAAAAAAATAGAGTTCATGTTGTTACTTTTTCCTCATCTTTATCCTAACGTAATCATATGAAAAGTAGAAAAAAAAAAAGATCTCTTTGACACTGTTGTTCTTCATGATCGACACTAATCGCATCTCTAATATGACCCCTAAACATGAGAGTTTCTAGTCAAACTGTTAACTAAAATCTGGTTTACATGGCTTTAAACACAGTTAGAAATCCATTCGTTCATTTATTCTGATAAATTAATTCCCATACACATCTGCAGATAGATTCAGAAAACAAGGTGTTTTTTCAGCCTATCCACCTGGACTTCTCAACCAGAAAGTCTCTGAGGCAGCAAATTTTAGACAGATACAGTTAGTCCTTCCCGCCCCGCCCTGAAATTTTCAGTAAAAACAATCCTCAAATGTGTATTTTGGAGGAAAGATGTGACAAAATGAATACTGTACCTTCACGCTATCGCATTACAGTTACCGTATCTAGTCTTGAAAACTAGATCTACAGCACTTTACAATGCCTACGTGCACACGAATAGGAAAAATAAAATTGCATTCATGGAAACTGCTGGTGCCCGCTCACGGACCTTGGTTACCCTGCCATGAAACCAGGCGTTTTCACAAAAGGCCAGGTCGAGTCTCAGCTGCTCTTCCTCAGAAATGTCCTTTAACAGAAGCATTTGCTCTATCCCTAGCGCAACAACACAACTTGCAGTAAAGAGACGAATTAGGCTCTGCATTTTATTAGCTCCCTTGATGCCCAAACTCCTCTCCATACATACCAAATATAGTAAACAGTAAATGCTCAGCTTTTGGTTCTTGCCTCAAGGCTTAGAAACAACTTGCAAATCCTCTCAATTCATTTTAAGTCCCCATTGCTTCCATTAGACTTGTTAACAGTATCTTTCACAAAGGTTCTTTTGTTTCTACTGGAAATCTCTTAAAGATTTGACATTTCTCTTTCTTTCAGTATCCTGTCACAGAGCACTAGACCTTCATCCTGCGCTTACCCAAATCCTTCCTTTTTCCAGGACACACTGAAACCTTCCATCCCGCTCTCCTGCGAAGGAAGAGTGTGGACACTAGCCCTAATCAAAAACCAAAAGCCCAAAGCTGCGAACTGCTGAGCACTTCCCACGAAAGGCAGAGTGCCCTCAGACCCCCGTCGCACCGTGGAAGCCTGAAGGGGTTTTGAATCTTGTTGGAGTTACTTTTCCCCATGATTTAGCCTTTGCTCAGCATACGTGTTCCTGTCTTAATGGATGTTCCTCTCTCTTCTCCTTCCATGACCTCTTCCTACCTGCTCCCAAATGAAGCAGCAGCCCATGCTGTGAGTTAGAAATACCCCTAGTAAATCAGACGCTAGACCACAAACTCTAGCTTCTTTCAGAAGAAACTGTCATTTCTGCTTGCACATGTCATCAGTGTAATTCCCAAATCATCCAAATTACGGACTTTTGCTGCCCGACCTATCGTCATTGCCCAATTACACACGATGAAGATGCTCTGTAAATAGGTTTTTGTTTAAGTGGAAGGTCCTCTGTGCTGTTCTTCTGTTGTATTCAGGACACAGAAATAAGGACAGAAATAATCAGGAAGTGATTCATAATCTCCATAGCCCTCAACGGCGTGAAGGCACGCTGTCTATGCTACACGTAGCCATACAGAGTGTCCTACAGTAACTCATCGGAAAGAACAACAGTCTTAGTGGTTTCAGCTTGTCACCGTATCTCCAATTTCTCTAGAAACTAAACAACTGAAACCCGCTCACGATAAACACACATCATTCACAAAGTTGCTTTTTACCCCCAAAACAAACGCGAGGACCTTATCGGAATGTAAAAATCTTAACTTCTTTGGACTTCACATTTTTATTTTCATATCAGCCTAACAGATAACAACTAATCCCCTCAAAAAAAAAATTACACTTTTATTTGGAACTCTTAAGAGTCTATGTTATAGCCCCTTACTTTAAGCAAACAAACAAACAAACAAGCTGCTTCCTTCTGCTCTCTTCCCGACAATGCAAATATTTAGAACTCTTTATGGGACGCTAATTGTGGAAATTCGTGCTTTTAAATTATTCTTTTTGGGCGCCCTGAACAACAAAACCAACAGATTCTCTCTTGTGGTCAGACCACCAAAGCGGAGCAAAGTGCAGTAACTCTGGGAGTTTCTGCCCCATGTTCTGCTCTGCTTGTCCTTTTGAAAGGGGTCTCAATGAAGAGCCTTGTTGAGACCTCCGCTGGTGCCACTGTTTATAGAGGGGGTCATTAGGAACCGTTTAGTCAGAACAAAAGGGGTTTTGTTTCTATTGTCCCGCTTGCAGTTTGACGATGTCTTAACTGAAAAATTATCTTAATAGTCTAACAGTATATATTTGCCTATGGGGCGCAGACAACTGCAGAAAAGCCTTTGGATGAATGCTGAAAAGATGCATTTTACAAAGCAAACTCGGTGTGCTCGAAGCACTATTTAGGAAGCAAAAATTTTCCGACTGAAAACTTAGACGTCCCAGCCTCAAAAAGATAAACTCTTACAGCGTTGCATTTACAACCAAAGCATCCTCCACGAAAAGAGCAGCGGCACTACCAACCGCTCTGCGTACAGTCACGGGAGAGGCCCAGGTTAGTTCCTCGGCTGGTGTAAATAAGCGCATTTCCATCTACTCACATGGTGCTATGCCAGTTTACACCAGCAGAGGAAACAGTCCCTTCATATTATTTTTAAATCCTCCAGCATAAACTTCCGATTAATGATTTTCTGCTGCTAAAGCTCTGCGAGATTGCTTCATGCAGCCACTTGCAATGTGGCAAACCTCCTCCCTCGGTCCGACCGGGAGCTGGAACGTTCCTCCAACCATGGAGGACTGGGGCCAAACCGTGCTACCCTGTGCAGCTCGGGAAGGGGGTTTTGTGGGCAGGGCTTTAGAGAATCAAGTGAATCTCCAGCTTCCATCTTGTTTCAGACCAGTTCAGAAACACTGCTATAAATCATCGCAGATATAAAGAAAGTGATTTTAGGGGCAGAACCAGAGACGCAAAAAAAAAAAAAAAAAAAAGCACGTTGTGTCTCTGCAGCCCCACGCAGCTCGAAAGTGGCAGCTGAGGACTTCCAGTTTGAGTGGCTCTAATATGTATTCAAAATAAACTGTTAAAATAACTGTTCCTATGGAAATGAAATATAAATAAAAGTAGAAGCTGAGACCATGTTAAGATAATGTTGGACCAAATTCTGTTTCCTGCTTATTTGAATGCACAAGATAAGCCTCAACAGGAGAGGAACTGTGGGGTGCAGCTGTTGTATATAATCCTGCTTCCTACAGACCTGTAAAACCCACAGTCTCCAAAGATCTCTCTGCTCCAGCAACAGAAGTTTTATGATTCAGGGGCACGGTACATATGGTTTAGCATACACACCCCAGTTTTCCATGCAACCTCCCCTGTCAGGATTACTAATACTTGTGGCATGAGCAGTTTGTAAAGCAGCTGTGCAAGGGTTATGCAAGCATTTATGTACACGTTGGAATAAAGGCACAAAATAATGGTTCTTTTGAGGTGTCACTCTGCACCTGCCCGAAGAGAAAAAGTAAAGCCATCCGTATTTGTCCCATTGCATTTTACAGGTCAGGATCAGTTATTGTCGTGCTCTTTGAAAACAATTAACAGGTTTTACATGCTTTTTGTACATAGCTGAGTGTAAAACCACCAAACTTCTCTACCTTTAGTGATTACAAACAGCAGAAAACAAAAAAATACCCTAGAAGACATAAGTATATGTTGTTAAGAAGGATCCTGAATGTCTGATGATGGACTGTAGAAGCAAAGGTCACCATTTATTATAAGAAAAGGTTACAACTGAGCAGACTTTCCGAGGCACGTTTCCAAGGGGCTGCAGCGTGGCTGAAGTCCACTGCTAACGGTGACATGCGAGTGTGTTCTCAGCATAATTTTTCACAAATATAAGCCTAAGGTTTCAGATGTTCAGATTACAATGTTACCAATGAAGGAACTGCCTGGGTTTATGCCAAAAGCTCAACCAAATCAAGTGTGCACAGAATAATTTAATAGCACAAAATGAAACTCAGTGTTGTTTGGGCTGCTTTGGCAATATATGGACCTAAAAGTGGTCTTACGTTAAACAAGATCTATATGTATGCATCTGTGCTACAGAAATATATTACATAAAGTTTAAAGACATTATTGAGGTGTACTGGCGAATGCACACGCACACACGCTCATACCAATATACAAGCAGTTACATACAAACATATATATAAAATATAGCATAGGCCTATACTCAAGCTGTATATAGATGGATGATAAATACAGTACTACAAATGTTTCAATGATATGAACTCATTTCTAACGTTCTCTGGAGTAAAAAACAATAAAAGAATCCCCACGGAGATCCAGTTTTATGAAGGGAACTCCTTCGAAGTGCTGAACCGGGAAGGACTGACCGTTGTCCGCCTTACTCAGTTGGTGAACGTTAGATTCAGCACTAGAGACGCACTTCGTAAATCCAAAGATCATTTTGTATTTTAGTTATCACTTGCACCACCAGAAGTAATAATGCCCTTACATACCCCAAAACACAGATTCCACTTCTGACTCTCCGCTGACCAGCAGCGATGAGAATCAACGCTTACAACACAAGCGGTACAGTCCAACCCAGCGCAGTTCAACCCAGATCGGTTCAAATTCCTGGATTAGAGCTAATATAATGGCTTACCCATAATGCGATTACTTTCTTGTTGGCGAATGTGTTCTCAGGACTAATGCTGAAGAGGTGAATAGAAACTTTTGATAAGAATGATCCAATATAGCATAATTAAATACACAAGCTAATTATGCATTCTTATACAAATAATAACGCTATTATTTTTGTTATGCAAGAGCTTTGCATGCACAGGGCCCAGAGGAACAGTTCAAAATTCCCCAAACGCATGCAATTTCAGTGGGAATATTTGGAAGAAGAAAAAAGTTTGCTATAATTTAGGACTTGCACTTTGTTCAAGACAAATGAGAGAAGATGCAAAACAGAATGGAAAAGAAACATGGTTAAAGTTAAAAAGAGGACATCAAAGTCGGAAGGCAAGGAGCTTGAAACTGATTCAGCAGAAAAGAGGGGAAAAATGCTGTGTGTCTGATTTTTAAAGTCAAGAAACAAGTTTGTGAGCAGAACCCACGCTTTTTACTGCCCGTTTGGTAAAACTGAATGCAAATGGACAAATTCTGCCACGTGGCATACGCCCCGATGACGACAGCGGCACATACAAATTCATCGAGCACAAACCTGCACAGCTCTGTCCACTCCATGTTTTAAAACCAGACCCTTTATCTTCTAAATACATGCTTCCAACTAACTATACCAAGTTCCACACAAACAAAACCAATGGCAGTAGTTGGTACAAAAATCAGATAAGAGCGAACATGCAAAGCTCAAAGAGATCAAAAAGTTACTCAATTGGTAACACGGCTTGCGCGGAACCTCAGAAACATTGGGAGTTTGTTTTTATAGAAATTATCTGAAGCTGCAAGTGCCAACAAACAGGGATTACTTCATCATAAGCATTTAGTTTTCCTTCTCAAAAAGAAGAGGACAGACAAGAGAAGCAGAGAAGAGTAAGAGGAAAAACTGGTTTCTTAATTGATCCAGGAAGGAGGAGGAAAAAGACAATGACACGAGGGTGCCAATATTTCAGCAACCTGTGTGGAACTGATCCTGCAGGAAGCAGGATAGGGTTTATGCAGCAGGCAAGAAAGGAGGGAAGAGAAAGACGCCCATGAGAAAGGCAATCCAGTTTGTACCTCTTCCGTTTGAAAGGCATTTGAAATTCAAGCTCAGATCTGAGGACTGAACCATTGCAGTCTGAGCTGCCTCATCCTTCATTGTGAGCAGCAGAATAAATGCTGCTCTTTGTTGTGTCCCAAAGCAAGCTGAAGTCAAGAGCAGAGGACCTCACATCCAAAAAAATTGTAGTTGAACAGATTCCCTTCCTCATCACAGAGTTTTTGTTATGCTGTTTTATGAATACGTGCAAGCAAGCACCCCCGTTGCAAACTATCATGCATTTATTTAACGCTGTACCTGGTGCAACAGGATCATAGAAAATACTGCTATAGCATATTAAACTCCCGCAACTATTCCTATGAAAGCACAGGATACAGTTGCGGCGTTGCCCCCTCTTTAAAGAGCATATCCTGCGTTAAACGAGGATGTATCTAAACTTGGCCAAACCCAGACCACTTAAACAGACAAAACAAGAAGGAAATAGATTTGAACATCACTTTTTCAAGAAATTTGTCAAATCAAGAGGTTTCAAGGTTTACTTTTCCTTCCTCTGCTGTTTCTTCAATGACACATACAGCTTCAAGAGTAGTTACCTAAGGTGTTAGCGAGTTGGTCAGGTAACAAGTAAACCTCCCCAATGATCTTTTCCTTTTCTTTCTCTCAGAGCAGTGCAATTCCAACGCATGACGCTGACCTGAAACGTAGTCAGTTTTTAAATGTGAGCTACAAGCGATCCAGGTGTAAGTAGTTCAGGCAGCAGAGACACCTGCTCTCCATTCCACTGTTCCATCCTTACAGCTGTTTTTAATCTCATCATCCATGACAAAGGCAAGTCTCCTTGCCCGCCCTGCAGCTGCTTGATGAAAGGCCAACACTGAAAACTCCGGGAAAAACAAACTGCCACCAGAAACAAAAAAGAAAGTGAAATCCTGGTTATCTGCAGCTGAAAGGGAGAGCAGAGGGATTCTGAATCATCTGTCTGCCCGTCCACCACCAGTTTAAGCCAACCTAAGGCAGCCCAGCCCAGACACCCTCTCCTTGCCCCCAGCTGTGCATTCCTGTGGCCTCCCTAGTTCCAGTGCAATATGTAGTTGGTCAGACCAAGGAGCTGATCCAGCAGAAAATGAATTCAGCAAAACCAAATACATAAATGGTTAAAAAAACTTCTACTTTTAAAAACAGAATCAGCTTCCTGACCTCTGTGTGGATGTAAGTGTCAGTACCAACACTGGAGAGGGGTGGAGTTGCACAGCTGAAGGTCCAGGCTGGGGTGGGATGAGAAAAAAAAAAAAAAATCTTTCTCAGGAGGAGCCTGGCTTTAGATCAGCTTAAATGGATCTAGAAACCACACCCTCGGCAAGAGAGAAATTCAGGCAAATACCTGCCTGGTGAAGAGCAGGTTAGTGCTGCTCCTCGGGAAGTACAAAAGATGCTGGAGAGTTTGATCTTAACCAGGCATCCAAACTGCACCTGCTTAGGTACTGGCGCTTTCATTAGCAGGAGCAATGGGAAGGCAGCCCCAGGGGTGGCGTTTGGGCACCCCCATTGGCACCAGTGAATTTAGCAAGTGCTCTCGTGTTATCTGCGGTGGATGTGGCTTCGCCGTCTTTCTCCCCCCACCATCCTCCCAGAGCTTGAGCCATTCCTAAACATGTGTTAGGACTGAGCTGGGAGCTAAATGCTGGTTCCGCCACTACTTCAATAGCTGCGTGAGTCACTTCGATCTCATGCCTCAGTTTCCCTGTTATTAAGAGGTGCACATGCCTGCATACAAACACACTAAATCACTCAATGTGTTTCCCATGCAGCTTTTTTGACTGGTTACCTGCTGTTCACACAAGGATTTTGAACATAAAGAGCTAAAAGAGAGCGTGGAATATTAGTCTCCAGAACAGATGTAGGATCTGGTTCTGGATACTACCGGGTATTGCTCGGCCAAGAACATCAGATGAACAATCTATCAAAAAAAACCAACGCTGACTTCCTTTATCCCCTGCACCTCTTCCTCCTTTGCCTAAGGAATGAATCCTAATGTCAGCATAAGCTTAGAGCGCGTGTGTGTATATATATATATGGTTTCTGAAATTACCTCGGGCTGGATTCAGTGACCCAGATAAACAGATAAACCCTTCCATCCTGCCTTCCAAGTAAGATTTGGGAAGCAGTGGTCTACATTTGTTATCTGAGATTATTTTTAGTATTTACTGGTACAGTGGACATCGACCTGGACTAAGCAGGGCTGGGGCTCCATTAACTGTAGATGTTACACCCACTGAGCTAAATAAAAGAAGTCACGACTTTAAAAAGTTGACAATCCATCTCACGCCAGTATTCCACACCGGCACGTACCGGCGAGCAGAAGGAAAGGGGAAGGTGAGAGCGCGGGATAACGTAACGGCATAAGCCACCCGTGAGCACAGGTTGACGGCTCCAACCCAAGTAAACGTCGCTGGTTTTACAACTCTTACATGATAATTCCCCCCTCGATGCCTAACGCTTCTCCTTTAACTCTCCCACTGCCAGCTGGAAAGAGTGACCTGGGGCTCTATGGACACGGACTTAACATGCCTACATACGTGTATGAGTATATAATCACCACATTTTAACTAATGTAGTGCTGTTGGTTTTGCTCTGGCCAGTCTCTCCCCATCTGTAGCTCTTTAAAAAGAAGAAAAAAAAAAAAAAAAACAGGGTGGAAGCAAAAAGCACGCCCGTGTTTGTGCAGACAGACGATCTTCTTGCACCTATAAACTCTGTGGGAGTTTGGGCCCCTTCCTTACGCATAAACCACCCTCCCTCCTGGGGTGTCTTCTCCTTAATTACGTTCACGTTAATTTAAGCACTCGGGACGGGCTCGCCCTCTCCCCCAAGCCAGCAGCCTCCACAAACATCCTGCAAAGCAACCTGATCAGATGTTCCTCCTCTAGGCAGTTACACGGATTTTTCTCTCCCAAGCGGTTTGGAGCGGGCGAGCGAGAGCGCTTGGGTTTTCCAGCCTGCTCCTCCCACCAGAGACAACCTCCCGCTGCCTCTCCGCCGAGCCGCGCTGCGCACACGGCTCCGCCGCGCCGTGCGGGACGCGGGCACAGCGCGCCGCTCCCGGGGGAAGCGCCGGGGCCGCCGCTCCGTCCATGGGCCGGGGGCGCTAAGCGGCACCCCCCCCACACCCCGCCGCCCCCCCCGCCCCAACACCGGGCCATGAGCGGGCTGCGGTGCCTCCGCGGGGGCTGCCGGCCGCCGCAGTGAGCGGGGGGCCGCGCCGTCCGTCCCTCCTCCTCCTCTTCCTCGGCCGCCGCTCCGCGCATGCCGGCGGGGCGCGTCCCGCGGCGGGGCAGCCCCGCGCCCCCCGCCCTCCGCCGCCGCCGGGCCGCGATGCCGGCGGCGGGGCGAGGGCAGCCCGCCTCCTGGCTCCTGGTGCTGGGCGCCGCCGCCCCCGCCCTCTGGCTGCGCTGCGTCCTCGCCGACTTCACGGTGGACAACGAGGTGCACTCCAGCTTCATCCACCGGCGGCTGCGCGGCCCCGAGCGCCGCGAGATGCAGCGGGAGATCCTCTCCATCCTCGGCCTGCCGCACCGCCCGCGGCCCCACCTCCACGGCAAGCACAACTCGGCCCCCATGTTCATGCTGGACCTCTACAATGCCATGTCCGTGGAGGAGGGGGCGGCGGGGGCCGCGGCGGAGGAGGGCGAGGGCTTCTCCTACCCCTACAAGCCCATCTTCAGCACCCAGGGGCCGCCGCTGGCCAGCCTGCAGGACAGCAACTTCCTCACCGAGGCTGACATGGTCATGAGCTTCGTCAACTTGGGTGAGTGCCTGTCCCCGGGGCTGGCTCCGGGGTGGCCGGGAGGGGGGCTGGAGCGGGGCCCTGGCCACCGGCCGCAGGGCTGGGGCCGCTGGGGCAGGTGGCCCCGCTATGGAGCTCTTTCCGCGGCGGGTGGGATGGGTGGCAGCCCACTTGGGCGAGGAAGGGCAGGTAGCGGCCCGTGGAAAAGCGGCCGCTTTGCGAGGCGGTAATTAAATGGCAGCGACTCGGAGAGGGCTCTGACTTTCCATCACAGCGCTTGGACGGCCACAAGCTCTCGCCACGCTCCACCCCACACGCCGACACACTAAGTTCTTTGTCGTCTTCTCCCTTTGATAGTTACTTGCCGCACCTCAGAAATTGGATTTGCAGGTGGGAGTCCAACAGGACGATTAGCGGGTCTGTTCTGCATCCTGCGCCGCCAAGGAAGGCGTGAAACCCAGGCAGGAGCTCCCAGCGCTGGGCCGGCGCTCGTGCGGGATGCAGAGCCATCGGGGCTGCCCCGACGGACGGTTCCCTGCGGCATCCCAGCGCCGCGCTCCCCCAGCCAAAGGGGCCGAGCTGCTCGCACGTGTTTTCCTAAGGGCTCGAGAGGGATTCCACAGTAAATCCTTGTTTACTCCTGCAGCTTTTTCTGTTGACCCCGGTTTATGCAGCTAACTCGCCTCTTTTTCACAAGCACATGTGGATGGGTTTATGCAAATGATATGAAAGTTGGCATGCTTTGTATGCGGCTCGCTAGGCCTCTAATTGGATGCCACGGCCCAATCTGATTTCTGTTTGCTCGCTGTAGATTGCACAGCCGTGTAGACTGACTTGGCCGGATTTGAGTAAAACGTTGTCGGGATGAGCGTTCTATTTTAAATATATAATTATAGACCTGGTTCCCTCTATCCATTTTTAGACCTCATCATGTGCAGCTCTGAAACCACCACGCGTACAGATTGGGTGCCTGCAAGTTCAAGACAGAATCTGAATAGTATTTCCAAAACAAGATCAACCCAAACTTTGTCCCAAACAAAGGGACACGCAAAGAGCAAGAGGAGCCCACCTCTGGCACGTAACCCGCTAGGGATTACAGACACCCCCATCGCCAGTAAATACATTAACACCTTTATGGGTGTCCCTGCTCTGGGCACTTCCACTGTCTGGAACTTCAGAGGCAACAAAGGCTTACATCACCGCCGAAATCACCCCCTCTCTAATCCCAGCGCTTTAACTAACCGAAAAAGAGCAGTAGCTGTAGAGGTGCCGTGACACACGTTAATAATTATTAGACACGGTAGCTGTCCCGGCACGATTCTTGCATGAGAGGGAGACATGGGACGCTGTGGGAGAGCTCTAGTTTGCATGAGCTGCGCCTCCGTATTGACAACCATAAGCTTCACAGTGGGAAGCTCTGAATTACATCTGGCCTGGGGGGCTGCGCTCTTTGAGAGCGCTGGCGCTTTCCATTTGGAATTACAGTGTATGTCTAATTGCTGCTAGATACTTAAGCTGCTCAACAATGATACATTTAAAATCAAATATTTGAGCAGCCAAAGGTACCGATGGCGGTCAAATATTTGACTTTAGAGATAAGAGTGATCTCGCTAACGTTGTTCTCTGTGGTTCTTGGGCCCTACACCATGTACAACCAGAGCGCAGGGAGAGTCCCGAACAGAAGGCAATGGGTGTTGAAATAACGATAGCGAAACTCACGCTTCTGTTTCCATTTCGGTAGAGAGGAGAGAACCTTTGTGAAACATGGAAGTACCTAATGAAGGGAGTTTAGCTCTGGGGAAGCAGCTCTGCCCCTCGGGTGTAGTTATTTACTGCATAACTTTCATCAGTGAAACTGCAGCGCTCCCGTCCTGTGCTCCCGACGTTAGGAATAGTCACCGTTGCAGCCCAGGGAAGTTTTACATGAAAGGAATTAACGTTCACGTCCCTGATTATTCTGAATACAAAGGAGCGGAATCTGTCCATAAACTGTGAAATAAAAGTTACAGTTTGGCTAGGTCTGTTTTGACCTGAGAACTCGTTATAGAGGAGGCTTTACCTGCATAAACTGCACGTAATCAATAATTGACATCCGAAGCGATGCGATGGCTACACTGGGTTTATTCATCCCTTCCACCCTGCTGGGTTTTGTAGTCTGCTTAGAAATCCAAAGGTGTTCTTTACGCAAAATACTTAATTGCCGTTTTAATTAATTGCCGTCAGCCTGGCCAGCGAGCAGAGTGCAGGCAAAATCCAACAGTTTTCAGAAGGACAGGTGGAATTATTACCAGCAAGGCACGTTTTGGAGGTTTATCTGCACTGTTTTTGTTCCCTTGTCAACAGTGCATGCCAGGACGAGTTTAAAAAGGACATAGATCTATAATAGCTTTCTTCATCCCTGTGCACACCTTTCATCCCATTATAGTCATCGGTCTTTCATCTTTATAGGACAAAGACAGGCTTGTTTATGGACGTTTTAATGAATTAGACCAGCCACTCACTCCTGTATATAGTCAAATACAACACCTGCTCCGATACGTACAGTTTTCTATGATGTTCAGGGAAAATTAGAAGATCTACTGTAGAACTGATATTTTTCTGGAGGCTTTCGACAATGATCCCTTTTAAAGCAGAGCTGAATTGCTAAATGCAGGCTGCAGTAAACTGTGTCCTAGTTGTGTAAGAGATCCTCTGTGAGCATTGCATTTCACAGGTAGGCTTTTATTACTGTACTAGAGCCATCACAATGAGGAAGTGTCGCAGCATAATAGATTCTCGTCTTAGAATGGAGGAAGTAAAAGTGAGTAAAGAAATAATACTTTTCAATTTCCATAAATAAACCATGCTATTCCAGGCTTCCAAGCGCTAATCTACAAATACACTTTTTTCTTTGCTTTATTCTTATTCTTCATCTGTCTAGTCGTACAACTTCAGAGGAAAAAAATATTTAAAAAAAAAAAAAAGGATTTACGTTGCAAGAATTACTTGGCTACATAGTAAAAAAACCAACCACAGCCCACCCCCACAATGATTTCTATGGAGTGTATATTTATTCCAGAGAATTTATACTGGGTATTGGTAGGGAGGAACCAGAGTACAGGTGCTCCCTTTCAGGGTTATGGTGCAGGGAGCTTCGTACTAAGCATGTAATGTTACTGTAAAATCTTGACAATTAATTAGATTTAGATTTACAACCAGCTAATTCACAGGCTACGTTTGTCTTAGCTTACACCTGTGCTAAGACGGATGGGGAATGGATTTGTGTCAAGAATGAAGTTACACGTAAATGAAAAGAGAGTTTAGCCACAGTGGTCTAAGTTAGCCAGTTAATTACTGGCTAATTTTGTAAAATTTATTACTGTAATTTCAGTGTTTGGAACTTAGTTTCAGATCCTGTCCAAGCACAGTTTACAAACTGATCCATTTTAGGAACTGAAAGAACGCAAAGCATTTTTTGCACAAGTTTAGTTTCAAGTTTATAAACAGCAACTAAGGAGTAAACATCCTCCAGATTACTTAGACCCTGTCTTCTAAAAATAATTGAGTTGTCCTTATGTGGGTAATCTTGCCTTGGTAAACAGGCTCACTTAGAATATTTTTTTAAGAGTCGGCACAAGTGATATGCAATTTGCTAATTTGTCTCGTGGTTGATTATAAAATGAACAACATTGTTTAATCCTGGCAAAAAATAAGGGGGGGGGGGGGAATTAGTCATTCTTGGAAGGAGCACATGAAAGTGGCTTTTGTTAATGTAAATCAAGAAGCTGAAGAGCCCCCAAGTTTCCTTTTATTTCATACCATCTGGCCATCCTTTTTGTTGACAAGTGTTTGGCATGGAGAACCATCTCTTTGCCCTTTAATAACAGGCTTTAACACTGTAGGGTATTAGAAAAAGATTCTATAACAGTTAAAAAATTTCCTTCGGGGAATACTTTATAAAGTGAGCACGGGCTGCAGGCATTTGCAGCTGTAACCTGGCTTGTGTTAAAATTTGGAAGGGGCTGCCTTGCATTCCAGCTCACTACAGGCCTTCATTGGTGTACAGCCAAAGGTTAATATAGATGTCACACAGTTTTTCTTTGGAGAGCCTCAGATATAAGAGTACGCGTACAGCTGTGTTTTTAGTAACCCTTTCATAATCACTTCTTTTAAACCTCATTTTCCTGCTTATATAAATCAAAGATTTTCAAGGATATTTGACCTGGATTTGAACTTATTTGATCTTCACATATTTCCCACTTGAAACAAAGCAGATTAAATGTTAGCCCTGGATGCCTGGTCATGATCACATGGTTTGTCCATACATTAGGCCAAGCCCTTGGCTTTTTTTTTTTTTCCTTTTTCTCCTCCACCTAGCGCTGTTATAAGCTCTCAAGCCTGAACAGGTACATCCTGTGATCGTTTTGGACAGTATGGATGTGTGCAACCCTTGGTGGTAGGAGATGAGCTAAGGTAGAAAGGTTGCAGCGAACTAAAGGTGTGAAGCACGCTGACCGTGCGGCGGCTATTCTGCGAACGTACAGACGTGTTCTAGGGAGGAATTGATTCATTTTCTAATTTTCAGGTGCAAAATGGCAGAACAGAACAGGAACTATTTACCTCCGCCGCACGGGTGCGGTGGTAGCAGAGAACGGAGCAGCCGAGGACGGATGTCCTCACGCAAGGGGAAGGGATGGAAATTGTCCCCGTCCGCTCGCACGCTCCTACGGCAGATTTATCCCAGAGGCAGGGTCTTTCCTCCGTTCCCACGCAGGCTGTCCTGGGGAGGTGAAGCCCCCTCCGGGAACCGTAGTTTAAAAGCCAAAACACAACGGCTTGTAAAGTGCTTTGAAGGAGACAAGCCTTGATGGCCAGATCTTGTGATGCTCGTAACAGGAGTTAGGCGCAAGTGAAGCGTGCAGGACCTGCGCCCGCCCGGGCGCTGCTTGCCGTCGGCTTTGCTTGTGTGCCTGCCTGTGCATCCCCCTCCTTTTGCAAAGGAGCTTTAACGGCCTCTGGGCAGGCGGCATGAAAGCAGGCGTTACGTTTTGGTCTGCAAATAAGCTTGAAACACATTTTCGGGTAGGGAGGGAGGGATGTGTGAGAGACGGTTACACAAGTGGTTGGAAACATTAATTAAAAAAAAAGATTATAACTATTAAAGCCTAGTCAGAGCTGTTGACAGGCTCCTTTTAAATAGGACACTGCGATATTTTAGTTTAATACATTCTGGCAGTGTCACCGGGGTTAAGGCTAATACTGGGATGTGTGGATCCTGTCATGTTATTGTCAGGAGGAATGCAGGGATTAGGTTTAAAAGTGGCGGTGGGTGAGCGGTGCAGCTGTGTACACTTATTATAAAAGATTTAAGTCCCACTGGTAAAATCAATATATTAAATTGCAAGAGCCTCTGTTTTTAATTAGTTTAAATCAAATATACTGTTAGTGCCATTATGGCTTCTATCCTTGAACCAAGTGAGGAAATGCTAATATTTATATGGAAACTGTTAATTTGTGGTTAAAATGATAACACATTTAGTTTTATGCCTCTGAATTGTTCTAACTGGATGAATACCAGTGAGAAGTTGCAGTGATGGATGAAGTCGTCTGAGCAAGAGCACAAGTAAGCAAATTTTGATAGCATGCCAGATAAAGAGACTACCTGTTGATATATAGCATTCAGAGACCACGACGTTTTAAGCCCTTTCCAGTGGTACCGTCGTCCTCGCTGGGGCCTGCATCAAAACACTCATGTGAATTAACTACGCGTATTTTTTTATATATATATATATATTTCTAAAAATAAAATATGCCGTTTTATGTATATATTTCTTTTCTAAAGGGAAGGAACTTCTAAAGAAACGAGTGAGCTGTTTAAATTAGTTTCGGGATGAAGATTTTCATTCTACAGCTGTTTGAAGTAAATGGGGACTAATCACGAGGACTAATCACATGGATAAAATTCTGCACACGCATATGTTTGGAAAATGGAAACCCAAGAGAAAATTCTTGGCTAGGTCTTCATTGGTGTAAATTGTCAAATTTCTACTGAAGCTGGCCCTGTGGTCTCATTTATCCAACTGTACGTCCAAAGTAATTCCCATAAACTCCCTCTTGATTTACACTAGCACAAATGAGAACAGAACTGGGCCAAAGAATTGCCCCCGTGTTGAAATAATGAGCACGCGGTAGTTTCTGCTAGAGCTTCAAACGGTTTTGTCTCCTAATCTTGAAATGGTTTTTGAGAGAAGCTTCCCTTGCTGCAAATAATCAAAAGGTGAACTAGCTCCTGTTAGTCACTGCTTATCACTATTAGCCCGAGCCGTGTTATTGAACTACAGCTGAATTCCCATCCTTGCAACGAACAGAATTTAACAAATAACGTCGACAAAAAAGTGAAACTGATATTTCTTAATGCAGGACGTATTTCATACGGAGAAACTTCAGTGATGAAAGATTCCTGGTATCAAAATATTTGAATCACAGTACAAATAAACAGTGTGTTGTAAAGACTGCGGGGCCAAATTCCGTGCTGGAGTAATTCCACTGCAGTCGGTGGAGTTGTGCCAGGAGATAAACTGCCATCCAGATTTTTTTTTTTTTTTGGTGTACTTGTGAAAACCAGAAGTGTTTAAGATTTTGTCGGTAAACATCTTTGCTATGAAAAAGGTTGCAGGTAACAAAGTTTGAACCACTTCTAATTGCGGTATCTCTTTTGGAAATCCCTATTTTGTTGATGAAAGCTACAAAGTTTGCTGACACCCCCTTTATCTGGGTGTACGTTCGATAGTTCCGTCATCTATACATAAACTTACCTGATTTACAGCAGGTAACGTAAAAGCCTTCTCGTGTGCGAGCTCATGTGTGCAAGCCCCACCATACCATGCCTTGCATGTTCTTTTAAGCATTTGTGTCATCTACATCTTGAAGTCAATGAAAATCCTTTAGTGATCCAGATCGAGTGGATTGAATTAATGGCAACTTTGAGGCTACGAGTTTTAGTGTAATTGCTTTATTGTTTTGGAACCGAGACACTTACAATCCAGTTCCTGTGCAAACATGTTTAACGTGTGTTAATGTGTTTCCAAACCAGACCCTCTCCGCAAAATTCTGCTTTTCATTAATTGACATCAGTAGCATGGTACAGCATTTCAAAGCACTGGCCAAATATAAACTGTGTTTCTAATTTCCTTACTTTCCTGTGTTTGGAATGCCAATGTTAATTTGTTCCCATGGAAGAGTGAGAGCTGCCAACCACAGTTTTATATAAATGGCTTTACAGTGCAGGGCTGCCAACATTAAATGATACTTAGGAATTTTCATGACATTTTGTATTTAATGCTTGTGTGTGTATGTGTGAGAGAAACAGAGAGAGATCTATGGGTATCGAACAGCACAGCCGCTGGTGATCAAGGCAAACGTTTGAAGAAAATTACCCTTTGAGTAGCTGTCACTTAATGTTTCTTCTCATTTAACATTTTTAAATAACCTATCAGATATTGTATGGCATATTCCTCCTGCCTAGAAAAAAAATGTATTTTGCAGTGAATCTTGCTGCTAGCTATCCAGCCAGTTCCCCCACCTGATAATTTGAGTTATTTATTAATAGATGAGCAGAAGGGCTTTTGTTTATGTTGTTATTCTGGTCAGTATGGACTAGATTGCAAGAATGGGATATTACTCAGCATGAGAAAATGTAAAGTAAAAAAAGCTGCCACAGCTAAGGAGTGGGGGGCTTGACTGATTTTGATTAAACTGCCAACAGATAATTTTTCTTTGAAAGAATAGGAGTAGCTAGATAAAATCATTTGCTTTCTTAAAGTGAAGCATAATTATAGTTTCTTTAGTGGTATGCGCTGCTTTGTACATGAAACAACTGTGAAGTTCCCGTTAAACAAATGCGTTTTAAACTGATGATGGTGAAAACAAGGTCTGTTTATGTATTTCTCCTTTTATTCCTGGAGGATATTCAAAATACAAATTGTTCATGTTTCAGTAGATTTATCTTAATGAGTGCTATGGTTTATCTCTCAGTTTTCCCCCTTTATTGGAACAGGTGCAATGTCTGCCATCTGTGCCAGCCCTGCGCTATACCAACAAACAAAGTGTTGTTTTGGTTCACTGGATTTAAAAGTCTCCTGAGAGTAAAGAAATGAAAGAGAAAGAATTTAGAAAGTGCCTAGTGAAGGAAAGGCACTTCAAGTAATGAGCTTTGTCATTCAAGTCTTCCCGTAAATTACCTTAAACTAGTTCTAAACTGTTCGCAAAGTTTTACCCATAGAGTATTAAGTTTCTGTTGCATCTCGGAGGTCCCACGCTACTTTTCTTCATCTTTATCTCACCGCGGTAGCTTCCGAGTTGGACTCCTTTGTTGTCAGACTGAATTCAGTTTTACAGGAGGAAAAATTCTTTTTTCCTTGCCTTGAAGTAGAATTGTAAATTTTCAGTTTTTCACTGTTTCTGATTCCGCCTCATTTAAAAGATACTGCAAATAGCCATCCAAGTTTAAACAAGATTACGTTGTAATTAGACAGACAAACTCATAATTATTTAAGGGCT
Source organism: Phalacrocorax aristotelis (assembly GCF_949628215.1). NCBI lineage: Eukaryota > Metazoa > Chordata > Aves > Suliformes > Phalacrocoracidae > Phalacrocorax > Phalacrocorax aristotelis. The sequence continues at coordinate 15,310,527 of NC_134288.1, forward strand.
AAACCAACAACAACAACCCTTTCAGGTTCATTTTGACAGTGTTTATCCAGTGTATCTGGAAAGGCTTACAATTAAAGTGCCTGAAGGGTGGGGATGAGATTTTTCAGCATGCAGTCAGTGCTATCGGGTCCACCTGGCCTGGGAAACTATGCAGGCTTTGTGGTGGAGAAAATCCTTTAACTTAGATCTTCATGGCAAGCTCTTAAAAGCTACCTTCCTCTTAAAAAAAAGAAAGGGGCGGGGAGGGGGAGAGGGAAGGCACCGCTTCCCTCTAAATAATAATTAAAACGAGCAAGTGCTTTCTTAGGCTCTTTGTGACGAGGGAACGCTATCGGCGCTGATGAGGCCGATAATCTCGCAGCGCATCATTTTTTTTTTTAAAGTGTTGCCTGTTGTGCGCGACTGCCTTTCAAATGAGCAAAAAGTTTCCCCTCATTAGGCTGCAACCTCCCAACGCGCGATGCTGGGCTGAATTACACCTCCACGCAAACCCGCTGATGTCACCAGGCAATATCCTCAGCTGGAGCAACCTGGCACGAGGCCACCCCAGCAGTGAAGTCACCACAATTGACACCATCTGAGGAGCTGGCACGGTGTCTGTACCACGTTTCGGGGGCTGTAAATCAGGTCGAGCTTTGACTCTGACTAGAGCCACTGGGCCAAATCCTGCCTGCAGCCACCTCGTTTCGTTGGCACCGCTGGGGCTGCCTCGGTCCTCTGATTTTACCAATTGTTCTTCCCACAGCACAGTGGCAGTAAAACTTTTTAAAAGAGACCAGAAGAACCCTGGGAGAGCTACTAAAAAATGCTCATAAAATAATACAGCATCAGCAGTTGGGAGTTATAATTCCGATGGAGAGACAAGGTTCTTACTGAGTCAGGATTAGGAGCAGGGCTGGCAGCGTTTCACTGCTTGTGTACCTGAAACGCCCTTTGGCTTTAACGAGTCCTCCGGCACCCCGAGGGAAAGCAAGTTCAGGTTTATCATTTAAATGGAAGATTAAAAACTAATGTAATTTAGAAATTCTGAATTCTGGTGCTGACGAGTTGCTAGTGTTCAAATACCTTTCTATCAGTATTTTAACAACAATTTCTTTACATCAGCCAAGCGTCTATAAAAGCCACGAACGATAATCGTTCACCACCATCAGAAATCAATTCCTAATCGTATCAGTGCTACCCACGTGCTCGATGCTAGCAAGCGGCTCCTCCCCTGGTTCTCAAGGTTCAAACTTACCGCTTCTATCACTCAAAATACTCTGAACATTTTAATCTTGCTGCTTTTATTTGTTTATTACTGCGCAGTAATTATAATCCCACAGGGACTTTTCAGATGTTAATAAAGAGTGCTGCACATCACTTTTCCCGGAGCTTGTGTGGCACTATAAACATCATGCTGAGTTTAAGTTCCCCTTTCTGACCATGTCCTTTAAAAATCCAGCGTTTGTTAAAGAGAAAGGAGGGGATATATTTTCTTATTTTTAAGGAAAAGAAAGACCAAAAAAAAAAACACCCAGAAGTAACTTTAGCCTCACAATGTGCTAGGTACATAAAGCAGTAAATGGTCAGCTGAGACAGGGAAAAACCAGAACTGCTGGAGATTGGTTGTTTCCTTTTGGAGGAAACAATAAATGTGCCCGCTTGTATTTTAACAGCATTACTACTGGGCCCGCTAATTACACAAATATACTTGTAATAAGCTGCAGAAGAGGAGAGCTGAAAAACAATCATTCAGCACAGATCTTTCTCTTCAACTCAAAAGAAGCTTTTCAGTAACCACTCTTTTAAATCTTGGCCCAAGTCAGAAGATGAAGATATTTCAGCACTATGTGATGAATCACTTGTCTCCCGAGACAGGTGAAAAGGAGCAGCTAATCGGACAAGTGGTGTAAAACTTCCCTCATTGGTGTGAACATGACTTTGACCTCTGAATACGACAGTTCCTGCATCTCAGTGGCGTGCGTTGTAATCAAATTACAAGAATATCAGCCTCCATCTCCACAGAAATCCCTGACCGTCACGCTACATTAAAACCGGACACAGGGAATACAGAAATACATGAAAGAACCCAGAATGATGCAGAAACGCGCCCAAGAAAACCCCAAATATTTTTTTCCAGAAAACACTGTCATTTTGCTCATTAGTCCACAACCGCGAGAGCTGTTTCACTGAAAATATTACAGCGGAGGGGGAAAACCTAAGTCAGTGTGTCCAATACGTCTTTCCTCCCGTACTGGCAGCCGTAGTCCTGCGACTGAGCGTAGTGGCTGGTAGGTACGCGACCGAGCTGGAAAAGAATGATCTGTGTTCCCGCTCCTTGAGGGACGCTTTCGTAAATGCCATACTCTCATTTCTGTGCTATTTTTAATAGCTGCACACAACAGGACGTGAACTGCGTTCCCTTCATTCATACCAAACCGATGGGAGGACACGAGGGTGTATTACAACAGCTGATCTTTTACCCCAGAACTGCAATTGCAAAATTGCGTTTGAAGGCACACAAAAACCAAAACAAAACAGAAAATGCTGTTGTTAGGGGCTGACTCAGGAGGCCTGGATGGCCCAACCCTAGCGAGAGGCTCAGTGTCAGGAATCCAGCCCTGCGATCCGCAGTGTGGTATGCAGGGCTAGGTGCTGCTGCTGTCACTGATGGGCTTATCTTGTACCACAAAAAAAAGAATTCCTTTTGTTTCATAGGGATCGTGGGTGGGAATTAAAGTGAAAACAAATCTTCTCCTAACCTCCCAATGCTGCTGCGCCTGGGGCGTTGGTCACCAACCTTTAAAGCGTAAAGGGGACACATGCACACACATGCACGCTCTGGATACGTACGTGTATACGTGCGCACGCACACGTACGTCTTCCTGAGAACATTTCTGAAATAATAGTTTAAACTTGCCATCACTTTAAGAGAGCAGCGTTTTACATCTACCAACAGAAATGTATGTGGATGTCATCGACCTACGGATCCTTCGCATTCACAGTTCTCATGCCCATATATCAAATTATTAAAAGAATGAACAGTCCTCTGCCTGTTTCTCCACAAAAATAAGTGTGATGCACAGCAAACGTTCCTAGAAAGCGGGAAGATCACGGGCATAAACGACGAGGCAAAAAGACAGCGAGCGGACGCACGGGGGTCTGTCGGGCCGTGACCTCCTCTCCGGTTCCCATGTCTTGAACCTCGAGCATCCTGTGTGCTCGAGAAAACACGATAATCCCAAAGAAAAATGTGAAATAGCTCACAAAGCCCCACTTTCATGAGGAAGGGCGCTCTGGAGTATCTTTTTAAGCAGTAATGGAGGTGTCTCATAATTATTTTCCACAGTGTTTCCTCCCATCCCTCCAAACACCTTATTTCTATCTAATAATCCTGGTTTATAAACTGTTAGTATCGGTGGACCTCCCACATACAGAACACCTGAAAAACACGCGATAAACGTAACAGTATGGATGCAAGAGGAGAGCTCTGCTCTTGCAGGGATTTCCCCTCCAGGGCAGATGGGCCTTTCCCCTGAATAGTTTGTGGCCCCCTGATCTCGCAGCCGCTTGCCCGACCAGGAGAGGCGCAGATGGTTGTTATTGCGTAGACAAGCTCAAAAGATCCAGCCAACTGTGGTCTGATGGCAGAGCTCGGAGTGCGTACATTCCAAGTCGAAATTTTGCTGATTACAATCGAAGGCCGAGATTCTTATCTGATGGTCGCGTGTCTGATATCGACTGGTTATTTTGTAATATCCCACAAACTACTTTCTCAGCAAAACCAGGCTCTGGGACTTCGGCTAAGAGATCCAGCGAGTCATATGGTTTAAAACCTGGAAAACTGGTTTTTGAATTATTTCTTATTGTCGCAGTAAACCACAAAAAAGGCTGGATTCCCTGTGCCTGCGACTCCCGCCGTGTTGCTCCCGGAGAGCCTGTGCAGGTGTAGACCCACACTCTGGAATATTTGGGGGGATGCTGGTATTGTTGTGGCAATACAGAGTTAAAGAAAGCTTAATTGGATTTAGGTTATTTATTTGGGCAGCTGTTCAGGAGATGAAAGGAAGTCTAATGCAAATGAAGTGAATAACCTTAGTTGGCCAGTGTGCCATCACTTCTCCACTCGTGTCCCTTAGCACGGCTGGTGCAGAAATGGGCACGTTCCTTTGACAAAAATGAGGCATTTGAAGCTTCCGTCAGCTGAACTTTCTCTTTCAAGTGTTGCCAGTAGATGCACAATATATACATGTGCTTTTAAAAGACTTTTATTTTGAACTCAAGATGTGAATCTATGGTATTAAGGAAAGCAGAACAATCCTTTATTTAGCTGCACCTGCACCTTAATGCCTAATGAGTTTAGTCTGATGGAATCCAGACCTCAGGAAGGATTATAAATTCTCATTTGATTTCATTTACTTCTAAAATACCTTAAACCAGCTGTACCAGTCCAGAATCCAGTCCTTCTTTCTATATCAGTTTTACAAATGTTGTTGAATCTTTCGCTGTATTAAGTAACTTTATGCTGCATAATAATACGCCGATGGTAATAAGGAACAGAAGGCAAGGCAACTTGAAAAAAGTCATGTAGTGGAAGATAATTAGCAGCATATAAGCTTGAAAAGCATCAGTTTACGAGCACAACTTTTATAAAGTTCTCCATGCTCTGGAAGCAAGATTGGGAAAAAATTGAAACTGAGTTAGCAGGCAATATCCTCTGTCACTGGCCCCGAGAAAGGCAGAGGAGTCCAGCCTTGCAAACGCGGATGATCGCGCTCTCCAGGGCACTAGTGGTGCGTTTAGCCATTTCGGTCTGTTTTGTGTAAACACATCAGAGACACTTGGGCAGTGACCTTCCCAAGATTACTGACTCAGGCTGTTTATTATGAACAGTATCTAATTTATCAAATACATTTGAGCCTTCTTAGTTTGCCCCAGTGTAGTTACTGGAGCGCAAGAGCATAACTTGATGCTGTCACATCTTTGCGTGATCAAATCATTGCATCGAAGAGTTACTATATCGCGATTTGTTTTTAATTTGCGTGTCCTCTGCACGTGCCTTCTTGCGGGTCAAGGTGCCTGTGCTGCAGGCTCCCGGCTTCCTTCCCTCGTACAGATATCGGGGTGTGAGCAGACACCCTCGGAGGAGCCGGGGAGCTTGCAGTGCTGCTGCCCTCACCCTCTGAGGATGAGCACCCTTCCGGACTCCCAGTCGCTAGCGGGCTCTCTTCATTTAACAGAGGTTAGGTTAGAGCTGGCTAAAAACGTTCTAGGGAAACTTTCCCTAAAAAGGGAAACTTTCTTGCCTTCCCCCGATCTGAAGTTTGCTCCAAGATGAAAAACTGTTTCACACTTGAAATCTCTCAAGAATGTACCTGGATCTTTTTATTCCAAAATTTGCATTTCATCCCAAATAGCCTGTTTTAGGCTTCCCTGTAGTAGTCTCTCATGCTGCCTCTTATCTTCCCTGGCTGAACGCACATTATTTCTGACCAGATCTGTTCAGCCACTTGTCTCTCCTTCCTTGGGCCTGGGGATTTGTTTCCATTTGCTCAATGCTGTGTGTACAAGCAGACAGGGCAGACGGCTGGTTTTTGCATCAGTGATTTTCTGAGAGGCCTCCAGCCTCAGCACAGGTTGCAGGAAGCGCCTTGAGCCCCATTTGTCTGCCGGTTGGACCGAGGGATTATTTTTCTCAATGAACCATATTGCCACTGACTTTTCTCCCTCTCTGTGCTCTGCAGCCTCCTCCCTCTTGAGACACCCATCGCCCTGCTTTCTCCCCTAGATCACTGCTGTCCTTTCCTGTGCCATGGCTGCCACCTTGGCCTCCGCCACCCTGACCTTCACCTGTGATTCCTTCCCCTCCTCCCCAGGCTGCCGCTATCTCCTTGACCCTTGGATGCACCAGCAAAACGTGTGACTTGGGAGTTCACACCTAACGCTGGCACAGCTTCGCCGTGAAGTTAGCCTCACCAGATACAACTCTCCGATATCACAGCACCAGGAAAGCAGCCTTGCTGTCCCCGAATTACAAAGAGTGAGCGAGCAGTGTAATGCAGCAGTCATCTCTGCTCAAAGAGGGAAAAGAAAAAGGTATTCCTGCATCTTCACATACCTCCCACAGCTGCATCCAGGGGATTCAGGGTTTAGGGGAGGTATTAGGCAGCAGCGCACATCTGCTCTTAGGCTGTGTTATTCCATGCTATGCGTTATGGTGCAAAGAAAAGAAAGCAGCAGTAATGATAAGCTTCTGCCTGTCACTTTGCTCACTGCTCAGTTTGACTACAGGGATGTTTCTAGAGGAGGGTGCAGAGCAGAGCTAGGACTGCCTTTGGGAGCTGCAGGAGTCCCCGGCTCCGAGCTGCTGCCCAGGTGCATCCCCATCTTTCAGATACACAGAGAGAAGCCAGTCCCAATCTGCCGGTGTGGGCTGTCGAGGATAAATACCAGCCTTGGTTAACGCTGCTCCCCGTGACCGCGGGAGAGCGTGAGATGTTTTGTGAGGGGCACCGTGCTGGCCAGCTGGGAGGACAGAGGAGGAGCCACGTTTTGCAGCATCGCCAGAGTCCCCAGCTTGCCTCTCTGTCTCTCCGGAAAAATGCCACCCCCAAGGTGCTGGGAAGGGGGAGGCTGCTGGGGGCAGATCCCCAGGTCAGCACTGTCCTGGTCCCCCCTTTCCTAGTGAAAGGAGGGAAGAGAAGCAAGATTTGAGAGGCTGATGAGGGAGGCCCTGCAGGAGATTTCCTTATATTGGATTCCTGGAGGATGAAGGTGGAATTAGAGGGAGTCTGTCTTAAGGAGCAACTTTACTCCCATTTATTTCCTTCCCTTGTCACTCCCCCATTTCTCCATTCCCTCCCACACCCCAAATCCCACAGCAATCCTAAGCGCGTTACAGCAGCTGCAGATGGATTGCGGCACTATGTGCTGCCGTGTTTCACATGCTGAGGCTGTGAATAAGGTATTCTGAAGAAACACAACTCTTCCCTGCTTATTTAACTTTGCTTTCCCCAGATACACATACAGACACTGCAAACGTCAGGATTTGCACCACGGTCAGTCTGTTTACTATTAGGGGAGTTTCGTGTTCACAGAGCAGTCCCACGCGTAAATTTTTCACAATACTTTTCAAATACTTTTCATCTAGTCTGGCTCTGATCTCAGCAGAGAAACCACAGTATAAGCGGGTACTGATCAGGGCACACTCGAAAAAGAAAATGGATTACCTGTGCGAAACCTGGCCAGATATTTCATGGATGGTCTTTAAGGAGAAATAGGTTTACCATCCAGCATCGCCTTAAAGTGCCTGTGATGAAACCCCGGCGCAGAAGGCAGCACGCACGCTTCTCTCTGTCCTTTCCCTACCAATAATTATGTTTCCCCTTCGCCATCTACCATCCTAAGGAATTTTAACTTAAAAGTCTCCTGGGTGACACATGGGGCGAGAGGATGCGGTGACTCGCAGCATCCTCTCCTCCCCCGGCCCTCGCCCTCGGCGGCACGGCTCCCAGGGAAGCAGGTGGCTCCGCATCGCTCTCCGACGCCCTGCCCGAGGCGGGTACCACACCAACCCTAACACTGGAAGAACATCAGAAAGGGCCCGGGCATTTTGTTCGAGAAATACCAATTTCTGCCCTGAGCAGTCCTTGCTAGCTGAAGTTCAGTTCAGTCAGGAAGAACTTGCTGCTGCTTCGGAGATAATTAAACCCATCTTCCCTCAACCCGCTGTTTGTACACACACAATGATACCATTGTTCAGTCATGCAACACATATGCTGACATTAAAGTGTTTAATCTTGTAGTACAGTATTCCATTATTTTTTGGACATCTGTACATGATAGAAAGGGTACGTATTAAGGGATTTGTTGACAAAGAAATGGCTAATGCTGATACATGTGTGGACTGAAAGGATCTTTCTAAGTTGTGTTCAGCAGCAGGGAGAGTGCTCCTTCCCAGGCCTGAAGCCTGGCACAGATGTGATATGCACTGTTGCTATTACCACTTTTCAATTTATAACAAGGAGTCAGTGTTTAGAAGAATTTTGGAAGCTCCCTGCTGGGTTTGTGGCTAGGTGGTCTCGCTGGCAACACCACCTTCATGCTGAAAGCTGAAAAAATGAAGTGATGGCTAAAGGAAGAATATTAACTCCAGAGAGCTTTTTTTTTTTCCCCTTTTCCAAGCAAAAATGCTTACCCCAGATCGCTTTGCAGAGTGAGCACTAAAGAATTTCAAACCCCCCTGTTTCTAACCTCTGGGGTTGGGGATCAGGATTTATGGAGCCTGGTTTTCATCTCATCTGAAATTAATGCATTAGTCCTGCTTTCCACCCGTGGACTGGGCAGGACTTTGCCCTGCCACACACTGAATTTACCATGTGAGAAATAGCTTATCACCTTCACCTCTATTTACCTGGCTGTAAAATGGGTACATGAGAACCGAGCATCTGGGTGCAGGTTTCCTTCTGGTGAGCGCTGCCTTGGCTCAGAGCAGCCCCCTCTGCACATGGCAGATGGGGACATGACCATCAGCACAGGGCTTCAGCAGATGAGCCCAGACCCCCCCCCGGATGCCTGGGGGTCCTGGGCCTCTGCGGCTGAAGGACAGACTGCGTTTTCAGAAGTGGCAGGATGGCGGCAGACCCTGGCGATGGGATGCATTAATGAGTTACAGAAAAACCACAGACTATTTTTCTAGTAAGCTTATCTCACAGACCAAAATCAAGGGTGTATTTGTTTTTCCTTAGGTTGCTCCAAAAACCTGCAGTAGCTTTTAGATGAGTTGGAGAGCTGCAACAATTCAAGGCAAAAAAAGCCTTCCAAATACTGGTTTTATCAGTCTTTAAAAAAAAAAAAAAAAAATCCCATCACACAACCCAGGACATTTGCTGTACTCCGTTTATAGGACTCCCAATTTATATTCTTTTAACTATTTCTTCAAATATTTCTTTAACTGCTGCTTTAGCTGCCTAATGTCAGCATGTAAATCTTGTAGCCGAGAGGATGAAGCAAATGAAAACCAATCACAGAACTCTGCATTCCCAAATTCTTGCCATTATAAATTTACTGCCACTGCCCCTGTAACTCTTGCTGTCAAGCACAATGAGGAGGGAAACATGTGCCTTAGCAGACCATGGCTTGGCATGACATTATTGCAATCTCTATTATACTCCCCCTTTTCCTCAGAAAAATGTAAGGACTGACCTTGCACTTTGTGCTCAATTGGGAATCCCGCTGAGCCCAGTAGGCTCTTCAGCTGCGGAGACCGCTGGATCCTTCCCCTAATTGGTTTCCTCCTTCTTGAACCTCCCTAACATAAGGAGAAAAGGCCTATATTTCATAAGTGACATGGGTTTATCCACCAATTTAGAGACAAAGAAGTGCAATTTATAGAGGGAACATTTAATGCCTGTTAATTAGAATCCCATCAAGAGGTCTCAAATTTGGCATCCTGAAAATTTACAGCGCAGTTTCACAACTGCTGCAAGCCCAGAGTCAAAGGGGTGGCCCTGCCCTTCCTCCCGCCTGCCGTACCGGGAGGTCCCTGGTCCTTCTCCTGCCACCGCTGCTCTTGGGGCACCGCGATGAGCCGGGGAGGATGGGATCCACCTGAAAACTCATCTGGGAGAGGGAAAACTATTTTCCGGCTGCATCCGTTTCCCAAGGGAGACAGAAGGGTGAAGCAGAAGATAGGAGTGGACCTTCCCTTTGAAAGCAGTAATGTACCTAGGCTAAAAATGCTCGCGGACCCCAGGTGGAGCTGGTGGTCCCAGGGCAGCCGGTTTTTAGGAATCTCGTGCTCTACACTGGAATGATGCAAGAGAGTTTCTGAAGTTTTGGCTTCGATGTCAAGGGGTGGTGACGGAGGGAATTAAAGGTTGGAAAATCGAAACAAGATTTTGCGCTGCTGGATGAAAACGGTGTAAGTCAAAGTTTGCCCTTTCATGAAGACGTGAAAGGTTGAGGTTTAAGGCTAAGATCAATGCACTGGCTCACTGGACAAGCCAGCCGGCCCTCAGCCATCTCTGAAGAAAGAGCGCTCAGTTTCCTGCAGCTCTGCAGCTATCGGAGGCAAAGCAGATAAAGACTTTCCTACCCACTAAAGTCACCTACATGACTTCTTCAGTCCCTGGGGCCAGGCAGGCGCAGGTAGACTCTGAAAACCTGTTAGACCTTGATGCCGGAGTGTGGCAGATTGTTTTTTGGCACCTGGATGTCGGAGGGGTTTCTCGGGCAGCTGCCAATGGCTCTGCAGCCGAGCCTCCCGCCTGGCTGAGAGGCTGAGGCGAGGGGGTGTTGTCTTTTGGAATCTATTTTCCTTTGACTTATCTTTCAGTCTCAGGAATTCAGGACCTTTAATCTACTTGAGATTAAAGTCCTTTACAAATCCCTTCTGGCCTTTTTTGGGAGTAAAGAAGTTACAGACACCCTACTGCACATTCCTTTTGGGGCTTTTTTTCATTGTAAATGAGAAACAAGTAGCACTGTAATTGTGAGCACTACAATAACTGAGACGACTACTCTTAAAGTGCCTTATAAAAACAATTAACGTATTATCAGGTGAAAGTGTTAACAGAAAAATTCAAGTTTATACTTGTTTAAATATTAAAAATATATTCCAAGTGCATCACCTAAACGTGCCAGGGAGGAGGAGGTTTGAAATTACCAAAGCTTTCCCGGTTTGGCAGCCTGAGCACAGAATCTATTCATCTGGTGTTTACTTTGCTTGTGAAAAAGAGATCTTTTTACATCTTCAGAAAACAAGAGCGTAAAAATACTTGGGTAGGTAGATTGGCAAAAGCAAGGCCTCCCCTGAAACCACTGAAATTAGTGGAAGCATTTCTGTTGACTTCCCTGGGGTTTGGATTAGCTCTTTAACACTTTGGTAATAATTATTTTTTTAACACAGTCATTCTTGGAAAATTATTGCTCTGATTCACTTTTCTTTGCTTGACACATGGAGTTAGTGATTGACATTGTGCTGCTGCGCCCGGTATGGAGGCTAAAACGGTATGGTTTCTTTGGTATGTGTAGAGAGAGCTAATAACTACTGCAAGCTGTGCCTCAACATAATCTTTGCTGTCATGTGGCATGCCTTGCCTACCATCAGTCCATCTTACAAAACCAGTGGTCCAACCAGTGTTTACAGAACCAGCTCGGGTCGGCTTTTCACTTACCAGTAGTGATTTACAAAGAAGCTGAAAATAGTTGGGGCTCTTATTTCTAGTCTCGACATATTTTGCTGTGAAAATGACCAAACGTGGGACCAGTTCAAGTTGCCCAGCTTTATGCTGATGTCTCATTTGCTTTAGAAGTCTGGGTACCCTGCGATGTGACACCAGGATCACAAGCTTTTCTGTCCAACGTTACTTTTTTAGTACTGGTTTCA